>NC_137157.1:4993416-6238645 GCF_951394435.1 Stenella coeruleoalba
ACAGGGCTCCCTCTCACAGCTGTGGGCAGCGAGTACGGCTCCAGAGGCCAGTTCCCTTCAGAACCAAGCTTGGCAAAAACTTCCACCTTCAACCATCAGACCTGCAAGGCCCCTGGGGCAGTGGTTCCAGGTTATTTCCTGGGAGAGCCAACCTCAAGGCCTGCCGGGATCTCTCTGGAAACCAGACCTGTCCCAAAGGCCAATCGATGTCCGTCAGGCCAACGTGAAGGTGTGACGGAGAACAAGGACACAGGTGTGATCCTCACTTGAGAAAGCGGATTCTACCCCCCCATTCACAGACCAGAGACCAACCCCCTAGAGGTCACAGAGCACGGACGCAAGCAGTAAGTGGGCCCGGGCGCAGAGGCCAGCCCTCTCCGGCTCCGAGGGCGCCCCCAGCCACGGCCTAAGTGTCCCCCATTGGTCCCCAGGGCCTGGAACGCTGGCCCTGGCCAGCGCACCCAGAATGTATTTTATGAATGAGCGAACGAAAGAATCCGAAAGCCCTGTCCTTCCACCCACACCTCCGGCAGCAGGAAGGCGCCGTCTGCTACTGTGTTTTGTTGTTGCTGTCACTCTGAAAATCAAACGCACAAACCTGAATTCACAACTGTGTCACTTTGGGGCGGGCAGGACCCCCAGCCCCTGACCCCGGACTAGAACAGAGTCCAGCACCTCGGCGGAGGGGTCAGACAGCTGAGGACCAAATCTCCGCTCGGCCACTAACAGCGTGAGACTGGACCCGTCGTGCCCCTGCTCTGAGCCTCGGTGTCTCCGTCACTAAACGGAGGTGCTGAGGACCTACCCTGCTGGGTGGGTGCAGTGAGGACTAAGGAGCTGGGACCCCGCGGGGGCGGGTGCGGGGGAGATCCCGTCCCTCTGGCCTCCTCTGCCTATGACCTTGGCCGCCGAATGAGCTCTGAAACCCTCAGCACTGACCAAGCTGGATGTCCTGGCCCTGTGTGCAGCCGAATGGCTTACATATTATGAGGCATCCACGTGGCCAAAGGGCAGAGGGGCTGAGGAGGGCTCGGGCTCGCGCGTGACTCAGCGGAACTCGTCAAGGCTGCAGGTCTGGGGTGGGAGGTGCCCCCAGCTGCACGCTGTGCAGGGAAGCCCGGCTGCCGGCATCTCTGATAAATATTTTATCACTGCTCACAGAGCAGGCAGGCCCCAGGAAGGTGCCTGCAGCCTCTGATCCCACAGAGCACCCCTTCCTGCCTGGACAGAAGGAAGTGGCTGGGTGGGGTGCCGGTGGGGTCAGGAGCCCAGACAGCTAGCTCATTCCTGCCCTGCTGTCACTTCAGGTCAGCTCAGCCCAGCAGACGCCCCTGAGCCTCAGCCACCATCTGCCTTGCACTGTGCGGGTGCTGGGCTCCACTCTGCCCTGGACAGCTCCCAGGCTCCTCTGCACTGCCCCCAGAACACCAGCACTCTGCACCTTGGCCTGGTCAGACACCCCTTCCTGTTGGCCCAGAGCACTGCCACCTCCTCCAGGAAGTATTCCTGGCTTTTTTCTTCCCACTGTGTGACCTTGGGCAGGCCCATCACACTCTCTGAGCCTGTTTCTAAAATGGGGCTGGTGGTCCCCACTCATGGTGGACCAGATGAGACTGTATAAACAAAGGGTCTCCCAGCTCCTTGCCCACATGGACTCATTCTTTTTGGAGGGACCTGAACATTTGGAATCAAATCAATAAATATCATAGGGCACGTCTAGGGGTGGGACACAGGAATAGTATAGAGCCTGGCTCCTGCTTGCAGGGCTCCACAATTTAACTGTGGAGATAGGACCTAAGTAATAATAATAATAGTAATAATAATAATAACAGCAACAGTAATAACAGCTACCACATTTCAAGCCCCCACTACGGCCAGATAATTGACATCACATCCCCTTGTCTACTCCTCCCAGCAGCCCTGTGATATGAGGTTCCCACCCTCATTTCACAGCACGGCAGGAACCTGAGACTCAGAGAGGGGCAGGACCCTGCCTGAGGTCACACAGCTTGGGGGGGCTGACCAGCTGTCCTGCTGGACCTCTGGGGCGTGCCCTCGGGGTCAACACCTGCTTTTCACATCCTTGTCCACGTGGGGGCTCCACTGAGAGGGGGATGGTCCAAGTCGAATGATGAAGATGCACAGGATACAGTGCAGCCAGTGAAAAATCGTCACTGCTCTTTAGGAGCTAGTGGACTATTGAGGGAACAGGGGAAATGCTAGCAGTATTACAGCAAGTGAAAAGGAAGAGGATACGGAACTGCGTGTGGTGTGATGACATCCTGTGAAAAGAGTTCTACATCAAGATGTACTGACTCAAAAAAGACTGGAAATGATACACAAGATGGTAATGTTCAGAGGCTGAGGTTACGAGTAAAATCGGAGCCTATTTTCCAGACTTTGTACAACGTGGCTATGTTGGTTTTATAATTTGAAATTTTCCTTAGAAATAGGATTGGGGGGCTTCCCTGGTGGCGCAGTGGTTAAGAATCCGCCTGCCAACGCGGGGGACACGGTTCGATCCCTGGTCCGGGAAGATCCCACATGCCGCGGAGCAACTAAGGCCATGCGGCCCAGCTAGAGCCTGCTGTGCACTCTAGAGCCCGTGAGACACAACTACTGAAGCCTGTGCACCTAGAGCCCGTGCTCCGCAACAAGAGAAGCCACCGCAAGGAGAAGCCCGCACACCGCAACGAAGAGTCGCCCCCGCTCGCTGCAACTAGAGAAAGCCTGCGTGCAGCAAGGAAGATACAACGCAGCCAAAAATAAAAATAAATAAAATAAATAACTTTAAAAAAAGAAGTAGGATTGGTCCACCACAAGGATTTATTGAGCACCTAGTGTCTGCCCTCCCTTGCTGAGAGTTTTCTCCTCTCTCAGCCTCAGATCTAGTCAGTGGGAGGAATGAGATGGACACCATTGTAAGTAACAAAGAACTTGGGGCCACCCTCCCCATCTCTCCATGACTGGGCCTGTCAGCAGCTCAAACCCAGCACAGCCAAAGCCAGGCTCAGGATGTTCTCCCACGTTAAGTCAACTGTACCAGGGATCACCACCACCACCACCTACTCAAGTCCTAGACTAACAATCACAGGGGCTCACGAGGTAGTGAGCTCCCTGTCATGGGAATAACCAAGCAAGGAGCGTCATGTCTCTCCACCAAGACGTGGCCTCAATGGCTGTCTTTCAGTCCATCTTAATGAGACCTAAAGTCTTACCAGCTGTGTGACACTGGACAAGATACTGACCTCTCTGTGCCTTGCCCTCCTCATCTGTACAATGGGATCATACAATGACCTCATAAGGCCTCAGAGGGTTAACTGAGAGCAAATAGGTAAGATGCCTTCCAGGTGCCTGTCCAGGACTATTATAATTTCACAGCTTTACCTACCCACTTGTGGGAGCTAAGTGGGACAGAAATAAAAATTCCTATTTCACAGACTTGAAAACTGAAGCACAGAGAGTCACCCCCCTCAGACTCAAAGGGATGTAAGTGACTCCAAGCTGATTGTTTTTGCTGGAGAAACTGCTTTGGCAACACAAAGAAGGCCTTTAGCCAGCCCAGCTGATGGCACAGAAAGCAAAACCTTAAGACCCTTCCAGAAAGTGAGCAGGACTTCTGCTGGGGTCAGAGGAGCCCACGGTGGCAGTTCCTGACAGTGAGGCATCTTGGTGACATTCCCTCACCTTAAGGCATGTAGCATTGTGGAAAGTGGGCGCGCACACCTCATGCCAGAGACCCTGGTGTTTGAGCCCCAACCCTGCTCCTTGCCGCCCTGTGTCTCTGGGCAGCCCTTGGCCTCTCCAGGCCTCAGTTTGCCCATCTGTTAACTGGGCATGGCCACGATCACCTTCTGGGCTGCTGGGAGGAGTAAGTGGGACGGTGCCTGGGGAAGACTTCACACAGGGCCTGGCACACAGTAGGTGCTCAGGAAATGGCTGTCCCCTGCTTCCTTCCAGAGGTAAATCCAGGCTTTGGAGTCAGAACCGAGGAGAGCAGTACTCCCCGCTGCAATGAACTACATAGATTTTCCTGAAAATCTTTTCAGAAAGGAGCTGGCCCTGGCCCCTCCCCACTTGCGCCTGGGTGTAGTACGTGGTAATGCGGTAGCAAATGTCACCTCTGTCCTCTCTGCTCTCCCTAGAGGGTACAGATGGGCGCCAGCATCACCTGAGGGCTTCCTTGTGCACCGAGGGGCCCTGTACATGGCTTCACCCAGTCATCACGTGACCCCACAAGTGAGTTTCCAACAACAACATTAACGCTAATACTGATAAGAACTCCAGGGCCGGTGCCAGGTCAGCCTGACCGCAAGCCACTGTCACTGCAAGACCACACGTCACTGCACGACCCCTCTACCACACCGACACAGGGCACCGTCCTTCTGGAAACCTCCCACGGAGCCACGTTGTCCTCACAAGCACCCTATGTGGTAGATGCTACGATAATCACCACGTCATAGATGAAGAAACCGAGGTGCACACAGACGTTTGGTGACTTGCCAACATCACATAGCTGGGGAGAGGTGGGGCTGAAATTCGAACCCAAATAGCCTGGCTCCAGAACCCAGGTCTTAATCACCTAAGTGTGTTTTCCAATCCACTCTGTACACATGAGAGCACTGAAGCTCAGCAGGTGGACCTGACTCTGGGCTCTCCAGCCTTTGCGGCCCCTCCCTGGCCCCTGCTGGCTCCCCTTCCAGGCCACCCAGAGTCCAGGGTCTGAGGTTAGAGCCAAGTCCTCTGTGCAGCGGCACCCGGGCTGCTCCCCCGAGACATCTGGATTCCTGAGTCACTAGAACTCTGCTCACACAGAGTTTCAAAGTCCCTGCGCCTCTAGGCGCTCCCCCACTGAGGTTCGATTCTGAGACATAAAAGAGGGATGTGGTTAGAAGAAAAAAGAAGGTTATACTGTCACCAGGAAGTCACCTCCTTGTCTCACTCTCCCATGTCTTCATCACAGCCCACGGTCCTAATTCATTCCTCCCGACCCTAACTCTGGTCGTCCTCAGCATCCGTACCCCCGAGGGCCACCCTGGGCTATGGGGTGAGTCCCGCAGCAGGACATCCTGACTCCGCTTTTGACCTGGAGGACCACTGACAGCACGTCTGACCCAACAGCTCCCCATCCAGGTTGCTTCTGTGGCCTCCCCCTTTCTGCGTGGGTCCCTCTGCCTCCCTGGGGACGCTTGCCATCCTCCAGGCCTGAAGAAGGCCTGGGGGAACGAGTGAGTGAGCGAATGAATGAATGAATGAATGACTTTTCCCGTTCCTCTCTGGGCGTCACAAGAGCTCTGCTCTCCTTACAGATGTCCCAGAAGATGATTTTGTTCACGTCCATGAATGTCCACAATTTGGGGAACCTGGTGAGGGCCCGGGGCTTTCGCCCTCCTTCTCCCATCCCAGCCTCTCCAGAATCTGCCGGAGTCGCCGGGGAACAAGGGTGTCGTCTCCCAGTGCCTGCCTTGAGCAAGAGAGCTGGCACTGGCGCACAGCCGGGTGCCATGAAATGCCGCCTGAGGCTGCGAGGCAATTCCACGTGCCCGTCCTCAGGCCTTTTAAGCCACCCATTAGAAACAAAACATCCGTCAGCTACCAAATGTTTCTGCACAGACCACTTTCCCTGCTGATGAGAAATTAAGTCCATGTGACTGTCCCCATCACCAGAGAGTTAAAACAGTCGAGACACACGGAGTGCCAGCCACTCTCAAAACGGGTACCCACCCCCACCGCCAGTTTGCGGTGAGCTTGTGATATGTCGGGAAAACGGGTACCCACCCCCACCGCCAGTTTGCGGTGAGCTTGTGATATGTCGGGCGTTGTGCCTCTTTGGATCCTGACTACCCACAAGGAGTTCGTAATTTTAAGGTTCCCAGTTTTCAGATAAGGAAACTGAGGCCCAGAGAAGCAGTGACTTGCCCAGGGCCACACAGCCAGCCAGTGGTGGATGCTGACCCAGGTGCTAACCCAGGTCAGCTTTTCTCTAGCCCTCACCCACCCCTTACCACCATTTAAACAAATGGCTCAGAATCCCAGACCGTTTGGCAGGAAAGACCCTAGGGAGGCCCTAATCTCCTCTGACTGACGGGGACGTGGGCTCAGAGAGGGGAAGTGGCTTGCCCAGGGACACAGCAAGGCCATGCACCCAGGATGGACTCCTCTTGGGTCCGCTCCACTGCCTGCCAGCCAGAGGGAGCTAATGTGACCTTGTCCGATCACCCAATGCCACCAGCCAGCGGCACTCACACTTGAATGTGCACCAGAAGGGGGGGGAGTGATAAAATGTAGATTCCTGGTGCCCCATCAGAGGTCAGGATAGGAGTCCAGGAATCGGCATTGTATCAAGCCCTGTCATTAAAGAGGACCGTCTGGTGGTCCCAGGCTCTTCTCCCAGAGCCCCCAGCTTACCCCTCCAGGGAGGGTCTTGGGTTGGGCCTGGTGCAGCAGGTCTGAGAGGCCACAGAGAGCTCGCCCTCCCCCTCCAGATGCAGTCCAGGGACCGGCCTTTGGGATCCCGGGGAACTCAGGCACAGCCACGCTCTAGCCAAGAGCATCGCTGATCACCTGGACACGCTGGGTTCTCACAGCAGCTGCACACAGCTCTCAGGGCTGCCCTGAGCCACGGACGGGAAAATGGAGCTCGCCCTCAGGAAGTGGCCTGGCCGAGCAGGGCTGAGACCACACCCTGCGACCTTCGGGCCAGGGACCCTCCCCCAGCCCAGCAAGTTCTCCCC
This sequence comes from Stenella coeruleoalba, assembly GCF_951394435.1. Lineage (NCBI taxonomy): Eukaryota > Metazoa > Chordata > Mammalia > Artiodactyla > Delphinidae > Stenella > Stenella coeruleoalba. The sequence continues at coordinate 5,000,151 of NC_137157.1, forward strand.
TACCTTGGCTCCATCAGAGAAAACCTTAGAAAGCGTCAGGCGCTGCTCATGTGAACGGGCTCTCTGCATGATGAGGTTTTGCCAGAGGCCCACACCCCGGACCGGGCAGACCTGCCCCGTGTGCCACCGCTCAAGGGCTGGGAGGGGGCCCACCAGGTTGAGGGCACGAACCTCTACAGGCTCTGCCTCTGCCCTCAGCTGTGCCCGCTGCCCCAAACGCACCCGCACAGCTCTGCAGGGCCAGCTCCCCGCAGGAAGGTGGCGGGCGGCCCAGGCCAGAGGCCAGAGGGGTGGGGCCGCACGCCGAGCCAGGACAGGGCTCAGAAAGGAGGTGTCTCCCTTCTGACCATCTTTGTTCGCTCTGTTGGGGGGGGGCAGTGGAAAGACAGGGGGGAGCTGCGATGGGGAGGGGCAGTGTCGGGGGAGGGGAAGATCAGGAAACAAGGCAGCTGGACAAGCGGCCGGACGGACACGCAGAGACCCACCCACGGAGACAGAGAAAAACTCAGAGACAGAGAAGAGAAGGGGGGGCGGGGGGGCGGGGCGTGGGCGAGAGAGAGACTGCGAGAGAGGATGCGCTCCGGAGGTCCCAGGAGACGGGGGTGGGAGGGGCTGGACCCCCAACCAAGGGGAAGGCCCGACCCCCACCCAACCCATGTCCCCGCACTCGGCGGGGACACGCGCGCGCGCGCGCACACACGCCACTCCGCCGGCGCCGCCCGGGCCCCCGCCCTCCGAGGGGCGCGCGTGCCGCCCTCTGCCCACCCGGACCCCTCCTCCGACGGGGGCCTCCGGGACCCGTCCCCGCCACTCACCTTGGTCCCCGCACCACCTCCGCCGCCGCTGCCACCGCTCAGAGCCGGAGCCCGGGGCCGGGGGAGGGGGCCTCGGAGGCCCCGCCCCGCCCCGCCCCCCGGGCCCGCGTAGGGCGCCCGACGCGGCCGGAGCCACCGGACTCCTGGGCTGCTGGAGACGCGCGGCAGGTAGCCACCTGGGTCGCGGGTACGCCCACCCACCGGAGCCCGCCCGAGCTGGGAGCCGGGGGCCGGGGGCGCCCTCCCGGGATCCCCCCACCCGGGTGTACTGCGCAGGCTGTGGGCGGTGCCCGCCGGGGAAGGGGGTGTCCCCGGCCACCCTGGCGGCCCAGATCGGCTCTCCGGCCAGTGAGCATTCCTCCGCGGCCCTCTAACGCCCACGGAGCGCCCCTTCCCCAAGCCCCAGCCTGTGGGGGTCGCCGGTAGCCCGGAGGAAAAATCAGACACTCAGATTCAGTCCCTGCCCTGGGGCTTGGGGTCTTGAGGGAGGCCGAGGGGTCAGGGATGGGACAAACAAACGCTTCCAGCATCTGAATATCCCAGGGCCATGGTTGTCAAAGGGTGGCGCGACTGCTCCATGGGCAGCACCCTGGAACTTGGTAGGATGGAAATTTTCGGGCCTCCCCAGACCTACAGTAACTGGGGATGGGGCCTGGGAATCTAGGTTTTAACAAGCCCTCCTGGTGATTCCCAAGCTCCCGTGAAGTCTGAGAAGTTCTGCTCTGGTGGAAATAGCCCACACCCCATGCCCCACGCCCATAGTAGGATGTAAATTCCCTGAGGTGGGGGATTTGTCGCTTTTCTTCCCCCAGAGGGTCCCCAGTGGTTAAGACAGTGTTCGTCTGTTGAAAGAACACGTGGATGAATGGCCCCATCTTGAGCAGCGCTGGTCACTTTTCACTTGTGGCATCCCCTGCCCCCCAGATCCATCCGCTGCTGGCTCTGCGCCGACCCTGGTGGGCTGCATCCCCCACTGGTGCGTGGTTGGGTCTGGCCAGTGGGGGCAACAGCTGGAGATCAGAGGGAGAGAGGATGGGGCATTTCCTCCCACTGCCATGTGCTGTACACTGACACTGTCGGTGCCCCTGAAGCTGAATCCAGCCTCTGTCCCCCGACACCGAATTAAATCTCAGAGACAGAGTTTTGGGTGAAGTAGGAAAGAACAGCTTTATTGCTTTGCCAGGCAAAAGGAGCCAGGCGGGCTCCTGCCCTCAAAACTGTGTGTCCCACCTTGGAGAGGGTAGTGAGAAGTTTAATAGTAATGGTTCAGAGAGGGCTCCCCACCTGTCACGCAGGAGACCGGGGTTCGATTTCCCGACGGGGAGCCAAAGGGAAGGGATGGGAGACAAGGGAGAAACAAACGGTCAAGAAAAACAATAGGGCAGCCTTGGGGCAAGGTCCTGGGTCCCCATCAACATATACATACAATATCTTTGAGCTGTTTTGCGGATACTGAAACCCCTTCCGGGTGGGAAAAGTGAACAATTGACCAAGGTATGCCGCCCACAAGCAAGTAGACCCCAGACCAGTTGGAACCTGAAGGTTGATGATGCTGACTCCGACTTACCTCACCACCAACCAATCAGAAGAATGTCCACAGGCGGATCACACCCTCTTTGAACCATCACTATAAAACTTCTCACTACTCTCTCCAAGGTGGGACACACAGTTTTGAGGGCGTTAGTCCGCTGTGGCCCCCTTTGCCTGGCAAAGCAATAAAGCTGTTCTTTTCTACTTCACCCAAAACTCTGTCTCCGAGATTTAATTCGGTGTCCGGGGACAGAGGCTGGATGCGGCTTCACCTCTCTATGACCACAGCTCCTGCCGGGAGGCCCTCTAGCTCCCACCAGCTTCCGCTGGAAGCGTCATCTCCTCTGCTAGTTCCTCCAGCCCCAGGGATGGTAGCATCTTCCCGCCATTACCAGTCTCTGGGTGCTCCTGAACCTGCCCGCATCTCTGTAAGCAATCCCTTTGGTCACGTGCCTTATTTGGACCACCTGGGGTAAATTCTATCTTCTGCTGGGACTGTGACTGAAACAGATAGATATGATTTTTGCCACTTTACAGAATTGGAAACTGAGGCATGGAGAGGTTATAAAACATGCCGAGCCAGAGATCTTAATAGACACCTCACCAAAGAAGATATACAAATGGCAAAGAAGCATAAGAAAAGATACCTTGCATCTAACGGTATTGGGGAAATGCAAGTTAAAACAACAATGCGATACTATTATACACCTATTAGAATGGCCGAAATCCAGGACACTGACATCACCAAATGCTGGCGAGGATGTGGAGCAACAGGAACTCTCCTTCACGGCAGGCGGGGGTGCAGAATGATGCCGCCATTTTGGAAGACAGCTTAGCAGTTTCTTACAAAACTAAACATACTCTTACCATATGTACGATCCAGCAATCACTCTCCTTGGTATTTACCCAAGGGAGCTGAAACTTATTTCCATGCAAAACCTGCATACAAATGTTTATAGCAGCTTTATTCATATTTGCTGGAAGCAGCAAAGGTGTCCCTCGGTAAGTGAGTGGAAAAACTGTGGTATAGCCGTACAATGGAACATTATTCAGCGCTAAAGAGAAGTGAGCCATCAAGCCATCGAGACGGAGGAAAGTAAGTGCAGGTCACTAAGTGACAGCAGCCAGTCTGAAAAGGCTACATATTGTATGATTCCAACCCTATGGCGTTTGGAAAAGGCAAAACTACGGGGTCAGTAAGATCAGAGGTTGTCAAGGGTTGGGGTGGAGGGAGGGAGGGGTGAATAGGTGGAGACGGGATTTTTAGGGTCGTGAAACTTCTCTATGATATTGTAATAGTAGATACATGTCATTATACATTACTCCAAACCCACAGAATGTCCAACACCAAGAGTGAACCCTAATGTCACCTGTGTGTCAGTGTAGGTTCACCGATGGTGACAGATGTGCCACGAGGAGGCATCTGGTGTCGATAGTGGGGGAGGGCGCTATGCATTGTGGGGGGGGAGGGCGCTATGCATTGTGGGGGGGAGGGCGCTATGCATTGTGGGGGGGAGGGCGCTATGCATTGTGGGGGGGGAGGGTGTATATGGGAAATTTCTGTACCTCCCTCTTAATTTGGCTGGAAACCTAAAACTCTTCCAAAAAACATAAAGTCTTAAAAAAATGTCCAGGACCACACAGTGAGGAACGACAGAGCCAGTGTCCCAACCCAAGACCCCTGGTTTAAAGTCTATATCTGGCTTTTGGGGGATTTTGAGCTCTTCTCCTCGGAGGGGCCCAGGACTGTGGGGTACACGTGAAGGGGATGCAGGTGATGCAGAGGCAGCTGAACCCTAGAGCCCCATCCACATCCTCCAAGCAAGCGGGTGAGAACTGAGTGTGTCCCCGGGCCTGGCAGGAAACCCCAGCACGCACATGTGTCACCTCCGAGCCGCTCTGCGGGTCACGAGAGACTGTGGGAAACCGTGGGAGGTTCAGGGGAGGCCCCAGCCCCGCAGTGGCAGCCAACTTCCTATTTCCTTCCCTGCGCCCTGGTGGAGGCCAGCCCCACTGTGTGCCAGGACTGTCCCAGCACGGAAGGGCACAGGCTCTGCAGCTAGCAGACCGAGGCTGAGTCCCTTGTCAAGCGACCCATGCATTCTGGGCCTCAGCTCCTTGTCCGTACAGTGGGGATGGTCATACCTGCCAGTTTCACAAGTTTGTTCTTTTATGTATTTGTTCATTGGTTGAGTCACTGAACATGATTTAGTGAGCTTTTGCTCATTGCCTGGCACGTAAGAAAAGCGCTTTGCAAATCTAAGGCCCTGGGCCAAGCTCAGTTCTCTGACGGGTGAGTCTGCCTATTTCTAACACTGCCCCTGTGGATCTGGGGTCCCTTCTGGGGTCTCCTACACCCCACTTGGCCAAGAGGGGCTCTGGTGCCCTTGTGGCATGGGGTAATGGCCCAAAGATTCCAAGGGCTCGCTGAGCCTCTACTCCATGGGGAAGACCCTTGGAGACATCTACCCAGTGACTGCCCACAGGGAGACGGAGGCCAGCAATGTGCAGTGACTTGCCTCAGGTCTCCCTGTGTGCCAGGCTTGTAATGGCTCCCCAGAGACGTCCACGTCCTAAGCCCCGGAGCCTGTGGATATTACCTTTCATGGCAAAAGGAATTTTTTTTTTTTTTTTTTTTTTTGCAGTACGCGGGCCTCTCACTGTTGTGGCTTCTCCCGCTGCGGAGCACAGGCTCCGGACGCGCAGGCCCAGCAGCCATGGCTCACGGGCCCAGCCGCTCCGCAGCATGTGGGATCTTCCCGGACCGGGGCACGAACCCACGTCCCCTGCATCGGCAGGCGGACTCTCGACCGCTGCGCCACCAGGGAAGCCCTCACCTTGCATTTTAGCTTCTCAGACTTGACCTTTTGTCTTGGGTCTTGCGTTTGATGGCATTGCGGGAGCACGCGGATCCTCCTGTCCCCTAGGTAGACGCCTGTTCACTACGGAGCTGGCGTGGCCGAGCAGCCTTGATAAATAGGAGTAACTGTTGGGGTCCCTTCCTTACCTCCTCCTCTTCCCTGGACTGGAGTCTTCGAAAGCAGGGAGCCTGACCTTCAACTCTGGGTCCCTAGGGTGCAGTGCAGGGCTTGGCCCATCGTAGGTGCTCAGTGAATGGCAAATGATGGCTGTACCTTGCAGAGAGCGGGGCAAAGTCGGCACCCAAGAGACGTTTTGGTAAATGCATGCCTCACCTGGGCCCTACATCTGGGCATCACACCTGTGTACCAGGCACAGGCTGGCAAGTAGGAAGGACCCAGACTCAGTCAGGCCTGAGGACCTGACACTCTTCTCCGCAGCCCAGGCTTCACCCTTGACTGTGTCTCTCTTAGAAGGTTCCAGACTCTTCCTTTGGACTCTGGAAGTGCCGGCTCCACCCCAGGGCTCATGGTCCGAATGGAACCCACCCTGACAAGCTTGTGTCAAGAGGCTATTTCCTAGTGAGCGAACCTCGGACCTCTCAGCTTGGGAATGCCCAGTCCTGCCTCTTGGCCTGTCCACCCAGGGTCCCTGGGGCTTCCGGGCGGCTGCTACACTGCCTGGCAGTCCCTTTGCCTGGCCCCCGAGCCCTACAGGAGATCCAGGGACCCTGGGAGACGTCAGTGCAGGGCTTGGCCCCTCTGCCTCACCTCCACCCGAGCCCTCCCACCCCAGCATGAGGTGCCTTCAGGAACTTTCTTGAACGTTTAAGGGGCCTTTTGCTCCACACAGCCCTCCCCCTTCCCTGGGGAGCCCTCCCTCTCCAGAACAAACAGCGTGTGCTCCCATGGAACATAAGCATTTGCACAGAACACCAGACAGAGCTGATCAAAAACGAGGCTTCCGGGGCTTCCCTGGTGGAGCAGTGGTTGAGAGTCCACCTGCCGATACTGGGGATGCAGGTTCGTGCCCCGAGTCCGGTTCAGTTCAAGGAGTGTTTCCACGTGTCTCATCCGTGCTAGGCCCTGCGTTTGGGCCTGGATGTACATGGGAGCCCTGGGGAGCTCCGAGGTGGAGGCAGGGGAACCAGAGCCGGAAACCAATTCTGCCAGGTGGTGGCCGAGGACTGTAGTACTGGAAGCCCAGCAAGGGTCTTGGGAGCTGGAACTGGAGGTACCCCCCGCGCCCCCTCCTGGGAGCTGAGTGGAAGCTTCCCAGCCACCAAGGGCAGAGCCCGGCTCGGGACTCTGGGATGAATGTGAGTCCTGCAGGCTGCCACCTGAACACCCCACAGGCCTGGTCCTGCCTGTGACGGTCTAGGGCTCAGGTCCAGGCGCTGAGCCAAGGCAGGGGTGCCTGAGAGGGTGGGCTCGGAGGACCCAGCCTGCCAGCCCTGTGGGCCAGATTCCTCCTCCAGAGACCCTCTCTCTCACCCCTCCCTCTGGGAAGAGCTCTGACCACACAACTGACACTCCCTCCCCTGGCGGGGATAACTTGCCGATGAAAGGGTCTGGGCTGGGCCTTCCACACGCAGCCAGCCGCCAAAACCCCACTCCTCCAGTGCACACTCTGAGAAGCTGGCAGCCAGCCCCCTGCGCGCGGCCGAAGCACCCGGGGCTGGCGAGCAGAATTAGTGCAACCCCGCAGTCCCGCCAAGAATCTGTCTTCAATTGCTGCTTTCGGATTTCCCAGAGAGAGCAAGCCTGGCCTCCGCAGGAAACGCAGGCCCGATTTGCCTTGAAATAACTCAGCAGAAAAGGCGCCTGCAGCCCTCTCCCCAGCTTCAGTCTTCCTGGGTTCCCCCGACTCAATGCAAGGACCGGACCTCCCTCACCGGGGAGAGGCCTCGGGGGCCTTTTGTGCTGATTCCCTGATTCTGCAGGGTTTTCAGTGTGGACTACCATGTTGCTGGTACACAGAGGTGGGCTGTGACCATGGGCCAAGCTGGATGGAAGTGGGGACAGTGGACATCCTGTCTCCCTCCTGGTCTTTTGAGAAAAACCTCAGTCTCCCCACTTCCCCTGTGACGTTAGCTGTAGGTTTTCTTGCAGTTTCTTTATCCGGTTGGTGAAGTTCCCTCCTATTCCTGCATTGATGAAAATTAAAAACATCTTTTTAGCATGAATGAGTTTGATCATGTGATTTTTGCATCTATTGAAATCATATGATGTTTTAAATCCTTTATTCTGTGAATTATGTGAATCATTATTTATTTATTTATCTGTGGCTGCGTTGGGTCTTCGTTGCTGCGCACGGGCTTTCTCTAGTTGGGGCGAGCGGGGGCTACTCTTTGTTACGGTGCGTGGGCTTCTCATTGCGGTGGGCTCTCTCGTTGCGGAGCACGGGCTCTAGGCGCGTGGGCTTAGTAGTTGTGGCTCGCGGGCTCTAGAGCGCAGGCTCAGCAGCTGTGGCGCACGGGCTTAGTTGCTCCGCGGCATGTGGAACCTTCCTGGACCAGTGCTTGAACCCGTGTCTGCTGCACTGGCAGGCGGATTCTTAACCACCGCACCACCAGGGAAGCCCATTGATTTTGTTTTTGTTTTTTTTTAAATTTATTTAATTTATTTTATTTTTGACTGTGTTGGGTCTTCGTTGCTGTGTGTGGGCTCTTCTCTGGTTGAGGCGAGCGGGGGCTACTCTTCGTTGCAGTGCGCAGGCTTCTCATTGCGGTGGCTTCTCTTGTTGCAGAGCACGGGCTCTAGGCACGCAGCTTCAGTAGTTGTGGCACACAGGCTCAGTAGTTGTGGCTCGTGGGCTCTAGAGCGCAGGCTCAATAGTTGTGGTGCACGGGCTTAGTTACTCCACAGCATGTGGGATCTTCCCGGACCAGGGCTCGAACCTGTGTCCCCTGCATTGGCAGGCGGATTCTTAACCACTGTGCCACCAGGGAAGCCCCCATTGATTTTGAGTATTGAACGAACCTTGCATTTGTGAAGAAAAGCCCACTTTGTCACATTCATTATCCTTTGTATATATTGCTAGATTCGATTTGCTAAACTTGTGTTGAGGATTTTGCATATATGTTCATAAGTGATACTGGTCTGTAATTTTCTTATAAGGTCCTTGGCAAGTTTTGTTATCAGTGTAATTCTAACTTGTTAAAATACTTTTTAAAAAAGTATAAATGAGTGCAAAACCAAAACGACATCAACAACCTACCAAAAACCCTAAATCAAACCCTAGACAAGAATCGTTTCCTTAGATGAATCTTCTACCCTTTCTGATGGATATCAGGGCCCTAATACACTTACCTGAAATGTAAAAAATAATCTGTGAGACACAGAGGCATTGTGAGGTGTCCCTTTTTTTGCACCTGAGTGTGGGCCTGGTGTGGTGTGAGCGCTAGCTGCCAGAGCTGGAGTCCAGGGTCTTTTCTGATATGCCCACCCTCAGAGCCCCATTTTCTTAGATGTCCATAGTGGATGGGGAGGGGCTTGAATTTATTCAAGGTGGATAAAAATGTCCGTATGGAAAACCAGCCAGCGGCACTTCTAATGCTTTCCTCACTTTATCTTAGGTTATTTTATTTAGTGTTATTGTATTTTTAACGCCTGAGTAGAGGTTTACATATTCTATTTCTAATTCAAATAACAGGCATCTTCTTATTTAGCACTTGAAAGACTTTATGTGGCTTTATGTGGGCAGCGTTTCTCTCCAGGGACCTTCCTTTTCTGCCTCCATTTTCTCCTGGCTCCAGTCTCTCCACCGTCCTCCTGGCCCAGCTCCTGTCCCCAAGCAATGGACGCGAGCTCTCCTGGAGAAGGGAGGGGTGAGCCCAGCAGCTTTATCGGGGCGCTCTGTGCCTGGGCTGTCAGAGGCTTTGCACATTCATTGTGCCCATCTGTCTGCTGGCATGTGTCACTGCAGCTCCTGGCAACCCCCCTCACACACGCCTGGTTATCTACCAAGAAGCCCAGGTGGTGTAGTCAAGTCCAGAAGGAGAAGTCAGGAGACTAGTGGGCACCCATGTCGTCTCTGCCAGAATGCCTCAGTGTGGCCAGGGGCAAGTCGCTTGCCTCTCGAGGAGGGGGTCTCCCTGCCTGTGGGATGGGAGGAACCTGGGAGAACTGGGCGGAGAGCCAGACCCCGGGCAGAGACTCCCACTGAGCCATCCAGACTCAGCCTGCAGGCGCTGGATGTTGGGGCCCCCCATGTCCTTCCCTGGTGCACAGGAGCTGGAAAAGTAGACTCAGGTGGGAACATCCTCGTAGCCACCAGCAGAAGCCAATCGGGAGAATTTTAAGAGGGCAATGCAGCTTGAGTTCCGGGGCCCCGACCCCTACCTAGTGGGCAGGGGGCGGGGCTGGCCCCTCCAAGCCAGTCCTGGGAGTCAGGTTTGAAGGCTCAGGGAGCTCAGGAGGGTTAGCGTTGCCATGCTGGGGCTATGGGAACAGCTGCAGGGAGGTCGGGTGAGGCTCCTGTCCTTCACGCCCTGGCTCTGCTTGCCTGGGCCTCCCCCTGGGCCACCTCTGCTGGTCTCCCATCCCTAGACAGGAGCCCTGCCTCTGAGCCATACCCCAACCCCAAGACAGAGTGAGCCCCTGGATGTGAGGACCAACACCAGGCTTGGGGCTCTGTCTATCCCAGAGGGCCTCTGCGGGGAGGGGGGGGACGACAGGACTCAGAATCCTCTCTGCCAGAGGGCTGAGGGGTTTACCCCAGAGGGGAGGGCAGGACAGGGTGGGTCAGATGGAGGAAGCAGGGTGAGCTCAGGGGAGAGGTGTGGTCCTCAAAGTCTGCAGCCCCAGTCCCGGGACCTTGTTAGAAATGCAGACTCTTGGGCCTTCCCTGGCGGTCCAGTGGTTAGGGCTCCGTGCTTCCACTGCAGGGGGCACGGGTTCGACCCCTGGTCAGGGAACTAAGATTCCACATGCCGTGTAGTGCGGCCAAAAAAAAAAGAAATGCAGACTCTCGGGCCCCACCCAGCTTTCTGAATCAGAAGTGTCCGGTAGGGCCACAGTCTGGGTGGTAACGGGCCCTGCCTTCAGGGGATTCCGAGGCACACTTGCAGTTTGAGGTGGTGCCTGGAGCTAGATAGGGGGCCCCTGGGTTGAAGGGCAAACACACGACTCTCATACAAATATTAAATGAACATGCGCCAAAGATTGTATTTAGCTCATTAATTAGTGAGGAGACCAGTAAGGTGTTACAATCAATTCAGAGGAAAAAGCCAAGAGCAGACATGTGTGTAGGAAATCAGGAAGGCAGAATTGAATTTGCTAACAGATGCAAAGCTGGCTACTTCCGTGGGGTAGGGGACCCAGCATCCCTCCACCTGATGAAATTCATTTGCATCTTTATGGATAAAAATCTTGGCGTTACTATCAGTTTTTTACAACTTACAGAGTTGTGAACTTGCTCCAAGAAATGAAAGATACAGACGCTTATAGGATTAGCTAGTGTGCCTAGAATATACCGAGCCGTCTCTTGAAAGGGCATCTAGTGATTCCCACTCCCCCCACCCCGCCCTGATACCACCCCCATTTTACCTGCTTGGCTACTTTCGAGCTGTAGATCTGCCTCTCTGAGCCTCTGGCTCCTTACGTGCAAAATGGGCAGATGTCACCTTGTCATGGGGATTAACCCAGATCCCGGCTGCGGAGCCTTTGGTGCAGTGTGTCTGGCACCTGGTGAGGGCCCCGAGCGCGTGGGACGAGTGGGTGGGTCGGCTGAGTGGAGCTGGTGGTCCCCGGCACCAGCACAGCCGTCACACACACATCCTGTGTTGTACCTGCCAGCCTGGGGAGCAAGACGGATGAGATCCCTGCCTTCCCACCGAAGAGGTGGCCCCTTTTCAACAGGGTATTTTAGGTAACGTGTTGGCCCGACAGCTCTTAAGACGATGGTGGAGCTCTTGAGGGAAGTGGTGTGGATAGGAGGGACGGTGTTACAAATGTGGCTGAGTTTTCCGCCGTCAGACAGGAGACGACGGGAGGAGATGGTCGAAGGAAGCTGCCTGTGAACGACACGCTTTTTGTCCCCGGCAGCAGGGGCGTGAGCCCTGCCAGACCCCTCTGGGCCCCAGCAACGTCCACGTTTCCTGCTCTGCCCAACCTCTCTCTCTTCTGCTCTGACCTCTCTTTGATCAGCGGAAACTGGGGCCGAACTCTGGAGGCCGTGCCTAGGGCTGCAGTTCGGCAAACTGACTAACCCTGCTTCTGACTCACTCTTGGCCTTGGGGGAGCCCCTGCCCTTCTCTGAGCTGCCAGCTGAGAGGGCTGGGCCCAGTCTTTCCAGCTTTAAAAATTTTGAAATCCACAGAAGCTTTTCTTCAAACAATCTTCGGTGGAAATCCCATATGTAGCAATGATACGATATAAGCATTTAAAATTTTTCTTATTAGCTGGTAAAAAATTTCCTTTACAAGGAGGCGGGAATGCCACGGTGAACAGTTGGGACAGAGGTGAGACCCCCGCCAAGGGCAAGAAAAGGTGGGTGGGTCTTCGGTTTTGATGATCAAAAGCATCACGGGCCTTGGAGACGACCCTCCGTGGGTTCCCCATGGTTCTGTGTGTTTTGTGGTCAAGACACCACTGCCCTTTGTTCCTGACCATCTTTTCAAGGCTTTTGGGTAGTGATGTATTTGTTCCCATGGTTCCTGTAATAAATTACCACAAACTGGGTGGATTAAAAACAACAGAAATTTATTCTTTCAGAGTTCTGGAAGCCAGAAGTCCCAAATCAAGGTGACAGCAGGGCCACGTTCCTTCTGAAAGCTCTAGAGAAGAATCCTCCTGGCCTCTTCCAGCTCCTGGTGATGGCTAGCAGTCCTTGGTACTCCTTGGTTTGTGGCACCACCCCTTCAATTTCTGCCTCCGTCTTCACATGGCTGCCTTCCCTCTCTGTGTCTATGTCCAAACTTCCTTCTTCTTACAAGGACACCAATCATATTGGATTAAGGCCCCACCCTAGTCCAGTATGATCTCATGGTAACTTGCTTTCATCTGCAAAGACCCTATTTCCAAATAAGAACAGGTTCACAGTTTCCTGATGGACATGAATTCTGGAAAGATGCTATTCAACATAGTGTAAGTGAGCAGCCTGGAAATATAGAGCTCCTTTCTCCCTCCAGAGCGAAGGGCAGGTATGCTTACTGCCTCCCAGGAAAGATTCAGGGTCCCTGAGGTCAGGGTTCCTCTCCTGTAACACAGCCACTGAGTACGCAGGTGCCGTCTGACCCTCCGTGGGGTTCGGAGCTTGGGGAACAGGCCCGTGACAATGCTGATAGCTGGCTCCGGCTGCTGCCGTGAGTTGCAAACCATCCTTTGCTTCTGATCCAGGCATCTCACGTCTTTTCCAGCCTCCATGGAACTGTGGCGGCTCACTTGTCAGCTTGCAAGTAGGGTAAATCTCCAACTGTCCCAGTTCCTGACGGGGTGGAACTTCCAGCTGAGTGAATGGCTCAGCGTAATACAGAGGAAGGGGGTGTGCAAATCATGCGGTGAGAATCAAGGCGAGGCCTGGGAGGAGAAAGGAGAGGAGGATGCCCCTGTGAAGATCTGCCCAGGAGGGCCTGGGGGGCCAGGTGCCCAAGGAGGCAGCCCCGTAGCTGAGTGGCAGGCAATGCGAAGCCCCTGCTGGCATCCCCAGGTCTCAGTCAAGCTCTCACCCTCACTAGTGTTAGCGTGCAGGTGGACAGAGTGGGTTGGGGTGGGGGGAAGGGAGGGCAGCGAGCCTGAGAAGGGGCTAGAATCCGCTTCCAGGTGGACGTGAGCATAGGGTGAGCCCCCAGAAGCTGGAGGACCTGGGAAGAGCTGGCCTCTGGCTTACATGTGACATGGCCCAGAGGAGCTGTTTCGCTATAAGAGGGACCCAAGAACCCCCTGCCTGCTTCCTCCACCTTTGGGACCCCCAGAGCTCCAGGGGGTATTATTTGGACCCAATGGCCTCTGTCTGATTCTGATGTTCTGAGTTTTGAGCAAAATATCTCCTGGGGACAGGAATGATTACCTACTGTGGAGCCAGCCCTTGCCCAAAGCCTCCCGCTTGCTTCCTTACTGACTCCATATAGCTGTTGTTGGTCCCTGACTGGTTATTGGGTGTGAAATGCTTTGACAAACATTCAATGCAGAAGATGAAGAACTGATGCCTCACTTTTCTCAGCTGTAGAATGGGGTAACAACCCCCCCACCTTGGGCGTGGAGCCCGTCCGGGGTGCCGGGGTTTCTATAGGGCTGCTGCGTGCTCCAATCTTGGCACCAGTCCTGGCAGGCCCTTCTCGGGCCCCCTCCTCACTGGAGCCCAGCATCATCTCCCCTCTGGGGCTGTGGTCCCGGCATCTGATTTAGCTGCTGGTCAACTCCCAGCCCCGACCCCTGGGCCTGGGTCAGTGACGGAACGAATGCAATTTAGGAAAGAGGAGAGAAATGGACTGAATATTCTGGTCAAAGTTTGTTGAATACAAGAAAACGTAAAGACATCAGCAACCTAGGCAAACATGTGAAATGCTTTGGTAAAGTCAGTGAAGAGAGAGCCTGGCTCATGGACAGGAGGAAGAGCCTCACCTGGTTGGTTCCCTCACGGACGCACGTCCCCCTGGGACCCAGCACTGGGCAGCCGCTCCACGAAGATTTCTCAATTGAATGATGGCTGCAAGGGGAGGGCTCCGCCCAGCGTTGGGTCAGCCAGACCTGGGTCCAGATCCTGGCTCTGCCCCCAGAGGGCTGTGTGATCTTGAGAAACTCATTTACCTCTGATAAATGGAATACTTCCTGCCTTATCAGTAAACAAAGGATGTCACAGTCATCATCGATTGTAGCCATCGATTATGAGCTGGTGAGCCCTGAGGAAACGCAGGATATGAAAACACAGGATACTGGCCCCAGATAGCTGAGGTGCATATCAAAGGAATGATTTCAGTGAGCCCAGACTCTCCCATCTTCGGGTACACAGAAAAGCACTACATTCCTTAACTTGACATATCTGGTTTTCTTTAATTAACAATAATCTTTTGATGTTCAGACTACCTGCCCTTTGTTGCAAAACTCCTATATATCCTGGCTCCCCCCTTGCCTCCCTGGAGCGGTTCTCTCAGGGTTACTTGAGATGCTTCCTCCCAGGCTTGAAGTCCTAAAAAATTCCCACCGAATAAAACATAACTCTCAACTTTAGGTTGTGAATAATTTTTTAGTCGACACCTCCTTGGTCCTCGATTTCCTCATCTGTTAAGTGGGGAGAGTAATCCATGCTCTGCAAGTGTTGACATGGTTTTACATGACAGCAGAACTCCTGGCTGCCGTAGCATCAGGCCTGTGGCAGTTGCTCACCCTTTATTGCTGTTTCCGGTGCCGGGGTGGGCTCCTGGGGTCCTCACCTGGTCTATCTAGAGAACTCAGGTGTCTCTGATCCCCGCACACAGTACTGCCCACAGGGAACCCCTTGATACCTTGTTGCACACACACCGCCCCCATACTTATAGGTGCCTTCCTTGGCTTTCTGGTCCCTGAGCGTCTAGGAGCAGCTTGATTGCTTCTAGAGATGGTGGGCTCACTACCCTCAGCTGTCGCTTGAGCTCTCATTGTGGGGTTCAGGTTGGAAAAGGAGCTTTCTTGCCCACCTTTCTTGTCTTCCTCTGCTGTCTCAGCTGGGCCCTCCACCTAGGGGCTGGGTTCCTGGGGGCTGGAGGCTGGCGCCTCAGTTGGGAACAGAATTAAGGCAGGAAGATGGGTCTGGCACACACGGAAGTCAGTTAGGGAAGAAACCCTGCCAATTCTTACTCCATTTTCTTTTCTTTCTTTTCTTTTCTTTTGGCGGTGCCATGCGGCTTGTGAGGTCTTAGTTCCTGGATCAGGGATTGAACCCGGGCCCTCGGCAGTGAAAGTGCAGAGTCCTAACCACTGGACTGCCAGGGAATTCCCTCTTACTGCATTTTCTTTAAAAGCTGGCCTTGGTATTTCTGTGGTGGGCTTGTCTTTTTGTATCCTGCACCCTGTCTCCCTAGAAATCTCCATCTCGTCCTCCAGGACCGGACACAGGCGCACAGCCACTTCGGAGAGGGGCTCACAGCCTCCGTGTCCACCAGCTGTCAACTCTTGTGGCCACTGGGTTGGAGCAGGTCAAGAATGGAGCAGTGACTGGCCAGCGGGGACCGTCAGGTCCTGGAGCCGGGCTGGGCCTCAGCCACTGTGTTTCCACACGGCAGCAGAGTCTCTGCCCTGGGTTCTCCCCAGCAGAGGGTGGGCTGTGGAGGTGATCGCAGTCCCACCCCCTCCCAGCTTCCCACAGCTGCTTCCTGCCAGGGCTGCCTGTAGAAACCCAGCCTTCCCCGTCTCCCCCAGGACAGGTGCTGTCACATGTTCTTCAGGTTGACCCTGCCCCAGGGGCTCGGGGGCCCTTGTCGGTGACCCTCAGGGAAGCCTGGAAGCAGAAACATCCTGGCCTCCCTGCCGGCCCCACTGGAACATCGGGGAGCCAGAGAGGCTGGTCTTGGGCTCCTGCTGGTGGCTTGGGTCTGACCCTGGGTGAGCCCTGGCCCTCACTGGACGTTTATCTGTCTCTGCCAGCAAGGACCTGGGACAAATTCAGTCCCCAGCTCACAGAATTCTTACAATGCGGCTCTCCCATAAGTGCTCAGAAAATAGATTTTCAACAACGGTCTGAATGTAATCACATGTTCCGGCGCCCATCTCTCCTCTAGAGCCTGACGGTCACTTGGCAAGAGGGCTTCGTCTGACTTATTTCTCCATCCCCAGCCCCAGGCCAGCCCCACTGCTGAGGACATGAGGAAAGAGGGCCAATGAGTGAGCAGAAGAGCGGCTGGGGCCTCCCTGAGCCGGGCCCCCGGCTCTGTAGCCGGGCTGGGGGAAGCTTCTGGAAGCGGGGGTGGGCATCCCCAAAACGGGGCCCTGGACCTCCGAAGTAGGAAGAGGTTCTGAGACCTGCAGATCTTGACAAACCCCAGCTGTCTCAGCCTCCAAGCCGCGTGGCTGGTGGAAGGGACGTGTAATTTAAAAAAGGTTTCTCTTGTTAAATGGAAACTTCTGCCAGGCAAAGAGAAATAAATAAGAAGTCTAATGAAGACTAATGAAGTCCAGGAGCCCCGTGCGTGCGTTTGATCTGCTGCTGTTCTGGGAAGAGGCAAGAGTGGCTTTGGACCAGGGAATGGTGCGTCCCCCCGAAGCGGGCCTGCAAGGGGACAGGCTGCGAGAGGCAATAACGCAGTGGCGTCTCAGCGTCTGTGCCCGCCGTGCACGTGCCCTCCTGTGACCCTCCCAGTGCCCCCATTTACAGGTTAGGAAGCCGCTGCCTAAGGCCATAGACCTGGATCTGTGGGCCTCTCAAAGCAAGCAGTGTCCACCCGCAGTCCCTTAACCCCCCAACCCCAGCCAGGCCCGGAACAGTGATGCCCGGAGCAGACGATGCCCTGGGCACCAGGAACATCTGGCGAGAGACACACTCTTATCCTTGAGGGTGTTCGGAGGATGGCTCTTAGGCTGGGGGAGCACCTTCCAGGTTCACGTCGGCAACATCACAGGTGATAACACGTGTGTATGAGAGATGCTGGCAGGGGAAGCGTGGGACCTCTGGGGGAAATGTATTGATAAACGTCTACAAACTTGCTGGAGACCAATTTGCCTGTTTATTTCAGAAAGTGAGCTGACTCAGTAATTCCGCATCTGGAAACCCACGCTAAGGAAGTATTCCAGAACTTAGGAAAACCTTCCCACTGTTTGTCAGAGTATTATCTGTAGGAGAAGAAGACAGGTGCCATGTCAATGCCCAGCAAAAACGAATCATGAAGTGACTACACATCCTTTCTCTGGAATATGATGCATCCATTAGAATTAGGTTTACGGTTTTTAAAGACATGGGATAATGCTTATGCGATCATATTAAATGAAACCCCACTAAGATTCAAAATATCACATGGGCTATCGTCAAGAGGGAGCAAAATGCAGAGATGAAGAAAAGGTCCCAAAGCCACACGCTCTGTTGCTATCCGTGGCGATCTTTGGATCCTGACAATATGGAAAGTTTCCGTTCTTGCTAGTTTTCCAAATTAGCATGTTCCCAACATCTGGTAAGAAATATGAATGATTTTGATTGTGGCAGAACGTGTAAGTGCAGTTACTCTGTGGACCGGGAGCGTCCACACCACAGATGAAAAGAACCACCCGTCTTGCATCATATCCAGAGTAACAGAGAAGCAAGTCGTCCGCTGCGGTCTCCTGCCAAAGCGCCGTAATGAGGATGGAGAACCACACTCACAGCTGAACGTTTAAACATTGTCTCCCCATCGCTCCCATGCCCAGGATCTGCTGCCATCTCAGCTGCTCCAAGACTCTTCCTCTTTTCCTCCTCAAATCTCCAGCTCCCTGGTCTGAGCCCCTTCTGGGCTTCCCCCGCTGGGTCCGCTCAGTTCAAATCAACCCAACCTCTCTGGCTTCTGTCTCTGTTAGCCCATTTCACAGATTCTGCTGCTGAGGAAGCTTAGACATCTGGGCGGGGAAGGTGAGCAAATTGCAAACAATTATAATAGCCGTGTGTATTTTGCTTTTAAACCCTGGTCACGTGGAATCTTTAAAAACATTTAAGAAAACGCTCTGATCCCTAAAAGCCAGCCTTTACAGCGGGTCCTTCTAGGGCCCTCATCTCGTGTCAGATGCTAAGACCTGCCCCCGCTCGACCCCGCCTTAATCTCAGCCCTTCTTTCCTCACCTACTCCAGGTTTCTAGCACGTGCTGTTCCTTCTGAGGACAACCCTCTCCTCGCTTTCCCTACCACGTCCCTGCTCCACTTAGCTGGATGCCTCCCTTTTTCCTTCTGGGTTTCACATGGAAAAACACCTCCTGTAGGAAGCCCTACCCGTCCCCATGGTGGCATCAGCTGTGTTTCCCGCCAGGCCTTGCGGTGAGAAGGAAACCGCAAGGGAACCCAAGCCCACGGCATGGGTTTGCTTGCTCCTCGGACCTTCAGTGTGGGACGAGGTGCCAGGCACATGGTAGGTGCTCAAGAAACATCTGCAGGATGAGCCCTGGGAACACACTGCAAATGAGCTTTGCTGCCACTGATGGGTGGACGAGAATGCGCCCAGGGATGGAGATGCCTGCAGGGCTCCCTTTGAAGGGGTCCTTGGTTTATGTAGATGAGTGAGTGGAAGTCCAGACGGAGCCACTCATTTTGCGGGACCTCAGTTTGCCTTTCTGTGAAATGGGCACCATGAACCCTGCCTCACCTACAGTCTTCCTCCTGTGTCTTCCCTTTACGCTCACACCACTGCCACATTCACAGCGCTTCTGACACTGTGTGTGGGCGTGGGTGGGTTTTCCCCACACCCAGCATTTCTGTGACTCCACCTGGGTGTCCTACGATTTAACTTGATTCTGACACTACCTGGAGATGGCGTCAGACCCCACAGGTCAAGGGCTCAGCCCCACAAGACCGCCTCCCCTGCACTTCAGATGCCAATCACAAGAAATCGGTCCCCAGGTTCCCCACAACCTGTGTCTGACTTGGCTACCAATCTATAAACTGAGGGGCTGCTGTGACCTCCTCCCCCTCGGATTTGATCGTTTGCTAGAGCAGCTCACAGAACTCAGGGAAACACGTTTACTAGTTTATTAAAGGATATGGTCAAGGATACAGATGAACAGCCGGTGAAGAGATGCATAGGGCGCCGTCTGGGAGCTTCTGTCCCCATGGAGTTGGGGTGCATCGCCTTCTCGGTATGTGGATGTGTCCGCCCACCTGGAAGCTTCCTGAACTCCCTACCTTTGGGATTTTTAGGGGCTTCCTCTCGTGGGCGTTAGCAATTATCAGCTCCTTTTCTAGCCCTTCTCCCCCCTCTGGAGAATGGGGGGTGGACCTAAAATTTCCAAGCTTCTATTCATGGCTGGTCTTTCTGGTGACCAGCCCCCATCCAGGAGTCCACCCAGAACAAGAGACGCCCCTAGTATTCTTATCACTTAGGAATTTACAGGGGTTTCAGGAGCTCTGTACCAGGAACCGGGGAGCAGAGACGGATGTATGTTTTCTATGATCTCACATCTACCTCAGAAGGTAGTGGGGGTCTAGTCTGAGAGTAGAGGTGGGGTGGTTTGGAGCTGATCCCTCCAGAGTGTCCTTTGGCTGGATGGGACGTGTGTGTCTGTGTGGGGAGGCGGGGCATCCATGAGGATCTAGGCAGCTAAGGCCCAGTTTGGGGTGCGTCTGTCTTCTCTCCTGCTCGTGACTTTGAGTCTGCGCCTTCCCCGGCTCAGCCAGGGCCCTTGTTCCACTTGGCTCAGAGCAGGGTTGGCCTGTCTGCCCTGAGGGTACTCCCATGGGTCCTGCTCTCACTGCCTGTGCCCGTAGCAGGGGAGGTTTGGCTGGGCTGTGAAATCCAGGGCAGAGTGGCTCTGACTCTTACCCCCCTTAACTTAGCTCATTTGGCCTGACCATCCCCTCCCACCACCTTTGTCCAGCCTGGAGCCACTGGAACCAGCAGGGAGAGAGAAGACCCAGGAGTGAATGGTGGCCATTCCTTTGTCCCCAAACAGGGTCACTGGATAGACTTTCTAGGCTCTTGAAAACCCATCCACCCACCCATCCATCCATTCACACACACGTCCATCCATCCATTCACACACGCATCCATCCATCCACCCATCCATTCACACATTCACACACCCATCCATCCATCCATTCACACACCCATCCACCCATCCATTCACACACCCATCCACCCACCCATCTATCCATTCACACATTCATCCATTCATCCATTCACACACCCATCCACCCATCCATTCACATATCCATCCGTAGTTCACCCACCCACCTATCAGTCTGCCTGTCCATCCAGCCATCCATAATCCCTCTGTCTATCCATTCATCCATCCACACATCACTGCTCCTTGTCTGAAGCCTGCTCTGTGGAGCACCTGCTGGGTGCTGTGTACATAGGGGTATCCTCTGGTCCCCAACCTTGGGGAACTCACATCGGGATGGGGGAGATGGAGGCATACGGGGGCCACCTCAATGCCAGGTGATGAGTGCTGTGACAAGGGGTACCCAGTGAGGCTGGGATGTGACTTCCTGGACTTTCTATGGCTGTGGAGGTTGACTGGGGGATTCAAGTGGGAGATTTATGGGGGCTGCCCTGGAGGGTCCCAGATGCTGGATAAGGAGTTTGGGGAGGTCTTTAAAAAAACCCTGAAATCAATTCACGTACCACAAAATTCACCTTCTTTAAGTGTACAATGTGTGCTTTTTTGGGTAATGAATTAATTAATTATTGGCTGCGTTGGGTCTTCATTGCTGCACATGGGCTTTCTCTAATTGCGGCGAGCCGGGGCCACTCCTCATTGCGGTGTGCAGGCCTCTCACTGCGGTGGCGTTTCTCTGTTGCGCAGCACGGGCTCTACGTGCTCGGGCTCCAGTAGTTGTGGCACGTGGGCTCCGTAGTTGTGGCTTGTGGGCTCTAGAGCACAGGCTCAGTAGTTGTGGTGCACGGGGCCTAGCTGCTCCACGGCATGTGGGATCCTCCTGGACCAGGGCTCGAACCCGTGTTCCCCACATTGGCAGGTGGACCCCCAACCACTGCGCCACCAGAGAAGTCTCTGTTTTTTTTTTTTTTAACAATGTGGTTTTAAGTATATTGGCAAGGTTGTGCAACCATCAACACTATCTAATTCTCACCTTTGTCTCCCCCAAAAGAAGCTGTGTCACTCCCCATTCTCTCCTCCCTCCAGCCCCTGGTAACCACCGATCTGCTTTCTGTCTCTGTGGACTTGCCTACTCGGGACATTTCATATAAATGGAAACGTGTAACGTGTGGTCTTTTGTGTCCGCCTTCTTTCACTCAGCATGTTTTAGAGGTTGACCCAGGAAGTAGCATATATTAGTACTTCATTTGGATTGTTTCTGCTTTTTGGCTACTGTGAATAATGCGGCTACAATTTCTGTGTGGACATGTGTTTTCTATTCTCTCGAGCGTGTACTTAGGGGTGGAATTGCCGGGTCACACTGTAACTCTACGTTTGACTTTTTGAGAAACCGCAAGGCCGTTCTTCAAAATGACTGCACCATTTTATCTCGCCCCAACAATGATCAGGGTTCTAATTCCTTCACACCCTTGCCAACACCTGCCGTTGTCTGCTTTCTTTCTAGTAAAGTCAACCTTGTGGGTGTGAAGCGGTATCTCTGCATTTCCCTAATGACTAAGGACGTTGAGCATTTTTTCAAGTGCTTGTCGCCCACCTGTATAGGTTCTTTGGACAAGTGTCTCTTCAAATCCTTTGATCATTTTAAAATCGCGTTATTCGTTTTCTTTCATTGTTGACTTGTAGTAGTTCTTTATATCCTTTGAAGCACAAGAGGTTTTAATTTTGATGAAGTCCAATATCTCTGTTTTTTGTTTCTTGGTTGCTTGCGCTTTTGGTGTCGTACCTAAGAAACTGTTGCCTGATCCAAGGTCACAAAGATTTGTACCTCTTCCATTTAGGTCTTTGATCTATTTTGAGTTCATTTTTGTATGTGGTGTGAGATAGGCATCCAACTTCATTCCTATGCATGTGGATGTGCAGTCGCCCAGCACCATTTGTTGAAAAGACTGTTCTTCTTCACCGATTGTCGTGGCCCCCTTGTTGAATATCAGTTGACCATAAACGTGTGGGTTTGTTTCTGGGCTCTCATTGCATTCCATTGGCCTATACAACTTTCCTTATGCCAGTGCCATACTGTCTTAATACCTATAGCTTTGTAGTAAGTTTTGAAATCGGGAAGTGGGAATCCTCCAACTTTGTTCTTCTTTTCCAAGATTATTTGGCTTTTTAGGGTCCCTTGCTTTTTCATATGAATTTTGGGATCAACTTCTGCAAAACAGGGAGCTAGGATTTGGATAGGGTGGGTCCTTTATCTGGAGGGCCACGGAAAGCCATGGGGGAGTTTTGAGTGGGTGAGTGACAAGGGCAGACTTGGATTTTGGGAAGACCGACCTCAGCGTGGAGAAGGGATTTGAGGAGGTGGGTTAGGTCCATCCAAGGAGATGTAAGGAGAGGAGATGGGGACAGGGGGCGGCTGAGGGACCGAGGGACAAGAAGCCATGGAGGGGCTGCCAAGGGGTCAGGGCCTGGGACTGGTTAGCTGTGAAAGGAGAGGGGGAGGGGGTCACCTCTCTAGCAGACCCAGCCCCCAGTCCCCAGCATTGCCCCTGGTTTCCTGGCCTCCTTCTCTTCTCAGCACTGGTTCTTGGTGGGGGTGGTGGCACAGGGAGGGGACTGGACTGGGTGCTGGGACATCTGGATTCAACTCTGCCCCTGTTGCTGTCCCACCGTGGCCTCCCATGAGCAATTTCCCAGGCTCCCCCTGCCCCAGCTTCAAACCGGCCCACCCAGTAGAGCTGGAAGGGCCTTGTGAATCCATGCAGGCCCACACTCCATTTTGCAGATGGGAAAGCTGAGGCCTCATGTAATCCACCCCCACGAGTTCTGCACTTCACAGCTCAGCTTTTGCTCTTGCTGGTCGGTCCCTGGCCCTTTCCCTGGGTCTGAGAACAAACTGTCTGCAAGCACATGGCTCATTGGACCGAGAACTAAGATGTTAATATGACCATTCCAGAAAGTTCTTGCCCAGGAAGATAAAATTGCAAAGCACTTCATTGTTTGGGGAACTTCCTGAAAATCCATGTATCTGAACTCTGGGCAAATTCCTCATCCTGAAGGGACTGCTGGCTTGCCAAAAAGCGCTCGGAAAGCCGCCCCTTGCTGCATCCACCAACCCCAATCTGCCACGGCAGGAACGTGACCCTGCCCCAGCCGGTCTCCCCTCGAATCCAGACCCCAACCCTGCCAAGGCCCGCCCTTGACCTCCCCTTTCCAAGGCACTCCTGAGACTCCGTCCCGGGGTGTCCCCACCTTACAAGGCAGACACTGAACTTGGCTTTGCTGGATCCATAGGTCATCTGGTGATTCCTGGCTGCACCAGGTGGGATGGGGTCCCTCGCACGCCCTTGGGCCCCGACTTCCAGAGACGTCTGCGCCTCCTTTATGGTACTTCTCAATCTGACTTAAAACTCTTTTAAATCGATAGACTGTAGTTTTTAGAGCAGTTGTGGGCTCACGGTAAAATTGGTGGAAGGTACAGAGATTTCCCATACACCCCTGCCCCCAGACGTGCACAGTCTCTCGCAATATCAGCATTCCCCATCAGGTGGTACATTTGTTACCATCGGTGAACCTGCACTGACACACCCCTGTCACCCAGAGCCCATAGTGGACATTAGGGTTCACTCTTGGTGTTGGACATTCTGTGTGTTTGGACAAATGTATAATGACATGCACCCACCATCATGGTATCATTCAGGGTGTTTTCACTCCCTAAAAATCCTCTGTGTTCTCCCTATTCATCAACCCCTGGCAACCACAGGTCTCCATAGTGTTGCCTTTCCTAGAATGTCATAGAGTTGGAATCATACGGTCTGGAGGCTGTTCAGGTTGGCCTCTTTCACTTGCTAATATCCATTTAAAGTTCCTGCATGTCTTTTCACGGTTTCATAGCTCATCCGTTTTTATTACCGAGTAATCGTCCGTGGTCAGGATGCACCCCAGTTTACTTATCCAGCCACCTGCTGAGGGATGTCTTGGTTGCCTCTGGTTGGTCTGCCTTTTGATACAGTTCATCGGGTACGAGTCTTCTCTCCTGCAGGCTCTGGAGAGGAGACATCTCTGTGGTCCTGGGTTATTCAGCACATGTACGTGGAGGTGACAAGGGAATGGACCCAGAGTCAGGCTTCCTGCATGAACCCTGAAGCCCTCAGCAGGACTGGGGAGCCCAGAGCAGGGGTCACAGGTGGGGCTGTCACTGAGAATGGCTGAGAAAAGGCAGGTAAGGGGGACCACCTGGGCACCCCTGGGCAAATGCCAGCAGGACACCTCTCCCCGGGAAGCTGGCGGCTGTGCCCTGGGGGGCTGGCCTGCAGTGTTGGGAGGAGGCAGGGCTGGGGGTCACAGAGGCTCTGCTGAGGCCGGGGGAAGGTGATGGTGCACGGGGAGAAGACCACTCCCGCAGAGGCACAGCCCGTGCAAAGGCCCGGAGAGGGACCCAGCACAGCTCAGAGGGTCTGGAGCAGAGGACCCGGATGGGGAGAGAGAATGTCCAGGGCTTCGGAGCCCAGAGAGGGGTTTAGGGTCTATCTCAGGACAGGGGAAGCGACCGCGGGGTGTTTAAGCAGGGAGCCCAGACTCTGATTTATGGTTTAAAATTCACGTCGGAGATGGAGATGATCTGACCTTGGGAGGGGCTCTGGGAGATGAGGGGAGGAAGACGGGACCTGCCCTGTCCTGAGCGGTGGTTCAGGAGGCGGCCCCCAGGGGCCACGGGGGCTTAGCGGCATCTCCAGGGTGAACCTGTGGATTGTGGATGCTGGTCTCAGGTATTCCCTGGCACCCCATCGACACCCCTGCCTTTGGGGGGCATTCACTTGGGTGTCACTTGGGGGCAGAGAGGGTGCTGTGGGCATCCACCCTCGCCCCCAGCAGACTGCTACGTAGCCATATGCATGGTAGGTGCTCGGCGGGGTCTGTGGAGCTTGTCTTTGACCCTGAGCTTTGGCCAAGCAGTCTATAAATATTACGTTGTTTAATCCTCCAGGTCGGCCTAGGAGGTAAGACCCTCCACCTGTCTTACAGGCGTGAGCACGGAGGCTCAGGCAGGTGGATGAAATCCATCACAAGGTGGGTAGGTGGCCAGGCTGGGATCTGAATCTGGGTCTGAGGGCAAAATGCTTCTTCTTAAGCATTGATCCCCCTGTCCTCCTCCTTCCCCCTCACGTCATTCGCCATCTGTACATTGAATAGGTGGGATTAGAGGTCTATTTTTACTTCTAAAGTCCCCACACCCGTGGGCATCCATGAGGGCAAAACTGGGATCTCTGCTCATGGCGGCTCCTGTCTGTCTATGCAGGAGGGTCGACCAGTAGGAAAGAGGATTGGAAGCTGTGTTTGAAGACCTGGAAAGAGGAGAGGACCATCCGCTTGGAGGAAGGACCTGATGGAGACGCTGGGGCCCCAAACCCCAAATGTCCTCTGAGCAGCCTGTCACCTCTCCATGGGGGGCTTGGGGCTTGGACACCCACCTGGGAGTCCCGGGGGTCCCGGCTACTCACCAGTGTCATGGCCATGTTCAGTTCCCCTTGGTCCCTTGTCTACCGGGCGACCAGACAGAGCAGTGACTTGGAGAATGGTGCTGGGACAGGGACAGCGTCTCCCTGGAACTCGCAGCCCTATCTTGGTGGCCCTCCCGACCTGGTGTCCCGGTCTCCGCCTCCGTTGCCGGCCCCACCCACCTGCCACCTTCCCAGGTGGGTGTGCGGTCTTTCCCCAATCAGCCGCGAGATGGCAGCAGAGCGCCATAGATCTCATCTTGAGCCGCCTTGTGGCTGGGTGACCTGAGAGCTGACCGCCCATCTCGGGGGCTCCTCAGGACCTGGGCCGGGGCGGGCACCATCCAGGTCTGGAGGATGAACCCCCAGGTTTAGGCCCTTTGGGGGCAGAGCTGGACACCCACCTGCACCCTCTTGGCACCCCCCCCCCCCCCCAGGGAGGCGCAGGGTGAGTGAGCCTAGGGGAGGCGTCTTGCGAGCCTGGAGATCCGGGAAGGCTTCCCAGCTGCTTGGACACAGTGCCATGGACAGGAGGTAGTGGGACAGCCTCCACCTGCCGGGGAGCACAGGGGGCAGCGGGCAGCCCCAGCTTACCCGGCAGCCTGGGCTGGAGGGGTGCATCTATCAGCTCAAGCGCTCCAAATGGTGGTTCCTACACTCAGGGCCAGGACGTGAGCTGTGGGGCACGGTGCCACGTGACTGGGAGGGCCTCTTGTTCAAAAATGGTTAAATTTAAAGGTGGTGGCAGCAGAGCATAAACCACGTTCTGGCCCTTCTGAGCACGGGGACCTGCGTGACTGCCCAGGCTGCACAGCCAGAAGGTGGCCCGCTCCCACCCCTGCCCCGTAAGGAGACTGTGGGCAGAGCACCCGCCTACCACGCCTTCAGCGTGCTCACAGCACCCCCTAATGGGTGGACGGGGAAAGACGGGGGCTGTCCAGATGCCCATTTCACAGATGAGGAAACAGGCCCAGGCAGGCCCACCCCCCGCCCCCAGATCCCTGTTTCCGTGGGGTGGGGAGGATTCACGGATAAGGCAAGGAAGGTGCTTGCACTCGAATGTGCAGCAGATACTGAGGACGAGACGCACAGTGACGTGGCTGTTTAAACACACGGTAACTGTGCTGGTCCGTAACACGCTGAGAACCTGGATGGCCCAGGATCCTGGCTGACGCAGTAACTGGGGTCCTGGGTTCCCGCCGGATACGTGAAGGGCGCTGTGGCCAGCAGGGGGCGCCGCTGTCCCATCGGAGGGTGGGAGCCTCGAAACCAGACTCCAGGCCACGGCCCTTCCGCTGCCCCCCCGCCACCCCCGCGCCTTCCTTGGGCCTCCACTTTCCCCACAGTTGGCCCGAGAGTGGCCAGGCCTGAAAGGGTCCTTGGAGGCGTCGAGTCGGGCTCATCTGTGGTTTCCGCGGGCCTGGCCTTCTGGGTGACACCTCGGGATAAGCTGGCGGCGCCGGAGGGTGTCGGCCCTGGTGGCGGCCGTGTGCAGGGCTCGGGCAGCAGGAGCGTTTGTTCTAGAGTCGAGTCGAGCTCTCCTTGTGCCACTCCCGGCCAGGCTGGGCACCCCCTCTCGCCCGCCTTCACCCACCCGTCGCCTTCCTGCTGTTCCCAGGGCTGGTACCTGGACAGAGGCTGCTGCCGCCCAAGGTCCCTGTGTTGGTGTCCTGGGGCTGCCGTGACACATTGCCACAAACCGGGTGGCTTAAAGCAATAGAAGTTCATTCTCTCGGGGACCGGTTGTCAGAAGCCCCAAATCAAGGTGTCATCAGGACCCCGCCCCCTCCCGAGGCTCCAGGGGAGGGTCCCTCCTGCCTCTTCCTGGTGGCCCCGGGTGCTCCTTAGCTCAGCGCTGAATTGTCCGGCCTCCGCCTCCGCCTTCACACGGCCCCTCCTCTGTGTCTTCTCTCTTCCAGGGACACTTGTCCTGGGATTCAGGCCCCACCAGCTAATCCAATTTACAAGCACTTTCCAAATAAGGTCACAGTCACAAGTTCTTGGGTTTAGGATGTGGGCATCCTACCTGCAAGCTCCAAGCAGACCTCAACCCATTACAATCCCCAAACCGGTCAGGGCAGAGCTGGCCCGAACCCAGGAACCTGGCCCAGCCCAGGGCTACATGCTCCTGGGTCCCACCTGGCCAGCTGTGCAGGGGCCTCTGTCCATCACACCCCGACACCATTGGCAGCTTTCCATCCCAGCCTGTTCTCTGGAGTCCCCTCCCCACTCCGAGGGTCTGTGGGTGGGCTCTGGTGCCCTTCACCAGCCCAGGCCTGGCACAGCAGAAAGCCTGCTTAGGGAACCCACAGACAGACTAGTACCATTCTCCCCTTTGCCTGTCTCTGCTTGTCACGAAGGCCTGGTTTCCGCACTGCCTCCTCCTAGAAGCCCTCTCAGGCCCCCAGGTGCTTCCTCTCTCCAGCCCTGAGCACTCCTTCAGACAGGGTGTTCCCCCAGGCAGGAGGCTGGCCTCCATGCTGCTGGCCTTGGGGAGATGCCCAGAGGATGCCAAAGGATTGAACGGTGAACCAAGTCCTGGGGGGGTGAGCCCACCGCTGGCCCCCTGCCTCCTCTTCTGGGCAGCCTGCTTCCTGCCAGACCGAAGCCCCCATTTCGCCATGAGGATTGGAGGGTGACGTGGGCCACAGCCTCCCTGCTGCCTGAGGCTGCCTGCGGGGATGTTGGCAGTTGGCCCCGGAAGGGAAGGGAAGAGAAGGGAGAGCCTCTCTGGGCTGGAACAGAAACGTTCCCTACTGAATGCTTCATCAGATCAAATGGGGGCCTGCAGGTGGGGCTGAAAGTGGGAAGACGCAGTGGCTGGGCCTCCCTCAGGAGCCTGTGAGCGGGGCTTTACACCATCTCCCCGGTCACGCCTGTGTGTTTGTGCCGGGAGATGAGAGGGGGCAGTGGGCATCGCCCCAGGAGGGCCTGAGCTCCCCACTGGTGATCCTAGCCCACCTCCAGGTAGACCTCTGATGCGCCCCAGGGCGGGGGGCACGCTCACCGTGGGAGCTCCTGGCCAAACCCGCCTCTACATGCACCGCTTCTCCTAGGAGGAGTGCACTGGGTGGGCTCGGGACGCCTCCATGCTGGCCTCCGTGACTACCTTCTCAAACAGGGTCCAGGTGGGGGGATGTCTCTTAATGGAAAAAACCCCACGTGGCCAGGAAGCTGGGCCAATGGGAAGAAGGCACCTGTGGGGTGTGGGGAGAGATGGGGGTAGGCTCCGGGCCCCTCCCTGACTCCCACCAGCACGTGCAGGGCTGAGCGGCGGGGGCCTCTGGGCTTTGAGGGGCCCGGTTCATCCTGAGAGAGCCCCAAGGCTGGGGAGGTGGAAGACTTGGAGGGTTCCACGTGGAGCCCCACTGTGGCCCTGGTCAGGGCTAATGGAGAGAGTGGACCCCAGTGGTCCTTGGATCAGAGCCCCTGGACCAGGAGCCATGCAGTCGTGCTGGCTAGGGCCCTGCATCCCGCCGGGACGGCCCAGCAGCTGGAGGGACGGCCCCATCCGGCCCCTCCCCTGCTGCACAGATTGGGCAGGTGGGGCTCCGAGCGCCCTCCAGTCCCTCTGGAAGCTGGACTCACTTTGCGGTTTCACCACGAAGACAGGTCAGGGTGCCGCAGCCCTGAGAGGTCTCCCTCGGCTTCACTGTCTGCCCATAACCTCCAGCCACTCGACGGAGGGTCTGAGCTCCGTGGCTTGGCTCCTGGCGACCGGGCACCTGTTGACCACTCAGCCTCCGGTTGGGCTGTTTCTCTCACACCCAACACCCCAGACTTTTGGAAACATCTGAGTTTCTTGAAATGACCTCTCTTGCCTCTGGGCTTTATACCTGCTGTTCCCTCATTCCTGCTGTGAGGATTGTCTTCCTCCATCCTTGGCCAACTCCTACTCAACAGAAAGGGCTTAGATGGATGGCCTCCTCCAGGAAGCCTTCCCTGATGCCCAGAATGTGGTAGGTGCCCTTCTTGTGCTCCCACAGTCCCAGTGCCTGTCTGTCATAGTGCCCTAGGGGAGCTCATGGCTCAGTGCGGGAGCAAATTGCTGCAAGAGTCACAGGTAGATGTGTGTGCAGAGCCCAGGGTGGGCAGGAGAGGGCAGTGGGCAATTCTCTGGGGGCAGGAGGAGGGGAGGTTTAGGAAACCCTTCTTTGAAGAGAACTGAGTGCACCAGAGTCTGGTACCTACTATGTGCTCATTTAAATGGGTTAAATCTAAATGCTCATTTAAACGTAAGGAGTGGAAGGAGGCTGGCCATCCAGGTTTCTTGCCTGTGACGGATGTCAGGCTGCAGGATGGCTCTCGCATCTGTCACGCTGAAGGGCCTCCCTCTGTGTGCGGACCACCTCCTGCCCCGTAAAGCCACCTCCCGCCCATCACCTCTGGGGGGCAAGCCCACTCTATCAGGTGTGTCCTGGGCATCAGGTGGTCAGCCCAGGCCCCGATACAAAGCAAATGTCCCAGGACTTCTCTGGTGGTGCAGTGGTTAAGAATCCGCCTGCCAGTGCAGGGGACACGGGTTCGATCCCTGCTCCAGGAAGATACCACATGCCGCGGAGCAACTAAGCCCATGTGGCATGACTACTGAGCCTGCGCTCTAGAGCCCGTGAGTCACAACTACTGAAGCCCGCATGCCTAGAGCCCGTGCTCTGCAACAAGACAAGCCACTGCAATGAGAAGCCCGCGCACCGCAACGAAAAGTAGTCCCCTCTCAGCACAACTAGAGAAAGCCCGCGCGCAGCAACGAAGGCCCAACGCAGTCAAAAATGATAATAATAATAAAATTAAAAAAAAAAAAAGCAAACGTCCCTAAGAGAGGTCCCAGAGGTCCCAGGCTACAAAACACAATCAGTCCTGAGAGAGCTGGCATGCCTGGGGCCCCAGTAGATATATTTCTGAGACAAATGGGGCAGGGCAGGGCAGCCCTAAGCTAGTGGCCAGAGTGGGCTCTGGGGACCGAAGTCAGAGAGGGTGCCACCACACCTTGGCCATTGTATTTGGAAAGCTTTTCTGAAATTTCAGACCCTCAGTTTGACGCACTGTAAAATGGGACAGTACGCAGGAAATCCTCCACACATCAGCTGTTCCCAATTCTTCTTCCATCTTCCCTCTCCCTCCCCCCTCCCTCACCCCCCACCTCTCGGCGCCCTGTCTTCCCCTCCCAGACCCTCCTGATTCCCTCCCTCCAGGCTTCCGTGAGAAGGGCAGGTCAGGGCACTCAGTAGGACTCTGTTGGTGGCCAGCATGGGCCCACCTCCATGCCTCTGCCCATGCAGTCTTTTCTTCCTTGTGTTCCCTTCTTCTTCTCTTCCTAATTTATTTCCATTTCCTAATCCCTTTCATCTTCCTAATTTCAGCCAAAAGGGGGCCTCTTACAGGAAGCCTGCCCTGATTTCCTGGTGGAGTATGCTTTCTCTCCCCTTTGAGCCTGGCACCGTGGAGCCTGACCCTTCTCATGGGGTGGGGTACTCCCTTCCTCATGTTGGGGTTGTGGGTGTGCTGGTCACAGCTCTCCCTGCCCAGAGCCTGTGTGCCCCCCTCAGGCACAGGGACTCAGAACTCGGGAGCCCAGTACCCAGCCTGGGCCCTGAGCGGGACTTCTGGGCAGGCACCCCAGCAGCATCTGACCCAGGAACGCATCCAGCGAGGTGCTAAGTGGGCATGCGGGGTGAGCTGGGCAGTGCGTGGTCCCTTCTTAGATCCACATCTACCTTTTCCCCCAATACAGCTGGCGGAGACGGATGTCCTGGAGATGACACCAAAATCAGATGATGGTGAATCTTACTTCGTTTGGACACTTTTCTGGATTGCTAAATTTTTTTTACAATGTTATTACTATTCCATAAATCAATACAATTATCCCCAGTTTTGAAAAAAACCAAAGCCTTGTTCGAGATGGTTCCACTTCTGATTTTCGCAGACCAAGGAGGGTCTCTGCACGTCCCCTCCTGCCCCGGCCTACCTGGCTTGTCTCCACAGGTGGGTTTTCTGAGACAAGGGGGCTTCTGGACACACGTGTGTCCGCAGAGCTGGAGGAGAGACAGTAGGTGCCCAGGACAATGCAACTTGGTTGCTAGGTAACGGTGGTCACCATAGCAACACTATCTCCTTGGAGGGAGCAGAAACCTCAGCGTCCCCACCTGCAGAAGAGGGGAGGGGAAGGCAGTGGCGGGGGCTCTGCCCTGACCAACTGGCGGGCCATCTCCTGGGGCTTTTCTTTGCCTTTGCTCTCCTGAGCTCTTCCTCTCTCTGGGTGGGGGCTGTGGGATGAGCCCTAGGCTGTGAGGCGAGGGGTCCTGGGATCTGCTCCCCTGCTCCCTCCTCCACCGACTCCCTTGTGCCCCCGCCCTGAGTCTCGGTTTACCGTCTGCCAAATGCGATGGTGACACTGCCCTTCCTTCCCATTGACAAGTGTCTGCCCCGTCCAGACCTGCTCTTGGCCGAGCATCCCTCTCCTGCCTGGCACGGCGCTAGGCACACAACCAGGGGTTTGGGGACGAGTTACGAGGGTGTCGTGGAAACTCGTGGGGCCGTGAGGCAGGAGAGCTGGGTGACCTCAGCCAGTCCCTTAGCCTCTTTGGGCCTCAGTTTCCCTGTGTGACGGGGTGCAGGCCTCCTTTGCTTGCCTCCTCCAAGTCTGCTTTGAGACAGCAAAGAGATGGTCTGTGACCCTGTGGGGAGCATGGGAGGCACAGCCTACACCCCAGGGACTGAGGACGGGCTCAGCTCTCTCCGCCTCTTTCGCATGGCTGCCTCTTCCCCTGCGTTAGGCTCCCCCTTCCCCAGCTTTGTTTCCTAGGTGTTTAATTACGTGACTTTCCAACACCCCCATCGAAGTCAGTGTGTCCCCTGAACTGTGTCTCAGGACCAGGTGGTCATGCCCTGACAGCTTCCCCACTCCCTGCACACCGTGCTGTGTGACCTGGGACCAGGCCCTTGGCCTCTCTGTGCTTCTGTCTCCTGGCATCAGATGGGGGTGGTCAGAGCACACTCCTGGAGGACAAGTGGTCGGCATAAGGGGTGCCTGGCCCAGCCAGCACTGGGCACACTGGTGGCAAACCAAGGAGCTCTGTTTGGGGTCAGGCCCCTTCTCCCCCCGCAGCCTCGGTTTCCTTATGTGTGGCCTGAGGGAAAGTCAGCCTCCTTGTCACAAGATCAAGGGGTGGCTAGACCAGCTGACGTGCAGTGCCGGCCTGTGGTGACCCCTCACTGGGGCAGGTGTCCTCCTGGGGGGCTCAGCGCCCTGACCACTGCCTGGCCCCCACGCCCTTCCCGCAGCCCCTGTCCCACTTTGCTAGCTCTCCAGCCTCAGCCCGTTCTGCTCCAGCTCCCCCAGGGCTCCCAGCGTGCTGGCTGCATGATGGGTCTGCGGGGGTCCGGCCACCCCCAGCCCCTCTTGGGTGGCTGATTCCAGGAGGGGCTGCTGGGACCCAGCTCCCACCAGCGGAGAGGGTTGTGTGAAGCTGCCAGGCTTCCCTCAGCCCCTATCAGTTGCCATGGAAACCTCCCAGCAACCACTCAAACAGGCCGCGTGCACGGGTCCCTCCAGCAGCACAGCGCGCCTGTCACCAGGGTCAGCCAGGGTCACTTGGGCAGCGGAGGGTCAGGCCGAGGACAGGGGCCGCTGGGGCCACCTGGTCTGCCCTCCGTTTACTTCATTTTAAATAACAGCATTGCCCTGGTGCTGTGCTGCGTGGGACCTCTCACATGTAGCAGCTCTGAGGTCGTGGGAACCTCCATTTCCGCAGGATGGGCCTGTGGTCCTGCTTGACCCCTGCCCGACCCCTGCCTGGTAGGGTCAAGCCTGTTTCCTGCCATTTGGTGTTTATTGAACGTCATGAGGCTTGTGGACGAGGACATGGGTCGTGAGAAGCAGATTCCCTCCCAGGACCCACCCTTCCTCCCCCCTACCCTGTGTTCACCCCCAGCCCGGCTCCATCTCCATGAACTTTTCCATTTGGTGTTGTGAGGAGGTGGTCCCTGTGTACACACACACACACACACACACACACACACACACACACACAGCCCACAGAAATGCAACCTCACACACACACGGACACACGCAAGCATATAGACACACACACACTATAGACTTACACAGACACCCACTCTCACAGTCCCCTCCCCCAGCCTGGGATTCCAGCATTTAAGGGGACGTGTGGGCACCCTGCCTCAAAGGGGCAGCAGCCCATTGGAGTCCCCCAGTCCTCTGAAACCATCCGGAGAGCGGCCCCCCTCGGCACCCCTCTCCCACGTCCTCACCCCACTTCCACACGGGAGCCCCTCCTCTGGTCCTGAACGGCCCCTCTGCCCCCCAGGGAATCAGAACCCCAGCCTGGCTGTGGCCTCTCCTGCCCTGCACCCAGCGGCGGGCTCGCGTCTGGCCTGCCCCCCTCCCCACGGACCTAAGGGAGCAGGTGGCCCAGAGAGGGCTTGGGGGGCTGGACACTGGGAAGCCCCAGACGCTGGGTCGGCCTAAGGCCTGGGCCTGCCTGGGGACGTTGGGGAAGGGAGACAGCACAGAGACCTGGGGGCGCTGGCCCAGGCTGGCTGGAAGGACAGAGCTTCCTTCCGTGCTTTTGTGAAGAGCGGCCTCCCGGCAGCGTGATCTCAGTCGTCGGCCTTGTAGAGCTGCAGACACCTCCTCCTGCTGCCCCCAAAAGCCTGCGGTGAGCGCGGGTGAGTTTTCTGTGCATCTGGGGTGAGAGTGGGTGTGAACATGGGAAGGTGTCTGTGTCTCAGTATGGTGTGTGCATGTGAGCACATACACGCCTGTGTGGTGTGCGTGTGTATTTGGCAAGTGTGCACGTGTGCACGCGTGTGCATATGCATGGAGTGTGGTGTCAGATGTGGAAGGGAGATGCACAGGTCGAGGCCTGTGGGGACAGGAAGTGGCCGTGTGGACAGGGCCCCCTGGGGGACACTGCCTTCCCCTGACCCCAACCGAGCCTGGGTGCTTCCTGTCCTGATTTCCATTTCCCATGTGAGGGGTGAGTGTGTGGGGCGGTGGAAGATTCTAGAATCAGAGGTCAGAGCCTTTCCTGGCCACTCTTTCCTCTTCCCATTTCTTGGCCCGTGCAACAGGGTGGGTGTGGCGAAGGCTTGGAGGTGGCCGGGGTGTGCCCTTGTGGCTGGTGGGCTCGGGAAGCAGGACCCCGGGTGTCCCTGGGGACAGGTCAGGCTCCCTGCAATGTGTTGGACAGCCGTGGGGACCCACCTCCGTCCATGTCCAGCCCAACTGCTGCTACTCCTGCAGCCTTGAACGTGCTCCTCTCTGCACCTGGGCTGTCTTCTCCATCCTCCCTTTAGTGAACCCATCGGCCAGCCTGCGAGGGAGGGCTGAGGTGACACGTGGGGGACAAGGAGTCATGCCTGGGAGGGGGAGGCTGGAGGTCCGAGGGCCTTTAAGTCTTAAGGAGAGACCCCTCCCCTCCCCTGAGAGCAGATCCCTCTTCCGCACTCAGACAGGGTGCCTTGGGCCTCAGGCCTCTGGACTCTGGACCTCCAGCCTGCAGACCGTGGCCCTTCTCAGTCTCCATGACGACACAGCCAATTCCTCATAGTATATCATGAATGTATATCAGGTGGTACATATCAATGCATATATTTTCCTATTGGTTCTGTTTCTCAGGAAAGCCCTGACTAATGCAGTTGTCTTAGGTCTCAGTCTACGTGGACTGCTATGACAAAACACCACAGGCTGGGTGGATTACACAGCAGACCTTTATTTTCTTACAGTTCTGGAGGCTGGAAGTCTGAGATCAGGGTGCCAGCATGGGGGGGTTCTGGTGAGGACCCCCCCCTTGAGTTGCAGACAGCCACCTCCTCAGTGTCCTCACATGAGAGAGAGGGAGAGGGAGAGACAGAGAGAGGTCTGATCTTTCTCTTCTTTTAAGGGCACCGATCCCATCATGGGGACCCCACCCTCACGACCTCATCTAAACCTAATCACCTCCTAGAGACCCCCAGCTCCTCAAATCATCACACTGGGAGTAAGGGATTCAGCACATGAATTTTGCAGAGACATGTACATTCAATCCATAACGTGTGGTCTTTTCTTTTAAATTTGTTTTCTCTTATTTATTCCTTTCTTATTTCATTATAACCCAAACTGCCCAAATCTCTCCTTCCCCCTCAGTACCTTTCCTGCACGGGTGATGTCCTACAGCTTCTACCACCACAGAAAGCTTTGCCTGTTCCTGCTTCACAGAACTGGAATCACACAGCAGAGTTATTTCTGTGTGAATTCTTTTGTTCATCACTATGTTCAAAAGGGCCACCCTTTTTCTTTCACCTAGAAGTTCTTTTTTTCCCTTTTGCTGTAGTATTCTATGGCATGAATATACCACAATTATTTATCCCTCTCCCCTTGATGGACATTGGGCTTGTTTTCAGTTCTGGGCTCTTTTGAAAAAAGATGCTATGAATATTCTTATCTATGCCTTTTGCTGGGCATGTGATCTCATTACTTTGGGGGCTATATTTAGGAGTGGAATTGCTGGGCCATAGGGTAGAATTATATTTAGCTTTAGAAGATACTTCCAAACCTTTTTGTAAAGTAGTCATTTGGCATCTTTAAAAAATAGACTTTATGTTTTAGAGCCGTTTTCGATTTACAGTAAAATTAAGAAGACAGTACAGAGAGTTCCCACAAACCTGGCACCCAATTTCCCCTACCAATAGCCGCTTACATCAGCATGGTCCATTTGTTCCGATTAACGAACCAGCGTTGATAATGGTCTCATTAACTAAGTCCATATTTTACTCCAATTTTCTTTGTTTTTTCCTAATGTCTCTTTCTGTCCCAGGATCCCATCCAGGACATAACGTCACATGCAGCTGTCAGGTTTCCTTAGGCTCCTCTGGGCTACGACAGCTTTTGTTTCGGCCATTTGTTTTAATGTTACTTTAAAAAATTGAGATAATTGTGGATTCACACGCAGTTGTGAGAAACAATACAGAGGGATCCTTTGTATGTGATGCCCGTTTCCCTCCCATTGTAACATTTTACCAAAACGAGGATGTTGCCATTGACCCCCTCCAATGATCTCATCTGGATGTCCCAGTTTAACTTGTACTCATTTATGTGCGTGTGTAAGTTCTGCACAATTGCATCACCTGTGTCGGTGCCCGTATCACTGCCACAGCCAGGACACTGAATCAACATTCTTAGCACCACAAGGACATCCCAAGATCACCCTTTTATAAACACATCCACCCCCTCCTATATCTCTCATCCCTGCACCCACTGACTTGTCGTCCAATTCCAAAATTATGTCACTTCAAAAACGTTATTTAAATGGAATCATACGGTATGTAGCATTTTGGGGTTGCTTTTTTTTTTCTTTCCACTCGACAGAATTTTCTGGACATTCTTCCCAGCCATTTCCTGTACCACTATTTCCTTCCTCAGTACTGCTGAGCAGAATTCCCTGGGACGGAAGAAACTGTTTGTTTGATTGTTCATCTATGGAAGAACATCTGGGCTGATTTTGTTTTTTGGCCACTACAAATAAAACTGCTATGAATTTTGGCACGAACATAACTTTGCGTTTCTCTGAGATAAATGCCCAGGAGTGCAAATGATGAGTCGTACAGAAGTTGCATTTTAGATTTTTAAGAAATTATTGCCAACTGTTTTCTAGAGCAGCTGCACCATGACATCTGCACCAGCAGCGTCTGAGGGATTCAGCTTCTTCACATCCTCGCCAGCATTTGGTGTTGTCGCTATTTTTAATTTTCGCTATTCTCATTTTGCGTACGTGAGCGATGTGGTCTTGAGTTAATTACCTGACTTCTCTGGGCCCAGTTTCCTGGTCGTAAGCCAACTGATAGGGCTGTAGTGAGTTCTAAATAAGTAAATACAGGTCAAGAACTTGAAACAATGTCTGGTATATTGTAAGTGTTCAAAATATTTTCATTATTATTATTATTAAATTGAACTGTATGAAATTACCAACATATGATTTTTTTTTTTTTTTTGCGGTACGCGGGCCTCTCACTGTTGTGGCCTCTCCCGTTGCGGAGCACAGGCTGCGGAGCACAGGCTCCGGACGCGCAGGCTCAGTGGCCATGGCTCACGGGCCCAGCCGCTCCGCGGCATGTGGGATCTTCCCGGACCGGGGCACGAACCCGTGTCCCCTGCATTGGCAGGTGGACTCTCAACCACTGTGTCACCAGGGAAGCCCCATATGATCATTTTTGACCTATAAACATGGCAATTTTATATGATTCACCTAATATTGTTACTATTATTAGGGAAGAAACGCCCACCTGGATTCACGTGTAGGGCCATGTACGCTCCGGCAGGACCTCACCACCCTCTGCGCAGCCCTCACGGCCTGGGGGATCAGGCATCTGTGTGTGCCCAGCACGGCCCGTGGAGGGGGGCTGTTGATTTTGGTCCAGGAAGAGTCACAAGAAGCATCATTTGTGCAGGGCATCGCTGCTCCCAGAACTCTCTCTCCCACCTCATCAATGGCAACTGGAAACTCCCTCCTTAGGGAGGCGTGATACATTCCTCATTTGACAGGAGGGGAAACTGAGGCTCAAGAAAGGTCCCTGGGTGAGTGAGGACAGAGTGCACCCGAGCGCCCCCTCCCCAGGGTGGCAGGCCCGGTGTGCGGAGCGGGGAGGATGCAACCTCGTTTCTCTCTCCTGCTCTACCCCCTCCTCCGCTCTCCCGAGGCCTCAAGGGAGCAGCACGGATTGAGGGCGGCTCCTGGCAGGGGTTGGGGGAGGGGAAGCAGCTCAAAAGACAGGCAGGTGAGCATCTCACGGAGCACCTCCCCCTCCCTCTGGGACCAAGGATGAGAACCAGGTCATCTGTCTGGCACTTGTGGGTCCGGAGAGCGGGCCCCCCTCTCACATCCTCCCCTGCTGGCCCGTGGGGAACCAGGGTGGAGCCACTTTTGAAAGCCATTCAGGAGGGGGGATTAATTCCCTCTGATTGTCATGCAAATCGCCGGGCCTTGCTGATTACCATACATGCATATTAATCCTGCCGGGCAGGGATGGGCAGGTAGTCTGGGCCTCAAAGCAGGAGGCTGCACGGGGCTGGTCTGGGAGCCCTGGAAAATGATGGAAAAGGCACCTGCTCTGTCTGGCCCTGCCTACGTGACACGGCAGAGGAGAGGTTGGTCTCTGTGGGCCCTGCCAGGTGTGAGGTGCCGATGTCTGTGGGAGCCCTGGGAGGATGGGGCACAGGTGGGCACACCTGGCAGGCTCCGAGATGGGACATAAAGGTGCAGAGGACAGAGTGTCCTGTGTGTGGTGACCGACACGCACGGGGAGCACGGGAGTGGGGGCCTGCCCCATCCGGTCTCAAGAGGGTTAATGAGGTCGCGTTAGGAACACCCTGCTCTATTTGTCATCGGCCCAGGTGAGTGAGGTCCGTGGACAGGAGAAATGAGGTGTGATTAGCTGGATCCCATAGCGAGTCCCTCCAGGATGGGGAGAGGCAGCTGCCTGCTGGGGGTCCAGACATCACAGACCTGGGGGGCCTCAAGAGGCCGTGTGAGCTGGATTCAGGAGGGTGAGGGGTTTCGATGCTCACTTTGCAGATGGAGAACCTGAGGCCAGGAGAGGGATGGCAGCTGGCCTCGGTCACAGAGCAGGTGGGTGTGAGAACTTGGGCTTCAAGCCAGGGCGGCCTCTTGTCTCCACTGCAGCCGAGATCCTGGCTGCCTTGGGACGGGACCCTTTCCCTCTCTGGGGATCCCAGTCCCCCGAGTTTCTCCCTGGGGAGGCTTTTGTGGGAGGGGCTACCTCGGCTGGGGGGCCGTGGGATAAATGAGCAAGCATCCTGCTTAGCCAGCTTCCCGCGCTGGGGTCCTTGGATGTCAACTATTTTGCCATGTGGGCCAGTGAGGCGGGAAGCCGTGATGTGGGTGCCGCTGAAGGTGCCGTCCTGGGCTGGAGTGCCTGGGCTCGGGTGCCTCTGTCCCTCTGCTGACCCAATTCCTGTGACCCCCAAGGCTGTCGACTCTCCCTGCAGAGGAGGGGCAGACGTGAGGTGTCTCCCTCCCCGCTGGTGGCAGGCAGGGCCCACAACCCTCCCCCTCCACCGTCCAGAGGCTCAACATTACCCCCTGACCCCCCTGGGTTTTTTTTGGGGGGGGCCACACCGTGTGGCATGCGGGATCTTAGTTCCCCGACCAGGGATCGAACCTGTACCCCCTACAGTGGAAGCACGGAGTCCTAACCACTGGACCGCCAGGGAAGTCCCACCCTGACCCCTTTGTTAGTGTGCTGGGGCCGCTTAACAACAGGCTTTACTGTCTCATAGTCTGGAGGCCAGAGTCCCAGATCAGGTGTTAGCGGCGCTGGTTCCTTCTGAGGCCTGAGCAGTGGAGTCTCTTCTGGCCTCTTCCCCGCTTCCGTGGCCTCAGGTGTTCCTGGACTTGTCAATGGCCGGCTCCTCCCTGTGTCTTCACGGTGTTTCCCCTGTGTGTCTGCTCTGTGTCCAAATCCCCCTTTTATAGGGACACGGTCCTATTGGATTGGGGTCCACCCTAATGACCTCATCTTAAGTTGATCATCTGCGAAGACTCTACTTCCAAACAGAGTCCATTCACAGGTACTGGGGGTCAGGACGGCAACATCTCTGGGGGGACCGGTTTCAAGCGTAACCCCCTCCTTTCTGCATCGGACTCTGAGCCCCTCTGCTGGCTGGAAGTTTCCTCCCAGTCCGTTTGCAAGGCCCCTCCTTGCCCAGCCTCCGCTTCCTCTCTGACAGCCCTTTCTGGCCTCCTCTCCACAGAATGTGTTCCAGGGACGTGCCCTGGCGCGTCCTCTCTCCGTGTCTCTCCCTGGGTCATCTTGGGCTCTCCCAGGCCTCCCGGCGTCTCTGTCACGGTGACTCTCTAACGTGGCACACGACCTGGACCCTCCGTGACCCACTTCCATCACCCAGCCTCAGCATGCCCGTACGGGGGCCCACGGCCCCTCAGCACATCCCGATCTGAGCTTGCCCCCTTCCCCGTGTTGCCACTGCAGCCACCCAAGCTGGGCACCTGGGCCTTGTGTTCAGCCTTTCCCACCCCCTCCTCTCCTGGTCCTCCTATACCCAACAGCCCCTTTGTTCCTTCCCTGCTCAGGCCTCACCATCCTCCCTGACTCCTGCCTCTGCTTCCTGACTGTCTGCAGCTCCTACTCTCTCGCCTATTTAAGGAGCATGGCCAGGGCCTGGACGGTCTGCTCAGACAGTGACACTGACAGGGCTGCGGTGGAGGTCCTGCTGCTGCTGGGGGTTGTCTCGTGTTTCCAAATCTTGCTTTTTTTTCCTTTTTTTTGCGGTACGCGGGCCTCTCACTGTTGTGGCCTCTCCCGTTGCGGAGCACAGGCTCCGGACGCGCAGGCCCAGCGGCCATGGCTCACGGGCCCATCTTCTCCGCGACATGTGGGATCTTCCTGGACCAGGGCATGATCCCGTGTCCCCTGCATCGGCAGGTGGACTCTCAACCACTGCGCCACCAGGGAAGCCCCTGAATCTTGCTTTTGAAGAATTGGTTTCCACCTTCTGATCCTCTTAGGTTGCCACCAAAAAGTCCAATATTTGAAAACATTCTGTGGACCTAAAAGGGCAAGAGACACTTTAATAGGGCTCCACAAATGTCTGTTGAATAGAAAGAAGTAGGAGGGAGGGAGGGAAGGAAGGAAACCCAGGGGGACCAGCACAGGGGAGGGAGAGCCGTGTGGCCCAGGGTCGAGTGTTTCGGGAGAGCTGGCAGGGAGGCCAGGCAGGGTGGGCACAGAGGCACAGCCGTTGTGGGAGTGGCCAGTGGGGGTCCTATGACACTCGGTCCCTTCACAGGGCCTGAGGGCCAGCCCCTCTGCCCCAGGACACTCGGCTGCCCGTCTTAAAGGGGCCCTGCATGAACACAGGTCCCTTGAGTCTTGTTTGGGGCTTCAGACACCCCCAGAAGGTTTCCAAAAGTCAAGACAAAAAAACTGGTCCAAAACACCAAGTCAGCATCCCAGTGGGGAAGCAGAGCCCGTGTGGAGCCAGGTTCTGAGAAACTTCGGGAGGCAGTGTGACACCAGGCTGTCGGCGGCAGGGAGAGGGGCACATCTTCCGACATTCCATTTTAATAATATTCAAAGTAGTCTAATTAAAGCCTCTGTGCTCCCTTTGAAATACCAGCAATTATAAAGGTGAATAATTGCAGAATAAATATTAATTTGCATCGTGGTAATGAGGTCTAGGAGCATCCTGCTATTAAGTGAGAGTTTAGCTCTTTCCACTTTTCCCGGTCGGGGAGGGTGAGGGGAAGGGATTCCCCCAGCCCAGGAGGGGCTCAAAGGACCTGAGCTGCCCGGGGCTCTAGGGGCCCTGGGCTGGACGACCCCACCCACTCGGCCTCTGTGGTTATCTCACCCAATGGCCAGGGGCTCAATCCTTCTCTCTTCTGGGACGCAATTTCTCCAAACTTGACAATGACGGACTACCAACTCCGACAGACCAGGAGGTGACCAGAAGTTTCTGAGTTGGTTATAATACGGTCAAGCCCTGCATCTAGAATCCTTGATTACTGGCAAAGCTGCCTGAGAAATCCATGGATGGGAAATCCTTTTCATCTAAAACAGCCCCCTCCTGACCCTACCTTCCTGGTGCTCAGCCCTTCCTGATACCATATCTCATCCCCTGGTTTACGGTCTGCCTCCTACCCTGGGCCGAGCGCTTCCTGGGGGCAGCGATGGAACCGTTTTGCTCCCTGTTATTTCCCCAGGCCCAAGGACTGTGCCTGGCGTTTAGGAGACAACCAGTATTTGTTAAATAAACTACAACATCCCTCTGCCTGTACACAGCATCTTGCAGCTTCCAGGCTGGTTATCTTCTTCGACCCCTGGAAGTCAAAACTGACAGCCTGCCTCCTGCTGGAATAAAGCGTGCTCACCCCAGCCCAGCGTCGGGATAGGGGGCTGCGGCAGCTTGCCACGGAGATAAAATAAACCAAACAACCACGAAGACAGAAAGGGCCGCCCCGTCTACTCCTAACCTCCCAAGTAAGTGAAGTGGAGCCTTTCACGTCAATTGCTGCTGCTCCTGACTTTCGGGATGTATGTGACAACCTTTGCAGATGTGATGATCGCGGAAGGAAATCGCTGTGTTTCTGTCACGAACAGTGAACCCAGCATGCTTTGTAATCTTGGGTCTTGGTTTTTCCTTTAAATATTTGTTGTGACTTTTATCTGGTGAGCCATCTTTCATAAGTCTGGATTCCCTTGAGTCTGCAAACTTCTTTGGACACAAACAGTTTCTTGGGTATCTTAAATTGTTAGAGGCTCCATGGAGAAGTCACTAGAATTCCCCTCCGGGCGCTGATAATGCATGGTTTCAGAAGTGCATCTCATGGGCTCTGTGTGTGTGTGTGTGTGTGTGTGCGTGTGTGTGTGTGTGTGCGCCTGCGAGTGTGTATTTTTGACAGTTATGAGTGGCGCATGGCTGCTGAATTTTGATGTTGGGAAGCTGGTTTCAGTGGCCTGACTGGCCCTCTGTTGGATGGCAGGAAGTCTGGTTATCTCTTTACGTTTGTTATGTTTGTCTGTCTGTTTGTTTTGAGGATTCTGCCATGTTCTGACATTAGGGACACCTGTCCCTCTGGCACTAGGTCCCACAACAGCTGGTTGATTGGCTGATGGCCAATCATGATGGTGGGCTTGGGAGGACACCTGTGTATTGTCCTGTTACCAAACCAAACTTGGGTCCCCTAGCCTGTGTGCAGTAGGGTCAATCTACTAACATGGAGTCGTGGTGAAGGAAAAGTGTAGCGTTTATTGCGGGCGCCAAGCAAGGAGTCCAGACAGCTAGTGCTCAAAAGGCCTGAACTCCCCGTTGGCTTTCAGGAGAAGGGTTTTAAGGACAGGGTGAGAGAGGGGTGTTGGGGAGTGCGTGATCAGCTCGTGGACTTTCTTCTGACTGGTTGGTGGTGAGGTAATCAAGAGTCAGCATCATCAACCTTCTGGTCCAACCAGTCTACATGCTTTCGGGCAGCAGACAGTTAACTTCTCCCACCTGGTGGGGGTTTCAGCATCTACCATACACCTCAGAGGATGCGACTCAGAATATCATCTCTAGCCCTTGAGGAGGAGCTAAAAGTCCTTGACTTTGTTTAATGGCTTAATGATTATTATTTTGTCTTGCTTGAATGTCTTCCTTTGTTTCTGCATTTTCTCACTTCTCTGATTAAATTTATTCTTTGGAACTCGGGGAAGGCCTAGGAAGCTAAGGTTTTTCTACAGAGAAGAGGCAGGTGGAGGACATGGTGGGTGGGGGGGTGGTCTGTTCCGAGAAGGCCCCATAGGGTCCTGCTGGGTTACAGTCCTATACCACGTGTTGATACTTGGTCAGTCTTTTTGATCATGGATGGAACCTCCTACATTGTTTATCTTGTTTGCACATCCCTATGAGATAAAGTCACTCCAGAAATAAAGTGGTGGGTATGGGAACAGACAGCAGCCTTTCAGGGCTGTGGGCCTCTCACCACCCTGTTTAT
The DNA here is from genome assembly GCF_951394435.1 of Stenella coeruleoalba. Lineage (NCBI taxonomy): Eukaryota > Metazoa > Chordata > Mammalia > Artiodactyla > Delphinidae > Stenella > Stenella coeruleoalba. The sequence continues at coordinate 5,043,998 of NC_137157.1, forward strand.
GGAGATCCTATAACTGACCAGAGAGTTTTTGTCCTGCATTACTTATGACTCACGGTTAAAGTTGAAAAACCAAGCCTGCGAGTTCTCTTGTGTGTGTAAATGTAAAAAAAAAAAAAAAGCATTTTTTCCTCCTCCCAAGGGGAAGGTCCTTAGCCTTCTGCCATGGTCTGTTTGTAACAGAAACCCCTTTCTTTATCTTGGCCTGTGTGATAGCTCCCTCTTTCACAACTATTGGAGAGCAATTGGCAATAAATATTGACCATTTATATGCCCTTTAGGTATTTCTAGAACAGACAGACTTCTCTAACAACGAGGAGATGTATGTCATGTGCTAGGGGCTGAATTGTGTCTTCCCACAAATTCTGTGTTGAAATCCCAACCCCCAGACCCTCAAAATGTGACTGTACTTGGAGAACAGACCTTTAAAGAGGTAATGAAGGGAAAATGGGGGTCATATGGGTGGGCCCTAATCCAATATGACTGGCATCCTTATAAGAAGAGGAGGTTAAGACACAGACAGAGGGAAAACCACGTGAGGACACAGGGAGAAGACGGCCTCCTGCAAGCCAAGGAGAGAAGCCTCTGGGGAAACTAACCCTGCAGATGACTTGGCCTTGGACCTCTAGCCTCCAGAACCATGAGAACATAAGTTTCTGTTGTTCAAGTTGCACCGACCGCAGTACATTGTGATGGCCGCCTTAGCAAACTAACACATCATGATTAAGACAACATTAGAACGGAGTTTTCATAGCTTGGGGAAGGTTCTACTTGGTTGGTATAACGACAGTTTGAGTGGGGTGAAATCATCTTTGACTGGTTTGGAGCACCACAGCAGCTAAGAAATCAGAAAGTTTCTAAGTGTTGTGACTTATTCCGTAGGCGTATACAAGTGACACGAGGGAAGGTTCACAAGCTGATGGGAAGCTGGCTCTTCTCTTCATATCTTGAATGTTAGTTAGGAAGTGGGGTAGCTTGGGGCTGTGTGGAAGGCAGGATTCTGACACGGCCTCCAAGTTCCCGGCCCTGGGGGATGCACACCTTCTGTTGGTTACTTAACCGAAGAGTAATCTAGGTGCTGCTGTGAAGGGGGTTTGCAGATGTGATTAAGGCCCCTGAATCATTTGACCTTAAGAAAGGTATCCTTGGTGGGCCAGACCTAATCAGGTGAGTCCCTCACAGAGACTGGGCCATCCTGGTGAAAAAGAGTCAGAGTGAGACAGGGATTTGACATGAAGGAGATTCTCCATGGCTGGCTTTGACGATGGAGGGGGCCATATGTCAAGGAATACGGGAGAGAGAGCATCCTGGCTGACCAGCAGCAAGGAAACAGGCACTCCACTCTACAGCTGTGAAGATCTGAATTCTGTCCCAGCTCGTTGGACCAGGAAGGGGCCCCTGAGCTCCAGATGAGGATGCAGCTGGCCGACATCTTGACGTTCGCTTTGTTAGACCCTGATCGGTGAACCCAGCTGCGCCACCCTGACGTCTGACCTACACAGCTGTGAGCTCGTAAGTGTTGTTTTGAGCTAAGTTTGTGGTAACTTGTTACAGCAGAGGAAACTAATGCAGGCGAGGTGATGTGGCCGAGGTTCAGAGAGGTTTAAGGGAGGAGGGGTCAGGGAGATATGGAGGGAGAGGTCTGCAGAAGTCAGGGCTGGAAGGACCTCCCAGTCAGGCCCTCCTGAGGGCAGTGGGGCCTGTGGAGGGTTTAGAGAAAGATGTGATTTACGCAGGGGAAAGATCCCTGTAGTCATTCTGAGGAGGATAACCAGGGATGGACCAATGGCAAGGGTTCACCCAGGCACGGGGCCAAGGAGGAGCCTGCTGTGGCCGTCCAGGAGAGAGAGGGTGATGGCTGACCACGCCAGCCTTCTCCTGGCCCTGGCCAGGCAGAGCTGGCCCTTCTCCAAGCAGCCCAGGGGGACAAAGAGAAAGTCCCCTCTAGGTCCCTGGAGGCAGTGGGATGGCTGGACATAGAGTGACCCTGGGGTGAGTCCCAGCTCTGAGATTTGTGAGGGGTCACTTGGTCTCTCAGAGCCTCAACTTTCCTCATCTGTTAAATGGAGATAAATGGGTCCCTCCCCGGCAATGGTGGGAAAGCGCTTTGCAGACTGAAGTGTCGACCCATGTGGTCCGGCTCTGCTGGCTGCTCCGGACTCCCCCCACCACGCCCCCGCTGGGTGTCTGCACTCCTGTCCTGCCAGGCTCCTCACAGAGCCCTCCCCGAGGCCCCATCTATCTTTGTGGCCCTCACCACGATTGGAATTACCTGCTGCCTGTCTTCTCTGCTAGATCACAAGCTCCATGAGGCTGGGGGTCGGGCTGGGCTGCTCACCAGTCCGCCTGGGACAGTCCCTGGCACAAAGGAGACCCTCAGTCAATGTCTGTGGGAACAAATGCGGCTTCCGGGGTCGGCAGGACCCCCTATTTCAGCTTGCACTGTATTTAAAAGGGCGAGAGTTCTACCAAACGCTGACCAGCCCGGAGGCAGGGACTGGGGAACACTGGGGCCTTCTGCGCAAGGGCAGGCCAGCCCTGGAGGACGCCCGAGCCCTGGGAGCGGTCCAGGCCGGGCACTGTGAGGTGCAGATTCTCTCCCCTCCTGCTCTGTGTCACAGCTGCTTAGTGGCTTTTTACCAAAGGCGGGAATTGGAGTCTCTTGGGCTTCAAAGCTGCAGAACTGATCATTTCCAAGTAATTAAAACATGATTTGCAAATCAGGGCTCCAGAAACAGCCTTGCCTCTGCCAGGATTTGAAGCCTGGGTCCCACTCATCCAGAAACGAGCATCCAGGGCCAGAGGGTCTGCTTTCTGCGGCTCAGGAGGCCACGTTTCCCCACCGCCCTCAACCCCCGGGACCTCAATGTCCTCAGCCCCGGCCAGCCCCATGGGTCCCGTCTTCTAAATACACCCCAACGTAGCGAATGCTCAGCTTCTCTGTGTCCAGAGCCAGTCTGCTGAAACACAAGATAGGCCCTGTCATGTCACCCTCAACACCCTCCAGGTGCTTCCCCAGTCCTCACCATGGCCTGCAGGGGCCTTCGTGGCCTGAGCCCGGGCGCCTGGCCTCCCTCCCTCCCTCCCTCCCTCCCTTGCTGGCTCCAATGCAGCCCTTGCTGTCCTCTAAGGCAGGCACATTGCTACCCCAGGGCCTTTGCACTGGCTGTGTCAGGGAATTCCATTCATTGTCTCTCACCAGAGAGCTCTTTTCCCTCCCTTCCCCTCCTCTCCCCTTCCCTCCCCTCCCCTTCCTTTTACTAGGTCTTTGATCAGAGCCACAAGGGTTCCTCCGATCTTGGTCTGTAATAAATATTTGCAATATGTTGCTCTGCGATTGTCCCTCTGGTCCCTCTGTTAGGTGCACCAGAGCTGTGTGTCTGGGCGTCCTTTTTCTCCCCCGGTGGGGCTGGGCTGGCCATTCCCTGCTGGGTCCCCAGTGCCGCGAGCAGGCTCTGGCAGGCATGTAGAAAAGTTCAGGGAGCATTTCTGGAATGCATGCTTGACTGAGCCCACAGAATGGGCGTAGTGATGCCTCACTCTCTACGCTGAAAGCTGGGCTCATCTCTTGGCGGGTGCCGAGCCAAAAGACACAACCAAGACGAGGATCGGCAGAAGGAAGGACTTACTACTTGCAGCAAGTCAGGAGAGCGCCTCGGAGCTTTCCCAAAGCAGTGTCTCCCCAGACAGCAAACCTGGGGAAGTGTTAAGCTAAGAGTACATGCATATTCATGAAGGGGCTTGGGTGGTTCTTGCATATTCATGAAGGGGTTTGAGCAAAGGAGAATTTAGCCTAGAACTGGGGCAGAGTTTGACAGAAGCCAGGCTCTGGTTGACTGAAATCACGAGGGTCAGAAAAGGTCGGCACCATCCTTCCTTGGGCTCCAGTTGGTCTGCTGGTGGTTGGGCACTAGGCTGCTGGATCCTGCAAAACAGCTCAAGAATGTGCTCCAGGCTAATCTTTACCTTTGAAACAGAGCTGGGCGTCTTTACTTCTGATCTGTTGTCTCCGATACGGTTAGGTTTTCTCCCTGACCTGGCGGTATTCTTCGTTCCTTTAAAATCACTAACTCCTGAGGCTTATTCTTCTCCAGGGCAGGCGTTGTGGCCAATCTTGGATCACAAAATGGCTTAGGCCTAAGATGGCTTCTCTTATGTCAAGAAAGCCATGACTGGTTCTCCTTCTCTGGGACCCCCTACCCTATCCTTTACCACCTCTCCATCAGCCTGGCAGGATTTACAAAACCACATTTATTTGCTACTATTTGTTGAGTGTGGTCGGGGGCCAGGCACCTGCCAGCCCCCTGTGCGCACGGCCTCACGGCATCCCCCGCGGCCCCGGGGGCTATGAAGTATTGTCCCCATTTCACAGCTGAGGAAGCTGGGGAGGACCCAGTGTGGTTGGGGGTGAGTGCACTTTGCAGGATAGAAATTTCTCCCCATTTCTCCCTCTTGGTGGTTGGTTATTACCCAAATACTCAGGATCTGGAAGTTTCCATCGGAAGGAGCCCCAGAGGGCCTGATGTCCGCCCACCCCTATCCGGTCCACTGCAGCCCTGACCCCACTTTGGGGTCACGTTCTCTTCCTGCCCATCCGCCACGTGGCTGTGAGCTTCTTAATGGCAGGGAGGGGTCCGGGTCACTCCTTGCCCCCAGAACTCTTTCGGGAAATATTTGCTGTGGAGACAGAGGTGTGGAGGTGGGTTGTGTCTGAGTTTGTTTAAATTGTGCTCAGGAGATAGGGCCGGTTCTGGTCCCCGGGGGAAGGCTCTGGACGGAAGTGGGGTGCCCTGGGGGACGGGGGAGTACACAGCCACCTCCCGAGACTGGGCGGTGCGGGGCCGTGCTCGTCTGGGAGATGAGACAGGACCAACTGCTCCAGTGCGCTGCGGATGTTCACCCGCTAAACACGGAGCATCCGTCACCATGGCAACTGCCCAATCACGGGAACAAGCCCCCACGTCTGCCCGGCACCTGGCGTTTCTCATTGTGCCGTCTCAGGCATTGATGCATCTCCCATCCTCTCCACGTCCCAGGAGTTGATTCTGTAATTGTCCCCTCCTGCAGGTGGGGTAACCGAGGCTGGGAGAGGGGAGGGGACTCAGCCAGGGTCTCTTGGCCGAGGAGAGGTCGTCACTGGACTGATCAGAGTCATGCCTCCCTCGGGTGTGGGCCTGGGCTGGGTGCCCCTCCCCTGGGCTCTGACAGTGGGGAAGGCTCATGAGGTTGCAGGTCAAATGGGGCCGGGGACCTGCTTGATTAACCGGTGTAACTCCTGCCGCGAAGTGAGTCCGCTGTCTCCAGGGAGCATGTCTGACCGGGCCCTGCCTCCAGGGCCTCAGGATCCGCGTCCTCAACTGTGATGGGGGTCGTGACGCCGGCACAAGCTGGCTTGGGCCGTTAGTGTTAATATTTCTCCAGACTTGTCCAGCAGGGGCTGGCCGGGTTTGGGGTGAAGGGGACGATTTGTTCTGGGGGCCAGCGACCCTGGCCACTGGTAAGCCGGGCCGTGCAGGTCAGGCCGGATTGACCACAGGCTCCTCCCTTCATCATTTGGGTGAATTCTTTCCAGGGGTCTCTGGTCTCTTATCCATCAGTCCTCCCGATGGGCCCAGGTTCAGCAGCATTCCTGCTTCACACTCTCCTTTCTGTGATCATGTTGGACCATAAATGCAACGATGTATTTTAAAACCACAAAAGGCTGCTTCAGTGGGTGAAACGGAATTGCAATCACAAGCCAGAAGCTTCCGCCACTGCCCTCCCAGACATCGGCCCCCCACACCCCCGCAAGCTTCCCTACCCCCTATCCCTCCCACTCCTGGGGAGGAGAGATTACTCGTGTGCTCAGGCGGGACAGCGCTGGCTGTATCCACCTGACGCTGTCAGGACAAGCGCTAACTGCCTGCCTTGTCAATGTCAGGCTGGTTGTTAAACGACCGGGAAAGGAGCTGGTCCATTAGGCTCAGGGCAGCCTTACTGCTGCAGATAAACACAAACAGCGGCTGTGATTGCTTCCTCCGATCAAACGGTGTGACGTTTGCATCATAATTTGGTGGTCTCCTAGGAGAAGCCGCCAGCGTCAGCGTGGGGTGACAACTGGGGGGAAAGTCTCAGTAACAGCACAGCTGGGCCACGCTGCCTGGGCCCCACCTGAGGGGCCTCAGGGAAGGGTGGGCCTGGGGTGGCTCTTCCGGTCGCTCCCCAGATTTTGTAATTTTTTTGTCACTCGTTCATTCATTCACTAATTCAGCCAACGTTTCAGTTCATTGTCCTTCTCTCCTCCCTAAACCTCCGGCTTTGAGTCCTAAAATACCAGCCTGTACAGCTCACTACCCCCGCTGGTCACTGTCGTTGCCTCCGCCTTGGCTCCCTGACTTCTTTTCTTTTCTTTTTTTAATAAATTTATTGATATTCTTGGCTGTGTTGGGTCTTTGTCGCTGCACGCGGGCTTTTCTGTAGTTGTGGCAAGCGGGAGCTACTCTTCGTTGCAGTGCGCGGGCTTCTCGTTGAGGCGGCTTCTCTTGTTGCAGAGCATGGGCTCTAGGTGCATGGGCTTCAGTAGTTGCGGCACGCGGGCTCAGTAGTTGTGGCTCAAGGGCTTAGTTGCTCCGCGGCATGTGGGATCTTCCCGGACCAGGGCTCGAACCCGTGTCCCCTGCATTGGCAGGCGGATTCTTAACCACTGTGCCACCAGGGAAGCCTGGCTCCCTGATTTCTGATGGCCCCTCTTCTCTCTTGACACCTCTACCCCAGGAAGCGCCCCCCCCGCCGAGCCTCCCAGTTTCCCCCGAATACATCTCTCTAGCCCGGACCTCTCCTTTGACTCCTAAACTCAGAACGCACCTGTCAACATGCTGTCCCCACCTGGGCATCCGGAGTGGACTCACAGGCACTGTGCCATTCCTGGGGTCCCCCGAAACTGCTCCTTCCTTCCGGTGGCTCAAAGTCTTGGGGTCACCCTGACTCCTCTCTTGACACCCACAGTCAAGCCACTTGCAGATCCCATGGGCTCCATCTTCAAAAGACGCCGGAATCAGGCCACAGCTCCCGCCTCCACGGTCATCCCCTGGTCCAGGCTGTCTTCGTCACTGGCTTGTATTATTGCAGTTGACCCAGACAGGCCTTTCTGCCCCTCCCCTGTCCCCGTGCCATGTCCTCCCTACACCATGGCCTCAGCCGGCTCCCTCGACACCTGAGTCAGGTCAGGGGTCACCTCCGTCTTATCCGGGCCAAGCGGATGTTCTCACAGGGCGCTGCGCGACCAGTCCCTTCATCTCCTGGTCTCCTTTGAATTTGGTAATGAGGGGCAGCCTTGTGCTAGGGTGGCATCTGAGCAAAGACGGAGAGGCAGGGGCTGAGTTGTGAAGCTCCCTGGGGGGCTGAGGGGGGCGGGGCCTGGGACCTCCTACAGACTTTGGCTTTTACTCTGCCTGAGGCGAGAAGCTCCTGCAGGGTTGGGATGAAGTCAGCTGCTGGGATGTCGAGAGAGGGAGTCGGGGTTGGAGGCGGGGAGGGTACAATCCATGGCGAATGCTGAGGGCTGGGGACGGGCAGGGCCCACGGACTTGTGACAAGTGGCTGGATTCCAGGTACCTCCTGAAGAAGGTCCAAGAGTGCTTCCTGACTGATTGGATGTGGGGCACGTGAAACAGGAGAGGAGAATGATCCCAGGGGCCAGGGCCGAGTGACGGCAGGTGGGTTCCGTTTCCTGAGGTGGAGACAGCGGAGCACCGAGCGCCGTCTGCAGATGCTGATTGGGAGGCGCTGGGGGGCGCTCAGGCCGGTGGGGGGCTGCGCAGCGTGCTCTGGGCCTGGGGGCTTCCTGGGTCTCCTCATCTGTTGGACAGAGGAGCTTCCTGGGGTTTCCATAACAAAGCGCTACAGCCGGGGTGGCTTAAAGCAACAGAAACTCACTCTCTCACAGTCTGGAGGCCAGGAGTCCAAAATCAAGGTGCGGGCAGGGCCGCGCTCCCCCTGGAGGCTGCAGGGGAGGCTCTTCCTGCCTCTTCCGGCTCCTGGTGTGCTCGCTGGCATCCTTGGCCGGTGGCAGCATCAGCTATTCCAGTCTCTGCCTCTGTCCCCCCTCTGTGGGCCTGTGTCCAAATTTCCCTCTTCTTCTAAGGACGGTCGCTGGATTAGGGCCCATGCCACTCCAGGACGGCCTCATCTGAACCTGAATACACCTGCAGAGACCCTATTTTCCAAGTAAGTTTCCATTCACGGGTTCTGGGTGGGCTTGAATCGCGCAGACACTCGTCAATCCGGGGAGGGGTTAGGACCCAGTGAAAGCTGACAAGAGTGTCACCCAAACACTCAGGCTTCACAGCCTCTGGAGAAACAATAAGAAGGTCACAAACCTGCCCTGTTCCCCAGCTGTCATTCCCGTTTCTCCCCGAAGTTCACCTTCACACTGATTTTGCAAACCCCCCAGTGGCGCTGAGAGGGTCCCTGAAACACCTCTCTCGGCCCTCACGTGCTGTACCTCCAGAAGGGGAGCCGGACCCCGGGCTGCCCAGAGCTGGCTGACCACAGCCTCTCTCAGAGATGTCAGGGGAGCTGGCATGGCCGACAGGGTGGGACAGCCCCTCCGCGGGGTGGGTGCTCCCCCGTAGAACAGCCCAGGCCCAAGGGTTGGCCCCAGGAGCCCCCTCTCCCCCCTGAGGGGTTGATGCGGCCCCTGCATGGCCTGGGCCCTACCTGCCCAGGACCCATGACTCTGGCGTCGGGAAAGGGGCGCAAGCGGGCTGGCCTCTCCCAGCTGGGGTCACCACCGGGGCCCCTGAGAGCCAGGGCACCAGACAGAATCTCGGTGGGAGGCCCAGGGCAGAGACTCTCTGCCTCCTGTGAAAATTCATGGCTGCAAATCCATGGTTGAAGGCCTCCTGAGGGTGAGCCCCGGCACTCTGGTACCCAGGATGCCCGATTCCGGTTGCCGCCCCAGCTGAGCGCCTGGTGCCCGGCGGGTGCCCAGCTGCTGCGGTGGCCTTGCCGTCCTTGTCGCTCAGAGGACAGGGTTCTGGCCACGCGGCCCCTGTGGGGAACCCTTGAAGGCTCGAGCGTTGCAGCGGCCTTGTTGCTGGGGGTACAGGGAGAAGGGGCGAGAAGGACGCAGCTACTGCAGGGGCTCAGGACCTGAGAGGCTGCCGAGAGGCTCCTGGGAGGGGTGAGGGGCTCCTGGGAGGGGTGAGGGGGAGAGAGATTCCGGAGGGGCTTCTGAGGACAGCCAGGGGAGGGGCACCGCTTTGCGGTCAGCCTTGCGGGCGGGGACAAGCGCTTCCTGGGCTTTTGTGCCAACAGTGGGCGGGACTGTAAGGGCCCCCCATTCCCCGCCCCCAGAGTCAGTTCTTTGCATCGCAAACCCCATTGCATCGCCCCTCCGAGGACAGCACGCTGGTGGCTGTTTCCAAGAGCCTTTCGTTCAAGACCCAGACCCTTAAATTGGACTCTGAGGCTTTTGTGGTCCCCCTCCAGCCCTGCCAGCTTCTGCTCACACCCCTCCTCTCCTGTCCCAGCCACCCTGGCCTTCCCGCAGTTCCAGAACATTCCATGTCCACCACTCACGGTCTCCGAAGCACTGGACAAGGGACTCACGATGAGCTCCTCATTGTGAAGGGGCGAGAAGGTATCACTTCAGAGGCTGTTGGAAAGTCAGGGGAGGTGCCCTGGGTGGGCATCGATCTGCCAGGCCCAGAGCCTGTGTACATGACGGTCATTGTTCTGTTCTTGTGTTGATTTCCCCCGTGGGTCTGGTTTACGGATGAAATGAAGTGATGTGTGTGAAGGAACCGCTCCTGGGGGGCTGTGGTCGTCCCCTCCCCTTGGCCCAGCCTGAGAGGAAGGCACTTGTGTCCCCAGAGTCAGACCGTGAGCATCTTCCCGACAGCCAGGACGACTACATAATTCGCGGCGTGTGGTGCAAGATGGAAATGTGGGTCCTGCGTCCAGAATTAAGAATTTCGAGATGGTGACCCCAGAGCGTTAAACCACTGGTCGTGTCCCTTCTGAGTGGGTGGCCGTGGGCGACTGCACAGGTCTCATGTCCATGAGGTCTGCTCTGCTGGCTGGGGTGGGGGTGGGCATTCAGGGCCTTGATGGGGTGGAGAAGCCAGCCTCGTGGTTCCACGTCACCTCATTTGTGCTGGGCAAAAGTCACTCTCCTTCCTCTTCAGCCTATTTTAGGCTCAGCCTAGCATGAATATTTTATCGGGAAAGTCATTTTTCTCCTTCAAACCCCGGAGGTTGAGAACCCTGCTGCAGGCAGGGGCTGGGGAGCCGGCCAGGTGTCCCCAGAGGGACAGTGGAGGCTGGGTGCTGGGGGCTGGGCGGCTCCATCCTCTGCCCGGCTCTCCTGGGCAGGGCACCTGGCTCTGAGGCCCGCGGGGTGGAGCTGGTCCCAGTGGGGAGACCTCGGGAGGCAGGTTCTGTCCGGCACGAGGGAGCCTTCCCAACGGGGGCCAGGCTAGCTCTGGGAAACAGGCTCCCTGTGCCCTGGTATGGGCTGAGCAGGTGGGTGTTTGGGCCTCAGGGTGGCGGGAGGCCTGGTGGCCATGGTGATCCCTTCCAGGGTGTTCCTAAGCGCGACCCTGCAAATCCCAGAGCCTCATTATGAAAAGACGACCCCCACAGATACCTTCTGCTAAACCAGTTCTTCTAGAAGGATGCACTGAGTCAGAAGTCACCTTGGATGCTACCCCAGGACCTCCTACTAATGCTGGTGGTTAAGGGCACAGACTGGGCGATGGTCTGCCTGGGAGCCTGGCTCAGCCACTTCCCTCACGGGGCTGGCGCAGGTGCTTCACCACCCTCTGCCTTAGTTTCCTCAGCTGTGAAATGGAGCCAGTGGTACAGCTGCCCCAAGGGTCACTGTGACACTGAATGAGCGAGCGTGTGTTAAGTGCCTGGCACTCCTTCATCCTCATGCCATCTCCCCTCCTATGAGAAGTGTGATTGGCCAAATAATGGCCCCTAAAGATGTCCCCGTCCTGATTCTTGGAACGTGTGTGTCATCTTCCATAGTCAGAGGGACCCTGCAGATGTGCTGAAGACTGAGACTGAGACTGGATTCTCCAGGGGGCCCAGTGTCATCACAAGGGACCTTACGAGAGGGAGGCAGGAAGGCCAGGGTCAGAGAGGAGTTGTGAGGACGGAAGCAGAGGCTGGAGGGATGTGAAGCCCGCAGCCAAAGCACATGGGCGCCTCCAGAAGCTGGAAAAGGGCGGGAAACGGATTCTCCCCTGGAGCCTCCGGAAGGAGCCGGTCCTGCCCATACCGTGATTTTAGTCCCAGGAAGCCGATGTCTAACTTCTGACCTCCAGAAGCGTAAGAGAATGCATCTGGATGGCTTTAAGCCACTGCGTTTGTGGTCCTTGTTACAGCGGCCACAGGACACTCACCCAGGGGGACCCCCATAGGGCAGGGTGGAGGGCAGAGACTCTCTCCCCAGACCGGCCCCCAGAATCCCTCCCCCAGCCCCAATCCCGGCTCAGGCTCAAATCCTCTCGGTCAGTTACCTGGCTGCCTAGTCTGGGTCAGGACACCTCTGCTCTCAGAGCCTCAGTTTCCTTTTGAAAATGGGGTACAGCAGTATCCTTGCAATGGTAGTTGGGGTACCCTGAGCTCATTGCAGACGTGTAACAGACCCCGAGAAATGCCAGGTTCCTCCTCTCCCCCATCTGAGAAACAAGGGGCTAGATTAGCTGCTATTGGGTGGAGGTTTTGTCCAGCTGCAGTACTGCGGCCACTGCTGGAGAGAGGGTCCCCCTCCCCTGCCCCCGCCCTAGTCCTCACCCGCACCTCCCCCACCCCCACCTCGTGCAGTGTTGGGCCCCAGCTGCCTCCTGCTGCTTCGTCTCTGCCCCCATCTGCACATCCAGAGGCAGCAGGAAAGGCTGCCGGCTGCCAGGCGGGGCTCGCAGCACACAGCGGAAAGGGAAGCGCTTCCTCCCACACCTGGCTCCCTCTACCTGCCTCCGTATTGTTGCTCTGGAGCGGCTGGCAAAAAAACAATGTCATTCCAAAGGGTTGTAATACCAGCTTGGGAGGCTGTCGCCTGGGAGGCCTGGGGTCTCAGTGTCCCTGGGGCGGGAAGGTGTGGAGGACGGGGGCTGGGAAGGGCCTGCCTGGCGCTGCCCTGGCTTTGGGGACGAATAACTCCAATCTGTGGGTGGTCAGCTCATCTGGCCTTCCAGCCGGATGGGGAAGGATTCGTCATCACTCAAGTCCTCCAGGACTGGGACACGGCGACTTGGTGTGTGTGGGGCTGACCTGCCTTAGGCGCGGCCACTGGTCCGTTGGCTGAGGACCGAGTCCTGCCGCCTGCCGGCATCCTCCTCGAGCTGCAAGGCTAGGAGGCCTCCCTGGGGTGTGGGGGGGCACCAAGAGGTGACAGCAGCATAACAGGACCCCGACTGGTGAAAGAATCCCGCTCATAGAATGGGGCTTCTGCCTAGCTGTCATCAAAGCGGAGGGACCTCCGCCAGGGCTCTTGTTAGTGGCCCCGCCCCTGGGCCTTCGGCCCTTCCCACCCTTAGGGACTTCCCACCTTCCTTGGGGACAAGAGCCCCCTGCCCGGAGCTGGGTGCCTGCTTTGCCCCTTGCAGCTGCATGACCTTGGAGGTAATGATGCTTCTCTCTGAGCCTCAGTTTCCTCATCTCTACTATGGGCATACTATATTCTTTTCCTCCCCGTGTTGAAAAGAACTGAGATGAGATAGGCTGGGCCCCCGGTGCCGCTGTCCCCTACTCCTCCTCCTGGTTGGCCTTTGGTACATCCCCACTTCCGGGCGATTTTCTGGTACTTTACCTGGTCTCCTCTCACTCAGCTTCCAGCTTCCGAGGAACCTCTCCTGGACACTCCCTGAGGTCTCTTTCTGTCTCTCCACCTGTATTGACCCAGATAAGGTTCCCATCTGCTTCCAGCCCTTGATCTTCCCAAAGCCTCAGACTCTGTGGAAAGTTCTAGACAAGGGGAGGTGGGAGTTGCGTCCACCAGCCCAGCGGGCATCCCTGGTCTTAACGCCGGCCCAGGAATTCCACCACCAGGCATTTATCTGCTCCAAGGGTCAGCCTGCGGTCTCGTGTGGTCTTAATCTCCCTCCCCCTTCCCCCAAACCCACAGTCCCCAGTTGACGGTCTGAGAAGGTGTTTTCCTCCTTCACTGTCTCTGGTGAAAATTTCAAAGGACTAACAAATATACAGGTTTCCACCTTACAGAATTCATCAGGTTAACACCTTGGTATACTTTCTTCGAATTTCTTCTTCTCCCTTCTGTCTCTCCTCCCTCCTTCCCTCCCTCCCTCTCTCCCTCCCTTCCTTCTTTTCTTCTTCCCTCTCTTCTTCCCTTCCTTCCACCCTTGCTTCCCTCCTTCCTTCCTTCCTTCCACCCTTGCTTCCCTCCTTCCTTCCTTCCTTCCTTCCATTCTTCTTTCCTTCTTCCCTCCTTCTCTCCTTTCTTCCTTCTCATCGAAAAAACCATTCTGTTGTTTTTATAAAATGATACATACTTATTGTATCAGTCAGAATAACCTAGGTTATGCTGCAGTAACAAACATCCCCTAAATAACAGTGACTTTAGAGCCTGTCTTTGAAGTGACAGCCCTCGCTTGCTCACATCCCATAGGCCAGAGCAAGCATGTGAGCATGCCGAGGGTCAAGGAGACAGGGAAGTGAAATTCTATCACATGCCTGAGGGAGCGATCTGGGACGAGCAGCCTGCATTACCACCACCCTCACCAAAGAGGACAAATAAAGCACAAAAAATACACCGTTGAAAGTGTACAAAGCATCCACATCCTACTGTCCAGAAGTAATCATCCTGCAGATTAAGTGAACATCATTCTAACAGATAAAGGAAGAGAGAAATAGACTTTAAGAAAATATTATCTCACTACACAAGATTTTTAATGAAAATATTATCTTTAATTTTTACATTCAGGTAAAATTAAGAAGAATGGAAGGAATTAAACTGTGAGTAAACTATTTTCTAAAAGATCCCTTTTAAAAAAAAAGATTCTGAAAAACACTAAAAAATTAAAATGATTATAGGTATTTATTCACCTACTTGTGCCAATTTCAGACAGGTTCCATTAGTTCCTTACTATGGAATATGAAATTAGCATGCCACATCCCCTCCCATCTCCTTCCTTTCAGCTCATGGTTTTTATAGTTATATTATTATTATTTTGGACAGTTTATGACGTTCACCTTCTTTTCTGTAACCATAATTCCTATAATAGCTTACTCTCAAGTGCACATTTAAATTGATTGGATGTTCACCCATTCTTTAATTACCTGGAGTTTTTGTAACTTGTTTATATATTTTTTCCCCCAGAAGCGCTCATGGGTGTGTGTTCCCTAAGTCCTTCCTGTCCTTGAATGTATTTACAAACAGCATCCTGGGTGTGAATAATTTTCTTGAGTCACACTTTCTTTCCTTCAAAACCTGGTGCTTCATGGCTTTATGAAGTGGATGGTTGCTGCAGAAGCCTTAAGCAGGCAGCTCTTCTCCTTCTTGTAAACAGTTTTCTTTTTCATCCTAAATGCTTGAAAGTCATAACTTTGCTAAGAAATATGTGTGGAGCATTCTGTAGCAGCATTTCTGAAGCATGGCATGCTGTTTTGAATTTTGGATTCAATAATTTCTTTATTTCAAGGACTCTGATAGCATGTTTACTACATGATCTGTAGCTATTATTAGGGCTCTGAATCAGGGCCACCAATTATCCTTGTGGTGTACCGTTTTCTACATCCATACACTTTTCTCCAACTCTCTTTTATCTCTTTATTTTCTCCAACTGCAATCATTGTGATTATCTCAAGGTTTTCCTCTGTATCATTAATTACATGTTCATCAGTGTCTGTTCTGCCCATTCATTCATTTACCTCATATTCATTGATGGCTTACCGTTTGCCAGGCATATTTCTTGGTATTGAGGACACAGCAAGACAGGTAAAACTTTCCCTCTTGGAAATTGTGGGGGGAGAGAGATGAGTGGCCAGATAAATAGATCATAGAGTATGTGAGAAGTTGCTAAGGGCTGTGAGGAAAATAAAGCAGGGATGGGGGAGGGTGGTCAGATCTGTCTCAGTGAGAAGGGGACATTTGAACCAAGTCAGGAAGGAGGCGAGGTTCTTGCTGCTTCTCATCTATTACATCCACAAGCATGTTTTGTCCTTAATTTCTTTCCTCAGGTCTGACATCTCCCTTCCATCTCCTTCTGTTGTCTAATGACCCTCTCTGTGGGTTTTATTTTGTGGAATTCGTGTTCACGGTCAGGTGTCCTACAGCGCGAAGCAGTCTGTTTCTTGGCTGACTTCATTTGGGTTGGGCTGTTGGTCTGTCTCCTGTATATGCTAGGTCTCCCCCTCCCTTTCCCTTTCTCTGCTGGGCACCATGTGTTTGCATGGTTGCCATGGTGTCTTTTCATCTTGCTTATGCTTGGGTGACTGGATCCTGATCGTTTATTTGTTCTGGAAATTGGCATCCTTGCTTCCAGTTTCTCGTTTTATTTGTCTCACTTGTTTTTCTTTGAAAATCGCGTCACAGTGTTTGCAATGATACACACTTCCCGTGGGTGACTTTGGGGTGCCCCTGTGACTGGCTCCCCTCTCCTGAGGCCAGTCTCTATCTCTTCTGGCTTTGGTCCCCCGTGGGCATCTGCTTGCAGCCCCTGCTCTGGGACATAGCAGAGGTGATGCCATCCTGGTGAGAAAACCTGACTGTTTTCTCCCCTGAGATGGTGTTGAATATCTACCCCGGGGCTCACCCACCTACCTAGGACCCTTCTGTAGGGGGCAACCCCACGGTGCACTTTGCAGCTCCAGAGCCTTCATGCCAATTGATGAGACTTATTGTCCTCGTGCCGCCGCTACAGCCATGGCCGCTCCTCTGTGGTCCCAAAAGGATGGAGCTCAGAGCACCCGACCTCCAAGTTCACCCCGCCTGCATGTCCATCTTCTTTGGGTCGGCAAGGATTTAGCGGGCACCCACTGGGTGCCAGGTGCAGTTCTGGGGGCCAGGGGAGGTCTCAGAGGAGGACACATGGAGACCCCCGCTGCATGAGGTTGACATTCTAGCAAGGGCATCAGATGATACCAGGTACCAACAACGTGTTTAGGTAAAGCATATAGCGGGGTGGACGGCACTCAGCTCTGTGGAAAACTATGTCACTCTAGGGTGCCAGTGTGCTGGTAGAGCTAGCAGTTTATTTATTTATTGGTTGTGCCACGCAGCTTGTGGGATCTTAGTTCCCGGACCAGGGATTGAACCCGGGCCCATGGCAGTGAAAGGGCTGAGTCCTAACTACTGGACCACCAGGGAATTCCTTAGCCGGCAATTTTAAACGGGATGGTTGACAAGGTGACATTTGAGCAGAGACTTACAGGAGGTGAGGGAGAGTCCCTGTGGATACCCAGGGGATGAGTGTCCACACCTGGAGCTGCTAGAGCGAGGGTCCAGAGGCAGGAGACTGCCTGGAATGAAGTGAGGAAGATGTAGGAGCTGAGGTCGGGGTAAGGGTCACATAAGAACTGGAGGGGCTGGGGGACACTTGAGGGTCAGGAGCAGAGGACCAGGTGGGGATGTGATAGGACCTGCATTCTAGGGTCACTCCAGCTGCTGCATTAGGAAGAGACCTTGTGCTCTGGCTGGGTTGGAGGTGGCAGGGAGACAGAAGCAGGGAACAGTAAAGACAACTCAGGGGTGTTGGGGTACTCAGGAAAGTCACTGAGGCCAGGTTCCTTCAGGATTCCTACTCTGCCACTCTCAGCATGTGTCTCCTCATAGTCACAAGATGGTTGCTGTGCATCCAGACATCACATCCACGTTCTAGGTGGAAAGAAGAGAAGAGAGTGTTGCTGGTGGCTTTGACCAAGGCCATCACAGTACAATGTAAGAGAGAAGACCAATGATGTTCAGAGCCTGTGAAATCCCCCATGTCCTTGTTTTGCCCTCTCTGAATAGCTCACTTAAACGAGGACCCTGCAGAGTTACTCGGGGGATTAACCTTTCAAGGTTCCCTGGGAGGCATGAAGTTCCATAGCCTCTTGCTCCATCATCCTTCCCGTTCCACACGTGACAAAAGCACCTTGGTCCTGGACTCAGAAGTGCAAGTCCCTGGCTGTGCACTGATTTACTGAGTGATTTTTGGTGTGTCGCTTGCCTTCTTGGAGGCTCAGTCTCCCCATTTGCTTGAAGTTCCTTCCAGCTTGCTTGGGACCCGTGGAGGGAGGAGAGAAGTCATTAGCACCAATTTCCTGTTTTTACTGGGTATGTTATTACTGGAAAAACCCGGCAACATCGGTGCCGGCCTCTGCTGATACAGAAGAGCCCCATCCTTGTTTATTTCCAAGACCAAAACACAAGCAAACCTCCTCCTGCAGCCGTCCTCCGCCTCCTGCTTCACTGAGCGCCGGGGATGGGGAGGGAAAGGAACCACCGTTTCAGATCTGACTCAGCCGCATCAGCAGTGGAGCTCTGTGTGTTCGCTGAGGCGCACCCTGGGCCGGGTGCTGTGGACAGAGCTGAGCCAGTCCTGCTCTGGGCGTGGGGCTTATCTAGTGGGAAACACAGGAGGTGGACAAGGCAACTCCGACATCGTGGCGGGTGAGAAGAGATGTGTGTGTGTGTGTGGGGGGGGGGGTTCTCTGGGGGGCTAGACGTGGAGGTCAGGGACTGCTTCATGGACGAAGTGGCCTTTTAGCTGGGTCTTGACTGTTGTTTTAGGTTTGGACAGCTAGGAGTGGCAGGGAAAGGAGAGTCCAGGCAGCACAAGCAACAGGAGCAAAAGGAGGCAGGCATCAAAGAGCAGGAGGTGGAAGGTTGGATTTGAGAGTGCATGGGAAGAAGAAAGGGGCTGCTTAACCAGAGGTGATGGACTTGAACAGCCTAGTCTAACCCCCTACCTTCCTCTAATGTAGACTGGAAAGCAAATCAAGTTCTCAGCCTCCCTTGCCACTAGACATGGCTGTGTCACCAAGTGCTGGCCACTGGGAAGTGGACAGGACTCCCCAGAGAGAGCTTCCATCTTCTAATAAAAAGGCAAAGCCGACCAAGCAGACAGCCTGTGACTCTCAGCCTTTGGCTCCACTCCTCTTTTTGCCTAGAATATGGATGTGATGTCTGGATGCACAGCAGCCGTTCTGTGACCAAGAGGAGACAGATGCTGAAAGTATCAGAGTAGGAAGCCAGAGGGAACCCGGCCTCAGTGACTTCCCTGAGTACCCCACGAGCCCTGAGCATTAGGGCTGTATGTGTGAGTGTGAACAGGGGCTGGTGGAGCCCAGAGAAGCCCAGACCCAGGAAAAATTTGGGAGCAGGTGGTGTCTAAAGGTTGTTTAGGGTTCAGCCAGACGGCAAACCTCCCCCCAGTATCTACCACGTCCTTCTCCTGGGACGTGGATCACTGGACATCCTCGGTGACTGGCCTGAACGGTGGTAGCATCAGTAGTTCGAGTGTGGGAGCTGAAGCAGGAAGAGGAGGAGTGTGGTGTGGGGGCAGCTGTTTGAGGAGCGGGGAGATTTCTGGTTCTGTTTGACCAGGTTGAACTCTGGAGTCTGGGCTGGAGATGGACGTTGGGGTTCACGAGCTGAGAGTAGACGGCAGAAGATGGAGGAGAGGAAAGAAGCCTGCTGAGGGCTGCCCAGGTGTAGGGCTCAGGTGGTGGCCCAGGAGGCAGGGATGGGATGCGGGCCAGCAGGCAGGAGGGGACCCAGGAGCATCCCTCGAGAAAGACCTTCGCTGTCTGTGACCGTATTAGTTTCCTGTGGCTACTGTCGCAAATTGCCACAAACGGCGTGACTTAAAACTAAAGAAATTAATTTTCTCAGAGTTCTGGAGGCCGGAAGTCTGAAATCAAGGAGTCGGCAGGGCTCTGCTCCCTCTGCAGGCTCCAGGGGTTGATCCTTGCTGACCCTGCCGGCTCCGGGTGGCCCTAGGCACTGCGTGGCTCGCGGCTGCCTCCCTGACTCCGCCTCTGTCTTCACCTGGCCCCTCCTCTGTGTGTCTGTGTCTCTTCTTAGGAGGGCATTGGTCATGAGGTTTAGAGCCCGTCCTAAAGCCAGGATTTCATCTCCAGATCTTTAACTAAGTATATCTGCAAAGACCTTATTTCTAAACAAGGTCATATTCTGAGGTTCTGGATGGACATGAATTTGGGGGGGGGACGCTTTTTAATCCCTCAGGGACCTTGTTCAGGTGTGGGCCCCAGAGGCTGCTCCACCCCCCACCGCCCCCTGCCAGGTGAAGGTCATGCGAGCTGGGCTCATGGTCCCTGGGCGGCTGCCTCTCCGGGCTTGGCTGTTGCCAGGAGCCAGCTGGCGCTGACGTGGGTGCCTACCGCAGCTCTGCTCCAGGGTTTCCCATAATGACGCTTCCAGGCCGGAGACGAATTCCCCTGCTCTTCTAGAGACGTGTGCACGGCGCTGATAATGAGCTCTACCATCGGCAATTACCTGCTTCTGGGGTTAGAAGTAATTTTCTGTCTGGGAATAATTGACTTGAGGACCTCAGAAAAGCAAGCTTCAAATGGGGAAACTAGGTGGTTGAAGAGTCTCTTTGAAAAGGACCGAGAACAAACCCTCCTCACGCGGAAGGCGTGCCTGGCCCAAGCCCTTGGCCACCTCGGTGCGCGGGGCTATGGGAACCCAATTACCCTCGTGGCTCCTCATGCCACCCCCCAGATGGCCTGGCCGCTTCCACAAAGTTCTGCTCTGCAGTGCAGCCTGCGTGGAGATGCTCCGTGGCAGGGAGAGCCCAGGCTGGGCTGGGGATTGAATCCCGACTCCAGCCCGTGAGAGCAGGAGGCGTGGCCGGCCTCGGTTTCCTCTTCCTCTGAAAGGGGGTAAAGTGACCCACCCGGGCATCAGGCAAGGGTCACGTGGACAATGTGCGTGAGTGTGCGTGTGTACCTGGCACGTAGCACGTGCTCAGGGAAAGTGGCTCATCCTCCCGGGAAAGTGGACGTGACGACTGAAGGAAGGGCAGCGATAGGATGAATGGGGAAAGGTATAAGGTCTGGGTTCGATCCTTTCTAGCAGTTCATCGAGCAAGCCGTGGAATATCCCTGGGTGAGTGCGAAATGGGGTCAGAATAGCAGGGCTGTTAAGAGGTGAGATGTGCAAATATCTTGCAAACTGTAAAGTGCTGTCCGTCTGCTTTGCTTTTTTTTTTTTCGGTGCACGGGTCTCTCACCGCTGTGGCCTCTCCCGTTGCAGAGCACAGGCTCCGGACGCGCAGGCTCAGCGGCCATGGCTCACGGGCCCAGCCACTCCGCGGCACGTGGGATCTTCCCGGACCGGAGCACGAACCCGTGTCCCCTGCATCGGCAGGCAGACTCTCAACCATTGCGCCACCAGGGAAGCCTCGTCTGCGTTTTATACATAGTAACAGGAAAACCCCAATCACCACACCCCGTCTGCTAGACCGGCATTGATCTTCTGGTTACCCCAGTGGTTCTCAAAGTGGGGTTCCTGGGCCCAGCCGGCATCAGCTGGGAACTTGCTCGAAAGGCACATTTCAGGACCTACCCCAGACCTAGTGAATCAGAGACTCTGGACTGGGGCCGGAGGGTCTTCCAGGGGATTCTGCGTGTGCTAAAGTTTGGGAAACACTGTTTCACGTGGGCTCCCCTCTCCTGTTCAGAGCCCCCGACATGCTCAGCTTCTCAACTGTGCTTCCCCGCTTCCCATGAGCCTCTCGCAGAGCCCCACTGCTGGCCTGATATCTTCCAAACCCCTAGATATCGGCACCCCTGGTGTGTTCCAGGCAGAAGCACTGAAATCCCGAGGCCTGTGACTGTCCCGGCGCCCGGCCATTGACCAGAGCAAGGTGCTCACTGCCGTGTTCGTGGGTGTGGGTGTGAGGGGACCCCCATATCCTCTAGGGACCCTTTGGAAACCGGCCAAGGAGTCGGAATCCAGGATCTTGATTTCCCCTCTGTCACCAGCCCCCGCCCCCGGGTGACCCTGGACAGGACTGGTCCTCTGGGTCTCAGTTTCCCCGTCTGTGTCATGGGAACGCTGCTCTGGAGGGTCTCTCCATCACTTCTGAGATGTCTTCCCAGCGCAGGCCTGGAACCATCTCCCCTGGTTTTGCTTCTGCCCCCGAGGTGGGGGACCCTTGAACGTCTGGACTCGGTAGAGGCGGGGGTGTCTCCCCTGCTCTGGCTCGTGCTGGAGATCTGACGGGGAGGGAGATCAAGACCCAGGAGGGCGGCGGCTGGGTCTGCCGCTGAAGCGTCCTGTGTGCGCCCGCGCCCCTAATGACATGCAGATGACTCCAGTTGGGGGGGACACAGAGAGGAGGAGCCGTGTGCGCATCCATGGCCCCTGCCCCAAAGGGGTCCTGGCATGAATTCTAGCTCTCAGCAGAGGAGTTAAATATAATATTGACCCCCCCCCTCCCCACATTTGGCTCGTGCTCCACAGTTTATAATCACATCCAGGCACTGACACAGAGCCTGCCAGGGTGCTCCTGTGAGCACCTGGGTGGGGAGGGGCTGGGACTGGGGTCCTTGGGACTGTGTTAGATTAGGTTTCAAACCCTGGTTGGCTACTTCCTAACTGTGTGACTTTGAGAAAGTCACTTTACTTGTCTGAGCCTTACTTCCTCAGGGGAAAAACGGGTCTATGTAAATGATATCCCCTGAGGCTGTGCCTTGCGACCTGTACAGCTGTACACGGCGGCCCGCCCCATCCTCTCTTTAGAGATCCCTGCCAGTTCTCCGTGTTCCAACAGCTCCTCTCAGATGGGTTCTGTGATTCATGACTTGGCTTTACACGGAAAAAGGGGCTTTGTGGTTAAGTGCAGTTAGGGGCTGCTGGGTTGCCAAAGGGATGTCCGCGTCAGGTAGGTGAACCACAGACACTGGGAGGACCCAGACCCTGGTCTTCTCCGGAAGCAGACCCTGAGGCAAGATCTGAGGGCCTTTGCACCGGCTCTTCTCTCTGCAAAGGCCGCTCATCGCCCCAGATCTCTCGGGCTGGCTGCTTCTCATCTGAGCATCCTCCCAAATGCCAACTCCTCGTAAGGCCTTCCCTGCCCAGCCCGTCCCAAGGGGATCTCAACCCCTCCCATCTCTGGTGACCATCAGTCCCGTCTCTTCTTGCCTCAGCACGTATCAGTATGTGAAGACTTCATCTCCTTCTTCTTCTCCTCCCCGCCCCTCATTGTCTGAATCCCTCAGCAGAATGTCAGCTCCCTGAGAAGGCGGCCCTGTCTGCTTTGTTCGCTCCACCTAGCATGGAGCTCGTATGCAGTAAGCGCTCGGCCAGTGTTTGCCGGCTGAGTGGCTGAACGTGCCTGGAGGTCGGGTGAGCCGGAGGGTCTTGGCGCCAAGACTCGACTAAATTGGGTGGACCAGACGAGTCACGGCTCCTCCCTGAACCTCAGGTGCCACTTCTGCAAAATCTAGGAAGCAGACCAAGCCGATGTGAGGACTCCGTTCTAGGAGGGCAGTGCCCCGCCCGGCACACAGTGGGAGGACCGCGCAGATGGCACCCTGACTTCTCGGCCGGGAGGGCAGCAGCTCACCCTCTGCTGGGCTTTCAGCCTCCCGCCCACCACTCGGGCATCCACAACACGTTTAATTTGATTTAGGGAGGGAAGTCGCCTCTATCTTTTGGGTGGTGGTAGCACTGACGGTCTATTTCCTGCTCCATGCTGGGTGCCCAGTTGGCGTTAATGTAGAAAAATTAGTATTATCAGGAATGCATTTGGAGCGATCTCTGGCACTGGGGTTCTTGACACGTTAATTAAACTTGATAAATGCTCTTGTCTAAAGATAACTTTTGAACAATGGATCCAGTCACCCGCTTATTAGTTGCATACCTGCTCCGGCAAATTGCTGAGGCGGTGTTCCGAGATCCCTGGGGCCGGCGCTGGGACTGGGGATGCCTGGGGAGGGGACTGCTCAGCCGCAGCTGCAGGACCCAGCACAGGTCTCCTGGGCTTTGGGGGTGGTGGGCACCGTGGAACAGGGAGAGCGGAGGAGTGTCTCCACCCCAGCTCCGAACGGGAACTCTTCCTTCTTCCACTTGTAATGCCCATCACAAACCCCTTTCTGCTCAGCACCCGTCCCATCACCATGACAACCCATCCCATGACGAGCACCACTGGGGGAGATGGGGGAGCCTAGAGATACGACCCTTGCCCTCCACCTGGAGTCATTGTCCTGGGCGCCCATCCTGGGGTGGCATGATTTTCCCTGCCATTCTGTTCCCCCCCAGTCTCCCCACATCACTGGCAAAGCCGGTGTTGCACAGAGCTGCTACCAGGATCTCAGCAACAAAACGGCCTTCCTAGAGTCCGGCATCAGGACACCCGGGTCACATCACCATAACATCCCAAATGCTGTCAGACTCTGCTCCGGGCACCAACCAAGATGGCCAAGTGCAGAGACACGAGGGACCATGGGATGTCACAGGAGTGACTGCACCACCCCCAGAGACCCCCAAAGGGACATGGGGCACTGTTTAGAGGGACAAGTGAAGAAAGATGCAGGTGGTTGGAACAAGTCACCAAGACTTTACTGGCCTCGGAGAAGGGCTCCTGCCGTTCTCAGCCTAACGCCTCTGGAGCAGTCCCCTTATTGCACCTCCAGCAGGTGGCTGTGGCTTTGACCCTGGCCTGACTCAGAGCCCCCGGGCATGCACACTCCCCTGGACAGCAGGAGGAGGTGTGCAGGCTGGGTTTGAGCCCTACAGTTTATTTACAGCTGTGTGGCCAGAGGCAGATCACTATGCCTCTCTGAGCCTCAGCGTTCTCAGCCGGCCCTGCCTCCCTCAGGGAGTGAAGAACAAATGGGGCATCCATGGGCATCTCATCGGTCCAGGACTTGGCAGAGGGGAGATGCTGTGGCGCTGGAAGGATTGCACAGGAGAAGCAGCCCTGCCCAGTGCACGAGGGAGAAGACAGGCCAGGCCAGAGCCACTGGCCGTGAGCCCAGCAGCTCTTCCTGCTGTGTTTACAGAGCACAGGCATGGCCAGCAGCCCCGACTAGTGAAGGGGGCCCCTTGCTCTTGGCAGAAGAGGTCGCCCCAGTGGGCTGGGCTGTTGTGGCTGCAGTCAAGGCTCCAGAGAGTTGGAGAAGCAGAGCACTGCAAAGAGACAGTTAGGCCTGGGGTCTGGAACGCCCCACGCTTGGTCCCCAGGCTCCTCCTCCTTGGGCCCACCCACCTCTCTGGTGGTTTCTCTTTTTTCTCTCCTCCTCGCTTGCCATGTTCCAGCCACACTGTCTGCATTTCACTTCCACACCTGGGTTGGGCTCCCACCTTCCACATGACCTTTGAAGGTGCTATTCCTTCTTCCTGGGTTGCCTTTCCCTCCTTCCTGCGCCCGTGAACTCTTACTTAACACTTACTTCTCAGCTCACGACTCACTTTCTCAGGAAGACCTTCTCTGATCTCTCCCACCAGCTCAAGTCTTCCTTCTGTAGGCTGCATTGGTAGGAACTGAGTTAAGCGGCTAGAAGCAAGAGACTCAGCCACAGAGGTTCAAGCAAGTTAGGGGTTTATAATCTCCTACAAAAGAAGTGTGGGGGTCAGGAGTGTAGAGATGGGATAGTGAGTCCACAAAGTCAACACAGACACAGGCTCCTTCTGTCTTTCTCCTCTGTGGCTTCTAGTCTCAATGTTGCCTCATGATCACAAGATGGCTGCTGGAGCTCCAGTCATCTCATCTGTGTGCCAGATAGGAAGAAAGGGAAGGGAAAGGGACAAAAGTGGAAGTTTTCCTAGGTGAGTCAGCCCCTTTTAACAATATCTTCTAGAGGTCACACCCAACAACTTCCATTGGCTACTGGCTACAAGGAAGGCTGGAACAGATAGCCTTTCAGCTGGTTTCATTATGACCCCTGCCCCGCCGTGAAAGTAGAGTCAGTAACTAAAGAAGAGGGAAGAAGGGATATTGGGCAGGCCCCTAGCAGTCTCTGCCAGACAGGCTCTCACAACCTAAGTGATTCTCATTTGTCTCAATTGTAATTTCATAATTGTTTTTAAAATTTTTTAAATGTATTTTTTAATTTTTAAAATTGAAGTACAGTTGATTTACAATGTTGTGTTAATTTCCACTGTGCAGCAAAGTGACCCAGTTTTATATATATATATATGTATATATATATATTCTTTTTCATATTCTTTTCCATTATGGTTTATCACAGGAGATTGAATACAGTTCCCTGTGCTATACCATAGGACCTTGTTGTTTATCCATGCTATATATTACCAGTTTGCATCTGCTAATCCCAAACTCCCAGTCCATCCCTCCCCCACCCCCCTCCCACTTGGCAACCATCAGTCTATTCTCTATGCCTGTGATTCTGTTTCTGTTTCAGAGATACGTTCATTTGTGTCATATTTTAGATTCCACACATGAGTGATATCATATGGTATTTGTATTTCCCTTTCTGACTTGCTTCACTTAGTATGATAATCTCTAGGTCCATCCATGTTGCTGCAAATGGCGTTATTTCTTTTTTATGGCTGAGTAATATTCCATTGTTTACATACACCACATCTTCTTTATCCATTCATCTGTTGATGGTCACTTAGGTTGCTTCCATGTCCTGGCTGTTGTGAATAGTGTTGCTATGAACATTGGCGGGCATGCCTCTTTTCTAATTAGAGTTTTCATCTTTTCTGGATATATGCCCAGGAGTGGGATTGCTGGATCCTATGATAATTCTATTTTTAGTTTTTTGAGGAACCTCCGTATTGTTCTCCGTAGTGGCTGCACAAATTTACATTCCCACCAACAGTGTAGGAGGGTTCCCTTTTCTTCCCACAATAAATAAACGTTTATATCCCGTTTTAAAGTTGGGGCTGGGACCTCCAAGTCTGGCCTCCAAGGCTGTGTGCTTTGCACTGTTCTGTAGGCCCTATTAGCGCCCACCGGGGGCTGCTCGGCTATGATGTCGCTCACTAGTCCCCAGCCCGGGGTCCCAGCTCTGAGCCAAGCGGGCTGAGGAGGAAAAGCATCGTTATCCTCAAGTCGCAGCAGTGGAAGTCTTAATTTCATTCCGAGGCTCACATCTCAGCACAGAACTGGCTCCCCCTCGGGAGGCGGGCTGTGCACAGATTGTCCTTGAGGTGGCATCTGCATCGGGAGGTGACGAAGCTCCTCTTATCTGAGCAGATCGATTCGGACTTGCTATTCCTCTCCCGGGAGCAGCCCCGGTGCCCGCAGGCAGAGTTGGATCGCCTCCTCCAGCTGGACTGCCCTGTGTCACTCCCACTGCCGCCTCTGGGAGCTCTACGGTATAAGGAAGGAACCAGAAGCCACGCCTCTGGATTTGAGTCCGCTTCTGGGCACTGGGGACACGGCCGTGAATGAGGCTGGCCTCCAGCACATCACGGGCTGCGGTGGGGGGGCGGTGGGTACCCACGTAGGCGGTGGTCATGCAAAGCGGGAGGAGGGACTACTTCACTGGGACAGGAGTCATCAGTTAGGGCTTCCCAGAGGAGGGGACAGGCAGGCAGAAGGGGACGTCCAAGGGCACTTCTGGGCAAAGGGAAATGCACGGGGTGTTTGGGGTTACAGGGGTAAGAGTGGGCATGGGGTGGCCACAGACATGCTGGAGAGGCTGCCTGGCACGGGGTCGCCAGAACCTTGAGAGTCTAGGTGGGTGCTGATTTTCAACTGCTATCTGCTTCCCCACTCTGAACCTCAGGCTCCTTTTCGGAACTGTGGCCAAAGTGTGACCTAGTAAGGTGGCCCCCTGTGGTCCTTGTGAGGGTGCCATGGCTCCCAGTTGGTGCTAATTGAATAATGGCTATTGCTATAACCAGGGTTATCATGACATCGCATTAATTCTTATTATACAAAGTTCTTCACGTGGTGTGTCCCAAAGGTTCAGTTCGAGAAACAGAAACCACTTCCTTTGGGAGGATATTTCATACGGGAGATTAGATGCTTTCCAAGCCTTGAAGGCTGGGGAGCAAGGGTCAGTCCACGGACACTGTGCGTGTCCCGGTTCTGCGATTGTCCTGTGGGCCCGACTGGCTTTTATGTGGGGAGTGGCACAGCCCCCTTGGCCTCAGCCCTGCTGCCTCGCTTGGAACGTGGGGTCCACTAAGCCCCTGGGCTCCTCTGGGCATTTCCCAGCCCCAGCTCCAGGCCAGGCCTCCTGGAGTTTATCTTGTGCTTTCTGTTGAAGTTTCTTAAAAAAGCCTTTTGAATGTAAAATGAAATATCAATATAGAAAACCACATACGACAAATGTTACCGTAACCACCTCCCGGGTCAAGAATGAGAGCCTCGTCCGCCGCTCTAGCCCCCTCCACGGGCCCCAGGCCCGTCACAGCCCCTTCCTTCCCCAAAGTAACCTCTGTTCTGACTTCTGCCGCCATCACTTTCATGCCTTTCTTTGTGGTTTTATCATCCAAATAGAAGTCATTCATCCTTTAAAACTTCTTGTGTCCTTCCTGTCTCTTCGATTTATAGGCACCTTCATCCCTCTATTTCCCTTAACGTGTCTGTTGAAGAGCGGGTGCCGCTTGACTGTGGCCTTCCCCACGGTCAGTAGTCTGCCCGCCGACTGTGTCGTCTTGGTACCATCCCGCATGTGCCCCCAAAAGGTTCTCTGCCCTCCTTTCAGACTACCTGGCTCTTGAAGGGAATTTCTTGCAGGCCAAGCCGGAAAGCCAGCACCTAGGGGAAACCCTCCTTCCCAGGCATCTTCTCACCAACCCCCGTGGGCTTTGCCACAGGAAGGCTCTCTGCTCCCCATGTCCTGCTCCCTGCGAGGGAGCATCGCCAGGGCGGGCACTGCCATGACCCCTCCCCACACTTCCCTGCCTAGCCGGGCACAGCTGCACTGCGACACAGCTGTCCCCGGTGACACGCACGCAGTACGCCGGGCGCTCTGGGCCGTTCACATCTGGCGGGGTACCTCTGCCATCATTTTGCGGTCAGGCCCTGGTGGACAGGATTGGAGAGCTCGCACGCCTGCTCTTAGGGCAGCGTCAGGGGTAGAAGCTGGGTGGCAGCTGCACCTGGGGGCCAGCCTGGCCTGGCACCTACTTCCGTGTGACCCCCAGCAAGCTGCTTGGGCTCTCTGAACACCCATATCACCCCCAGAAATGTGTTTTTTTTTGTCATGCCGAATGGATGGTGGAAACTGACACAGGCCTCATCAGCTGTGAAGGGCTTCCCCACGGGAAGCCGCAGGCGCTGGGTTCTAGGTGGTGGGTGCAGTGGGCACAGGGCGTGAACCATCAGCACCTGGCTCCCCTGCTCACTGGCTAGAGCTGGGTGGCCTTCCCAGAGGTCCTGCCTTGTCTCCAAGGAGGGGGCGATGTGACTGTCACCTTGGAGGGCCGTGGCGAGGGCAGGACCTGAGGGTGAGGGGAAGCCCGGGTCCCTGTCCTGTTCGTGGTTGGCATTTGATTGTTCAGGCGCTCACGGAGTGCCGGCTGTGTGCCAGGCCCGGGTATCAGGCGTGGGGGGTGTAGATGTGAGGCCAGGAGAGAAGAAACTTACCAAGGTCCCTGTGTACCCACCTCTGGCCACGCCCCCGGGGGAGCCTAGGTGCTGTGGTTCCCAGCTGGGCACCTCGTCGTGATGCTGCCCCCATGGAGGGCTCCTCAGGTGTGCCAGCCCTGACTTGGCGCCTCCAGTGGGTTTCCCAGCGAGGCCACATGTTCCTGGATGACTGCATCCTGCGACAGCCTTTGCTATTTTCTGATGTGCAGACCCCTGACCTGGGGAGGGGATTGGGGTCCTGAGGCTGGACGCACTCAAGGCCTTGGCCCCTGGACCCGGGGCTTCAGGGCTCAAATTCTTGCCTGCAGACCCCCGCCCAGTGCCCCTCCTGTCATCCTGTCAGGATCACATCCAACTCCAGACCCTGCCCTTGGGCCACAGGAAAGTGTCCATATCCTGACCCCATACTTGCCACTGTGAGGCGATGGGCCTGCGATGTGAAAGGTGTCGGTAGCGTCTGATCCTCATGTAGTACTCCCCACCTGCTGGGCACTGGTCCAAGCTCCCGAGGGGAATTACTTCACTCTATTTTCACAATAATGAAGATCATGAGGCAGGTACAGTTTTTTATCCCCATTTTACAGATGAGGACACTGAGGCCCAGATTGGATATGGTACCTGCTGAAGGTCAGCAGCCAGTACAGGGCAGCAGCAGGATTTGAACCCAGGCAGGCTGACTCCAGAGCCATGGGCCAAACCTCTGGGTTGCCCTGCCCAGCTTGGAGGGCCATCTCTAGATGACAGGGACACAGCTCCCTCATCTGTAAATGTACAGGGTGGTGGCAAAAGTTCTGAGGAGTGTTGGGCCCAGGTGTATAGATGGGGTGTCAGAGGACGTGGCCACTTTCTCTTCCTCCCCTGGGCAGGCCGATCTCCAGGGAGCAGAAATCTCCCCACGTGAAGAGGAGAGGGGGCTGACGGGGCCATCAGGGCCTGTGGCATCCTTAGGAGGGTGGCACACGGCAGACCTAGTGTTCCTGGATGGCCACAGCTGTCCCCAAGGCTCAGGCCTCACAGTCCGGACCCTCTTGGCATCCCTCCCCTATTCCCCTATCCCAGCCCCTTGCAACCCTGATTTCTTTGCCCTTTTCTCCCCTGATGAAGCTTTGGAATGAGCTGCTATGTTTAGCATCTCCAATCAGGCCAGCAGCACGACTGGCTATTGTTAGCATCTCAGTGCGACACTCAGGAACTGATGCTGCCTTCAGGAAGGGGTGAGCTCATCAGCCCAGAGGTCCACGGTCACCTTTCCATGAGGCTCAGCAAAGCCTGGGCCCTCCCTCCCAGCCCCCACCCTGGGCCCAGGGCAGGGACAGAACTGAGAGTCAGGACAGGATTGGGAGTCGAGAGCAGCCTGGGAACGGATGAGCAGTGAGCATCTTCCATGAGCATCTTGTTCTGTCCTTCTACGAGCATCTTCTCCATGCTGGACACTGATTTCCACACAACCCTGCCCATCAGCAGCCCTTCCCCTGCTCCAGGGCCACGTGAGGTTTCCTCTGGGAGCAGCTCTCCCCGTGCATAATGCCGTGCTGATCCGCGCATGCCTCTGCTGTGGGAGTGGGCACATCACCTGCGCCGCCCGTCGGGAGCTCCCTTCCTGCAGGTCCAGTGATTGACTCAGGAATGGGCCCAAGCAGGATGTGGAAATATCCATGCTCCACCTTAAACAGAACCTGTTTTGTTGGAGTGACAACGTGCCCACTTAAAAATGGACGTTATCAGGTCCCCTTGCAGTTAGGAGAGGACATGTGATGTAAGAGGAGGTCTGCTGACGTACTTTCCTACCTAAGGGGATGGTCTCAGCCAACACAAACCCTTCTTCTTCCTGCCTGGAACGTGGATGTGGTGCCCAGAGCTGGAGCAGCCATGTTGCTACCATGAGATTAAAAACTGTATCATAGGACTTCCCTGGCAATCCAGTGGTTAAGACTTCACCTTCTGGGGCTTCCCTGGTGGCGCAGTGGTTAAGAATCCATCCGCCAATGCAGGAGACGTGGATTCGAACCCTGGTCCAGGAAGATCCCACATGCCGTGGAGCAACTGAACCTGTGCGCCACAACTACGAAGCCTGCACTCAAGAGCCTGTGAGCCATAACTACTGAGCCTGTGTGCCACATCTACTGAAGCCCACGTGCCTAGAGCCTGTGCTCCGCAACAACAGAAGCCACTGCAGTGAGAAGCCCATGCACCTCAAGGAAGGGTAGCTCCCACTTGCCTCAACTAAAAGCCCACGAAGACCCAACACAGCCAAAAATAAATAAATAAATACATAAATAAATTTATTGGAAAAAAAAAAAGACTTCGCCTTCCAATGCAGACAGTGGGGGTTCGATCCCTGGTCGGGGAGCTAAGATCCCATATGCCTCACGGCCAAGAAACCAAAACATAAAACAGAAGCAATACTGTAACAAATTCAATAAAGACTTTAAAAATGGTTCACATTAAAAACATTTTTTTTTAAATAAAACAACTGTATCACCCATGGCTGGGCCTTCTGGGAAGGGGACGGTGGCCTAGACACATACATATACTGTATGTGTCTCTTCTTCAAACCTCGCTAAAATGATGGGGAAGATCACTCTAAAGGCATCATTCTCAAATACAAAGAGAAAAGGAGAGGAGACCAGAGCAGTACTTTGGAAGCTGGAAAGCCAGTGGGTGAGCGGGGACCCACTAGGCAGGTCCGAGCGTAGTGTAGAAAGCTGAGAGGCAGCAAAGGGCTCAGAAATTGACGCCACCAAATACCTCTGGAAGCGAGTGAAGGAGGATTATTTGAAACGAAAGCACTTAGTCTCCCTCCTCTGCTCGCAGGGCTGGGCGATTGCCCATCGTCAGCAGAAAACCTGAGATTTATTTTTGAGAGAGGACTGTCCTAGCTCAAGCTGCTATAAGAGAACCACAGACTGGTGGCTTATGAACAACAGATATTTATTTCTCACAGTTCTGGAGGCTGGAAGTCCGAGATCAAGGCTCCAGCATGGTCATGTTCTGGTGACGACCCTCTTCCTGGTTCACTTCTCGCTGTGTCCTCACATGACAGGAGGGGTGAGGGAGCTCTCTGGGGTCATTTTTATAAGGGCACTAATCCCATTCGTGGGGGTCCCACCCTCATGACCTAATCACCCCCCAAAGGCCCCACCTCTTCATACCATCACATCAGACATTAGGATTTCAACATATGAATTTTGCGGGGACACAAACATTCAGACCAGAGTGAGGGTAAAGCAGGGGCCTCTGGATTGGGGGTACCAGGTACATTTGAGGATGGGGGACCACATGGAAGCAGAGGGACGTGCTGCATATTAAGACCTCTTGCCCTATTCCTTCCTGCAGCTGCTGGAAAACTGGCAGCTGGGCCTTATCCCAGCAGGCAAGAGGTCGGAGATCATTTCAGTGAATCCAACCTTTCCAAGTGGAAAGATCTGATACTCTGACCCGGGATGGTCCCCAAGGAAAGGGCCTGGGAGGATACCCCTGCTGTGAAGACCGCAGTCAGCAACGGCTACTCAAGGGCTTGGCACTTCCAATCAGATCCTTCCTTCCTCTCTTCCTTCCTTCCTTCCTCCCTCCCTCCGTCCGTCCGTCCGTCCATCCCTCCCTCGCTCCCTCCCTCCCTTCCTTCCTTCCTTCCTCCCTTCTATGAGGTTTGCGAAGTGCACAGGTCTTCAGAACGCAGTTTGATGACTTTTGAGAAATGTATGCACCCACATGACACTCACATGTCTCAAGGTGTGAAACCATCCCATCAACATTTCACCAGTCCCCCTTCACTGTCAGTCCCTGATCCCAGGACCCCCTGCCCCGTCCCGCCCAGGCAACCACTGCTCTGATCTCTGTCACCACTGATGAGCTCTGTCTGCTCTAGAAGATCACATAAATGGACCACACAGCACACGCTCCCTTGCAGCCTCCATCCTTACCTGGCACAATGCTTTTGAGCATCACCTACCAGTCATACAGGTCATCACTTTGCTCCTTTTATGACTGAAGAGTGTCCCACCGTTTGGTTGTAACATGCTCAATCAGCCCATTCTCCAGCTGGTGGACTTTTCAGTTGACAAACAAAGCTCTATGAACATTCTTATACAAGTCTTTATGTGGACACGTACTTCCAGTTTTTAATTGGACAAATGACTAGGAGTGAAAGTGTGTGGTCACAGGCCAGGTGTGGTCACGAGACATGGACATATCAGTTTTCACCGATACTCTCGGGGAATAAGGGGTCCTTGTAACAGGACCAGATGCCATAAAACAGGGACACTCAGAGAACTAAAGAGTTCATAGAAAATAAAAATATTACAGCAGAAATGAAAAAATAGATGAGTTAGAAACCGAACATGATCTAATCTTATAGAAAGCAGAGCAGTATCCCTTATTCACCTCTTCCTTTTCATCTCCCGAAAAAGGATTCCAGTTTTTTTTTTTTTTACTGTCCACGTCCACACTCTGCTAAGCTCATGAATAAGTATTTCATCCTTTTTCTTGCAATTGTCAACAGGCTCTTCTTTCTCATTGTATTTTCTCTCTGCTATAGGTGGATGCTACTGATTCCTGCACTTTTATCTTGGTTTTACTTTCTTCCGAAAGTTTAAGACCTCTTCATTTTTTTTGCTGATTCTCTTATTACATAACAATTTTTAAAACTATAAGGAAAAGCATGAATTTTCCCTGAGTCCCCCCACTCTGATTAAAAATATAAGAAAGCAGAGCAAAACAAGACACAGAAATAGAAAATAGAAAAGATAATAATACTAGAGGGAAGTCCAGGAAGTAAACGTCCAAATATTGAAGTTCTGCAAGGTGAGAACAAAGAAGGCCGAGGGAAGAAATGATCAATGAAACAACTGAATAATTTCCACTTGCCGAGACCACTGCACGCCCAGAAAACTGAAGAAAATAGGCCAGTACCAAAATATATCCCCTTGACCTTTCAGGATGTTTGGGACAAAGACATAAGCCCGGTGGGTGGGGAGAAAGTTACACGCCAAGGGTCAGGTTGGAGCCTGTCTCGACTTCTCAAGGGT
This sequence comes from Stenella coeruleoalba, assembly GCF_951394435.1. Taxonomy (NCBI): domain Eukaryota; kingdom Metazoa; phylum Chordata; class Mammalia; order Artiodactyla; family Delphinidae; genus Stenella; species Stenella coeruleoalba. The sequence goes on from NC_137157.1 coordinate 5,077,500, forward strand.
GACTCTGGGTCCCAGGCGACCACAGTGGTCCTGCCAGGTTCTCTGCCCATGGTGCTGAAAATTGTTCTGCTGGGACTTCGGTCAACAGAACCCCCTGCGCCGGGTGGCTGGAATTAGAGTTGGCCCAAGGAGGATGGTTTTTGCAGGACCGGGGTGGCAGAAGCGGCAGCGGCGTTCTTTCCTGAGAGTCTTTGCGGTTGGACACTACAGCAGAGATTTGCAGACGTGCCGAAGCTTCTAGCCTGTTCTCAGTGTCTTCCTATTCGGGCACACTCTTCTTCTCCCGCCAGCCCTGCTGACCACCAGCAGGGCCAAGCCCACCCCCGAAGGCCACGGCTTCCCACAGACCTCACAGACTACCCCTCCAGGCGCTCGGATTTGCTCTCACTTTGGTGGTCGGACACACCTGGCTCCAGGGAACCCCTGTGAGCCCTGACTTGTCCACTGTAACCTGCTTCAGGAGATCGGTCACCGGCTCCTCATTGGATCCTCTCCACTCCTCCTCTAGACTCCACTTCCCAACTCCTCCTACAATTGTGCAAGTTCCTGTTTCTATAATAGATCCGCAGAGCACCCACAGTAGCTCTGCTTCCTGACCAGTTGCTGTCAGATACAATCTGGACACCTGAAGTGGTTCCGGAAACACACATCAAGATAGAATTGGGTTTCCATCTGACCAGATGTGCGAAGCACAGGCACCCTTTCTTCTGTTCCCACTAGTGGCATGAAATGCTCACTGGTCATGTGCTTTCTCCCTACACCTGGTCATCCCGGTGGCGCTCGTCACTGAAAGATGACGAAATACAAACGGGAAAAGAGTGTGTGTTCCTATGGAAAAGAAATTCCAGTATTTGAAACTTCCATAAAAGTAAGACACTAAAATTGGGCTGCAAAAGGGTTGTCAGGAAATTTGAAATCCAGAAGGAGTTCTGTACTCTGACTGCTTTGGATGTCTCTTTAAACTTCTCCTTTAGTAAGAAACCTAAACTAGAAACTAGAAAATTCACCAGGAGTTAGGTTCTCGCAACAAACGCTCCAAGAAATGCCATTTGGAGGTAATGCTAACCACAGCCAAAGAAGAGTCCCCACTTCAAAAGGATGCACCATTAGATAACTTCAATTTGAAATAAGATGGTTGAGTTACATACGTGTCATTTTGTTTTAAAAGAGTGGAGGTAGGGCTTCCCTGGTGGCGCAGTGGTTGAGAGTCCACTTGCCGACGCAGGGGACGCGGGTTCGTGCCCCGGTCCGGGAAGATCCCATATGCCGTGGAGCGGCTGGGCCCGTGAGCCATGGCCGCTGAGCCTGCGCGTCTGGAGCCTGTGCTCCGCAACGGGAGAGGCCACAACAGTGAGAGGCCCGCGTACCGCAAAATAAATAAATAAATAAAAGAATGGAGGTAAAATTCGCACAGAATAGTGTTAATCATTTTAAAGTCTGCAGTTGAATGGCACTTGTTGCATTCACATGTTGTGCAACTTTCTAGTTCCAAAACATTTCAGCACCCACTCCAGAAGAATCCATGTATCATTTAAAAATGATTCTCTGTTTTGCAATACCTTTTTGAGTGACGGACATTGGTTGGGAGAGCTGTGTGCTGGGGAGGGAGGCTCTGGGCTTCTAGCTACTCCCTGTCCCTCCATGTGGTGAATTTTCTGAAGCATGAAGCCACCAGACCAAGGGGTATAGAGTTGGGAGGTGGAAGGAGAGGCAGACCCTGTAGGCATCCTGAGAGCTTCTGGGTCAAGCTATGCCTGAAGCTGGCTCCAAGCCTGGAGCTTCTGCATTTGAGGAGCCAGTAAGGTCTCTGCTTTATTTGTCAGTGTGAGTTGGATTTTCCCACTTGACCTGTAACAGACATGACCCCGCTGAACCCTTGCAGCGACTTGGTTCGTAGTCACCTGAGCTCTAGTTTACTGACCTGGACAGCAAGGCTCAGAGAGGAGAGATTCAGTGGCTGAAATTCTCTGTCTCCTCTTTGCTCCCATCTGTCTCCATGACCCTCAGATATGAGGGAGGAGTGGACAGGTGTGAGCAAAGCTCTGTCTGCCCTGAGGCCCAGGACCCTCCCCTTGACCATCTCTCTGCTCTTCTGTCTGTGCAGAAACCTTTCACAGAGAGAAGCGGGCAGGGGTCCTCACTGGGGTGGGAGGCCTGCCTCTGTTGCTGTTAATGCCAGCCCAAGACGCCTCCCACTAAGAAGTTTTCTTTCTTTCTTTTCTTTTTATTGGAGTATAATTGCTTTACAATGTTGTGTTAGTTTCTCCTGTACAACGAAGTGAATCAGCTCTATGTATACATATATCCCCTCCCTCTTGGACCTCCCTCCTATCCACCCCCATCCCACCCAGCTAGGTCATCACAGAGCACCGAGCTGTAAGATGTTTTCTTTGCCATCTGAGTGGGATTGACTTTTGTCTATAAGCCTGTGAGACAGCTCATCTTCACAAGTCCATGCTCGCATGCCTCTGTGTGACCTTGAGCAAGTTCATTAACCTCTCTGTGCTTCACTTTTCCCAACTATAAAATTTAGTCGTTGGACTACACCAGCTCCATCCAATAGAAACGTAATGTGAGCCACATACATAGTTTAAAATTTCCAGGTAACCCACATTTAAGAAGTAAAAAGAAGTAGGTAGGGACTTCCCTGGTGGGGCAGCGGTTAAGAATCCACCTGCCAATGCAGGGGACACAGGTTCGAGCCCTGGTCCGGAAAGATCCCACATACCGCAGAGCAACTAAGCCCGTGAACTACAACTACTGAGCCCATGTGCCACAACTATGGAAGCTCGCACACCTACAGCCTGTGCTCCGCAACAAGAGAAAGCCCACGCGCAGCCATGAAGACCCAACATGGCCAATAAATAAATAAATAAATTTATTTAAAAAAAAGAAGTAGGTAAAGTGTTTTAATAATACATTTTATTGGGTTCCCTGGTGGCACAGTGGTTGAGAGTTCACCTGCCGATGCAGGGGACACGGGTTCGTGCCCCGGTCCGGGAAGATCCCACATGCCGCGGAGCGGCTGGGCCCGTGAGCCATGGCCGCTGAGCCTGCGTGTCCAGAGCCTGTGCTCCGCAACGGGAGAGGCCGCAACAGTGAGAGGCCCGCATACCGAAAAAAAAAAAACAACATTTTATTGAACTCAGTACATCCAAAATATTTTTACAGCGTGTCATCAATATGAGTTGTTAATGAGATATTTTACAGGTTTTTGTATGGTGTCTTCAAAATCTAGTTATGTGTTTTACAGTAACCACACAACTCTAGCAGCTCCTGTATTGGATGGTTCTGGACTAGACTTGGTTTCAAACTTTCAAATTTGTGTTTTAAGCCCCTGGTCTGTTTTTCCAAGTGAGACCCTGTTCGGCATCCCATCCTATAAATGGACAAAGGGAGGTTTTTCTCTGGTTGTTCAGGACCTTGTACATCCTCCTCCCTCCCCACCGCCTCCCCACACCCCGACTCCTCGTTTACTACCCACCTCCAGCGGCCCTGAGCCTCCTTATGTAACACAGGGGCTCCTAGAAACCCTATTTGGAAATCACTGTTCTAGGGGACCCCTGAGGGCCCTAATTATTTTGGTCTTAGCTGACATTTAGATGTAGAGAAAGGCTGTGATTTCTCCCTCCCAAGCTCCATGTTGCTGCCTCCAGAAACTCCAGAAATCCACTTTTATTCTTTCATTCATGGCATTAGTCGGTCTGGGAGAGACTATGCTGCAATAACAAATAAGTTCTCAAACCTCAGTGACTTAACACGAAGTTTATGTCTTCCTCGTGAGAAGTTCAATGCAAGCTCGTAGCTCTCCTGGGCGGTGTCCTGCACACAGTGACTCAGGGAACCAGGCTGATTCCCTCTTCAACACGTGCTCTTCGTGGAAGGAACGAGAGTGGGGGCATCACCCTGGACACGCTGTTTTGCAAAAATTCCACTGGCCAGAATGAAGGAATGCAGCCCCAACTTAGTGCAAGGGGGCTGTGGTCCTCCCAGGAGCCCAGGAGTAGGAAATGATGCTTTCAGCTTCGAGCAAGCTCCCTCCCATTTCAGGGCCTGTGCCCGTCTGTCTCCTCTGCTTGCAATGCTCTTTACCTCCCTTTACTTTAAGTTCTGATGATCTCAGTTCCAGTATTACTTCAACTTCAGAGAGGGCAGAGAGGAGCCGCTGCAGGGCATGGGCTGGAGCGCCAAGAGGGAGGGTCCTGCAAGGCTGGCCCCCACGACGGGGAGCTCAGATTTCATCCCACGACCCGTGACCAGTGTGCAGAAATGGAAGGGTTTTCAGCCAGGCAGAGAGAGGATGGGATTTGCGTTTGAAAACAACCTCTTTGGCTGCCTCGAGGACGGAGAGCTGATAATGATACTTCTATTTTTAAGAAAGGCCAACTCCCTTGGTGGCGCTCTGAGGAAAGGGCAACCCTGCATGACTCCAACTTTGATGAATAATCTCAACTCCATGGAAGTATTTTACCAACGCTCCATGTAAGAGGCTTATACATTATTTAGCCTCATAGCTATCTCGGCAGAGGGGACCCTAATGAGTAGCTGAGGGCCCAGGAGTGGGCTGGGGGCACAGCCTTTGGATCTTTTCTGTACCTCAGCCAACGTTTCGACCCCCACCACTTCCAAAACCAAACCACCTCCTTCACGTCCACGGACCTTGATGAATGCTAACTGTGGGTGGCCCAGGCCCCAGGCTGGCTTCTGGGGACACAGAGATGAGCCAGTTGCAATCTTTGTCCGGTGGAGAGACTGACACCCAGATGGTTGGGGGGGTACGGTGATTCTCAGGAATAAGGGGGCTGTGGGAACCCAGGTCTGGAATGGCTGCCTGGAGCGATAGGAGAGGTGATGTCCAAGTTGGGTTTTGAAGGATGAGTAGGAGTTCACCAAGTGGGTGAGGTGGGTGAAAGTCATCGTTGCCTCTGGAAGGCTGTGAGAGCATAGAGCTTGGTGTGGGTGGTGTAAGATATGCAGCTGGGGTTGTAAACAGGGACCTGGTCCTGAGCTTTGCAGGTCAGGACTAGTTTTGATGCTGCCCTGGAGCCCTGTGGAGCTGTTGAAAGGACTTCAGCAGGGGAGTGACACAGATCTGTAATTTACAGAATGGGTCACTCAGCATGCACAAGAGTAACTGTGGGCTGGACTTCATAGCTGAAAAAGACACAGCCCTGCCCTCAGGGAGCTCCCAGTCTAGTGGGGGAGGACGGAGTGGCCTGCATACCCTGGAAGTTGAGTAATATTTCCCCCTTTACAGACGAGGAACTCGAGGCTCAGAGAGGTGAGAGATTGGCTCAAGACCACACAGTGCATACGGCAGCCGGGAGGATGGCCCTGGTCACCCCCATCAACTCGTTTCCATCCCTGTGTCGTCTCTGTCCACACCAGCGTTCGTCTGTGTGACCAGCAGAATTCAGAATTAGTGATGGTATGTGACTTCCAAAATTAGGGTATAAGAGACCCTGCATTTTCTGCCTTGTGCTCTCTATGATCACTTGTTCTGGGAAGCCTGCTGCTGTTGTGTAAGGACAGGCCATGTGATGGGGAACTGAGGTCCTTGCCAACAGCCACATGAGTGAACTTGAAACAGCGCCCAGAGTACAATAAACATTTGAAACAAGTTTTTCCACCTTTTCTAGGTTGGTTAAAAATATCCCCCATTTTAGGGGCTTCCCTGGTGGTGCAGTTGTTGAGAGTCCGCCTGCCGATGCAGGGGACACGGGTTCGTGCCCCGGTCCGGGAAGATCCCACATGCCGCAGAGTGGCTGGGCCTGTGAGCTATGGCCGCTGAGCCTGCACGTCCGGAGCCTGTGCTCCGCAACGGGAGAGGCCGCAGCAGTGAGAGGTCCGCATACCGCAAAAAAAAAACAAAAAAAGAAAACAAAAATTTCCCCCATTTTATCAGTCAGCTTTTGCTGTAAAAATGCTGTGTAACAAGCCACCCAAACCTCTCAGTGGCTTTCAACGAGGGTGATACTTGTCTCTGGGCTGTGGCTGGGTTTGGATCTGCCCCACCTGTTTCTCCTCTCATTTCAGAGCCCAGGAGGAAAAAGCAGGACCATCTGCGGCATCTCCCCTGAGGGTGGAGGGCAGGAGGGGGCATCTGAGGCCTCTTAGGGCCATCGCCTGCACCCCGAGTACTGTCACTTCTGCCCACATTCCAGGGTGCAAAGCCAGCCTCGTGACCAAGCCTGGGATCAGTGAAGCAGAGACGCTGGCTCTACCCACAGGGAACCATGGCGGGGATGCAGAGGGAAGGGAGACTGTGAAAAATCATACGATTTCCTACTTATTCCAGATAACCAGGTTATAAAGTCCCTCCTATGGGAACATTTGTCCCCCACCTGATTAAATTCCTGGAAGAGTAATACCTGGTGAATGATATGGGCATTTTCCTGTGGCTTCAGAACACGTTGCTGAACTGCCCTCCAGAGAGATTGAGCGAGTCATCTTCTTACTAAAAGTGTACAAGCCTGACCCACAGCCCCCAGCCAACACTGTAAATTATTATTTTCCATCTCTGCGGAGTTGATAGGTAAAGATGACAATGTCATCATTGATGACAATGATGTTGACAGCATCCTATTATATTACCGGCTTGGACTCTGATGGTGAGGTCTGCAGCATGTGATGTCAGAAGGACCTTGGATTGGTGTGGTCACCATCCCCAGCTCCCTCCTCACTTTCCCGCACCGCGCTGTCGCTTTCGCTGCCGCTGTTGGAGACGAGCCTTCCCCTGGCCTGGGGGCTAGGCTGATGGAGGTGCCCTGCCCGGGCAGTAGCTTAAATGTGCTCCACTGGTTTGCTCCCTCCTTCCTCTGCCCCGCCCCTCCCCTCCACCTGGAGAACAGCACGTCCTGTCCTGGACAGAGGCTGCTCCTTCTTCTGGGTTCTGGAATGAAAAGACACACAGAGCGCATTTCAGCTGAACCACAGCTTTTGCGAAAAAGAACAAGAAACAATATATATATATATTTTAAACTGGGAATCATGTATTTTATCTGGCAAATTAGTTCAATTGTTGCTTTATTTTTTTTAATTAATTTTTTTGGAGTGTAGTTGCTTTACAGTGTTGTTAGTTTCTGCTGTGCAGCAAAGTGAATCAATTATACATATACATATATCCCCTCATTTTTAGATTTCCTTCCCATTTAGGTCACCACGGAGCACTGAGTAGAGTTCCCTGGGCTATACAGTAGGTTCTCATTAGTTATCTATTTTATACATAGCAGTATATGTCCATCCCAATCTCCCAATTCATCCCACTACCCCCATTCCCCCCTTGGTGTCCATTGTTTGTTCTCTATGTCTGTGTTTCTATTTCTGCTTTGCAATTAAGTTCATCTGGACCATTTTTCTAGATTTCACATATAAGCAATATTACACAGTATTTGTTTTTCTCTTTCTGACTTACTTCGCTCTGCATGACAGTCTCTAGGTCTATTCCCGTCTCTGCAAAAGGCACTATTTCGTTCCTTCTTATGACTGAGTAATATTCCATTGTATAGATGTACCACAGCTTCTTTATCCATTCCTCTGTGATGGGCATTAGGTTGCTTCCACGTCCTGGCTATTGTAAACGGTGCTGCAATGAACATTGGGGTGCATGTGTCTAATTCGAATTATGGTTTTCTCTGGACATATGCCCGGGAGTAGGATTGCTGGGTCATATGGTAGTTCTCTTTTTATTTTTTTGAAGGAACCTCCATACTGTTCTCCATAGTGGCTGTATCAATTTACATTCCCACCAACAGTGCAGGAGGGTTCCCTTTTCTCCACACCCTCTCCAGCATTTATTGTTTATGGATTTTTTGATGATGGCCATTCTGACTGGTGTGACGTGATGACTCATTGTAGTTTTTTTTTTTTTTTTTTTTTTGTGGCCTCTCCCGTTGCGGAGCACAGGCTCCGGACGCTCAGGCTCAGCGGCCATGGCTCACGGGCCCAGCCACTCCGCGGCATGTGGGATCTTCCCGGACCGGGGCACGAACCTGTGTCCCCTGCATCGGCAGGCGGACTCTCAACCACTGCGCCACCAGGGAAGCCCTCTCATTGTAGTTTTGATTTGCATTTCTCTAATGATTAGTGATGTTGAGCATCTTTTCATGTGTTTGTTGGCCATCTGTATGTCTTCCTTGGAGAAATGTCTATTTCGGTCTTCCACTCATTTTTTCATTGCGTTGTTTGTTTTTTTGATATTGAGCTGCATGAGCTGCTTGTATACTTTGGAGATCAATCCCTTGTCAGTTGCTTCATTTGCAAATACTTTCTCCCATTCTGAGGGTTGTCTTTTAATTTAGTTTATGGTTTCCTTTGCTGTGCAAAACTTTTAAGTTTAATTAGGTCCCTTTTGTTTATTTTTGTTTTTATTTTCATTACTCTAGGAGGTGGGTCAAAAGAGATCTTGCTGCGACATATGTCAAAGAGTGTTCTGCCTACGTTTTCCTCTAAGAGTTTGATAGTGTCTGGCCTTACATTTAGGCCTTTAATCCATTCTGAGTTTATTTTTGTGTATGGTATTAGGAAGTGTTCTAATTTCATTCTTTTCCATGTAGCTGTCCAGTTTCCCCAGCACCACTTATTGAAGAGACTGTCTTTTCTCCATTGTATATCCTTGCCTCCTTTGTCACAGATTAGGTGACCATAGGTGTGTGGGTTTATCTCTGGGCTTTCTATCCTGTTTCATGGATCTATATTCCTGTTTCTGTGCCAGTACCATACTGTCTCGATTACTGTAGCTTTGTAGTATAGTCTGAAGTCAGGGAGCTTAAACCCTCCAGCTCCGTTTTTCCTTCTCAAGATTGCGTTGGCTATTCGGGGTCTTTTGTGTTTCCATACAAACGGTAAAATTTTTTGTTCTAATTCTGTGAAAAATGCCATTGGTAATTTGATAGGGATTGCATGGAATCTGTAGATTGCTTTGGGTAGTATAGCAATTTTCACAATATTGATGCTTCCAATCCAATAACATCTGTTTGTGTGTCTTTGATTTCTTTCATCAGTATCCTATAGTTTTCTGAGTACAGGTCTTTTGTCTGTTTAGGTAGGTTTATTCCTAGGTATTTTATTGAAATAATATTTCTTGCTGCAAAGAATCAGCATTGTTTAACTGCAGCAAAACCTGCCCGATACAGTGCGTGATTTGAATCACATCTCCCCCTCGCCACGGATGTGAAGCCTCTGGGTTTACAAGTGGAAGGACCTAGATGATAATAAATAACTCACTTCCTTAGGCTGGGCTCCTGTGTGCAGGGGGTTGACTGGGGACAGCTCCAGCCAGAGTGAAGGATGCCGGCTTGGATAGAGGGAGAGGTCGGTCTGCAATGGAGCCATGGTGGGGCCCTCAGCTGATATGGAGAATCCTGAACCAGGAAGGCCCTGCAGACACAGCCTGAATTGAGGCCTGCGGGCCAGCCCTGTACATCCATGCACCGGCCAGTCATGGGATGCAGGCTTCCCTTCGGGAGGGAATGACCTCGTCATGGGGGCTTCCTTTAGCCAAGTCAATGTCTGGAGAGATGCAGCTGGGAGCCGTCAGCGGCTGCAGCAGTGAATGCCGTGCCCCTGGAGGGAGGGTCTGGGTGGTGAACCACGTGTCCCCTGCATAGATGAAGCTTTCATAACTGAGCAAGTACTGGTGCTGGACATATGTTACCAGCCACGATCACAAGGGCCCTGGGGGGTTAGTGTCAACATCTGTTGGGGGATCCCAAGGTCAGGCAGCTGGAAGGAGGCCAGGCAGGGCTGGGGGCCGGGGCCTGTCTGACTCCAGCACCAATGGTCTCAGCTGCTAAGACTGAGTCAAGGGGGCATAACTGGCTGTGAGTTAGGGTCACACCTCTCCCGGGGGGCGGGGTGCCCAATGGCATCATCACACCCGTGGGTAATAACCACATAGAATATTCTAGAATGGCCCACGCCGGGCTGATGAGATGCGACTATTGTGTTTCAGATCAGCGTCTTCTTTTGTAGCAGAAGCTTTTACTCTTTTGAGAGGGAAGCAATTCAGAAAATGATTCAGCAAACAGTTTGACAGATGTTTCCTTGGGCCACTGGGTTTGTAGAATGTGCCTCATCTTTGGAATTGATCATATCTGGTTGGAGTCTCAGCTCTGTCCCCCTCCCACCCACATCTCAGTTCCGCAGGGGTGGGGTAAGATGACACCCCTCCTCCCGGGGAGGATGTTGAGAGGATGAAATGAGGCAGTGGGTTTGTGGAGTGTGAAGTTGTATGTGGGTCAGGGAGGTGATTGGTGTGGTTCTTGACCTCAAGGAGGCCACGGCCCAGTGGAGAACCATCCACATCCACCAACAATCATAGGACTGCGCTGGGCGTGCCAAGACGCAGGAGGGGCATGGGGCAGGGTCGGGGGTCTGCCGTCAGGAGGGACACGGGAGCTGGGTTTTGAACGTTGAATAGGAGTTCACCAGCTGGCCAGGAGAGCGTGGGAAGAGCATGTGCAGAGCCGGAGCGGGTGTGGGTCCAGAGCATCTCAGGTGAACGCAGTGAGCGGGTAGTTGGAGATATTTTGCTCTGTGGCCAGGCTGTCTGACATCCTCCACATTTCCGCTGGGTCCTTAAGACAGAAGCCTCTGCCCTGAGGCCCAGCAGGGGCAGCGGTTTCTAGCAATGGGCCGAAAAGAGAAGCAAGGGAAAGGGGAGACCCCCCCACACACACCCTGAACAGGACCAGAGCGGTCTCCTATGCCTGGAGGCACTGGGGGAGACCGGTGTGGCGTGGCCCTGGAGGGGGTAGGATGAGAGCGGGTATGGGGTCATGTGGATGTACAGTCAGCATCTCCAAGGGGTCGGGTCTTACCTCGGCCTCCACTCGGGGCCCGGACCTGAGCCCATCTGCTCACAGGACGTCCGCATCTCAGTTTCCTGGGCCCTCGTGAGACCCTCCAGAGACAGCATGGGGTATGGGAGGGAAGCCTGCAGGCCAGCGTGTGTGAGACCCTCCCTGATGAGACACGGTGAGGTCCAAGGGGCATGGAGGTAACGACCAGAGAGAAGAGGTCAGCAGGGCCTTCGCCATCTGGGGAGTCCTGTGGGCGAGTCAAGCTCAACGCTGTGCAGAGTCACCGAAGACCTGAAAGCGGAGCCGGGACGTGGTCCAGCTGTGCTTTTCTTTTTTTTTTTGCGGTACGCGGGCCTCTCGCCGCCCTGGCCTCTCCCGTTGCGGAGCACAGGCTCCGACGCGCAGGCTCAGCGGCCATGGCTCACGGGCCCAGCCGCTCCGCGGCATGTGGGATCTTCCCGAACCGGGGCACGAACCCGTGTCCCCTGCATCGGCAGGCGGACTCTCAACCACTGCGCCACCAGGGAAGCCCCAGCTGTGCTTTTGAAGGATGATTCTGGTGGCTCTGTGGGGAACGGGTATAGGATGGGAGGAGACCCAGGCTGGGAGCCCACCTCCTTGGCGCTTGCATGCACTGAGGTCTGAGCTAGGGCCAGGGCAGGAGTGGAGACGAGTGGCTGAACATAAGAGGACCTCAGAGACCCTGCCAGCAGCTCTGAGCCATTCCCTCCCCCCGGTGATGGGGAGGTAGTTGCTACGGGGTGGGGTGGGCTGCTCTGAGCTGGGCTGTGTAGCCATGCAAGTCATTTATTCATTCAACAAACATTCATGGAAAGCCCACGGCAGATGCCATTCATCAGGTTTGCCCTCCCCTGGAGAATGGCCCAGAGTGAAATGCCAGACTCAGTCCTGGGCCCTTAAGCCCAGAGCAGACGCCCAGCCCCGGAGCTGGACAGACCTCACGTCACTCTGCATGGGCAATGATGGAAATGCCGACCCTCCTCTCAGAGGCCGAGGCCTCCTTCGCTTGGAGAGTCAGAGCAAGCTGGAGACATATACCTGGTCAGCAGACCAGGCTCTGTAAAAGGGGCCAGGCCACCCTCCACGCCTGGCTTGCTCCTGAGGGGTCAGCGACGATTTGGATTCTAACAGGTTACACTGGTCTAGAGTTTGGCTCTGAGTCTGCACTTAAAGAAACCAAAGTCAACTCTGGGGGGCTGTGGGGTGTCTAGGAATGTCCACGGCTCACCCCTTACGTGCCAGGATCTGAGCCAAGCGCTAGACGCAGTTCTTGCCTTGAGACTCATCCAGCCCAGTGGAAGGACAGGTTTGCAAAAATGAGTGCAGCAGGTAACTACAGGCATTCTCAAGATGCCTGGGGAGCACACGGCCGAGTGCAAACTCTGCTTCAGGCTGTTTGAGAACATTTCCCCAAGAAATGGACATTCCAGCTGGGCCATAAAAATGGGCACTCAGGACATGTGACAGGGTGACGCGTATCAGCCTTATGCCCCCACGTGCACCAGTAGGCGACGGAAAAGGTACGCGAGCTGCAACTTCTGGGCCTTGGGTAACGGCGGGGCAGGATTGCAGTCCTTAGCAGGGAAACACAGAAAGTTAGCTCCAGCTGCCCCCCAGCTTTCAGCCTGGGGTGCTTGCCAGAGTAGAACTCAAACAAAGATCAGGTCTTGTTGTATAAAAGAAATAGAATGTACAATCTGGGGCTGTCGAGGTGACCGGGACGTGCAGAGCATGTTACTAAAGAGGGGCAGAGTGTAGAAAAGGACCCCCAGAAAACTGCACAGGGTCCCTTGGTTCTCCAGGTAAATACCCAGGGGACAGTGCAGGGTGAAATTCCACAAGGTCCAGCACAGGATCACTGCCGGGTGCTGGGGGCTGGGGGCTGGGTGGGGACCCTGCAGGGCACAGCGGCTGGCATCCGTGGGCATTCCAACCAGTCAAAGTGGGACAGCTTTGCCCAAGACCCTGGGCACTCGTTCAGCCAAGGCTCCAGAAAGGCAGCACCTTAGGACTATTCCAGACCCTTCCTGACAAATCTTTAAGACTTGAGAGAATCAAGGGGAAACCCCAGTAAATTAAATGTCTTCTAGAACAAAACATCACAGCTTTTGAAGGGCAATAAAGGATCCCGACTGTCAACAGCACAGCCATCGTGATGCCCAGCACAGAATAAAAAATCACCCGGACAGGTGAAGGGCCAGGCGAGCTGTGGTCTGTCCATAACGCAGCATCGCTCGGCAATAAAGAAGAGCCGTTGACAACGCGCAATGTGGATGTCGCCTAAGAGAGAGAACCTGGACACAAAAGACCACACACATAAAAGATGCCGTTACAGGGAGTTCCGGGACAGGCAAAGCTAATCAAGGTGGTGGTCACCTGTGGGGCAGGCCAGGGAGTGACTGACCAGGGGCCGAGGGAACACTGTGAGGTGATAGAGACATTCCATATCTTAGCAGGGCGTTGGCTTCATCGGGTGTATTTATTTGTTAAAGTCAATTGCACTTAAGATGTGTGCCTTTTACTACATGTAAATTACACTTCAGTAATAAGCCGAAACAGGCGTGAAACGTTTGCCAGGTGAAGTAAGGGCTTCTGGGAGGGGAAGGTCATGGCAAAGGCATGGCGGCTGCAGGAATGGCGTGATCGGTGCAAACTGAATGATCTCGTTGGGCCAGATCAGGAAATGTGAGTTAGGGGTAATCCAGTTGGAACCTCCCATTTTACAGATAAGGAAACAGAGCAGAAGGAGAGATGCCTTGTCTGCAATTACGAAGTTTGTCAGTGGCAGAGCTGGAACTCGAATTTCGGGTTGGGGCACGCATGCGTGCGTGTGTACGGGGTGGGGTGGGGGGGCAGTGATTCCTTGGGGTGATATTTGTTGAAGGGGAGAACGATTCACTTCGATCTGCGTTCATGTCACTCAGACATGCTAGCTGTATTAAAATAACTCTTAATAAAACAGACAAAGTTTTGTCCCAGTCTGGCACGCCAGGAGGGCCAGCTGCCCCTGTCTGCTCCCTCACGTGAGTAATAGCACCAGGGCCTGTGCTAAGCTCTTTACCTAACTCACCTTTGCAGCCCTGGCAGTAGGACTGACGGCGTGATTATCATTCCCTCGTTTCACAGACACGGGCTCACGGCTCAGGTGGTAGGGGGCGGGGAAGCTCTCTGCCTGCGGTCACGTGGGCAGCAGGTGGCTGTCAGGTGTGACAGGTGGGTGGGCCTTGAACCCTGGTTATTGGGGCCTTTGTACTTGATGCTCCTGCTACCCAGAACCTGGTGCCCCCAGGTATTTACGTGGTGGAGCCTTCTCCTTGTTCATGTCTCAAATCCAGCTCAGGGACATCTTGGCCATTCCAGCTAAAGTGCATCCTTGCTCTGTCTCCAGCGCTTTCCAACGCATCCCCCTTTTATTGCCGTCAGTATGCTTGTTTTATTAACTCATCCTGTCTATTTTATGAGGTTATTATCTGCCCTCCCTGTTAGAATATAGGTTGCAAGACAGAAGGGGCCTTGATATACTCTTGTATCAACCGGTATACATTGAATGAACAAATACACAAATGAACGAATGAATGTCACAGAATTCTGTGCCCTTCTACTAATTTCTAATAGTTCACCATTTCCTGCTCTAGCATTTTGCTTGGGCCCTTGGGTAGTTTCCAGTTTTCACTAGTATCTAGATTACTGCCATCCATCACGGGATCATGTTTGTGCAATTTGTAAAATTATGGATGTGTGTGTGTCAGGCGAATAAAGAAGTTCAAAAATATTGAGATGAAAGCATTTATGATGGTTGTTATCACTCTAAGCCTCCCTTTTTTTTTTTTTTTTTTGCGGTACACGGGCCTCTCACTGCTGTGGCCTCTCCCGTTGCAGAGCACAGCCTCCGGACGCGCAGGCTCAGCGGCCATGGCTCACGGGCCCAGCCGCTCCGTGGCATGTGGGATCCTCCCGGACCGAGGCACGAACCCGTGTCCCCTGCGTCCGCAGGCGGACTCCCAACCACTGCGCCACCAGGGAAGCCCTAAGCGTCCCATTTTTGGACGCCGGCTATGTTCCAGGCTTTGTGAGCCCGCTTTGCCTTTCTGTTTCATCCTCACCTTCCCTGCCTGCTCGCAGACTCAGAAAGGAGAATCTTTGATATGCAAACAGCTTGGTTTTGCCGGAAAGATGTAGAAAGAGCCCCCCAGCAATTGGCTCTGCTAAGTTCCTAACATGAAAAGCTCTGCTCTTTGGAAACAAGAGCCAATAGGTCACCGTCCCTGGAAATGAAGTCTGTGCTCCTGGTAGCGATTAGTGAGGCTGTGACCAAGCCGGGCACCCGGGGGGGCCCTCATGTCATGGCTCTGCCACTGATCAGCTCATGGGGCTTCGTGGGTGGCTTCCGTTTCTGCACCTCCATCTTGGCATCAGTAGAATGGGGACATGGCGGCAACTGCTTCAGAGGATCAAATGAGATCATCAGAGTGCCTGGCCGCCTGGCATGCCACAAGAGCATCTGTGATGATGAGAGACACTGGTCCCTGGGGCCGTCCCTCACATCCTGCTTTTCTGTACCTACCCGCTAAATCAACGGGTCCCGGGGCCCTTGGGGGCTAACGGAAAACTCCTTAGAAGGGTTGACACTACCGTGACACCACACTGAGATTGCAGTGCCAGGGCGGATATGACTGCAGACACCGTTCCTCATTCAGTCACGGATGTACCAGCATGGTTCGCAGCCCTGGTGCCCATCGGTCCCTGGGAGACACAGAGGCCACCGACTCCAGGTGCTGCCCTGATCAGAGCAGGGCAGGGAACCCTCAGCAAGAGGGGGCAGCGTGTCTCTGGGCTGCATTTTCACATCATTTCTCTCTAATCGTTTCCTTGAGATAATGTACATTTATTATCATTACAATTTGCTGGGCTTTATTCCTAATTCACAGAAATGCATCAGCGGCCCAGAAGTGGTTCATTCCAACGTGAACGTGTGGTCAAGACAGAGAATGGTGACCAGAACGTAGAATAAGTTCGCAATCGTGAACCGGCAGTAAGAAGGGGCTGTGCGGGTCCTGGGAAAGTGCATCCGCCTATACGAGGGTTTTGCACAAGCTGCCGAAAAACACGAGCATGGATTCAAATACGTAAGTTCAAGTACCTGAAAAATTGATTTCATGGCACCAGCGAGCTCTTGTCCCCAGGCCTTGGAACATTGCTGGTGTGAGAGTGTCAAACAGCGGCCCGAAGCAGAAGAAGATTTCACTTCTTTAAAAAAAAAAGGTAGAGATCCGTCTGGTGAAGCAACAGAGTTTTTTGGAACAAGTGCAAAACGAGACCTGCCAGGGCAAAATCGAGTCCTTTTACTAATAAAGGCTGTAGTGACACGAGAACTCCATCATTCAAAGCTGCCCTCTCCGTAGCAACAGCAGAGGAAGTGAAGTTGCTGCTTCTTAATGAGCCCCGGGGTGAGTGCCAGATGTCACACTCAGGGAGAACACCAAGAGAAGCGCCTGCAGGGTCCTCTATCAGATGATGCTTTGGGAGGTTGTGTGACGGCAAGTACGTGATGCGTAACAGCCATTCCTGTGCGTTGCCTGCCGGCACATGCTCTTCTTCACCCCGGAAAATCCTCGCTGTGATGAGGGCGTATCAGCCCCTGGCAGGATGGAGACAGATGACAGCCGTTACGAAGGCAGTCCCAGCCTCCAGGGCCTCATTCACTGGGCATGCGCTGGGGCTGGGAAGCCCTCAAGGCACTTTACAAGAATCAAGCAAACTTTACTTTTATTTATTTTTTATTATCATAGCTTATTTATCTAATAATAATTATCTAATATTAATATTTAATTAGATAATTAAATATTATCTAATATTAATATTTATCTAATAAAAGATACTTTTATTATGCACATTTGGCAAGTCCAAGGCCCATGCGGGTGTGGAGCTGGCCCCAGGGGACACGGCTGGTTAGCAGAGGAGAGATGGCCGCCAGGATGGCTGTGTCCACACACACCCTTACGGCCATGCCAGCCTCTGCCCAAACGTGAGTGACAAGTGGATTTTTCCTCCTTTTTTTTTTTTCTGGCCACGTCGTGCAGCTTGTGAGATCTTAGTTCCTTGACCAGGGATCGAACCCTGGCCCATGGCAGGGAAAGTGCCGAGTGCTAACCACTGGACCGCCAGGGAAGTCCCGGATTTTTCCTCCTTGACTGTAGGCCCACATTTCAGAAGAAGGGGCTTCTCACGAAGTTAAATTAATATTATTTTCTGGTAGCCATGGTGTGGATTGGAAAAGGCACGTTAGAATCAGTTCTGACCTGGCACCAGCTCTGAACAGCAAGAAAGGAAGTCGCTAAGTGAAGAGGTTGCCAATACACTTACCTTTTATTTATTGCAAAGAGTTAATGGTCCAACCGTGGCCTGGTCCTGCCTCACTATACAAGGAAAAATCACAAATAATCAATGCGGCCAAGCACAGATGCTGAGCTGGCGTCTTTCACTCTGCTGAATTAGTCATAACTCTCTCATGGGAGTTTTGAGATGTGAACAGAGATAAGACTTTACTTCTTTTTTTTTTTTTTTGCGGTACGCGGGCCTCTCACTGTTGTGGCCTCTCCCGTGGCGGAGCACAGGCTCCGGACGCGCAGGCTCAGTGGCCGTGGCTCACGGGCCCAGCCGCTCCGCAGCATGTGGGATCTTCCCAGACCGGGGCACGAACCCATGTCCCCTGCATCGGCAGGCGGACTCTCAACCACTGTGCCACCAGGGAAGCCCAAGACTTTACTTCTTGACACAGATAAAGCAAGTAAAGGCCATTCCTAGGATGTCAATTGGATCATTTTCATACCTTGAAGTTCTGTTTAGTATCTGTTTAGCTTCATCACAACTCTGGCTCTGTCATTTCAGGACAGAAAAGTCACATATGCCTTACAGACACCACCATCCTGAGAACTGTTGGAAAAAGGAATCGAGGATTGGACACATTTAAAAGATCACATCCACAAGCTGCGAAAGGACGTGAAACACTTCCGGAATATTTCCTGTGTGCAGGAAACAAGTGTGTCAGGGGTCCACTCACTGCTGCCTCCTGCACTGAAAAGCCCCACTTTCCAGTGTCTGGGGGTCCGGCAAAGTGGTGGAGTTCATTTTCGGGGAGGTTTAGATTAGGTTTGTATTTACACTGCATATAATATATCTGGAATCGCTCCATAACAATCTGTCTGGCCCGTTCGACTTGAGCCTCCGTAATCGTTAGAAAGAGTCAGCGTGGGCTCCCTGCCATCGCCAGAGCCTGGTCCTTCTGAGTTGAGATCTTCTAATTCAGTAGAAATAACAAACTAGGAAAGAAAACTAATGTACGAGTCAATCTCTCCATTCTCCTGAAGGCGATGGCCACCTTTATAGAAATCTAGAATGATTTAATCTCTCAAACTTACAGGAAACAGTCGTTATTATTAACTTTTACAGCATTGCCTGTGCTTTACTTGCTTTTAAAAAGTGGGCTGATGTTCTAGAGAAAACAGCTCCCCAGATTGTTGAGGAGGGGGATCTGCTCCCACTTTCTCCTTCGAATCCCCCCTCGGGGCATCACAGCTGGGACCCAGCCTCAGGACTGGGGGCGGGGTGGTTCCCGAATCTGGTCTGGGCTGGTCCTCCCACCCTCAGACTGACACCGACCCCCACTCAGCACTTCAGTCTGGACGTCAGACTTGACATTTGTCTCTCCCTCGTCTTCTTTTCCTAATTCATCACCAGATCTTGGAAACTTTACCTCTTCACAGTATCTGGAGTCTGACCCTCTCCTTGCATCTCCATGGCTGCCCCGATCTGAGCCCCATCCCTCCGCCGGACCATGCAGACCGCATCCTGCCAGATGTGCTCTGAATGCCCCCAAAGCCGTTTCCAGTCACCTGCCTGAGTGGCTGTTTCTAAGTGAGAATCCGCTCTCTCCTCTGCATGGGAAAGCTCTCCATCACAGGTCCTGCTCTAGACTCTTCTATATTAACACATCGAATCCCACGGCAAGCCTGTGAGGAAAGTGGCTCTGTTTGGGCTGCCTTGAAAGCCGAGGTGTGGTGCAGGCTGGCTCGCAGGAAGCAGGAGGGGGGGCGTGGGGAGAGTAGGGCAGGCGAGGAGGGACACCGCGGGCACTTGGGAGCTGCCCACCTGGACGACAGGAAGTGCCCCTGCCCATTGGCTGAGGACTGTCCTGAGGGGCGGTGACTCCCCTACATTTGCAGGCTCCCCAGAGGGAAGGCCAGGTGAGTTCCCCCGACCCCAGCTTCAGCGAGAGCCCTGAAGGGCTGGGCACCAACAGTGGCCTGGCTGAGACTGACTGAGGTTGTGCGGGGGTCTGGGGCAAAACGGTCTCTTGCACCAGAAGATGCTGCTGTGATCTCCATTTTGCAGATGTGGAAACAGAGGTCCAGGGCGGTCAGTGGCTTTCTCAAGGTCATGCATCTGTTAGAATAAAGACCCAAGCCGTTCATCTGGTCTGCAGTATTCCTGGCCCCATCGGACCTGCTGAAAGGTTCATGCCCACAGGGAGCAGCCCTCACCCAGTGACCGGTGAGGGGTGGTGTATAAATACCCCACCTCCCTCACCCCCCTGAGGCATCACTGGGGCATGTGATCTAAAGCGGCTCCCACGGAATATAAAGCCACTTAGCTGCAGCATTGATCGGGCTCAACAACGCCATCCCATGGCTGCATCTTAGTCACCAGTCCCTTTCGGCCCTTGGAGTTGTCCTTTTAGATGAGTGGGCCAAGGACCCGGGCCCAGGCCTCTTTGGCGCCTCTCAGTAATAAACTGTCTGACTCAAAAAGAGGCTCATTGTGTCCACAGTGGCTGAATCTGTCAGTCAGGCCTCAACCAGTGTGCAGTGTGCTTCTGAAAAGCCCAGACTAAGACAGCCTCCTATGTGTTCTGTACGCACTGTTCTAGAAAAATAGAAACAGAACCCCATTCCCTGGGGCTAAATCAGGCACTTGAGGTTTTTATTATAAATGAACTTTGATTTAAAGGTAAATATTAAGTAGTTCATTGAGTAGTGAGCTGAGAGTTGGTCCATGGATGTCGAGGGTGGGCTGGTGCCTGCGTCTGAGACATGCCCGCCTCCTGGTCCGAGGGGTTCCCATCGTCACTGCCGTAGCTGAAAATCCCAAAGGCCTCCCATTTGCCTTCTAATAAAGCCCAACCTCCTTACCTGGTTTGCATCACCTGCTGCCTCTGCCCAGATGTTCCTGCCCTTTCTTCATGTTGCTGACTCCTTACCACGCCCCTCTTAGGTGGCACATTTCCTCCCCAGAGACCTTCCTGGCCACCCACCCTAACCAGGCTTACCTAATGACACACAGGGCGCCTGGAACTGTCCATGCCTCCATCTACCCTCAGGCTTCTTCCCCAAAAGATTTGAGGTGGCACACAAATTCTATTTCCTTGTCCCTATGGTGGCCCCAAGCGTAAGGTGCTCCACTGATTTTATAGTAGTTTTTCAGGAAAATCACAAACACTACTATAAATGAAAGAGTTGAAAAAAAAACCTCTCTGACCAGTTTATACCCCACCTACACCATCCTATCCCAATTTCTGAATTGCTTTCTGTTTACCGCCGTCAAAATTGGACGCTAAAATTTCTTCTGAATCACGCTTGGCTGTCATGGTGGCGAATCACAGCACACTGCTGCTTCCCAGATCCTGTGCTTGTGATCGGACCTCTTCCTTACTTTCAGAATGGCTGGTTTGAGTCTGTGCTGCACCGAAGATTCCTAGGGTTTGGAGTGGGAGCAGAGTTTCATTTTCCCCCTTAATTGAATGACTTATCACTAGGAGTTAAAACGGCTTCTTCTGAAAGGTAGCTGGAAGCTATCGACAGAGGGATATTTGGCTCCTGAGTGATCTTCCTTTTGAGAAATGAATTGGTCACCAGAACGTCTCCAAGCCTTGGAGCGCCTGGAATCTCTTCTGAGAGATTTGGCGGTGTCCTCTGTCTTTAATGCGTTGACAGGTCTGTGAGAAGAATGGGACTTATACACAGAATTAACTTTCAGTCTTTTTGTCTGTTATTGCAGCTCAGGGAAAAATTCACAGAATTTGAAGGGTGTGTTTGTGATGGTGTGACACAAAATATATTCTAAGAAGTAACGGCAAAATTCATTTTGGGGGGGCAAGTAGGGGAAGTAGCTCAAAGACAGAGGCAAACATTGCCTTGAATAATTGAAACGGGAGCATTCCTGCAGGTCTATGGCTTTGCCAATTAAGAGAGACAGGCTGTGAGTATAAAGATGCTGAGATAGATTAGATTACTGTTCCAGAATCTTCAGCTGCTGCCCCAAACCTGTGGGTGAGTATACTTCTCTGCCTCATTGATGCTGAGCTGATCATGTGACTTGCTTTGGCTCTGTAGTGAGTGATCCTAATTCTCTGCTCCTTGACCTGCGGAACTGTTTTGGTCAAAAGGATATTAGTGGATGTGCTGCAGCAAAGCCTTGAATGTGCTTGTGAAGTGTGTTACTTTGGAGATTCTGCCATCCCATGAGCAGAACCTCCCCTTGGGTAGCTGCTGCCTCTTTAACCTGCACCCCTGAATGAACACATGAGGGGCACACCTGCATTCAACCTGCAGCTTAGGGTTAAGCCCAGCCCAGTCATTGCCAGCTGACCTCCCACCAATCACAGGCACATGAGAGAAAATAAAATGGTGTTTAAGCCATGCGTTTGGGAGCAGTTTGTTATGCAGCATTATTATGACTATAGCTGACTGATACAAATACTGACACAGCTTCAAATATAAGTCTCAAATTAAAAGACACAAAAGAAACCCACCAAAGTGCAGCCTTGACGTGTGATTGAGCAGCTGACCATGAGGTCTACTCTGCATCAGGCTTTATTTCTATAAGGATCATTCATGATTCTTCCAGGCAACATGGAGGAACCGACTAGGAGGGAACTTTTGTTTTTAATACTTCATCATCTTGTCCTAGTGCAATGTTGTGATTTATAATAAGAAATATATATTTGATCTTCATACCACTTCCTAGCACAGAGCTCCTAAAATTCTTGGTATTTCCTAAGTGATAAGAGTGTTAAAAGTGAAAAGAGGGGCTTCCCTGGTGGCACAGTGGTTGAGAGTCCGCCTGCCAATGCAGGGGACGCGGGTTCGTGTCCCGGTCTGCGAAGACCCCACGTGCCACGGAGTGGCTAGGCCCGTGAGCTGTGGCCGCTGAGCCTGCGCGTCCGGAGCCTGTGCTCCGCAACGGGAGAGGCCACAACAGTGAAAGGCCCGCGTACCGAAAAAAAAAAAAGTGAAGAGTGTCTTTCATTATTCATAAGAAGCTCCTTTCGACCACACTTGAGTTTATGCTAATAGGGTGGCTTTTGGAAAGTCCCTAATAATGGGGGCTGGTGATCAGAGGGTTGGAACTTTCAGCCTCTTTCCACTACACTTGACCTTCAGGAAGGGGAGACGGATTGAAGCTTGGGTTAATCACCAATGGCTAACGATTTAATCAATCATGGCTATGTGATGAAGCCTCCATAAAAATCCCTAAAGCATGGGCTTCCAGGACGCTGAATGGATGGAGGTGTTGGGAGGATGGTGCCCCAGAGGGGGCATGGGAGCTCCGTGCCCCTTCATCCCCACCTCGCCCTTTGCATCTCGGCCGTCTGGCTGTTCCTAAAGTGTATCCTTTATCATACACCAGTAATCTAGTAAGTAAACTGCTTTCTGAGTCCTGTGAGCCCCACTAGCAAATTCTCAAACCTGAGAAAGGAGTCATGGGAACCTCCAATTCATAGTGAGTCTGTCAGAAGCACAGGTGACAGCCTGGGACATCTTGGGGTGGGGGGGGCAGTCTTGTGGGACGGAGCCCTTAACCTGTGGGGTCTGTGGTCACTCTGCGTAGAGAGTGTCAGAGCTGGGTTGCATTGTAGGGCACCTAGCCAGTGTCTGCAGAGAACTGGAGAACTGTTCGGTGTGGAGCAAAAACCCCACATATTTGGAGGTCAGAGAATTAAGACGCACAGAAGGAAGCAGAGTTTCCCTTTAGAGTGTGGAGAGAAGAAACAGAAGGTTTTTCCTTTCATTTTTTAAAAAAAATTAAAGAGAAATCAAGTGTGCACATTTAGGTTCAAAGTGAAATGCTTGTGGTGATACCAGTATCCACAGATGAACTAGGTGACAAGGACAGACTGAGGTCACAGCTCGGGCCTCTGC
This sequence comes from Stenella coeruleoalba, assembly GCF_951394435.1. Taxonomy (NCBI): domain Eukaryota; kingdom Metazoa; phylum Chordata; class Mammalia; order Artiodactyla; family Delphinidae; genus Stenella; species Stenella coeruleoalba. Next base: position 5,100,520 of record NC_137157.1, read on the forward strand.
AACCAGGTCACGTCTGAGCAGGGGGATGGACTCATTGGATTTTAAAATGGAAAGTCCCACATCCCAGGAAGCCCTCAGTCCTGGGGAAAGTGGGACAGCGGTCATCCTCTGCCCCACCCTAGGCTGGGGGACGGGGCAGATCTTTGACACCGATTGTAAGATGAATTCACTCATTTTGCAAACGTTTGAAAGAGTACGTGTTTCAGGATGATAGAAACATTGTGCCTACAGTAAACAAGATGAAAATAGATGAAGGCATTAGGATAGAAATTAAGATGCTGAACGTGGTTTATGAAACACACATTACTTCCTACCTTCCTTCTTCAAACCCACTAGCATGGCTTTAGAAAATGTGGATTTTTAAGAGATATTAATCCACGAGGACAAAGAGGAAAGGAGAAGAAACAATGGAAATAAGATCTGGGAAACAGGAAGGAAAATGGACATGAGCATACTGATCTAACCACAATCACAGTAGGAACGGGAGGAAGAGAGGAAGCTTGTGTGTGTGTGTGTGTGTGTGTGAGAGAGAGAGAGAGAGAGACAGAGACAGAGACAGAGACAGAGACAGAGAAGGTTGTGTGGGGTTTGCAGCCGCGACAGGAAACTGAATCATCATCTTCCATAATAGGACTTTGATAGATAATCCCTAAAGCTAAGTAATCAGTAACAACATAAGGGTACTATTTATAGATTTGAAGGTAAATGTAAAAAAAACCAGGCAGGAATCCATGTCTTGTGGAAACAGGAATCCCGCAGCGGGTAAGTGTTGCTGTGTTTGGGAAGGAATCATTGTACAAAGACTTGATTCTTTTTTCTAAATAAATTTATTTATTTTATTTATTTATTTCTGGCAGTGTTGGGCCTTCACTGCTGCACGCGGACTTTCTCTAGTTGTGGCGAGCTGGGGACTACTCTTTGTTGTGGTGCGCGGGCTTCTCATTGCGGTGGCTTCTCTTGTTGCGGAGCACGGGTTCTAGGCACTCAGGCTTCAGTAGTTGTGGCACTCAGGTTCAGCAGTTGTGGCTCATGGGCTCTAGCGCGCAGGCTCAGTAGTTGTGGCGCACAGGCTTAGTTGCTCCGCGGCATGTGGGATCTTCCCGGACCAGGGCTCGAACCCATGTCCCCTGCGTTGGCAGGCGGATTCTTAACCACTGCGCCACAAGGGAAGTCCAAGTCTTGATTCTTTAATCTAGGTTCATATAAAACAGATAAAAGCAAAAGCATTGAGTAGAGGACCACAAAGGAACACATAGAGATGGTGCAAAAACATGGCGATCGATTGTGGATTTAACTTACATTTTCTTGACTGCTAGGGTGAAATAAAATTCATGTTTTATGGCAAGACAAGAGCAATTTAAACATAAAACATTTTTCTCCGCTCTTTGGCCTCCTCTCTCCCCACGCTGTGCATTGTGTATCTGCATTAGGCATCGACCAAACCTCCCCGTCAGCAGAAATACATGCTCAGTCATGGAAAGCAACATTCTCCCGGAATCAACAAGGCAGCTCCTTAAAAGACAACATTCCTGGGCTTCCCTGGTGGTGAAGGGAATACATAAATAAATTTATATAAAAACAATAACATTCCTTCTTGATCTTGATCTTGCAAGGGGCCATGAGGATGCTTAGATCCGGATCGTGTCAACTGTCAATAATACGTCGTTTAAGTTACCACAGAGCACTGAGTAGAGTTCCCTGTGCTATGCAGTGGGTTCTCATTAGTTATCTATTTTATACACAGTAGTGTGTGTATATATGTCCATCCCAAATGGGAAGCAAATCCAAAAAAGAGGGGATATATATGTAGACGTGTAGCGGATTCACTTTGCTGTACGGCAGAAACTAACACAACATTGTAAAGCAATTATACTCCAATAAAAATTAATAACAAAAACAAAACTCAGATTGCCACGTCACAGGACAAACAAACATATACAAGTTATGCTGTTTCCAACCTTAATTACTTCTTAAAAGTTTTATCATGAAATACATTCTGAAAAGAATGTACAACATGTTTGTGGTAAAATTTCGTAATAACAATATATATGTGCTTGGAATCATCATCAAGATTCATAAAAAATAACAACACTTCATTTAACGTTCAGCCTTCTGTCTCACAAAACTTACCTGTGTCTTAACTTCTAAGGGGCAGAACAGTTCTCAGCGCTTTCTGGAGGCTGCTCCTGGGTTATGATCCTCAATTTGGCTCAAATAAACATTTCTATTTCTTTCTTAGATCAACTGATTAATTTTTCGTCGACACTAGTGAGGCTGAACATTTCTTTATCTGTTTGCTGGCCTTTGGGTTTCCCCGTCTAAGAACCGACTCTTCACTATCTTTCCTCATTTTCCTGTCGAATGACTTTTTTTTCTTATTGGTTGGTGGGCATTCTCCATACATTCTGTCTGCTAATCCTTCCTGGTTATAACTTACGCAATTATCTTTTCTCATCTTCACTCTGGCTGGCCTTCATTTTATGTTGTGTGTGCACGTGTGCGTGCGTGCGTGTGTGTGTGTGTATGTGCAGGAGTGCAAAGAAGTTCACCATCGATGAACTGAATTTATCGATCCCCTCCATGTAGCTTGAGTTTTAGTGTCTCGTTTAGGGGATGCTTCCTAACCCTATGGTAAAAATGATGTACTTCCACACTTTCTTCTAAAGGTTTCAGAATTTTGCTACTCACTCTTAGATCTTTAATCTATGTATAATTGATTTTTTTTTTTTTTTTTTTTTTTTTTTTGGTGGTACGCGGGCCTCTCACTGTTGTGTCCTCTCCCGTTGCGGAGCACAGGCTCCGGACGCGCAGGCTCAGCGGCCACGGCTCACGGGCCCAGCTGCTCCGCGGCATGTGGGATCTTCCCGGACCGGGGCACGAACCCACGTCCCCTGCATCGGCAGGCGGACTCTCAACCACTGCGCCACCAGGGAAGCCTGTACAATTGATTTTTGCATAGTGTATAGAAATAAATATGCCACAGCCTTCAATACAGCAGGGAAAAGCAAAAAGAATTAATGAACTTAAAAAAAAGAATTAATGAACTTGAAGTATACCTGAAAAAATTATCCAGAACACAGTGCAGTGGGACAAAGTGACAGAAATATGAAGTAGACTGAGAAACATAGATAATGTACAGAGATTGCAGACTGAGAAGGAATAATAGCCTGGTCGCTGTGTTCCAGAAGAGCAGTGAGTGTGTGGGGCTGAGCAACGCTTGGGATGCTTATTGACAAATTTCCAGAACTAACATGAGAGATCAATCCTTGAAATCAGGAAACCCAATCACTTCCAAACAGAAGAGATAAGAGAAATTCACACTCAAAGTGGGAAAACTGGAGGGAGGGGGAGAGAGAGGGAGGCAGCAGGGGAGAATGAGAAGAACGGCTGGTTCTCACTAGCACAAAGCATGGTCTGAAGACAGCGGCAAATACCTTCAACATGCAGGAAGAAATGAACCACCTCTCCAGCAAAAATGCCTTTTAAGAATGAAGATAAAATAAAGACGTCTTCAAACATTCGAAAAACCGCAAGGGTTTGCCCCCATGGGTCTTCGTTAGAGAGAATTCAAGCAGAAGAAAGTGCTTTTTAGTGGAAGGTCAGATGAATAAGAAACAAGGATGAGCAAACACAGAGGTGAATATTCGGGCAAAATTGATTATGTAGAAAAGCAACATTTCACGGGGTTGTAAATTTTGTATGAGTTTACATTATCCGTTAATAATAGAGATCAGAAAAGGAGTGATCACAGTTAAAATGGTTTAGGTTCTTGTGTTGTTTAAGATAAAGAGTAGAGCTTGCGATGAATCTCAGAATTCCTTATTAAAATTACTAGAGTAATGACTGAAGGAAGAAAAATAGGAATATAACTTCCAAATGAATAAAGGGAGAAAATGGAAAGAGGAAAAAGAACTTAATCCAAAAGAAATCAAGGAAGGATCGAAAAAGACAGAATTGGTGGGACAATTTGAAAGCACCTAATGTGTTGGCAGAAATGAATCCAAATCGAACTATAATTACGATAGATACAAATAAAGTAAACTTGTAAACTCTACAGTTGAAAGACAAAGATTGTCGTATTGGATTTTTAAAAAATCTAGCTACGTGCTATTAACAATAGATACACCTAAGACATAAGGGCATTAAAAAATGGAACGCCACTCACTAAGAGAAAGCTTATAGGTGTATCGATACAAGACCAATTGATTTTAATGTAAAACATTTTACTGGAGATTAAAAGTGCCACTTATAATGATAAACAGTTCAATTAACTAGGAATATATAACAATTAAAATGTTGTATGTACTTAATAATAGACCAACAAAACATATAAAACAACAATTGACAAAATTATAAAGAGATAAATTCACCAATGTTAGGAACTTTTAAGATACCTCTCTCAGCAATTGTTAGATTAAGCAGACGAAAATTTAGGAAAAGTAGAGAATAGTTAAATAATAAAATCACTAAACCTTATATAAAGTTTCATATATATATATAACTATATATATGACTGTAGACATATCTATAACTGTATAGACAACTGTAGAATGCAAATTCTTTTCAAGCACACTTGGGCATTTATGAAAATGGACCATGAACTGGATCATTCTCTGATCACAATGCCTTTAAGTTTGAATAAATAATCTCTAGATAATTAGAAAAGATCTCGGTTTGGAAATAAAAAATATACTTCCACATAATTCATGGCTCAAAGATTAAACTATAATGAAACTTATAAAATAATTGAATGAAGACAAAATACTAAATATCAAAACTTGAGGGATGCAGTGAAAATAGTATTTAGAGGGAAATTTATAGCCTCAAATGCTTATCTTATGCGGAGGGACAAACAGGATTGTCTAGCAAATGGCTCTGAACATTCGTGTGATCTACTACAGGTATTTCTGTGAGCAGGGGCTCTCCTTCTTCCAGCAGCACAAATCCAACACCTCACTTGATCCCCAAGGCTAGCAGCTAGCATTCCAAGACAATCCCCTGCACAGATAGTGTTTACTCTGGGCTTCTTGCTGCCTAAGCCCCAAGAGTGCATTCTCTGCAGCCATACTGGTTTTCCATGTCTGACTACAAAAAGATGGAGAAGCGGGCAGGGATCATGCCTCCCATAAAATGTAATCCATGGCATGTCCAGCAGCCCAGCTCAGGGCTGAGAGAGCCCCTGTGAGGCTACCAGAGTACCAGGCACTGTGAGTCTTTTTTACCGCCTTGGACTTGAGAGATTCCTCAAAAAATCCTGTCCTTTAATCCCACACAGATGGAATTGTGGTATTTGCCTTCTCCCTCTTTGCCATAACTCCACAAGAAGAAAGATGAAAACTGATGAGAACAAATTAAATGAGAGAATGTAAAGGAAAGGGAAATTGATCAGGATTTCCACCCTCCAAAGGACGCTTAACGCCATGCAGCAACCACCCTCTGCTCACCCAGACCGTGATTCTCTGACTGTCCTAGAAAACGGTTCTGCACTTGCTTCTCTTCCTCAAATCTTCACCTCCTCCTCTTCACCTCTTCATCCCTCTCAGCTAATGACCTTCCTTCTTGTTAGGGGCTGAATTGTGTGTCCCCGCCCCCAAATGTGTGTGTTGAAATACTAACCCCTAGGATCTCAGAATGTGACTGCATTTGGAGACAGTGTCTTCAAATAGGTGTTAAGGTTAAATGAGGTCATATGGATGGGCCCTCATCCAATATGAATGGTGCCCTTATGAGAAGAGGAGATTGGGACACAGACATGCTGAGTGAAACCATCTATAGAAGCTGAGGAGAGAGGCCTTGGAAGGAAGCAACCCTGCCGACACCTGCAGCTCACACTTGCAGTCTCCAGCACAATGAATTTCTGTTGTTTGACCATCCGATCATGTGGTACCTTATTCTGGTCACCTGAGCAAGCTCACACACTCCTTCTTTCACCAGGAAAATAGAAGCAACAAGAGGAGATATGCCATTAGCTCCTGCCACCTCCCCTGCCCACATCCCACACCTCTGCTTCTCTCCTGTGACTGTGGAAGACTTCCCGTGCTCCTGGTGGACCAGCTCCTCCCCCACTGTCTCTAGATCCTTCTCCTACTGAGGTCCCTCCCCCACTCCACATCCTCATTCTGGCCATTCTACCATCTTTCTCTTGCTTCATCAATATTTCCTTAGTCACATCAGCGTACAAACATCATGTTATTTTCCCATCTTATAAAGTGGTTCTTGCGCCCGCTGTCTCTCCCTCCCCCGGCTACTGCCCACTCTCCCCTTCCCTTGCACAATAAAACTCATGGCAAGAGGTGTGTCCATACTCACTGTCTCTTAGCCAATCTCCCTCCTCCAATTTTCTCTCTGCCCAGGTTCCCTTCTCTTTTTTTAAAACTTTGTGTTGAGAAATATAATACACATACAAAGCACACAAAACACAAGTGTGTGCTTTATTAAATAACTATGAAAGGAAACGTCCGTGTGATTACTACTCGGGTTGAGAACCCCTCTGTTGCCTGTAGTCTAGAAGACTAGGCACGTTATCTCTTCCTCGTGATGGACCCTCTCCCTGCCTTGGGGTATTATTATCCTGAAGTTTGTAGTAGTAATTGTCTCATTTTTCTTAGCACACTTATCACCTAGTATGTACCCATGAGAAATAAAGTTAAGTCTTTCCTGGTTTTGAACTTTGTGTAAAGAGATTATATGATACACGTTCTTTGTGTCTTCTTTCACTCATTACGATGTTTGGAAGACTCATCCTTGTAGGAGTAGCTCATTGATTTTCATCGCTCTGCAGGAGCAGTTCTCAAAGTGGGTCCCCAGAGCAGCTGCATCAGTGTCACCAGAAGCCTTGTTAGAAATGTAAATTCTTGGGTCCATCCCAGACCTATTGAATGAATCAGAAACTCTGGGGGTGGGGTCAACCCTCCCAGGAGATTCCGATGTACGCTAAAATTTGAGAATCATTACTAAACATTATTCCAGTTTATTTTCCAGCCTACAGTTGATGAGCTTCTGCGTTATTTCCAGTTCTTTTGCTGTTATGCACATCACCGCTACGGACAGTCTTACACAGGGTTCCCACAGCACTTGTGCATGAGATTTGGGGGCAGGACTTTTGCTCCGTCCATTTTCGCCTTTCCTGATACATGCCAAGATGTTTTCTGAAGGGATTAGTATCAGCCTGGATCTAAGCAGAAAACAAAAGACACACTCAATCCAGGTAAATGAGGAGAGTTTGATAACAGAGATGATTTATAACAGTGTCCTGAGAAAAAGCCGTGTTTTCATTAAACTAAAAAACCAGTGGAGCACGGATGTACTTGGGATTGGTTGCAGCGAACATGTTATTCTTAGTTTCACCCAAATAATCTGTGATATTTTATCCATCAACAATGAGAAGTATTTTCATACATGCCATTTGAGAAATTAGGCTACAAAAATTTTTGTGACAAAATTAGTATTGGATACAAAAACAGACCTCAGGCTCCTGGTGTTTCCTTTCTGGGTTTTCTGCGGCCATTAATCAGACCCTTGAAATGTTGGCACCTTAGAAGACCTACTTTGTACATCAACCTAGTGCCTTAGAATGGGATTGAACTTTCTGTAAACGAGTCTTCTAATTATTTTGTTACACTGTGTTCAGAATCTGCTGGAGATCTTTAATCAAAGTATTCATTAAATGGGTGTCAAGAATTTTGAGCTCTGAAACTTTAGCGAATTGTAATTTTTAGAAACAATCCTTGCCAACGGGGAAACATTGAAATTCATCTCTACAAAAGCAAGGGAGGAGCTGAAGGAATTAAATGCTGAGCATTCCAATGTGTTCAAGTTCTGATTTTCACATTCCATAATTGTTTTTGGAATATCTCAACATGTGGGAAGAATCTTTTGGTGAGATTCCTAGTTTTAATTGGATAAATTTATATTCTGTACTGGAATGGGAGGAAATCAAGAAGGCCTACAATTTTGCAGTCTTTAAATTTGATGAAACACTCAAAAGAATAATAAACAAAATTTGAGGGAACGTTTTGGCTTATGAAAATATTTGTCATAGAACGGTAGCCTATTCTGTCAAAACTGAGTTAAAATGACAACTTATGGAGCTATTTGAGCTGGAATATTTATACATTCAATTAAAAAATAGAATTGAGGGACTTCCCTGCTGGCACAGTGGTTAAGAATCCGCCTGCCAATGCAGGGGACACGGATTTGAGCCCTGGTCTGGGAAGATCCCACGTGCCGCGGAGCAACTAAGCCCGTGCGCCACGGCTACTGAGCCTGAGCTCTAGAGCCCGTGAGCCAAAACTACTGAAGGCTGTGCGCCTAGAGCCCATGCTCCACAGCAAGGGAAGCCACCGCAATGAGAAGCCCGCGCACCGCTACGAAGAGTAGCCCCCGCTCGCCGCAACTAGAGAAAGCCCGCACACGGCAACGAAGACCCAACACAGCCAAAAATAAATAAATAAACAAGTAAACAAACAAACAAATAAATTTATTTACAAAATAGTATTGAGAATATCTTCCATTTACTAAAGTTTTTCTGAGTTTACCTGGTACCTTAGTACCCATAGGAAGAGGACTTTCTCAATTAAAATCTAGTCTACAAAGAAGAGTTGGTGGAAAATATCAACAGATTTAAATTTATCATCACAGAATGCAACTCTGAGTAAGACTGCAAGCGATGTTATGACAAAACAAAGAATAATAAGACCATATTGAAAAAAAGAGCATTCTTCACAAAAGTATCAGTGTCACGGCCATAGAACAAGATGATAAACTAATTCGTTGGGCCATAAACAAAGTTTCAGAAAACGCATTAGTTTAATTATCTTATCAACTTGTTCAGCTCTCAAAAGCATGCCAGTTTGAACGATGACCATACCCATGAGAAGACTTTGACATGGTGGCCACCTCTCCTCCTCCCTGAAGCCTATTCTTGGCTTCCACGGTTTCCTTCTTCCCTTCCGGCCACTCTTCAGCAGGTCCCCCTCATTTCCTAGACCTCTAAACCATGGACTGCACAGCTCTCAACCCTTTGCTACTTTTCGTTTACGCTCTCTTCCTGGTCTGAACCACCATCTGTCTATAAATAACTTTCCAAGGGACCTTTCCCCAGAACTCCAAGATCACATCCAGAGCCAGGTGGATATTCCACTCGAAGGTATGGAAAACGTCCCCCCAGCTCCACTCTCAGTGATGTCCTCCCTAGCAAAGCCCCCTTCACGTGCATGTGTAATAAACAATACAGAGAGAACTGTGTACCCTTTACTCCATTCCCCGCAATGGCAACGTCTTACACACTCACGGTGCACCATCACAACCAGCATGTTGACCTTGATAGAGCCAAGAAACAGAAGATCCTCCTGTTGCCCTTTTGTAGCCACACCCACTTCCCTTCCACCTCAGTGCCTCCTGGCGTTTTCATTTCTCTGGGATAAGTGTCTGCAGTGCAGTCGCTGGGTTCTGTGGCTGTTGCACTCTCAGTTTTGAAAAGAACTTGTCGCACGGTTCTCCAGAGTGGGTGGGCAGATTTGCATTCCCATCAGCAACGTATCCGGGTTATCTGCATCCTCACTGACATTTGGTGTTGTTACTATTTTTTATGTTAGCCATTCTCATATGTGTGTAATGGTATCTCTTTATGGTTTTAATTTTCATTTCCCTAATGGCTAATGATGGTAAACATTTTTTCATGTGTTTATTTGCCATCTGTATAGCCTCTTGGGTGAAATGTCTCTTCATCACGTATTTGGCCCATTTTCTAATTGGGTTGTTTGTTGTTTTACTGTTGAGGTTTTTTTTTTTGCGGTACGCGGGCCTCTCACTGCTGTGGCCTCTCCCGTTGCGGAGCACAGGCTCCGGACGCGCAGGCTCAGCGGCCATGGCTCACGGGCCCAGCCGCTCCGCGGCATGTGGGATCTTCCCGGACCGGGGCACGAACCCGTGTCCTCTGCATCGGCAGGCGGACTCTCAACCACTGCGCCACCAGGGAAACCCAACTGTTGAGTTTTGAGAGTTCTTTATGTTTTGGATACCCGTCTTTTGTAGGCCATTTTCTCCCAATCTCTGGTTTGTATTTTCATACTCTTAACAGAGTTCTTCACCGAGCAAAAGTTTTAAATTGCAATGGAGCCCAATTTATCAATTTTTCCTTTTATGGATCATGCTTTTGGTGTCAAATCTAAGATTTCTTTGCCTAGCCCTGCACTGCAAAGATTTTATCTATTTAAAGTTTTATATTTTACATTTAAGTCTGTGATCCATTTTGAGATAATTTTTGCATAAGATGTGAGACAGATTAAGTTTTTTTTTTTTTTTTTTTTTTAAACCTATGAATGTTCAATTACTCCAACACCGTTTGTTGAAAAAGCTATCTTTCCTCCCTTGGGTTGCTTTTGCATCTTTGTCAAAAATCAGTTGGACATATTTGTATGGGTCTATTTCTGGGTTCTCTATTCTGTTCCATTGATCTATATGTCTATTCCTCCACCAATATAATACAGTCTTAATTACTGTAGCTATATTACAAGTCTTGAATCGGGCAGACTGATATATCTCACTTCATTATTCTTTTTCGAAATTGTTTTAGCTGTTTCCTTTAGCTAGTTCCTTTGCCTTTCCATATATATTTTAGAATAATCTTCTGTATATCTACAAAAAATCTTGGCTCATCGCCGCGGGGCGCGCCTGCGGTCGGGGGAGAGCGACCCCAGGGCCCGTTCGCCTGCCCGCAGTTCGCCCAAGACTCGGGGCCGAGAGGAAGCGCTAGAGTCCAGAGTTCTCCCTGGAGTTCGCCCCGCGCCGCCTGCAGGACGCATCTGCCTGGCCCGGCGACCGCCGCTCCCGCCCACCGCCCTGGAGCCGCTGAAGGACGTCCACCTGGGCCTGGCCCCGCCCGGCCGCGGCCGCGCTCGCCTGGCCCTCCTCTCGGGCCATTACATTTACTACCATTACGGCTGCGACGGCGTGGACGACCGGGGCCGGGGCTGCGGCTACCGCACTCTGCAAACGCTGTGCTCGTGGCCAGAGGGCCGGCCGGCGGGCGTACCCGAACCGGCTACAGTGCAGGCGGCCCTGGAGGACATGGGCGACAAGCCCCCCGGGCTCCGGGGCTCTCGGGGATGGATCGGCTGTGTAGAGGCCAGCCTCTGCCTTGACCACTTTGGGGGTCCCCAAGGGCGCCCATGTCACGTGCCGCGTGGAGCAGCGCTTCACGGGGAACTGGAGAGGCTCTATTCCCACTTGGCAGGGGCCGGGGGGGCCTGTAATGGTTGGAGGGGATGCGGATGCCCAGTCAGAGGCGTTGCTTGGCCCAGGCATGGAAGCCTACCTCCTGGTATTGGACCCTCACTGCTGGGGTGATCCGAAAAACCCCCGTGAACTACAGGCTGCCGGGTGGGTGGGCTGGCGAGAGGTAAGCTCAGCCTTTGACTCCAACTCCTTCTACAACCTGTGCTTGACCAGCTGTGACTCGGAAAGGCAGCTGCCCACCCTGGACTGAGGCTAAGGACCCAGAACTGAGCCGGCTCTAGCGCTGTACCCGCTGAGCTACCCCATCTCAAAGGCAGAGGCTGCCTGATGTCAGACCCCCAGGAAGTCCCAGCAGAGCCTGGGATCTTTGGTGTCAATAAAGTGGTAAGGCCCAGCACACCCCCCGCCCCCCAAAAATAAATCTTGCGTGGGCTTTGATAGACACTGCATGAAACCTGCGTATCATTTTGGGGAGAACTGACTCTTTATTGTGTTGATTCTTCCAAACTATTTCACAGTGCATGTCTTTCTCTATTTAAATCTTTTAAAATTTAATTTTTAATTTAATTTAATAAAATTTAATTTTTAATTTAATTTAATAAAATTTAATTTGATCAGTGCTTTATTGTTTTCTGCATACAAATCCTGTACAAATTTTGTTAGATATACATCTATGTATTTTTGAGTGATTGTATATGGTATTGTATTTTAAATTTCGCTGACCTTGTGTCCATTGTTAGCATATACAAGTAAAATTGATTCCTGTATATTCACCTGCATCTTGTGACCCTGCTGAATTCACTTATTGTTCTAGGAAGTTGTTATTGTTGTTTTTGGTAAATGCTTTGGGGTTTTCTATGTAGACAGTCGGGCCAACTGCAAGTAAGGACAGTTTTATTTCTTCCTTTCCAATCTGAATGTCTTTTATTTCCTTTTTTTTCCTTTCCTCATTGCTCTGGCTAGAACTCCCAGCACTATGTTGAATAAAAATAGTGAGAGGGAACGTCCTGGCCTTGTTCCCATTCTTGGGGGAAAAGCACACTTAGTCTTGACCATTAAGTATGAAGTTAGCTATTGGGTTTTTGTAGAAACTCCCTGTCAAGTCGAGGTAGTTCCCCTCTGTGCTCATTTTTCTGTGACTTTTGATCATGAATGGCAGCTGGCTTTTTTTTAAAAGATCTAACTCACATACTATAAAATTCCCTTTTAAAAAGTATACAATTTAGTGGGTTTTAGTATATTCACAATGTTGTACAACCATCAACACTAACTCTGGAATATTTTCATCACCCCAGAAAGAAACCCTGTCCCCTTCAGCAGTCACTCTCCCTTTCCTCCTTCTCCCCAGAGCCTGGAAACCAGGACCCTGCTTTCTGTCTCTATGGGTTTGCCTACAGAGGACATTTCATAGAAATAAAATCATACAATATGTAGCCCTTGTGTCTCACTTCTTCCACTTAGCATAGTGCCTCCAAGGTTCATCCACGTGGTAGCACACACCAGTACGGTCAGCCCTCTGTGTTCGTGGGTTCTCCATTTGTGGATTCAACCAACCGTGGATCAAAAATATTTGAAAACTTTCCAGAAAGTTCCAAAAAACAAAACTTGAATTGTCTGTGCATGGCGACTATTTAGATAGTGTTTACACTGTATTTATCACTATTTGTATAACATTTACATTGTATGAGGTGTTATAAGGATCTAGAGATGATTTAAAGTATATAGGAGGATGTGTATAGTTTATATGCAAATACCATGCCATTTTATATAAGGGACTTGAGCACCCACAGATTTTGGAATCCATGGGGGGTCCTGTAACCAGTCCCCCGTGGCACTGAGGGACAAGAGTGTTCCACTCCTTTTTATGGCTGATTAATATTCCATTGTACTGTGATACCACATTTTGTTGATCCATTCATCAATTGGTGAACGTGCAGGTTGGTTCCTTTTTTTTCTATTATGGGTAATGCTTCTGTGAACATTCATGTACAAATGTTCATGTAGACACATGTTTTCAATTATCTTGGGCACATGCCTAGGAGTGGAATTGCTGGGTTATATAGAAACTCTATGTTTAGCTCTTTGAGAAACTGTTCAACGGTTTTACGGTAGCTGCACCATTTTACATTCCCACCGGCTATGTATAAGAGTCCCAGTTTTTCTGCATCTTCACCAACATTTGTTATTGTCTGTCTTTTAGATTATAGCAATACTGGGGAATGTGAAGTGATATCTCATTATGGTTGTGATTAGCATTCTCCTAAAGGCTAATGATGTTTAGTATATTTTCATGTGCTTATGTGCCCTTTGTATATCTTCTTGAGAGAAACGTCTATTCAAATACTTTGCCCATTTAAAAAACTTGGGTTATTTGTCTTATTATTGAGCTGTAAGAATTCTTTATATATTTTGGGTATTAGACCCTTGTCAGACATATGATTTGCAAATATTTTCTCCCATTCTGTGGGTTATCTTTTCACTTTTTTGCCAGTGTCCTTTGAAATAAAAAGTTTTAAATTTTGGTGAAATTCAATTTACCTATTTTTTTCTTTTGTCACTTGTACTTTGGTGCCATATCAAAGAACCTGTTGTCCAATCTAAGCTCACAAAGAAAATCCCTAGGTTTTCCTCTAAGAGTTTTATAATTTTAGCTCTTACATTTAGGTCTTTGATCCATTTGAGTTAATTTTTGTATAGGGTGTGAGGTAGGAGGTCTAACTTCATTCTTTGCTATGGATAGCCAGTCTCAGAAAAGACTATTCTTTGGTCACTAAATTGTTTTGGCACCCTCCTTCAAATAAATTGACTAAATGTTAGGATTTATTTCTAGTCTTTCAATTCTATTCCATTCTTCTATGCCAGATCATACATTCTTGATTACCGTAGATTTGTAGATAAATATTGAAATTGAAGGCTCTGTTGTCAAGTGCATATATGTTCATAATTGTTGTCTTGATGAATAGATCCTTTTATCACTACAAAATATCCTTCTTTTTCTCTAGTAACAATTTTTGTCTTGAAGTCTGTTCTGTCTGATATTAGTGTAACCATTCCAGTGCTCTTTTTAGCTTGAGTGGTATATCATTTTTCATTCTTTTGTTCAACTAACTTGTGTCTTTGAATCTAAAGTGTGCCTCCTGTGGATAGCATCAAATTGGGTCATTTAAAAAATCCATTTTGCCAATCTCGGCCTTTCAAGTGGAATGTTTAATCCATTTACATTTAATGAATTATTGATAATGTAGGATTTACATCTGCCATTTTGTTATTTGTTTTCTATATGTCCTATTTTCTTTGTTCCTCTATTCCTCCATTACTGCCTTCTTTCATATAAAATAGATATTTGATTACTGTACTATTTTAATTCCCTTGTCATTTCTTTCACATATTTTTTGAATTATATTCTTAAGGTTGCCCTGAGGATTACAGTTAACATCCTAACTTATAAAAATCTAGTTTGGATTAATACCAACTTAATTTCAACCATTTAGAAAACTTTACTTCTAAATAGCTCCATCTCCTCCTTACTCGCTTTGTGCTATTATTGTCAGGCAAATTACATTTTTAAAAATAAATTTATTTATTTATTTTATTTATTTTTGGCTGTGTTGGGTCTTCATTGCTGCGTGTGGGCTTTCTCTAGTTGCAGCAAGTGGGGGCTACTCTTCAGTGCAGTGCATGGGCTTCTCATTACGCTGGCTTCTCTTGTTGTGAAGCACAGGCTCTAGGCACGTGAGCTTCAGTAGTTGTAGCACGTGGGCTCAGTAGTTGTGGTGCACGGGCTTAGTTGCTCCTCAGCTTGTGGTATCTTCCCGGACCAGGGCTCAAACAGTGTCCCCTGCATTGGCAGGTGGATTCTTAACCACTGTGCCACCAGGGAAGTCCCTACATTTTGAATATATTGTATGCTCATTAGTATAGATTTGTAATTTTTGCTTTACACAGTTGTCTTTTCAATAATACAGGAGAAAATAGAGTTACAAACAAAAATACACTTATACTGTCTTTTAATTTACCTATGTTTGTACCTTTATTGGGGCTCTTTATCTTTGATATGAATTCAAGTTACTGCCTAATGTCCTTTCATTTTAGTCTGAAGGACCTCTCTTTATTATTTTTTGTAGGGCCAGTCTGCTAGTGATGAATTCTCTCCAGTTTTATTTACCTGGAAATGTCTTAATTTTCCCTACATTTTTGTAAGAGAGTTCTGCTGGGTAAAGAATTCTTCATTGATAGTCCTTTTCTTTCAGCACTTTAATTCTATCTTCCCATTGCCTTCTGGCTCCCATGGTTTCTGACGAGGAACAAACTGTTAATTTTATTGATGACACCTTATATAGATCACTTTCTTCTCTCTTGCTGCTTTTGAAATTTTCTCTTTGTCTTTGACTTTCAAGAGTGTGGTGATGATGTGTCTAGGTGTTTGAGTGTATCCTACTCAGAGTTTGTTGAGCTTCTTGGATGTGCAGATTAATGTATGTCATCAAATTTAGGGAAATTTTTTGATTTCTCTGATACCATCCCTGGCAGGGGGTGGGGTGAGGAACGTCATTTTAGCTTGGCAAGTGTGGAAGTCTTGGCTCCTTACTTAGCCTTTGCTGGCACGAATAGTGATGGGGCCACTGATTTTTCTGCAGCATTTGGCTGGAGTAGAGTGGTTACTGTCTAAGTATTCCATCTTCATAGGCTATCTCTTTCCTCATTCTTTGGCTTGAGAGGGCAGGCTTTTTGGAGGAGCTTTTTTTTTCTGTATGCCTCTTCCAGATTGCCAGCTTCTTTGGCTGCAAATCTGAGCTATGTGATACAAAAGAATACCGCAATCTAGCCAGTCTGCCTTTTTTCTTCCACCTTTTCTTTTTTCAGTTGTTTTCAGTTGTGCTTTGCTGAAAGAATAGGGAAGCATGAAACTAGTCCATCTTCCCAGAAATGGAAATTGACTATATTTGTTTTTAGAAGGTACTTTTTCATAGCCACCTTATCTTGTTACATTTCTACTTCCCCCACCCCCATTGTCTGTTCTTTTCACAAATGTTATTCCTTCATTAGTCTCATTGAGCATCCTAAGTATGCTTACTTAAAGTCTTTTTTTCCAGACTGTTCTATTATTTAATTTCACCTGGAGTTAATTCATATTATGATTATTGATTTTGGTGGCCATTATTCTTAGCATTAGATGTCTTCATGGGCTTCAGAGTTTTGATTTTTAGGCTCAATTTTGGGTAAAAGGGTATCTTTCACTTTCTTTCCCTCTTTGTGTACTCAACCCCCCTCCATCTTGAGGCCCCTTCTCCCCCTGGTCTAGCAGTTTGGGGTCACTCCAGTGATGCCTGGTCTGCAGTACAGAAACGTGTTTTATATTGGTGGTTCACAATTCCTGGCCCTCTGGGGTCTACTTGTCAGCCATGGGGCATGAGATTAATGATATTGGATGGTCTCCCTTGTCCTAGGGCCACACCTTCACAGAAGGTGTTGCCCCATGAAATGGTTGAAGAGATTTTTCAGACTCCTCTTTGACATGGGGGTGAACACTCTCTCCCCTCATTTCAAATAGGAATCCTGACTCTGTTTCCAGCCTTGTGTCCTCATTATGCCTTGGGATCCAGAGTCCAGCAAGCCCATGGCTTTGTCCATACTTAGCAGTTTGTGTTTCTGGACCACAGTGGAGTTTATATTGCTTTTGAGCCCAGCCAGATCCTCTCAACACTTTATTGTATAGTTTATTGTTGTGTGTTTGCGGCAGAGAGCAACACCTCACAGCCTGAATCATAGCATTATCTGGATCTGAAGCCAAATACTCTGTTTTTCTTATTTTAATATTTATTTTCATCTTTATTTAGCTCTATTTTATGCAATGCCACTTTGTATCCTGTTTGAGATAGGTGAAATACAAATAAATTATATATTTCTTCAAGTTTATGTTTCATCATTTCTCAAATCAAGGCGCACCTTATATTAAATGCATCTGAGAATTTAAGATGTATGGTGTCAACCACACCTGGAAATGCAGCAGACACTTCACTCATATGCACAGAAACCAGTAACCTGCGGAGGTGCGATCCGGGCGCTGAGGGCAGAAAAACCGGTGGGGTGACTCACAGGAATGGATTCCTCTGTGTGTTTGGAAAAAGTGGGAGGGGTGGAGGGGTATAGGACAACTTCTGCATTTGAAGTCACCGACCTCAGGCAAGATGAATGCAGCTCCTGCCTCCTCGTGAGGTGGGAGAACTCACAGAAGCAGTTTAAGGAAACATTGTCTCCTTTCTTTCCCCTCTTGCTTCATGTACTAGACATTTTCAGCTGGTCGCAAAAGGTGCACTTTTTGTCACACTGGGGTACACACAGTTGTGGCCACAGCTAGACTATCTCTTCCAAGTGCTGACACTCTCATGTTCCAACTCCCATTTTATAGAAGCAAAAACTGTAAAGGCATGAGTGAAGCCGACTCTGCCCAGGCCTGCCAGAGGGGTGCAAGTGGCTGCCGGTAGTTCAGCCTCCTTGAAGACGGTGTCCTCGAAACACTGGCAGTGGTGGGAGTCTTTTCTCTCCATTCATGCTCCATCCTGGAACTGACCATTTAGAAGTAGCTCAGCAAGGTCAAGTGGGAAAGGCATCCAGTTCCTGAGTCAAATAGCTCATACACTTTGGCCCAGTAATTTCACTCCTGGGCAATTACCCTGGCAAAGCTGGCAGAGGAAGGGGCTAGGATTCATACACAAGGGAGGTTTATAAAACTTCCACATGTAAAATAAGATGGAGCTCTATCAAAAGGGGCATATTAAATAAACTGGGTACACGATTTCATTGGAACATAGGCAGTAATTGAAAACTATGCTTTTGAAATAGTTTTAATGGAAAATGCTCAAATTCAGTGTGCTGTTAAGGTCGCAAAGCATAAGGTACCATAATTAATATTTATTTATTTAATTATTTGTGGCTGTGCCACGCAGCCTGTGGAATCTTAATTTCCCCGCCAGGGATCCAACCCGTGCCTCCCGCAGTGAAAGCATGGAGTCCTAACCACTGGACCACAAGGGAATTCCCAATAATTGATATTTTGTAATAGAATATACCATAGAAAAGTGACTGGATGGAAGTAGAGAAATATCACTATTTGTTCTCGCAGGTGGAGGGACTCTGAATATAAACTTTTTCAAAAAAGACTTCTCGGATATCAACATTTTCTACAGTGAATATACACTACATTGAACTTGTATTGAAGTTACAGTATGTAAAGCAAACTTCGTTAAAAAAAATTACAACCTATACAAAAAGAGCTTTACTAGCAGTCTTAGAAAGAATTTAAATAATTTAAATTTTAATAATTCTTAATTATTCATAATAATAAAATCAGTCACCACTGATTGGCTGCTGAGGACCGGCACAGCGCAGTTGCCCGGGAGGCGGGGCTGGGCGCGCCATTTCCGGGGCGGGGCCTCGGCCGCGCGCGAGCCGGTGGTCTCCATGGCAACCAGCGGGGCCCAAGCGAGGCGAGCCTGGAGCTGCCACCGCAGCCGCGCAGGCCCCGCCCGCACCCCGGCCGCTCAGCCACTAGCCCTCCGCCGCGACCCCGGGCCCGGTCCCAGCTCGGCTGGTGTTCCCGCCAGAGGCTGCCCGCGCCTGCCTCCTGCCGCCGCCGCCCGGGCCTGACCTGACCGGGAAGCAGTTCCGGCGGGCCGCCGCCGCCGCCGTGACTCATCTGCCTGCCCGCATTCCCCGATCGGGCCATCTTGGTCGCGGCCGGCGCGGCAGACGGAGCCGCGGAGGAAGCCGGGGAGACCCAGGTACGCGCCCGCCGCCCGCCCCAGGCCCCGGCGCCGCCGCGGGTGCATCGGCCCTTTGTTCTGCCCCAGGTGGGCGCCGGGCCCAGCGTAGGGAGGGGGCCTCGGCGGGGGCGCCCGCCTCGCCGCCCGCTCTTTGCTCCTCCCACGCCGCGTCCCTTACTTCTAACCCCCGTTTCCGCAGTCGAAACCGTTTTTAAACCATGTTTTCGTCCTTCAGGGCCCAGAACAAGTCCACCCTCCTGTGCAGCCCGCCATGGCCTTGTGAGGGCGGCGATCAAGGAGCCACATCCGGAGCTGGGGATCCCCGAGGGTCTGCACCCCTTGCCTGGTCTGGCTGTGCTCATCTCTCGGTCCGTCTGCCCTGCCTTCTTGTTTGGGCTTCTGAGCCACGCTGGGTCTTGAACCCTACCCTTTCCTTGATTTCTCTCTTGGTCTACCCAATTTTAGCATTACAGGTGCTCAGGTTCTGGGGTACCCAAACCCCCTTCTCCCGCTTCATCCGTCTCAGCCTTAGGCCGACCTCTGGCCGCCATGGTTCAACCCCAGACCGCAAAAGCTGAAACCCCAGCCTCTGCAGCGTCTACCAATGCCCAAATGGATGACGTCATCGACACCCTGACCTCCCTGCGCCTCACCAACTCCGCGCTGAGGCGGGAGGCCTCGACCCTGCGGGCAGAGAAGGCCAACCTCACCAACATGCTGGAGAGCGTGATGGCGGAGCTGACCTTGTTACGCACCCGGGCTCGGATTCCCGGGGCGCTGCAGATCACCCCACCCATCTCGGCCATTACCTCCAATGGGACCCGGCCGATGACGACGCCTCCCACCTCGCTGCCCGAGCCCTTTTCCGGAGACCCTGGCCAGCTGGCGGGGTTCTTGATGCAGATGGACAGATTCATGATCTTCCAGGCCTCGCGCTTCCCCGGAGAGGCCGAGCGAGTGGCGTTCCTCGTGTCCCGGCTGACCGGGGAGGCGGAGAAGTGGGCGATCCCCCACATGCAACCCGACAGCCCCTTGCGAAACAACTATCAGGGATTCCTGGCCGAGTTGCGGAGAACCTACAAGTCTCCGCTGCGGCACGCCCGGCGCGCCCAGATCAGAAAGACTTCGGCCTCGAATCGAGCCGTGCGGGAACGGCAGTCGCTCTGCCGCCAGCTGGCCGCCACGGGCACGGTGCCCTGCCCTGTGCACCCAGCCTCCAATGGGACCAGTCCAGCCCCGGCCCTGCCCACCAGAGCTCGGAACCTTTAGGAATCGGCCACCACCCTGGTCCGTCTGCCGCCACCCAGGTAGCATACCCCTTTTGCTGCGTAGAAAGAAGTGTCCGTACCACACAGCATCGCCCTTGTTTGAAGACATCCCTTCCCGCCTCTCTCGTTCCATAAGGACATCTGTCATTGCTCCTGGGCGCCCTGTGACCCACCTTGCTTCCTGGTATCGCGTGCTAGCTTGGAACCTCCGTTGCATGTTTCCCTTCTCTCGCTTGCAATTCCAGCTCTTCTAGTGACCACAGCTCTGCTGCTGGGTCACGCTGACCCCGCAACACACTTTGGACCATTGGGGCTGACCTTTCCCAGCCTGACCAGGTTCACAGACGCTTGTCTTCCACCTTCTGCGGCCCCACGGCAGCTCCCCACCTGGCTGCCCTGTTCTCAGTAGTGAGCTTGCTGATGACAGAAAGAAGCCCTTTTGGCCAGGCGGGTGGCTTGATGGGGGTACCTGGAGAGGAGAGCCTGGCATCCTGCGCGTAGGTGATTGCCAGCCCCGCCAGGGCCCAGCGTAGCAGGCAGGGGCCTCGTCTCTGCTGTCAGCGGCCAAGGATCAGAGCTGGGAGTGGTTCCAGCGTTTCCGGGGGGCCGGCTCCACTCTGCACATGAGTATGCAGTCCTTGTGCCCCACTGCTGCCACTGGGAAAGACTGCTAATGCGGCCTTAGGGGGGGCCCCCGCAGGCTGCACCCCCATCAATGCCTGGCTTTGGCTGCCAGTGTTCTGGTAGCGCCAGGACTGGGGGGAGTCGGGAACTCGCCTGCTAGGCAGGTCGTTGTGACTTGGGATCACTGGGCGTTTCCATCAGGCTTCCACAGGCAGCACATACACGTCCGTCCCTGCCTGAGACCCCCGGCAGGCTGAGGGTGGGCTCTAGAGGCTCACTTTGCTGCCCTGGACCCCCGTGGGAATCAGCGGTGGTGTCCCCCCTGTGGGAATCAGCAGTCCCCCCTCCTCTTTGCCCACTGGCACTTGGTGGTGCGCTTGTCTAGCTTGAGACCTGTTCCCTTCTCCCTGCAGGGGACATGTGGCCTTCACCTCAGCCCCTTGAGCCACACATACGGTCTCTAGGTCTCCAAAGCCTCTGTGTAGCGTGTCCTCCCCAGGCCTGGGCTGTCCATCAGACGTCCAGCCTTTGTCCCAGAAAACATGGACTCAGGGCTGGAGACCCAACTCCTCTGGGATGCGTCGCTGAACCCTTAAGGAGAGAGGGAGTCTGCCTCTGCAGCCCCGGCCAAGGCCTTGCTGGCGTTTGCAAAGGAAAAGAGCTGCGGACTGCCTCGGTCCTAATGCGGTGACGGTGCAGAGCTGGTGCCCGTGTTCTGATTCTGAGGGACGAACCTGTGCCTCTTAGTGGTGGGTGGCCTTCACGGGGGACGCCCAGAACCACTTTCTAAATGAGTCTTGGCCAAGCCCTTTGGACCGTGGTGCTCCCACCATATTTCAATGCCAAATGAACCGCATTTCCATGACCACCCGGGCGGTGGGAGATGGGCTGTCCTACCTTGGGTTCATCTGCCCCTGTTCTGCTGGTCCTGGCCCGACGGCCGGAGGACAGCCTCTGTGCACCCCTGCAGGCCTACGTCTTGGGACCCCCAGTGGTTGGCTCCTAGGGCCCATCCCCTCTTCCTAAGAGTTTCCATGATGCAGGGGAAAGTGGCTGCGCTCCTGAAGCAACCACCGCCTACAGGGTCAAGGGTGATCAGTGGTTGCTGGGGTTCGTGGCCCACTGCTGCCCACTCATAAACTCCGTTAGCCCAGTTGCCCTGCTGAACCACTGCCTGAACCCGGGCTTCAGGCCCCCCTGGATTCCAGCCGAGGCTGTTCAGGCGGGACCATGGTGCTCATTAAGCCTGAAGCCGGGGAGGGCGCACAGTGGGCCACTCTTCTGGGGGGCGGGCCCTCCGGTGTGGGGTTGCGCAGATCACTTGCACTTCCAGCTCTGTTCTCTTCTGCCTACCTGCCAGGTGGAGGTGCCCACAGCTGAAGGGGTACAATGACACCCGGGGAAAAGGAGGCCTGCAGGGGTAACTGACACCTTGAAGGTTTCCACGTGGCCCAGCCCAGCCAGGGTAGGAGGCCCAGCACGGGAGCAGGGCAGGAACTGCTCGCCAGCCCCTGGCTGTGCCCAAGTGGCGTTAGAAGTCCTGCTGTGTTTGCATTCGTGCTGCATTTCAGCTGCTGCACATAACCAGGCCAGAGCCGCTAGGCAAGGCTGGCCATGCTGCCTGCCTGCACCCGTGACCGGCCCTCTGCATATGGGTCGTCGTGCCCAGCCTGGGCTGCTGCTGCAGCTGCGTCTGGGTTGGTGATTTGCTTGGGTTTTGCCTGTTGCTGCGCACGGCACGGGCTGGGGACTCTGCTGTTGGACGCCTGCGACCTTGTTGATCGCTTCCTCGACCTTGGAAACCGGAGTAGATGCGAGGCTTGGGGTTGGACTTGGAAGAAGCCCCACGTTGGGAGCCCCTGGTGACTCTAGTGGAAGACACCCTAGTCCCCAGCTAGAGAGGATGAGACCCAGGCTTCATGCAGCCTAGAGCAAGGGCAAGTGACTGGGAGGACCGAGCTGGAGAAGGCAGCGGGGGACGGGAGCTGCTCTGTACATATTCGGGGTTTATAATTTCTCTGAATTTAAGAGAACAGGTGTTGATTTATTAAAGGGACAGGGAGTTAGTAGTGTTAAACAGTGCATGTGAGGGAAAGTTTTATGTTTTTCATGGTGTTGACATTATTTGGACTGTATTGTGTCTGTCTTCTGGTCTCCGTGGTACCCCATCTGGTAAGGAAGCTTCATTGCGTAACAGGGCATCGTTCGAGATCAGATTTAGAAGAAGGGATGACCTCTGGCCTACTGTATAGTGTGACCTTGGGATTGACTTAATGTCCTGAAGCATTTCGGTGACTTCTAGGAAAAAGCCAAGACCCATCTCGCTGGTCCCAGGTGAGTATATGAGGAGGTCATGACACGGAGCCCAGAAGCACCCCATGAAGACGCAGGTAAGATGCACGAGCTGCTGCTGTCAAGAGGGACAGAACTACCTGCTGGACCATGATCCTGGCAGTTCGGCCTTTAGGAGGAGGAACGCATGTGGGGAAAGCTGGGCAGGTACTTAGGTTGCCTTAAGGGAGCAGCCCCGTGACTGTGAACGAGCACACACACAACGGGGCCAGCTACCAGGGGTGGAGTTTGGGTGGGAAGAGGGGAGAGATCTTAGCAGCCGTCCCTACCATCTTGTAACCAGAGCTGTAAGCCTGAGATCCCCTCTGCTCGGAAAGCCTTAGGTTAGGGGCTTAGAGATAAAGACACAGATGGGGCTCTGGAGAAGGCAACGCAGCACTGATTGTTGGGCCGGCAGCAAAAGCTTGCCTGTGTGGGGAGAGGGCTGGGGTTTAGGATAATTCCATCACCCACCACGTGTGGACAGAGCTGATGACGGGTGTGGTCTTGGGGTCCCAACGTCGGGTGTGGCCGTTGGCAGAGCACGGACGCAGTAAAGGTGGTGGGGTAACACCAGCTCCTCGCCGCGGCATCAGTAACTCCTTTGCATAACCAAGTAACAATGTCCTGGTTGTTTTCATTATCAAAGCCAACCTACACATCGTAGAAATTTTGGAAAATAAAGTAGTAGAAAGAAGTACGATTTTAACATTTTGGTGTTTCTCCTAGTCTCTCCCCGCCCCCCGCCCCCCATGGTTTCTCTGCTTTTTGTTTTAACATAGTTGTGATACTACCTACTGTAATGATACGATATCGTGTATTTTCATTTACGTCACGGGCATTTCCCCGTGTTATTTCTAATTTTATGTTGAAAGGCCGTGTGCTCCTCCGTCAAGCAGTGCCAATGGTTGATCACCAATGCTCTTACTAATTTTTCACCATTAGAAATTGATGAATATCTTTGTGCATAAAGTTTTCCCCAATGTCAAGTTATTTCCTTAGGGTAGATTCTCAGAGGTGGGGTTTATTGAGTTAAAGAATATGAAAACTTGTGAGGCCATGATTACACACTGACAGGTGGTCTCCAGAAATGTTTGTACCCATTTACACTGCCACCAGCAAAGATAAACGTGCTCATTTTACCATCTTGCCAGTACTGAGTATTCTCATCTGGCCAAATACTTGCTAATCTGATCATGAAAAAAATAGCATTGTATTTTAGTTTGCATTTTTTCGGTTTCTAGCGAAGTAGAACATCTCTTCGTGTCAAGCAGTTGTATTTCTTTTGTGTATTGTTGGTGTCCTCTGCTCTTATCTACTGGGGGTCTGATAAATTTGTATGAGCTCGTTATATATTAAATATATTAACCTGCTGTGTGTCATACTCGTTGCACACGTTTCCGCCTTTTTACTTTGTTGTGTGTTTTACTGAAGTTTTAACTTGATACGTAGCTGATCCGTTCCCTCACTTGGCCCTGTGCCCACCAGACTCTTAAGGCAGGCACACATATACGGCTGTACCACTGCGCTGGCAGCAATGGCTGACGCATAGTAGGTACCCCACAAACGTTTGTGAGACTGGCGTGGATGGATGTGCTGGGCATCCATGGTGCGTCACACACACCACCCCCACCCCCAGAGTGCTTGTGAACCAAGAACAGTTCACAGACCTTTTGGTCCCAGAATCCCTTTGCACCATTAAAATCCTTTAGGACCCCGAAGAGCTTCTGCTAATGTAGATTTTGCTTATCAATATTTGCCATGTTACAAATTAAAATGGAGAATGTTTCAAAATACTATTTTGAAAATAAAGTCATTACCTGACAACACGAATAGCATATTTTAAAGAAAACTATTTTCTAAAAAAATTCAGTGAGAAGAGTGGCATTCTTTCATCATTTTGCAAGTTTCTTTAATGTCTGACTTAATATCAATAGAAGACAGCTGGGACCTCAGATCTGCCCCTGTACTTCATCTTTTGCAAGATCACACATCACGTAGCCTCTGAAAAATTCCACCGTACACTCAGGAGACAGCAAGAGTGGAAAACACACAGGATATTTCAGTAGTATTACGGAAACAGGAATGCCTTCCAGAACCGGAAAGGGTCCTGCCCACTTTGAGATCCCCTGGTCTGAGAAGAGACAAGAGTAGTCCTTGCTGCAAACACCTCCATCTGTCCTTTGTGGTTTCCTTCACTGCTTTAAACTGAAGGTCTTTGTTTCCCTCTAGCATTAATAAAGGCACTTCTGGAATTAGTTTGGCTTGTAGTGTGAGGTGAGGCTCCAGCTTGACTTTTCCCCAGTTTTTTCTTTATAAATTTATTTTATTTATTTTTGGCGCAGTGGGTCTTCGTTGCTGCACGTGGGCTTTCTCTAGTTGCGGTGAGCGGGGGCTACTCTTTGTTGCGGTGTGCGGGCTTCTCACTGCAGTGGCTTCTCTTGTGGAACACGGGCTCTGGGGCACGTGGGCTTCAGTAGTTGTGGCTCGTGGGCTCAGTAGTTGTGGCGCACGGGTTTAGTTGCTCCGCGGCATGTGGGATCTTCCCGGACCAGGGCACGAACCCTTGTCCCCTGGATTGGCAGGCGGGTTCTTAACCACTGCGCCACCAGGGAAGCCTTCCCCAGTGTTTAAACCCGAGATCACCTACTGACTTCTTTCTCCCCCTCATCCATGTGTTTCCTCCAGCACATCTGAAAATCTTATCTTCTGTGGCGCCGACTTTCCCAATATCTAGTGATCCATCTATCTCCCCCAGAACTTCCCTTTTAAAAATGATTTCGGGTTTATATTTTGTATTCCTAATAGGGGGTCTTCCCCTTCAGGTTTTCTTAGCTGTTCTCACCAGGTGGACATAAAAATTAATTCTAAATTTCGCCCCGAATCCCAGCGCAGACGCAGGGCTGGCAAACTGTGCGCAGGCCAGAGCCCTGGAGGGGGAGGTGGCCGCTGCTTCGTGCCCACGGAAGGCCTTGCCCCTGGGGTTTCAACCAACGTTCCTCTACGACTGGTGGCTGGTTTGCGATCAGGGGTGAAAATCTGTGTCCCAGCTGGCTAGCCTGCTGCCTAGTCAGGGTCTTCTGCTTGGAAAAGTCTAGAGTGCACACGATGCCCTGCTGGCTGGCCCCGGACGGCTGGTCCTAAGAGGTTTACAAGGGCCTCGCTGTGTCTTTCAAAAGTTCTTCCCTGGGTTCCGGAACATCTGGATGTAGCTGGGGAGTCTTCTGGATTCCAAACGGTATTGCGTCCCCAGAACCCTGCTGGTCACACTTCAAGCACCACATTTGAAAGCAGTAGAAACTGCTGACTCTCAGATCGTATCTGAGCAATTCCAAAGACAGGAGTCTCATGTGATCTGCCCGTGAGCTTCCAATGGCCACCAGGCTCTGGGCATCTGCTAAAGCCTCTTCCTGTCAAGAAAAGTTAATTTCTAGGCATACGCTGTAGCGGGGTATCGAGCTGGGCTTTTCCTGTCGTAGCCGAGACCCACATACGAGAATGAAAGCCTGTACTCGGAACTTTGACAGCTGCTGACGGTCCGTCAGTCCCCGCACTTGAAGGGATGTCTTAGCTCTGTCAGTCTACCAGCACCGAACGGTTACATAGGCTGGCTGGTTCTTTACCAAACCTGTTTTCTCCTCTTTCTGGGCAAAAAGCTAGACTACATTCCCCAGCCTCCTTTCCAACCTGGTGGGGCTCAATGATGGGATTCTAACCAGTGGAATGCGGGCGAGAGGGGTGCTCCCTGTTCTCTCCCCTTCAACCATTTGATCCACGCTGATAGCCAAGGTGACCTTGGAAAACACAGAGTGAAGATGGCAGATCCATACAACAGAGACCCCAAGCCACAGTCTGTGGGAGAGCTGCCAGGATCCCCATGGGCCTGGGGCAGCTCCCAGCGGTGAGCAGGTGGGAGCAGGGAATGGGGGGAAGGGGGGTGTGGCGGTGGCCCCAGGAGGAGTGAGCGCCCGCGGTTGCTACAGCCTTTCCGGGAACCCTATGTCCTCTTTCTCGAGTGGCCCTGACACGAGCACCAATGTGGCCTGGCGAGGGAAAAGCAAAGTCCAGTTAAGAGAAGGCCTCTTAGCCCCTCCAAAGCCACCAGGGTCACAAAGAGCTCCGGCCAACCCTGGGGAGAGGGGATGAGACACGCCCCAAATTGTTGGAGCCAAACATTCTTCAGAAGCAAACAGGGCTTAGTCTTAACAAGAGACTGTTCTACACACAAAAATGACAAGAAAACCTTTTCATGTGGCCAAGATATCGTTAAGGGACCTCCTACCTAGTGGGAAGGGGTTTGACAGATCCCACTGGATTGGGGTCTGGAAGAAATCAAAGTTTTTCTATATCTATTCCGAACGAGTTGAGATGCTTCAATAAACCAGTTACACTTCATTCACTTAAATGATGAACCCGTCCACAAAGCTATGAAATAACAGAACAGGAGAAGCAGAGACAGCTCTGGTAGTCTCGGCCTTAAAGGAGCTTTAGGGCATAAAAAGCAGTGCGTCAGAGCGATGGTGCTCTTAGCACGCCGACTGCCCAGAGGGGTTTAGAAGAACCTTTGGAATCTGAACGAGAAAAGGACCGCAGTAACCCACAGCTGTGCACCTGCTGTCTGCCAGACATGGTTCTAGAAACCGAAGATGTAAGGGTGAACAAGACAGAGACTTTGCCCCTGTGGAGTCCTCCTTCTTCCAGGAGAAGAGAATGATAAACCCACGTGTATCTCATAGAAGGGAGGAGCGTGGATGGGGTCCAAGAAGATCTCTCCAAGGGCTTGATATGGAGCAAAGCCCCCAAGGAAATGAGTGAAGTGGGCTTAGACTCAAGCCAGACTGTGGTCCCAAAGAGGAAAAGTTATTCAGATCTGTGTTTAGTCTTAAAATCTATAGTGCCTTAGACTCAAGAAAGTATTTTTTTTTCAGATTTGAGATGACACTGAATATATAATTTTCTGTTCTCCGTAAAACTGACTTAATAGGATACACAGTTTATCATGTTGTTAAAAAGTTTATTTGAAAATAAGCTAACGATTTCATAATATTTCCTTACATGGAGGTATATATATAACTTGCGTAGCTGTTCTTCCCCGGGCTGGCTTCATTTTTTAAAAATCAGGATATCATTTACACCCAGTGAAGTGAGCCGAACTGAAGTACATACTTCAACGTGCTTCGACAAATGTATGCACCCGTGTCACATACCCCAAATCAAGACGTAGAACGTTCCCATCGCTCCAAAAATTTCCCTTGTGGCTTCAACCTCTCCCCACCGCTGCTAGGCAACCGCTGTTTTAATGTCTATGCCCATAGATTAGCTTCTGGAATTTCATATCGATGGATTCATGAAGTGGGCACCCCTTTGTATTTAAGCTTCTTTTGCTACTATGATGTTTTGAGATCCATCCGTGTTGGTGTATGTTGGTGTATGTTCATTTCTTATTATTGCTGATTAAAGGTCCACTTCATTCTGTAGACAGACCCTAGCTGTTTTGCCATTCATCTGTTAATGGACATCTAGGCTACTTCCAGGTTGAGCAAACACAAATAAAGTTGCTATGGACGTCCCTAGAAAAGTCTCTTTGTGCACATATGTTTGCATTTCTCTTGGGTAAATACAAGGAGCGGAATTGCTGGGCCATAGGTAAACTGTGTAACCTTATAAGAAACGGCCAAACTGCCTTCCAAGGTGGATGCGCCATTTGACGTTCGTGGTTGTGTGTGTAAGTTCACGTTGGTCCAGCTTCCTCTCTTCCCTTGCTGTTGTCAGTCATTTTCATTTCAGCCGTTCTGGTGGGCGGGTAGCAGTATCCCATGATGGTTTTACTTTACGTTTCTCTGATTTCTAATGATTCTGAGCCTTTTTTTTTTTTTTGCTAACCATTAATATATCTTGTCTCCCCCCAGCCCCGATGTTTTATGAAAAATATCAAACACACATAAAAGTTGAAAAAAACTGTATCATAAACATCCATACATCCACCAGCTACATTCTACAATGAGCATTTTGCTAAATTTGCTTTATTGCATAAGCATCCTTCCTTCCATCCATCCTCAATATGTCTTACTTTTAATGCACAGGGCAGTAAGTGAAAGATATCAGTCGACTTTACCTCTAAGCACTTAGCATGCATACCGCTAACTAGACTTCCACATTTGTTTACAGTGCTTTTTTTTATTGGCAGAAGGGGGATGAATTCACGTACAGTGGAGCCATCTGGGGAGTTTTGAAAAAAGCATCCACCACTGTCACGCAAACCCCTCTCAAGATACAGAATATCACCACACAGAAAATTCCCTGGTACTTCTCCCAGTCCTAAATACTTTGGTCAATCCCCAAGACACAAAAATATTCTGTAATTCCTTCTAAAAAATTAAAATTTAAACTTCTGAAAAGATTTTATTGAAATATAGTTGATTTACAATGTTGTGTTAGTTTCAGATATACAGCAAGGTGATTCAGTTATACATATATGAATAGCTATTCTTTTTTAGATTCTTCCAGTATTAACTTTTACATGTAGGTTTCTGATTCATCTCAAAAAAGTATTTTGTGGATGATATGAGATGGGGTTGAAATTTGTTTTTTTCCCATATGGACATTCAATTGCTTTAGAATAACTTGTTGAAAGATGCTCTGTTTCTCCATTGGGTCGCTTTGGTGACTTTGTTTAAATCAAACGACCTAATAGAGTTGGTCTACTTCTGGACTCCTTCTGTTTCAAAAATCTATTTGTCTATTTCCGTGCCAGCACCATGCCGTCTTGATTACTGTGACTTTGTAGTAAGCTTTGAACTCAGGATGTGTAAATGCTGCAATGATGTGCTTCCTTTTCAAGATTGCTGTGGGTACCGTACATCTGTGCTCTCCAGTTAGTAAGTTGCTAGACACATGTGGCTGTTTAAATTTATTAAAATTAAGTAAAATGAAAGATTTAGTTCCTTGAATATAATAACCATATTTTAAGTGCTCACTAGAGCATTTCTACTCTCACAGTTCTATGTTAGGTTCTTTGCAATTCCATATAAATTTTATAATCATTTCATCAATTTCTATTAAGGAAGCCTGCTGGGACTCTGATTGGGAAGGAATTGAATCTACAGATTGAAGTGGTTGGAACCTGACATTTTAATAATGTTGAGTCTCCAATACATGAGTATGGTTTATTGCTCACTTTGTTTAGAATTTCTTTAATTCTTCTCAGCAGTTCTGTAGTTAATGGCCTATCACATCTTTTGTGAATGTATTCCAAAGGGTTTTATGATTCTAGATGCTATTTTAAATGGAATTTTTTAAACAATTCATTTTGCAATTGTTTCTTGCTAAGGTATAAAACCCAAACTAATTTTTACATGTGCTTTTCTTCTGTGACTTTGCGAAATTCATGTATCAGTCCTGGTAGATATTTCCCAGGCTCCTTAGGATTTTCTATACTCACGATCACATTGTCTGTGAATAAAGAGAGTTTATATCTGTCTTTTCGGTCTGGATGCCTTTTATTTTTCTTTCTTGCCTTCTCGCGCTGTCTAGGACTTTCTAACACAGCGTTAGACGGAAGTCACAGAGCAGGTAGCCATGTGTTATTCCTGACCTGGGGGAACATGGTCGATACTTCACATTTGCTATGACGCTGAGGAGTAGGTTTCTCGTACATGCCTTTTAACAGATTCATGAGATTTCCATCTAGCTCTCATTTGTGAGAGTTCTTTTTTTTAAATCAAAAATGGATGTTGAATTTTGTTAAATGCTTTTTCTGCAATTTAAACAATCATACTTTTTCTCTTTTATCCTGTTAACATGGTGAATTACACGGACTGATTTTCCGATGATAAACCAACCCCGCATTCTCGGGATAAACAAAACTTGGTAATTGAGTATTATCCTTTTTATAAAATAGTGCGTTTGCTTTGCTAATACTTTAAAGTCCCTTATGTGTTTTTTATCAGTAGGGATATTGGTCTGTCATCTTCTTTTCTGCAGCGTCTCTGTTTTTAGGGTTTATGATTGCCTCATAAAAGGTTGGGAGCTGTTCCTCTCAGCTGTTTTCTGAAAGAGTTTGTGTAAGATTAGATTATTTCCTCCTTAACTGTTAGGTAGAAGTAAAACTCCCTGGGCCTGGAGTTTTCTCGTGGTAATAAGGTGTTTGCTAGGGAGTTCAGTTTCTTTAGGGGCTCGATGGGACTGATCAGTCATCTGTTTCTTCTTCAGTGAGCTTTGGTAACGTGTCTTTTGGGGGAACGTGTCCGTTTTATCCAAGTTAGCAAATTTACTTGCGTAAAGTTGCTGGTAATACTCCTTAATTACCTTTTTGAAGTCTGTGGGATCTCGAGTGTTTTCCTCTCTTCTATTGCCTGATATTGTGGCTTTTTTAAACATTCTGATTAGACGTTTATCAATTGTACTGATCTTCGTAAAGTACCATTTTTTATTTCATTGATTCACTCCATGTTTCTGTTTCCCATATCATTGATTTCTGCTCTTTGTTTTATTTTTTTAGTTGAAGTATAGTGGATTTGCAACGTTGTGTTCAGTTCTGCTGTACAGCAAAGTGATTCAGTTATATATATATATATATATATATACACATTCCTTTTCATATTCTTTTCCATTATATTTTATCACAGGATATATTGAATCTTGTTCTCTGTGCTATACAGCAGGACCTTGTTGTTTATCCATTCTACATGTAATAGTTTGCATCTACCAACCCCAAGTTCCCTGTCCATCTCTCCCCCAACCCCCTTCCCCCCTGGCAACCACCAGTCTGTTCTCTATGTCCCTGATTTCTGTTTCTGTTTCATAAACAGGTTCATTTGTGTCATATCGTAGATTCTACATGTAAGCGATATCATATGGTATTTGTCTTTCTCTTTCTGACTTACTTCATTTAGTATGGTAATCTCTAGTTGCATCCATGTTGCTGCAAATGGCATTATTTTGTTCTTTTTCATGGCTGAGTAGTATTCCATTGTATACATATACCATTGTATATACATATACCATTTTATGTACCATTGACTATGCATATGCCATTGTGTATATGTACCACATCTTCTTTATCCATTCATCTGTCGATGGACATTTAGGTTGTCTCCTTGTCTTGGCTATTGTGAATAGTGCTGCTGTGAACAGTGGGGTGCATGTATCTTTTTGAATTATAGTTTCGTCCAGATATATGCCCAGGAGCGGGATTACCGGACCATGTGGTAGCGTTGTTTTTAGTTTTCTGAGGACCCTCCATACTGTTCTCCATAGTGGCTGCACCAACGGTGTAGGAGGCTTCCCTTTTCTCCACGCCCTCTCCATGTGTTTTTATCTGGGTTGTTCCCTTCCTTCTGCTTTTACTCTGGGTTGAATTTGCTCTTCCTTTTCATATTTTGCAAGATGGAAGACGTCTTTTGCTTGTCTTCTTCAGAAGCAGTGGGTCTTCCCCGGGCCTTGCAGTTGGGAGGACTTCCTGCTGCTCCCCGGGGCTTGAGGCTTTGTTTGGTATAAGAGGAGTGCGTGGAAAAGGGAGTGGTATTGCAAGTCTGTGTATCAGAGGAAGCACAGCTTTCTCTGGCCTCATGTCCTGTCCCCACTGTTCCTTGTCGTCACCAAGCCTGGGCCGGTGGAAAAAAGCTGGTGAGTGAGCATGGCCTCCGCTGTGTCTGGGGCTCCTGGTCATTCTAAATGGTCACAGCAGCCCATAAGCATTTAAGAATTTATTAAAAAGTTAGCTGTTTTCTCCTGACCTGTCGTTGTGGTGCCCTTTCACCTGTGCTTTGCTGAAGGTGGAGAAGCTGGTGACCCCGTCTCCGTTCAGAGGGGCTGCCACTGTTTAGAATTCCCCTCCCTTCGTTTCCTTGTGATCTGAGCCCTCTCATGGGCTCAAGAAAAATTGTGATTTTTTTGGAGATGACACAGCTTTTTCTCGTTAGGTTGGGAGTGATGTTTTCTTGCAGTTTTCTACACCCTGAACCTGACTTGGCTTTTTTTTTTTAAGTTCTGTTTTCTATTTTATTGAACATATATTCAGACTCATAAAATATTTAAATTATTTTTTTTACCAGAAGATTATTGGAAAATATAAATCCATTTTTTTCTTTTTTTTAAATTATTTTTTGGCTGCATTGGGTCTTCATTGCTGCGTGTGGGCTTCCTCTAGTTGCGGCGAGCAGGGGCTACTCTTCATTGCAGTGTGTGGGCTTCTCACTGCGGTGGCTTCTCTTGGTGCAGAGCACCGGCTCTAGGTGCGCGGGCTTCAGTAGTTGCAGCATGCACGCCTAGAGCGCGCAGGCTTCAGTAGTTGTGGCACGTGGGCTCAGTAGTTGTGGCACGTGGGCTCTAGAGCGCAGGCTCAGTAGTTGTGGCTCATGGGCTTAGTTGCTCCTCGGCATGTGGGATCTTCCTGGACCAGGGATCAAACCCGTGTCCCCTGCATTGGCAGGCGGATTCCTAACCACTGCACCATCAGGGAAGTACTATAAATCCATTTTTATTTCTGCTTGGGTGCAAGTTTCCTGCTCACTTGGCGTTCTCGTTATTCAGTCAATAACCAATTACATTGGATTAAAGTCACAAGAACACATGGTGAATTCACCTGAACCAAAAACATTTAATTAAAATAGTGAACACTCTTTTTGTAAGCCTCACCCTTACTAGTAGCCCAACAGCTTCATTTTTTTCCTTGGGGACTATAAAATATTTTAAAATGCTGTTAAAGAATACACAAACAGGAAATGTTAGAAGAAAATTTATCTGAACACCTTAAAAGAGAATACAGTCTCTGATCAGCAGAAGCTTATAAGTCAGTAAAAGACTCAAAGAGTAGGCATAAGTGTCTGATAAAGCCATAGGACAGAGGAGGAGGAGAAATTAATATTGTCTGAGGAGTTCAAGAGATACTCCCTAGGGTCTTCATGTATTTAACGCCTGGATATTGGACTGACTTGGCTTTTTAAAAACAACTAAGAAGAGAAAGAAAAATAACTTCTTTTATTCATGATTCATATTGTTTTCAATTTAAGACAGTTGATAGAGCACATTTTCCCTCACCACTGTACCTTTTCAAAAATGTATTGGCTATTCATACCCACTTTTTATTTCTCATGAACTTAACTTTCCATAATGTTTATCGATCTGTTCTGTTTTATAAAAGTAATACGTGATCATTGTAGAAAATTTAGAAAATAGAGTATAAAGTATAAGTAGAGTATAAAGGAAACAATAAAATGAAAGAGATCAGTTTTAAATATAATTAAGTACAAAATAACGTATACATATAAAAAAATTAAACAGTGCAGAAATATATAAGGTAAAACTCAAGGTGAGCCTTATATGCACAGTTAGCATTTTGTGTGTCCCTTTCAGACCTTTTGCAACGTAAACACATAAGTGGAAGCTAAGGCAGCTCCCTCTCAGCGTCCTGCAAGTGCAAGGTCACCTGGGGATGGGGGGCACCCCTTAAACCCTGCACCTCTCTGCTCTCACCAAGTCCAGCCCAGCTCTTCGATGAAGTTTTGGGTTTCCCTTTACTTGGGTCTTGTGCCTTTCTTGTTGTAGTTACTTGACTTAATGCCATCACATTTACCATCCATTCTCTATCTGATTATTACTGGGTTTTACCCTCTTTTTCAACTTAGAGGCAACAACTCTCAATTATCCGTGGCTCCAGTAGCTTCCTACTGGTGCTTCTGGGCTTCCAGTAAGGCCAGCATCTCCTGGGTAGATGAGAAGGTCTGTCTCCTCACTGAGAACACCACCTACTGGTTTATCTTCCTGTTAAATTTAATTGGCTGGAATTTCTGGTATTAGGTAACAGAGGTGATGAATGACATTTTTATCCCAGATTAGCTTACTTCTGCTTTAATCCTTTTTGGGGACCTTCATAGAAAATGGTCCATTTCATGGAGATTTTCGGATTTACCAGCATAAAATTGTGCATGGTATTCTCCTAGGCTTGGAAAATCATCTCTGTAACTGTAACATCCTTTTTCTTCTTCTTAATCTATTTTCCTTTTTATAATGATTTGGTTGGCCAGAGATGGACTACTGTATTATTTATTTTTAAAGAATCAGCTGTTGATTTAACACATTGCTTTTCTGTTTCATATTCATGAATTTCTGCTTATGTTCTGATCACTTCCTTCCTTCAACACCAGCACTTCCTAATAAGTCAAAGAATCCACTTTCCAGTTTGCACATTAAAAAAATTTAAGTTTCCTGGGCTGTAGACAGGTATCGGGAGGAAAGAGGATTCTGAAGCAATTAAGTCTGGGAAACAGTGGGTTAAATACAGCTCACTCAGGACTTCCCTGGTGGTGCAGTGGTTAAAAATCCGCCTACCAGTGCAGTGGACACGGGTTCGATCCCTGGTCTGGGAAGATCCCACATGCTGCGGAGCAACTGAGCCTGTGAGCCACAACTACTGAGCCCACACGCCACAACTACTGAAGGCCGCACACCTAGAGCTCATGCTCCGCAACAAGAGAAGCCACCGCAATGAGAAGCCTGTGCACCGCAATGAAGAGCAGCCCCGGCTCGCCTCAACTAGAGAAAGCCCGCGCTCAACAACAAAGACCCAAAGCAGCTAAAAAAATAAAAATAAACAAATAAATAAATACAGTTCACTCCTTTCCCCACTCCCCCACCAGAATTATTCTCAGAAACCTAAAAGCACCAGTGTTCATTTAGAATGTCAGAGGACAGTCAGTTTAAGTTCTGCCCAACTAATTTATTAGAATACAGAATGCTTTTTTTCCCTCTGATCTTCTTTTAGGCCTAAGATGTCTCAGAATTCACACTGGGAAATGCTCCTCTAGTGCTTAATTGTTCCATTTGATGTGTCTAGTGTCTCTGTCTCTGTCTCTGTCCCTTTGTCTCTCTGCCTCTCTCTCTGTGTCTCTCTGTCTCTTTCTCCCCTTCCCCGGCCCACTGAGCCCGTTAAAGGTCACCTTGGATCCTGATTCTGCCATCTCCACGTGTCACTGAGATAGATGAGAAACATGGTCTTGGATGTTGTGGACAACACACCTGTACAAGGGCTGCTGGTTACAAGGCATGGCAGGAGCATGCCCTGCTGATACCTTGACTTTTGCCCAGTGTAACCCATTCTGATCTTCTGGCCTCCAGACCGTACAAGAATAAATTTGTGTTGGTTTAAGGCCCCAAGTTTGTGATGAGTTGTTACAACAGCTATAGGAATCAACTAGAGGTCAATATGGGAACAATTGTGCCAATTTAACATGAAATTTTACATGAAATGGATAAATTTCTAGAAAAATACAGCGCTCCAAAGTTGGCACAAAAAGAAAAGGAAAATCTGAATCTGTAAAAACCTTCCCACAATGAAGACTCCATGTCCAGATGGTTTCACCAGAGAATTCCACCTTACATTTAAGGAACAAGAATGCTACCCTTACACAAACACTTCCAGAGAAAGAGAAAAGGGAAGATTGCCCAACTCACTTTGTGAGACCAGTTTTAACTTGATATAAAAAAGGGAAAAGGATAATATGAGAAAGAGAAATTACAGGCGAATCTCGCTCATGAACATAGATGCAAAATTCTAAAGAAAATATGAAAAAAACCCCAACCAAACTACAAGGTAGATTTAATATTATGAAAGCAAATATTATTTGTTAAATTAGCAGATTGGAGGAGAAAAATTATTTGATTATATTAATGGACATAGAAAAGGCATTTGATAAAGTTCCATGTCCACTCATGAAAAAAGGAACTCTCAGAAAACCAGGAATATAAAGAAATTCCTTAATCTGTTAAGCGGTATCCACCAAAAACCTATAGACGATACATATTTATTGGTAAAATGGTGAAAGCTTTTCTTTTAAGATTGGCAGCAAGGCAAAGAGGTTTGCTATCCCCACTTCTCCTCAGCATTGGACTGGGGGTCCTAGCCAGTGTGATACAGCAATGAAAAGAATGAAATCACAGGGATTGGAAATGTAGCAACGATTTGTCTTTATTCACATAAAATATGACTATATATGTCTCGACTTATAGAGATGCTATAGGTAAATTATTAGAATTAACAAGAGAGTTTAACAAGTCAACATACAAAAGTCAACTGGATTTCTATATACCAGAAATGAACAGAAAATGAAAAGTTTAAAAGATACCATTTAAATACTATGAAAAAGTGTATGCTGAGACAACTTAGATGAAATGGACAGATTCGTAGGAAGATACAAACTATCGAAATTGACTGGAAGAAATAGAAAAGCTGAATATATAAGTAAAGAACTTGATGTTAGCAGTATAGAAAACTTCCCGCAAAGAAAGCCCAGGACCAGATGGCTTCACTGGTGGAGGAATTAATACCAATTCTTTATAAATTCTTTCCCAAAAAAATCAAAGAGGAAGGAATACTTCACAACTCATTTTGAGGTCAGTAATACTCTTATACCAAAACCAGACAAAGCTATCACAAGAAAACTACAGACCAATATCACTTAAGAATATATATATATAAGAATCCTTCATTAAATACTAGCAAACTAAATCCAGTAACATATAAAAAGGATTGTCCGCCATGACCAAGTAAGACTTATTCCAATAATGCAAGGTTGGTTTAACATTCAGAAATCAGTTAATATAATTCACTACATCAATAAAATAATAAACAAAAACAAAACAATCCTCTCAATAGATGCAGATTAAGTATTTGACAAAATCCAACACACTTTTGTGATCAAAAACACTCAACAAACTAGGAATTGAAAAGATTTTCTTCAGTCTGATAAAGGGCATCTACAAAAAGCCCATAGCTAATATCACATGTAGTGGTGGAAGACAGGATGCTTTCCCCCTGAAATCAGGAACAAGATAAGGATAAAAAATATATATATAAAAGGAACAAGACAAGGAGATCCACCCTCATGATTTCTATTCCACATTGTACTGGGGCTCTAGCTAAGGCAATTAGGCAAGAAAAAGAGGCATCCACATTGAAAAGGAAGAAGTAAAATTATCTCTATTTGCAGATGATGTAATCTTGTATGTAGAAAATCCTAAGGAATGTACTATCCACTAAACTCTGTTATTAGTTAAATTAGTTATTAGAACTAGTAAATGAGCTCACCAAGGTTTCAAGATATAAGAGCAGGGAATTCCGTGGCAGTGCATCCCAGTGGTTAGGACTCTGCGCTTCCATTGCAGGGGGCACGGGTTTGATCCCTGGTCAGGGAACTAAGATCTTGGAAGCCACATGGTGCCGCCAAAAAAAAAAAAAAAGATATTGAATATACAGAAATCAATCAATATACAGAAATCAATCATATTTCTATACACTAGCAATGAACAATCTGAAAATAAAATTAAAGCAATTCATTTATAATAACATAAAAAAGAATAAAACACTTAGGAATATGTTTAACAAAGGAAGTACAAAATAGCATGCTCTGAAAACTTCAAAACATTGCTGAAAGAAATTAAAGTAGAATAAATAAATGGAAACACATCTTATGTTCGTGGATCAGAGTAATTAATATTATCCACACCCTCTCCAGCATTTGTTGTTTGTAGATTTTCTGATGATGCCCATTCTAACTGATGTGAGGTGATACCTCATTGTAGTTTTGATTCGCATTTCTCTGATAATTAGTGATGTTGAGCAGCTTTTCATGTGCCTCTTGGCCATCTGTATGTCTTCTTTGGAGAATTGTCTATTTACATCTTCTGCCCATTTTTGGATTGGGTTGTTTGTTTTTTTAATATTGAGCTGCATGTACTTTTTATATATTTTGGAGATTAATCTTTTGTCCATTGATTCATTTGCAAATATTTTCTCCCATTCTGAGGGTTGTCTTTTCGTAGTTTGTTTGTAGTTTCCTTTGCTGTGCAAAAGCTTTTAAGTTTCATTAGGTCCCATTTGTTTATTTTTGTTTTTATTTCCATTACTCTAGGAGGTGGATCAAAAAAAATCTTGCTGTGATTTATGTCAAAGAGTGTTCTTCCTATGTTTTCCTCTAAGAGTTTTGTAGTGTCTGGTCTTACATTTAGGTCTCTAATCCGTTTTGAGTTTATTTTTGTGGATAGTGTTAGGGAGTGTTCTAATTTCATTCTTTTACATGTAGCTGTCCAGTTTTCCCAGCACCACTTATTGAAGAGACTGTCTTTTCTCCATTGTATATCCTTGCCTCCTTTGTCATAGATTAGTTGACCATAGGTGTGTGGGTTTATCTCTGGGCTTTCTATCCTGTTCCATTGATCTATGTTTCTGTTTTTGTGCCAGTACCATATTGTCTTGATTACTGTAGCTTTGTAGTATAGTCTGAAGTCAGGGAGTCTGATTCCTCCAGCTCCGTTTTTTTCCCTCAAGACCACTTTGGCTATTTGGGGTCTTTTGTGTCTCCATACAAATTTTAAAATTTTTTGTTCTAGTTTTCACAATATTGATTCTTCCAATCCAAGAACATGGTATATCTCTCCATCTGTTTGTATCATCTGTAATTTCTTTCATCAGTGTCTTATAGTTTCCTGCATACAGGTCTTTTGTCTCCCTAGGTAGGTTTATTCCTAGGTATTTTATTCTTTTTGTTGCAATGGTAAATGGGAGTGTTTCCTTAATTTCTCTTTCAGATTTTTCATCATTAGTGTATAGGAATGCAAGAGATTTCTGTGCATTAATTTTGTATTCTGCAACTTTACCAAGTTCATTGATTAGCTCTAGTAGTTCTCTGGTGGCATCTTTAGGATTCTCTATGTATAGTATCATGTCATCTGCAAACAGTGACAGTTTTACTTCTTCTTTTCCGGTTTGTATTCCTTAAAAGGAAACCCTCTTGCACTGTTGGTGGGAATGTAAATTGATACAGCCACTATGGAGAACAGTATGGAAGTTCCTTAAAAAACTAAAAATAGAACTACCATGTGACCCAGCAATCCCACTTCTGGGCATAAACCCAGAGAAAACCATAATTCAAAATGACACATGCACCCCAATGTTCATTGCAGCACTATTTACAATAGCCAGGACATGGAAGCAACCTAAATGCCCATCGACAGACGAATGGATAAAGAAGATGTGGTACATATTTGCAATGGAATATTACTCAGCCATAAAAAGGAATTAAACTGAGTCGTTTGTAGAGATGTGGATGGATCTGGAGACTGTCATACAGAGTGAAGTGTGTCAGAAAGAGAAAAACAAATATCATATATTAACACATATATGTGGAACCTAGAAAAGTGGTACAGATGAACCAGTTTGCAGGGCAGAAATTGAGACACAGATGTAGAGAACAAACGTATGAACACCAAAGGGGGAACGTGGCAGGGGGGGAAGGGTGGTGGTGTGATGAATTGGGAGATTGGGATTGACATATATACACTAATATGTATAAAATGGATGACTAATAAGAACCTGCTGTAAAAAAAAAAAGAATAATTAATATTATTATGATGTCGATACTCCCCAAACTGATCTATATATCCAATGCAATCCCTATCAGAATTCCAGCTGGCTTCGTTGTATGAACTGACTGATCCAAAATTCATAC
Organism: Stenella coeruleoalba; assembly: GCF_951394435.1. Lineage (NCBI taxonomy): Eukaryota > Metazoa > Chordata > Mammalia > Artiodactyla > Delphinidae > Stenella > Stenella coeruleoalba. The sequence goes on from NC_137157.1 coordinate 5,141,248, forward strand.
AAACACTCACGGACCCAGAATATCCAAAGCAATCTGGAAAATGAAGAGCAAAGTTGGAGGATTCACACTTCCTGATTTCAAAACATACTACAAAGCTACAGGAATAAAGACAGTGCAGTACTGGCCTAAGTAGAGACTTATAGGTTAATGGAATAGAATTAAGAGACCAGAAATGAACCTTCACAATGACAGCCAATTGATTTTGGCAAGGGAGCCAAAACCATTAAATGGGGAAAGAATAAACTTTTCAACAAATAATGCTGGGACAATTGGATATCTACATGCCAATGAATGAAGTTGGATGCCTATCTCACACCCTAAGCTAAGAAATTAACTCAAAATCTATCAAAGACCTAAATGTAAGAGGGAAAACTGTAAAAGTCTTAGATGAAAACACAGGCCTAAATCTTCGTGATGTTGAACTGAGCAATGATTTCTTAGATCTTTGCACACACACGCAACTAAGGGAAAAAAAGGTAATTTGGGTCTTCATCAAGATTAAAATTTTGTACTTCAAAGGACACTGCCAACTAAAGAACGTCACTTGCCATCCAGCTCTACAAGGATTAGGTCATCAGGAATTCAGGGTAAAGATCAGGAACGAGGCCCTTTGTGCTCTGGGAAAAACTGGCAGAACAGACCTTCAGATGCTTGGATACTTTCAGGAGGAAATTCTATGTACCCAGTTTCTTGCATCTTTGCATACCTAGAAGAGCACTAAAATCATGAACGGAGACATCTGTTCCTCGTGACTAGCAGCGACCTTCTCTTGAGATGTGTGCCTGATTGCACGTACCCCCTTCACCAAAATCATATTTTTACAGACCTTCCCCCCACCTCTTTGGAGCAGGTCCTCAGAGCCATCTGAGAGGCTGTCTCCCAGGCTCCAGTCCTCAGTAAGTCCCCAAATAAAACTGAAACTCACAGCTCTCATGTTGTGTGTTTTCTTTCCCCCCAGTTGACAACACCATTGAGAAAGAGAAAAGACAAGCCACATGATGAAGGAAATTTTTGCAAATCATATATCTGATAATGGCTAATATATAAATTATATCAATGTACATATCACACTTTGTTTATCTATTTATCACTTGATGGACATTTGGGTTGTTTTCACTTTTTGGCTATTGTGAATAATGCTGCTATGAACGTTTGTGTACAGGTTCTTGTGTGGACATATTTCTATTTCTGTTAGGTAGGGGTGGAATTGCTGAGTCATATGGTAACTCTCTGTTTTTTTGTTTTTTGTTTTTTTTCGGTACGCGGGCCTCTCACCGCTGTGGCCTCTCCCGTCACGGAGCACAGGCTCCAGACGCGCAGGCTCAGCGGCCATGGCTCACGGGCCCAGCCGCTCCGCGGCATGTGGGATCTTCCCGGACCGGGGCACGAACCCGCGTCCCCGGCATCAGCAGGCGGACTCTCAACCACTGCGCCACCAGGGAAGCCCGGTAACTCTATGTTCAACCTTTGGAGGAACTGCCAGACTGTTTTCCGGAATGGCTGCACCATGTTACATTCCCGCAGGGTATGAGGGTTCCTGTTTCTCCACATTCTTGATAGCTCTGGCAATGATCTGTCTTCTTAATTGTAAGTCCCCCAGAGCCCATCTCACTGTGTTCTGATTTGCATTCCTCTGATGGCTGATGACGTTGAGCATCTTTTCCATTTGCTGAATGTCCCTTTGTATGTCTTCTTCGGAGAAATGTCTGTTCACAAACTTTGCCCATTTTTTTTTCTTTTTTTTTTTTTTTTACCGGTTGTCTTCTTCGGATTGAGTTGTAAGAATCCTTGATGTGTTCTAGATTCAAATCTCTTATCAGATATATGATTTGCAAACAATGTCTCCCATTCTGTGAGCTGTCTTTTCACTTTCTTGGTGGTATCCTTTGAAGCACAAAAGTTTTCAATCTCAGCGAAGTCCAATTTATCTATTTTTTCTTTGTGTGCTTTTGGTGTTGTATCTAAGAAACTATTGCTCAATCAATTGTGGTGTGTGTGTGTGTGTGTGTGTGTGTGTGTGTGTGTGTGTGTGTATGGATGGATATAATTATTTTTTAACAGAAATGAGGCCATGTTTTTAACCACTTTTCACAACCTCCTTTGAGAACTTAGCACTGTGTGTTGAGTGGTTTAGTTTGTGAATGAATATTGCCATGTTGCCAGGCATCACCAATTTTAGTGTCAGCCATTCAGTTCCTGGGCACATTTTCGCCATTGTGCGCAGTGTGGAGGCAGTCGGCTCTGCCCATATGCCCTTACTTACGTGCTCAGCATGAATCTCCGGAAGTAGACCTTCTGAGTGGAAGGACTCGCACGTTTCTATGACTTCCTGCTGTGATTATTGCCATCGCTTTGTGCCTGGGGGATGTGTGAACAGATTCAGTTGCTGCAGGCGGGCAGGGGCACAGGATCTATGCATGCAGAATGGATGGCCCTTCCTGGTCTGAGCTCTCAGAGCATCTTGGACTGGCTTCTGTCTGCCTCCAAGCCTGGCGGAAGAGGAGCACGACCGCATTTCCGTGCTGAGCTGAAGGTGGTTGCTGACGGCCCCAGACACCTGGAACCAACCTCACGGCCCCGCCGGCTCCCACGGATGCTGGATCAGTTGCACACCCCAGGGGCCCAGGGCAGGGGGGACCCACATGCAGGTCTTCTTCCAGCCCTGTCTGCCCTCCATGCAAAGAAGTCCCTTCTGTAGGAATAGCCTCAAATCAAAGAGGGTGCTCTGGGGGCTTCCCGGGTGGCACAGTGGTTGAGAGTCCGCCTGCCAATGCAGGGGACACGGGTTCGTGCCCCGGTCTGGGAAGATCCCACATGCCGCGGGGCGGCTGGGCCCGTGAGCCATGCCACTGAGCCTGCGTGTCCGGAGCCTGTACTCCACAACAGTGAGAGGCCCGCGTACCGCAAAAAAAAAAAAAACCCCAAAAAAACAGGGTGCTGTGACTGGAGGAGAACTTCAGGCTGGACTTCGTCCCTTTGGTGGCTCACAAATAGACCAGCCATTATGCAGGTGATATGCTAACGTCAGGATTCGTGTAAGATGGTAACTGACTCTGAGGCCAGAGTGTGCACCTTGCCTTTGGGCTCCACCTCCCCAGATTGGGACCTCGCATCCGTCAAACTCCCACGTATCTAAAGCAAAGCGTTTGCACCTGGACAAGGCCATCCTTCAAGCAAACCCACACAGAGATGGGGAGAGCAGAGGTCTCAGAGATAGCCGGAGAGAGCCTCTCAAAGAGGAAGCCAAGGGCTGAGCCAGAGATGTGTATTCATAAGTGCGCACAGACACATCCGCCTGGCATCTGGAGTGGCAGGCGGGAGATAAATGGAAGATTTTGGAATACAATTAACGTAATGGTAGTCCTCCGGCCCCACAGAGTTCAATTTGCAGAAGCAGCGTTTCAATATGGGCTGTTTATCACTCCACGGAGGCCGGTGACACAGAGATAACGGAAAAGCTGTTGTGTGGTCCAGGCGGTGATCTGTCTTGGAGACAATCCTGATGATTTTGTGTAAGGAAGCATCATTACCCAGAAATGTGGTTCGAATGAGTGTATCCCGTTTGATGGCTGGCATTGGGCCCTCTTGATAAGAATCTGAGCGTCCTGGTGTGTCTGTGAAATTACCAGAGAGTCTGCCCCTGAAGCAGGAGTTGTGGGCTCCAGAGCCCGAGCCTGGGAGTTCTGCTGCCTCCTCTCAGGGTCCCAGCTGCAGTCTGGCCACCCTGGGGGAGAACAAGCTCCCTGTCTTTGAGGTAATCAAAGCTAGAGTGAACTCTTAGAGGTGGTAGCTGATGCTGCTGGTCACCTAGCTAATAGCCACTCTCCCTGATTTTGGTCAGAGCTGCAAAATGCCCACTTAAACCACTTTCTCTCCCACCCTCCTTTGTGGTTAGCAGTGGCCCAGTGGCACCATTCTGGCTAAAAAGGTATGACAGTCATTGGGGATGGCTTCTGGGAAAGCTTAAAGTACCAGAGTTAGACACCACTTCCTCTTTTTTTGGATCTTTGTGTCCTTCCTCCTGTCCAGAATGCAGAGGTAGTGGCTTGATCTCAGCAGCCATTTTGTGACCATGAGGATCATAGTCACAGGCTGAGGAGCACAGGGCACAAGGACAAAGGAGCCTAGGCATTGATGACATTGTCAGACTGAAGCAGCTGAACCGGACCTCTGGACTTTTTCATGAGCCATAACAGGTCCAGATGGGGAATGAGTTCTGCCCTCAAGCATCTGGAATCTGGGCAAGTGTGTGGCTGTATTTTTTAGCCTCAGAGCCTGTGAGGAGGGTGGAGGGACAATAAGAGGAATGAGGCTTGGGTGAGGGGAGAGTTCTAAAGGGGCGTTGGGGAAGGCTTCCTGGAGGAGGTGGCATATGAACTGGGCCTGGGAGGATATGTAGGGTGAAGATGGGCAGACACAGGCACGGAGGAGAAGAGGGGGTGGGCTGGGAAAAAAGGCAGGGTTCGGTTTGACTGGAGAGCTGGGTGCTGTGGATGGAGAGATGGACAGAGAGAAAACAATTGGGCAAAGTAGGTTGGGAGCAAGCCTACTTGTAATATCTGAGAAAGGACCCAGGAGAGGTATCTAGAAAGACCAGACAATAGGCTGACACAGGTGATTCTCCTGGGAGGACCATGAATCATGGGGCTCTTAATCCTGCCAACAACAGGTGTGTGCCGGAAGCTGGCCCCCAGAGATGATTTCCGGGGGTGGGCATGTGACCCAAACTGGCCAATCAGGGTCTTCTCTGGGACTTTCCCTGGCTTCCTGGGTGAGGCTCAGCTGGACCAACTTCCCAGCCATGGAAGATGACATCTGCAGAGCAAGACCAAAGCACGGGGGAAGAAGAGGAGAGAGGAAAAGGGAGAGAAGCCGGATGCCGTTTGGGCCCTGGAGGAATCACCCTACTGGAGCCAGAGCTGTTGACCATTTTCTGAACCACCGCAGCCAAAGATTGTCCTGTCTGATGACATGAAAACAGATGCCTGGAGGCTGCAGTTCGCGGGGGATGCAGCCCTCTGTGTGCAGCAGGCAGGGCAGAGGAAGGAGCTGGCACCAGCGGCCTCTCTGGGGCCACCAGCCCTGGTCCCACGGGAGCGAAGCAGCTGGCTTTGCAGAAGCCGGAGCTTTGGGGGTTTGGTAGAGAAACAACTGGAGGTGGGCCGACGTGGCTGCTTCCTTACAGCACCGGTAAAACTCCTGCAGAGACAAGCCTGCAAACAGAAAAGAAAGTACAGCTTTGGTCAGAGGAGCTCCTTCTGCCTGGGGCCTCAAGTCCAGGAATGGAGTGCTTGGCAAGGCTGCAAAAGCGAAATTCTCTGCCCCAACCGGGGTTCCCATGAGCAGAGGTGGGAGGTGGGAGCTGCAGTGGGGGAGGGAAGCTGGGGACTGGGGGGCCGTGCCAGGCCCTCCTGATACCCCTGCTCTACATTCCTGGCTGAGCCGACACAAGTGACCCCAATACAAGAAACCCACCGGAAAAGTCCCCCCACCAGGTACAGACCAGCCTGGGGTGCACACTGCTGTGGCTGCAGCCCCGGCTGACAGATAACCCAGGCCTGGAGGCAGCTGGCTGGGGAAGGTGGTTGCTAAGAGACAGAAATCTCAAGGCTGACGTCCGAATTTCAGGCCATGACTCAGAAAGAACCCTGGCTTTTGTCCCTGGCCCACGGCATCTTCAGGAACCATATCCCCAGGGGCCACCTGAGGCCTGAGGGGGGCAGGTGTCTAGACCTGGAGACAGGTGCGGGGGCTTAGCCCTGATACAGGCCTGGACCTTGGACAGACAGAGCCAGTGCTCCCGGGTCCCCCCTCCGGATGCAGTGGTCAAGGAAGATGCTCCCAGGGTGGCCACATGGGCTCCCGCAGGGCTCACTCCACTGCAGGAAGGATGTCCTAGGGTGTCAGCTGGACTCTGAATGTGAATACACATTCACACACTCAGGATGCACACACACGGACACACACACATACACACACGTCGATGCAGCCACACAGTTTGATTTATGTTCCAAGACACCATTCTTTCTCCCTTCTCAGCTGCCCTCTGCCTCGGTCCAGCAAACCCCTAAGATTCCATCTTAAATGTCAGTTTATCAGAAAGACTGTCCCTAAACCCCTCCAGCAGGAACCCATGTGCTCCCCTTACAGAGCGCCGTGTACGGCTGCGGCCGTGGATCCGGTGACCCAGTGGACCTCTGGAATGGAAACTCCTTAAGGTCAGACATCGAAGCTTTTTCATTGTTAACGTACTCAGCACTTAACTCGTAGCAGGCTTTCACTAAATGTTTATTAAATGCAATGGAGATTTCTAAGTGCTGGACCTGCCCCCTCTTGCCTCTCCTTCTGGAAAGGATAAAAAGTTTTCTTTGCTCACTACGCTTATTTTTTCATGCATTTTGTTATTTTTAATCGAAATAATATAATATTCCTTTCATCAATTTTCTTCAAAATGATGACTTAGGGTGCTCCAAGTCCCAGTGCATAGGAATATTTCTATAGGGTCTCAAATGAAAATTAGGAATTTAATATTCTGAGGTGTTTTCGCTACGATCAAGTGAGGAAGAGTAGCTTGACATTTTGAGTTGTTCGGCACCATTGCTGGGGTCTGTGAGAACTAGATGGTGGGGATTCTCCGGGAAAGCCTGAGGACACACTTCCAGCCTTCCCAGAGTCCCTGCCCACTGGGGTCCCTTTCCTGGGGCTCCGAGGCCTCCACCGCCTCCCTTCCAGCTTGCACCCACGGCCGTGAATACCTGGAGGGGTCCTGCCCCACACGTGTGCCTTCCCCACCATGCTTTGCTCTGGCCTTCTTTCTGGACAGGAAAACATTCCAGAACCCAGTTTCCCAGGAAAGAGTGGTTCATATTCCCTCTAGGTCTCTGGAAAGACACACGTCTGACTCTTCAGGAGAAGGTTCACGGCGTCAAGAGGAAACTGATGCTCCAGCCCTGCTGAAGGTAGCATCTCTCTAGATACAGAAGGTCTAGGGCATCCTCCAGCCATGGTCCTTTCCCCGAGGGAGAGCTGTTTATTTCCTAACTAGATTGAAGCTACAGACCCCTCCGACCTCTGACTCACTCACTACCCCCAGCGTGGGTCACGATGCTCTTGGGTCTAAAGGCCAACGATCAGGTGGACAAGCTGAAAACCCGGGACCAGATGCCTTGGTTTGATTTCTAACTCAGTGACCACGGGGATAAGTATCTCATCTGAGCCATGATTTGCTCGCCCTGTAAGGTGGGCATTTTCATCCCCATTTCACAGATTCGGAACACTGAGGCCCAAGGACATGAACTGCCTCATCCAGCTAGGAAGTGGGAGACCCAAGAGTGGGCTGAGGAAGCCTGACCCCAAAGTCCACGCCGTCCCATGGCTTTGCTGGCCACACCAGGGGAAACTGAGGCGCAGAGAGTGAGCGATGCTCCCCACGGCCCCCAGGAGGTGGTGGCCTAGCCGGGGTCAGACCTCAGGGGCCCCTTCCCCGCCGCAGTGCTGGGGATGACGCTGAGCCTGGCGGCCTTGCCAGGAAGGACATGTCAGACAAACCCCCTTGGGTCCTAGAAGCAAGGGGACCCCGAGGGGTGTTCATACACGAAGTGTTGGGCACGTGCCCTGAGGGGAGAGTCTGACTTCCTGCCTCCACCAAGGACTGGCGGGAGACGTTGCCAAAGCCTGGCCTGTGGGGACATGAAGGGCCCAGCGTTCGCCTCCTGCTGGGCGTTCTGCCTTCTCAACCCAGTTAAAGGCGGCACCAGCGGGGGAGCGTGAAGTTGATAAACGTGCAGACGGCAAACCCAGAGCAGCCCTCTTCCCCGTCACACAGATCCAACCAGCAGAGCCTGTGGCTGTCAAGAGGCGAGTCCACCAGCTACGGCGCACTGGGACCCTCGGGGCAGGAGGGTGCATGGCCCCCAGGTGCGGCCCCTCACCTTCACGTGGCCTGAATCACCTCCACTGGGACGTCCCCACAGAGGTTTGGGGTTGTTTTGGTTTTAATACAAAGAATTTGTCCTGGGCCAAGATGCTTTCCCTGTTAAAAATGGTTTTAGTTCCTGACACCTGGATGAGGCTCTGAGGACGGGTGTGTGGGCAGCTGGGATGAAGGGGGGTTATCTTAGTTGAGCGAGATGCTGCCATGTGCCAGAACTGTCATTTCATGCATGACCTTGTACGGCCATCAGCACAGTGGTTTATCCTCACACGATAGGTTTCCCTGTGTAAGTTGGGGGAAGGGGTTAGACTTGAGCAGCTCTAAGCCCCGCACCCACAATCTGGCATCAGGGATGGCAGATCCGGGGTGGGAGGGCAGGTGCCCAATTAATAACTGATGAATTCATCAAGGCTGTCTTGTAACCTGCACTTCAACTTGACAATAGACCTGCATCAGTCAGGTGTTCCACTGAGAGTGCGCCCGGGGGCCCCAACCTGGTGGACCCTGGTGTCCTCTACGGCTCAGGGTCCCACGGGTAACTGAGGTGGGGCTGGGATTTGAACCCACGTCTCTGACCCCGGAGCCTAGTTGGATCTGCCTCTTTCCTGCTCACACCAAGTCCAGGGCTGCCTCCTATGAATGGTTCTTCTGCATTGTTGACATCCGGAAGCTTCTTTATCTGCTGGGGGGCCCTTGCCTGAGTCCGTGCAAGGGAAGCAGCGGGAGTGAAAATCCTATTGCCGCGGGGCATCAAGGGCTGACCACGTGCAGACAGCCTGGCTTCGCACGGTCCTCCTGGCAACCTCGGGGGAAAAGAGTCCACGCAGCGGGCGCTCGCCACGTCCCAGGCTCCGCGACAGCACGCCCACGGGAGACACTCAAGGCTCACAGGAACGCCATGGAGGGTTCAGCCTATTTCATTTTACAGCCGGGGAAGGCGAAACTCAGAGAGGTCCCTTGTCCGAGGCCAAGCCCGGATCTGTATCTTTCCTCTGCGTCAGCCTCCGACAGGCGGGGATGTGTCCTGGGAGCACTCCCAGAGCCAGGGCTTGGGATGTGGGCAGAATTCTCTGTGTGTCCACAGGTACCACCACACCCTCTGTGGAGAGGATCGGTGTCTGGAGGGAACAAGGCTGGAGATCCCAGAGGGACCCCCAGTCCGATGCGCCTGGCCCGTTGGGGCTGAGCTGAACTGTTCCCGCACTTTCTCCTTTTGGTGACTGTTGCTACCACCCCCATCGCCCGGGGCTGGGCCCATGTGTCTCTCCCTGGGCCTGGGGCAGGTCAGCGATGGGGTGACGTGACAGGCTCCAGGGATCTACGCACCCCACCATCCTGGCCCCAGGAGGATTCCAGAGCTTTTCTGGAGACCTCGGCCAGACAGCACCTCCTTCTGCAGTCCCAAGAATACAGGAAGGATGGTGCAGAGGGCCAGAATCCCCGGCAAGGTTCTTAAGGGGAGTTTTCATGGCCATCACCACGATAATGGAGGTTCCTCCTCTGAGAATTGCCCAAGCTTCTTCTCCCTCGCCCTCCGCCCGCTTCCTCCCCTCCCTCCATCCCTCCATCTCTCCATCCCTTCAGCCCTCCTCCATCCTTATCTCCCTCCTTCTCTCCATCCCTCCTCCCTCCATCCCTTCACCCCTTCATCCCTTCATCCCCCATCCCTCCATCTCTGTATCCCTAATCCCTTCCTCTGTCTCTCCATCTTTCCTCCTCTACCTCTTTTCTTCCTGCCTGCCCTTCCTCTCCCAACAGTAGATGACCACACCTGGCCTCTGCTTCCACGGGGCTTGCGAGATGCCGCCTTCTCTTTGTGGCCTTGGCACCTGGCCCTGCAGCCCTAGATGGGAGACTTAAGGGACAGCAAGGGGTGGGGGTTCACATGGTATGTGGCCAGGCAGAGGCCAACTCACCCGCCTGCCATCCCAGGGCCTGTCACCGGCTCCAGACGGAGGCGACCTCAGCCACGTTGCTCATCTGATCTGGGTTCTGAGAGGAATATTCGGGGAGGGAGCGCTGGCAGGTCTGTCTTGCCACGGTGCAGACCCAGCTGCTAGCGGCATTTGGCGCTTAGTAGGAGCTCCAAGAGGGACGTTGCGCACACGTCTTCCTTGCATTTGTTCTTAGTGTCCTGGAAGGCGCAGGTGATGTGCCTGGAGTGGGAGGCAGCAGGTGCCTAAGCACGTATGCGGTGTGCCCCCCATGCCCAGCTCGTCTGCACAAAAGGCTGAGAACCCAGAGGAGGAGAGAGGAAGGGCGCTCCGGCCGAGTTCTCCCGGGACGGGGACCTGAGTGCTGAGCCTGGAACAGGAAGCGGTCTCCTGGGCTGCAGAAGCAGGGAGAGCACCTGCACCCCAGGTGGGGAGAGCCACGCGGGCCAAGGGAAGCAGGCGTCGGATGAAGGATGTATGACACGTAATGCGAGCGGGGCAGAGCCGGCGAGAGTGTTCGGAGGGGAGATGGAGATCCTGAGTGTTGAGACGGAAGCTCCAGCCTCATCCTCATAACCCAGGCTCACCCCTACTTTCCAAAGACACCTCCTGTCTGCACACAAGAGAGGAAAAGCCTCCTCCCCCGAGATCCTGCAGGAAGCAGGGCCACGGCTCAGCTCTCACCTCCTGGAGAAATCATCACCATTTCTCTGAGTTGCCTCCAGAATTGCTTTTCCCCAAACCCTAGTTACGGAGAACACGATCATATACTACGTGCTTCCCAGGCGTCCTCAGAGAAGACTCTGACTGCAGCGCGGCCGCCCCCGGCAGGTTCCCCACTCTGGGCGGCCACTTAGTCTGTCAGAATCAGAGCCAGCATGCGGCTTGTCCCCGAGAGCTGGCATGAAGAGGTGCCTGGTGGCCCGGGGACCGGAACATGCCGCTCGCAGATAAATTGAGTTCTGCAGCTAAACTGTCCAATTCCTCAAAGAAACTGTCAAACCATGTCAGGGGAAATCCCAGTAAATCCTGAAAACCGCCGCTGCTGGATGATAAAAGTCAGAGACGCTGAAGGTTATTAGGAAAAGTACTCCTCCGCATGACAGCGGGGAGAGCCTTGAGGAGGGCTTGAGGCGGGGCTGACGGCCAGGAGGGGCTGAGGAAGGCGCTGCTGGCCCGTGGGGTCTTTGGGCTGGAGTGGGGTCCCTGTGCAATCGTCTGTAGGGGGTGCAGCACTCCGGGCCAGTCAGCCTTCCCCCGCTACCCCCATGCGGCTCTGTTTCACTTTGCTTTCCCTTCTCTGTAATTCAAGAACAAATAGGGCTGAATCCAGCAGCTTGTCTCCGCAGCCTCAACCCTGTGCATAAACAGTCTCTCCCCTTCACGACGGGAGCTCCCTGGGGATGGGGAAGCGCTGGACCATGGATGCCAGAGAGTGGAACTGACAGCGAGTCAGAGCAAATTCCTGGGAGGGGTCACCTGGGACTCCTACGACAGGAGGATGGAGGATGCCACGTGCCAGGGCCAGGCGGGGCATGCGCGGGGCTGGGGGATGGAGAAGGGAAGAGCCCCCTCCACTCACGCCCAGCTCTGTCCCTCCCCACACCACTGTGCTCAGGAGACCCCCTCCACATACCCCACCCCCCCATCCACAGTGTGTCTCTCCTTCTTCCAGCCGGTCCTCTGGGAATGTTGTCTACACTTGCCGGCCGCACTGTGTACTCACCACCTCAATCCTCAGGGTGGGCTTTGCTGCCATCCCTCACCCAGGCGGCTGTGGCCAAAGTCGCAGTGAGGCAGTGAACCCTGGGACCCTGGGGTTGTCTGGTCCCCTTGCCCTCTCAGCAGCATTTGCCCGTTAGGCCTGAAGGACGCTGTGCCCGGATCCCCAGGCGTGTCCTCTGAGAGCTGAGGTCAGCTCTAAGTCTGTGGGGACCCGGGAGGCCTGGAGTCAGGTCAGGCCGCTGGCCACATCTGAAGCTCCTCGGGGCCCCTACGTCTGCCCCTGCAAAGCAGGGCCCGGGTCACCTGCCTCCCGGAGAGCAGACTGTCAAGTCTGCCAAGTCCAAAGCAGAAGGTGGGGTGGAGGTGAGCAGGGGGGACCGCCCTGGCCCCAGGGGCTCCTTCTTTGGGGATCCCTGCCCTTTGCAGCTCTCTGGCCCACAAGGCCCCTGTGGGGTGCTGGGACTCAGGATGGACGGAGGGCAGGGGCTCAGGCATCAGACGGGGGTCTGTGTTGTCTGCCTGGACGACGCCCACTGTGCCTGCCCCTGAGCTCACGGTGGACGATGCCCCCACGGCAGATCCGTCCTCTGCCTCAGGCTGCGTCCTGCCCTGATGTGGGCAGGTCCATCCCCAGGGCCTGTTGCAGGGTATCTGAGGCCCAGGGCTGGGACTGAGGCCAGCTCCTGCCCTCGATCCAGAGTCCCACAGAGCACTGTCCCAGAGTCCAGAGTCGGGGGGGGCGGGGGACCAAGACTCAGAGGGTTTGGAAGGACAGCTCGGCTGCTGGGCCCCAAGGGACAGCCCCTGCCCTCTAGGAGCCTGAGCCAGAGTCTTCCGGCCGTTGCAGTTGCTTTGGAAACCGGGACCCCAGGCTTTCATGTTCACCCACCCCCCACAAAGCTGGGGCTGGAAGGAAGGTGGGTAGGTAACGTGGGGAGGACCTAGGCCAGGGCTGACTGTGTTCAGTCCTGCCCTTTGGGCCCCAGTGCTCCCATGGAGGCAGGGAGAACCTTCAGGGGCCCCGCCCGTGGCAGTGCAGGTACGCTGGGAAGGCGCTCTGGGCCACCCAGGGCTGCACAGTCCAGCACAGGGGCCATCTGGCCCGTCTGCCACAGCCGGGGGGCAGGAAGGAGGGACGCTGGGGCCCTGGGCTGCCAGAGACTCAGGAGGGATCTAGAAAAAGAAATTCCCTCCTGGTTCCCTCACCAGCCTCTTGTCCAGCAGGCCCGCACCACTGCCTAAATGCTTGGAAGAGGGAAAACTTGGGTTCCCCCCATGCTTTGCCTGGCCTTCCCCCAGCATCCCAATTCTGAGATTTTCAGGGCCCTGGTTTCAGACAAGCTCTGGAACAGGAAAGGGGAGAAGGAAGGCTCTGGAATCTTCTCGGCACAAACCCTGGCCCGAAACCCCGTCGGCTCTGCCTGCAAGGGTCTCAGTGAGCTCAGCCACTCCCACTGGCCTTATTCACACCCGGACCCTAACTGAGCTTGAAGATCCTGCGAATGGAGGTCCAGGATGCAAGAAAGCAGGTGTGCACTGCACTCAGAAGATGGCAGACCCAAGACCCCTCAAAGCTGGTACCTGACCATGGAAGCCCTGAAGCTCAGCTGCCTGGACAATGCTCCCCACCCTGGGCACAGCCCTCTACAGTTTGCCAGTGCTTTCTCATTCATGCTCACATTCAATCTTCCCAACATCCCAAGGACGCAAGCGGAGCAGACGTGGTCATTCCCATTTTACAAGTGAGGAAACTGAGGCTCCGTGAAGGTTTGTGACTTGGACAGCATTGCGCGGTAGAGCTGGAGGTGGGATTTGCACCCAGATCCAGGGCCCCTGGGGGACATGTGGCCCCGGGCCCCTGGGGCCTCTTCCCATGCTGACTCACACGGTGACGGTGACACACAGGCTGGAAGGTCCCGCTTCCCCTGGGAGTGTCTGGACAAGTGAGCGGCGGAGCCTCTGGTGAACAGCTGGTGGGGGGAAGGTATCCGTGTAGGCTCCTCCTCCAGACACGGGGCCTTTGAGGACCGAGGCAGTGATGCCTGCAGGCTGACACTGATGAACAGACGGAGAGTCGGCATGTGGATTTGTTCCCCGGTTCCTGGTGAAGAGCGCTCCCGGTAAATGGTCTGAGGAACCCGAGGCGGCACCCCGCTGGGCTGCCAGGGCCCCCAAGGCTCATCTGCTCCAATCCTGGAGATGTGGCACAGAGAGGGGGGTCGTCCTGCCCAAAGCCACACAGCATGTCAGGGACCAGCAGGACTGGGCCTGACTGCTGGGGTGGGGACAGCCTGGACCCCTCAGGCCCTCACACCCCCAGGCCCTTGCTGGCTCCCAGGGAGCTGCTCTGGATCCTCTCTGGCCCTCCAGGCACCCCTGGCTCCTGGCAGGTGGCCTTTCGTCTGCCGGCCATTGGCCATAACCCTCCCGGCTGTGCCGCCGTGGCCAGAGCTCTTCTGCCCGCTCACCCTCCACCGAGCGTCCCCGGGTGTGGGTGTTTGGACAGGTCGACAGGGCAAGGCTTGCTCTGACGGAGTTTGGGGTCCACAAGAGAACGGGTGCTTGCTGGTGACTGCTCTCCTCTGAGCACCTGGGAGCCAGGTGGGCAGCGTCCTGGCCGAGGCCACAGTGGCTGAGGGAAGCTGGGCGCTCAGCTGCAGAGCCAGGGCTGGGAGGCTGAGAGTTGGAGAGAGAAGCAGACCCAGTGGGCACCTGGCGGGGGGTGGCAGCCGGAGGTGCCAGGAGATGGTCGGCTCTGGGTGGACTTTCCGGACAGACGGACGCACGGACACTGCTCACAGGAGGAGTGTGCCTCTGGGGGAGGGCCAGGCAGTGGACCCCTCCTCCCCTTCGACACCTCACCCCTATATTCCTCCCTCAGCTGAGCCTTCAACCTGGCTCTGTCCCCCCAGTGGCTAAGCCCGTCCAGGTGTCCTCTGTCTCACAAAGCACTGTGGCAAAGGGAAGGGCCAGCGTGGAGCCCGCCGATCCCACCCCACCCACGCCGGGCTGCTTGGCCAAGGGGTCCTGCTTCGAGTCCTGGCTGTGCCTCTTCCCAGCCTGGTCACCTGGGGCAGGTGAAGATTTCTCTGGGCCCCAGTTTTCTCAGCTGAAGAATGGGGACAATAAACGTACTGGAGTGTTGTCTGGATTAAACGATGGTTCTTAGGACCTAGAAGTGTGCGTGGCACAGAGGAGGGCCCAGCAAGGGCTACTCTTGCTGCCCCATAACACAGGTGCAGAGACTGAGGCAAGGAGCGTCTGTAAGTGACCCAAGGCCATACGGTGAGTGACCGGCGGAGCTGGGATCCGAACCCCACACTCTGGCCCACACCACGTTCCAAGCAGCTGCACAACCTGGCCTCGGACTTGGGGAGTCGTGCTCCTGCGGGCGTTGCGGCGAGGAGACCGTCAAGCCGGTGTCGGTGTCACCGCTCTTAGACCCTCACTCATCCAGCCGGGGTTTCTGAGCACCTGCTCTGGGCCAGGCCCATACCAGGTGTTAGCAGCCCCTACGATAGACAAAACCCTCCCTCCAGGGAATTTCCGTGCTGGAGCTGGGGGCGGAGGGCACCCAGACAAATGAGCACATCAATAGATGGACAGAGGGCTCGATGATGGGGAAAGTGAGACGGGGTGATGGCGGGCGGAGGACGAGCAACCTGGGGCCAGGGGGGACCAGACAGGAGCCTGGGCCGGGGGCGCCAGTTTCATTCAGCGAGTCCTGGGAAGCCACTGGGAGGTTTAAGCAGGGGTTAGGGGGGTGGGGGGTGACAGATCACAGCTCTGCGAGGAAACCGTTCCCTGGGGAGGCTCTGAGCTTTGGTGACTTTTGGTGGCTTTAACCCCTACCTCATGCTGAGCCCAGGGTCGACGGACCCCGAGGGCCCCACCACGCAGGGTCTCCCCCCACCGGTGGATCCCATCACTCCCTCCCAGAGCCTCAAGGGAGGAGGGCCTGGGCTGGGCCCACCCGGAGAGGCCCAGTATTATCGAGAACATCATTATCATTGACTCCAGACTCTGATGCCCGGGGCAGGACCCCCTCACCGTGGGTGGGAATGGGATACGATCCATGGGCTGAGGGTCACCCGGACCCGGCTGCAGGTTTGAGGCCAGCCTTCCACTCCCCACACCTTTACAGGGGATGCTCTTTCGACCCCCCTTCCCCCGTGCAGCCCTCTGTACCTCCACCCTGCCCTTGTTCTTGGACCCCGGGCCCCAGGGAAGTGGCAGAAGATCTCAGATGGTTCCTATTTCTCCCCATGAAGCGCAAGCCTTGGAGGTGGGAGAGCCCGGCGTTTGCTGGATAGATTTCCCGTCCAGAGGAGCAGATGAATTCCCATCTGTGCCTTGTCACTTCCAGTTTAACATGACCCCAGGTAATGCTGCAGCCCGCCCGCCACACGGCTGCCTGCCAAGCTGCCTCCCCTTTTCCATCTGTCTCCACTTGTCGGGCCCCTGGAACATGGCTCCCCTCTCCGCCAGGTGCGGTCCTGAGAGGCTGGAGCGCTGGGGGCCTCTCTACCTCTCACCGGCAGCATGGCCCCAGCCTGGGCCCCCTCCCTGGGCCTCCGCTCCCTCCCCTGCAAAGCGTGCCTGGAGGGCCAGCTCTTGGGCTGTGGGGAACTGTCCCTCTGCCCCCATCAGGGGACCCAGGACCTTCCAGCTTGTCAAACCCTGACGTGTGAACCCCAGACGGGCTCTGCCCTTGCCCAGCACGCCTGAAGCCCCTCAGGGGCCTCTGTGTCCACGGGTCCGTGGGAGACTCCAAGCCCCCTCTTGCTCAGGGGCTGACCTCTCTCGCCCCGGCTAGGCCAGATTCTACTGAGCTCTCCTGGGCCAGTGAAAGGTCTGGGCAAGGACTAGAAACTTCTGCAAGTAAAGCCTGGGCCTCTGAGCCCTGGGCCAACACCCACACGCTTGAATCCCAGCTTCCAACATAGATGGAACGGGTGGCAGCCAGGCGTGTGTGGAGCCTCCCCGCTGCAGCTCTCTCCCTCCTGTAGCCCATCCCCTCCTTCTGTGTGCTCTACTCCTACTCCTACAAAGCTCTGGCTGCCCCTGGGTGGGGACATGGGGACAGGAGGCCAGTACAGGACTCCAAAGGGCCAGGCCTGCACATCCGATCACCGGCAGCCCATTTCTCCCTCCCTCAGTGTTCCCATCTGTCCAATGGGGCTTGGAGGGCCTCCCCTGCAGAGGTGGGGCGAGTTAAACGAGGGACATGAGTGAGGCCTTTGGCTGGCTTTCTGCCAGGTCACCGGTGTGCCCCTCACGGCAGCGTTTAGGGATCATCCTCTCTGTGCCAGGCAGTGGCCGGCCAGGTGCCCCGTCGGAGCGCGCAGCAAGTCCGGTAATTACGGATCCTTACTGAGCACATGTCGTGCACTGCCCTGCTCAGAGCCGTCCTGTATGGACGCGTCCCCTTGCCTCAAGCCTATGACAAAGTGTCCATTCTTGTCCCCAGTTGACAGGGCTGCATAGGGGCTGCTTCTGCAGGTACCCCCACTCCTTCTGTGGCATCTGGCACATTCTCCAGGGCTCGTCAGGGTTTATGTAGTAATGTAATAACTGGGCAGTGTCTTTTCTTTGTCAAGAACAAAACGGGATGGAATATTATTCAGCCTTGAAAAAGGAGGGGGCTCTGACATGGGCTACCGGCTGGGTGACGCTTGGAGACAACCAGAGAGCTCTGCTCCTCAGTCTGGGGGTGTCCACCTGGGGGTCCTCACTTTGGAAAACTTCAGGGACCTGGACACTGAGGTTTTGTGAACTTTTCTGTGTGTTTGTTATACTTTAGTAAAAAATTGTCAAAACCAAAAGCAAAGCAAATGCTGCCTCTTAGGAATGAAGGAGTCTCAGGAGTTCCACGTAGGAGGTTGCCCCCCACCCAGGAGGATACAGGAAGCATGGGGCAGGAGGGGGGTCACGGCCCCTGAGTCCAATATCCTGGGTAAATCCCAGCTGGGCCACTTGTCTGAGTGTTAGTCTCTCCCTGTGAAAAAGGGGTGAGGATTCTGTCTCTGAAGGAGGGGGTCGTTGAAGCCAAGCGTGTGGTTTGCTGCACCTACATTGCCAGCACATCCCCGCCCCCAGCCTGCCCCCAGGTTCCCAGGCCGCAGTGAGCCCTGGAGCAGCTGGTGACACAGTGCCAGGGCTCTGGGCCCTGCCAGCTGCGTCCCGTGTTCCCCAGCTGGGCACCGTGTCCAGAGCTCAGTGCTGCCTGGGGGTCCCAGGCAGCACCGCCGGGCTGTGCATTCGAATTTGTCCCTAGCTCAGCAGAAAGCTCTCCTCCCCGTTAGCCATTCTGCTCTAGTTACTAGCAGAAGCTTGTGTGCTGATGGATTGATCCAGGAAAGGGGGAGTTTGGTCGATGCAGGAAGCGGCGGGGGGAAAGGCTGCTGAGGGGAGGGGAGAACTCGGTCTGCATCAGGGGCGGGGACATGCGTCCACCTTACAGACCTGCGAGGAGAGCGGGCACGTGGGCTGGGCAAGGACTGGCCTGACCTGGCTGCTTCTGGTTCCTCAGTGAAGAACGAAGCAAGGTCGCCAGCTGAACGTGAAGCGTGGGAGGTGGGAAGAAAGAGGGAAGGTGTGAAGCGGGCCTTTTGGAGAGTGGGGAGAGGCACGCTTCCATCCCGTGTTCTCACTCCCACACGCTCGTACAGAGCTGGCGCCTTCCTTCCACATAAGTTCATAGTAGAAGTATGCTTTCTGGATCATCTTACTGTAACATCTCACGGCATCTTTCCCGAGCAGGATAAATAGACCCACAGTCTCTGCACACGTGCCGCGCAGCTCCTTTCAACAGTTAAGTGGTGTCGGCTTCTCTCCATGACAAGTGATGCTGTAACGAAATGCACAGTTGTCTCGGGGCACCTGATGAATATTTTTTTATTATAAATTTATTTATTTTGGCTGCATTGGGTCTTCGTTGCTGTGCGCGGACTTTCTCTAGTTGCAGCGAGCGGGGGCTACTCTTCGTTGCGGTGCGCGGGCTTCTCATTGCAGTGGCTTGTCTTTTTGTGGAGCCCGGGCTCTAGGCGCGCGGGCTTCAGTAGTTGTGGCTCGCGGGCTCGGTAGTTGTGGCTCGTGGGCCCTAGAGCGCAGGCTCAGTAGTTGTGGCGCACGGGCTTAGTTGCTCTGCGGCATGTGGGATCTCCCCGGACCAGGGCTCCCATCGATGTCCCCTGCATCGGCAGGCGGATTCTTACCCACTGCGATACCAGGGAAGTCCCCTGATGAATATTTTATACTAGGGGCTCTAACAAGTGGACTTTCTTACTCAAGAGGTTGCTTGCATTTGTGATTTTGACGCCCTGGCCTTTCACAAAAGCGGACCCTATTGACCCCCCGAGCCCGGATCATTGAGAGAGCGCCAGCTCCCCTGACTGCGACGTCATAACCCTTTCTCTGTCGGCGTTCTGATGGGTGAGAACTAATACGGCTTTGTGTTAACTTTCAGTTCCCTGATCACTGGTGAAGGTGAATTTCTTTATTTTTTACTCGTTCACTAGTTTACCTCTTTTTCTATTGTTTGTGTCTTTCTGACTGTTTTCTAGCGCACTTCCTGCAAAAGAAGGCTATTAAGCTTCCGTTCTATATGTCGCAAGAGCCTTCTCTTCCTTTGGCGTATGTCTTTTTCACTTTGCTTTCATTCTTTGGCCACATAGGAGTTTCCACTTTTATGCAGACAATTTTGTCAGCCCCTCTGTGGTGGGAACTGTCACGTGTCACCCAGATGCTCCTCGGGACAGGCGTGCCCATCCCTACGGTTGCCACAGAGAACTGGCCCCTCCAGTTCTCGCCCCCTCCCAGCGGGCGGCCCAGGGACTGACCAGCTGATGCCCCAGGTTGGGACACCCCTGAAGGTGCCCCCAGAGCGCCCTGCAGCGTCGAGGGGTAGGGGAGCAGCCCTTCCCTCTGCCTGTCCTCCTTACTTCCCTGCAGAGACAGGGTGTGTTGTGCTTGGGGGCTGCCACAGTCCAGCACCACAAAGTTTGTGTCTTAAAAGAACAGAAAATTTTCTCTCACAGCCCTGGAGGCCAGTTGTCTGAAGTTAAGGTGTCCGCAGGGCTGCACTCCCTGCAAACACCAAGGGGAGACTCCTTCCTGCCTTCTCCAGTTTCTGGGGGCTGCCAGTGTCCCCTGGTTTGTGACCACATCATTCCAGTCTCTGTCTCTCAGGCCATATGGCCTTCCCTTCTCTGCCTGTGTCCTCTCCTCTTTTGTTTCTTATAAGAACACTTGTCATTGGGACTTCCCCGGCGATCCAGTGGCTAGGACTCCGAGCTTTCACTGCCGAGGGTGTGGGTTCAATCCCCGGTCAGGGAACTAAGATCCCGCAAGCCACGTGGCGTGGCCAGCAAAACAAAACAAAACAAAAAACACGTCATTGGATGTTGGGCCCTCCCAGATAACCCAGGAGGAGGCCATCTGGAGATCCTTAACTCAGTCAAACTGCAAAGACCCTTTTTCAAATAAAGTCACAGCCAGAGGTTCCGGGGAGGTGGGGGGGCTGTGGATGTATCTTTGGGGGCCGCCGTTCAAACCACTGCAGACATCTACTGAAAGCGCTCTGCCTACCCGGGCCTTCTGTGCTAAGTCCCCGTCTTGGTTTCCAGGGAAGCCAACCCCAGATGCCGCCCCTCCTCCAAACTTTTGGGACTGAGGGACGCTCGGGAGAGGAGAGTCCAGGCCCCAGGCCCTCACCTGTCTGGTTGTGCGAATTTGGGCAAGTCCCCTCCCCTCTGGGGGGAGCCCAGGTCCCTGCTGTAAGTGAAAGAACTGTGTTAGATGCTGATTAGGGTTTTCTGGCCTCCTGTGATCTGACGATGCTCACACACTCCAGCATCAGCCACGCTCGGGTTTGAGCAGCTCCTGGCTCCTGGGGGCAGTGGGAGTGAGACTGGGGAGAGGAAATGCCCCCTGGCCTGGCCCCTGGAAAGCCAGCCCCGCTTGGAGAGCTGAGACCAGGCTCCTCCCGGCCTCCGCTGGCTGCCCCAGGATAGCTCTGATGTAATTCATAATTGTCCCTTTCTCCTACAATGAAAGCCACCAAGAGAGAAAAAGCGGTTTCTTTTCTAAGATTGCTTTCCTGCGCTCTTTGACAGAGCCGGGTGCCGGCACGTAATTATTCACAGTCCAGTGACCCGGTCAGCCACTTGGCTGGGAGAGAAACCTCTAGAGAAAAGTGGAGACGCACAGTTACAGCCGAAAATGAGATCGCCTGGCCACCAAGACCTGCCGGAACAAACACCTCCAGATCCCGCCTCTCGGAAACTCGGCCTCCGAGGCTTTGAACTTCTTAATGCGCATCAGTGCGGAGACGCAGAGAAGTTCAATGAGAGGAAACCTTTTAAGGTTTTCCCATGATTTCTCAGACCTCCCAGAGGCCTGGACGCAGGTGTTTCAAACCAAGCATGGCAGCAAGTCTTTTCCAGGTCACGCGGTGGGTCCTGGTCCGCTGCTGGCTTTCTAGGTGACCTTGATGGCGTGAAATAGGCTGGATTGAAACAAGATAACACTTCCTAAACTGCAAGTCGATTATGGAGACCAAAGACCTGCTGATCATTTCTCTCCAGCAATTACCTGTAAGGACTTTACTCTGGGGACTCACTGGTGATATGAACAAGGCAATTCTGTATAACATGGAAAAGTGGAAGCAGCCCGAATCGCCACCTATAAGGGCTTGTTAGGAAAAGGACAGACCGTTTATGTGGCAGAATACTATGCGACCAAGAAAAACCATCTTGGAGAAAAATGCTATGGCTGTGAGAAAAGTAAGCAAGACCCTGAGCGTGGTGATCCCATCAGGGGCCACGGAACTGACAGAGGTGACCCCTCACGCCCACCTGGAGCAGCCGTCTGCAGACCCTTCCCCTACACACGCTCTTGGAAGCCCCGGAACAGGGTCTTCTGCTTTCAGTGATTCTTATTTGCCGTATTTGAACGGGGGATAGGGAGAGGGCAACAGAACAAGATCTGGACTTTACCTGATTTATATGGAAATAACAACAGCTAACGTTTATTAGCATTTACTACGTGCCAGCCACGGTTCTAAATGTTGTACGCACCACATTCCAGTAAGTCAAAGATCCTTGCCCATCACGAGGCCCTTGTATTTTAGGTACCACTAAGAATTTTTGAAATACTGATAATTTAACTGTGACCCAAAAAGATGACTCCTAGCATCAATTAAATATCATCTACTAACGCGTCTATTCTTCACGGTATAACTTCAAGGCAGGAAACGTTACCCTCATTCCACAGCTGAGAAAACAGAGCATCAGAGACATTCAGTAACTCTCTGAGTTACTTGGGTGGCAGAGCTGGGACTTGACCCTTGGCCACTGTGGCCTCTGCGGTGCTCCCCCCTCAAAGGGCACCTCAACTTGGGAGCAGGCAATCAGGGGATTGACGGGGTTGGAGGAAGCAGAGAACCCCGGCAGCAGACCAGGAGCCTGGGGGAGACGATGCTGTCACACTTCTTCTTTAGCATCCCTCCTCTTCTCTCTCTGCTCAGGGCTCAAGCCTTCTCCAAAGGAGAAGGTCCTCCACCCGTTGCCAAGGGGTTCCCTCTATACAGCTACGGGTCGCTTCACACCAGAGCTAACATTTTTCTTGGATTCTTTCAGAGTTGGAAGATTTAAGGCAGGGCTGGCAAATCGCTTTCATCTCAAATGCCAGCCCTAATCAATCAGCAGAGGCTGCCTGGGAAAGCGTTGAGAAGGATTCCGAGGCCCAGCTGGGATCCAGGGAAAGCTTCCTGGCCCCGTCTCCAAGGGCATCAGCAGAGGAGACCAGTGCCCGGCGCTCCCCAGGCCTGGGCTAGGAAAAAGCTGGAACACCTTGACTACTAGAGGACCACCTGAGACCTCCACATTGCGCCCAAGAATAGCTAAATGGCCTCCCCAGCATCAAGCTTATGCCCTAGGCCTCTCTGTAGCTTCACCAGCTGAGCCAAGACGGGGAAGAGGTGAGAATGGGGGGCTGTCCAGAGTAACCAGGGCCCTCCCAGGATCACTCCACAGCCTGCAGCTGCCCCAGCCCTCGGGGAAGGGGGTCTGCAGCGTGCCAGCTCGTGTTTCACAGATTATACTATGTGGCGTCAGCTGCCCCTGGTAACTAGTTCACTTCTATAATTAGCCCAAAGTTCCCTCTGCTAAGGAGGAGAAGGATGGGAGGTGTGAGGGTGAAGTGGTGTGACCGAGAGCTTGACTCACACCCCAGAAATTGCCCACCGCAGGGAGTGGGTTCCTTCCTCGTCCCTGACGGGCTGCCCACTTGTTCTAAGGCAGCCGGGGCTCCAAGTCACTTTTCCGAGATGCAGGAATCGTCCCCGTCGCCATGACGATAAGCACGTGCTCGGCACGTTTGAAGCACCTCTGCGCACCTTTTCTCCTTTGTCCCTGCCGTGGGCTGTGAGATGATGCCTCACCGTCATCCTCACTGCCTGACGGGAGAATGGGGGTCTGAAGCACAGGTGGGATTTGAACTCAGGACAGGCCCCCATCCCCTCCCCCATATACTCAGTGCCACCCACTGTCTTGCGCTCCTCCCAGACAGGGCCCGGGAGGCGTCTTTGCAGAAGCTGGCTCAAGAACGTTCCAGAGATGGTTTTAGGGAACACAGTCTCATCTTTAAGAAAGAGTTGGTGAGAATTCCCTGGCGGTCCAGTGGTTAGCTTTCTGCGCTCTCACTGCCGAGGGCCTCGGTTCGATCCCTGGTCAGGGAATTAAAATCCCACAAGCCGTGGGGAGGCCAAAAAAAAAAAAAAAAAGAGCTGGTTTTTTTGAGGACGGGCAGGCTTTTGAGGGTCCTGTCAGCCAGTCCTGGGTGCCTGTGTTCACCTCCCCGCTTCGCTCAGGGCCCAGCAGCAGAGGAGAAGGGGCAGGATGGGTCACCGGGGTTGGGGGGGGTTGTGGGGGAGGTCTCTGAGTCCAGCCCTAACTCCTCCCTCACCACTGCCAGAGGGTCTTAGGCTGAGATCAGGCTTAATAGCAAGAGAGACTTCTGACTTCCTGACCGCCTCTGGGAACGGAGGAAAACTAATATCAATCATGGGCAGAATTGCCAGCCGGAAGAAAGCTCTCGCTCTCGGTTTAGACTATACAGACAGTTAATTAAGCCTGCAGCGTGGAGCGCACCCGTGGGCCTGCCCGCCCAGGGAGAAGGGTGCGGAGCAGGGGGCTGGGGAACCCTCCTCAAGGGGCTCCAAGGCACATTCAGATCCTCAGGCCTGGGCGCACCTGCGAGGCATGGGAGCCACTCTTGGCAATACTGATGCCAGCCGCTCCTGGCGATTTCTGTGTCGTTGGTCAAGTAGGGGTGGGGAGAGCCCAGGCACTGGCATAATTCTGTGGAAACTAGGGATTCCGCTGTGCAACCAGGGAGCTGGGTGGCCTAGAGAACTGACCTCCACCCACTGGTGCCAGACCTGCCGGGCTCCCCTCCCCCGTGACCTTCCTATCTCCAGGGGTCCCACGTGAATCCCCCTCCTTGAGGCTTCGCCCCCATGTGGGCTGTAGGATGTAATGCCCAGTCTTGGTTTTCTGATCTCACGGCCTCATTCCCATCAGTCACCCAACCCCTGGGACCAGGGACTCTGGACCCAGCTCCAAACCTGCACCACGCGTCCTGCTGGGCGTCCCCTGTTCCAGCCCTGACTGTGGCAGCCCCAGCTGTCTCCTTGTCTTGGACCCAAGGGTGGGAGCATTATTAAGCCTTTTGATGGACACAGCCTGATCGGGGAAGGGTTTTGTTTCATTCCACCTGGCGTACAAAGAGCGAGAGTGGGGAGGGAGGGAGGCTGCTTGCTGGTGGAAGGCGGCAGCACAGCAGATGGCGGAAGGAGTGAGGCGCAGGACAGATTTCTACCTTCGCGTTCAAGGAAACGACTCTTCATTCAGGAAATAAGGGTGCCAAGCAGGTGTCGGAGGAAGGGGAGGGGCCCATTAAAATCCTTAAAAGGAGTCAAGCGTGCCAGGTCTGAGCCTGGTCCCCAGACACCACGGGGAAGAAGACAGATGCACTTCTGCTCCGTGGGGCGCATGTTCTGTTTGGAGAGACAGAGAAGAAACAAATAAATCCGTTAACAAGCGTGATCATTTCAGATGTCAATCAGTGTTATAAAGAAAATAAACAATGGGGAGGTGGAGAGGACTATAGTTTTTGTTACAAAGACTGGCCTGGGAGCCTGGGAGAGGCTCTCTGACACGGTGATTTGGAACTGAGACCTGAATAACCAGTCATGCAGAGATCTGGGCTCAGAACGCTTGGTAGAGGGAACAGGTGCAAAGTCCCAGAAGTAGCAAAGAGCCTGATGTACTTGAAGAATAAAAGGCAGGGCCTCTGTGCCCGGAGATGAAGTGACAGTGGAGCGTGAGGGTGAAATCTGAGAGGGAAGTAGGGATTGCAGAGCCTTGAAGACCAAACGGAACTTGAATTCTATTCTGGGTGGAATCAGGGGCCAGGGAATGAAGCCATTTGGCCAAGATGGAATTAACTGGCACTCAGCTATCCCTTCCGTGGTCAACAGTTACGAAGTTGGAGTCATATATGGGGCAACCTTTGGCAGGCAATGGGCAACAGGCAGTGCAAGACTGTTATCCTTGAGAGAAGGAAAGCCCACAGGGGTGCCCACGATCACCAGTTCTCTTCCAGGGGATAATTTGCTGGGTGCAGCACAGGGGCCTGGGGCTTAGCCGAGCTCAGTGGCCATGGTGAGCTGCGAAGGCAGCAGCTGGAGGTCAGGGCAGCTGGGACCGGCAGAGGAAGGCATCACAGAGGAGCTGTGCAGAGGGCGGACCCCGGAAGTCGACGTGGGGTCTCCCGATGAGTCCACGGCTGGAGGATGTGCTGTACACGCTCAGAGCGAGACCATCCAAGACTTTCAGAGACCGGACCCTACGGGACTGAAAGCAAATTGGAAACACTAGAGGTCTGAGCTGAACTGGGGGGAAAAACAGAGGAACACTGAAATTCCTGCTTGGTCATAATGGAGAAATCTCAGCAGTTTGTTAATACTCTTGACATCCAGCTGAGACCCCAGAGAGGCCATATCTTAGGAGTAGGAACCACGTATCAGGGTAAGAGTTAAACTGGACCCCTCCTAATACAACCTAAAACTAAGCCCCCAAAAGATCTGCAAGGAAACCAAAGTTCAGAGGTAATTCCTGCCAACTAAGAGGAACTGAGGAAACACATTGGCTTTCTCCGTATTCACACGAACAAAGTGTAAGCTGAGTCTCTCCAAGTTCAAAGTCGTCAGCTGGTAATTGAACTGCCTGCTAAAACAAGAAACACTCTTTAGAGGATGATAGCAGAGTCCAATATCTCTACAATACATTGTTCACTATGCCCAGCATTCAATTAAAAAATCACTAGACACACAAAGAAACAGGAACATGAGACTGACAGTTAAGGGGAAAAAAGCAGGCAATAGAAATTAAACTTGAGATGTTTCCAATGTTAGGCTTAGCAGAAAAGCCTTTAAAAGAGCTATTACAAATGTGTTCAAAGAATTAAAGGAAAAACATCTTGAAGAAATTGAAGAATATGGTATTAATGAGTGAACAAATAGGAAAACTCAGCAGAAGAAGGAAAACTGTTAAAAAATGCAAACTCTTGAACTAAAAAGTACAGTAACTGCAATGAAAAGTTCACTGGACCGGCTTCACAGTGTGTTAGAGGTGACGGGGGAAAATATAGGAACCTTAAAAACAGACCAGTAAAACTTATGCATACTTAAGAACAGAGAGTTTTTTTAAAATGAAGAAAAATGAAAGGGCTGAGAAAGGACAGTCTTTTCAACAAATAATGCACCTGTTCTGACCTGGACCCCATTCTGGCCCCTGGGCTCCTGCCAATGCATTTGTGGTCCCCCTGCCCCCAGGCCCCCTCTTTGGGCTAGATGACCCCGACTGAGCTAGGGTGGGCTCAGGGCAGGGGCGGGCTGAGCCATGGAGGAACCACCTGTGTGGGGGGCCCAGTAGGGCAGGGAGCCAGGAGAAGGGATGTCCTTGTAGGACACGGAGGCTGTGTGTCTTCCCTCTTCCTCCAGATCATCAGATTGGCAGGAAATGTCCCCTGATCACTTGGTACGTGCCAAGCAATGGTCACTGCTGACCATACAGAAGTGAACAAGACAGACGGGGGCCCTGCTCACTTGGCCTGACCTTTCAGAATGGGGGCAATTCATAAGTAAACAGACAAACTGTTTATGATGGGGATTGAGAGTAACATGCGAGCACTCAAACACACCTGGCAGGAGGGAAGTGCTGGCCATTCTCACTCAGGAAAAGGGGTTTAAAGGCACAAGGGTGAGTTCTACTGAAAGTTTCAAAAGCCCAGGTGCATGGCCATAAGGCACAGAGGTGGACCAGAGCCCCCAGGGCTGTGGGCAAAGCCTCCGCTCCCTGAGCCACTGAAACGTGAAGGGATAGGGGCACAGCTGGAGAGCGTGCACTGTGTCCGTGGAGGGGCTGCCATGACAGATAGTGAGCTCCCCATTATTGGAGGTGTGCAAGCATTCACCACCAGGAAGGCTGCCAAAGGGACTAGAGTGGCACAAAGGAATAGAGAGAGGCTGCCAGTGCAGGCGTTAGGGAGCACAGGCACCTAACTCTGACCCTCCTGGCTTTGGTTTTCTCATCTGTAAAATGGACCACCAGACAGCTCTCAGCTGGAAAACCTTCTCAACCCAGAGCCCAAGTTCAGGTGGGCAGGCACTGCAGGTCCTCCTCTGCCATCGCTTTCTGGGCTGCAGACTCTGCTCGCTGGCCACTGGCTGGTCCGCCCATGGGGCAGGGGGCGCTCCTTCTCAGACCCTCTTGGCCCCCAAGCCCAAGTGTCCCCCAGCATCCTCAGAATGAGCTTGCTTCTGTGGGCAGGCGAGGTCAATGCCCCACCCTCACCTTCTCAGCTCATCCTCACCGGCCTCGCGACCCCACAGAGGGGCCTGGCGGACATGCCAGGGACCAGAGGGGATCAGGCTGGGCATGGGGGACATGCCCGGGGGGGACCTGGGGGACAAGGCAGAAACGGGCAGAGTGATGGATGCTCAGAGCTTGGAGGGCTCCCTGGAGGAAGAGGTAGTCTCTCTCCCTTCCTTCTGTCTCTCCCCCTCTCTCTCCTCTCTTAGGACCCCTGGCTGGCTGTCCCTCTCAGCGTCTCTTGGCCACCTCTCTGTTCCAGCCTCTCCCACGTGCCTCTCTCTGTCTGTCTCCTGCTCTCCCTTCCTCTGTCTCCACCTCTTTCTGTCTGGACATCTATCTCTACCCCTGTGCTCCTTTCCATGTGTCTCTCGCCTCGTCTTGTGGTGTCTCCGTCTATCCCACCCCCTCCTCCCTTCCCATGAGTGACAGGGAGGCAAGATGGGGCCTAGAATTAGACCAGCAGCTGGGATGCCAGCTGCCATCTCTCTCTTTTCTCCCTGCTCGGGGCCTCCATCCTGGGCGGGGGTGGGGGGTGGATTTTCACAGTCCCCTGGAGAAGGGAAACCCAGTAGTAGAAACCCTGAGTTAGCCCTGGATGGGAGTGCCATGGCCGTCAGACCACAAGCAGGTGGGGTGTGTCCTGGCTGGGGTGGGGAGCAGTGGAGAGAATCTGGTGGCCCAGACACAGGGCCGGCAGGACTCACGAGAGGGGACTGGTGCTCGGGGCTCTGTCCCTGGAGGGTGATCGGCCCCCGGGCTCCTCCGATGCTCAGCCCAGAGCACAGACCCTGGGGCTCAGCCTGAGTCCCGTGAACAAGGGCCTCGGGCCACAGGGCCTGTAGGGATGCTGCTGGCGTGTGGACCGGTCAAAGCAGATCAGGCTGGGAGCTTGCAGGTGCAGAGAAGAGAGCCTGCATACTGTACGTGCTCCACAGTATTTGTCGGCTGCAGGGGGGAATGGCGGTGGATGAAAGAACCCATCCATCCTTTCACCAAATGGTCACTGTCACAAGCCCACGTGTTGGCAGGAAGCAAGGGACCGGGCACGCAGGCAAAGGGCTGGGCTGGGAGGGGTGACTCCTCGCCTGGATGGAGGGACCGTATCCATCGATGTACATCTTCACAGTGACAGTTTGTAATCTACCGTATTCACTTTGCTCATGCTGTGAACATTTGCCCAGAATATTAAATATTATTCAGAAAACCCGTTGGAAATGGCTGCATAGCGTGACATCACGTGGACGGCTCGAACTCACCGAGCTCTTCTGTTGGTGGATTCGTTCATCTGGCCGACGAATAGGAACTGAAGGCCCTCGCAGCCCTGCATAAGCAGTGGTCCTGCCCGCGGGGAGTTTCTACCCGATGGAAGAAGCAGGCGTGAGTCAAGTCGGGACACAAAGCACAGATTCTCCTGGACAGGCGCCTGGGAGAGCGGAGGCCCCGAGAGAGAACTGGGGAGACCAGCCTCGAAGGGGTGTGGTGGGGCTGGCAGCAGACGGCAGCCGGGCTCCTCCAAGGGACCACTGGCTGCTCCTGGTCAGCAGCCCCGGGGGTGGACGGTCCCGGGTAAGATGCCAGACCCTCTCCTGCCTGCGAGTAGCCCTGGGGCCGGCCCTGGGTGGGCTTACATCTGTCTTCCGGGGAGGGGACCCCGACGGCTGCCGCTGCATCGCAGCCTCCAGGCAACCTGCCTCCTGTTCCCCAGGGCGGGAGCATGGGGGGTGGGCCTTTCCAGTCCCCAGGCCTCTCGGGACGCTGGGAGACCAGCCAGCCAGTCCCCGAGGTACAGAAGAGGTGGTGGCACCTGGGCGGCTGCAGAGGAACGGCGGGCACCCCGGGCACAGGTGGGTAGAGGCAGGACAAAGGGGTCTGCATGTCTGGAAAGGGGCTACCCCCACCGGGTGAGGGGCAGCCTGACCCGCAGTCCGCAGCGAGGCTAAAACACATTCAGCAAACACACACGTGCACACACGCACGTGCACACGCAGACACACACACACAGATCAGGACGCTGCTTTCCCTACGAGCTAAGGCAAAGCGGATGAGCAGACGCTGACGGCCCACCTCGTGCCCAGCGCCTTCCCCTTCGGCCCTGCAGCCCCGCCAGTTCCAGCAGCAGAATCACTGCCCGGCCTGAGAGAGGGGAGAGCAAGGCCCCGCCCGACAGGTCGAGAGCTGTGCTGGGGCCTCCCGTGTAGAAACATCCAGAACTGGGTTGAGTCCTCCCTTGGGGGTACCGGACAGATTCAGAAGGCAGAGCCGCCCACAGTGAATCTTATCAGTGGCTCTGGGTCTGCAGAGGAGATGAGGTTTATGGGGCCAGGGTGAGGCAGCCGCAAAGCCGGCAAAGCGGAATGTTCCACGGTTGGCCGTCAGACACAGGTGGGATGCGGAGCCCTGGCACTGCCGCCTGCTGCCAGGGCACCTGAGCCAGCTCCTTTCCTGTCTAGACCTTGGGCTGCGCGTCTATCAAGCGTACTTAGTCCCGTGATCTTGCAGGTCGTTGGGAGGCTAACAGTGCTATCCGGAGATGGGCATGTGTTCCCCTCCTTACTAAATATTTTCTGAGCACCTACGATGTGCACCAGCTATGGAATAGACACGCTGAGGTTATGATGCTGAACAAGACAGACAAGGTCCCTGGACTCCTGTGACCTCAGTCCGGTTGAGGAGATGCACAGTGGACGGTTATGGCTGTCCCGCGTTCCAGCCCGTTCTCTGATCCCAGCCCTGCTCCGGGCAGGTGTGCCTACTGCCATCGGTCATCTTCAAGAGGAAGAAACTGAGGCAGCCCAGGGAGGGAAGCTCCTTGCCCAAGCTAAACCCCCGCGTGGCGCCCGAGTTGGGGGCCATCCTCGTCAGAGGCTCTCGGAGACCCCCAGTCCAGCCCCGGATTTCTTGGAGGAGGACCACAGCCTTTAAAGCCTCCGTCTCTCTCTTCTAGAACATTCCCAGTAAGCAACAGCTCAGCCCAGAATGGGCTAGTTTGAGCCGCTGGAAATCTCAGCTGGGATCCTGGCGTCTGGGGAAGGGCCGGGCTCTAAAAATAAACCAGTCGCCTCAGCCTGGGAGCAGCCGGCGGGCGCCTGGTGAGGGAAAGCTGATGCCTGGTGCTCCTGGCAGATGACGGCGGGCCCGCCCGGCTGGAGCATCTCCCCTCAGGCAGCTGGCCCCCCGGGACGGGTCGGCGGCAGGTGGCAGCCAGGAATATTCGAGCCCAGCTCCCAGAGGCACCCCACCTCACACGCACACAACCCACGCCCCAACCTGGGACGTGCGCCGCAGAGTGGGTCTGGGACTGCTCCCCAGGAAGGGGCCAGGAGGTACCGTCCACGTGCTGGAGAGTGACAAGCCTCCGTACAGGTAAGGGGAGACGCCTCCTCAGGCCCTGGGGGAGGTGAGCTGTGGGCCTGGGGGTGGGAAGGGGCTCTGTGTCTGCCCTCAACTCCTGGGAGCCCTGATGGGGCATCAGCTCTCCCCTGGACGGGGCTGCGATGCGGCTTCCCTCCCCGCTCCGTGCCCCCAGCCTGGTGGGGACCAGCCCGCCCTTTGCAGCTCTGAATACTCTCAGCGGCGAGGAGGCATCAGAGTCCTGGTGGCTTAATTAGAAGCCCACTGCGGGTTAATGGGTTTGCAGAAGCCAGGTTGAAAAGTTTCCAGGCAGGCGCCCTGCAGCATTGTGAAGAGCCTGGAGGCTTCGGAGGAGAAATGCGTCCTCTTCCTGCTGCAGGGTGGGGGTGGGGGCAAGGACGGGGGACTGAGGTCCTACCCCCAGTGGGAGGCAGCCAGCCAGCCTTCTCGGAAACCCTGGGGAACATTCTCCAGGAAGATGGGGAGAAATCCCAGGGACACACATTTCCCCGGGGCAGGACTTGAGATCCCCGATTCTGTATCATACTTCAAGAAAGGTTTTTTTGGTTTTTTTACCGAAAGAAACCTTTTAGTAAAAGGTGGGTGCTGCTTTGGGCCTTGAGCTGGTCCTGGTGGGTCCTGGAGCTTTGCACCTTTGTCCCCGGCTCTCAGAGGGGCTATCAAATCTGATTTTCTGCTTAAATGGATTTCTGTGCCTAATTCCTGGGCGGGATATTCGCCTGAAGGCGAGGCGATTGGTGCTAATGCGATCTCCTCCTGTGCTCAGGATGGGGAAAGCGGGGAGATGGGCTGGGGGGGCGGGGGGATGCTGGCTGCCTTCCCAACCCCGTTCATCAGAGGAGGGCAGGTGCTGGGGGGTCTGGGGACAGACCAGACCCTCGTGAGGGCTGCCAGGGCCTTTCGTGGGCACATGGCCGGGAATCACTTGGGGAGTGGAATTCATCAGGATGATTTCTCACGGCCTGAGAGGGAGCTGGCCTCTGCCACAGCGGCATCCTGCAGCTGCGCTGGCTCGGCTGGAGCGTGGGGACTGTCAGGCGAGTGGTCCAGGTATGTGGCTGCAGGAAGGAGGGCCGGGCCGGCCTACAGAGGAAGGCGCTCTGTGCTGGTCGGTGGAGAAATGCTGGGTGGTCGCTGGGTTTCCCCAGAACGTCCTTCCTGCAAATACCCAGGGACCCTCCGTGCCAGGCGTCCAAGCCCGCCTACCCGCCGTCCTCTCCCCCTGCACCTTCCCTCGGAGTCACCTCCCAGGAGCTGGTGCCCTGCAACCTTCTCCCACCATCCCCCAGGCCCCTGCTCAGGGACCGTTGCCTCTCACCTGCCCAGCAAACCGTCCCCACCTCCCCCGGCTTCTGTACGACTTCTGCTCCTCGTGTGTGGCCTGCGTCACCGGGACCAGCACCTGGGTCTTGTCACCTTCGGGCTGGAACTCCGACTCGGGTTTGCTCCGACGTTACTGCTCCCCAGCGGTGTGAATCTTGGCAAAACACTCGGCCCCCTGAACCTCAGTCTTCTCACCAATCAAATGGGTTGATGCTGCCTCCATCGTGGGGCTTAGTTGGAGGATTAGCAGAAATCTTGGGCAGGAAGCAGGACGCAGAGCCCGGGGCAGCACGCAGGGGAGGGCAAAGTCTTCAACACCAGGATCCTTTCTTCCACGTTAGACCCTGTGCCCTGAGAGCCAGTACTCGCCAGCACACAGTACGAGTGCAACAGTGCTTGTCGGTTTCTCACACACACACACACACACACACACACACACACACACACGACAGCACAGCCTCTCTGGCTCTGACATACACACCCAGATCCTAGCCTAGGACCTGGGTGACAACACGGAGTATATCCTCTCGCCCCTCCCATCACCGCCCCCCCACCCCCAGCCAGGGTCCTGGTCCACACAGCAGGCTGGTGGGTTTGGGTCCAGGGCACTCTGGTCACCTTCTGGAGGGGTGGGTGCCGCCGCGGGAACGTGCAAGGCCCTGTCATCGTAAGAGCCAGTGATTAAGGCACTGACCTTCCCGCGGGAACCTCATCCCAGTTCTGGCTTCTGGCTGATTTGGCTTCTGTCTTATGTGTGCATGTGGACGCCCAGCCTCAGTCCCCGGTGCCTCTGAAGCCGGCCTGTCCCCAGGAGCCGCCTCTGTGAGGCCCAGGAGGCTGGGAGTGTGGGAGATGGTGGCTCTCTCCAGACCCGCGACGAGGTCACGGGCAGCGTTGTATCAAAGGCCTGAAACCAAGCATGTTCCTGCATTAGTGACAGCGACCCCGCGTGTAAGTGACCGAATGCCAGGCCGGGGCCGCGTGCTTGACAAACACTGTCTTACACATCCAACCACCTGGCTCTACCGCAAAGAATAAAATTCTGGAAAAAGACGCAACTCAGCAAATAGTGCAACCGTACTTGAATGTGTACTTGAATACAGAGAGGGAGGCGGCCTAAAGCAGAGGTGCCTGCTGGCCACACTGACAAGCCTGCGGCTGGCGCCAGAGCTCTGCTCACATACCCAGAGGCCGTGCTCCTGGTTGGTGCCCCCCTGAGGGTAAAATCCGCCCTAGGGGTGCCCTGCTGGGTTTAGCCCTTTGTCATTTCATCCAGACTAATGCTCCCCTCAGGGTTGCCTCTGTCTTAGTGTTTTTCCTGCTTTGAACGGATGCATGTCTCTGCTGTATCGGTCAGCTCTTGCTGCAACGATACTCTGTAACAAATAATCCCCAAACCTCAGGGGCTCACAGCAGCCGAATGTGTTTCTCTCGCTCCAGGTCTGGGCTTTGGCTGATCATGGTTGTGTCTGTCTGGGCTGAGCTGCGATCAGGGGCACGTGGCTGCAGGATGTAATTGTTTTGGGTCTGGTCCACACTCTCAGTCTGGGGCCTGGTCTCCTCCGGCTTGTGGCAAAAGAGCAAAAGGTGGGCTTCCCTGGTGGTGCAGTGGTTGAGAGTCCGCCTGCCGATGCGGGGGACATGGGTTCGTGCCCCGGTCTGGGAAGATCCCACATGTCACGGAGTGGCTGGGCCCGTGAGCCATGGCCGCTGAACCTGCGCGTCCGGAGCCTGTGCTCCGCAATGGGAGAGGCCACAACAGTGAGAGGCCTGCGTACCGCAAAAAAAAAAAAAAAAAAAAAAAAAAAAAAAGAGCAAAAGGCCAAACCAACTCAGCTCATGAAATGTCTCTGCTCACGGTACCTGGCCTCAGCTGTGTGGCCGGGATTGGGGATGGGAGGGAGGGAGGGCGACTGCCTCCAGGTCCAGGTGGGTTTCTAGAGGTGAAGGCCCTGCGGGGGGCTGTCAATCTGTGTACCCCTGTGAGCGGGAGACTTCAGGGGTGGGGGTCCCCTCCCACTTTCCCCTTCCATCTCCTGCAAGCAGAGGAGCCCCCAGAAAAGATTTCGTATGAAAATGTGCCCAAAGAAAGCTCAAAGGCACAAGGCTGCAGTCCCTGCACCAGGTTGCCCTGGATACCAGTCAAGGTCCCCGAGGATTGGAGGAGGTCCTCTAAGAGGCGGACCTGGGAGACAGTCAGCCCTTCCTGGAGAGCCCCGCAGGTACCTGGTGCCGTTCTAGTGCTTCAAGCAAATTAACTCATGCCATCCTCCCGGTGACTCCATGAGACCCCCATTTACAGGCTGGGAAACTGAGGCATGCAGTAGCGAAGCCCCCGCCAGCGTCTCATGACTAACGTGACAGGGCTGGAGCTTGAACCCCGACCCTCTGGCCCCAGACGCCCCTGCAGGGCACACACTAGGCTCCCAGCGACGGCCCCTCCTGAAGAAGGGCAAGGACGGGATTGAGGAAGGGAAACCCATTCTCACGGCAGATGGTGATGGACAGCTAATTAATGTTTTTCCTGAACTGGCTTTCACATTATGCCTCTTATGGGTTCAGTCATTCTTGGTTTAAAAACATGGACTCAGGTCTCTCCTTTCTGAGCTGGAGACAATGTTGAACTGGCCTGGGACTCCCTGGTGGGGGTTGGTGGGGTTCCCCTCACGTTCCCAGAGGGCATGAGGACCTCTCAGGGCACCCCCCTCCCCCGTTCACTCCTGCAGGGAGAGCTGGAGGGCCCCTCTCTGTAGGCGACATCTGTGGTCACTGGGTCTCTGTTTCCCTCCACAGTCCCAGCCACAGGCCCGAGGTGACCAACCTTACCCGCTCCCTAGTTCCCTCTGGGACCCTTCATTGCTCCCCCGCTCCGGCCCTGTACACCCGCCCCCCAACCACTGAGTACACGGGCTGCCACCTCTCCCTGCATTTTCATACCCATCTTCCCCCTTGATTCTCCCCACCCTCTTGGAAGATTGGTCCAAGCAGGGCTCATCAGCCCATTTTACAGATGGATCAACAAGGCTCTCAGAGGCTAAGGGGTGTGCCTAGGGGCACACAACTACAGCACCGGAACCGTTCTTTAATCCAGGCCCTCTGTTTCCTGGTCCGCTCTGCCTGGAAGGGTTGTGCGGTGGCGGGGAGGGAAGAGACACTTCAAACAGATGCCTCGTGTATAAGATTGATTTCTTTCAGTGTCCTCTCTGCCCAGGGTTTTGAAATCTCTGGAGACAAGGGAGTATTTAACTTGGAAAAATAACCCCTCTCCCCTTCGTGCTTCGAACTGCTGGTATTTAAACATCTTCATAGCTTCGGGGCCTTGGGACTGTGAATTCTTCATTTTGCAAATTAATGTGAACTGGAGTATTTGCGAGTGACCTGTAAGCTGCTGGCTGGGTAATTCTCCAGAGGCTCGTGTCCGCAGGCGCTGCCACCATGAATGATTAAAGAGCAGAGGACAATTATAATTCAAGTAACGAGATCAGAGGTTCCCGGTTAGTACTTAATTTAGAGCTGGTGCCAAGGAGCTTAAGGAAGTTCTCAGGGAGGAGCTGAGGCAGCAGAACTGCCTTTGAAAGCGCCCTGGGGCTGCACCCTCTTCGGTGTCCGGGCCCCGGAGGCTCAGAAGTGGCAGCAGCGCCAGCCAGACTCCGTCTTCTGCTGTCCTGCCCTCAGGCCTTTGCCTGGGCAGTGCCCCCTCCCGGGATGCCCTCTGCTCCCCGTCCTCTGCCTGCTGAAATCCCTTTACGGGGCCTCCTCCCCTGTGAAGGCTTTCCTGTCCCCTCGGTGACGCGTAAGCGCCCCACGTCTCTTCTCCATTCCCCTTCTGGGACCCCCTTGGCTGGCAGCAATGCCATTACCCGGGTGTTAACTCACCCCACTCGATCCTGAGCTTCTCCTCGTCTCAGTGATATTTGCATCATCAGGACCACGTGGTCCAGGGAGAATCAGTCACTGCCCGTCCTCAGGGAGCACCCGGGCTGGAGGGGGACGGTGCGTGAATAAATCAGAGGGACCCTGGGAGGTGCGTGTTGATGTGGAAGACGGGGCCCCTCTCCCCTACCTCTGCCCCTCCCTCCACCCTGGGACCTTGCGGTGCCCCGCAGGAGAGTAGGTGGATGCTATAGCCTCACCTTACGGACCTGGGGCTCGGGAGATGGGCGACCCAGGGTCCGCCTTCCCCAGCCTCCCGTCCTTCCAGGGAGCGTCCCTGAACCTGCCCTGGGCGGGCTCCCACCAAGCACCCCAGGAACGGAGACGGATTCCAGGAGCCGCCAGCCGGCTGGAGCCACACCAAGTCCCCTTGGGATCTCCCGGGGGCCCCTCTGGGCCTGCGCCCTCCGCGCCCTCCCCCAGCGTGGGTCAGTCCCGTCTCTCCCCAGCCCACCCCGGTCTTTTTTCCTCTCCAGACCCTCTGTTTCCCTCCCTCTTTGCCTCCCTCCTTCCCTCAGCCCGGAGGGGCCCTGAAGGGAAGCTCAAGTGTCCTCTTGAGCAATTCAAATGCATCAAATATCTTCCCGCTCGAGTGGGGAGTTTTCTCTCTCTCTCTCTCTCTCTCAAAAATAGACAACAAAGGCCGCCAAGTCACGTTATTGATTCTCTTCTGCTGCTGCCCTCCCTCCAGAGGCCCGGGGTCCTGTCGTCATTCACACTAATCCTATCAACTTGGCAGAAAGGCACTGAATGCCTGGAACCTGCATGTCGGGGTCCCCGAGGCCTCAGCGGGGTCCGGGCAGCCTTGACGGCCCCCGAGCCCCCTCCTCCCCTTGGGCTCCTTTGAGATCTTGTCGCTCCAGGCGATGGTCACGCTGGTGATGGGGATAAAGCGAGGGGGCCCCTCCTTGGCTGGGCCCATCCCCCTAGTCCTTCCCTGTGCAGCCCTGCACTGGGACACAATGCGGTCATTCTCTGGGTGGGACACTGGGCTCTGAGGGGCCAGGGGACACGGCCAAAGCCTCCCCCCACCCCCACAGTGTGTAACAAAGCCGTGGCTTGAACCTCTGCACAGAGAAGCATCAGAAGAAGAGTGACCAGTGAGGATCCTGCCGCATGATTTCTCCACCAGGTGTGGCCACCGCACTGCTCAGGCCCCGGCTGGACGCTTGCTCCCAGAATGTTCTATTTGGTTATACGTACTCCGCAGATGAGGCCCAGAGGGAGGACGGGCCTGGCTGGGTCACTCAGCTGGTGGCAGGCCCAGAGCAGAGCTTGCATGAGGGGCTGCCCAAATGTATTTGCCGAGCGCGCAGGGTGGCCCAGAGCTGGGTAAGCCCGTGCGTTGCTGAGGGGACGGACAGCTCTCCCGAGGTGCTTGGGGGGTGGAAGGGGGCTCAGAGGCATGAGGTCTTGCAGACCTTGGAAGCAGGTAAACTTGGGCATGGACCCCTGTCAGACCCCCTGAACAAGGCGGCCTTGGCCAAGCCCCTGTGACCTTCGCTGTACAAGGGGAAGGTGACACCACACCCGGCACAGAGGCAGCTGGCGCTGCTCATCCTGTGGGGACGTCAGCTGGAGCATCAGGCCTGCTGGCGCACAGGTGCCCAGGCGCCCAAGCACCCCAGGCCCTTTCCCACGCCAGTGTCTTTGCACGTGCTGTTGCTTCCGCCAGGAACACTCTGCCCTCCTGTCCCCACCTCGGCTACCGCTAAATGCCACTCCACCATCCCCCCACCTCCGCCAGCCTCCGTGTTTGTACGCAGCACTCGGCTGGGCTCATGCCGTTCCCTTTGTTCCAAGGGCACCTGTCTTCTTGGTAAATATCTATTCCGGATTCAAACATCACCTCCTCCATGAAGCCACCCTGACTTCCTCCCTCTTCCCCACTGGACATGTGCAGACTTCCAGGAAGGCACTGGTGACAGTGGCCCCATAGAGGACATGTGTCTTTCTCTGCCATGAGATGGGACTCCATGAGGGCGGGGACAGTAGCTGATGGAGCCTGACACGGAGGAACCCTTCTCAAGTAGTGAGCCTTATCACCATGATACAGCGATGCTACCATGACATGGGGAAACTTCCACCCTGTCCTCCCAGCTAAAGAGAATGCTGTCCTGCCCCACTCACCTGCTCCATCTTTGAAATCCCTAGCGAGAGTCCAGAGGAACCAGGTGTTTCCTGGATCTCTGAGCTACGGAATTGGGAAAGTTGAGAAAGACAAAGGGGAAAGAACTTGACCACCAGGCAGCTCCTGTGCTTCCTGGTGTTCTAGAGAATTCTGATCGTGGGCAGCGTGGAGAGGAAACTGTAAAACAGTCTGCGACAGGAAGCAAAAAGTAATGAGCTGCGAGCCTGGGTGGGAGGAGAGATGGAGAAGCTGCAAGGGCGGAAAGAGAAAGAGGACTTGTTAGCGCAAGTTCACGCGCCTGCGGCACAGCGAGGCCAAACGCACCAGAACGTTGGAGTTTGGAGCAGAGGAAGTTTTATCGCAGGGCCGTGCTAGGAGACAGGGTTGCTCACGCCCTAAAAGCCCCGAAATCCCTGAAGGGTTTCAGCAA
The DNA here is from genome assembly GCF_951394435.1 of Stenella coeruleoalba. Lineage (NCBI taxonomy): Eukaryota > Metazoa > Chordata > Mammalia > Artiodactyla > Delphinidae > Stenella > Stenella coeruleoalba. The sequence goes on from NC_137157.1 coordinate 5,179,970, forward strand.
AGCATTTTTATTCTTATTATTTAAAAAAAATTTTTAAAGTCTCACTTAGACTTTTATTGATTAATATTTATTTATTTATTTGGCTGGCCTGGGTCTTAGTTGCGGCACACGGGATCATCATTGTAGCACACGGCATCTTTAGTTGCGGCATGTGGGCTCTTCGCTGCGTCATGCAGGATCTAGTTCCCTGACCAGAGCTCGAACCTGGGCCCCCTGCGTTGGGAACGCAGAGCCTTAACCGCTGGACCACCATGGAAGTCCCAGCCAAGTATTTTTAGAAGCCAGGTAAGGGAGTGGGGTCCGCGGGCTATGGGATCAGGTCACGCACAGCTCTCTGATTGGCTGATGGTGAGGTAACAGGACGGTGTCACAGGGGTGAAGTTATCAGTCCTCAGGCTCCAGGAGGCCTGGGCCCATGTGCTCACGGTCATCAAGTAGTTAACATCTTCCATTTGGTGGGGAGTTTTCACATCTGTAAAACAGCTCGGTAATGTGCATCAAATACTGTTATCTAGGTACTTCAGAGAGGAGCTAAAGCAGAGGATATGGGGGAAGGCCTGACCCGGGAAGGCCCCTTAGGGTCCTGCTCGGTTACAGATTTAGGGTGGAAGGTCATTCTTCACAGAGACTGGGCCACGTGGGGCCATGAGATTCTTTTGAGTTACATTGTGTTGTTGTCAAAAACCAGGAATTCTGCCATCTCGACGCATCCCAGCCTGCGCTGAGCCCCGAATGTCTCTGTTGGGGTGAAGACCCAGAGCCCTCTGGACCAGGCCAACTGACTACCAAGCTGAACCCCCCTTGCTTCCAGGTTAGGAGCATCGAGGCTAGAAATCCCTTCCTGCCTCTGCCAGCGTGTCACAGCCTTCACCTTGCGGCGGACACTCTGAGGTTTGTGTCTCAAAGTCCTCTAAACGCAGCTCCCAAGCTGTGTGATCTCTCCAAGATCAGTCACTTGACGGGACACGCTGCTCCTCTCAGGCTCCCACACCCGCCTGCCGATGAGCTTCCGCCAAGGTCTGCAGAGAAAGCACCTCACGAATGATGAAAACTGGAAGACAACTGAGGCTTCTTGGGCCTCCCTTCTGATGCTGTTCTGCTCCTGAGAAGAGCATGCATGTCATCTGGTTGCTTCATGGAAACCTTCTGCGCTTCTGAGACACGCTTTCCCAGGACCTGCCATCCAGAATCGAGGAACAGGGTGGGCAGAGCTGATGGGATGGGGGGGGGGGGCAGCCGCAAAGGCGCCAGCTCAGTCATCAATCGATTTACGGGCCCTGCTCAGAGGGCTGGGGGGAGGGGAGAGCTCAGGCTGTAGCCTGACTCAATGAAGCTGACATCCCCCGCTTAGATGTGTGACCCTGGGCAAGCGACTACAGCGATCCTAGGCTCAAGCGGTTCTCGTCCGTAAAGCGAGCCTTAGAATGCCTGTACCGTGGAGTGGGTGGGATGGATGACCGAGCGAGAGGAGGAGGCAGCAGGAGGGCCTGGTGCACAGCAGCAGCTCAGGGAATGGTGATGGCTGTGAACAGGGGCCACACTCTAGCCAAGTGGGATCAGCCGACCTGGCCAGGAGTGAGTCTCGGATGTAAACCTTGCTCACCTTGTGAGCTGGGGCTGGTCCCTTGACGTCTGGAAAACAGAACTGATAATTCTGTGCAGGGCTATTGTATGGGTCTTATGAGATAATACAGGTGAAGATGGATGGCGAACTGTAAAGTGCTGTGCAAATATCATAGACAATTGCTAACAGTGATCTGTGTCGCCTAGGATGGCTTTGGTGCTAAGGTATGCTTTGTGTTGGTGTCTGATTGCTCAGTGGGCTCTCCCCTGGAGGTACGGCCAGTGGTTAGGAGGATGCACTGTGAACGTGGGCTGTGTGATCTTGCGTGAGTTACTTAACCTCTCTGGGCCTCAGCTGTAACATGGTAAAGCTATCACATTTGCCTTAATAGCTGTACAGAGCCTTGCTCTTAGCAAGTGCCTGATAGACATGCTTTCACAGTCATTATTCTGAGACGTTATGCATTTCCTCTTTGGTGCCTTTGGTCTCCATTGCCAAGGTTAAGACTCATAGCCCCCTCTAACCTATCCCCCGCACTTCAGCCAGTGTCTTCATTCCGGAAGCTCTCCAGCTGATCAATTTAGCGTGACCCACCCCAGTCCCTTCAGATACGGCCCAACTCCATCCTGGCGTCTCCTGCTTCTGCAGCCCCAATCCCGCCACTGTCTGCCGCCCTCCAGCGAGACAAACCCATGGCGCCGGGCCTTTGCACATGCTGTTCTCCCCTCTGGACCTCCAGCCACCCCACTGCCGGAATCCCCACCTGGGCTTATTCACACTTGCTGTCTCCTCAGTTAACTAATGTCTTCACATCCCTTTGCAGCTGAGGAAACTGACGCTCAGAGGGCAAGCAGCTTGCAAAGACCCTGGAACCCTTAGATGTGGGGGAGGGGTGCAGAGCCAAGCCTACCTCACTTCTGTCGGGGAGGAAGAAATTTCCCTCTACCCTTCTAGGTTCTTTTGGCTGGTCTAAGAATTAAACCAACATGAGACAGATCAACAGGAGAAAATCAGACAAAAGTTTAATAACATATGTAGATGGGAGAGACCCAGGAAAACTAACGCCCGCAAATGGCCAAAACCCTTAGCTTAAATGCCGTTTTCAGCTAAAGAGAAAAAAGGATGTTGGGGGTCGTGGTTTGGGACTTCAAAGGGGAGGAAGGCAATTCACAGGAAGAAGGAAAAGCAAATGTTTGGAAAACAAATGTTTGTGGGCCTCGCAGAGACAATGGGACACGGAGTGGACTCTGATGGCTAGGCCCCGCCCAGTCAGCCCCCACACCTGGCCCATGTTCTTTGCAGATATCTCTGGTGATGGCTCTATTCCAGGAACAGGCCCTTTATCTAAATTTTTTAGGCAGCTAAGAGGCAGCAAAAAGAAACTTCCCTGAGTCTTCTATTTCTTAAAAACAATCAGTCTGAGTTAATCCTCCCAAAGAGACACATTTTGGGGTAGAAAAGTTTGCTCCCTGCACTTCCAGTACCCCAGACCCACCTGGCAGTGTGGACAAGCGCCCGGGGCTGAGTGCAGTCCCCAGACTGAGGACCGTGGGTGACCTGGCACCGTAATATTTGTGAGAGTGCCAACCCGAGTCCCAGGTGCCAGCTGGATCCCAAAGGGACAGGACCTGGAGACCCCACCTCTCCCCATTTACCACCATCTAATTGCAAGCTACAGTTATTCCAAGGATGTACAGTTATTCCAAGGCGGGATTCCTTACGGGCGACCCCAGCACCCGCAGGCTTAAGTCCACACCCCTGATCACGCGAATCAGCCTCCACAAGTTGCCATTACACGAGACTATGTCCTGGTCCCTGAGTTCTCTGTGCATCCGGCAGCTCGCTGCTTTGCCCCGTCTGTTCCCTCCTCCTTCTGTTAAAATCCCACTCTTTCCTCAAGGGCACAGCCCAGCAGTAGGAACTGACCCTCCATGTGTGACCCCAGCAATTTCTTCAACTTCTACGTTAATGCTTCTGCTCTGCCACCAGCCTGCTGTCCCCCAGGCAGGGCTAGGGGCTGGCCCCTCCCCTGGTTCCTGCGGCCACAGGCCTGGCCAGATGCCCGCGGAGGACAGGGCACCACAAGACAGGACAACAATCTCACAGGATGAATTGGAGGGCAAGGAGCACGCTTGCTGAGGAAGTGACGTTTAAGCTGAGACCTGCTGGAGTTGGCCACGGGAACTCAGGGAATAGCACCCCAGGGAGAGGGAACAGCAGGTGCAGGGAGCTGGGGGTGGGATGGTATCAGCTCACCTGCTGCAACCAGGATTCTCCAGTAGGTGGGGCTCGAGAGCCCTGGGAAGCGGCTATTCTATGTCATCCTGTTATACAGTTGAGGAGACTGAGGCCGGGGATACAGAGTGACGTGTCGAAGGTCACACAGCAGAGGCAGAGGGGGCACAGACACAGGCCTTGGGCCGCATCCCGTGTTGTTTCCACCCCAAGGCACGGCCTGCATGGTGTTTGTGTGTGGAGCTGGGGAATATTTGGTTTTCTGCTCTTAGAAGGGGAGAAGCTCCGCTCTTCTCAGGAGGCTGCAGGTTCCTTGCTCGGTTGGGGCGCCCGTGGGCCGTCTTGAGAACCCACTGTTTAGCGTCCATTATGTCCCGACACGCTGGCCCATTTTGCCTTGGTGAGCACTTCGGAACTATGTCCTCAAGCAGCTGCCCCACAGGAGCCAGCAGGCTCGATTTCTGCCTCACTCCATGATGCTGCGTTTCTGGGTTCTGTTGATTTTTTTAATGCACTTATAATCGAATTGAATTTCAAACTCTGGGTGCACCAGTCCAGGACCAGAGAGCTTCATTGTAGGATCAGGGCTTGTATCTCTGCCTTCACCTGCTGGCAGTGAACCGTGGGGACAGCCAGCCACGGTTCAGGGAACTGGCCCTGTCCCCGGGCTGGCCCTGTCCCCTGCAAGTGGTGGTGGTGGAGAAATGGCCATTGGGCTCCTGGGGTACAGATCCCAGCTCTGCCATTTACCAGCCCTCCAACTCTGGCTGAGCTAATTCACCTCTCTGAGCCTCAGTTTTCTCATCTGTAAAATGGGCAAAATTATGCAATTTTTTTTTTTTTTTTTTTTTTTATGAGCAGTGAATGAAATACTCCACGTGCGATGCTCAGCACGGGGGCGTGGCACCGAGAGAGGGTCCCTAGGTGTTAGCTGTTGCTGGGATGTTATTCGGGATCACAAGAGTAACTCATCACCGTCAAAGGGCCCACAGCCCCGGGCCCTGAGTGAGCCCTCTCCCACCCACCTCACCTGCCCACCCACTGCCTCCTCGCTGGTCCTCACACGTCCCTTGTCCCATCAGGCCTCAGCGTTTGCTGTTCCCTCTGTTCCTTACCCCTGACTGACCACCCCTCCCCCACCCCAGGGCTGGCGCCCCCTCATCCCCAGGCTCAGCCTCAGTGCCGCCTCCTGGAGGGCTCCCTGACCACCCCATCACACTTCCCTGCCCAGATCCACTCTGACCCCCGTCTCCTCCTCTAACCTTAAGTTAGCATCTCGCTCTGGAAGCAGGGCCGGCCACTTCTTTTTCGTTTCTCCCTGCCCCCCCCCCAAACTTTTTAATTAAAAGAGTGACCTATGAACGTGATTTTGTATAATGCATATGCAAATCTTATAGAAATGTGTAAAAGGAAGGGTAAAAGCCGCCTCCACTCCCATCCTCCTGCACAGACCCTCTCCCATGAGCCAAAGGCTGTTCTCCATTTCCCTTTATAACTTTTTTTTTTTTTTTTCTTTGTGGCACGCGGGCCTCTCACTGCTGTGGCCTCTCCCATTGCGGAGCACAGGCTCCGGACGCGCAGGCTCAGCGGCCATGGCTCACGGGCGCAGCCGCTCCGCGGCATGTGGGATCTTCCCGGACCGGGGCACGAACCCGCGTCCCCTGCATCGGCAGGCGGACTCTCAACCACTGCGCCACCAGGGAAGCCCTCCCTTTATAACTTTAAATAATACACTTCCACCTCTTTCTTATTGACTTCACACCATATCTGTGGCTCCTGCTCTGAAATGCAGCCTCCTTCGCCCACCTCCCCGCTCCTGCCTCTCCACCTCCGATGGGGATTTGCTTCTCGGTACCGGCTCCCCCAGTAGCGACCCGGGAATTTACAAGGTAGACTGTAGACAGTCGTTGTCCTGGCCCTGCCATCGCTTCCGGACTGTGGCGTCTTCTGCCTGTATCTTCCCCATCAAGCCAGCAGCCAGTGAGAGCTTCCCGGCTCAGGACCCTCCCCTGCTTAAAGCTCCCGACACAGGATGGCATCTACGGGCAAGCCCAGAGCCGGCCGTGGCCTCCAGAGCAGCACGACCTGGCCCTGCGGTCTCTCTCACCCTCCGTGTCCCTCTCCCCACTCTCTGTGACGCCCAGCCCAGCATCACTGGCCCCCCCTAAATTCCTCAGTCCTGGCCCTGCACCGGCTGCTCCCCAGGCAGGAAGCTGGTTCCCCTGCTGGCCCTTTTTGCCACCCACTCTTAGCTTTAAGACCAGCCCCCAGAGCCCCCCAAATGCATTCTGGGTCACTCCCCACTGACGCTCTCCACCCAGCGACCCTGGGCAGTTCTTGGCCGCCCTGGCATTTCTGTTCTGTGTTACTGGGTTTCCCGTCTGACCCCTCTCCAACCCCCATGGGAGGAGGAACCAGTTTGCTCTTTTTTTTTTTTAACATCTTTATTGGAGTATAATTGCTTTACAATGGTGTGTTAGTTTCTGCTTTATAACAAAGTGAATCAGTTATACATATACATATGTTCCCATATCTCTTCCCTCTTGCGTCTCCCTCCCTCCCACCCTCCCTATCCCACCCCTCTAGGTGGTCACAAAGCGCCGAGCTGATCTCCCTGTGCTATGCGGCTGCTTCCCACTAGCTATCTGTTTTACGTTTGGTAGTGTGTATATGTCCATGTCTCTCTCTCACTTTGTCCCAGCTCACCCTTGCCCCTCCCCGTATCCTCAAGTCCATGCTCTAGTAGGTCTGTGTCTTTGTTCCCGTCTTACCCCTAGGTTCTTCATGACCTTTTTTTTTTTTTTTAGATTCCATATATATATGTTAGCATACGGTATTTGTTTTTCTCTTTCTGACTTACTTCACTCTGTATGAGACTCTAGGTCCATCCACCTCACTACAAATAACTCAGTTTCGTTTCTTTTTATGGCTGAGTAATACTCCATTGTGTATATGTGCCACATCTTCTTTATCCATTCATCTGTTGATGGACACTTAGGTTGCTCATGACTGCAGAGCTCTTGGCCCTCAGTGGGAGCCGGGCAGAGCTAGCTGAACCAACGAGCAAAAAACGTCAACCTCAGCTTCTCTATTTGCCAACTCTGGGCGTCATTGAGCGGTGAAACGCACCCTCCTGTCCCTCCCGCTGCTGCTCCACTGCTGGGGCTGCTCCACTGGCCGGGGGAGGGTTGAACAAACAGCAAGCACCCATCTGCGCTTTGTCAGTGGACCGAGTCTAGAGCTGGGGGTTAATAAAGAGGGCTTATGAAACTAGCACTATGCAAATGCTACTCCCCGAGGAGCCATGAAGCGTCATTGGACCTGCACACCAGGAGGTGTGATCCCAACTCTTGAAAGCATGCCCCTGGGAGGAGAACCTGCCTGACGCCGAGGGCCACGTGTACCTGGTGCGCTACCTTTGGGTCTCTGCTGCTCCCACGGCCTCAGCAGTCCCAGGCCCATTCACACTGCCTGCTCAGCAGGATGCAGGTGTGCGCGCAGCCCAGGCTCAGGTGTGCACGTAGGGCTTGGGGTACCCCAGCCGCCTTCCTCCTCACGCGCAGAAGTCTCCGGTTTGCCATCGTCCCGCGGACGGGTCAGCTTGTGCAGATCTCTGTTCAAACCTCTGCCTTCCGAACTTTGAGCACTTTGCTCCGCCATCTTCCCGCTTTTCTGGTTGATCGGGAGAAATCTGATGCGGGTCTGGCTCTCGTTCCAAAGTCTGGGCTACTTTCTCCCAGAGGGAGCTTGCAGGGTGTTCTCTTCTTGTTGCCATTCTGAATTTCACCAGGAGTGGGTATTTTTCCACCACCAGTCCTGCTCCACACTCATGGGCACATTTGATCTGTAAATGTGGGTCTTGCTGCCGCTCGCGGGGAGCTTTCCTTCCATCATTACTTCTTTCTTAAACTCTGCTTACTCCTCCTCGTGTCCCCGCACTCTCCCGGGAGCTGCTCTCAGATGCTTGTGAAGCTTGAGATCAGATGTCCACAGCCCTGAGTCCCTTTGCTCATGCCCATCTCTTACCGTTTTGTCCTGTGTCCGGAGGTTCTTCCAGAACCCCAACCCGATCTCTCGCTGAGCCTGTGTGGTCCTTAACCCAGCCGATAGACTGCTCCTGGTAACGTCAGCCATCTCCAGGGTTCGGAAACCCACCTGTTCTCTCCTGCCTTTCTTCCTTCTTATCACTCAGCACACAGGCAGGACCCGCCCAGGGACTCTGCCCATGGGTTGGGGGAGGGAGGCTCAAAGGTCATGGTCACCAGCAACTCTGGTTAACAAGAGAGAGGAGAGACCAGACGAGAACGCCCCCATCCCAAATGGGCCCCCTGATTACCGCCCCCTGACCACTGCCCCCTGACCAGTTCCAGCCTTCGTACTTGGGCTTCTCTGGGCCCCGCCTGGGAGACCCACACTCCCTCTCCCCTCTGTCTGAGGTCTACTCTCCTCCCATCTCTCCAGCCTGATGCTGTCCAGTCTGCAGGGGAGCCGACTGGGTCAGCCGACTGGGTCAGCGACTGTGCGCTCCAGCGCACACTTTCTGCTCTTAGCAGCCCGGCGTGGGGAGGCCAGAGCCCCAGAGCCCACTGAGCCACCCGAACAGGGTGCCTTGGCTCTCTTTCCTGCCAAGTGGATTTACCATGTTTTTTTTCTTTCCCCTGAAGTAAATATTAGACATTGCTTTTCTCCCTGGCTTAATCAGGGCACCGGGTCCTCTGTCACCAGTCATCTGTCAGGCATGCGTGGTTCACCCGCTCCCTGGCAGCTCTGGGGAAGCTGGGCTGGGGCGGTGCGGGCAGAAGGAAACTTGATGTATTTGTTTGTCTTCTGGGGCCGTGGCCAGGTGTTGGCCTGGCGGCTGCGTCGTTACTCTGTCTCCCGGCCTTTCCAAGCCAGGGGTGAGGCGTTGGCTCCCTTGCTGGTTTGCGCTCTGCTCTCGGGGCTCCCGGCAGGGTTTGGGGAGCCTCCTGCTGCCCCTCGTTGGTGTGACCCGTGCTGCACCTCATCACCTGTTCCCAGGGCCCTGAGTGCGTCTCCTGCACAGGACTGGCGAGGCCCCCAAAGGGCGTGTGACTTGGGCCAGGCTGCCCGGCTTCTCAGCCTCTACAGCGCCTGGGCTTGGAAAATGCCTTCGGGACAAGTAGGAAATGCCTTCAGGGCCGTTAGGAAAAGCCCTGTTCCCGCCGTGCTGGAGTCTGCAGTGGGACAACCGGGTCCTCATGGAAAACCACCCAGAGAGACAAGAGGGCGCGGCAGGAATACCTGGCAAGCACCCTGAGAAGAGCCCGCGCTACTCCCCGAGGTCTTATCGCCCACCTTACATATGAGGAAACGGAGGCCTAGGGAGGCGGACACCGCGCCCGAGGCAGCAGGCAGGTGGCAGAGCTGCCAGGCCCAGCCCCATCTGTCAGCCTTCAGCTCCATCGGTAGAAAGAAGTCTACGTAACTGACGTCTCATAGAATTATTTATGAGTGCCTGAGACCCACAGAAGGGACAGGGGGCCGCCTGGACTGGGCTTCTGGAAATGGCAAACAAATGGTGTAGCTGGAACGCAGCAGGCAGGTGGAGAAGAAGAGGCCGGAGCTGGGCTGGGTCTTCAGAGCCCCGAGTGACTGTTCACGTTTGCATCTTAAAAATCACTCAGAGTGCAGAGGGGAGAGTCATCTATAGAGGAGACGCAGGCGTCAGCCAGTACTCAGGACTCTGGGGCGGCCAGACCGGGAAGCCTGCCTCCCATTTCCTCCTGCCTTTCCTCTCTGCCCCTCTCTTCCTTCCAGTGCCCACGTCTACCCACCCTGCTTCCCAGGGGAACAATCAGGTTGTAGAGGAAAGAGAAGGTGGGCCAAAGGTCACCAAACTCTGGTTTAAAACTGACTTTCAACGTGCTGTGTGACCTTCAGGAAGTCACTGGACTTCTCTGAGCCACGGCTCTTTCTTGTCTGAAAATACAAACAATATTCCTGCCACCAGGACATGTGGTGAGGGCCCAACAGGTGATAAATGAGAACAGAGCCTGTGAACAGGAGGCAGGCGGCTGCAGGGAGGCAGCTCATCACGGCCACATTAGCATTCATCAATTCTCCGTCTATATGGATGTCCTGCCCCAGGGAGAGAGGGTGCCCAGCCGCCCGCCTCTGACCCCCCATTGGCCACGGGCTCCGAGTTCAGGCCATCCGCCTTCAGATGTTGATTTGATTAATGTACCTTCCGCTCAGCGTCACTTCACCGAGGGGAATGTGGTCGGGAGAGTGATTATAATCAAGGTTGAGGAAAGCTGATGGTATTAATGAAAATCATTGCACTCCTAGCAGCTAATCCCAGCAAAGGGAGGGACTGACTGTGTTTGAATTCCTCCTTTTACTATTCTGCTGTCAATCAGGCACACTTTCAAACGCCTTGTGGGGGAGAGGCCGGCTTCTCATACCCACGCGGGCCCTTCCCGGCATTGCAGGCAGAAGAGGAAGACGCCGGGCCTGCCTGCTTTTCCCGGATGCTCTGTGAACATCCTCTGGGTCTTTCTCCCGCCGGTCTCCTCGTCTGTCTGTCTTTCTTGGAAAGGCTGGTCAAGGTCTCTGACAAAAGCACCTGCCGGATGCTGGGGTCCAGGCCTCCTTGCCAGTGCTGGACAGAACTTCCCAAGACCCACATCAGCCCAGGTCCTTCCCACCCGCTGAAAACTCTTCCCTGACTCCCCGGCGTCCCCGGGGCTAAAACCCACACTCCCGCGAGGGCCTGTCTGATCCGCTCCCCTCCCCCATGCCCCCTCCACTGACCTCTGCCTCCCCCTCCCCAAACTCTATCCCATGTCTGGGCCTCAAACCTCAGCTCGGCACACCCAGACGTCCAGAATCAGCCCTCCGTGCCTTTGTACACGCTGTTCCCTCCGCCCAGACACCTTCCCTCCTTCGTCTCCCTGGTCAACTCCTACTCATCTTTCGACACTCACCTCCTGCCTCGGTCTCCCTGGGAAGCATGTCCCCAGGTGCCCCGCCGCCTCCACGGCCATCGGTCGCTCCTCTGCGCTCCCTGGGCCTCCCGCATCTCCCCTGAGCTACAGCTCGTCTTTTCGACTCATGCTATGTGTCTGTCTCCCCCGAGGGACTCGAGTTCCCCAAGAAAAAGCCCCGTGCACCCCTTCCGCAGCCCCAGGGTCTGGCTCGCAGTGGGTGCTCAGTAAGGAGCTGCTGACTCCTACGTCTTCACTGGCCAGTGGAGACACATAGACGCGCAAGTCCCCAGCAGCCGTCACCTGAGGTCAGGGCGGGAGGAAAACAGTAGAGTCAGGGTGGGCCTGGCGTGGGGCCCCTGCAGTCCTGACGTCTCATGGCTGCAGGCAGCTCTGCGCTCAGCCTGTCCCTCACCTCCCCCCCCACTGCCCTCCCACCGGGACCACCCAAAGGGCACGAAGGGCAGGTGTCATACGCCTCACCATCTACTCAGGCAGGCTGTTCTTACGGAGGACAGCTTTGCCTTCTAGAAAGTTCCTCCTTAGGTGGAGCCACTCCTGGGGAGCTTGCCCATCACGGTCGTCCTGGCACAGCTGGGCCCCACCTCCCCGGGAGGGCCACCTGATGGGAAGGCATACGTGGGGTCCTCCTGGCACAGCTGGGCCCCACCTCCCCGGGAGGGCCACCTGATGGGAAGGCATACGTGGGCACGCAGTTTGCAGCATCGTTCTCTTTCTGAAAGATGCCCGCTGGTGGGGGAGACCCTCTCGCGCTGGGGTAACAGGACCACCCTCCTTCCACACCCACGGTGGCGAGGGGAGGGCTGCAGGCTTCGCACAGGCCGACGGTTCCCCGCGCAGGGCCTCACGCCTAGCAACTCCCCAGCCTGGGCTTCTCGTGCTCCCCAGTGGAAACTATCCTCCGGGAGGAAGTGGGTTTGACTCTCACCTCTGCCACTTACCGACTAAGTGAACTCCAGGAAGTGTCCACAGCTCTCTGAGCTTCAGGGGATGGTAGCACCATCTGGGGGGCTGTTCACAGCAGGCAGCAAGTGTGTATGGAGACCCAGCTCTGGTCCTGTGCCTTTCTAGGTGGGGATGCGGGGAGTTAAGCACCTAGTGTGTACCAGGCCTCGCCTGGGAAGTTGTCAATGTCCCAAACTGGCATGGGCCCATGGGCATGTGGCCCAGGGCAGGAGGCGGACATTAGCTACCCAAGAGGGTGAGCAGCTACAAGGCAGATAACTGCTCTGAGCCCACCAGGTAGGGAAGGAGGCTTCCCTGAGCTGGGATCTAAAGGATGGACAGGACTTAACTAGGAGGAGAGGAGGGGAAGAGGGAGGAAGAGCATTCCAGACAGAAGGAACAGCATGTGCAAAGGCCCTGGGGTGGAAAGGAACCTAAAGTTTATAGGAAGAAAAAAGTTCAGGGCTTCCCTGGTGGCGCAGTGGTTGAGAGTCCGCCTTCCGATGCAGGGCACACGGGTTCGTGCCCCGGTCTGGGAGGATCCCACGTGCCACGGAGCGGCTGGGCCCGTGAGCCATGGCCACTGGGCCTGCGCGTCTGGAGGCTGCGCTCAGCAACGGGAGAGGTCACGACAGTGAGAGGCCCGCGTACCGCAAAAAAAAAAAAAAGTTCAGAAAACAGAGTGGAGCAGGATGTGAGATGTGGCTGGAGAGGTGGGCAGTGGCCAGTCCCCACCAAGCCTTACACAGAGCTTTAGCGTGAGGGCGACCACCGGTTCCGGGCAGCTCAGGGGAGTCCCATTTACACCCGTAACCCTGACGTTGTTAACATCTCTCCTTTACATTCAAGAGTAAAGACGGGTTTGGATGATGCATTATAAATCTGTGGGGGATTTGGGTGTTCATCCTAAAGGAAGGCAATGGTCAATCTCATCATGGAGCTGACACAGTCAGGCAGGTGTTTCAGGAAGAAGCCCGCTGGCTGTGTGCAGGGGGATTCGGGGGACCAGGGGACCAAGCTGAAAGTGGTGGCGGCTCAGCCTCAGGTGTGGCAAATGGGGTGGAGGGAGGTGATGAGCACACACTCGGCCCCTCCCGCTTGGATCCCCAGGCCTGCCCCCCCATACGCACGCACCTACGCGTGCATGCACACGCCACACACGTGCTGGGCGCATATGCACCTGCCCTTGGACTCATCAGGGCGTGTTCCTTACTGGCGAGCGGGTGGTCTGCACCCCCTCAGTTGCCTGTGGCTTGTCTTCCACATTTCTCCCCGGGGTGGACTCTCCGTGTGGACCAGCTGAGTGGCACTGGCTGGAGATGTCCCCTTCACTGAGTGACTGAGACTTAGCTTGGATCAAACTCAACGCCACCCATGCACGCAGGGCCAGGGTCCCCGTCCCCACTCACCCCTGCCCCCCAAGGCAGAGGGCAGGTGGGCCGCCGGGGAGGTGAGGTCAGTGCCAGGAGCCGCCCACACCAGCGAAGCTCAGTGACCCCTGGGCCAAGCAGCCCATCCGCCTGCGCCAAGATTACGACGTCTGCATGGACCGTAGTGCGCTCTGCCTGGGTGCAGCCCTGCACAGGTCACAGGGCAGTTGCAAGGTCATACAGCCTTCAGCTGAGCTGGAACAGGGGCCCAGCCTGGGGAAGCCCTGCCCTGCCCTCCTCCAGATCCACTTCCCTCCCAGGCCAGCCGAGGTCCTGTCCCCAGGGGAGGGGAGGCGGGAGTCAGCACCCAGGAATCACTACATAAGTTATTACCTGCTGGCCAAGACTCCAGACAAATGAGGGTGTCTCCCAGCGGCCCTGACGACAGCGGGCGCCACAGGTATAATACACACACATACGTGCACACGCTCACAGGCGCTCCTGGGGCATCTGCCGGGAGCCCCGCTCTGCCGCGTTCCCGCTGCTCTCCAGGGTCTGAGCCCAGGGACGGAGGAGCCGTGAGAAACCCCAACGCTGCCAGTGTTCGGGCCTTGACAGGGCGTGTTTGTGCATGTACACGACACGTGCATGTACGCGGGAGCTACGGGGACAGAGGCCACGTGTCTCTTGGCAGACGGGGAAACCAGGGCGGGGACGCGCCTACCTGCTGGTGTACAGGGGTGGCCTGAGCACGGAGCTCAGCCTCCCAGCCAGCACTCTGGGATGTCCTGAGGGGCCCTGGCCTGGCAGACGGGGCGCCGTTTTGAGACGTGACTTTGCCACCTGCTGGCTGTGTGACATGAGGAAAGCACCTCTTCTCTCTGGGGAGGATGTCGTGAGGGGATGCCCAGGGGGCTGGAAGAAGCGTTCATGTCCCCAGGTGGGGAAGAGGCTCCCTCAGTGGGCAGGTCCTCCCAGTGTTTCGACTTTGGAATAATTATATCTGAAAACTTGGAAAAGAGAGAAAAGCACAGAGAATGAATCTTCCAGAAACAACCAGAGGCAGCTGCTGCAGACGTGAAGGTCCACACATCTGCCATGAAGGGAGCGCGGGCCTGGAGCGCAGGGAGACCTCAGAGCCGACACGTGTGGGTGGGCACCTTCTGCATACAGTGGGGATAAAGCCAGGGTTGGGGGGCTAGCCAAGGGGGGCGTGGACAGAGGGCTTGGGGCCAGCACCTTCTGGGGGCTCTGCCACAAGGCTAGGGGCAAAGGGGGGCAGGGGCAAACACCCCAGGCCCTAGAGCAGAAAGCACAGGACAGGGACGGGTGGCCAGGGTCACCGCCACTTACAGCTATGGGACTTGGGCTGGTCCCATCACCTGCTGGTCCCCAGTGCCCTCATCTGAGAAATGGGGTGATGTTGGGCCCCTCAACAGGCCAGTGCAAGATCCCGAGAGGGAGGGTTAGCTGACGACCGGGAAAGCATGAAGCCTTGTCACGAGACCCCCAGTCGGAAGGCCCATTGTCGTGTGGCTCGGAGCAATTCCGGGGCTCCACTGAGATCCAGGAGGTGGACGGACCTTCCCTGAGTGCAGTTCCGACCTCTGACCTCTGCAGCGACCCCAGTAGGCTCAGCTGAGGGCTCCTCCCTGGACGGGGCGACACTGAACAGATATCAACTGTTCCCTGATTTCCCCTCCCCCATCTTCCCCAGCACCTCTCCGTGCGGCATTCAAACCATGAGTGGGTCCTGCAGCCCCACCTTCAAAGCACATCCTGAATGGCCTGAACGGAGACGTGTAAGTCAGGCAGACAGTGAAGGAGGCACAACGACACCAGGGCACCGCAGCGCTGAGCAGTGGCGGGGTTGGGGGTGGGAAGGGCAGGAGGAGGTTAATAACTGCAGGCGTTTAGCCTGTGCCTGGAACCGAGCCGGACTCTCCCCTCTGCTTATCTCCTTATTTTCTCAGCAACACCTGCAGGCACCTGTTACTTTATACCATTTACAGATGAGGACCCTGGAGTTCAGGGAAGTTAGGTGACCTGCTGGGAACAGGCAGAGCCGGACTCCAGCCCAAGGCTGCCCAATGAGAGCCAGGCATTCAGCCTGGGAGTCGGGCAGACGCCGGCCGGTGGGCGTCTGATGCACATCGAGGAAGGTCTGGACGCTATCAGGAAGGCAACGGGAGTCACTGGAGACTTTAGGCAGAAGAATGTCAGAGTCGGACTTTTCAAGGTTAATATGCAGGGGGATGGGCGTACCAGGAGGGACCAGATCAATCTGTCGCTGAAAGCCCCGGAAAGGACATCCCTGGAGGTCATCGGAGCTGTCTGGGGTGTGGCCAGGGCTCACCTGTCACCTGCCCCCCCGCCCTGGGAGGCACAGTCCCACCTGAGCTAGTCCGGTGGCCGATGGGGGAGGGAGCAGGGCTGCCACCACTAAGGTCCCTAACAATGAGGTGATTATGTCTTGAGCTTTGCTTGAAAAACCTTAATGGGTTTTTTCTCCACTCCACAAAGCCGCTCTGTGATGCAGGAATGATGATTGAGATGACTAATGCCGCTGAGAGAGCATCCACTCCCCACCTCCAGCCTCCTGGCTGCCTCTCTTGATGGAGGACAGGAAGTTTCCAGTGGTGTGAGGTCCGAGCTGTCCATCCAGGCCCTCAAGCGTGTGACAGTAATCCTAGCCAGTGTCCCTCCGTGCCAGCACTCTGCCCAGGCTCTGCAAACAGGAACAAATGCAGTCCTCACGGCAGCCCTGCAGGATGTTTGCTGCTACCATCATCACATTCTCAGGATGCCTGTGGGCTCATCCTTTGTACCAGCCACCCCTCACTTCTCAGGAGGTGGGAGGGGGGACCCCTGACCCAGGAGCCCCACCCCTGCCTCCAGCGCCGAGGCTCGCACACCTCTGGTGATGGGGTGCTCACCACCATTCTTCACAGTCCTCCTTGTGATCCAGCTGCTCTGACCACGTACCACGTGGGTGCAAGATGTCACAGCTCGTGGCCTCGCCCTGTCTTTGTCTCTGCCCTCCTCTCTCAGCAGCATCACTCCCTGCCTGGCCCAGGAGGCCCTGGGGGGAGTGAATGGATGGATAAGGGCCACACGTCTCTTGCACCAGCTGTCCCTGTGCTTTTCCCCCACAAGGGTCATCCTGGGCCCCCGCTTACCAGTCCAAGGGGTTTCAGAGGGAGTAACACGAGGGTGCCACCTGGCAACTGCATTCCTCTGTCCTAGAGCCCTGTCTCCTCTGAGCCCTTGCCCTCCTCCCCACACTCCTTGCCAGGAAGTCACAATGATTAACAACCACCACCACAGCCACGATAATAATAACAGCAGCTAACACATTTGCAGGCGCCAGGCCTTGTTTTCAGCAGTTCACAGATATAAACTCCTGGAATCCTCTCACTATTCTATGCAGAACACACCATATTGATGCCATTTTACTATTGAGGACACTGAGACTCAGAGAGGTTAAGATACTTGCCCGAGACCACACAGCTCCCTAGGTGAGGGGCACTAGGGAGAGTTGTTCTCACTCTCTTGGGATCAGGAAGCCACAGGGCCCTTTGGTCCCTGAGGGGGGCCTCTGACTAGGGAGCAGTGCCCCCCTCCCCGGCACTGGCTCTACTCCCGGGGTCTGGGACACACAGATAACTGGCGCTCCTGATGCCAGCTCCTTTCTCTGCAGAGCCGAACACCCCCAACCCCGTGCCTGTCACCAGGCCAGATGTTTACTAGAAAGAGGCTCTACTCAGGGCCTGTGCAATGCTGGGACCCCTTTGATCCCCGAGTATTTACAGAGTTCAGAGGTCCCTTGCTCTGTTCCCCGGAGTCCAGCAGCAAATGGGTCCTAGGGGACAGGAGGGCTCAGGGTCCCACGCTGGGCCCTGCCACCAGCCCCATGCAGGTGACTTGGGCAAGCAGCTTCCAGTGCACAGCCCTGTCAGCCCCGTCGGCCTGAGAGGGCGGGGTCGCTATTTCCTGCACACTTGCTGTGCGCCAGGCCCCGGGAGCAGTCTTTTACCTTCTTGATCAATAGTCCGGTGAGGTGGGTGATGTTCCCATTTCACAGAAGAGAAAAGTGAGGCCTGCAGAACAAGAATGGGGTCCGTTCAGCCGTCATGCTGCTGACCCTAATCCCCGGTGCCGTGGGGGTTCTGGGGTTAAGACCTCCCTCGTTCCCAGACCAATAGCCATCCTTTTACTCCCCAGGCTCTCTGGCTGTATTCCTCCCAGGGCCCCGTGTGACCCCGGGGCACAGAAGGGGAGAAAATTGGAGCCAACATTTGGGTCCGCTTTCTTCTGGAATTGGCTGGATGAGTAAAGAATGCACCCAGTATGCTGAGAATCATTTTTATTTTGCATCTTTGAGCGCTGGCCAAGTTTTAGCTTAAAGAGTACAGAGTCGATTCACTCACCAGCTCTTAACACGCTGCTGTGCCATTAGCCCCCCGTCTCCCTCCCCCTCCAGGCCACCCCAGAAACAGTGTTATTTGTAAGCAGAGAACATCTGGCCTGCAGAAGCCTCAGGCCTGCCAGGAAGAGGAAGACAGAGACAGGCCCGCCCTGGAGATGCCAGGCACGACATGCCGGGGAGCCCTGCCTTGCCAGGACACAGAACCTCTGTGGCCCACCTGCTCACTCCTGAGGCCTCTTCTCCGGCCCAGGCCACTTTCTGTTACTGGAAGCACAGGTCGTAGCGTCGGATCTATGTTCGCATCACGGCCCTATGTGATTTGGGGCAAGAGGCTTCATTTCTCTGTGCCTCAGTTTACTTTTCTGTAAAATGGGTGAGCAGCACATGCTTTGCAGAGCTGCCTTGGGAATTCAGAGAGAGCGGTTGCAGAGTTCAGCACCTGGCAAACGGCAGGTACTCTTTTCATCCTACCCTGACCTGCCCTCACACCTGCCACTTTCTGAGCCCATTTTCTTCAAGGGGTCACACTGACACCCCACCCCCGTGAGGCAGCCCCCTTTCATGCCCTCATATGCCTGCTTGCCTTTGCACACCGTGCTCAGATGTACATTTGTGTCTGGCTTGATAGTGGGTCTGGAATCCAGTTCTGTGAGTTCCAATTTTGTTCTCCTTTCTTGAGACTGTTTTGAACGTTATAGATCCTTTTTGCTGGCGTATACATTTTAGGATCAGCTTATCAATGCCCGCCCCCCACAAACATACCTACGGGCCTGCTGGGATTGGGACTGGGATAGCATTCAGTACACAGATCAGTTTGGGTTGATTTCAAATCATTACAATATTGAGTCTCCTTATCCATGAATGTGGCTCATCTCTCCACCTTTTTAAGGATCTTATTTGATTTCTCTCAAGAATGCTCTGATTTTTCCATGCAGATGTCTTACGTGTCTTTCATTAGATGTGTTCCTGGGTGCTCTGTGCTTTTGATGTTATTGTAAATGATTTCTTAAACTGTCATTTTCTAATTATTTGTGAATGCTATAGAGAAATACAATTGATTTGGGCATACTGACTTTGTATACGGCAACCTTGCTGAATTTATTAGCTCTAATAGATTATCTGTACATTCATTCTTTTGGATTCTCTATCATAACCAACTATGTCATTAACATATGCTGACAGGGAATGCCGGCCCAGGAGGCTCGCAGCCCCGCCAGTCCCGGTTGTACCCGGTCTGCTTTCCTGCTTCCAAAGCACTGATGTCACTACGTTGCTTTGGTGACCTTCACAAGGGACAATGAGATTTTTTCTGCCAGATTCCTTGTTATTGCATCCCCCCTCCACCCCGTTTATTAGGAATGGATTCTCAATTGCTCCGCGAATTTCAGTTTCTGGATGGTAGGGAGACAGGATGCTGTGCGGGTCCGAGCTTGCAGCTGTTGTTGAGTTAGAGGCGGGCTGTGAGCAGGGGCACCAACTTCACCGTCGGGGGGGCGGGGGGCACCTTTACAGGAATGTCACCGATGGCTTCACCGAAGTGATGAGATCGTGGGCCGCGGGAGATCACTTGGCATTGAAATGTGACGTTGCCAAAGAACATGATGTTCAAAATACTTTTGAAGAGATAGAGAAAAATTTAGGTCGAGTTAATTTCTTGGTAAATGCAGCTGGAATTAACAGGGATAACCTCTTAGTAAGGACAAACGCCGAAGATATGCTATCTCAGCTTCATACTAACCTCTTGGGCTCCGTGCTGACCTGTAGAGCTGCCGTGAAAACAATGATTAAACAGCAGACAGGGTCCATTGTGAATGTGGGAAGTACTGCGGGTGTAAAGGGCAGTCTGGCCAGTCCGTGTACAGCGCCAGTAAAGGCGGGCTAGCTGCGCTCTCACGCGCTCTTGCTAAAGAGGTAGCAAGAAAGAAAATTAGAGCGAATGTAGTTGCACCAGGTCAGTGGAAACTTCTTTTTCCTTTTAATTTATTTATGTTCTTGTGTCTGTAAGTACGTCATCGTCATCAGGCACTTCTCAGAGGTGCTGGGACAGGAGAAGGGGACCCGCACTGTTACTCGGTCCTAGAGCAGCGCCGCCCGGGAGGGCGTGACCTCGGTCTGATGGGACTCAGGGGGCCGGGAAGCTGCATCTGTACTAAAACCAGAAGAGAAACTTCTCATTTAAAAGTGAGTCGTATCGGGCTTCCCTGGTGGCGCAGTGGTTGAGAGTCTGCCTGCCGATGCAGGGGACGCGGGTTCGTGCCCCGGTCCGGGAGGATCCCACATGCCGCGGAGCGGCTGGGCCCGTGAGCCATGGCCGCTGAGCCTGCGCGTCCGGAGCCTGTTGCTCCGCAACGGGAGAGGCCACAACAGTGAGAGGCCCGCGTACCGCAAAAAAAAAAAAAAGAAGGGGAGTTTTAAAAGTCAGTTGTATTTAAGTTAAGACCTCTCAGGAGCTGGATGTAAGAATTTCATGTAAGTGGGGTGGGGCGTGCTGGTGGCGTACACCCTGCCGTGGAACGGGTCCGAGTTGTGTCTCTTTGGAGAACTGTGTCCATTTTGTCTTTCTCCTCTTCTTGGGATGTTTCATTGATTTGCTGCTCGCTGGGATACAGTATTTGTTAATTTAGACTTTGCCAGTTTGTCAAAGCAGAACTTTCCGAGTAATGCGTCTTTTACCTGATGTATTCCATACGTCTAGATTAAAGCAATAACACATCTTTATATCTAAAATATCTGAATAGCTCTATCATGCAATGTGCTTTTAATAACAGCGTGAACCAGAGGAGATAATCCCACAAGGCTATGTAGATGATGTCATTTGCACATTTCATGCAGTAATCCCCTACAATAACTGACGTACTGATGACCTCAGAGACACCGCTGGTTCGGTTCCAGGCACCGCAGTAGAGTGCATGTTACAATGAAGCGAGTCAACAAACCTTTTGGTTTCCCAGTGCATAGATAAGCTATGTTTCCACTATACTATAGTCTCTTAAGTGTGCAGTAACACTATATCTACAAAAACAGTGTTCATACCTTAGTTGAAAAATACTTTATTGCTAAAAAATGCTAACCATCATCTGAGTCTTCAGTGGTCAAGTTGTAGTGCTAACATCAAAGATCACTGATTACAGATACCACAGCAAATACAGTAATAATGAAAAAGTTTGAAATATTTTGAGAATTACCAAAATGTGACACAGAGACATGAAGTGAGCAAATACTGTTGGAAAAATGCTGCCGATAGACTTGCTTGATCCAGGGTTGCCCAAAACCTTCAACTTGTAAAAAAAACACAACGTCTGCAAAGCGCAATAAGACGAGGTCTGCCTGTACTGCAGAAAGCCAGTGTTTGTACAGAGAAAGAATGACCAGAGGTCACCTATGTTTGTTTTCAAAATGGAGAAGACACCTTTCACTGGGTGTCACTGTGCCCCAGGGAGCTACCCCGTATTCACGTGAGAATTTCAACACAAAGAAGAATTTGAAGGAAAAACGCTATTTCACAAAGACTCAGGAGGAAGAAACATCTTTTGAAAAGTCACTCTGGGAAGTAGTAGGTTGTAACAGTGATTTTAGCTGTGGTTGCCTCTTTAGTGAGCAAACGGGGCGCTCTGAGGCCTGCTGTGTGATGGTGCGGGGCGGGAGGGGGGCAGTGGCGGCACCTGGTAACAGAAGTGAGGGCACGCAGGCCGGCCGCCGCAGGTTCTAGCCCGTGTGCGGGAGGTATTCCTCCGAGGAACTCAGGCTGCTAAAATCCGACCTGTTTGGGAGTGGCCGACAATGAACGTGGTTAGAGAGGTGGGAATTTAAGGAATCTTCAGGAGTAGAAGTCACGGGGCGGGAGGCGGGGGGTGGGGGGGTTGTGGGGGTGGTGGGCTCGCAGTAGAGCTGGCCGCCTATGGAGAATCCATCGGGAACACTGGTGTTCTTGTGAAGCCTGTAGGAAGACCAAGCCAGCAGGGCACACGTCCCCTGGAAGACAAAGCGAAGGTGATGTGGGCTCGGTACCGCGGCAGTCAGAGCCTCCTGAAGAAGGCGAGGGGGGCGTTTCACAAAGTGCACCTGTTCCTTTCACTGTGCTGACTTGGGGCACTCCACACGAGTTGGAAATATTGATGGATTAACTAGGACACAAAGCCGGTTTAGCCTGGTTGGTCTGTTACAGGTAATTGGAAAATACTGAAACAGAATGATGGGAATTAAAGTTTAGGTTGCTAAAGGCTAAAGAAATTCTCCAACTTGTGCTAAGACTTTAAAAATAAATTCGAATGTACAACTTACAGCTTGGTTTGTTGGTTTTCAAATGAGTTGCCCCAGTTTGTAACCAAGTTTATTCCGTTTGGTAGCCATCTGCACGCATGAACACAAAGTATTCTACAAACAACTGAAGCCCCATTTTAAACTTGGATTTCCACGGTGTGCCGAGTGACCTTCAGGGCAGAAGGGAGAGGGGGTGGAGTGACTGTGGACGCACTCCTTCGAGGCAGAGCTGCAGAACCAGCCTTTGCCTGGACCAGAACAGGTGCAGGATTAGGAGGAAAAACTTCTGCTGAAGCGCAATTCAAAAAGGTTAAATTGCCCCAAAGCTCCAGTTTTAGACACACGTCTCCCTTTCTGATGGGCACACGTTTTGAGCCCCCCGGGAGTAACTGAGACAGCCAGCGAGCACGCAGGCACCAGAAGACAGCACCGTGGGTGCGCGGAGTCCACAGGATGGTGGGAGCAGCTGCGAGTGCTTCAGAGTATGTACGTGAAAACGTATCAGATGCTCCCAAACGTGAAAGGCAAAGTCCCCGGGACTGTCCTGTTGGAATAGGCCAGAACCACTGAGGGTGCGAGTACTAACGACGGTGCTTCTGAGTCAGAAACATACCAGGTAGCGTCCCTAGGTGTACAAGCCAGTTAAGCACGTACAAAGTTAGTACTGGTCCAGTTAGAAATACAAAATGAAAATTATGGAAACTGCCTCAAATATCTGGGATGCCACAAATTTACAAGCAGACCTGGGTAAAAAAGTAGACTCTAGTTTTAAGAAAACATTGCAGTTCAAATACAGTCTCAGGTCCCAGTGGTAGCCTCAGAAATCACGTGTCTGGAGAGTAGAACCGTTTATACGTTTGTACAAATTTGCAGATAACAAAATAAACAAAAAAGTAGAAAAGAAAAGAAATATATATATATGCTGACAGGTTTTTTTCCAAGTCCTTACACTTTTTCTTGTTTTACTGTACTGTCTTAACGTTGAACAGATGTAGTGACGGTGAGTACCCCTGACCTGTTCCTGACCTCAGGGGGGTATGTTTTTAATCTCTCATCATTAAGAATGATGTTTGCTGAAGGCACTATAGATGCCTTCTAACAGATTAAAGAAGTTTCCTTCTATTCCTAGATTGCTAAACATTTAAAAAAATCATGAATAGGGCTTCCCTGGTGGCGCAGCGGTTGAGAGTTCGCCTGCCGGTGCAGGGGACGCGGGTTCGTGCCCAGATCCGGAAGGGGAGGATCCCACATGCCGCGGAGCGGCTGGGCCCGTGAGCCATGGCCGCTGAGCCTGCGCGTCCGGAGCCTGTGCTCCGCAACGGGAGAGGTCACAACAGTGAGAGGGCCGCGTACCGCAAAAAAAAAAAAATCATGAATAGTTGCTGAATTGTATCAAATGCTATCTCTACGCCTACTGAGATAAACATATGATTATGTGTGTATTATATTCTTCTAAAGTGGTGAATTTCACAGATTGACTGTCAAAAGTCAAACCAGTTTTGCATCCCACAGTAAACCCAACTTGATCATGATGTACTGTTCTTTGTCTATATAGCCAGATACTATTTGGCTAATATTTTGTTTAAGATTTTTGCATTTTTAATTTTTGGCCTTTAATGTTTTCCTTTTGTGTTAGTTACATATTGTTGAATAAAAACTTGCACTAAAGAATATTGGTTAAAACACTAATCTTATCTCTAATGGATTCTGCGGGTCAGGAATTCAGATGGGGCATAGCAGGGACAGTTTGTCTCTGCTCTACAATGTCTGGGCCCTCAGCTGGAAGACTTGGAGGCTGGGGACAGGATTCACGTAAAATCTCAGTCACTTACAGGCTGACTGTTGACAGGGGACCTTGCTTGTGCTCCCTCACAATATGGTGGCCTGAGGCCAAGAGCAAATGTCCCAAGAGGGAGAGAGGAAGAAAGAGTGTGAGAGAGGCAGTGAGGCATATGCTCTATTCTTTTTTCCTTTGTAGACCTAGCCTGGGACCTGACATAACATCACGTCTGCAGCTCTCCATTGGTCAGGGAGGTTACTAGACTCCTCCCAGGTTCAGAGAGAGTGAGAAGAGGGTCAACCTCCTTGTAAGAAGATAGGGCAAACATATTGGTGTGTCTGCCTTTGGAAAATACATTCTTCCCCCTTTCTTGTAAAGTTCTTCTCAGTTTTAAGTATGAAGGCTCTGCTTTGCCTCTAAAGCAAGTAGGAAAAGATTCCCACTTTTTTATTCTGTGTGTGATTTGTACGTGACTCATGTTATTTCTTCCTTAAATGTTTGGAAGCATTCATCACTGAAGCCATGTGGGCCTGGAGAGTTCCTTGTGAGAAAGTTTTAAATTATAGATCAAATTCTTTAATAGCTATCAGACTATTCAAACTTTTTATCTCTTCTTGGTTAGTTTTGTTTTTCTAGGAGTTTGTCCATCTCAACTGAAATTTTAAATTTACTGCCAAAAAGAGGTGTTCACAATATCCTTTTTTAATGCTGGAAAGGTCTGTAGAGATGTCAGCTTTTAATTCTTGATACTGCTTTCCATGTTGATGATCTGTCATGTTAGGGATTTATAAATTTTATTATACATTTGAGAAACAAACTTAATACTTGGTGGATTTTCACTATTCCATGTTCATTTTCTATTTTACTATTTAAGATCTCTCTCTCTCTTATTTTTCCCTCTTATTTCTTTGAGTTTACTTCGTTTTTGTTGTTTTACTGCTTCTTGAGATGTTTATTTAGACAATTTCTTTTCAGCCCTTTTCCCCCTAAAATATAAGTTTTGAGACTATCAGTTTTTCTCTGAGTTCTGCTGGAGGTTCATCCCTTATTTTGATGATTCACTTTTATTATTGCCCATTTCAAACTACTTTCTCATTTTCATTGTGATTTCTCGTCCAACTCACTGAATTTAGAAGTATATTTAACTAGTTTACAAACGGTGGGCATAGTCTAGTTGCCTTTTTGGTTTGGATTTCAGTAAAATTCCACTGTAGTCAAAGAACATATGATTTTAATTAAATGACATTCGTTGAGACTTGCTTTATGACCTGCATGTAATCTAGTCTTGTACATGTACCAGGTGCGCTCGATAAGAACGTGAATTCTGCTGTTTATTTTTACAATGTTCCTTATATGTCAGTAGATCAGGTTTATTCATCATATTGTCTAAATTTTGTATATCTTAAGTTTTTGTCTACTCATTCTGTTAATTACTGAGAGAAATGCACTGGCCCCCCCCCCACACGACCGCTGCTTTGTCTATTTCCTCTTTTGGTTCAGTCCAGTTTTTGCTTTATTTATTCTGAGATTATGTTATAAAGTGCATACAAATTTACAATAGTTTATCTTCTTGGTTAATTGTCCCTCTTTACCTCTACTTATGATTTTTGCCCTAAAGTCTACTTTGCCCGATGTTATTATAGTGAAACCCACTCACTTGGTTAGAGTTTTCACGATCTTTTCCTGTTCCTTTACTTTCAGCCTATCACATAAGTCCTTTTATTTAAGATGTCTTTTCCAAGCAGCATATGGTTGGGTTAAAATTAAACCAGTTTAAGTGAGATGATATTTGTCTTGTAAGAAAAGTATTTATTTTCTACTTATCCTACCTCTTTTATATTTCTTCACTCACTTTCTTAATTTTAGAAAAATCAAAAAATTTTTATTATTCAATTTCCTCCTTTCCATTAGCTTGCTAGTTATCCTTTCTTTAATTGTTCTGTCAGTGGTTACTCTAGAGATTATACCATGCAAAGTCAAAGGACTTGTTATAGTCTAATTTAAGTAACTATTTTTACCGCTTCCTAGAAAATGCAAAAATGCAAGGGCCTCAGAGCATTTTAACTTTATTTGCTCCTTCTGTATATTTTTCTTATTGTTCCGCTGTACCCACGTAGTCACACATTTACCTCTTCTTCAGCTTTTCATTCTGCCTATATTGTTACGTGTCTGCCTGAAGAACTTCTTTTATGGTATTTCTTTTCTCGAAAGTCTACTGAGAATAAATTCTTCAAGTTGTATTTTTCTGAAAGGATCTTTATTTCACTTTTGTTTTTGAAAGGAATTGAATATTTTCATAAGGTATATAATCCTTGGTTGGCATTTATATTCTTTTAGCACTTTAATGAAAGATGCTCTTCCATCGTCTCCTGGGTTGCATCATTCAGTTGAAGGGTCACCTGTCGGTCTTATTGTTGTTCCTTTGAAGGTCATGTGTCTTTTTTTTCTGGCTGCTTGTAAGCCTTTCCCCTTGTCTTTGGTTTTGTGACAGTGTGTTAGGGGTGACTTGGTGGCTCATTAAGCTTCTTGAATGTTGGCTTAAGTTCATTCATCAGATTTGGAAAATTCTTGGAAATTATTTTGTCATGCATTGTTTCTGTCTAATTCATTTCCCCTTCCTCCTTCTGAGATTCCAATTATATGTATGTCAGATCTTTTAACTGATTTCTGTGTCTCTTATCATCTTTTCTGTATTGGTCCTTCTTCCGTCACTCTGTGCTCTAATATAGATTTTTCGCACTCACTCATTTTCCAGTTAATTAATTCTCTATTCTGCCTAGTCCACTTTGCTCTCAACCCCATCAACTGAGTTCTTATTTTCAGTTATTATGTTTTTCAGACGTAGAGTTTCCTTTTGCTTCTTTTATTTATTTATTTTTTAATCCTGGCTTTTGGCTGAAATTCTCTGGCTTGTCACCAATTTTCTTGAATGTATTAATCACAATCATAGTCATCTCTTTGTCCAATAACTTCAGGATTTGCATCATCAGTGGGTCATTATTTTGTCTGTTTTTTCTCTTGTTCCAGTTATTGGGATGCCTGGGAACTTTTAAATGAATATTGAACATTTTGTACAAACTCGCAGAGCCTCTGTATAATGTTATAATCCTCTCAAGAGGCTCGACATTCGCTTCTGGAGGCATTTAGAGTATGGAGAGAGAATATGAATCCACTCAAGGCCTGAGCTGATTCTCTGCTGGGGCTTAGACTTTCTCAGGCTGTGTTTATCTCTGACTTACCCTTATTCCTAAGACACAGCCACCTTCATGGGTCCAACTGTGTTGACACTCCTCCTTGGTGGTCCCTGAACTCCAATATTTTTTTTCTTCTCACGATCATAAACCTGCTGAAAGTTCTGCTTAGATTTTCAGTCTCTTAGCAGCCACTTTCTGCCAGCCTCATTCTGCTTAGGAGTCGGCAAGTTTCTGGAAGGGGATGTGGAGAGAGTGAGTACTGCGCTCACTTCTCTGTGCTTCTCATCTCCTGGAATTTAGATACTCAGGTCCTGGGTACCCTGACAGCCCTCAACTCCAAGTTTCATCTCCCCAGCCCCGTGAGATTTCTAAGAGCTCGGATTAGCCGCCACTGTCTGCCTATTTTTGTTTTGTTTTGTTTTGTTTTGGCTTAGCTCCTTGGGCCCTAAGAACAGCTGCTACAACTTGTCAGCTGTC
Organism: Stenella coeruleoalba; assembly: GCF_951394435.1. Classification (NCBI taxonomy): domain Eukaryota; kingdom Metazoa; phylum Chordata; class Mammalia; order Artiodactyla; family Delphinidae; genus Stenella; species Stenella coeruleoalba. The sequence goes on from NC_137157.1 coordinate 5,207,192, forward strand.
TCTGGGGAAAATCAGGGGAGACGATCATCTTTGCCTTAATGAGTTTCCCTTCTCTCCGGGATTTGGCCCCTTCAGTCCTGGCAGCCTCTGTAGCTCTCTCAAGCCTTTAAACAGACGTGTCTTGCATTGTATCTCACTTTTCTCTTTGCTAGGAGATCAGGAAGGAAGGTAGGCAAGAGGCGATGCTGGCCTCAACTCAGCTGGTGGCAATGGAGATGGCAGAAGAAGATGAATTGAGAGAGATGCAGTTGTGGGAATTTGTTACAGGGGGAGGAGGAGTGCTGATAAGCGCAGATTGTTTGTGCCTCTGAGAAGCTGGGCACACACTCACCAGCACCAGGCTTCTGCGGGCTCCCCTCTGGATGCCCAAACCTCTTCCCTATGCACCTCCCCCATTATAGCCCTGACCCCGCCGTGGGCATCTTTTGTGTCCTTGTCCACCTCCTTCACAGCTGGGAGCTCTGTGTTCCCAGCGTTGTCGGCACTGAGATGGTCACAGGTCACTGAGGGAATGAATTAATTAAAGAAATGCGAATTTGTCTAACAATGACCTGGGATGAGACTGGCATCTCCTGGGTCCAAAGGCGTCTGGCACCGACCACGGTGGTCCAGCTGGGTGTGCAGTGTGGCGAGGCTGGGTTTTCCGAGGAAGTGCTCCCCGGACCCCAGCCCTTCTGTTCCTCCCGGCAGCTGGCATCCCCAGACCCCACGCTGACTGGGTCACTGGATGAGTCCCAAGGCTATTCCCAAAGCAAACCCCTGGGCTCCCAACTGTGCCCAGCCCTCATCATTGCCTGGCCAGGCCACATTCTCATCATCCCCACTCCCTTCTCAGGCCAGAGGTTGTGTGTGTCAGAGGCAGGCCTCTCCGTGGCAACGGGAGGGCTGGGGGAGTCAGGGTTTACAGCAGCCTGGAGGAATAGAAGAGATGAACACTGCTGGTTCCCCCCCTTGGTCTCTCTTTCAGTGTAGGATTTAGCCCAGCAACAGAGACCACCCCTTGATGCCCAGAGCTTCCCCCCACCTTGCCAGCCCCTCCCTGGCTGCCCATTCCTCTCTGCCGATCACGTAGCGAAGAGCTGGTCCAGCAAGTTGCCACACACCTCTGACCATCCAGGCTTTCTCTGTGCAGGGGAGCGAAGGTCCCCACAGGGCAGGGGCCGCGGGACAGAGGAAACTCACGGGAGAGCCAGCTGGGCTGGCACAGTGTGAGGGAAACTCCTTTTGGCCTCAGATGGAGACTTTCTGAGGAGCTGTGGATGGGTTTGGGTGGGCAGGGCTGGGAGGTGAGGTCAGAGGAGGGGTATATGAGGTCACGTAGCCTGAGGGTACTGGGCTAGGGTCTCAGGTGCTGGATTCCGGTTCTTTCCCGAAGCTCCAGCAGCTTCTGGCTCCAGGTCAAACTCCTAACCCCTGCCCACTGCCTCTTCCAGACCCTGGCCACCCGATGGACTCCTCTTCACCCCTCAAAACTGCAAGGCTGCCTCCTCTGGGGAGCCTCACCCCTCCGTCCCAGAGAAGGAACCATTCTTTCTCCAGGATGCCTCCCTGATCTGATTTCATGCTGGGTGGGCTGTCCTGGCATCTGTCTGCTCAGCCACCGCCCAGATGTGGGCACCTTGAGAGCAGTCTGCCTCAACCATTCCCGTGTTCCCAGCTCCCAGCTCCTTGCTTCTCTGAGGCTCAGCCACTCCCCTTAACTCACGGGTCACCCACAGGGCACGTCAAGGCCTTTGTCCCCACCGTGAGTGGCAGAGCCACCTGGATGGTGACCATCCAGGGCTTGTTTGCAGGCAGTGGAGCTATTTTCTAGGAAGCACATCTGGGGCTTCTCAGAATCAGAAACCGGAACCCGGCCAGGAAAGGGGCCAGGAACCAAGGCAGCCTGGTGGCTGGGGACCCAGGCAGATCTGGCCGTGGAGCAGCCGGTCACGTCCCCCAAGGCCACCCTGCGAGGCCTAGTACAAGCTGCACCCCTCACTTGAGCCACCGCAGCCGGTTCCCGGCCACCGAGTGGCGGCAAATGACCCCCAACATGCGAGGCATCAACGGGTCAGAACCAAAGCCCATGCCTGAGGCGTCTGGTTTGCATATTGCAGGAGAAATGCCTAAAGTGCCTTCATGCTGACGGGGCCTGGGGTGCCAGGTGACGGGGGCTGGTGGCCAGAGAGAGGCTCCAACATCCAACCCAAGAGCCGTCAGGCCTAATGACATCACCCCACATAAAACCTCCAAGCGCTCTGGTTACCCTAGGGTAAAGACCAAACCTCTCAGCGGGACCAATAAGGCCCTGTGGGTTCCGGTCCAGCCCTTGACCACCCAGCACCCCTCCTTCTCTCGGCTTGGGCCACCCTGAGAATCCTTCATTGCCTCAAATACATCTTGAGGTCCTGCCTCAGGGCCTTTGCACAAGCTGTTTCCCAGCCTGAGAATGCTCTTCCCCACCCTCTCCATGTGGCCAGTTGATTTCTCCCCACCTTGGGGTCTCAGCTTAAATGTCCTTTGCTTAGGCCAGACTCCCCACTCTTCAGTTTGCAGCCACAGCTTATTGGTAATGAAAGAATTAAGAAGAAAATTAATTAAGAATTAACTCTGGATCAAAAGAGAGGCCACAGTGTCCTTTGTCCTGAGCTATTTCCTGTGAGACTCGTTGCTTCCTCCAGCAGGACCCTTCTTGTTGCAGAGAATGTTCAGGCTCTTGGTCAGTTTTCCTTTGGTTGTCCCTGAGGTCATCACCAACCACATTTCTAAGCCTTGTCTCCCCTCGCGGAGTCTGCGAAGTGCCCGCCTCCCAATCCAAGTCTTCAGGAAGGACGTGGGCTCTCTGCATCTGGGCAACTTTGCGGGTCAGTCAGCTGCTCTTTGAGGCCTGTGCTGGGCAGAGGGGGTTGTGGCAACTTAAACTTTTGGTGCGTAAAGAGTAATTTCCACACCAGTCTGCCCTGAAAGCAACTACCCCAATGCACAGAAGTCTTGAACACTCACACCAGATACCCAGCGTCCCAATCAAATATTAATGGCTGCATCAGTCAGCTTCTGCTGTGTAACAAACCGTCCCTACTCTTTGTGGCTTTAACAACTGTTTGTTTAGCTCATGATTCCGTGGGTTGCCTGAGAAGTTCTGGGTCTGGGTTGGCTTAGCTCACTTCTGCTGGGCAATCTACGCCTTGCGTTTGTGGTCAGCTGGCAGGTAGGTTGGTGATGGAATGACCTAGGATGGCCAACTCACATGTTCGGTAGTTGGCAGGTTGCTGGTTGGGGCACCTTGGTCTCCTCAATGTGGCGTCTCCAGCAGGCTGGCTCCGGCTCATTCACCTGTTGCTCTCAGCCTCCCAAGGGCATCACCAGGGCAAATCCCAAAGCCTCTGCTTGCATCATGTGAACGTCCCCTTGCCCAAAGTGAGCCCCATGGGCGAGTCCAGAGTCGATGCGGGAGGGACTACACAGATCAAGGCAAGAAGGAGGGGAAGAACGCGGCCAGTTTTGCAATTTAAGATCATTGTTATTTGTATAAGGAAGACAGGATTCATACAGTGGGTGGGGAAGTGGGTGGTGAGTAGTCCTCCCTGTGGCCATGCGCACCGTCTCGGTTGGTTGGTGGTGCTGGGGGCAGGGACACGTGCTAGCAACCCCCCAGCCAGGGTGCCATTGAAAGCCAGCCAGTGCCACTAAGTGAAAGAAGCCAATGTGCAAAGGTTACCAACTGTGGGATTCCAAGTCTATGACATTCTGGAAAAGGCAGTACTATGGAGGCAGTGCAAGATCAGTGGTTGCCGGGGGATGGGGGAGGGGAGGACAAAGCGGGGAGCACAGAGGATTTTCAGGGCAGTGAGGCTCCTCTTATGATGCTGTGAAGGTGGATGCGTGTCATTATACATTTGCCCAAACCCACAGAATGTCCAACACCAAGAGTGAACCCTGATGTCAGCTATGGGCTCTGGGTGACAGTGACGTGTCAGTGCAGGTTCATCAGTTGTAACAAATATACCACCTGAGGGGGGATGCTGGTAATGGGGGTGGCTGTGCATGGGGGCAAGTGAATCTATTAAATAAAAACCCAAACAGCCAACTCCACTTCAAGAGGACATCCAGTGTGAGGTGAAGGCAGTGCTGGGCAGTGCTGGTGAACAGAGAGTGAAGCCAGAACAGGAAGGAGCTGGGGGCTAAGAGGGGTGAGAGAGCGCGGGGCCCTTTGCAGTAGGGGAGCTGAGTCACAGACGTACAGGATGGGAGCGGCTGTGGCCCCGCCAGGCAGCCGAGGGGAGGGGGAGGGGGCTCTGCCGTCTGTCTGGCGGCCTTCCACTCTCTGTGGCCAGCCCTCACTCTGCTGTGTGACCTTGGGGACTCCTTCAGCTTCTCTGTGCTTCCGTGGCCCTCTCTGGAAAGTGGGCCTGGTGATAGGCTCCACGGAAAGGGCCCTGGCGAGGATAAACAAGTGGCTACCTGGGCGCTTGGAGGCGAACCCCGCCCATGGTACAGGTGCTAGAAGGAGCCAGCTTTATCACTGCGTTATTCTCACTGCTCTTCAGAAAGCACCTGCTGGTTCATTCCCTCATCAGTTTGGTGTACGTCCTTCAAGCTGACTCAGACCAGTGCCTGCCCTGAAAGAGCCCCCAGCCGCAGTGCCAGGGCCGAGACACGGGGAGCCCGGGGCTGGGAGAGGAGCCGGACGAGGGCCCCCCTTTCCCCTCCTAAAGCAGCAAAGGCCTCCCAGGGGCCGAGGAGTCTCAGAAACGCAGAGCAGCCCCGTGTGTGACCCTGAGCAGTGTCTCCTCTTGAGGCCTCAGGTGGACATCAGGCAGGAACAATGCATCCCTTTACCTGACCCTCCGGCACCTCGTGCTGAGGACAAGGGACCGTGGCGGGAATCAGGTGCAGGGGTGCTGGGAGCCCTGCAGCGAGGCGGTTGGAGAAAGCTTAGCCAGGCTGGAGTCTCTCGAGCTGGATCCACAGACATGAGGAGACCCAAAGTCCCTTCCTGCCGACCTAGGACCCACTGGGAAGGCTGGGAGGTGCGGATGCCTGCCCGCCGAGGCCCCGGAAGGGCACCCCTGGTCGCCGTCTGCGTGAGCCAGGGCTTGAGGCAGGAACACTTCTCTCTCGCTTTACTTAATTTCCACCAGAAACCATGCTTTTTTTGGATCCACTTGGGCCAAACTGCTGAATTTCTGAACCGGCTTAGAACAGTGAGGGAACTCCGGTTCCCAGTGTGCCCCGCCCTCGCCCCAGGCAGCACGGGGCACGGCCACGCCCTCCTCAGGACAGCTGTGGCAACGCGGGCAGTGTGCGTGTGCGTGTCTGTGTGTGCCTGTGTGGGCATGCATCTGTGAATGTGTCAAGTGTGTGTGTCAGTCGATAGCTGGTGTGTTGGTCCACAGGCTAAGAAACAAAAGTGCAGATGGAAGCCCAAAGCCTCCCTTCTTCAAACATCAGGAGGCCACGTCGTTATTTCAAATCTGTCTCAAGTTTTCTGATGGCAAAAGAGCCCTTCCAGATGTGTGCTGACTCGGCTTCAAAGGCCTCATTACAGCGGCCCAGCTTCCGGGATCTCTGGACATGGAAGCGGGTGCCCCGGAGCCGGGTGGGAGCAGGAAGGATGCACGTGGGCGCTGACCTCTGGGAAGGGTGTTTTTAACCAGTGCACGGTCAGGGACCCTGCTGCGGGGCTGGGTCTTTGATGCCTACAGCCTTTTGCCCAGGCTCAGCCCACAAGCCCACGTGCCCCCTGCACAGGGCTCTATTCCCTCTTCACCCCCCGCCCAGGGGAACCCCGTCCCCTTCCCGCAGGTCTGCTCTCCAAGCCCCAATCACCTGGCTGAAGGCTCTTCATCACCACCACTGCCCCCCTCAACAGACACGCCCACCACACACTCAGCGTGGGTTGGGGGCTTGGGGGTGGAACCAGCTTCATTCTCCATTCTGGGCCCTCGCTCCCACCCGGCAGACTCTTCCCTCCCTCGCATGAACAGCGAGGGTATTTCCTATAGTTTTTCCAGGCACTTTTGGGTAATACGAAGTCCAGGCAAGTCTAATAATAAAAGTTCAGAGCCTCGTGGAATTTAAAGCTCCTGCCTGGCCCCGCTCAGCTCAGCGTGGTTTAGGGGCCTGGGACGTGGTCAGTTTCTCCTCTGTCCCCCCTTCTCCCCCATTGCTGGGGTGCATCTTTTTTTTTTTTTTTTTTTTTTTTTTTTGTGGTACACGGGCCTCTCACTGTTGTGGCCTCTCCCGTTGCGGAGCACAGGCTCCGGACGCACAGGCTCAGCGGCCATGGCTCACGGGCCCAGCCGCTCCGCGGCATGTGGGATCTTCCCGGACCGGGGCACGAACCCGTGTCCCCTGCATCGGCAGGCGGACTCTCAACCGCTGCGCCACCAGGGAGGTCCATTGCTGGGGTGCTTCTTACCCCTCGGAGCTGGGCTCATGGCAGGGCTAGAGGAGGGCCAGGGAGGGTCTCCTGATGGGCGTGGCCGTCTTCAGAGACCCTCCCCAAGGGCCCCTCAGCCTGCGGCTCCCTGGGCAATGCCCTGCCCTCTGCCCCAGCTTCCAGGATCCATGCTTTCTTCAGGGTCTAACTTGGACCCAAGAATGAGCCCCGTCGTCCCACTGCTCCTCATGCGGTCCTGCCTCTTGGCTCCCCTCCAGCAGCCTCTTGTCCCCAGACCTGGATTCCCAGAGGACCCCAGGGGCACTGGTCAAGTCTGGGGGTGGTTTGCTTGCTAGCCCCACCCATCTTCCTCCAGCAGCTACTGCTACATGCCGTGCCTTTGTGCAAATTACAGCCAGGCCCCTTCCTCCAGGCTGACCCCCTGGCGTGGCTTGGCTTCGAGGCGTGGCTGGAGTCCAACCCCATTTGCATCCCCAGGCACAGCGATGGCTGCCTTTGGGGCCTGTGCCGGGGTCCGGGCTGGCTTGGGTGTGCACCGCCTCCAACGCCTTCACCCCGGGCTCTCTTGTCACCTTGTGCCCCCCCACCTCAACACTGACCACCTGGCCTGGAGACCACCGCTCCCACACAAGGTCTTAAAGGCAGACACTGCTTCCTGGACAGGAAGGCCTGGCGCACGGTGGGACCCCCAGAATATCAGAGTGACTTGGTGAGCAGACAACGTTCCATGAAATGGGGCCCAGGCCCATCTTGGGCCAGGAAGTCATAACCCTGGGGGGATGGGAGCAGCTGCGGCATCTCCGGGGATTGGGTTCCCCATGGGAAGCCACCCTCCCTACCCGTCCTGCTGCCTTGGGGGAGTCACATGACCCTCTTCCCCACACCCAAGGTAGAGGGGCCCTACCCAATTCCTCCTTCCTTAGGCCAGCCAGTCTCCCCGCAGGAGGTGGGATACGGCTGACCCCACTGCTGCCATCAAGAATAAGGGCAGGACGACGGCAGCAGCTGCTGGAGGGGAGGCCAGGGTGGGGGCAGGGCCCTGAAGGAGCACAGCCACCCTGGTGAGTGACAGGCAGCATCCCCCGCTGGGCTCAGTCTCCTCATCTGTGAAATGGAGCGGTGAGTCAGGCCCATCTAACTAAGGAGGTTTCTGGGTCCGGGTGCTCCGGGGGCCCCCACACACTCTGTCCCTCCTGTGATGCTTGGTGGCTCTATCTGTGGACCAGCCCAGAGCAGGCGGCTGGCGCAAGCACTGGTTGCAACAGCGTCAGACAGGGAGCTCAGCGGGGATCCGGAACGCCCTGGAAGAACGCTGGGTGGCGTCCAGGCGCCGCCAACCCGCTCCACAGGGAGCCCTCGTTACCGCTCAGCTGTGTCCTGATCCCGCGGCCGGCCCTTGCACAGGGCTGGGGCTGTCCTGGGCAGAGGGGCCTCAGGATGTGGGCCTGCGCCGGCTCCTTCTCTGAGCCCTGGGCTTGCTGACGAGGCTCCCTAAGGCAGCTGCTTGGCCAAGGAGGGACGGGAGGCCCAGGGAGAGTGGCCACGCCTGGAGGCTGCCGGTCCTGTGGCCACCATCAGCCGCTCACAGGACGCCCTCTCTGAGCCAGGCTCCAGGTGGAGTCGTCCCCGCCCTCCCAGAAGTCCACAGCACTAGAAACAGTGTCCAGTACTGACCAGTTCAGGCTGGTCCTCCCTGCCTGTCCCGCAGCCGCGCAGGGGGCTCGCGGTGGGGAGGTGAACTCGGAGACGCAGCAGGGAGCGGTGGCCTGAAGCGAGATCTTGATTCCCTGCCCAGGAATTGAACCTGGGGAGCCTGGATGAAAAGCAGGAATCCCAGCCGCCACACCCCCTGGCTCTTGCCTCCAGTGAAAAATGCATTTCTCACGGAGGCAAAACTGTAAAAACAGGTACAAAGTTTATTATTAGAGACACAGCACAACAAGTGGGAGAGCACACAGAGAAGCAGTTTGCTTAGTTAAGACAGAAGCAGGGCAGAGATGCACACGGGGAGAGAAAGGGTGTGGGCGTCCCCCCAATGAGGAGGGGCCCAGTAAAGAGGTGGTGACGTCATTCATATAGGGCAGTTCTTCCGGGTTTGTTTACCTTTGGCCAATTACCTGGCTTCTTTTTCCACACGTGACCTGCCCTAGGACCCTCCCCAACACGCGTGCGCAAATTTTTTCCAAGATGGGTTACAGCCCACAGGCCTGTGGGACGGCCTTAGCATCACCTATTATGGGGTGGTGCCCCCACCTTTCTGACCCCCAAGGAGCCTTCCTGCGCATGTGCAATGTCTCCCTTGCCCTAAGGATGGGAGATATGTGACCACTTGATCTTTTAACAGGGTTTAGCCCCTCTCTGTCCCTGCCACAAAAGTGTCCAATGTCCAGTTATCTACCCTATTCCTGTTGTTTCTTATATCGAAGTGCAGATCTTGAAATACAGACAGGAGCCTGGTCACAAATATGTATTCTGGGGCCCGTTGGTCTCTTGCCTCTGGATATATAAACAGGGGGCTGGTAACGAATGTCTGGCCTGGAGCCCATCTCCTGCCTCAGAGGGAGCCCATTTTCCAGCTGAGGAAGGGAGCCCGGCCAGGCGTAGGGACTCACTCCAGACCCCACAGCTGCTCGCTCCAGCAGTCACTCAACACGTGTGCTGAGAGACAGGGTTGCCCAATGGTCACACACTCTGCCGCGGGGGCCAAAGTACCAGGGGTGGATCCTGGTGTCCCCACGTCCAGGCGTTCACCTTGGGCAAGTCACTTAGGCTCCCTGGGCCTCAGTCTCTTTGTCTGTGAAATGGGCCCGATCACAGCCCTCGCCACAGGTTTTGGGCATGAGGTGGGAGTGCAGAGTGGAGCTGGCACACTGCCAGTGACGTCAGCATTTGCTGTCACAGTCACCTGCCGTGCAGAGCCTGTGTTAGGTGCTGGGAGGGAGACAGAGAGAGGGACGGAGTCTGCCTTCAAGACACCAGGACACAAACCAGCAGGTGCCAGAGGAGAGGCCTCCTCCAGGAGGGGACGTGGATCAGGCCTCGGCGATCAGACCCCAAGACCTTTCCTCCCTCTCTATGGCAGATAGAAAAGGAGCGCTGCAGGAGTGGATGAGAGAGAACTCCTCTCTGATCTCTAGTCCCTGAGCCAGCAGAGATGCCCTCCAGATGCCTCCCTCATCACCGGCTCGCTTCACTTCCCGTGTTCCTTTTAAAACTTGTCTTCCTTTCTCACGTGGCCCTGGGCATGATTTTTAGCCTCATAAAATAGGGATAAAAATATCTATCTTACGTAGGATGCTAAGAAAAATAAACAAGATAACTATCAAAAGCGTTTATCAGAGCCAGGCCTCATACAGCCGTTCAGAATCCATTAGTTCCCTCCTCCCGTTTCCCTCTGTAATTTTCAGACGCACTGAGCTCAAGCAACTTTAGAGTCTGTTGGGTGGACCCGCATGGCTCACTTAACTGCTTCTCTGAATGATTTGCTACCATGAAGACCACAGCAAACATCTCTGTGCCCAGGGCTTCCCCATGGACCGTCCCTGGAGGCGGATGCCGGGGCCTGGGTGCGACAAACTCCAGCTTCGTGCCTGTCGGGAATGGTGGAAGGCATTTCCTTTGAGAAAAGCATCTGGGATGCTCTGAGTGAGAACGGTTGGGGCCGGCTCAGGTTGGCCCTGAGGGGCCCGGGGGCTCCACAGATGTCATGGAGTGTCCCACGGCGTGTACTGGTAGGTTGCAGGTGAATTCAAGCCCAAGAGGCTCTGATGGCCATTTGACTCTTCTAACGTCAATACTGGTTGTGATCGTTTGCTGGGGCCCCTGTCGACCGGGCGGCCTAAGCAACAGACATTTATTTTCCCACGGTCCCGGAGGCCTGAAGTTCAAGCTCGAGGTTTCCGCAGATTGGTTTCTTCTGAGCTTCTTTCTCTCCCCGTGTCCTCGTGTGCTCGTCCCTCTGTGCGTGTCTATGTCCTCATCTCCTCTCCTAATAAGGACAGCAGTCCTACTGGATTGGGGCCACCCTAATGACCTCGCGTAAGCTTAATCCCCTCTTCAAAGGCCTTCTCTCCAAATAGTCATTCGCTGTGGTACTTCAACATATGGATTTGGGAGGGGACACGATTCAGCCCAGGACACTGGTGATTCATCGTAATTCTAGAATTCAGGGATCACTACCCCGGTAACTCCTATAAAAACAGTCCCCCAACGCCAAGACTTCCGCCTCCGACGGGAAACCGTGGCTGGAGAGACTGTCACTTGTCTATGGTCACACAGCCAGCCGGGGGCTGAGAAGGACTTGGGCCAAGGCCTGGCTCATCCCCGAGTCCGTCAGCTTTCCACGTGCTACAACAGCTTCGTAAAATGGTCAGGGAAAGTTCTGGACTTCCGACAAGCCGCCTTCAGGGGCTGGGACACGGCGAGTTGCTTTATATCAGGTTGTCTGTTCCAGCCGGGGGCCCAGTCCTGGAAGGCGCTTGAGGAGACAGAACTTCAGACCTATGTATCTCGGCACCGCGGTGCCCCACCCCTGCCCGGCACACAGCAGCTGCTCGGGGATTGCTGGACGGACCTGAGGATGACGCAGGCGCGGTCGCTGCCCTGGGGGAATGCACTCACCCCGCAAGAGGGCGGCGAGCCAGCCGCACGTCCCAGCAACGGGGACATGCAGCCAAGAGCCAGGCGCTTCTCCTCTCTGGTTTGGGCCCCGCCACCCTCCATGCAATGGCCTCTGCGCATCTGCTGGCGGGGCTCAAGCTAATTCCGAAGCGCTCAGCTGTCCCGGAACTGAGTCACGACGGAGGTTCGTGGGATTCCTCGGCAGCAATCTGGCCCCCATGTGTTTTTGCCGGTCCCCAGCGGTGCCAGTGGCTCAGCTCTTTGCTACACCACCCAGAAATACCCAGAGAGGACGCATCCTCTTGGAATGAAAGGCCCCGCTGGCCCCAGCTCTGAAGTCCTCGCCACTTGTGGTCCCAGCCTGCTGCCAGCTGCGAACAGCCTAACAAGACGGCCCCGTACGGCCGGGAGCTGCAGTAGCAGAGAACATGTGTCTTTGTCCCAGTTGGAATTTTCTCCCCAAATTACATTGGATGCAGTGGGCCTATATGTGGCAGCTCAGCTTACAAACCCCCAGACTCCGGGGCAGCGGATCGGGGGAGGGTTCATAACTGTCAAACCCCTCGTATGTGCAGTCGCTGCTCCTGTGTGTTCTCAGTCAGCACCAGGGGCCCCACCTAACAGACGGAGAAACTGAGTCAGCGGGTCAAAGCACAGCCCCGATCGCCTTCTTCCTGGTCCCAGACGTTGGACTTCCCATCGCCACGTCCCGGGACATCTCCGAGCCCTGCCCAGTCCCCAGAGAGAGCTGGATATTCACACTATGGCACTCGACCTCTTTCTCCTAAGGGTCTCCCCTCCACCTGACAGACTCCCTCCTGGACCAAACTTCCATCAGGCTTCCCGAGCCCTTTCCTCCTTGACCCTGACCTGCCAAGCCCAGTTTCAGCCAGGAATCCTGCTAAGCCAGGTTATCAAGGATGCCCTCCCCCATATCTTCATTCTCCCGACCCTTGGTATCGAAGTCCTTGACCCTTTAGCCAGAATCCTTTGGGGCCAATTTAGCAAGAATTCCCCTACCCGGGAAATCTAATCAAGTCTCTCTTAGTAATTTTCCACCCGCTGATCCCCTCACTCTGCTCCTTGGCTGTACGTCCCCAGCTGTCCTTGCTGTATTCGGAAATTGAGTTCAATCTCTTGCCCCTAACGCAGTAGCCTTGAATAAAGTATTCCTTGCCATTTTTAGCAGAAGCCCGGTGCAGTTTTTCTCCTTATCACGCACCCTTTGGCCCCCACCGATCTGGCCATCCTCCCAAAGCTGCTCAGCTCTGAAATCTTACTCTGGGTCTTGGTCCACAGCAAACTTGACAATCAGAGCCCTGACTTCACTTCCTGCTGCCCTCCCGGGGGGGGAGCTGTCTCATCTCTAAGCTCCCGGCACCGTAGTTCACGTCTGTAAAATAGGAACCGGGGAGAGGAGAAACCGCACTCACCGCGCACAAGGCAGCCCTCCGAGCAGAACATGTGTTCAGCAAATGGGCGTTTCTTTCCCCTCCTCTGGCTCCTGTTTACAAGATGCCTTCAATCTGGCAGCAGAGAAAGATTCCACGTTGCTGGGATGTTGTCTTCCAATGGGGAGAACAAAATCCCAGGTGGCAGGCGAGGGGCTACTCTCCGAAATGGCGACATCTGTCCAGCTCCAGCGTCCCCATTTATCGCTCTATTTCGGCGCTCAAAAAGGACAGGCAGGTGGCCAGCCGCAGAGCTGAAACTGAATAAAAGAACCGGGAAGCTACTGGATGGTCCAGGCTCGGCCCGGCTGGGTGTGCGTCTTCAGAGAGATTGCTTTGGCTATTCGTTTTCTCCTCGACTGGAACAGCAGGGCAGGGGGTCATGAAAGGGTTTAGATGTTTGTCCAGAGTTTCTTTTCTTATCCTCAGGCATGCAGCTCTCAGAACCGGCCGAAATGTCGGCCACAAGCCTGCCCTGCTCAAGTGCCTCATGGGACATCTGGGTCCTTACCTTGGTTGGCTTTGAGGATGGGGCCTGGGTACTGGAGATGCTTAGCAGGGTGACTACTCCAAGCTCTTCTGGGGGATAGGCCCTTGGTGGCCTGCGTTATTCATGCAGGGAGGCAGAGGCCCAGAGAAGGTCAAGGACCAACCCAAGGTCACACTGTGCTGTGGGAGCTGGGAACCTGGATGCCCAGATTCCCTTCCTTTTATGCCCTTTTCAAAAGTCACCTACTCTGTGAAGCCTTCCCTGCACCCATCACCCTATCCAGATAGGCCGGATCTGGTGCCCTCTGGGCCGCCGCAGCCCATCAGCGTCCTGTCATCAGAGCCCAGATCGTGCTGCACTGCGATCACCATTGGTGCGCCTCCCTCCTTGGGGGCAGATGCGTCCAGGCACAGAGGCGGCAACAGTGACTGTGAATGGATCACGGTGCGCACATCTGGCCCTCTCCTACAGGCCGTCTCCTCTCCTGCACACAGCGGTGAGCAGAGGCCCCACCACGAGGCTTTCTGATCTCGACAGCCAGCTCAGACCTGCCAACTGACAGCTAATTACAATCATGCTATTAATAACAACAATAATAAACATAACCACAGCACTGCCGCCACCAATTACCAAGCCTTACCACGAACCAGGTGCGTTGACACTGTATTTAATTGAAGGCTTGTGACAGCCGTGGGAGGTGGGTATTATTATCCTAATTTTTCAAACTAGGAACCAGGGACTGGAGAGCTGCCTCTTTGTTTGATGAGGCAGACAGACAGACAGTTCCAGACTCGGTGGGGCTGCAAGTGGAGCCGCCGGGTGAGGGCCGGGGGCCGGCCAGTTCGAGCTTGGCAACGGCGTTAGTGTCCTGGGGCTGCTGTGACAAGGCACCGCGGACTGGGGGGCTCAAAACAACAGACATGTGTGCGGTCACAGTCTGGAGGCCAGGATCTGAGATCAAGGGGTCTGGTTCCTTCTGAGGCTCTGAGGGGAGATTTGGGCCAGGCCCCTACCCCATGTTCTGGGGGTTTCTGGCCACCTTTAGCGTTCACTGGCTTGTAGCCTCAGCACCCCCATCTCTGCCCCCATCTTTACATGGCCTTCTCCCCGTGTACATGTCTGTGTCCAAACGTCCCCTTTTTATAAGGACACCAATCATGCTGGACCAGGGCTCACCCGACTCCACTATGACCTCATCTTAATTACATCTGCAACAATCCTATTTCCTGATAAAGGGCCACATCCTAAGGTGCTGGAGGTTAGGACTTCAACGTGTAAATCTGGCGGGGGGGGGACACAGTTCAACCCGTAACAGCAATCCAAGGGCACCCAAAGGGTTGCTGCTGGTAATTGGGGCCAGCCACAGGCTCAAGGAGGCCAGGCTGCGTGCCACGTGGGCCCTGGGGGCAGGCCAGCTGGAGGAGGGGCCCGATGGGAGCTCTGCAGGCACCAGTGTGCATGAGGAACCAGCAGCTGGTCATGGAAGTGTGGCCTTGGTTCCCCTCCTACCCCGCTCCTCAAACCAGAAACCTGGGGTGGTCTCCGCCCCTCCCTCTCCTTCAGCCCCCAGATCTGACCCCCCACCCACATAAAGAACTCTTGAGTCTGTTTGCTCTTCACAAATAAGCAAGTGCATATATAATATAGCAGACAGCAATAAATGTCTCAGGGAAAAAACGCTGAGAAGGCAGGTGGCAAGCTTCAGGAGGTGAGGGGTGCTCTAGGGAAGGCTCTTCTTGAAAATGACATTTCAGCCAAGGCAGGAAGGAAGGAGAACGCCAGCTCCGGGCATATCTGGGGACAGCAGAACTATCTGGGAAGCAGGACCAGCCAGTGCAAAGGCCCTGAGGCAGGAGTGGGCTTGCTGGAGCGGAGGAAGAGTTGGTGGGAAGGGTGGGGGGAAGGGTTACCTCGTGTGCCCCTGGCCCAGGACTCAGCCTCTGACCCGACCTGGTTCTCCCTGTCAGGTGGCGTGAAAAGCCTCAACATTCGAATCCCAGTCCTGTCACATCAAGGCCCCCAGGCCAGCCCTCTCTGCACAGCACTCCTGGCTCCCAAAATGGCAAGAGCAAACAGTGCATGATTTTCATTATTGAAATCACTTTATATAACAATATCATGAAACCCTGGGGAAGAGCAGTGAAGAAAACCCCCAGAAATAATGAGATAAAGACGACGAAGGCCTCACTATGAATAGAAACCCCATTTGCAAAAACCGCTCAAGGGATCACAGTATTTCTAAATCTTCCGGTAGCTTCTGTCTAACTGCTACGAAGTGCTGTTTTCTTCCTTATGGTTTGATCAACCAGTTTAGATGTATTACCGCGCTCGACTCCGCCTTGATTTCTGATAAATGAAACAAAAATATTTTTAAAACACTTGCACAGTTGAGAGCGGCGTGCCCAGATCCCTGCCCACGTCCTGCCCGGTGTTTCTGCAGAATCCTGGTTGGTTCGTTCATTTGGCAAATTTTTGCTGAGGGCCTACTGTGTGCCAGGCCCCAGGGGCACAGCAGATACAGAGCCCAGCCCTTGGCTGGTGGAATTTCCAGATCGAAGGGGATTTGTAACAACAGAACAAAGGACCAAAGCGTCCAGACGATCAGAAGGCACTTTGCCCGTAGCGGGAGAAACAGAAACCGAACTGAGAAAAGGAATCTTGATGGGGGACCGGCAGTGAGACCCCCTGAGGCCTTATTGAAGAGCCGATATTTCAGACAGGATTTGAGAGAAGTGAGCCGAGTTTCTGTATGGGTCCCAGGACCAGTGCCCTGCGGGGAAGGGTGCTGTGAGGAGGCTTTGCTCTGGGTGCCGTGGGGCCCTGGAGGGTGTGAGTCCCATGGCTATCATTGACTGGCCCTGGTGAGTTCTCAGAGGGACAGACGGGCATCCACCCACAAAGCACCTGCCACACACCTGTTGGGAGGCAGAGGGAGTGGAGGTGGGGGACCACCTGGTCTCCACGAACAGGGATTGAGCTGCCAGCAACGTGTCCTTCATGAAGCTCAAATCTCCCCCCGCCCACCCCCTGCCTCAATCCCCTGCCTTAGACACCTGGGGCCAGACTCTGGGCTGGAAAGGGACCCTGCCCTGGCCCTGCCCACGGTCTGGAAATCTCCACGGCCAGCTCATGAGTCTCCATGTCAACACAGGCATCTCCAGGTCCCTAAGACCCAGGCCCAGGCAGGAGAAGGCCCAGGGCCCCGCACGTCCCACTCCGATGGGCAGCGAGTGCCACCGGCCTGGCCACAGGGCTCCATGGTCTGGGCCAGGGACAGGGCCGCTCAGCCTGTGGAGGGAGAGAGGGATTGCGAGCCCCGGACAGAGGCAGGACCCTGCTGTGTTTCCCCCGGAGCGAGGAAGTAAGTCAGCAGAACCGCAGCCCCCTGGGCTCCTAACGCAAACCCCAGCCCAGCTGCCGCCTGTCTTGCATCCCCCAGCCTCCGTCGCCTCCATCGTGGTGGCTTCTCAAATGCGGATCCCCACCCCCGGGCCCTGATGCTCTGACATCCGCCCCTGGAAGACTCACTGTTGGGGTCCCTTGTTCTCCCTGGTGGGCTCTGGGCGCCATGCCTGGTCCACAGGACTCAGGTAGGCACCTTCGCAGGGACAACCGTGGGGGCGTCTCCATGTCCATCCCTGCTGTCTCTCCTGGCCTCTCCTGGAGGGGATCCCCGGGCACCCCGGCTCCAGCAACACAGGACAGACTCTCCAACCGGCCCCCGCCGGGCTGGAGGTAAAGGAGGCGGCAGCCCCCTCCCCTCGGGGACTCACAGTAGGACAGTAAGTCCCTCCAGCCTCCCTCTGTCCTGTTACGGTTGGGGACCCTGAGGTTCGGGGAAGGGTCCCTGCTCACTTTCTGCGTCCGGGGAAGCTGCACCACTGATACCTCACTGACATGTCGGTTAGAACTTCAGCCTTATTTGTCCAATGCTGGTGCTGGATGGACCCTGCACTTGGTGGCGGGGGGAGAGGGGAGAGGATGACCCCAGGCAGCTGTTGCGATTGTCAGTTATACAGGTGAGAGTGACGGTGCGGTGGTAGTGGATGGAAGTGGACAGACTCCAGCAATGGTTAGGAGGTGGGGCCCACAGAGTCTGGGAGAACCAGGGGGAGGCATCTGATTGGAGGGCAGGATGCAGCGGGCGCAGTGGAAGGGGACGGGCTCGGGGCAGGAGGACGCAGAGTTCCACCACAGACTTCCCTGCAGACCCGGGGGCCTGAGGACCTGGTGATGTGGTTTTGCACTCAGGAGAGATTTAGACCCAGAGATTTGGTACTTGGCGGTCCACAGATGGACAAGAGAGGGAGGAAGAAGAAGTGGCAAGGTTATAAATATAACCAAGAATCAATCCCTCCCTACCAGCTTCTCTCCAGGTGGAGCAATTCCTGATCTGTAGTATTTACCGCTAAACCCTGTTGAATGAATGAATTCTTATTCCAGGCCACGGTGGGAGGGTTTTAAGCTGAGACCTAAATGCAGAAACTGGCCCTCATTACATTGATTGTGTAAAATGCCCCCGAGGGCGCGGGGTACGGAGATTGTCAGAGGGCTGGAGGCGCACACAGGTTGCTGCCTTGGGAAAGCACAGGGACCTGCAGGGCAAGGACCCCGTGGGGGCGGGCAGACAGCTGTGCCCTCTCCTGCAGCGGGTCCACAGGAGGAGGAAACCGTCCGTGCGTTTGCCAGCAGCTCAGGACTGTGCAGCCCCAGGGCAGGGAGGTGGATGGGCCAGAGAGCTACCGCCGGAAGCTGCAGGGCAGCCACACCTTCCCCTCCCGGAGCTACAGTCTGTCTCTACCAGACCCAGAAACAGATAAACCCCAGCGTCATGAAACCCCGGGGTAGACACCGATCCACGTACGTGTGAGTCGCTGTTGCAACCTCCCCAGGAAGCAGGGGACAGATTATTCTTGCTTGCCCCTAGGAACGGGGAGCTCTCTATCTGAGGGGACAGCCCATTCTGTCTCTCTCATCTCTGATAGTTGGGGCTATTCCTCCATCCAAATCTGCTCACACGGTCCCCCTGCCGGTCCCAGGCCTCTCCCTCAGAGTCACAAAGAGCACTTCCATTTCCTCTCCTCCCCAGACTGGCCTAAAAGGTCATTCCCTGTGCCAGTCACCACACCCAGCACTTCCCACAGGAAGCATGACGCCAACACCAAGCACCTACTATGTGCTTCCGAAGCACCTACCATGTGTCATTTTGCGTGCGTATCTCCCGCCACAGCGCTATGGCCCTGAGATGGGCCATAACCCCCATTTCATAGCAGGGGAAATGGGCTGGGAGAGGCCAAGTGACTGGTCTGAGGTCACATAGTCTGTGTGTGGTTTGTCTGGGGTTTGCCCCAGGCTATCAGGCTTCAGAGCAACGCTCTGAGCTGCTGGACGCTCCTGCCTGTTCCCACGGACGCAGGGGCGGCCACACGGGGCGCCCTCTCGGCAAAGCTAGACGGTGGCGGGCGGAGGCCTGGGGCGAGGGTCTCTGCCCTCCAAGTGCACTGGCGGGGGCCAGGATCGGGTGGGGGTCCCCAGGCCGGCTCCACACCCTGAAGAAAGGCATATGAGTTTCCTCACCTGGAAAACAGAGACCAGAGGACAGGCGGCTGGCTGAAGGTCTCCCACTAGTAAGTGGCCGATCGGGGACCTTCCCCTGCTCCAGGCAGGACCTCCAGGACCGAAGCCAAGGGCTGGCTCAGCACTTTGGTTGATGGAAACCCTCCCTCCCCCTGGCTCCTCTCCTCCCGAACAGCTGGCAAGGCTCAGCCATGCCCCGAAGATGCCAGCAGCAGCTGGCCACGCCGCGGCGGGGCAGGACACGTACCCCCCTCTGCCACCTCGCACACACGCAGGGGAGGGAGGGCGGTGGCACGCTCGACTTCCCAGGCTATTCTTAGCTCCTCGGGACCCACAAGCAAGGTCACCCTGTTGTCTGCGAGACAGAAGTGACTCAGATTCAGACATACTGACAGAGGGCCTGCCCTGCTCTGGAAGGCGAGGCCTGTTCCTGGTTCCAAGAACCGACCGGGGCGAGCAGCTGGTGTGAACCCGGCCGCGAGACCCTTTCGCTGGTCTTGGTCGCTGTCGTTTAGTGATTCGACCGCGGATCACCTTCCTCCTGTAGGTGCCACAGCCCTGACCCCCGGGACGCCTGGAGTCACTGATGTATCCCAGCACCCAGGACAGTGCCTGGCACACAAGAAAGGCTCCGTCAATACCTGTTGAATGAACTGACTAGCCTGTGCACCAGGCCCAGTCTTATTTTTGAGAAATATACTGTCAGGTGGGGGGAGGCAGACCCTTTATTAGTAATGATCATAGCAGCCATTCGCAAGCACCCCATGGTCAGGTGCTATAGTGAGCGTGGCCGCCTCATCCATCCTGGTGACAACCACCCAGGCGAGAAGTCTTGCTGAGATCCTTGTTTTACACATGGGAAGGCCGGCCACGGGGAAGCCAGGGGTCGCTTCCTGCAGGGACCCCAGAGCCCAGCTGGAAACCGCTGTGGTGACTTGAAGATGGTGGGCAGTGATGGGAACCCCAGGGAAGAAGAGATTTCACTGGGCCTCCAGTGGACGGGGGGGACTGGCTTTCCAGAAGGGGCACTGCATAAACAATGACCCAGGAGCCTGAAGGCCCCTGTCATGGGAGGAAAGCAGGGCCCTTTAGTGTGTCCACAGGCACTGGCTATGGAAGGCTGGGCACACCGAGAAGGCTGGGGGCCCATGGGCGTTCGGGGTCAGAGGAGGATTTGGGGCTGTTTTAGCGAGATCCCCTTGGCTGCCATGTGGCAGGGACACAGGAGGGCCCAAGACGGCTAAGGGGAGCTGGGGGCCACATCCAGCCACAGTTGTCGTGGGTGTAGACAGTTGGAGCTCCGAGGGTTGGTGAGATGGAGGGTGAGACAGTGGCCAAGGTTGACGCCAGGCTCCTGAGGTGGGTGTCTAGGAAATGGCACGCCCTTCCCTGGGGTGGAAACAGAGAGAAAATATCCAGGCTGTTGCCCATCGCTTTGACCTCTCGTCC
This sequence comes from Stenella coeruleoalba, assembly GCF_951394435.1. Taxonomy (NCBI): domain Eukaryota; kingdom Metazoa; phylum Chordata; class Mammalia; order Artiodactyla; family Delphinidae; genus Stenella; species Stenella coeruleoalba. The sequence continues at coordinate 5,227,164 of NC_137157.1, forward strand.
ACTGCTCCCTCCACCTCACCTCCCAGCCCGCCCGGCATCCCATCTGCTTGACTGAGCTCCTGCCCACCTCTCATCACAAACACACACCAGCCGGGCACCTGCCTGCCTGTCTACCCACCAAAACACCCATTCAAGCATCCCTCATCTCCCAATCCAGCACACGTTCCCCTCTAGTGATAGTTACAAGCATTAAATGAGCTAATGAATATACCTGGAACAAATACTTGGAACAGTTCCTGGAACCGCAAAAAATATTAGCTCTGGGTAGAATATTATTATTGTTATTGTCTATCCAAAGACTCACCCACCCTTCATTCACCTGTTAACCCATCTAGCCACATATCTATCACCCATCCACCCATCATTCACTTATCCATCTATCCATCCAGCCCTCCCTTCATTCATCTCTCTGTGAAGCTCTCCATCTAGCCAACCATCTTCTTGCATATTCATCTTTCCATGAACCCGCTCACCCATCATCCACCCACCTACCCATTCATCCGTCCATCCATCCATCCATCCATCCACCCACCCACCCTCCTACTCACTCATCCATCCACCCACCCACCCACCTACCCACTCATCCATCCATCCACCCGCCCACCTACCCACTCATCCATATGTCCACCCACCCACCTACCCATTTGTCCATCCATCCATCCATCCATCCATCCATCCGTCCACTCATCTACCCACTCATCCATCCACCCACCCACCCACCTACCCAGTCATCCATATGTCCACCCACCCACCTACCCACTCATCCATATGTCCACCCACCCACCTACCCATTCGTCCATCCATCCATCCATCCATCCATTCATCCACTCACCTACCCACTCATCCATCCATCCATCCATTATCTATCCATCTACCCACCCACCTACCCGTTATCTACCCATCTATTGATCTATCCATTCATCCATCCACCCACCCACCATCTTTTCACTCATTCCCACATTCCTCAATGCATCACAAGTACTGGTCACCGAATGCCCAGTCCTCTGCTCACTTCCCAGGATGCAAAGACACGGAAACTTGAATCCTACACGAGGACTCTCAGTGTCATTGGGAGGGGCAGGCCCACACAGAGCAATCACCTATCAGAACAAGGGTCTCTGCTCTAAAGGCCAGAGGGAAGCAGAAAAACCCAATGTGAGTGGACTAATCAGGGGAGTCTTCCTGGAGGAAGAGGAGTTGCCTGAAACTGTGATTTGCCAGGGCCCTCGGCAACACCAGTCCACCCAGCTAGCTTTGCACAAACCAGGCTGCGGTGCTTCTCCACTCCACTCCCTGCCCCTCCGCTTGCCTCTTGCCTCTTCAAAAATTATCTTGTTATTTTTTCTGATGACAAAACTAAGCTGTTAAGACAGCAAGCTCGTGCATGGCCTTATAATAACAATAATAAATTAACACTCCATCCCAAAGGTTCTGAGACCACCTGCTGGCCCAGGGGAGGGAGGAGTAGAAGTGGGAAGGGCCCAGGAGATGCGGAAGAGAGGATTCTAATTACACTGTGCAATGAATCCCAGGCACCTTTAAGGAAAGGACTTCACACATCGTTATCTGCTGTGGGAAGAGCAGCTTATATGGGGTGTGGGGAGAATTAATTAAAGGTGGGGAGGTGCTCAGAGAGCTGAGAAGGAAAGGCGCAAGGCCAAATGTGCTTATTAATAAAATATCGGCGCCAAGTTGCCGACGCGGCCAGACTGGGCACTGGGTGTCCTGGCAGGGGCGGAGAGAGACGTCAGTCGCTCTTGGCCTCCTGGGCTGAGCCTGTTAGAACCACTTATGCAACTTCTCACACCGAGGCCCGCTCAGGGCTGGGCTCTGTGGTGGACAGCGTCGGCAACACGGAGCTGGGTCAGACCCAGGCCAGCCCTGAGGGAGCTCCTGGTGGTGACAGGAGCACAGATAGTGTCACTCAGTGTGGCCAGGGCTGTGATGGGTGGAGAAGCCCAGAGGAAGCAGAGATCCAGCCTGGCTCAGAGAAGGCTTCCAAGAGGAGGAGACAAATGACCTGGGTCCTCAAAGATAAAAAGAAGTAAGACAGGCAGTCCAGGAAGAGAAAACAGAGCGAGCTGGGGTCTGCTGACCTGAGAGCACAGTCTGATCAGGGAAGTAGGGAGGCAGAGCAAGCCTAGGGTGCCCTTGTGGCAGGAGATGGAGCTCAGTGGCAGGTGGAAGGCAGACTTTATCTGGAGGCAAGTAAGGAGCCGTAGAAGGGCTTTGAACAGGAGAGCAATGCTGTCAGATTTGGGTTCCACGTGGATCCCTTTGGCTTGCATTGGAGGATGGCCCACTGGGTGGGAGAAGAGAGTCAGGGAGACTGCTGGCTACTGCACGCGTCCAGGCAGGAGACAGTGAGGCTTGAACCAGCAGCTCCAGTGAATACTGGGAGGAGCGGCTCAGGGGCTGCCGGTGGAGGGCTCGGGGGGCTCTGCCCGACGAAGCCAAGACACCTGGTGACTGGTAAAGGTGTGAGCCTGCATGATCAAGGGCAGAGTGCCCACACAGATTGGTCCCTGCGTCCACGGCACCGACCCCACCCTGTTCTGAATGCCACCAGGGCGGGGCCTTGGCCAAGGGCACTTGTGGACCATCAGCCCCGTGGACTCTCCCTCTGGGGTGGTGCCCAGCAGCCTGCAACCTGCAGCGTTGCCCACCTACATCCAGCCCCACACACTCCCCACTGGGTTTGGCGATGACCCTGCTTCCTCCTTCCTCCCCGAGCCAGCTCAGGTGTCCCCTTTTGGGTGGAGGACGAGACCTCAGCTTTTCAGACAGAGGTTCTGGCCCAGGTTTGAGAGCTGGGCTTGGGGGTCAGGCAGACCTGGGTTTTAGGAGTCTCAGGTAAGTTACTTCCAGCCTCAGTTTCTTTGTCTGTGAGATGGGCGTGGCTGCAGCCCACATCACGTTAGCCCATGTGATGCTTGTCAGATGCATAGAGCAGTGCCCAACACGAGGCTCGAAGACGTTGGTTGTGGTTATTTCCACGATGCTGAATATGCAAAGTGCCCAGTGTAGTGAGTCACACGTAGGTGGTTAAGACCTAGTAACTGTTATTATGACCAGTAAATACCAGACTCTAGGCACTAGCTACTCGCGGGGTAGTGGTGGGGATAGCCAAGTAGCGGCCCTACTGTGTGCCAGCCTTTGTGCTAAGGCACTTACTAATATGGCCTCAACTGACCACGTATCACAGGGCCCCTGAAAGGTAGGAACTGTTGCCCCCATTTCAAAGATGAGGAAATCGAGGCTCAGAGAGGGAAAGTGACTTCTTCTGATGCGAGGCAGACCCAAGAGTCTGACCCTGAAGCTGGGGCTTATTTTGTAATTTTCACATTAAAATAGGACCTTAAGGTGGCGAGAAGGCTTAATGTGCGAGGTGACCTTGGCCCAGTCACTGGACCTCTCTGAGCCTCAGTTTCCTCATCTGCAATTAGGGCTCATGCTGCTGACCTTGGAAGGTTGCTCCAGCAGGCCATGATTCTGGGGTTCTCTCTCTGCAGGTGGTATGCCAGGATATTCCCATGATGCCCTGGGGGCAGAAAGCAGCCCATCCTCTCTTCAGCTAGGCTCCAGTACCAGGCATGGTGCTCTGAGGAGGCCTTAGAGCAATATGTGAGGAAAACTGACTGCAGAGGGCCTGGCCCCTCACGTGGTCTGGGTCTCAGATGGGGAGGGCTGAGACAAAGTCATCTCCTGTACACCAAAGTGGGGCCACATTTTCTCTGATCAAGAAAGTGATGTAGGGCTTCCCTGGTGACGCAGTGGTTGAGAGTCCGCCTGCCGATGCAGGGGACACGGGTTCGTGCCCCGGTCTGTGAAGATCCCGCATGCCGCGGAGCGGCTAGGCCCGTGAGCCATGGCCGCTGAGCCTGTGCGTCCGGAGCCTGTTCTCCACAACGGGAGAGGCCATGACAGTGAGAGGCCCACGTACCACAAAAAAAAAAAAAAAAAAAAAAAAAGAAAGTGATGTAAATGGTATAAAGGGTTCTGAACTTGGAAATCTAACATACGGCAGGCAGCAGCTTCCACTTACCCACTGTGTGACCCTGCGCAAGGTACTTAACCTCTCTGGTCCTCCCTATCTTCAGCTGAAATTGGGCAAAAATAATAGTGCCTTGCTTTTGGGGGGCCAGTGGGGCTCAGGAGAAAATGTTTGCAAAGCCCCAGGCCTGGCACGAGGTACCTGAATCCAGGCTCTGAAAGCTGGAATTCCTTTCCCTTGCCCCTCTTCCAATGGAACCAGGGCTTGGCTGGCCCTGGTCAGCCAGAGGAGACCTCAGACAGGGCCGAAGGCACCCCCACTTCATTCTTATTCCAGCCGCTTCCCGTCAGGCCCCTGAGTAGCCCTTTGGAGGTTCTGATTCATCACAGATGTTGACCGGTGAACAGGCTGTAGCTGGCAGGCAGCCAGACAGGCGGGGGCTACCTGGCCAAGGCCACGGGCTCCACCCTGCGGCCCAGGCCGGGGCTGGCTTCCCCACAGCTGGGAACCTCACCAGAATAGAATTCAGACAGATGCCGGAACCCACCAGCACAGGCTCCTTTTTCCCTGGGTTCTGTGGAAACATGAGATTTTGCAATAACAAAGGTCGCTCTGTGAGACCGAGCCAAACCATTTACAGCATCGGGAGAGGCTGCTCAGCAAAATCAAAGAAGCTTGGAGCTGGGACCTTAGCCACGGGAGCCTGATCTGTCAAACCCCGTACAACCTGCCTCCCTACGGCTGGGCTAAACCTGCAAGAAGCCAGAGCTGGGCTGAGTCTGCCAGGGCCTCACGCTCTCTGAGCCAGAGGCGCCTGACCGGCAGTGAGAACGGAGCAGCTGGGGAAACTGAGAAATGCGGAAGCACAGCCAGGACGTGCTCCCATTCCAGGGCCCTCAACTCTGTTCCTCCTTGCATCAAGGTCAAGAGCACGGGCCTGGAGCACGGGCAGGGGAGGGACAGACCCAGGTTCAAATCTTAGCTCTGCCACCTGCTGGCTGTGTGACCCTGGACAAGTCACTTAACCTCTCTGGGCCTATTTGTCATCTGTCAACAGGAATAAATGGAAGCAGCTCCTGGGACGGTGGTGGGGATTCAAGGAGACCACCCAAGTGACACTGGGGGCCACAGAGCACCCAGTAAGTGGGAGAAAAGGTAGATCTTTTTCGAGAGAAAAGGTAGATCCTCATCCCAGAGAGGTTAGGCAACTTGTCCAAGGCCTTATTGCTACAAAGCTGCGAATCCTACCGTAGTCTAGGTTGCCCTGCCCTTGGGGATTTAAAATGACTGATCTTTGGAGCAAAGCCCCCACTCCAGTCCCCTAGACAGAGGCTTCTGAGAAGGGGCTTCCCGAGCAGTAGAAAGAGCACTGGCATTGGAGTCCTCAGATTCCTGCCTCTCACGAGCTGTGTGACCTCAGGTCCACCACACAACCTCTCTGGGCCCCCGCCCTACAGCTCTGAGATGAGGGTAGATCCCTGCCCTGACTCCCCGCATTCTTTTCAAGGTGTACATGGGTGTGGAGGGCATGTGACTGAAAGGCTCTGCTTACGCCAATTATCCTGATTACCATTGTTGTTATTATTCCCCGGCTGCCCGTGGGGAGGGCTGGGCTGTGTGGAAATTAGGCCTCCATCTCGGGGTGCTTGGCTCAACCTACCAATTTGCACCATATTAATTCTCATCATCTGTGCGCTGGATTTGAGAGGCTGGGGAGACGCAGGGAGGCCATGAGAGCCGCCGCCAGCTGTGGCAGAATCCAAACCCGGGATAGACACAGGGGATGGAGCTGTCGCCGTTCCTATAAGCTGATGCCTCGAAGGTTTGGAGTGGGGGCGAGTGCCCCGGAAGTAAGGGTGGGGGTCTCTCATTCCACCCCAAAAGCACTCCTCTGCCTTCTGCCATCAGCCTCGCGCTGTGCCTCCCTAAGCCAGGAGGCTGAGGCCGGCGTCATCCCAATTCAGATGAGGAAATGGTCTTCGAGAGGTGAACCAATCTGCCCAAGGCCACCAGCTGGCACACAGGGAGCCAGGACTCAAGCCCGGGGGCTGTGAAGCCAGGGCTCTCTCAGTCACCAGCTCCCCCTGCAACCCGGGTGCTGGGGTCACAGCGCATCACCACCTGCGAAACTGTTACAGTGACAGATAGGATACCGGCTCCTACCCCATAGACTTGTTATGACTGAGACCAGAGCCTGGTGCCACCTGAGTGGAGGTTATTATCAGTGACGGTGTACAGACGAGGAAACTGAGGCTCCAGGAGGCCAAGGGCACACTGAGTCCGCTGGGGTTTCTTGTTTTCCAGCCTTGGGAAGGGTGATTGGGTGCCCATCCCCCTACCCCTTCCACTCCAAGCCTTCCTAGTTCCTACTGCCCTTTTGCATCAGACATGCTCCCAGGAACCCTGGTCCACACAGCAGGCTCTGAGTCTTAGGGTCCAGAGGCAGGCAGGTCTGCAAAGGGGGTGGGGGTGGGGTCTTCCGAGTTTTGCCGTTTCCCTGGGATTGATTTCTGTTGCCCTAATCAGCTGCCCCAAGCAAGTAGCAGGGCCCTTGCTGTCAACTCTCTCCAGACTGATGAGAACGGTGTCTTTTCTTCCCCGTCTTGAATGTTCTAAAACGTGGAATTTGCAACTGTGCGTAGAACATTGGCTGATGTCTCCCCAGTATCCACATAAGCAGCTATCGGGGGTGTATTTAAAGAAACGGAAACACTTGGGAACATGTAGGTGCTGAACTTGAGTACGGGGAACCGTGATGATCCCTGACATGTGCCTGACGAGAGACCCAGGCTGCTCTCTGAACAGCACACGTCGGGCGGGGCCACTCGTGGGGACGTGGGGGAACAGGGTTCAGAACACAGGGGGCCTTGAATGCCAAACCAGGGGCTCAGACATCACCCTGAGAAGATGTAGCCATGGAAGGTCTGCAGGCGGAGGGGTGGCTAAGTCAGGTTGTACAGTACAAAGACCAGCCCAGGGGTCTGCAGGGGGAGGGATGGCCGTAAAGACCTTCGCCCCCTAAAAATAAAGGAACTGGCACCAGCGGTTGCTGGGTATATTGGTTTCTCTGTGGCTTGTAGCTAATTTAGCAGCTTAAAACCGCGCCCATGTATTATCTCACCGTTCTGTGGGGCAGAGTCAGGGCGGGCTCCGCGAGTCTCTGCTTAGGGTCTCACGAGGTGGAAATCAAGGCGTCAGCCAAGCGGGGCTCTTAGGGGAGGATCGGGGGAGACTCCAGGCTCCTTCAGGGTGCTGGCAGAATGCAATTCCTGTGGTTGCAGGACTGAGGCCCCTGGTCTCTTCCTGGGTGTTGGTTGGGGGCTGCTCTCACCTCCCTGCCCTGAGACCCCTCCATCTCAGCGCCAGCCTCCCTGATGTCAAATCCCTCCTTTGGCCGCCATCTCTTTGACTTCCTTTTCTGCTGACAGCGGAGAAAAGTCTCTGCTTTCAAAGGCCTCCCGTGATTGGCTTAGGTACACCAGATAATCTCCGTATCTCCTGATCTTACTAATCAACAGATGAATAACCTTAATTACATCTGCAAAACCTCTTTTGCCACAGTGGAGTAACAGCAGGGGGAAGGTGATGAGGCCCTCTTGGAACTGGGTCTGCCACGGGCCTTTCTGATGCAGACGGGGCGCAGACGGAAGCCCCGTTTCCTCCCGGCTCGGGAGGGCTGTAGGTAGTTCACACCCAGGGCCAGGAGGGAGGCAGGCAGGAGTCGGGAGGAGGCCCCCCCCCGGTGAGTTTACAGCCCCTGGCCCAGCGCAGGTTGGAGTCAACGGGGTGTGTCTGGTCAAGGAGGCTTCTGGACCAGATGACCTACTGGTCTCCCAGATCTCCAGGACAACAGGCAGCCGTAGCAGCGGGTTCCACACACGGAGCACCTCCCGTGTGTCTGGACTGGAAGAGTCAAAAGCCACAGCGTCTCACAGAAGAGCAAACGGCCCAGGGCGCTGTGGGCTGCCAGCTCCGTGCCCGGCTCCAGAGCCAGCGTTCTAACCACTGGGTGCCCTGCCACCCACGTGACCCAGCCCTGCAGCCGCGGGGAGGCTGCGGCTCTGCTGCCACACGTAGCTCCCACGGCCAGTTGGGAGAGCCGAGCGGCAAGGGCATGAGGATGGCTGTGACCTAAGCCTCGAGCTTCAGAGGGGCAGGGCTGGGCAGCAGGGGCCAGTTGGGAGAGCCGGAGCAGCAAGGGCATGAGGATGGCTGTGACCTAAGCCTCGAGCTTCAGAGGGGCAGGGCTGGGCAGCAGGGGCCAGTTGGGAGAGCCGGAGCAGCAAGGGCATAAGGATGGCTGTGACCTAAGCCTCGAGCTTCAGAGGGGCAGGGCTGGGCAGCAGGGGCCAGTTGGGAGAGCCGGAGCAGCAAGGGCATGAGGATGGCTGTGACCTAAGCCTCGAGCTTCAGAGGGGCAGGGCTGGGCAGCAGGGGCCCAGCTGGGGTCGGGCTCCTCCAGGGGCCTGTCTCCTCCCAGGTAAACGGGGTGTAGCTAATGCCTCCCAGTGGCGGCAGGCCGCAGCCTGGGGACCTCAGCCTCTTTGGACTGAGAGGGAAACAGGCTCAAAGAGCCAGGCCTCCTGCCCACCACCTTCAGCCACTTCCTCCGCAAGTGGCCAGCTGGCCCGGAACACGAGCCCCCAGGCCAGGCCAGCACTTCACACTCCAGCTCGGCCACATCCTCCACGGGTGACTTGGTGGCGGGGGAACCCCAGTTCCTTATGTCTTGAATTGGGGAAATGGGGGCTTGGAACCCTGAGGTCTTGGGTTGGAGAAGGAGGGACTTGGGGGGCTCCTGGGAGGGGGAGGGCTGCTCCCCAGAGGGAGGTGGGGATGCTGATGCAGAGGCAGGGTGCCAGCTGGTCGGGGCCCCTCCCCCTGCCCATCCCAGAGTCTCCCTCCCCCCTTCCCAAAGGGGCTCACGGGCGTGGACCTCGCTGCCCCCAACTTCTAATTAAACGGCAGCAACTTTGACGTGGCAGGTGATCTTCTCGGGAAGCCTGGCTTTAAATTTAGCTCCCTCCCCAGCCAGCTCTTTGAAAAGGCTGCTCTCGGCAGTGAGGGAGAGAGCGTGAGTCATCCTCCAGGCCGCCAGCCCGCCCCGGGGGGGGGGGGGGGGGGGGGGGGGGGGGGGAGTGCGGGGGGGAAGCATTTGCGGGGGAGCAGGCCTCCCGAAGGCAGAGACATAGTAAATAGGGAAGGGATTAAAGGCGACAGAGCGCGGAGCACCCCGCCACCTCGACTCACAGTAGGTGCTCAGAAATGGGGGCAACGTTTCCCACGCGGTCTGGGTAATTACCTGCACAGCCCCGACCCCCTTCACCTCTCCCCCAGCCCCGACCAGAGTGGAGACACACATGTTTGTTGAATGGGTCCACGTAGGCTAGTCTTCATGCTAGTCTCTGCTGATTCTCCCAGCGGCCCTACCAGCCCAAGCTGCCCTGATCGCAGATGCACAGAGTGTGGGAGGCTGAAGATGCCCCCCACCCCAAAAGAGACCCCCGTCCTAGTCCCCGGAATCTGGGGACCTTATCGTATACGGCAACAAGAAAGGAGCTTCGTAGATTTGATTAAGGTCAGGATCTTGAGATGAGACATTATCCTGGATTATCCGTGGGCCTTAAATGCCATCACAAGTGTCCTGAGAGGGAGCAGAGGGGCTCTGACACACACAGGGGCGCGGCCACGTGAAGACGGGGCAGACAGAGGTGGGAAGATGCTGGCCTTGAAGGCTGGCGTGACGCGGCCACAAGCCAAGGATGGCGGCAGCCACCAGGAGCTGGAAGAATTCTCCCCGAGCACCTCCCAGGGAGGCGGCCCTGTCCACACCTTCAGCCCAGTGAAAATGATTTGGGGATTTCTGGCCTCCAGAACTGTAAGAGAATAAACATATGCTGTTTTAAGCCACAAGTTTGCGAATATTGGTTATGGCAGCCCCAGGAAACCAGTGCACAGGGGTTGGGAGAAGCGAACTTGCCCAAGGTTACACAGCTGGTGAATGGCCAGGCTGAGATTCAACCCTAAGTCCGACCAGTTCCAAAGCCTGCTGCCCACTCTACCACCTCCTGGAAGGACGGAAGGGCCACTCCTGCAGATCAAGGCCCTCATTTATTTGGGAAAATCAACAGGACCGTCTTCTGTTTGATACAGCCTCTTGTTTAATCTTCATGCTGACTCTGGGGTGAGTGGAATCATTTCAATTTTGCAGATGAGGAAACTGAGGCACAGGGAGGCAAAGTGGCTTTGTCCGAGGTTGGGGAGCCTGACTGTAGGGAAGGGAAGGTACAGGGCCCTGGGAGCGCACTGAGCGCAGCCCAGCCTAGCGCAGAGGATGGTCAGCTCTCAACCCAGTCCCACCCGCCTCCAGCACTGGGCCCTTCGGTCTGTTTCTTAACCTCCTTGGTCCTTGGTTTCTATCATCCCGTGGGATGATCAGGTTCCCCACTCTTGGGAGGGCTTGCAGAAGCTGGGTGAAGTGCTTCAGATATCCTGCCTCATTTAATCTGCGAAACGTCTTGTGAGGGATACGCTGCTGAGACCTCTTTAGGGAAGAAAACTGTCACAGGTGGGGAGCCTGGGCTTGGAAGTCGGGGGCATCTGGGCTGGAGCCCTGGTTCTGTCCCTTGGCGGCTGTGTGGCTCAGGGCAGGTGCTCTAACCTCTCTGAGCCTCAGTTGCCTTACCTGTAAAACGGGGAAGACACTCCCCAGCACTGTGGTGAGATCTAAGTAAAATAAGGTGTATGAAGGGCTCAGCCTAGTTTCCGGGGAGGTTCAATCAACATCTGTAAAAATGGCGCCAGATCCAATGACGTGGGAGACACAGAGTCTGCCCCGCTGGGATCAACCTGCCTTCCGGAACACTCAAGACCACGCTCCCTAACCCTGCACGACATAAACCATCCTCATTGCCGTCCCCTCCCTCTGCGGGGCCTTTGAAGAGGCTGCAATGTCCCCCCACATGTACTTCTTTACCACCAGAGGTCACTGGGCCAGGGACAGGTGGGGGTGAAGGTGGGGAAACTGAGGCTTAGTGAGGTTGGCTCACTGGCCCCAGGCCACACAGTGAGTCTAGCACGGGGTTGTCCTGCAGGTGAGGGGTGAAATGGGGGTGGGGGTGGGCTGCTGGGGAGGAGAGGTGGAGAGAAGGGGGCCCGGAGCAGGAGAGGGGTACCACCGCCTGGGGAAGTCGGGTTTTCTCATTGAAAACTGCACAGAAGACCTTGTCTGATGTGAAGGATTCTCCTGCCCAAGTCTGACCCTGCCATGGACCACCTCCGCCTGACCCTGACTTTGACCACCTCCCGCGGTGGCGGGGTGGGGGGGGGCTGGCTGGAAGGACTGTCTTGCTTAGCACCGCAGGGGGAGGGGCACTGCAGGTGGGGCCCTCCAGTGGCAGGCTGCGGGAGGGGCGGCAGGAGGGGCTGGCAGGACAGCGGCCACCAGGCTGGAGCGGGTCTGGTGTTCCCGCAGGGAGGGGCTGGGGGAGCCCGCCTCCCAGCTGCCGGGCCTGGCCGAAGGCTGGGGAGCCGCCAGAGAGGAGGCAGGTGAGCTCGTGCGGTGGGGCTGGGGAGACAGAGAATCAGAGATGGGGTGCCGGGAGGAGGAGAGAAAGCAGAAAGGGAAGGAACAGGAGGAAAAGAGGGAGGAGAGGGGAAAAGGAAAGGAAAAGTAGAAAGGAAGGAAAGGAGTGGGGGGGAGGAAAGAAAGTGAGAAGAGAGTGGAGCACAAAAGAAAGGAAGGAAGAGATTGCAAAAGGGAAAAAACGAAGACAACACACACGGGGAGAGAGCGCGCGAGAGGGGAGAAAGAGATTGCGAAAGAAAAAAATGAGAAGAGGAGGGCGAGAGAGAGAGGGAGAGGGAGAGAAGAGAAAGAGAGAGGGAGGGAGGGAGAGGGAGGAGGGCGCCGCGGGCGCTGGGGAGGGAGCGCGGCGCGGCGGCGGCGAGGGCAGGACGGCCGGGCGCCGCGAGCCGGGAGAGGGGGCAGCAGAGGGCGAGCGGCGAGCGGCAAAGAGTGAAGTGGGCACCGCGGCTGCGGCGGCGAGCGCGGGGCCGGCGAGCATGAGCGCGGCGGCGGCGGCGGGCGCGGCGCGGGGCTCGGGGCCGGCGGGCTGGCGGGCGGCGCGGGCCGCCCAGTAGCGGCGGGCGCTTGGCGGGGCGGCCGGCGGGGCATGCGGCCGGCGGCCGGTCCGCGAGCCGGAGCGCCAGCCCGAGCCCGCGCCCCGCGCGCCTAAGAGCGGGCGCTCTCCCGGCGCCGGCCCCGGAGCCCCGAGTCCCCGCGGCCCCGCAGCCCCCGGAGCTGGGACAACTGTTGCGGCGGCGGCTGGGGCACCGCGGGGGCGTGAGCGGCCCCGCGCCCCGGTAGGCGGCTCAGCCCCGCGGGCGCCGGCTCCCGGCGGCGGAGCAAGGAGCGAGCGGGCGGCGGGCACAAGGTGAGCGGCTCCCCGGGCGGGCCGGGCGGGGACCGCGCGGGGGAGGGGAGCGCCGGGCCAGGGTCCGGGCGCAGGGGTTGGGGAAAGGGGTCGGGGCGGAGCTCCTGGCGGAGGAGGGTCCCGGCCAGTGGGGGGCGGGTCTTCGGCGCCCCGGCTTCCGAGAAGGTGTGCGGGCGCCCGGGGCGGGGAGGGGTGGGCCCGCTGGGAGAGGTGAGTTCGGTGCATCGGGGGTCAGGGGTGCTGTGGAAAGGGACGGGGTACGCCCGGGGAAGACTCTGGGGGCAGGAGCCTTGTCGGGCAGCCGGTGCCCTGGCATTGCGGTCCGCCCCAGGGCTCGCCAAGGTCGGGGTCTCTGGACCTTGGAGAGGACCGGGCCCGGGTCCGAGGACCAGTCCAGGGCGCACCGTGCAGGGACGCGGCAGCTGGGACCGGCATCCGCGTCCGAGGTGGGGACCGGCGTCCGAGGACCAGTCCTGGAGCTGAGCGAACCGGGAGCTCCGCGCGCGCCGGGCAGGGTTCCGGAGCCACGCTGGGGACCCGACTGGTTCCGGGGGTCCCAGCTGGGCGGCGCAGGCTACCAGGAAGACGCCTCCAAGTGCTTGCCCCTCGCTCCCCAGCCGCCGCGGGGCCCCAGGGGAGCCGCCGCCGCCTCCCGGGGCCGAATCAATATTGATCCCGCGCCTGGGGCCGGGCGGCCTGGCGGCGGCCTCCGAAGTGCCTTAGCTCCAGCGGTTGCCATGGCAACGAGACCCCAAGCGTCTTCAGGTTATATTTATTCTAATTATTATTATCATTGTTAGTATTAGTATTTGTTACTCAGCCAGAGGAAACCAGAAAGGAGGAAAAAAAGCCAGCGCGTCCCGTCGCCTCCAACTGTCATCTCTTTAGAGAGAACTGATGCCGGCTGGTGGGTCAGGGCCGTCTGTCTGGGTCTGGTGCCCTGTGCAGTTGCCGGGGTGGCAGCCCTGGGGCGGTGGGGCTGGGCAGGGGAGTTATATAATCTGCCGTGGGAGTGTGTCTGTGGGCCTCTTGTGTCTCCCCTGCCTCTCTCGGCCTCTCTGATCCCTTGCCTTAGTGACGGCTCCTCCCGCCCAAGGGAGCCCAGGGAGCCCAGGCCGGGATGGGAAGAGCAGAAAGTGCCTTGCACCAGGAATCACAGCCGGCGGCCTCCAGCCCTCTCTCCCCCAGCTGTGTGACCTTGAGCAAGGCGCTTGACCCCTCTGAGCCTCTGTTTCCCCATCTGTAAAGTAGCATGGGCGCCATTCCCACCTCTGAAGGTTGCTGCGAGGTCACGCCAAGAAAGCTCTGTGAGTTCTGACGGTGTGACCCTAGGCAGATGCCTGTCCTTCTCTGGGCCTGTTTCCAAGTCTGTGGAATGAGGGCCTGGACCCCAGGGTGTCTTGAGTCACGGTCGTCCTGTGAATTTCACTCCGGGCTGCGATTGAAATACTGTTGAGCCAGCAAGTTGCGATCAGACCAGGCTTAGGGGAGCTCCTCCGTCACCCCCTGTTCCCTCACCTGTCAGGTGGTCTGAAGGTGGTGGGGAAACAGGCAGCCCAGCCTTGGTCCTTGGTGTCAGCCAGGACAATACCCATGCTGGTCAGGGTGGCCCGGGATTGGGGGTCAGTCCCCCACCATCCCCTAGACCTGTGACAGCTCAGGGTGGGACACCTCCCTGCGCGAATCCATCTCCCCAGAGAGGCTGTTGGCTGTGCCTGTCCTGGCTGGGGGTTGAATGTGGAGCAGAAGCAAGAGGTGGCCAGAAAGTTCGCTGCAGCTAGGCAGCCCCAGCGCCTCATGGCTCCAGCTGAAAGCCCCAGGGAGGGGTTTCTGCCTGTTTCTTTACTGTCACCAATCACACTGAATTCTTGACTCTGTCTCAGGCATCTGGGAGGTATGATGGGGAAGCTGGGGGAGCAGATTGGCTTGGAGCCATGTGGGGTGTGTGTGTGTGTGTGTGTGTGTGTGTGTGTGTGTGTGTGCGTGCGCGCGCGCGCGCGCGCCCCCCACCCCCGCTCTCCCAGGCCCCCAGCCTGGAACTTATCGGGGCAGCTGGATTGGACAGGATGGGTGGGGGCAGGGCGAGTGCTGCTTAGACCTTTGTGAGTGAAAGAGAAAGGGAGTGAGGCCTGTCCCGAGGGAGATCGGGAGATCAGGAGACCGGAAGAGAGCCACTCCCTCGGTCCCAGTCACCCATCCATCCCTCCATTTATTCATTCTTTCACTCACTCCCCTTCTTCAGCCAACTCGGCGAGCCCCCTGCCTGCTGCGGAAGGGCATCAGCTCTGCTCTTGAAAGCTTTTAAGGAAACAGCCCCCGACAAGCCAGTGCGGCTGGAGCCCTGCCTGGGGGAAGCTGAGTGGCAGGGGTGCAGGTGGGGAGCATCTTCCCAGAGAGCCTGAGGTGGGTTCGGGGCTGGGGGAGCCTGGTCCGGAAGGCAGGCCTGAAGCAGCCAGAAGAAGAGAGGAGCAGCAGTGTTCCGGGCAGAGACCCTCCACGGGCAAAGATGGGGGCCCACAGGGGGCAGGGAGGGAGGCATCTTGTGGACCGGTGGGCGGGGCTTGGAGGGGGCGTGGTGGGGCCGGGAGGGGCTGCAGCCGGAGTGAGCAGGGGAAGGTGGTGCAGCTGGAGGAGGGCTAGGGCAGGAGATCTGGGCACCACCACCACCCAGCCTGGGTGTGGGTTAGATAGTGGGGGTGGGGCAGGGAGGAGGGGCGGATGGTCAAGTTCAGCACTTGGACACGTCCATGGCCCGTGGGTGGAGCCTGTGATTGGGGTGAAAAGAGGGAGGTTTGCGAGAAGGAGAAGAAGAGTCTGGTTTCCAGCTCTCTGGGGCAATCGGCCCAGCCCTTGCCAGATGCTCCCCACTTCCGGCCACATGGGGGGAGAGGACTGCCTCCCCGCCAGGCCCTTGGTTGCTAGGAGGGGAAAGTAGCGAGTGGACATCAGGTCAGGCTGCTTTAACCGTCCGAGTCTGTGATAAACGACTTCACTGCATGAGCCTAAGGACGCACCTGCACGGCAATAGGATTGCACTCGACCACAAAGGCCCAGAGGCCTGCTACGTGCCAGGCGCCGTGCGGGGCAGGCACTGAACCCCATCATCCCATTTAGTCCTCACACCAACCCTGTGAGCTGGCCGTGATCGATCCTGTTGTACGGCTGAGAAAACAGGCTCAGAGAGGCTAGAAATGAGCCAGCTACTCTCACGCTCCTAACCGCTGCACTCCACCACCTGGAGCCCAGCCCGTGCCTGATGGCAGCCATGGTAGCTCTTCAGACGCCGTGCAGTGAGCCGCTGCAGGTCAGGGTCTGCTGAATCCCACATCCTACTCATTGTTCTGTTTTTCCTCTTTTGGACGGATCCAGAGCGTGGCCCGTGTTAGGCTCAGATGAAAGATATCACCTCCCTTCTTGGGGATGCTCTACCTCTATAAATTCAGCCTCTTGCTTGAGCTTTGACCCAGCTGAGTCACACGACAGATTCATATTGATCTTAGAATGAACTCAGAGCCCATCTCCGGCTCTCCGAGAGTGGCTTTTCCCAGCCCAGCCACTCTTTCTAGAAGTTACTGAAGCAGTAGTCAAGCCCTAAGAACTGCGGGGCCTTGTTTCCTAAACAGTCTTCTGTAAGGTGGGGTCCTGAACGTCTGGAGCCAGTGAAAGTGAGAAGGGTGACCAGGGGCCCTGCCCACCCTGGGCCATGCTCTCCTGGGAATGCCGGATGTCACCCACTCTGTTGGTGTCGGTCTCGCCCTGCACAGGGACTGGCAGGGAAGAGGTCCTGTCTCCTCCTCCCCCCTCCCCCCTCCCTTTTTTTCCTTCCCTGCCTTCCCTCCTCCAGCACACACATTCCTTGACACACGCCCATGGTTGACCCCCTAGAAAGGTAAAGAACAGCCCAAGACCCCTCAAACCCGCCCCTAGACGTGACCAAGGCTCAGGATCTGTTTGACAACTGACTATGTGAGTAAATAACTCTGAGCTGAGACCGTGGCTGTCCCGGCACCCCTGGCTCTGCTGGCGTACCCCCTCCCACACGCCAGCTTGGCCCACTTGTGACGGGCTGCTCCTTCCTTTTCCCCCTTAGCTGTGAGCGGGTTGGGAATCTTCTGGAGGGCCTCCTCTGGGCATCCCGGTGTTACCACTCTCCAGCAAAGCCCTTGCCCTCTGAGCCTGGGTTTTCCCGTTCAGCAATGCAGAGACTTGGTGCCTGTCTAGTGGGTTTCATGAAGGTGGTGGTGGGAAAGGGGCTGGCAGAATCTTCGGTGTGAGGGCCTCCACCCTCCACATCCTGTAGCTGGGGGGAGGGGCAGATAGAGTCAAGGACCCCAGCATCTCCGAGGCGCCTGTGCTGTGCTGTGCCGTGATGGTGGGAAGCCCGAAGAGCTGTTGCTTAGGGGCCTGATAGGGAGCTAGAAGCTTGTCCGCTTACCCATGTACGGTTGGGGACACAGAGGCCCAGAGCGGGCTGGTGGCATATGCTCAAGGTCACAGTGAACTGGGCGTCCTCGAAGGCCAAGGATGTTCATGACACGATGCAGACCCGGTGGGTGTCAGCCAGAGCCTCTGAAGCCGCTGCCCAGGGTGGGGGAGGGGTGTAAACAGCTCCTTGGATGGTGAAATTTGCCCTGAAAACCCCAAGGCTCTCCCATCAGGAAGAGGCTTCGGAATCTCTCCCTCCCTGACCATCCAAGCGGAAAAGCAGAAGTCGAGGGATGAAGTGCAAATGCCTCCTGTCCCGTATTTCCGGCCATCAGACATGAATGGAGCGTTCCCTTTTGGCGTATTTTGGACAGGCTGCCCCCTTCCTCCCCTGTCTGGGGCACACACTCCCGTCACCGCCCATCTGTCTGCATGCACACCTACCCCAGCAGATGCGTGCAAACTCGCCTTTAAGAAATTAAGAAATAATGCATGAGTTTCCCGAATTACACCAATTTAACACTGCATTAAGTTCTGGAATCTCTTAACAGAACCCTGGGAGGGGCAAACATTTTTTTTTCTGTTTTTTTTTTTTTTTTGGTTCACACTTCCCTGGAAAATGAGACAAACCGTGATCTTTTAAAACCCAGCTACATAATCTGATTATTCCTTCCTGGCAAGCGTCTGAGAAATGCCCGGCGGAGGGCGGAGACGTCCGCTTCGCTGAGGCTGCGAGATTTGCATTGGGAAGTGGGGCTGGGAAAGTTTGTCTCCTGTGCCAGGTCTGAAGCTCCTCGGCACACGATGGGCTGAAAATAAAGTGCCACTTTCTTAGCTATTGGCACAAATGAAAAATAAAGGCCAATTCCTTCCGTAATCCGGCGCCATAATTTCCTCCGCGGCTCCCTGAGCAGGTTACCGAACCGATGGTGATTCGCTTTCACTTTGAGTTCCTTGCCTTTGTCGGGAGAATCGTCCATGTGCAGCTGGATTTATAGACCAACAGAAAACGCATTTAAGCGTTGGCTCATTCCACATTTCCGGGGCACCCACCCTGTGCCAGACATAGTGCCAGGCTCCGGGGACAAGAGACAATTAAAACAGGACCCTGCCCTGGTGGGTTTTGCGGTGTATTTGTTGGGGGCAGGAGAACAGAAGAAAAACAGTCATCTGCAAGGTCCCACCCTGCCTGAGGTCAGGTCAGGGAGGGCTTCCTGGAGGAGGTAACTTTAGGTTTGAGTCTTGAAGCGTAGATAGGAGTGTGCCAGGCAGAAGTGGACAAGAGGGCATTCAGGCAGAGGAGCAGCCTGAGGAAAGTCTTCAGTGGGTCTCAGACAGGCATGGCCTCCCAAGGGCATCTTCAGATTTTAAAGTTTGCAGTTCCTTTATTACAAAGCCCTTTCTTGTCCATTATCTTCCAGCACCCTCAGGCAACCCCAAGGCCAACCTCCAAGTCTCCCTTTCCCTAAGGAGAACAGCCCAGAGAGGGGAAGCAGGTGGCCGGGGTCCCAGCCAGAGCTCTGAAGCCCAAGGCTCTGGGTCAGATGGGCTCTCTGGGGACAGCAGAGCAAGTATCAGTATCGTAAGCTGCTAAAGGGAAATTCTAAAAATTAAATCAAAGAATTACAGACAGTAATACCAAAGTCTGGAAGATCCCCTTTCTCCCTCCACCTGAGCCCTGCTTCTCCTTCTCGGCTACAGCCCAGGCTGGGTTTCCGGACAGGGGTCCCAGAATGTCCATGCCAGAGCTGCCGGGCTCGGTCTCTGCATCCAGAAAATCGGGGGATGGAGCCTCTACCCATTTGCGGGAAGCCTGGCATCCTCCCCGAGCCCCGGAGGCCTGGCCAGCGGAGTCCAGCCTTCAGCTCAGTGGGAGTACGGCACGCCCTCCCATGGGCTTGCTTCTGAAGGGCTCTGTTTAGATTGTTCCGGGAGCAGGTCGGGAATATGGCATCATATTCGGAATCTGATCCCTGGGACCATGAGGCCTTTGGAGAATGAGCAGAGCCTCTGAGCTGAGGCCCATCGTCAGGGCGAGAAGCAGAGCTGCAGGGAAGCTCCTGGCGCAGATCGTGGGGGAGCAGCCTCGGATCCACCCTGGACATGTCTCCCCTCTGCTTGTTCCTAACTCTGTGACCCTGGTCGAGTTACATAACCTGTGAGCCTCAGTTTCCTCATCTGGGAAACGGCTTATTGCACGAACCGGGTAAGAGGAATTTGCAGCTTCCTTAGTGCATCGTGTCTATTCAAAGACAGGTCAGCTCTTTGTAGTCTCACCTTGTTAACTGTTACTCTGCCAGCATTGCCCCAGCCCTTCGGGGAAGCAGCCCGGCAGGAACCAGACCCGATCATCTGGGAATCCCCCGCGCAGGGGATTCCAAGACTGCCTGTGGACTGAGTGAGGACATGAATCAAGTGAACCGTTAGACCGCTCTGGTGCCTGCCCAGTGCCATGGCAACCACAGAGCAGGGCGGCAAGGGAGCCAGCTCTGGATCTCACCTGCCTGTTTTCACACACCAGCTCCACCCCCTACCTGTGGCCGGTGCTGGGCTGCTTATCTCACTCTCTGAGCCTCAGTATCCTAATTTTTTAAATCCGCTTGAGAAAGCTGATAATAATAATAATAACTTACAAGGGTGATTTTGAGGACTAAAGGTAAGGACTGTGACATGCCAGGCCCCTGGATCAATTACAGTGATAACCATTATTTATTATCTTATCCCTGAGTTCTGAAAGGGGCTGTCAGGATTTGAATCCCAGTTTCCACCGCTAATAGCTGTGTGACCTTAGGCAAGTTATGTGACCTCTCTGAGCCTCAGTTTCTTCCTCTAAAAATGGGGATAGCACTTACCTCGCAGGGTTCTTGCAGGAATTAAAAGAGTTGATTCAAGGAACGTGTTTGGTGTACAGCCTGGCACATAGTAAGTGCTCAGTAAATAATACTGTTAGCATTATCACCACATTTAATAACAGAAACACCCAGTGGGCACAGAAGCAGTGGAGTTTTTCTCTGTCCTCAAAGGGTAGAGACCACCTTGTTCCTGGTTTAGCTCTGTAGCCAGCTTCTAGCTCAGGCATGCTTCAGACAGGTCTGTGAATGAAGGGATGGACTGATGGATAGATGGGTGGATGGATGGATGGGTAAGTAAATGAATGAGTGAGTGAGTGAGTGATGGCTGTCAGGAAACTTCAAAAGCCTAAGTTCGGGGAAGCTCTGGAAGGCGCCCAGGGACGGGGGCAGAGGCTTCTCTTTGAGGGCCATGAGCCATGAGATGGAGTGAGTTTTTAGCCAGATATGATCTCTCTTCTCTGCATGAGCTTCTCCCCCACTTCCAGGCACCAGGGATGGTGACCCGAGTCTGGGGCCCCAGGTTGCTTGGTGTCCCTGACAGTGCGGTTTTGGTGCAAGAAGGAGCTGCATTCAGACTGTGACCTCCTCCCCTTCAGGGCAGGGAAGTTCCAGGGCTTATCTGAACCTCTCTTTCTTCCTCCATAATACGGGAGAAGGCTGTCTTCCTCTGGGGGGACGGTGATGTGCAAAGACCACGCACTGAGCGTGGTTTGTGATCTGTAAAGGTGCACGGGAAGTCAGAGGAGGTGTTTGGGCTCCACGCGGCAGACGGCAGGTTGCAGGGAGGTTCTGGAGCTGGGGACGGGCATGGTGCAGGCAGTGTGGACCACCAGCCTGTGGGCCATCTGATTCCTTCCCAAGGGGGCTCCAGGCACGGAGTCGGGGAAGGAGTGAGGGCGGAGGGCACCTCCAATCTGCTGAGGCCACGGAACGGCCCCAGGGATGGGGTGCTGGGCCCAAGGGTCCCCAGAGCCCTGAGCTGCTGAGAACTCCTCCCGTCTACACCGAGCCCTTTCCTGGGTGCTTTACAAACACTGCCTGCTTTAATTCTCAGAACATACCTGAGCAAGGATGGATTGCTGTCCCACCCAAGGCTCAGAGCAGGGCTATGGCTTCCCCAGGGGCACACAGCTGCTAAGTAGCAAAGCCAGGACTTGGATCTTCTCACGTGGGGTGGGGGGAAGGCAGAGTGCCCTCAGTGGTCAGGAGGGGCGCATGCGTGGGGGTACGGGTCACCACACTCCTGTGCCCACCCCTTCACATGTGGGTGGCGTTGCCCAGCCACCTCCGTCCTCTCTGCCTCAGTTTCCTCCTCTGCAACGTGGGTCCACAGCAGACCCTCCTGCAACGCGTCCAGGTGAGGGTCACGGAGGCAAAGCGCTCCAGGAGGGAGCCCTCCATGCGTCCCCACTCATTTGTCACTGTTATTTGAATTCCTTCTCTTTGGCGGAGAGAGACATGGGGTAGCGAGCCCCTAAGAACGGGCGGGGCCTGGCAGGAGCCAGTGAGGGTCTGCACTGAGGCTGCCCCAGCGTTGTCTGGGCCTGGAGCTCGAGGGCAGTGGGGTCCTTAACATCTGGAGTCTGGTTTCTGCTGCCGCCTGTGGCCTCCTCCAAAGGGGCTGGCTGTCAGACAGGAGTGGGCAAGCCATTAGCCTGGGTATGTGTCATGTGATCGTTCCCTCCAAAGACTGCACCCAGGGCTTGCCCTGGTGGGGCTCCAAGTCCGCAGGAAGGTTCTTCTGCCCGGGTCCAAGTCCCATGTAAGGGATCGCACCGATGTGGGTGAGAACAGGAGGACAGGGCAGGGACTCTCCCTGGGGAAAAGGGGCCAGACATCAAGGAGGACTTGTCAGAGGAGGTGGTACCCAAGGAAATGGAGGATGAGTCGACCAGGCCGATAGGCAAGGGCTGGGGTGATCTTGAGGTAGAGGAAACAATGCCTATGGAGCCCAGAGGAAGAGGTTTGAGAAACTTCTGGATAGCATGGCTGTCCCATGGTATTTGTGGAAAGCTGTGGAGGTGAGGCTGTAGAAGTCGGCAGTGGCTTGATCTCCAAGGACTCTGGCTAGTTAAGGAGTTTGGACTTGACTCTGTAGATGCAGGATGGCAGATATGTGGCTTGTGTACCACCACCAGCCACTGCTGTGCCTAGGGCAGACATTGCTAATCGATCCATCACAGCATGGAGTCAGGATGTGCCTCGGCCCAGCCCCCCAGGCAGTCCCAACCAGTCGATCCTGTAGGCACCCAAGATGACACCTGTTTGCCCTGCTGCCATAGTCAATAGGAATAATGACAGCACTTCACAGTTGCTTATATTGTGTGGCTCATCCAGGCACCCAGAGTACTTTCCTGATAGAAGAGGAGGCAGGCGGCAGCCTCTCATTCCACCTGGGCCACCAGGCTCCTGTGTGGCTCCAGTGCCTTACAGTGCTGGGCAAGTTTGGTCCTTCCTGGGAAAACAAAGCCTTTCTTTCCAGTGGGTCCAGGCATGAGCGCCATCTGGGAATGCAGACCCGCCTATCCCGGGTGAGCCCCTGTCCATCACCTACAAGTCCATAGGCCAGCGGGCAAGTCCAGGTCAGCCCCGGACATCCAGCTGGGGTCTGGCCGAGGAGTGGGGTCTCTGGGGGAGGGCTGGGGCCAGGCAGAATTCTGGGCAGGACTAGGGAAAGATTAGGAGACTTTTCCCCTGAAATTTAAACAATTGGACAATCTGTTCTGGATCAATTTAGAAGCAGTGAAGTGAAAAAAAAAAATCAGAAAATATAGTGTGAAAGCTATTTTCTATCTCAGTTGGGAAGAGCGATGAGCTGGAGTTTATTCGTAGACTGTCCGAGGCCGTGGCCGGGGCCTTTCACCCCCTCACCGCCCGCTCCGCCACTGCCCTGGCCCCCTCCTACCCCCTGCCCAGTGCTGGGCTGGGCACCCAGGGGTCTCGGAGGGACGTCCTCCCCGGCTGCAGCCTCGGGGAGCCAGCAGTCTGCAGGGGCCTCAGACATGGACGTACCAAAAAGGCAGACCAAGGCGTCTCCATGCCAAGGACCGGGTGTGTCTGGTTCACTCCTGTATCCTCAGGGCCTAGAGCTGGGACTGGCACCTAGTAGGTTTCCTGCCTGAATGATGGATGGAAGAGAGGGAGGGAGGAACAGAGGCTTTGAATGAAGCGACCAGCTCATGGCCACCAGTTTGTTAGTGGTGGAGGTGGGATTGGAACCAGAGCTGCGACCCCAAGACCTGGATGTAGCCCCCCACCATCCCTGGGGCCAGGAACCAGGTCTGAGAGCCAGGAAGCAGGGCCTCCCCTCCAAGGATGTTTTCTTTTCCTGCCGACACAACTCCTGAAGGGGTCTTTCACCACTGGGGCCAAATGCTGATTGTTTTAAAGTAAGCTTGTTCAAAACAAATAAAAAAATAAGCTTGTTCAGTATGGGGCCTGAGCAAGGGGGACTGGGGAGGAGGGTAGGGGGGCAGCAGTGCAGATCCCCCCTCTCCGCTTTCCAGTCTGAATTGTCTCCCAGAGGGAACAGACTCCCCGGGGGCTGTGGTGCATTGAGTTCCAGAGGGAGTTCAACCAGGGGCTGGACATTTGGGGAAGTCCTGAGTGCGGGGGAGGGGGGGGGAAGGGGAGGGCTCCAGTGCTGGAGGGAAATGAGACCAACAGATTCCCATCCCCAGAGAATGGTCTCTTCTGTTTTCCTCCAGGCATTGGGAGAGGGGGAAATTCCCAGTGGTTTAGTTTGGGGAAGTGGCAGCTCCCTCCTTCCCCAGATACTCAAGGCCAAGAGCCTAAGGCCCAGAAAGAACCTTGACTTAGAAACCAGACCAGCTCGGGCCCAAGTCCCAGTAGCTCAGCAGCTGTGTGACCTTGGGCAGGTGACACACCCTCTCTGAGTCTTAGTTGTCTCATCTGCAAACTGAGCGGTCGTCCCCCTTTTTTTGAAAATTAAAGGAGACCACATTTGTCAAATGCCTGTCATGGGGCTGGACAGCACATAGTAAGTGCTCAAGAATGGTCTCATTCTCCTGTTTCCACTGTGTGGAAGCCCAGTCATTAGACACTGCTCAACTCTCGTTTGGGTTCTGCGTCTGCACCCTGGAGCCCAGTCCAGGGCAAGTCGCCCCCAGCTGAGAAGGGGGGTTATGCCACAGCACAGAGGGCCCTGCGAGCCCCAAATGTCTTCGCGCCCACCCTTAACCACGCCGGGGATGTGCAGACTGTGCTGGGCGAGGCCAGCTTGACATAGTGGGGGGAACCTGTGCTGAGACTCTAGGGCCCCAGGTGCTAGTCCCAGGTCTACTCTGTCTGAGCTGTGTGACCCTCAGCAACGACAGCCTCTCTGAGCCTCCGCGTCTTCAACTGAGGCTAATAACCTCCCCCGGCCACTGCTCAGGATCACGTGCAACTCACCTAAGAGAACGGATGTGACGGCATATGCGACAGCTCTCAGCCAACCCCCAGCCAGTCAGAGGATGGGAACGGAAGCCCTGTTTACTGACCACCTACTGAGCTCAGCTCGGGGGCCAGGTTTCACTTCTACTGTCTCATTTAATCTCACACCACCCACGTGAGGCTGGGGTGAGCACCCCACTTTCTGGGGAGAGGCCCAGAGAGGCTAAGTGGCGTGCCCAGGGTCACAGGGCAACCGTGTCCCCTCCTGCAAGCCTGCCTGCACTCTCTGTCCTCTCTCTGGCCGCCCTCTGCCTGGCACCGGCCTAGCACCCACCTCCCCTTGAAGTCCCGCCCTCGCACCCCAGTTCTGATCCGGTTTCCGGTCGGCAGGGCTCTCCCGTAAATGTTTTTTGATGTTACCTCTCCGTTCCCCAGAAATTTTAGAGCCAGCATTCCCCACAGTGGCACACGAATTAGACCTCCATAATACTGTTTACCTAGACGTCAACTTACACTATAAAATTTATCAATTTTCTCTGCATGATAAGCAATGTTCAGTTTTGCAAAGGAGGAAGCCTGCCGTGATGGGCCCGGGAGTTGCGTTTGGCCCCTGTAGGACCCACGTGATAAAGGCTTATCCTGGCGCCAGCCTCTGGCCCAGTAGCAGGGGCCACCCCTGCTGGGAGGGGCGCCTGTCAGCCTGAGGGTGGGGACTTCCCTCCATCAGGGGCCTGTGTTCAGCCCCTTGCTCCCTGCTCCTTCTTAAGTGTCTTAGGTGTCAGAGCCCACCTGGGGGATGGTCAGAGGGCTCTGGCCTCTCTGAACGCCTGCCCCAAGGCACATTTCTTAGCAATTCTTTTGTTTCCAGAGTGTAAACTCAGAATTGGAATGGGTCACCCATGTGGGGAGGAGGGAGCAAAAGCAGAGGGAGTGCGGGCTGCTACCGGCTTTGCTGGGGAGGTGCCCCAGGCTGGGAAGAGGGGCCAGCAGACAGGAAGAGAAAAATGTCAGTGAAATGGCTCGGGGCAGTTTGGTCAGATTCCAGAATCCAGCCTCTAACCAGACACCTGACAGCCCCTGGACATGATGACCTCGGGCCTGAGAGCCGGGCTTCCCTCCCGTCTCCTAGGACATATGACACTGCCGTCGTCCAAGACCAGGATGAGGACTCAGGGAGCGCGCCCCGCCCCTGCCCCTCACTCCACTCCGGCGGCCACTCACGCTTCCTGGGACATCAGCTAAGGGAGGGGCCGGCAGAGGGAGGCAGCAAAGCCCAATGGACTAGGATGGCTGAGGAGTTCAGTTTGGGGTGCAACAAATGTGGGGTGCCGGGGCTCCCAGGAGTGGAGATGGGCAGGAGGAGGCCACTGTCTGTCCAGGTTGGGGCCCGGGAGAGCTGGTGGCGGTGAGCCAGAGTTTGCAAGCGCTCGGGGAGGCTGGCTGAGAGCCGCCTCCTGCCCCCTTTGGGAGTGTCCTGTGTTCCTCCATGTTCAGCCGTTGCCGCCAGGGAGCCCTCTTGGTGTGCAGCACCCCCTGGCCGGCTCACTGAGGGCCAGGCTGGCGACCCAGGCCTGGCGAGCCACCGCTTTCAAACGGGGGCTGGGGGGCGGACCCGCTGTCTCCGGGCGGCTGCTGGTTCACCTCCCTCTTGGCTCAGCCGCTCTGGTGCCAGTTTACAGAGAATGTGGGTGGCAGGCTTGTTAATCCCCAGAAGTGGAGCTGGTCCATGGGAACGTGGCCGCGGGCCCTCCAGGCCGGCCGTGGGGGGTTGAGGGTGCCGGGCTGGGTCGGGGAGCCTACTCGGCACCATCCCTGTGGTCTCTGCTGCGGCCCTATTTGCATAATTTTGAAGCTGATTGGCCTAAAGGCAACTTCGCTTAATCACAGCTAAGTCTCTGGTTGCAACGGCAGCTGCTTCCAATTAGCCGCGTTGGTACCATGGTTTGTTAGACTGGCTAGGCAGCCCCTCTCCCAGCTCCCCCGCCACCCGGCCCCCCTTAGACCCAGAAGGAACCCGCAGGGCCCGTAGCTGCCTGCAGAACTGAGTGTGGACAGGTTAGCACACAGCCTGGGATGCAGCAGGTGGAGGCCCTGCCAGCTCCCTGGAGATGCTGCCGCGATGGGCTGCGGACTGTACTTGGGTACCAAGGCACGGGGGCTAGAAAGCGGGGCTGCCTGGCTCTGTTAGTAAAGTTTTATTAACACACAGCCGCTGCCGTGCAGCCTGTATTGTCTAGGGCTGCTTTCTTGCTGTAACGGCAGAGCTGAGTCACTGTGATGAGCCCTCCTGGCCCACGAAGCCCGTGATATCTAGTGTGTGGCCCTTCACAGGTAAACGTCCCCGCCTCCGACCTAGCCCACTGGTTCTC
Source organism: Stenella coeruleoalba (assembly GCF_951394435.1). Lineage (NCBI taxonomy): Eukaryota > Metazoa > Chordata > Mammalia > Artiodactyla > Delphinidae > Stenella > Stenella coeruleoalba. The sequence goes on from NC_137157.1 coordinate 5,253,634, forward strand.
ATACATGAGTGTGCATCAGAATCCCCCGGAAAGCTGGTAGAACGCAGATTCCTTGCCTCACCCACCCTTGTTCTAATCCGACGGGTCCCGGGGGGCCCCAGACCCCGTGCTGCTAATGAGCTCCCAAGCGGAGCACGGGGCCACACTCCAGGCAGCCCCGGTCCAGCCACCTCCAGGGTCCCTCTCAACAGTTTCCATACTCCTTAGACGGAAGAGAAAGCCAAGGCTCTGAGAGGTCCCTCGCTTCTCCGAGGGCCTGAGCTGATGCACTCTTCTTCCCCAGCACATGCTACACCCTCGACCCAGGCACCTCACCCCGGGCGCACCACGCGCCGCCGGGGCACAACAGGCCCAGCTCGGTTACCTGGCCTGGTCGGTTCCATGTCTGGGGTCCACACCGGGCTCCGCCGTCGGGGACAGCGACGACTCTTCGGCAAGTCAGAGTGTGTTGCCTTCCTTGGGTTGGGGGAGCATGATGGCGGGAAGGCAGGGTGTCAGGGGCACAGCTGAGAGCGCTTGGCCCCTATCAGGGGCTCTGCTGCCTCCCCCACCCCTGGCATCTGCACTTTGCGGTGCATTCAGTTACCAACGTCTGTTTGGTTTCATCCCCTGGCTCAGGCAGAGACCCGGGCTGCCACCCCCGAATCATCTAATGTCACTTTGTGAATGATCGAGGGTACCTCCCACATGGCACCCTCTTCATCTCTCATCTTCCCGTGACCTGGGAGGGGTGGGAAGGGGCAGGACATGCACTTACAGAGGAGAAGCTGAGCCTCCCCGAGGCCAGGTGACCTGCCCGGGCAGCTGCGAGGTGGCGGTGGGATTCCATGCCCGGGTTACCTCACAGGGGCCCACCTGGTTGGGGCGCGCTGCCGGGCACAGGAGGACCTTTCAGGGCCAGCGTCCCCAATTTATAGGCGAGGAAACCGAGTCATCGACAGCTCATGACCAGGAAGTACTTGACGGGGCAGAGTGTCTGGGGCTCCCCGGAAGGAGGAGATCAATCCTTGCTGGAATCAGAAGACCCCAGCACAGGGATAAACATCCTTGAACCTGCCAGCCAGCGTTAACAGCTGGAACACCCCCCGCCCCGTCCTCTTGGGGCCACACCGTTACCCCCGCTCCTCTCTGTGCCCTTATCACGGCTACACGCCTGCTACATTTTTAAGCTCTTTTTCGCTTCCTAAAGTGGATCGTGCAGCGTTTGATCTGGGGACCGCAGTTTCTCCCTGAGCCCTGGTTGCTAAAATGTCCTGTGACGTTTGGTGTGGCGACGGTTCAGTTTGGCGGCTGTAGAGCATTCAGTGTTTGGACATCCTGCCATGCGTTCTCCCGCCTCTCCAGCTGGGCCACCTCCAGGGTTTTCCTCTCAAAAATGGCCTCTGAGAACGTTCTCGTACCTCGCGCCTGCGGGGGTCAGCAGGGCCTTTGCTGAGCCCAGGAGGGGTGTTAGTGCACTCATCCCACAGTCACTGAGGACCCACCGTGCGCAGGAGGATGCCGTGAAATTAGCCTCCGCGAGCTTGCTGTGGGGCTGTGCTCTCTCCAGCCCGGCCCCGGCCCCCTTCCCCCGCCCCCCACCAGCCCGCCAGGCAGGCTGGTCTGTGCTGTGATCACAGGCTCTATTGAAGAGGAACAGAGGAATTCCTACTGCATGGGGTCATCACCAGGAGTAAAGGCAGTGAGACAGCTGCACTTTCATATGACGTGGGGGCCCGGGATCTGGCTGAGGCAGCCCAGCTCAGAGAGGGGAAGGCACTTGCCCAGGGTCACACAGCTGAGAAGTGGCAGAGCCCAAGCGTTAGGACCCCAAGGTCAGAGCCCTTCCTTCTTGTTCTCTGCTGCTGTGCTGACCCTCAGACCACAGGCAGGACGGGAAGCCCCGTTACCTGGGTGAGCACTGCCCCCAAACTGGTCCCATATTTATTGCACTGAATGAACCCTCACTTTGCCGCGTGTGTCTTAGTCTCTCTGCCGGGAATGCCCTCCCACACTTACTGGTCCATCAGGAGTTACTGCCAGACCCTCTGGTGAGTTGAATCCCAGCTTTACCACAGCTAGCTGGGTGACCCAGGGCAAGTTACTTAAACTCTCCGTGCCTCAGTTTCCTCATTTGTAAATTGAGGATAATCACAGCACCTCCTGATCGCGTGAGGATTAACTAAATCCCCATCCCCCCATCCCACCAGACGGTTGGGCACTTCTCCTGGGCCATCATGGCGCCCTGGTTTCCCCATCACAGCCCCAGTCACCCTGGGCTGCCACTGTCCACCTGGATGGTGGCTAGATAAGGGGCACCCAGGCCTGTCTGGACCTGGCACTCTGTCTGCCGTAAGCAGAGCACCTGTGACTTCAGGGGATGAGAAAAGAGGTTTATGTCTGGCCCAAGGCAGGATCCAGCGATGGGAGGGAAGGAGGAGGAGCCAGCCTCCTTTGTGGCCTGGCTTTAAATGCCACCGTGGCACTGGCCAAGACAGAAATGCCAGCTATGGGGGCACAGGGGGCCCTGAGTGTGGAGATGGTGGTGGGCGGGGCAGTGCCTGGGGGCAGGGGAGACCTGGCTGTAGAGGCCTAAGGCCCTTTGACTGTGTCCAGATGGTCACATGATGTGTTTCCAACAGCAGCTGGAGCGGACAGCCCTCCGTGGTGGACAGGTCTTCTGCTGCCGGCTGGAGATGGGCTGGGGGTGCGTGGGAGGCAGCCAGGAAGGCAGCCCAGCTTTGGAGGCAGGTGGACAACACCCTCTCCGTGTGCCTCGGTTTCCTTCCTCAGAGGGCAGGGGGCCGAACGCACTCACGAACGCACTTCACCTGGGCAGTGCCCGGGATGGAGGACGGCCTCCAGCAGTGGCGTCACTGACCCGCATCTGACCAAGGACAGATGTTGAGGGCCTCGGGGGGAATCCACACGCATGGTCTCTCATCCTGTGAAGTGTTAGCCCAGATGCGCCCCTGCAACCCCAGCTCAGCCGCTTCCGAGCTGTGAGACCTCCCAGAGAACAGCCTCAGTTTGCTCACCTGTAAAATGGGACTTTTGGTGAGGCGTTGTGAAGACACCAAGGCAGGGGGACCTGAGCCTGGCCCCGGGGACAGTCCCCAGGTGGCGGCCCCAGGCCTCGGGCTTGAGCTGGGTCCCCAGCGGTGGCGTAGGCCTGAGGCTCTCTCCAGCTGCTAGCCTCCTCGTGGCCCCGGAAGAACCAGCTGAGTTCCTGTCCACACAGGCCGGCAGCCATGCTCCTTTGCCTATACAAGGCCCGACTGAGTCACTCTCATTTTATTGGGGTGCAGGGTTGATCGTGGTGGGGAGTGGAGGGCCAGCGGCTGTGAGGGACAGGGTTCCTGGTCTCTGCCATCCAGAGCTGGGCAGATCAGGATGTTCCCAGATCCACGGCGCGCAGAGGCACGACTTCCTTCGGGAGCAATAAGAGTGAGGGGCTCACCCTCACTGAGCCCAGCCGCGAGCCCGGGTCCCTGCCCTGGACGAGCGCACAGCCTGGGGAAGGAGCCAGGCGGGGCCAAAAAGTGACCCTCAGTCCCAGAAGGATGTGAGGGGCCCCAGGGGAGGCTGTGACGGGCAGGTGTGGGGAGAGCAGGCTCTGGACACAGAGGCTGGGAGCCCTGTGTAAGGAGCGCAGATGCTGGCCCCGGACCACCTGCTCAAGTTCCGGCTCCTCTGCCTGCAGGCTGTGTGATCTCGGGCAAGTTGCCGACCATCTCTGTGCCTTAGTGTCTTTGTATCAGGAGCTGAGCACACAGGGTGGGTGAATAGAGGGGCAACGGCTCCGACAAGCTCCGTGCTTTGTGGACCAGCGAGGAAACTGGGATGGGAGGGAAAACAGGGAGTGCGGAGGAGGCGTGAGGGTCCGACCTGGACCACCTCCAGCCTCCTCCCTCACCCCCACTCCATTCTCCCTTCAAGCTCTTTCCCAAAGTCAGCTGCCCTTGGGGCCCTGCCCTGGTGACCTGGTGCCCTTTCCCACCTCCCCTTTGCACCCAGCTGCCCCGAAGGTCTCTTCCTGTGCGCACACCCAGCCGGCTGGCCCGGCGTGGCCAGGCAGAGGACAGGGTGGGCAGAGCCCGGGGACGCCCTGAGGGTCATGGCTGGCCCCCGTGTGAGCACGGGCCAGCGCCTCCCTCCTCCCCTCCCCCGGCAGGTTCGGGCGTGAGACTGCACAGCTGTCCTGGCGCGCAGTAGGTGCTCAAAGGTCTCTACTTGTCCTCGGCTCTGCTCCCCGCCCCTTCCTCACCTGAGAGGGCCAAGCTGCCGGTTTCTGGTGGCCCTCATGACCGGTGGGGGTGGGCGCCAAAGAGACCATCAGCACCCACCCCGTGCCAGCAGCGCCCACTGCCTGCCGGCCGCGCCTCCTTCCCTTGCCCTCCCTGAGCTCGGCCCCATCCCTTGGGCTTTGCACCTGCTGGCCTCACTGCTGGCGCGCTCCCTCCCCAGGCCCGCCTCGCCTGGTCCAGCTGAGCCTGCCTGAGATCTGACCTGTCAGATCTCGTGTTCCCTGGGGACACCCACGACCCAGACCAGGTCAGGGCCCTCTTCTGTGCTCGGGTGCCCGGAGTCGCCACGTGTGGTTGGCTCCACAGGGGCAGGAGGGGTCTGTTTAGCCTACCACTGTGTCTGCAGTCCTTAGCTCAGGGCTGCCCAACATCACACTCGGCAGGGAATGAATGAATGAATGCCTCCATCACCTCCACGGCCCCTCCCAACACGCCTTCAAGGGGGGAGTGTTATCCCCACTTACAGATGGGAAACTGAGGCTGGCCTTTGGTTTCTGTTCTCCCCAGTGAGGGAAGGTTCCTGGGGCCAGAGCCCCCTCCCACGGAGGGAGGCTGGAATAGAGGCTCCCAGAGTGGGGAAAGAAATCCAGCGCTGCCCTCCGACAGTCTGTGGGCCTGTCTTTCCTCTTCCTGCCCTGACACTTCAAGTGATCCATTCTTCATGTGATATTTTCATGCTTCTCCAGTAGGAAGAAAATGCCGCTGGGATTTCCAGGGGTTGTTTTATCTGAATGGTGTAGCCAAATAATTCGGGAGAACACATAGGGGCAGAGGGCCTCACGAGCTCTCAGCTAAGCCCTCCCCTTAACTGGGGGAGCCATGCGCCTGGTGATCTGGTGTGGCTCTGAGCAGGGAGCAGAGCGTCCGGGCCTTCAGCAGGACTGGAGTTTCCAGCCCAGCCTCTCTTAGCTGCGTGCCCTCGGGCAGATCTCTTCCCTCCCTGGGCCTCGGTTTCCTCACCTGTGAAACGGGAGAGCAGCAGTGCCTACCTCAAACATTCAGGAAAGAGACATGCACGGAGGACCCGGTGAGAGTCCCAAGAAGGGATGATGGAAACAAGCCAGGTTTGGAACTTGAACCCAGAGCCCAGTTGGCAGAGGTTGGGGTGGAGATGTCGCTGAGGAAGGAGAGCCCTTTTGGGAATCAACTAGCATGTCCTCTTGAAGGAGGGACTTGGGGGGCAGGAGTGGTTTCCAAGTTGGTGGTGACCTGCACGCCATCCCGTGGTCACACCCACACCGACACCCCACACCGCACTTTGCAGAGCTCACCTCTCCCCTCCTGAGTTGACCCTACAGTAGCCCCATGGAGCGGGGGACATTGGGTGGGGGTCAAGAGGTGTAGATCCAGGGCCCTGCGCTGTCCCACCTGGGCTCCCCTGGACTCCGGAGTTGGGGTTTCCTGGCTTAGAGGAGTGGCATCCACCACAGGCTGACGCCCAGGTTCCCTCGTGGTGTTGGCAGTGAAAGTTGACACCCCGTCTCAGTGCGAGTTGCACTCGGGCCTCTGCCTGCATCTCTGCTGTTCCCATCAGAATGTTTGCTCTTTGCAGTAAAGTGGACCCCGCATCCAGGCCAATGAGTGTTGACACAGTTCCCACTCTTTGAACAGCAGCACCTACTGTGTGAAAAGCATCCTCTGTGGGTGATAGAGACACAGAAGGCCTTGTGCCCTGCAGGGAAGCAATGAACAAGCAGGCGGGGCAGGAGGAAGTCGGTGCTAACTAACGGCATAAGCCCTTCATGAAGGGAAGAGTTCAAACACACTTTCCTCTGCGCAGCAACTTCCCAGGGACCTAAACCACCGGCTTTGGAAACAACAGTGGGCAACACCAGATAAGAGCCATTTACGGAGCACTTGCTCGATGTGCCGGGTGCCCCGCTAGTGCTCCTGGACCTTTTCACCTTTCTTTAGGACCCCAGCAAGGGGTGGGGGTCATGGTTCCCATTTTACAGACGAGTAAGCTGAGGCCAGTGAAATAACTTGCCTAGAACACTCAGCTACTTAGCAGCAGGGCTCAGATTCCAGGCCGGGGGAGACTGACTCCAAAACCTGCGCCATCACCCCAGCACCCACTTTGAGCCCCTGCTTGGAGTCAGACACACCTGAGTTCAAGTCCCAGCCCTGCCAGCCTCCAGTTCTAAGCCAATCACTTAGACTCTCTGAGCTGCGATTTTTTTATCTGAAAAATGGAGATGGTAAAGCCTGCACTCGCTCAACCAAGCCAACACGTGTTTATAAAGTGCCTACTGTGTGCCAGGGCCCATGCTGCATTGTGAGAATCCAAAAGCGAGTCAGCCAGGCCCGCTTCGCGGCGTGCGAGCCACGCTCAGAAGGGCCCGTGCTCGGTTTCCTGCTCCGCCGTCGCTGTCTAGAAATGCTTATTGATTTTTGAACAAAAATGGTTCTCTGCATTTTTCATTTTGCACCGGGTCCTGCAAATTATGCCGCCGGTCCTGGGTCACAGCGCTTGTCCAGCTTACAGTCTAGGGGAGCGGGAGACGCAGCTCAGAGAGAGCCACTGTGCAAGCGTGCGACTATAAACCACTATCTGTGTGTGAAGGAGAGGCGGACAGGCCGTGAGCACGCACGGCAGGGTCCCCGACCTCGTGTTGGGGTCAGGGGATGCCTCTTGGAGGACACAGGCACTGGGGGATTCATCTGAATCTACCGGGTGAAGGGAAGCCACAGGGTGGGGTGTGGGGCATGGTGAAGGGGCTGCAGGATGGCCAGTGTGGCTGGAGGGTGGGCCTCCCTGGCCGGGGAGGTGCCAGGACCCTGGCAGGAGTCTGGCCTTCCCCCTGCCCATCCCCCCACCCCGTGCCCTCGGAGGGTTTTAATCAAGGAGTGATGCGATGGGATCTGCATTTTGAAAGGCAGCTCTCTGGCTCCGAGGTGAGGGTAGGTTTCGGGGACAGAAGTGTAGGGGGGGCCCCATGTGCTTGACTGATTCATGGGGTGGGGTGCAGGCCACCGAGATGGGAGCAGCGTGGACCTCAGGGCCGGCGTGAGGTTGAGAAGATGTGGGAAGGGAAAGGGGCTGACTGACACAGGCTGGGCCCCAGCTGGGGTGCGCTTCACGGTGGCCGTGCCCTGCTGGCCATGCAGCCCACAGCCGGGCTGCAGGCAAACCTGTCGCAGTCTGGCCGGGTTCCCTCTTGTTTCCTGCTTCCCCACCCGCCCGCCACTCCCTCCGCAGGCCCCAGGGGTCAGGAGGACACACTTTGATCCTGCTTCACAGCGGTGTCTATTCCTGGAATTCACGTTTCAGACTGAGATTTCATAACCTCCAAGTGTGTGTTGCCCTAAAAATAAAAGTTCACAAACTCAGGAATAGGTCTGCATCGCCAAAGAAAGGCCCTGGAAACTTGGGGACTTGCTGGAGGATAAGGTCGCCGCGGATAACGTGTGTGCCCGTCACATGTATGTGTGGGCAGCAGGGGGTTGTGCATGCATGTGCACGCGCGTGTTGTTGCAGACGTATGTGTGCAGGCGTGTGCTGCCTGGTGAGTGAACACGCCCATCTGCCCATGGAGACAGGGCACAGGAGCAAAGTGCGGGCTTGGCATCCTGGCTCTAGCCCGCCCGTCCCTCCACCCACACCCCGGGGAGGGCGGTGGTACAGCCTAAGGGTGTCAAGAAGTCAGTGAGCGCATCATAGTCAAGCGCTCTGCGGGCCTCCCGGCCCAGGGTGGGCGCCCAGTGGCTGTCTCCAGGGTTATTTCCAATACCTGTCTATCGGGCACCTGCTCTGCCCACAGGACTGTTTGTGAGGCCCCAAAGGGCTCTATCCTTGTTTAATTACTAATTCATAATGCTCATACTACTATTAATAAGAAGAAGAATGCCCAAGCTTAATTACTAATTCATCATGGAATCAGTGGCTTCCTGACTGTTGCCCCCAGGCCGTCGTCCCATGGCGACCAGACCTGGTCCATCTCGTTCGTGGCTGAATCCGACCGCCACCCAGCGCTGGGTCTGGCCCCCTGCAGAGGCCCGTTAGGCATTCACCGATGGGCGTGCAGAAGAGGACCCACTCCCTGGACGTTGGGGGTGGGGAGGACAAGTAGCCGGGGCAGCTTCATGGACCAGGTGGCATTTGAGCCGGACCTCATGGTAGGTCTGATCTGGACATCTGAGTTGGAGGAAGAGATGCCCGGGGAAGGGCCAGCCCGAGCAAAGGGCCCGACTCCTGTGCTCTACCACCAGCACCCAATGCCCAGGAGGCTGGGTCGGGACCCATCCTCAGCCCGCCCGCCATGGGGCTGACTGCAGATCTGCACCCCTGCAGGGGTGGGGCAAGGTGGGATGTGTCTGGGTGACAGGTGTGTAACTAGTCACGTGCCCTTCTTTGTTCTTGCTGCTGGGACATGCGGGGCTCAGGTGGCCGGGTCTAAAGAGGTCAGGCCCCTACGGCAGGGGTCTGGGTTCTCAACGCCCCCGCCTGCCACCCGTTTTCTCTAACCCATTTGCTCTCAAGCTGGGACACAAACTAATCAGGCAGCATGGTCCCGCCCCTGCCAGCCTCGGGAGCCCACCCAGGGGAGTGAGAGAATCAGAGGGAGAAAAGCTTTGCTGAGAGACGGGCGCCGCAGCTGAACCTCAAAAGCTGGGTCCAGGCTGCCCGCCTGCAGGACAGGGGAAGGGTGTCCCCAGTGTGGGGACAGCGTGTGCAAAGGCCCAGAGGAGAGGCACATCCTGGAGGGCTGAACCTTGAGGAGTAGAGAGAGACAGAGGGGGCAGCAAGCCAGACCACCTGGGGCCTGGGAAGTGAGCATGGACTTGAACCTGGAGCTGCCAGGACCCCTAAGGAGGTGGCTGGGTGGTCAGATGGGCATTTCAGGAAGTCAGTAGGACCTGGATTGGTGGGCGAGGCTGGGGCAGAGGTATCTAGCGGCAAGCAGCAGTCCCCACGGGTATTTTGAGCTCCAGCCCCATTCCAAGCACTTTGATGCATTGCTTCATTCAATCATCACAAGGACTCTGTGAATTAGATGCTATTTTCATCCCCCTTTTAGGGCCGAGGAGACTGAGGACACTTGTCCCAGGTCACACAGGGTGTGGCTACAAAAGGTGGAGCCAGGCAGTGTGGCCCAAACCCAAGGCCCACCCTCCAGGCCACCCGGGCCTCGACCTGGTCCAGGCAAGAGGGGGTGCTCTTGGCCACGCCCAGGGAAGGTCATGGTGGGCTAAGCAGGGGTCTGGGTAAGCCGAGAGAGGATGAGGAACCTCCAGGCATTGAGCCGGGGGCCGCCAGGCCTGGGGGGTCCTGGGGGGTCCGTGGCAGTGCCCCCTGCCCCACATCAAGGGCCCGCCTCCCCTCCCTCCCTCCCGAGCCCTGCCTAGTCTGGCTGATGGAGAACAGATCTGCTGTTGTTGCCAGTGGGGTTTAATTCATCTTCGCCGGCTCTGTTTCTCTTCACATGCCCTCCATCCTCTCCACTCAGGCCTCGCCAAATTCGGTGTTTAAAAATAATCCTCAGATCTGGGAACAGCAGTCCCCGGCTGACCCAAGGAGTGGATGCAGAGATGCGTGCTTGACTTGTGGTTCTAGAGGCAGTCAGCCTGGGGGGTCCTGCTCATCCAGAATGTTCCCCCTGTTATTTGAGATTTATCATTGGCCACCAGCTACCATTGTGGGTGGTTTACCAGTGTTCAAAGAAATAGAACCCGGGTCAATAAATCGAATCTGTCTGTGGTAAATGTGTTTTCTGAGGAGCGAGGGTCGGGGGCTCCGGAGGCTCTGGAAACTCCTATAGTGCCAGGAGGGAGAGTGAGTTTCGAGGCTGGGCTTGCTTCCTGTCTGAGACACTGAGTGGCTGTGTGACCTTGGGCAAGTCACTTCACCTCTCTGAGCCTCAGTGTCCTACTTTACCAGATGGGAGTTTGATATCTGCCTCATCAGGCTGTCGGGGACTATCTGAGATAACATGGTGAAAAGCCAGCGTCCGGCACCTGTGAAGAGCCCGGCTGGTCTAAGCCAGTCCCAGGTCGCAGCCCCACGGCCGCAGACCGCAGAACCAGGGCTGGGCCCAGGGGGCGGGATGAGGGATGCTCACTCTTTCAGCCCCAGCTCCTACCTCTGCTGGAGGGGCTTCCCCCAAATGTCACCAGTGGGGGAGGGTCCCAGGTGGTGGCACCTGACAGCGTGACACGCCCAGGTCCCCCTCTGCGGACCCCACAGGGGGGCTAAGGTGAATATGGGGGCTGTTGGTGGTGTGCCCTCAGAAGCTGGCCCTCTCATGGAAACCTCACAGGGATGGCAGCCGCGGAGTTTCCAAAGCAGCTCTCCCACCGAGCCAGGAATAGAGATGCTGGCTTATAGCTTTCCTGTCTTCGGTCATTAGAAATGGAATTTTTATGTAACTTCCCAGTGACACATGGTGGGGTTTTCTTTCCACCACGGGTTCAGCCTTCAGTGCCAGCACCTAAGCTTCCCCGGGGGTCTGAGGAGGTGGGGCAGCCCCCACGTCCACCTTTGTCCCACCAACAGGGCTGTGGCTTTTGTCACCCGTTGACTCATCCTGAGGCAGCCGTGGGTGACCAGGCAGGGCGGAGGGCGCACGGCCAGGCAGAGGGGACTGAGCAGATCGCAAGGAGGACCCTGCTGGACAGGGGACAGACGAGTCACAGTGCATACACCTGTGCTGTGCGGGACCCACACATCCACAACAGGCCCTGTTGCTTCAGCGCCCCCAACGGGCCAAGGGCTTGAGGCCGGTGCCAGTCGTGCTGGGAGTCTCACCCAGTCTGCGTGACCCCCAGTTGGCCAGGCCCTGGCCCAGGACTCTCACAGTCGGAGAGAGGAGGGCATGAGGACCAGTTCCATAAGGTAGAGCTGCTGGGCGCCCTCACCCAGGACACCCTGAGTTCCTAGAACCCGGCCCAGTCCCTTTCCGGGTGTCAGCAAGCGGATAAGTGGGGGTCAGCAAGTGGATGTTGAGAGAATACATGAATGAATAAATGAATTAACACATTAAGGAGAGAAGAGATAGAATATGATACGCCTCAATGGAGAGACAAACTTCTTCAAGCTGATGGAATCGAGGCAGGCTTCCTGGAGGAGGTGGCATTGTAACAGCTTCTAAGGTGGTGCAGGATTTGGACTCACAGGAAAGAGAGGAGGGCACCCCAGGTGTGAGTGATAGCCCCCCTCAGTATACGCAGGACTTTGTAGGGAGTGGGAGCAGCAGGAAGGAGGGCTGGGCACCGGCGGAGGTGGACCCCCACCCCCACCCAAGCATTTGTTCCATGAACCCACCAGCTCTCAGACTGGAGCCCCGGCTTAAAAAGTGAAAAGTGAAAGCCACCTTTCAGGGGCTAGAAAGGCTTGGAATCTGGACACCCGTCTTGGCCCTCGGCTTCCCCATCTGCGGAATGGGGCCACATGGCAGGGAGGACTCATCTCAGAGGACCTGTCACTCCCCACCCCCACAGTGCATTTTCCAGGACTGATCTTTAGGTTTCCCCAGTATGAAACCCTTTCCTAAGCCCTTTCAAATGCTTTAATCTCCTTCATCCTCCCAGGAGGGCCCTGAGGGAGGCAGGGAGGAGGCCCAGGCTCAGAGCGATTAAGAAGCTCACAGCCCTTGGGGGCAGGGCTGCTCCTGGGGGAGCAGAGAGGCCTCCACAGAGAGGTGGGCGGGTCCCCCCAGGGACTGGCAGGGACCGACACCAACATCACCACGAGTAAGCGTCGTAGTAAGGCGTTCAGGCTTTGTCCAACAGCCCTGCCACCCCCTTTTCTTATTCCGGCTCACCAACCTTCCAAGCAGCACTGACACCCTGGGTGCCTCCGTGCCGCCCGTGCTGCAGGTGCGAAGCCCCAGGCCCCAGAGCAGGGGCAGGGCCTGGCTGTGAGCAGCCTGTGTTTGGCCGTGAATCTGGCACTGTCTCCTCGGTCCGAAGCTCTGGCCTCTGGGTTGCCCCCTTGGCTTCCTGCCCTGCCTGCCCGCTAGTCAGCAGGATTCAGAGCTGCCTTGGACCCAAGCTGGGGTCCCGGAGCTCTCCCTGATCAGGGGTGCCGTGAGGGTAGAGGGTAGTGTGCAGGACCTTGTTTGGCCTGGAGCCTGGCACATAGTAGGTGCTCAGCAAACTGCTCCCCAGCCACATGCAGCTACAACCCTGGTGGGGCTCTAGCAGGCCACGCAGAGGACACTTGGTCCTCCTCTGCAGCCTCCATTCCCAGAGCCCGGGGGCGGCGTGTGGGGGTGGTGATGATAGTGAGGGAACCTGTCCCTCAGGTTTGTCCTGAGGTTTCAACAACCTGATAGAAAGTGGCCACTGAGGGCCAAGGCCCTGCCTTAGGCGGCCTGTTGCTACCCACCCCTCCCCTCATCCTCCACTGGCCTCCCTGCTGCTCCCACCTCAGGGCCTTTGCACCTGCTGCTCCCTCAGTATGCAACGCTTCTTCCGATCACCACCATCCATCTCCAGAACTTTGTCATCTTTCCACACTGAGACTCTGTCCCCATGAAACACTCACTCCCACTCCCCCTCCCCCAGCCCCGGGCACCTGTCTCTATGGACTCGACTGCGTTGGGGACCTCGGAGGAGTAGGATCACACAGTGTTTGTCTTTTCGTGTCTGGCTTATTTCACGGAGCGTGATGTCCTCAAGGCTCATCTGTGCTGCTGCCTGTGAGAATCTCCTTTCTTTTGAAGGCGGAGTCATGTTCCACTGTAGTACGTGCCACGTAGTGTTTGTCCGTCATCCGTCCATGGACATTCGTGTCGTCTCTTCCTTTTGCGATCGTGAATCGTGCTGCTATGGACGTGGGTGTACAAGTATCTGCTTGAGTCTCTGCCTTCAGTCTTTGGGGTGCAACCCCAGGGACCTCATAGCCTCTGAACTACTCATCTGTGAGCTGTCAGCCCTGGTCACTAGAATGCAAGCCAGGGCAGGGACAGCTTCTATTGAGTTCCATCTCGAGTCTGTTTAGTTCACTGCCGTGTCCCTAATGCCTGGAAGGTGCCAGCTGGATGCATGCTGGTGGGGGTGGGGTGGGGTTAATGGAAGTCACCGTGAGCGACACAGCAGGGAGACGTGGGTCCCGCCAGCCCCCTGCAGGTTCATGAGCTCGCCTCTAATCCCCTCTCTCACCGCCGTTCTCATTCCCGTGCCCACCGGCCTCAGCCCGCTGGTTATTTCCACCACCTGAGCCATCCGTCCTCCTTTGATTAAGTCTCATTTTGCCGTGAAAAGAAAGGGAGATGACAGCTGACTGGTGGGGGAAGGTCATTCATCCCGGAAAGGAAATTGGATGGCGGAGTTTCCATCATCTGCGGCCCGGCCCCTGCTCCCGGCAGACCTGCTTCCCTGCCCGTGCCCGTCCGGCCCTGCCATGGGCAGCAAAGCCAGTGTCTGCACCGCAGACAAAACAGCCCACACCCGGCCTCTCCCGGCTCTCGTTCGACAGGCAGCGCTCGACGAATCGATGCAAGCCAAACGATGACCAGTTGTGGCCAGCAGCCCTTGAACGTGCTCGCCGTCCTCTCGTTGCTGATTTCCGCAGGTAGAGCCTCCGCGATGCTTGGCGGGAGGCGGGAGGGGGAGGTGGTCCCTTCCTGGTGTCAGGGCTCTAGCTCAGCCGGGCTTCTGGGTGCTGAGGGGCTGCCTGCCCTAGTGGCATCAGCCTCGTGAGGGGCTCATGTTTGGTGAGAACCTACTGTGTGCTGTGCCCCACGTGCCTGCCTCGGGGAGCTCAGCTGGAAGATTCTCGTGGACACTGTGGGGTTAACGGTGGCTGCCGGTAAGTCCTGGGAGAAGCCCTTATGTGCAGTGAATTCTCCCTGACCCCAGCAAGTCAAAGTCAGGCGGTGTCGTAGTCATCCCATTGTCCAGAGGAGGAAACTGAGGCTTGGAGAGGGAACTGACAGCCAGAGGCAACACAGCTAGTGTAGGGGCTGGATTCCAACCCAGACAGAGTGGTGCTGGGGCCCCGTCTCCCAGCAGCCGACCAGTCCCCTAGGCGGGCCCCCTGATCCCAGCAGGGGGGCTTTCACGCTCCTGTTCGCAAAGATGAACATGAACCAAGTCCTTCGGCTGCTCCAAAGCGAAGCTGGCCGACTGGAGAAGTGCACCCTGCCTCCTGCCAGCAGGGCTGGCCCCGCACGAGCCCTGGTCTCAGCGACGTGCCTGCTCTCGCTGTGTCTCTCTCTCTGTCTCTCTCTCTGTATCTCTGTGTCTCTGTCCCTGTCTCTGTCTCTCTCGTGCGTGTGTGCACCTATGCCCTCGCGCCCTCCTGCTCTGGCGGGGCTGTGGACACCAGCCTGCACCTTTGGGCCCCTTTTGCCCCTTTGCTGGGGGTCGTGGTTCAGGAGGAGGCCATGAAGGGCCCTGGGATGGCAGAGAAAAAGCCAGGCCAAGGCCATGGGTCTGGGGGCCCCTGTGCACAGAACTCCTTCCCCGCTGCTTTCTCATGCAGTAGGTCATCTTGTCCCCTGGGAGAGAGGAGCTCCCCACCCATTTACAAATGAGGAACCTGAGGGTCAGACCAGGAAAGAGACCTGCCTGAGGTCACATGATCAGCGGACACTGTCACCTGGCTGTTAAATGATGGCCACGCAGACCCTGAGCCTCGCAGGTGTGTGTGTGTGTGTGTGGAGGGGGTGATCGGGGTCCTATCTTGGACGCCAAGACCCCGGGACCCAAGAGTGGCTCTCCCCCCGGTGTTCCCTCTCCACGTGGGCCGGTTTTCCTGGTGACTCAGGACACACTGGCCTCCTAACGACCATCCCCCTGCCCTCGGGCCCCAGGCACAGCCCCAGAGCCACGGTGCACCCGTGCCTGGAGGCCGGAAGTGCTGTCCTTTATCGTCCACTCTTTCGCTTACACCCTCCCTGCTCCAAGCGGGCCCTGCGCTTCGCTGTTCACAAATGCTTCTCGGAGCCCCCAGGCCCCGGGAGCCCACTGGTCTTCCATCCTTGAGGGCAACGAGGCACAGAGAGGCTGTGATGGCCCAGGTGATCCTGTGCGCTCCAGGATTCAGACCAGCTGTCCTGGCTCCGGGCCAGGACTCCTCGGGCTCCGACACGTTCTTCCTCAGGAAGCAGCAGTGGCCTTGTCTTCGCACATGGTCAAAGCAGATGGTACCGGCTGTCCAGGGGTGGCCGGGGTGAGCCACTGGGGACTTCTCCTCATCCCTTCCCTGGCTGGGCCTCCCTCCCACTTCCATCTCTGCGCATCTGGCTCCTCTGAAGCCCAGCTCAAAGGCTCCCCCCACCACTCTGCTCCTTTCCTCCCTGGGTCCTGTGGCCTCAGGGCCCCAGCTTGTCTTCTTGACCAGCCACTGGGTGTTGCTGACACATCGAGCCTCCTGCAAGGGAGTGTGAGCTGACCACCCCCCCCCCCCCCAATCAGGGCTTTCTCATCAATCTGGACGGGGGCTGGTCAGTGGCTGGAATTCACTTCCTGCCTCTGCCTCTCACCTTTAGCCTCTGGTACGTTGTGCCTCCAGGCCAGTGGGTCCCAAACCAAGTCTATTGGCATACCCTGCAGGGCTTTCTAAGACTCAGCCTGCGCCCCCCACCCCCAGAGTTTCTGATTCAGAACGTCTACTGTGGGGCTTGAGAAACTGCATCTGTGACATGTCCCCTGGGGAAGCAGACGCAGCAGGTCAGGGACCACACTTTGAGACTGGTGCTCTCAACCTTAGTTTTCTCCTCTGTACAATGGGAATACATGAGATCAAATGAGACGGTGCATCCCCCTGGGGCTTCCTTAGTGACCACGGCATCCATAAGAGGGTCTTCTGTTTCCCAGGGTCGAGGCTGAGAGCTCCCCTGACGCCTGAAAGGCTGAGACCCTTTTCCCGCAGTGATCCTACCCGTCCCCACGAAAGAGGGTGCTGTACTTTGGGGAAGGGGCCCAGGATTTCACGAAGCCACCCAAGCCAGCCTCGGCGCTCCAGCACATGAGGCCCACCCGCCCACCGGCCAGCGCAGCCCAGCTGCGATCCCCTCGGCAGCCCCTGGCGCTGGGAGCTGTGTGGGCTGGAGTCTAATAACCTCTCAGCAGAGACAGAGCTCTCAATTAACTGAGGCGCTTCTGCAGAACTAGAGCCTTGGTGGTTGGAGAAATGTATTCAGCCTTGGAAGCCCCTTTTGAGCGATACAAATTAGATACAGCAGTCCCTTTCATGAAGACACTAATTAAGCTAGAGACAGCGGGCTCCAAGTTGCTTTCCATTGTTATGTTTGTTCAGGCTTTCACTCGTCTTTATCATCAGCAGCACAACTAGTAAATACTGTCCTGGGTTTTCAGCGTCATCAGTGGCTGAATAGGGGCCCTCTGGCCTTGAGCCAGGAGAATGAGGGTCCAAGGCCAGGGCAGCTTGGTCGCCATGAGCTGGGGCCACCAAGGCGGGCCCTTGGGGACCTCCGGGTATAGGGCATCAGTTTAGTAGAAACCGAGATACGAGGGGACACCGCTTTCTCTACAAGTGGGACCTGGTTCTTGCACCCATGCCACTCACCACCCAGGCCAGCCTGGACTTGTTGGTGAGTCCACCATCAGTCCGCACAGTGATGGAGGAGTGCAGAGGCTCCTGGACCTTGGATCCAGGCAGGCCTGGGTTGGATTCCTGCTCCACCACCTCTAACCGGCTCAGGTAGGTCACTGTACACCTCTGAGCCTCGGGTTCCTCCCTCTGTAAAGTGGGATCCCAGACCTGCCTGCTGGGATGGCCAAGTGGATTAAATCTGCTAGAGCCTGCAAAGCACATAGTAAGTGCTCAGTTAGTGTTGCTTCCTAATTGAGTGCCAGCTGTGTGCAGAGCCCTGGGGGGATCCACGTGAGGTCTAAGATCAGCCCTGCCTGCGAGAAACTCCCAGTCTGAGCAGCACAGTAGAAGCAGGATGGTAGCCGAGGGGGGCCTGGGAGGTGACAGGAGCCAGAGCAGTCCTCCTGGCAGAGGGGAGGCTCACCCTGGGCCACAAAGCCTTCCTGGCAAAGGAAGAGGTGGGCACAACCCTAGAATAGGCCAACCAGGCTCTGCCCGTGGTCCTCATGGACTGGTGGGGGTCTCGGGCCAGCTGGGCCTGAGGAGGGACCCCACCAAGCCTGGTGACTGTCTTTTCCAGTCTTGTCCGCGCATTTCCGTGTCTGTGAGCCATACACGGACCACAAAGGCCGCTATCACTTTGGCTTCCACTGCCCCCGGCTCTCGGACAACAAAACCTTCATCCTCTGCTGTCACCATAACAACACGGTTTTCAAATACTGCTGCAATGAGACAGAGTTCCAGGCGGTGATGCAGGCAAACCTCACGACCGGCTCCGAGGGCTACATGCACAAGTAAGTACTGCGCTGGGGCCACAGCCCCACTGCCTTGGGCCCCAGTCAAGTCCGGGTGCCGCCGAAACACCCCAGCCTCCAGGCCAGCTGTTGGGCAACCAGTGCAAGGATGCGTGGACCTGGAAGGAGTCTGGGAAAGTCTTCAGGTGACAGGTTTTCTGACCTGTTCTGCCCTCTGGACTTTAGCCTTCTTATCTGAGAAATGGGCATGTGATACCTGCCTCTCAGGGCTGCTGCGGTAGTTAAATGAGGTCAAGGATGTGGAAGACTTTCAGGCATGAAAGGTGCTTGGACCTGGAATCCACGGGGCCTGAGTTCCTTTTTCATTCATTATTTGTTCAACACATATTTGTTGACATTCCTGACCCAGAGATTAATCCCATGCAGCCCCTTTCCCTAAGGTGATTAAAACGCATGAGACCAGGGCCCTGATGGAGGGGATATGAGTGTAAAGAAGGAGGAGGAATTTGCTGGTAGAAAAGCAGTGAGAATATGCTAAGTAAAGGCACATAGGATCGAAATAGCATCTACTGATTTCTCTTACTATGAGTGAAACTGAGCATACTTCACATGCTTGAGAGTCACTTGTATTTCTTTTACTGCGAGCTAACTGTTTATGTCCTCTGCCATTTCCTATTGAATGTTTGGCCTTTTCTTATTTATTCACAGGAACTCTTTACATATGAAGGAAATAGGATGCATTGCAAATATTTTCTCAGTGTGTCTTTGAATTTGTGATGCTTTTTTCCTCATGCTTAATTTTTAATTGTTATGTAATCAAATTGTACCCATTTTTTTTCTTTTATGTCTGGTGGGGTTTGTATCATACAGAGGAAGTCTTTCACTACTGTGAGATTGTTAAAAATCCCCTCGTGTTGTCTTTTACGTCTTTTATGTTTTAATTTTTTGCCTTCAAATCTTTGATCTGTGAGGAATTTATTTGGATGTAAGATTTTTTTTAAATTTGGATGTAAGTAATTTTTTTGGATGTAAAGTAGGAATCCACATTTATTTTTTTCCCACATGGGTAGACAGTTATCCTAACAGCAATCATTGAATTGTCCATCTTTTCCTCACTGATGCGAAATGCAAACTTATTGTGTACTATAGTATACTAAATTTGAGTGTCTGGGTAGATTGTGATGGCTTTCATTGGTCTATTTATACATTTGCTAGTACCTCATTGTGTTAAGTACTGTTGCTTTTGATGTGTTTTAATGTCTTCTTAGTCTATTCCCCCAGGTCTTTTGTCATACGAACTTTAGAATTGGCTTTTGTAGTCTCCCTGCCAAAAAAAAAAAAAAAATCTAGTTAGTACTTTTTACTGAGATTGTGTTAAATTCATAGATTAATTCAAGGACAATGGACTTTTCATGACGTTGAATATTCCTATCCAAGAATACAATGTGTCTTTCCATTTGTTCACATTTTCTTTTATAATGTTTTGGAGTTTTCTTCATATAGATATTGCACGTATCTTTTGCGTTTGTTCATATTTATTTCTTTTCAAGCTGCTATTTTATAATGGGGTTTTTCTTCTACTGTATCTTCTAACCCAGGGGTCCCCAACCCCCAGGCTGCGGATCAGTACCGGTCCACAGCCTGTTAGGAACGGGGCCGCACAGCAGGAGGTGAGCGGCGGGTGAGCGAGCAAAGCTTCATCTGCCGCTCCCCATTGCTTCCCATCGCTCACATTACCGCCTGAACTATCCCCCCACCCAGTCCCTGGAAAAATTGTCTTCTACAAAACCGGTCCCTGGTGCCAAAAAGGTCGGACACCACTGTTCTAACCAACTGTTGTTTAAATGATAAAACCTAATGATTTCTAAATATGTATTTTTTTAACTCAGCTACCTTACTGAAATTTCTTATCTTTGTAATACTTTTTTCAGCTGATTCTCTTAGGTGTCCGATTATGCCATTTGCAAACAATGATAATCTCATCTCTTTCTTTCCAATTTTTGTGCCTCACTTCTTTTTCTTGTCCAATCGCGTTGGCTAGTACCTCTAAAACCATCTTTAAAATTGTCAGGCAATCTTGTCTTCTTCCTGACTTTAATGGGGATGCTTCAGATATTTTCCCAGTAAGCCTGAAGTTGACTCTTGGGGTAGATGTATTTTTTTCATGGTAAGGAAAAATCCACTTGGAAGGAGTGTTTGTTGAGTGACTGTTGAAGAGATTAGTGGCACCGCTGGGAGTGGTGGGGTGGGGGTCTGAGCCTCCATCTCTCTGTCTGATATTGGGGCTTGGATGTTTTGCCACCATGCCATGCTCACTGGGGGGAAGTTGCCTCTTCCCTTTGATCAGGCAGGAGATGCAAATCCCTTGACTATCTTCTGAATCTCTCCTCCTCCCACCAAGGCCAGCTCCCCAGCCTTCCTTCCTCAAATGCACGGGTGCTTCCCCTGAATATCTTGCCATCTGCTCAGACCTCAGAATAATTCTGTGTGAAGTAGTTCAGCAAGTCTTTTCTGTCACGAGGACTGGAATCAAGCCTGGAACTTGACCCAAGCCTTTTATAAGACCAAAGACTAATTCCCTGAGGGAGGAGGGCGGTGCCAGGACTGGGGTTAGGACCCTGAAGTGTTGTCATTGCCAGCTGAAAGCCAGACAGAAGACAGAGGCTTGGCAAGACGGCCAGACTTCTCCGAGGCTCTGGCGATGGTGTCTGGGATCCTCATTTCGAAGCCCACAGGTTTCTGCGGTCTGCACATTTACACGGGATTCACACGGAATTCTCCAGCGTTTAGGCACAGTGGGTCCCGGCTGCAGATAATGAAGAGTTGGACCACAAAACAGAGCCCTTCCCCGGGGAGGCATGGGCGCATTGAGGAAGTTTAGCTTGGCTCTTCTCCTGGCACCTCCGCAAGCATTTATGGAGCTAGCGGCAGGGGGCCAGCTCTGCGCTCAACCCTCTGAAGCCACTTAGCAGCCCACCCTTGGCCCCCTTTACACACAGGAAGGTGAGGCGTGGAGAGGTTGATAACTTGCCTGACTGAGGCAGCCAGTCGGGGTGGAGCCGAGAGCCAGCCTGGGTCCAGAGCTGCTTTGATAAATCTGGGACGTCCACTGATGGAGGGCCTAGAGCCGGGACCCCCACTGCGGCCCGGTGGACACCTGGAGCCTAATCCTCCTTTCTGGGGGCTGCTCTGTGCACTGTGAGACCCTGGCCACCATCCGCTAGACGCTTATCGTGCCCGCTCCCCACTGACTGGCTGTGACAACCAACCGTGTCTCCTGACGCTGCCAAGCGTGGGGCGCGGGACTCTCCGGGTTGAGAGCACTGCTCTGGAGGGATCCCTCCTGATTATTCTCCACCGAGCTTCCTGCCGTCGCCCTTCCCGCAGACGTGGACGGAGGCCCAGAAGAGCTGGGCTGAGCTCCCCTCCCAGGCTGTTCTGCTCTCCTGGGCTTCACAAGGGAGGCGTGGCGCTTGGTGTCCTGTATCCGAAAGTGTTGAAGAGGGTGGGAGCCGCACAGTCCAGAGGAATGAACGTTTCCAGACACAGTTCCCTGCAGCCTGAGTGTGAAATGCCAGGGGAACCATGGGGCAAGGCGGCGGGGGCTGGCGGGATGGGGTGGGGCCTCGTGGACCGGGGCGGGGGGGCAGAGGGGGAGGGGCTTGGGCTTCCTCTTGAGGATGGTGAGGGGTCCCGAGAGCTTTAAGCTGGGCTTGTGCTCACGGATGGTGCCTGGTACAAGGACCTAGGACGCTGCAGAAGTCATGAGGATGACTTGGCCAAGACCGGGGCCCTGTGGAGAGGAGAGGCTGGGGTCACCCAGGAGACAGCCAATCCAGAGCTCAGATAAGAAGCCCTGGAGGCCCCCGTTTAGCTGCCTGAGCTGGGGCATCTTGGGGAGAAGGCCTGAGCCCAGGGAGTGGGGCCAGGGCCTTGCGTCCGGCCAGAGCTTGCGGCAGAGAGGGGACAACTGGAGGATGGGCCACTGGGTGTGGGAGGATAGGTTAGTGAATGGGTTGGGACAGGCCTGCCTGACCAAGAGGTCCTGAGTGCTCCGGGTGTGTGAGGAGAGCCAGGTAAAGTCCACCTCTGGGACCGTCCTGCCCTTTGGAGCTCTGACCCTTCTGGGCAGGATGCCTTTGTTGTCTCATTAGTCCTCACAGCTACTCTGAGAGGAAGGAAGAAGGGGCTGGGCCCAGGCAGGTGAAGTCACCTGTTCCACCCAGTCAAGGCCAAGGGACACCAGGGCCCTTGTGCCGGCCAGTGGGCTCTGCCACTCCCAGGTGCATCTGGAAAGCCAGGACTTGTCTGATGCTGGGGAGTGTGCCAGACCTCAGCCGAGAGGCCAGGTGTTCCAATATCCCAGGAGGTTAGCGCCCACTGGCAACCCCTCTAGAGGGACCAGCGCAGCTGTGACCCCCGTTGGGGCTTTGTGAAGATGCATGGGGCCTGTCAACAGCAAGGCTGCCTGACACTCACCTGCCCCGCCAGTGAATCAGCTGGGAGGCGGGGCTGGTGGAAGGGAAGAGGAGAGCGCTCCTGATGACTTATTTATTTGTGTCTCTCCGGAGGAACAGAATGGTCTGTTTTGGCTCTAGCTGCCTGGCAGAAAGGCGGACAGAGCTAGGGAAGCAACCTCGCCAAGCCTGCCGCCACAGTGAGATGCCACTTCTAGCCACTTGGGCAGAGTCCCTGGTGTTCAGGAGTGCACTGCACACCCTCCCATGCCAGCTTCCGGCTGGGACGCCAGCAGCAGTGACCACCCAGGGCCCTGAGCAAGCGGTGGCAGCCTCTATCCAGGGCACAGGGTGGCACGGGGTATATGGGGTCAGCGGTCAGCTCTCTCTGGGGGCAGAGGTGGTATGGACTAGAGGCTGGTGCAGTGCGTGGGTGTTCTCCACCAGGCAGATGGGCTGCCAGGGGTGGGAACCTGGGGCAGGAATGCTCAGAAGACAGAAGGGTCTTCAAGGCCTCAACGTGGGAAGTGATGGGCTGTCATTCTTCCCTTGGCTGCACTGAAACCTCTTTCCTCCAGTAGCTTTCCTTTCCCAGTACCCAGAGGTGCTCCAGCCACACCGAGAGCTGCCATGTGGCGGTGGGCCAGGCCTGAGGACCTGAGAATCCCAGCACCCTGGGTCTCCTCTAGCTGGGCCCTGTCCTGCAGGCCTTGCATCACCGTCAGACATGCTTCAAGCTCGGAATCCAGCTCCTGAGTTGGGTCGGAAGTTCCTGGATGTTCTTGTCAGTTGCTCAGCCCTATCATGCCCCTTTAGGCGTAAAACATACCTACACACTGTCAGCCTCGTGACGCTCCAGAGGTTCTAGAATCCGCGAGGCTTCCTAACCTGAATACACCCCTCCACGCCAGGGGAAGGGACGTATATGAACGTTTGCGAGCATCTAGTGGAAGGCAAGGGGCCTTACTTGCCCTGACTCCTTTAATCCGAGTAGAGGTATTTATGAAGAAGGTCCCGCTGGCCTCACTGCACCAGGACTGAGGCTCAGAGAAGGTGAGAGCTTTCCTGTAGTCGTACAGCACACAAGTGGCCCAGCAGGGTTTGGGACCGGTGTGGGGGGCATCTGGGCTCAGTTAAGGAGCAGCCCCAGAGTCCCTGGGAGTCGAGACACAAAGGCTTATTTTTGTTTGTTTGTTTGTTTTGCGGTACGCGGGCCTCTCACTGTTGTGGTCTCTCCCGTTGCGGAGCACAGGCTCCGGACGCGCAGGCTCAGCGGCCACAGCTCACGGGCCCAGCCGCTCCGCGGCATGTGGGATCTTCCCGGACCGGGGCACGAACCCGCGTCCCCTGCATCGGCAGGCGGACTATCAACCACTGCGCCACCAGGGAAGCCCCAAAGGCTTATTTTTGACTCACACTCCATGTCTTTCTTGGGTCACCTGGAGCTCTGGGCAGGGAGCATTCTGTGACCCGAGCTGATCAAGCAGTCGTGATCCAGAGCAGGATGTCTCCATGGCAGAGGGAAAAGAGCGATGGTGAAATTACAAGGTAACTCCTAAGCTTCCACCCAGAATCAGCCTAATACTTCTGCTGATGTTTTTTTTGGCCAAAGCACATCACTTGGCCAAGGCTGTTACCAGCAGGGCCGGGCCCTGTAAGCAGGCCTGCAGGGAGAACAGTGAATATTTTGGTATTACTGGACGCTGCTTCATTAGCCCCAAGCCCATGCTCCTCCACGGCACTGGACAACCTCAATCCGGCTGTGTGACCTTGGGCAAGTCACTTTGCCTCTCTGGGCCTAGATCTATTGAGCATTCCCTCTGTGCCTTAATCACAGGAGCCAGCACTCACTGGGTCCTTTCTCCTTCAGGCCCGTGTTATCTCATTAAGCCTCACAATTGCACCACCAAGTAGGGCATATTGTTATCCCCATTTTACAGATGAGGAAAGTAAAGCTCGTTTTCCCCAGATCACGGAGAAAGAATTTTGCCGAGCTGGGATTTGAATCCACACAGGCCTAATCTCCTGGGCCCAGAATTCAGTCACCAGGGTTATCAACTTGTCACACTGACTGACAGGCCCCCCTGTGAGCGGGTTCAGTTATTTTAGGTGAAGTCGGCCAAGGGGCCATGAACCATCTCCCAGCCAGCCTGGGGCCAGCTGTGAGCTCTGCAGCTGATGCTCCTTTCTGACAGCATGGCCTCAGGAACTCTGTCCTCCGTCCTCAACTGGGACTGCCCACGGGTGGCGATGGGACCTCCATCTGGCCTCCGCCACTGACATACCTGCTCCTGTCCCCGGGAGGTGTTCAGCGACATTCCTCTGTCAGAGAAGGTTTTGCTTACTGCTTGGGAAGCAGC
The DNA here is from genome assembly GCF_951394435.1 of Stenella coeruleoalba. Lineage (NCBI taxonomy): Eukaryota > Metazoa > Chordata > Mammalia > Artiodactyla > Delphinidae > Stenella > Stenella coeruleoalba. The sequence continues at coordinate 5,277,994 of NC_137157.1, forward strand.
AAAAGAATCTGAATCATTAAATCTTCCAAAAGATACTGAAAAATTGCTATCTGCGGCTTTGGCTGGCTTCACGTCTTGTCCCATAAAACAGCCTCTATTTTCTCTCCTGCCCTTTATAAAACACCCACACACACACTCAACAAAGACCCCTGCATCTGGATGAAATTAATTTCCAGATCACATTTTTAAATTAGATTAAAAAGACCAGAATGCTTCCAGCCAGGCAACCATGGAGAGGGCAGGCCCTGGAAGGCAGGGAGCTGCCTGGAGACGGCGTCCATGGCCCAGGCTTCCCAGCCGGCTGCCGCCTCCAGGGTGGCCTCCCTTGCAAGGCAGAGGGAGTCAGCAAAGGTGGCACCTCCTGCGGGTGTGCCCCTCCCTTCCCTGAGCTGGGGGGGCGGGGTGTGGTGAGATCATGGCGGTGAGATCATGGGGGGTGCTACCACCCCCCAAACCCCATGCCAGTTAGAGCAAGCTGGCTGCGGAGGCCTGCAGGCTCAGCAGTGCCCATGCAGCCCGTGATGTCGACACACTGAGATGCAGGATGCTGTTGCAGGGGAGGTTGGGGCCTGTCCGCAATTCCTGGTAGAGGATGAGCCAGGACAGGTGGGCCAAGCAGATGTGGGGAATTCCTGCCTGGACATCTATCTTAGACCTGACCTTGGGATTCCCCAAAACTCAGCATACTCCGAGGTCAGATAGACCTGCTTGTAAATCCCAGTGCGGCCACTCCCCAGCTGTGTAGCCTCTGGCCACTGACTTTGCCTCTCTGGGCCCCATTTCCTCATCTGTAAATGAGGGATACTGGCTCCTAACTCACAGTATTGTTGCAAAGATTCGGAAACACGAGGCTCGGGCACGTTGTGATTGCTAGTATCACTATTAACTACTAGAGAATATGCATAGAGAAGGTAAAGTCTAGTGAAGAAGTTATTCCTATCAAGGCTGCCACTGACACCAGCTCGCTATAAGCACGCAATATATATTAGCTTAAGGAACATTGAAAGCAGCCCCAGGCCGAGCATTGAACTCTGACCCTGGCCCCAAGGAGCTCTGATCTCGAGATGCAGACAGTCCTACAAGACAGCAAAGACAACACAATGTGTTCTGGGAAGCCTGGTGGCTTTGGGAGCCCAGGAGAGGGATTGGACTTAACATAGGACATCAGGGAAGGCTTCCTGGAGGAGGTGATAGCTGCGCTCAGACATGCGGGCGGGGCGAGGTAGGGGCGAGGTAGGGAGCAAGTTCCAGTCAGGGGAGCAGCATAGGCAAAAGCCTGGAGGCGGCTTGTCTGCCCAGAAAACATGGGTGGCGCCTGCCTTAGGCGGTGTGGTGCGGCGGTTAGGAATGTGTGCCGTGGAGCTGGATTGCTGGGTTCAAATCCTGGCTCTGCCACTTAATGGCTGTGAGCTCTTAGACAGTCTCTGAATTCCTCTGAGCCTCAGTTTCCATCTCGGGTATGGGGATGATAGCGGTAATGCTTCCTTCCACGTGTGTTTTGAGTGTCGTCGGATGAGCTAAGATGCGTAAAGCACTTAGAGCAATGCCCACCGGCTGCTGCTCTGCTAGCTGTTATTATTTCTTAGTCCTGATGGTTTAGGCCCAGCCGTGTCCAGCTCCCACCCCCAGCTGGCGTCGTGGACTCCCTCTCTCAGTGTGGCAGCCCCTGCCTCTCCCGCCCCACCGGCTCCCTCAGCGCCCGCGGCTGCCGCCATGGGAACCACCAAGGCAAAGCCTGACGCTTAGAGCAACTCTGTGGGGGCAACAGAGGACGTTGGAGAGGGGGAGGCCCTCCTCCCCTGTCCACGTGGACTCCTGCCTCGGCATGCCAGACAGGGCTGCTGGCCTCTGTTCCCTGGCAGGCATTCACACCTGGATATCTCCAGGTGAAGCTAGCTTCCCCTTGAAATGAGGCAGCTCAGGGGGCAGCTGGCAGGCAGTCATTCACACCTTAGCATGAACAAGCCCCTGGGACGGCCGCGGGCCTCATGGAGGTGGTGGCTGGAGATGAAGCCGCAGAGGGATCCAAGGTGCCGTGATGCGGAATTGTTGGGTTACTCGTTCCTCAAGCGGATACTAAGTCCTAAGCACCTGCCAGTGCGTGCCTGCTCGCGGGACACACAGAACCTCCCCTCGAGGAGCCCCCAGCCGGTGTGGGGAAGGAGGGCGTTCCAGGCAGGGGGCACGTGTGGGCAAAAGTCAGCCTCCCCACCCAGCCTGGGCCCAGCCCTGGTAGGGGGCTGGAGGACCCAGAGGGGAGGGACGCCCATCTCACTGCAGCGGCCAAGGCTGAGCAGGTGAACCCAGCTGGGAAGATGCAGAGTCTGGAAACCGAGACCGGGAGGGGCTTCACATCTTCTCCTCCAGACCCAGAGACACACGGGCATCCTCCCAGGCCACACGGCAAAGTGAGGCCAAGGAGAAACCAGAGGCAGGGCCTCCTGGCTCCAGACCCGTGCGCCGCAGCTTCAGACAGCATCCAGAGGTACCTCTCGGGGGACCCCGGACACCCGGGAGCCTGTCTGCTGAGAGCCAGGGCGGGTCCCCCCCAGGGGGCAGCGAGGCTGGACACTGGCTTTGCCTCATCTTTGCCGCCCGCCAGCTCACACCCACCTGAACAGATGGCCGCAGCAGGGAGCCGGTGGAGGGGGCATTTGAGTGACTAATAAATCCGTCCCTTAAACAGCCGCAGTCCCGGGCGAGCCCCGTGTGGAGCTCCGCTGGCCCCCTGCAGTGGTGAGGCCAGGAAACGGCCCTCCCCGGGCACCCGGGAGAGACTCAGACCCTGGCCTGGGCGGGAGGATATACCCGGACCCTGCCAGCGTGGCCCCGGCTGGTGGGGGGAGGGTTTGAGGGGCACTCAGGTCAGAGGAAGGGCCCAGCAGTTTCCAAGAGGCAGTGGGAGTCAGGCTGGGGAGGAAGGAAGGCGGTGGGGGGACAGAAAGCGGTGGCTGGGCAGAAGGCGCAGTGTCCCAGTGAGCTCCTCAGGGGGCAGCCAGCTTCCCTTCACTAAGGGGCATTTGCAGCTCAAAACCAACCCCATCATCTCTGCTTCTGGAGGGCAGACTGGCCCTCAGCGTGGAAATGCTGGGTGAAGGAATAAAAGAACCGACGTCAGGGGGCCCTGAGACCCCCCAGCCGTGCAGTCTGGGGGTGTCTGGTGGAGAGCGCTGTCGGGGAGCGGCCTGAGGGTGGGTGTGAAAGGCATGTGGCTGGTGGAGCAGATGCACCAGTGTCTGGTTCGTGGGGTGTGGGGAGGGCAGCTGAGCTGATGCCCTGACTCCTGGGCTTCCGAGGGAGGGAGCGTGATGGCGCAGGCTGGAAGGGAGCGGGCCCCAGGTGGGAGACGCCCTGGCTGAGTCCCACGCAGAACTTGGGGGTGTGAGGTGGCCCAGTGTAGATGCCAAGGGGCAGGAACTTGGGTCAGTTTGTCCTCAGACGCCAGACTTCCTGCATTTGCCCTGGGTCCAGAAAGATGGGGAGGGGAGGGGATGGTGAGGGATGCAAGAGAGCCTCCTAGATGGCGGGGGTTGGGGGGTGGGGGCGTAAGCCAAGGCCAGGAGGCGGGGCAAACGGGAGGTACCTGCGGGAGAGAGCTGGCAGGTCCGGGAGTAGCGCCCATGCTGGGGGGGCAGGAAGGTGAAAGTAAGGGCCACCACAACGCAAGAGCCCCAGATGCCCAGCGGAAATTTTCTTCCAGGGGGCCTAACAGGGTGAGGCCCCCTGGGCTCCCGGCCCAAGGACTTGGGGCCTTGGAGGGGATGCTCGAGGGACAGGCCGAGGGCAGTGGATTGCAGGCATCTGGGAGGGGCACACAGGTGGGGGAGAGGAAAGTGGGGAGTGGGCATGACAAGAGGGAGCTAAGATCCCCTGCCCCCCAGAGGGGTTCACCTCCTCTCGGAGACCCCGAAGTAGCCTCCGTGCCGCATTTTCTAATCAACCCCCCCGATTAACTCCAGCCTCGATGAGGCTGCTGTCCCGGCCTCTCTCAGCCTCTCTCTGTTTTCCCGCAGCAACTACACCGCCTTGTTGGGAGTGTGGATCTATGGCTTCTTCGTGTTGATGCTACTCGTCCTGGATCTTTTGTATTACTCGGCAATGAACTACGACGTTTGCAAGGTTTACCTGGCACGGTGGGGCATCCATGGACGGTGGATGAAACAGGACCCCAGGCGGTGGGGGAACCCTGCCCGGGCACCCCGGCCAGAGCAGCCGGCCCTGCAGTCCCAGCCTCCCCCGGGTCCCCTGCCTCAAGCCCCCCAGGCCGTCCACACGCTGCAGAGAGACAGCCACAGCCCACCGCTGATGAGCTTCCAGGGTTCGTCTGCCTGGTGAGTGGCTGCGATCTCTTGTCTTTGACGAGCTTGGAAAATACCAGATCATTATTGCTGCTGTGTTTGGCTTGTCAATTACCGGATGATTTGCTTATATTATTTGCCAAGAAAGATGTGAAGTGGCTCGTGGTAACAACGCGTGCCTGGACAGAAAAGTCGAAATGAAAGGTTGAAACAGAGCTTAGAAACAAAGCTTGCAAGTTTATTTTGCTTAGATTCTGGCGTGAGAGCTGTTGCCACTGAGCGTGAAGTGGAGTTGTGAGTTTCCTAGCTGCCAAGGCAAAAAGGGAAATTGGATGGCTTCCCAAGTTTTCACAGTCTGGTCAAAGGAAGCAAGTCGATCTGTCGGGGGCTGAGGGAGAAGCTTTTCTTGGCATGAAATTTGAAAATAAGCATATTTATTACTGGACTCCATCGTGCATATATGTTGAGTCGCAGAAAGGCATCTGAGGGCGATGCAGGCAGGCTGCTCAGCGATGGCTCAGGGGAAGGGAAGGAAGCCGGTCAGGGAGGTGGGATCTCGGCTGGCCTTATAGGGTGGCCATCCCAGCAGAGCCTGGTTACCCTGCCCCAGGGGCGAGTTCATGATTTCCTGGAAAGGGACAGACTGCCACTCTCATGTCTAGCCATCTCCAGTCTGGTGGGAGGCAGAGAATAACCTAACCTGGGCGTCCCTGGGCGGTGCAGAGCTGGAGGGAGAGAGGAGGGGTCTGTGCATTTTGAAGCAGGAACCTACCGTGTGACTGGCCAGCACCAAGAACAGGCATCAGCCCCCGGCAGGAGCCAGGCTGAGTGTAGATGCTCAAGTCCGGGGCTCGGGTGTGGGGTTCAGCTGCTCTGCAGGGGCTGAGCTGCAGCCATGGGCACACAGGGCGCGGGGCACATCATCCCAGGACATCACAGTACTGAGCCCAGCCTGCAAGATCCAGTGCAGAAACCTACAACACGGTGATCCCTGCCAAGCCATGAGTTTTGCAGGCAACCCAACCCAGGTTCAAGTCCCAGCTCTGCCAGTTACCAGCTCTGCAACTTCGGGCAAGCTCCTTCACCCTCTTAACCTTCCAATCCTTGTGAAGCAGGGGAGAGTGAGAACCCACCCCCCACCCCCGCCACCCTGGGATTGTCTTGAGGATCAAACAAAATGCCTGGCACATAGTAGGTGCTCAGCTAACCATTGCTCCTTCCTTGCAGGAGATGCAACCAAGCTAGTTCATGATCGTTTAAGCAGCTAACAGATAGTGACCTTTTCAATAATGAATGACTTAAATAATTAATAAGATACACTTTGCCACAACGGTCATGCAGGAGGCAAAGACGCAGCCTTGCTCAGCTCGGCTGGACAAATGTGGACTGAGCCGGTCCTCTGGGCGGGGCCCCCGAGCAGGCTTCTGGTGGTGTGGAGGTGATGGGTGGAGGAGAGGCTGCTCTTCCCCTTGAGGAGGGGGGAGGGGACACACAAGCCCACCCAAAGCTACAGACCATGAAACAGCTGTGGGCTCTGCCCCAGAGGTGTGGTCTCCTGAGATGTGAGTCTCGCGCAGCAGACACACCTGGGGTGCTCGTCAAAATAAATTCCTGGGTCTCAGGCACAGCCTCCTAACCAGGAATCTCTGGGGGTGATGCCTGTAGGCGCTACAGTTTGAGAACCATTGGAAAACTTCATTACCAGGACCCAAGTGTTTTGAGAGCTGAGACTCTACCATGTAAACGAAGGTGCTCCCCAGCCCCTGCCCTGTTCCTGACAAGACGGTGATGTGAGCCAGCCCTTAGGGGCTGTTGCCGTCCTGCCTGCAGAACCCGGGGTGGTTTGCTTGCACGGAAAGGGACCGCGCTGGTCCATTTCTGAGTCGCTGCGTCTGGTCCTAACAGTTCTCAGTGTCCCTTGCTGTTAACCGTTGCCTGTCTCTGAGGTCTCCCCCTTTCCATATTGCACACGTCGTGCACCTCCTGCGTACCAGGCCCTGTGCTGTGCGATCCAGATGGGGTTAAGGACGTCAGCTATGGAGGGGAAGGGGGCATGCAAGCTCGCTGGCATTGCACGTGAAGTCTGGGTTCATGGCATCTTCACGAGAGGCTGGGCTCCCAGCCCACAGGCTCTGCCCTCTGTACAGATGGTTTCATTTCTGAGCTCAGAGCCTCTTTGTGTCTTGGTTCTCATAGAGGCAGACTCAGAACGGGGTTTCCATCACCATATGAGTCTCCGTACAAGAACAAGCATCAGGAACGTGCCAGGACGCGATGGGGGTTAGGGGATCCCCAGGTGCCGCCCAGCTCCCATCCTGCCCTCCACGCTCTGTGTGACCTTGGGCCGGGGACTTCCTGCTTGGGCTTCCTTTTACCAGCCGAAGGGAGAGGGGATGGACTTTGAGACCAGAGCAGACCTTCACTCGCTGGGCCTCCTGGTGGGCGCCCATGGTTCCAGCAACATCTGCGGAGCACTTGCTGTGTTCCGGGCCCTGTTGGCACGCCTTCATTCTCACTACGACCCCGGGGGCTAAGTGCTGGAAGCACGGAGCTTTCTGGAGGAACCCAGCCAGTAGGGTCAGTACGTGATGGGGGTGGAGGGGGGTGAACAGCTGGCTCCAGCTCCTGCCCCACTGCCCCTTGCTTCCAGCTCCGCCCTCTGTGGCGGCAGGAATCCCTCCCCTTCCCGAGTGTGTACCCGTCTTCCCTGACATTGTTTGGTTTGGCTGAAGTTTCCCAAGCAGCCACTACCCCACCCTGGCTCTGTGCCGGGTGCTGGGGACACAGAAGCAAGCGGGCAAGTGAAGACCTGGGTAACCGTCACAGGATGATGGGGTACAGGTGGGGGGGGCGCAGGCGGGATGAGGGGCACAGCCAGGCCGTGGGCCCCAGCAGTCTGAGGTTAAACAAGCCTTGCCTTGTGGACAGGAGCGGAGGTGGGGCTTCTCAGGCAGGTGGAGGTCTGGGACCAGGTGCGGTGGTGGGTGTGGTCATGCGTGATGTCAGGCTGGGGGTGGGGGGGAGGGTGGAGAGTCGGGACAGCAGGGCTGTAATCAGTGTTTCTCCCGGAACAAGAGCTATAGCGTCTGCGCTGCTTTACTACCAATTGTCACCTGGATCTCCCCCCCCCAACCCCCGCACGTCGCTGAGATGCGTCTCCTTGAGCACGGATCCCCTCAGCCGCTCCCCAAGGGCGTCTCTCTCTCTCTCTCTCCCTCCCTCCCTCCCTCCCTCCCTCCCTCCTCTCTCTCTCTCCCTCCCTCCCTCCTCTCTCTCTCTCCCTCCCTCCCTCCCTCCTCTCTCTCTCTCCCTCCCTCCCTCCTCTCTCCCTCCCTCCCTCCTCTCTCCCTCCCTCCCTCTCTCCCTCCCTCCCTCCCTCCTCTCTCCCTCTCTCCCTCCTCTCTCTCTCCCTCCCTCCTCTCTCCCTCTCTCCCTCCTCTCTCTCTCCCTCCCTCCTCTCTCCCTCTCTCCCTCCCTCCCTCTCTCCCTCCCTCCCTCCCTCCCTTCTCTCTCTCTCTCTCTCTCTCTCTCTCTCTCTCTCTCTCTGTCTCTCTCTCTCGGCTTCTCCAGCTCCTGGAGGCTTCTCCATTCCTGGCCCAGGGCCCAGCTTCTTCCCTGGGGAGAAGGACCAGAGTTCTTCCTCTTGGAGGAGGGGCCGGGGAGGAAGCGGGCTGCAAATGCACACTCGGCGCCTCGGTCCCTGGAGTCCCCATCCCGAGGTGCCTTCCTCTTCCGGGGTCTCCATATGCCTGTTTCGAGCCCTTACTTGGCGATGGGGAATTCTGGAGCCAAGATCCAGCCCGGAACGACTCCAGGGGAGACTGAGGCAGGAGGCTTATCATAGGCACCCCGGAGGGGAGACCCAAGGATGCTGCAGCTGCCCGGTCCGGCGGCTGGGAGCAGGTACTAGACCTGGACGCCTGGCAGTGGACTGGGCTGGCCTCGGCGCCCCCAGCTGAGCCCTGTGAGGGGCCAGGCACCTAGCAGGGCTCAGCGAACACTCAGAAACCCACGAAGGAGGCTGTGGGCGCTGCTCCCTGCACCCTCCTCCAGGCAGCCGGCATTGATCTACTCAGTGTCAGGTGCTCAGGGCACAGAGACACAGAAAGAAACAAGATGGGAGGACAGGAAGCGGACGGCAGTAGCCGTTGCTCAGTGCCGACCATGTGCCAGGCACCCACACCGGCTCCGCCAGCAGGCGGGCACCGCTCAGCCGTAAAGCCGTCGGCCTTCAGCGCTATCATCACCGTCGGCATTATCAGAAGCAGCACGGGTGCCTGGGCCGGGAGTCAGACGGCCCAGGTTCAAGGCCCACCTGTGCCACTCGGAGGCTCTGCGACCTTGGGCAGCCCGTTCCACCGGCCCCTGCCTCAGTTTCCCCATGTAAGCACCAGGGGTCATAATCATCCTGAGAATTAAACGGGCTGATCCTCGTGCAGGCCTGGTACCTGGTCCTCAAGTGCCGGCGATTCTTGAGGTCATTTCACGTTTGGGTAAATAAAGGTGGTGGGGGTCCTGCCCTGCCAGGGTTGGGGGGGGGCGGGAACAGCATTCACCCCGTGCCCCACACAGGCCAGCCACATGCCGCCTGTTCTGTAGGGCTGTTGAGCCCCATTTTCAGATGTGGAACCTGGGGGGCTCGGAGGAGTTCATTGACTTGCCCAGGTCAGCCAGAGAAGGGGAGACTGATGCAGGGTCCCACCCCAGGGCCATGGCCTCTCTGCTGAGACTCGCAGAGCCTCTGGCGAGGCGGCCTCATCCACGGGAGGGGGAAGGAACGTCTTCGTCAGAAGCTTCTCTGGTGACGCGCGGACTGAGGCAGCCCCCAAGCTGCCACTTCAAGAGCAGTATCGGAGGTCGCGCATCAGGGGCGCTGCATCTCAGAGCAGTGCCTGCCTCCGTGGTCCCTGCAGACCCACACTCCATCCATCCCCATCCCCGGAAACGCCATCTCCTTGCTGCCTGGCAGGGCCAGGCCCAAACTGCATCACCACTTGGGATGGCATGGTGGTGCCCCTGCCTCGGAGCCCACAGTCACTGAGTTATGGACCCGGCCTGGATCCGGGGGTGGGGAGGTGCGGTCCGAGGGGATGAAGCGCAGCCGCTTTCAGTTAATTTCACGGAGAAGCTGGCTTTCCCTTCGTTTAGAGCACAATGACCTCGGACTGCAAAGTTTTCTGCTAAAATCCCACGGACTCGGCCTCCCCTGGCGCCCGCACCTCCGTGGCTCATTGCCTCCCGGAAAGTGGTGACAAGGTGCCCTGCTTTTCTGCTCATAATGTCTCCCTTGCTCACTTGACACGCTCTGGTTTTCTCCCGAGCTTAAGGAACGTTTCACCTCGGCCCTCGTCGCACCCCTGCCGGCTCCCAGGCGGCAGGAGGGCAACTCCGGGCTGTGCTCCCCCTTCCTGCCGCCCTCCCCTGCCTCTCCCTCCACCTGACTTTCTTTTTGCCCCAGCTCCGGGTCTACCTCCTGGTGAATCACATCTCTATTATTGTGCTACGGTTCCCCCAGGCTGGAACCTACGCCCACCGCAGGCATCTTGTCTCTGGTGTTCAGGGCACATAGTAGGTGCTCAGCTAATGCTGTCTGATGGACACAGCAGCAACAGAGCTGGAGTCAGCCCTGACACATCACCCTAACCCTCAGGCTGCATGCTTTATAGCTAGAACCCCCCTAGGCGTGCAGTGGAGCTAAAGGAGAAAAGGGAGGTGGCCGAGGTGCTGCAGGTACTCCCCAGGATCCTCACTGCAGCTTCAGGGAGAGGGGTCCCCGAGGCACGGTGTCATCCCAGCTGCCTCGACGCTTGTGTGCGTCATCGTCACTGTTACGGGCCCAGGGGAGAAGCAGGGGCTCCAGGTCAGACACATCTGGCTTTGAATCGCAGCTTGACTCCTCAAGACCTGTCTGAGCCTCGGTTTCCTCATCTGTAAAATGGGGACAATCTCGGCCTCACCTCACAGGGGTCTCAGGACCAGATGAGGTTCTGGCTGCCCTCTCAGGGCCCCAGCCCCCCGTTGTCCCTGCCTCACTCCCTCTGGTGTGTCCCACCTCCCCACCCCCGGAGAGGGTCTCCGCTCCTAACCTGGCCCCCAAGGCCCTCCGCAGCCTGTCTCACTCTCTCTGAAGCCTCGGGCTGCTGCTCACCTCCCTCTAAGATGCATGCACGGGAGCAGGTCGAGCGCTGGGAACCGCGGTTACACTTACAGTTTAGACGCCCTCCCCCCCGCCGATCATTATTTCCCTTGGTCCTTGTAACTCCCACCCTGGGAACTGAGCTGCACAGCTCTACCATCCCCTTTTACAGATGAGCAAACACAGGCCCAGAGAGGCTAAGTGACTTGCCCACGGCCACACAGTAAGTCCATGGACTTAAGCCAGGGTCTCCCTAGGCCACAGTTTCTCGGAACTAAGTACGACCCTGAGCCAACTGCCACAGCCCCTGCCAACCTCGGAGCCGCACACCCCACAGCAAGACAGGACTACAGGGGCTTCTATCTTCCCACCAAGGAAAGCTGCGCAGTCTTCCCCTCCCACCTCATCCCTCACCCCTGCCTCACACCTTCCATTCGAGGCCTGGTTCCCCTCCAGCTCTTGCTGATTCACACCTCCCTGCTTTTGCACACAATTCTCTTCCCAGAATGCTCTTCTTCCGCATCTCCCTGAGGAACTCCTATTCATCCTTCAAAACCTTCCCTGAGGTCAGGGTCCCTGGTCAGGCCTAGAGGGCTGAGATGGGGTGGTGACTGGAGGAGAGACAGGAGGCTGCCCAGCCCCCAAGCCTTCCCAAGAGAAAATTCCTGACTGGACCTGGGAAGGGGGTTGTTTGTGTATCTCAAACTTTAATGGGTATTCAATCCCCCAGGGTCCTGTTAAACTTGCAAATTCTGATGTGCATGGTCTGGGGTGGGCCTGGGATTCTGCATTTGTAGACAAGATCCTGGGAGATGCTGATGCTGCCAGTCTGGGGACCAGCCCTTGACTAGAGGACAGAGCCGCGACCGTTAGAGCTAGGAGCTTCTCTAGGGCAGGCTGCCTGACTTCAAGGCCCAGATTGGCAGAAGGAGCCCTGGAGGCCTGGGGGCTGGCGCTGGAGTCCAGGGGGGATGCTGAATTACCTGGCCCCCTGGGCAGTAGAGGAGCAGCTCCCCCTGGTCCACCTGGCCAGCCAAGAAAGCCTCCAGCCAGGGAGGGGCTTGTTTGCAAGGAAGTGTCCCATCACTTGAGAGAACGGCCACAGTCACATGAAGTGCCCAGAGGACCCAGAAGAGCCCACGATGAACTGCGGGGGAGGGAGGAGTCAGGGCATGCTTCCTGGAAGAGGAGGCGATGTTGCGCCTCACCTGAGGAGGTAAGGGGAGGCCACCTGGTTGGCGCACAATGGAAAAGTCACCTCGGACAGAGGGAGCAGCTTGAAAAATGGCCCCGGTGACCCTTGAAATCACGTGACTTTTGCAGATTTCGTGTGGGAGAACCAGACATTCTTTCCTGATGTTCGTTCGGGGGCTCCCCTCTCAGCCCATCACTCTCCCACCTCCTCCCTCCCCCACCTAGAACCCTCACAGCCCATTGCAGAACTCATCTGTGCCTCCCCGTGGGGTCCCTGGAGTTCACCCAACCCCAGAGCCTCCCCGCCTGGCAGAGCCCAGGCGTCACTTTTTTGCTGGCTCTGCGGCCAGAGTTTCTGGTGTACGGTTTCTGCAGGGACACCAGCCAACAGCGAGAAATTCCAGAAAATTAGGAGACAAAGGGAGAGGACCAGGTATCTTCTTTCCTTGGCATCACATCAAATACCAAGGAGGCCTCCGTGATCGGAATTCAGAAAACAGTGACTGTCCCAAGTGGGGCTGGAGTTTCAAATGCTTAGGGCTTCCAGCTGGATCAGGACACTCTGGCCCTGTCCCCTCCGACCCCTGTCCTTCCCGGCTGGGCCCTGGCTTCCTCCCACCCGGCCTAGTTGACACAGGAAGGCACCCTCTGCCAGCTCTCCCTGTTTTCACCTTGTTCACACGGCTTTGGTGAAAACCCAGGAGAGTGTTTGTTCATTAGTGGTGCTCCACGACCAGGGGGTACCATGAGGGATGAGGGGTGACAGAAAGTCCAGACCAGAGGCCTCACGTGCTGTGTGTCCTCAGGTGAGCCGCTGGCCCTCTCTGAGTCTCAGTATCTACTCTGGACAATGGTGATGAGAGGTGAAGGAGGGCACACAGAAAGGCCCAGCCCAGGGCTGAGCACACAGTAGGGCTGCAGGGAGCGTTGATGCTATTCCTGGGGAGTGTCCCCTCGCCCCTCACCAGCTGGCCTGTCCCTCCTTACCCTGGAGAGGGCAGAAAGCCAGACTTCTCAGTGGAGAAGAGCCGGCAGCGGGATGGGGGGTACGGAGGCGGGGCAGTTAGCCCAAGAGGGAACGCTTGGGTTTGGTGCTGGGGAGTGAATTTAAAATAACAGCAACCCTGGAGCAGGGGTGCAGCCGGGTACGCTATGTTCCTGCCCCAGCCCCGCTAGAACATAAGAATGAGGGTTTCGTTTGCTTGATTCAATGCCTCCCTCCCAGCTCCCAAACACTTATTTGACAAATCCTCATTTTACAGACAAGACAACGAAGGCACAGAGAGGTTAGGTAACTGGTCCAAGGTCACCCAGCTGGTCACCTGCAGACTCAGCACTTGAACCCAGGCAGTGTGCTCCACCCCAGGCTGTCAGGCCCGGGTCTTCAGTCTGGTGCCCTTGGCCAGAGAGCCGGACGAGAGAAGGCAGGAGTCAGGAGATAGAGCTTGAGGGCCTCTGCATGCCCCTGAAGGCTTGGGCAGGGAGCAGCTCCCTGCTGCAGGCTCCAGCCAGGGCAGGGCCAAGGGCAGGGGGAGGGGCCAGGAGGAAGATGGGGTATAGCGTCCAGTTCTGGTCCAGAGAGGGGCAGGGATGGGAGCCGATCTCCCCCACTCCTATCCTGCGCCAGTCTCTGAGTTGGGCAACTGGACACACAGTCAGACTGACTCTGGTGCAGACAGAGGAAATGAGTGATCAGATCTGATCAAAGGGAGCCCAGAGGAGACACCTGCCCATCCTGGGCATCAGGGAGAGTTCCCTGGAGGAGGTGGCGGCTGGAATGATCTTTAAGGATGAGTAAGAGTTAGGCAAAAAAAAGAAAAAGCCGGGAGTGTGTTGCTGGTAGGAAAAACAGCACGTGCAAAGGCCCAGGTGAGGGGTCAGGCCCACGAGGTCTCCGAAGGGAGCAGCTGTCCAGGAACAGAGTTCGACTCAGGGTTCTTTTCTCTGATAGAATTATCAGATAGATTCTTCTTCTAGTGAACCCCCCTTTGCTAATAATATTCCACAAGAGGCCAGAAACGCCCTCCAGAAAGTCTTCCGGTGCTCAAAGCCTTCTCTTTTTCTGCTCTCTCCCTTCCTCGAGGGCGATAAACCCCAACAGAGACCCCAACCCAGCCCTTGAAAGCGCCAGCCTCCAGGGTCCAGAAAAAAGAACCAAACAGTCCACGTTCAAAGGGACCTGGGGCTATGCTGGTGGATTTTCCCACTCATACCAAGGAGTAAATTGTGATATTGGAGCAGAAGGGAAGGGGGTGGACGAAGCAGTTTGGAGGGACAGTCCTGAGTTCAAATCCCACGGCTGCCCTCCTGAGTCATGTGACCTGGGCAATTCCTGCAACATCCCGCCCCCTCCCTGCCCCCTCCCTGTCTCTCAAGGCTTAGGGTCTTCTTTGGGAGGGGATGATGAGATGCGTGGAGAGGCAGGACCGCCTGGAGCCAGAGCACGGGGCCCCTTATCTCTGGTCTTGATTATTATTTCCTCCACCTCAGCCCTCCACCAAGTAGCCGTGACAGTTTCCTTTCTTTTCATGCCAAATTTTCCACCATAAAATTGCCCGTGCTCAGTGGAGAGCACGCGAGCAAGGGACCAAATGGCCACACCACCAAACGCGGCCCCTCCTCCCCTCCAGCCCTCTCTTGTCGTCAGCACATCATTTCGCTTTATAGCTGTTGCCTTCGCCCAGAAAATTGTGTGTCTTGGGTTTTTAATTCAACATTATGTCATGGCGAGCTGCCCGCGTTATTGAGAACTTTTCATGAGCAGTGCTTTAATGGCTGCATTCACTGTGCCGTGGTCCGTCACTCCATGACCCACTTCCTTGTCTCTGGCTACCTGGGGGCTTCTGACCTCCCACCTCTCAGAGCATCGATCTTCTCGTGCCCCGGTCCCTCGGCCTCCAGGACAAGAGGGTTTCTGGTGTTGGCACTGAAACCCCCTGCCCATCCCTGCCCAGGCGTGTGCTACCCAGTGATGGAGGGCTCACTCCTCCGAAGCCAGCTGCCTGTATCTGAACAACTCCACCTGCTACGAAACTCTATTTCTTTACAGGCAGGAAGCAGAGTGGTGAGGGGCAGAGGCTCTTGGAGGCTGGCAGACCTGGGTTCAAATCTTGCTCCCCTGTTTCTTGGTGGCCAGAGGACCTCCAGCACATGATTTAGCCGAACTGCCCTCACCTGGAAAGCAGGGTGATTAAATCAGCCTCACAAGGTGCTGTCTGGCTAAATGAGACGTGGGAAGAGCCTGACATATAGAAACTGCTGTACAAATGTTTTTCATCTCTCCCCGGCATCACATCGAGGTGTGGCAGGCTTTCTGCAGTGTTGAAGATGGCAGTCGGCTGTCCCCAGGGTCCACAGCCCTTTCGGCTGAGTACCAGACAGCGATCAACACAAGGAAGGGTTTCACTGGATGAGTAGGAGTTTTCTGGAAGTGGAGAAAGGGCAGAGAGAGCAGCTTGGCAACGTCCCAGAGGAGGGAAAAGGCTGAGGAAAAGTGAGGAACCCTGGGGAGCCCCGGGTCCTGGGCACTACCCCATCATAGCTCCCGGCCTCTCACTGGCCCCACCTCAGTCCATTTCACTGCTCCCTCCTCGTGTCTGCAGCCTTAGACACTGGAGGACCCTTCCTTCAGCCTCTTTTTCCCATCTCCACCCCCCGCCCCGGGAACCCCACCCGGCCCACAGTTACAGTCTTGTCCCCCTGTACCTGACCCCGGGTCTGTCTCCACCCGCGTCTCCCCCGACTCCAGACTCACCCGGATGTTCAGTAGACACGGCCGACAGACCAGCACATCCAGGGACCCCCGCCCCCTCCCGCCGGAGCCAAGCTGACCCCACCCTCTCTTTCCCGTTTCACACGTCCTGTGAGCGATACCGGAACGAACCCAGAACCCTCCCTCCGCACCCCTCTCCCAAGACCAACCATTCCAGTCCATCTTCCCACCAGGGTCGAGACAACGCCTCCTAATTCTCTCCCTGCTTCTATCCTCTGCCTCCCAACCCCCCCCCCCTGCCCCCCAACCACATGGAGCAACGATCCCTTTCAAATGTGAATCAGAACCCACCGATGCCTTTCTCACTGGGGAGAAAATTCTCTCACTGGCTCACAGCTTGACCTGACGCCCCTCCCCAGCCCCTCTGTACTCCTCTCCCCCACTTGATCAGCCACACTGGCCTCCCTGCGGCTCCCGGAGCTTGCCAAGCTCACCCCTACCTCAGGGCCTTTGCTCCTGCCACTCCCCCTGCCTGAAAAGCTCTCCTCCCAGATAGTTGCATGGCTTGCTCTCTCTCTCTTCCACCAGGTTCCTGCCCAGATGTCACCTCCTCCAAGAGGCCCTCCCTGGCCAAGGTTTATATGATAGCAACAGCCTTCCCACCCCACCATCCCCCTCTACTCCCCCTATTTCTCTTTCGGTTTCTACATGGAGCTCACCACCTCTGTTGTGTTTGCTTTCTTGTCTGCTGTCTCCTCTGCTGTAAGGAATCCCGGGAGAGCTGGGATTGGTCTGTCTTGTGCCCAGCCGTGCCCCCAGCACCTAGAAGTAGGCTAGGCGCTCCATAAGTAAGTGTTGAGTGCATGCATCTTCTTCTGCCCGGAGCCTGGCACGTATTAGGCACCGAGTAAATGTCAGACCGATGAGTGGATTGCATCATTATTGTTCATAAAAGGAGCTCCCATTTACTGAGGAACTGGTGAGCTAAGCGGCTGCAGCAGACGGTGCCAGTTCACGTCCCTAGCTTGGCCACCCTGAACTCCGTGCATGGAGGAGGAAACGGAGCCTCGGCGAGAGTCAGCAACTTTCCCAGAGCTGCACGGCTGCTGAGGCAGAATTCACACCCAGGTCTAGCTGACTCCGAAGCCCACGTTCTTGGAACGGGAAGCAGGGTCTCCCCGGTACTTCTCCTGCTGTGAGAGCTACACCCTGAGCTGGTGCTCACGAAGCACCCAGCCCCGTGCTGGACCTGGCGACAGCCTCCCTGTGCAAGTCAGGCCTTACCCACCCCTGGGGCAGGACCCTGAGGGTCCTCCAAAAGAGCATGAGGTCTGGGGCTCCAGGCGCCGGCAGACCAAGCCCCCTCTGATCTGGACGCAGTACCGACCTGGGGTTCAGAGGGTGCCTCCACTTGCTAGTGGGGAACCTCAGGCAAATTATTTCACTTCTCTGAGCCTCAATTTTCCCACCTGTAAAATGGACCAGTAGACCAACCCTGCGGGGCGACTGCGAGGATTAGAACAGGGCCCGGCATGTGATAGGGGCCTCATGCTCATCGTAATTATTGGTGTGTTATTAGTGCAAAGAGTAAAAGTAGACAAGAGAAGCCACAGAACCCCCCAACACGCACAGGTGTTTTGCATTTTCTGCTTTCTTATGCACGTGCTTTTCCACTCTTCCAATAATGACGTACAGTGTTTCCCCCTTATCCAAAGTTTCACTTTACCGGGTTTCAGTTGCCTGCGGTCAACCTCGATCTGAAAATATTAAATGGAAGATTCCAGAAATAAAGAATTCATACGTTTTAAATTGCACACCGTTCTGAGTAGCGTGATAAAATCTCAATCCGTCTTGCCCCGGATGTGACACATCCCGTTGTCCAGGGTGTCCCGTCCATCAGTCACTTAGTAACCCTCTTGGTTATCAGATGGGCAGTTGTGGTGTCACAGAGCTTGTGTTCAAGTGACCCTTATCTACTTAAATACGGCCTCTCGGAGCAAGTGCAGTGATGCTGACAAGTCAGTTGTGCCAAAGGGAAGCCACAAAGTGGATCCTTTAAGTGAAAGGATGAAAGTTCTCAGGGTGGAAAGAAAAATAGCCAAGATCTTGCTAAGATCTACGGCAGGAACGAATCTTCTACCCGTGACGCCGTGAAAAAGGAAAAGGAAATTTGGTGGTTTTGCTGTTACACCTCAAACTGCAAAAGTAACGGCCACAGTGCCTCATAAGTGCTTCATTAAGATGGAAAAGGCATTACATTTGTACAATAAGGTGCTTTGAGAGAGAGAGAGAGAGGCCACTCTCACATAACTTTTATTACAGTGTATTGTTCTAATTGTTCCATTTTATTAGTAGTCATTGTTGTTAAATGTGCCTTATTAAACTTATTGTGCCTAATTTCTAAATTACACTTTATCACAGGTATGTACGTATAGAAGAAAACATAATATACGTAGGGTTTGGTTCTCTCTGAAGTTTCAAGTACCCACTGGGGGTCTTGGGATGTATCCCCCATGGTTATGGCCGGGGAATGACTGTACACATCATTCTGCATTCTAATTTTATTCACCTAACATTAAATTAGCCATTGTCCTGTGGTTTTGACTTAATTTTTCTAAATATCGTTTTAGCAGCTCCCAAGTAGTCCAGGTTCCATATGCTGGCGTGAATTTAGCCATTCCCCTACAACAAGGTATTTATACAGCTTACAGTTTTTTTTACTGTGACAAAAAACATTGCAGGGGAGGCACATACTCTAGAAAATCAGGGGTGGCAACAAACACCTTTAAGTGTTTATGGTTTTCCCTTTTCTGAATTATTCCCTCTGGATAGATTCCAGGCCGGCAAATTATTGAGTCTAAGGATGCGACAGTGTTATGGTTCTTTATATAGGTGCCAGCCTCACTCCCAAAGGGACTGTCACCCACCAGCATCTTCTGAGGTTGCTCATTTCACAGCCCCCTCTCCAGCACAGGGGTTTGCATTTTTTTTGATTATTAGTGAGGTTGAACACCTTTCCTTTCATCTGTTAATTAGTTGTATTTCCTCTCCTGTGGGTTGCCCACTTATTTTACTGTGCCCCCAAGACAGGTGATAATTGAAGCCATTTCCATCAACAACATTTCTTTCCCAAACTTCAGCTGCTAGGTGTTCGTCTTGACTGTGTATCTCTCTCCCTGTACTATTTACTTACCACATTTTTAATTGATCTTAAATCAAGCCATTTTTTTTTTGTTAGAAAACTCAGACTTGCTCTAAGCAATCATATCTTTACATATTTCCAGGGAACCATCCTACACTATTGGTGGGAATGTAAATTGGTGCAGCCACTATGGAGAACAGTATAGAGGTTCCTTAGAAAACTAAAAATAGACCTACCATACCATCCAGCAATCCCACTCCTGGGCATATACCCGGAAAAGACTAAAACTCTAATTCAAAAAATACATGCACCCCAATGTTCATGGCAACACTAATTACAACAGCCAAGACGTGGAAGCCACCTAAGTGTCCACAGTCAGAGGAATGGATAAAGAAGATGTGGTATATGTATGCAATGGAATACTACTCAGCCATAAAAAAGAACGAAATAATGCCATTTGCAGCAACATGGTTGGACCTAGAGATTATCACACTAAGTGTAGTAAGTCAGAAAGAGAAAGACAAATACCATATGATATCACTTATATGTGGAATCTAAAATACAACACAAATGAACTTATTTATGAAACAGAAACAGACTCACAGACATAGAAAACAAACTTCTGGTTACCAAAAGGGAAAGGGGTGGGGAGGGGTAAGTTGGGAGTTTGGGATTAGCAGATACCACTACTATATATAAAATAAACAGTAAGGTCCTACTGTAGAGCACAGGAAACTCTATCCAATATCCTGTGATAAACCATGATGGAAAAGAATATGAAAAAGAATATATATGTATAACTGAATCACTTTGCTGTACAGCAGAAATTAACACAACATTGTAAATCAACTATACTTCCATTTAAAAACAAGTTACATTTTTCCTAATACACAGAAAACAATAAACGTATCCAAGAGTTGCTGGGGCCGCCGCAGCAGCACTGATAGTTAAATTCTGAGAAATTTTCAGAGCCCGTAGTTAAACCACTATAAAAATTCACTGTTATAAACTTCCAATTAAATAAATTTTATCAAACACAAAGGTAACAGATACTTGAAACTCTTCACTTCCTAATTGCATGGCTACATCGGCTACTTTCTATGCTCTTGAGGTTTGAGGTCTGTTGTATCTGTGTGATGCAAATGCGCATGATGGTGGCTACCACCCATCTCTCCCCAGCTCTGCAGTCAGCTACGTCATATTGGCAGTATTTACACCATGGACATGGGCAGCAAATGCTACAAATCAGGGCTCCCCGCTGGAGAACAGGTCATTAAATGTTCACCAGCTCATCGCTATACATGGCTCAGATCTGCCTGCCCCAGTGGTCTGCCCCGTACTGTGGAGAAGCAAACATGTTCTTAGGTGCTTGTGAAAGCAGGGTCCCGGCGTTCCCTGGGACACCCGTAGGCAGGCGTCCCGGGCAGCAGTAGCTGGGACAAGAAGCAAGCTGGAGGGAGATGCATCCACCCTTTCCAGGTCCTGGTTCTTCTGGGCACGGAGAAAGCAGGGGGCGTGAGAAGGCAGAGAGCCTGGTCAGCCCTCCCTGTCACACGTCTGGGTCTCAGACCCCGAGGAAACAGCTCGGACGTCCCTTTGCAAACCCTCCGGCTCCATCCTGCTCCTCCTTCCCTGAAACAGTCCGCATTGTTGTGCAGCTGCAGCCCGGGCACACTTACCTCCCTCATTTATCCAAGGTCAGCACTAGGTCACGGCTGTGCTAAGTGCTGGGGGTAGAAAGGTGAGACAGGATCAGCCCTGCCCGCAAGGAGCGCTGGCCGGTGATGGGCAAGAAATCGATCCTGGCCCTCCACTTGCGTTGCCTGGAAAATCAAGGTATTCAGCCACAGGGAGAATAGACCTCAGGGAAGGTTTTGGGAAAATCACTGAAAAGGCATTTCCAGAACGAACTAGACCCACTGTCTCTGGGCCCAGGATGCAGCTCAGCCAGGGCAGGGGTGGGGAGGTGGGAGTGAGGGCCGTGGGTCCAGCCAACCAGATCCACAGGCCCTGTGACCTTGGGCCAGTCACTCGCTCCTGCCAAGCCTGTTTGCTTGTCTGTGAAAACGGGGGCATCAGGAGGACGGAGATGGTGCCCACTAGGAGCCTGGCACAGAGCAGGAGATCAGCCCGGTGGCGCTCCCATTCCCGGGGGCACACTGCCAGGCGGCCGCTCAAACCCTGGGAGGGGCTCCTGCAATCCTGCCCTTGCACCTGGCCACCCAGCCTGGAGGAGACCCACACGGCCCACCCAGCTCCCAAGTTTGAAATCAATTAAAATTCCGTAACCCAGTAACTGCGGTAGCTACTGTGCAAACAGAGATGCCAGCTCGCCTGAGCAATTAACAAAGAGATGTTTCCATGAAGGCCTGGGCGAATCTCGGGGATCATTACCCCCAAGAAAGGAGGATGCTCCTTTATGGCAATCTGACAGGAATTCCATAGCATCGCCCTCTGGGCTGCAGCAGGTGTAACCAGAGAAAGCGGGGTCACCAGGGAGGGAAGTCGTGTTGGGGCTTATGACTGTTATGTTCCCCCAGACCCCTTATTTCAAGGGCTTTTCCCAGGCCCAGCTCCCAGATCAGGGCAGGGGAAGAAGGAATTTATCTCCATGTGGGTCGGGGGGGACCACGGAAGCTTTCCTTCTTTATCCTGCTCCCCCATCCCCGCCATTAACACTCTGGCTTTAGCTGCTAAAATATTTGCTTCCGAGAATAGATGCTCGTTGGTGCAGCAAATGTCTCCCGATGTGAGCATTCCAGCCCCGTCGGAACGACGGAAACCTGCACTTGCCTGTGG
This sequence comes from Stenella coeruleoalba, assembly GCF_951394435.1. Classification (NCBI taxonomy): domain Eukaryota; kingdom Metazoa; phylum Chordata; class Mammalia; order Artiodactyla; family Delphinidae; genus Stenella; species Stenella coeruleoalba. Next base: position 5,299,275 of record NC_137157.1, read on the forward strand.
GCCAAGAGGGCCCCCCTCCCCCCTCCTCCTCAGCGCCTTCCAGGATGGTCTTCCGGTTGTTTCTAAGGCACCCACAGGGTGCTGGGGAGAGCCCGCTGCCAGATCGCTTTGGCCGCGAGATCTGGGAGTGGTTCCATCCTGCCCTGGGTTCTGGGAGCATGGCTTTGGGAATCTCTGGGTGCTGCATCCCGGGAGTCCCCTGGGCTGGGCTGGCACCAGGTTCTGAGCTGCCCAGCTGTGCATCCTTGGGCAAATTGCTTTACCTCTCTGAGCTGCAGCGTAGACATTGGTGGGGGAGCAAATAACCCCCACCTGGCAGTGGGGTGGATAGTGAAGACGGAATCTGAGAGGGTGTGCAGAGGACCTCATCCAGCACCCCACTCATAGGAAAGACCCCCAAAGTACCCCCTTTCCTTGTCTCTGCTCACTTTGTGGGTGGGAAAAGAGCTCCCTGCCAAATGCCCCCTGCTCAGCTGGAGTTTGCCGAGGGTTTAGGTCACAACTCGTCCAAACAGACGAGACAGGGGGATGTGGTGCTGGCTTGTCCTGTTGTGGCCTGGTCACCCTGGGGTCTTCACATCCCAGAGCCCACTCCCTGGTGAGGCCGGCTAGAGTTGTCTGAAATTTGGGAGGCTGGAGACAGCCATCCCCGGCCCTGGTGGTCTCAGAGCCAGGGAGACACAGCTGCTGAGGCGCCCCGGGGCCCCCATCTGTCTTCAGCTTTGCCGTCTGTGTCCAGCCCTCCTTCCCGACCGCTGCCCCCAGGCCGGCAGATGCCGCAGACACGTCCTGGGGAGCGGGTGGAATGCCAGAGCCTTCTATGCATCCAGGCCCCCCGGCTGTCACTTGGCTCCCAGCCCCCCTGCAAATGGGCCCCCTTCTCCCGTCCAGCACCTCTGAGTGACCCTCCTCCGAGCCTTTGACGCCCCTTTCTGGACCTTCCCTGCCCCCAAGTGTGGACACACCAGTCGCTACAATAGCACCCCGGTGACTGTGTCCCTGTGACCCCGACCGGCACCGTCACTTTCACGACTCCAGGGGTCACGTCTCTCGCCTCCAGCTGTGCCCCCGTGGCTGTGTGCATTGATGGAGACTTGCCCACTTCTTCATGAAAAGCCACTGTTCCAGCTGATGATGGGACTCACAGCTGGCGGCCTCGTGACGGGAGGGAGCGTGTCTGTGAGTTTAAGGAAAACGTGGGGTGGGCGGAGGGCTTTCAGCATTAGGCAACTTGGTCTGATGGGAGTTTGGTGGGAGCTCCCCCATCCGTGGCCCGGGCAGGGCTTACAGTAGGAGGCGGGAGTGGAGGCAGGGTAGGCCGCCGCTGTGCCCCAGGGAAGAGGCCAGGATGGTAGAGGCTGGGGGGTGGTGACGGAGAACAATGGACCGATTCGGAAGTATCTTGGAGGTGGACTAGGTGGGATCTACGGAGTGAGTGGATGTGGGGAGGCGGGGGAGGGGGAGCGCCAAGGACCACTATGGGGTCTGACGTGGGTGACACGCGTGTGGCCACAGCCCAGAAGGACACACGAGAGGAGAGGCGGGGCGGGGGCTGTGGGGGGGAGGGGCGTGTAAAGGGGGAACATGCGTCGTGAGAGATGCAGAGATGGCGGCGCCAGGAGGGCCAGGTGTGAGCCAGGTGGGCAGAGGGAGGCCCCAGGAGGGCTGGCGGACTCACGACATGTTGCCCTTGAAAGACGGCCTCCTCCCTGGCTGTGAAGCCTGCCTGGAAAGGCCAAGACCAGGGGTGTGTGTGTACATCGTGGGTAGGCGGGTGCAGTCTGCGTGTGTGGCTTGTGACGCAGTGTGGGTGTAGTGTACGTGTGTAGCATACAGTGCGTGTTGAGGGTGTGTGTGTGCGTGTGAAGTGCAGGTGTGTAGTTTGGGCATAGTGTGTGTGCACGTGTGTAGCGTGTGTGTGTGGATGTGTGTGTTGTGTGCACGTTCATATGCTTGGGTGTGGCCCTGGCCCGAGCCTCAGCCCCCTCCTGCCACCTCTGTCCTGACCCTAGGGCAGCGGGAAGGGCGGCGGGGAGGGGCCAGGGCACCTGAGGCCGCCAGGGGTGCAGTAAAGTAGGAACGGGGCCAGGTCAGCGCCCAGACTGAGGGAGCATAGAGGCATGGATGGTGCCAGGGCCAGGGGACCAGGAGCCACGGATGGCCACGGGCAAGGTGCAAACTCCCCAGAGCAAGGAGGCACGTTAATTTCCCAGAGATTTGGGACCAAAGCCTGGGCCACGGGCCAGGGCTGAGGACACAGAACGGATCAGACTCCATCTCTGCCCATGAGACGCTCACGCAAGCCTGGCCTCACTGGGTTCCCTACCCCAGCTCCCCACGAGCTCCTACTCACCCCTCAAAGCCTTGCTCAGGTCACTCGCCTCCCTCCATCCTCTGGAGGATTTCTTCCCCTGCTCCACGCTCCCATCACAGCCAGGACCACGTGGTCTGTTGTCACATCTGTCCCCACTGCACCAAGCAAGAACAAGGACGATCTGAGTCCTACTGGGGATCCCGGGGCCCAGAGCAGAGCCTGGGCTGGGAGTCACAGCTGCTCGTTCAACCCCCTCTACCACTGGCTTGCTGTTTAACCTTGGGCAGCCTTGTGCCTCCCCAAGCTTTACTGTCCCCTCGTGTAAGTCGAGGGAAGGGACAGAATGCTTCTATGGTGCCTTTCAACTTAGAACCTTTCTGACCTTCTACCTGGCTGATGGAGACGCCGATAGGGGACAAGAACGGATGTGGAAAGCGCTTTGAAAAGTTCGTAGCAGGAAGCAAAGAGAGAGAGTTTTTCTGTAGAGCAGGAGGAGGGGGGAGTTATGGACAGAAGCTGCAGATGAAAAGGACAGACTCTGGCATTAATGTAGGATGCAGAGCGCCTGTGGAAGCAACAGCGTCAAATATTTACCAAAGCAACATTAAGAATTAACCTTTAGGATGTAGAGGTTTAAAGACCCAGAGCTCCATGGGAAACGCCACCAGGCAGAAGAGTAAAGGGTACGGGCAGGAAGGGTACATGCTGGGCTTGAACAATGATGCCCCCAGAGCCAGGCACAGCTCCCCACGGACCCCTCCTCTATTTCCCACCACCCGCCACAGCAGCCTTCAGCCCTGCATCTGCAGAGGCACCTGGGCAGCACTCCTCAGCCATAAGCCTTTCTGAGGCTCCCGTGGCCTCCAGGATAAGGACAGGCCCTCTGCTCGGCATTCATGGCCCTCTGTATTTTGCTCCTGCCTCTCTGGGCAGCTGAGACCTTTAGGATGGAAAAGAGTGAGCTGCTGAGGTTGGAGGAGATTGAGGTGGGATCGGGGAACATTCCAGGCCCCGGAGTGGCATGTGCAAAGGCACTGAGGCAGAGAGAGCCAGTGCATTCATGCACCAGAAGGAAAGTCGAGGTGCAGGAGTGTGGGGAGAAAGGGGAGCACAGGAGGGGAGGGATGGGAGTTGCAGGGGGTGTCTGATGTGCAGGGCCATGGTGAGGGGTGGGCTTCCTGATCCCGGGACCAGGGAAGCCCTCCAGGGGAGGGACAGGTGCCTTTTTCAAAGCTCCCCCTGGCAGGGAGTGGGGAAGGGAGCTGGCCGTCCAGCAGAGGCTGGCACTGTCTTGCAGGCTGGGTTGTGGCAGGAGCAGAGAAGGAAGCAGACAGCCCACAGGACCAGCTGGTGGATTGGGTGGGGGTGAGGGGCTCCAAAGACCGTGTCCCGGACTCTGGCCTGAGCCACTGGGGAGATGCTGGTGGGATTTTTCCAAGGTGGGGACCCAGGGGCAGGCGTGGCTTTGGGGATCAGCCTTGTGGAGTGTCTGCTGTCTGAGGTGCCTGTGAGCGTGGATGGGGTGATGTCGGTGCCGCACACAAGTCGGGGAGGAGCTCGGAGGAAAACCTGGGTTGAATCCCAGCTTGGACTTGGCCAAGGGGGCTTGTCACAGAATCAGGTCGTGCAGGGGCCAGGAAGTCACCTGGGGAGAGGATGACGTGTGTGGGAAGGGACCAGGGGACGCCGGCAAAGGAGTCTGGGTAGGAGCAGCCCCTGAGGCAGATGGAACCCAGAAGCCCTGAAGACGGGGTGATCCTGGAGCGGCGGGGTCAGCCTCAGATGCCAGGACCGAATGCCCTGCCCTCTGCCCGCCGCTCCCACGATGCCCGTGTCCGTCCCGCAACACAGTCAGCGGCTCCTGCAAACACACGGAGGCGACGGCTTGTCTGACTCCCAAAGGCATCATCTCTCCTTCCCATCCGCCTGGCCTTTTACGCAGCTGGCTTCTCTCTTCAGGAAGAAAGTGAGGTTTCACGTTGGATTCTTTAAAATGAAGCAGTGCCTTATGACCCCAAATCATTCTAATTTGTCCACAAACAAGACCTTTGTTTTGATGGTCTCTCGTTTCTCCTGGAGACCCGGTGACCCACAGCTGGGGTGCGAGGGGCACTTGGGAGAGCGCTGCCCGTCTCACCTGCACCACGGCCTCTCAGGACAGGTGTTTTCTGGCCATTTTACGGATGTGGAAACTAAGGTTCTGAGAGGTCGCTGGCACATTCGAAGTCAAGCAGCCAGTGAGAAGCAACCTGATTCCACGGTCGGGCTCTTTACACTCTGCTGGGAGCACCTCCATGGTGCCAGGTCTCAAGGGGGACTCAGTTAGCCCAAAGCCTCCCCAGCGCACACACATACACACGCGCCACACACATGCACACACACACATACACACACACCACACATACGCACGCGCCACACACAGAGACACTGCTGACATCACACACCCAGACATCCCACACCGACACACACACACACACGCACACACACATACACACACACCACACATACACACACATCACACACATACACACGCGCCACACACAGAGACACTGTTGACATCACACACCCAGACATCCCACACCGACACACACACACGCACACACACATGCACACACACATACACACACCACACATACACACACACCACACACAGAGACACTGTTGACATCACACACCCAGACATCCCACACCGACACACACACACACACACACACACACACACACACGCACGCACCTTCCCCTGCTCAGCCCCTCCTTCTGCACTGGGATCACTGCCCCTCTTCATCCGTCTAGAGGACCAACAAGCTGTCTTGCTAAAGGCAAAATAAAAATTTCCTAGAGGGTCTCTAACGTCCCCTTTGTGAAACGCTTGCCCCGCCCACTTCACAGGACATCCATGCCCTGAGCGCCTTCTGCGGGCGAGGCACTCTCACACGCTCTGCTTCCTGGGAGCCTCACGAGGTCCCCACTTAGCAGAAGCGTGAACCCAAACTCCCGGAGTAGGTGACGGACAGCGGGTGACGGCAGTGAGCGAGGACACAGGCCGAGTGTCTGCTGGGACCCCAGGGGCCTGGGCCCTGCCTCACTCCGGGCAGCTCTCGCCTGAAGCAGGGGAGGACGGAAGGAAGCCCTGATCCAGAGAAGGCTGATCGCTCTGAGGGTCGTGGAGCCTGACCGTGTCTGCAGGACTAGAGTGAGGGACCCCGAGGCCGAGCTGGCAGCAGGGGGAGGAGGAGGCCAGAAGCAGGTTACGGGCTCAGGAGAGGAAGAGCCTCCTGCCAGGAAGCCTCCCTTCACAGCCCAGCAGCTCTCCTCACTAGGTAGTGAGCTCCCCATCACTGGGGCATGCAAGGTGAGACCAGAGGCTCATTTCCTGAGGTTGTTCACGGCTTCCGAGTTGAAGTACATAAAGTGCCCATCTCGATGCTACAGCGTGGTGAATTTCAATCCGAAATTGAAACATCCCAACACCCAGAAGGCTTCCTCGCGTCCCCTCGGCACCACTCCTCTGACATCCAGCCCCTGAGTGGTTTTGCACAACCGTGGGCTGTTCCTAGGCTGGCATTGGCTGGTGTGGGGCCTGGGGTCAGTGTCTCTCACGCAACATTTCATCTATGAGGTGAATTCCTCCGTGTTGTTGGGCATATCAAGAGCCTGTTCTTTTTCAGTGCTGTGTAGTACTCCATCATACAGATGTAGCACGCTCTGCTTATCCCTTTGCCTGTTGAGGACATTTGGGTCGTTTCTATTATCCGTAAAGCTGCTCTGAACCTTCACAGCCAAGTACTCTGGTGAACGGGTGACCACGTTTCTCTTGGGTGTCGTACAAGTGTCCTGGGGCTGCTGCAACCAGTGACCACGAACTCAGTGGCTTAGAACAGCACAAATTATCCTCTTATAGTGCTGATGGGCAGAAGTTCAACGTGAGCCTTGTGAACCCCTAATATTCAGGTGCTGGCAGAGCTGGTTCCTTGGAGGTTCCGGGGAGAATCTGTTCCCTGGGCTTTGCCAGTTTCTGGAGGTGACCTGTGTTCCATGGCGTGTGGGCCCTTCCTGCGATGGCATCACTTCGACCTCTGCTTCCATCCTCACATCTCTTTCTCTGACTCTGACCCTCCTGCCCCCCTCCTTTAAGGACCCTTGTGATGACCCCAGGCCCACCCGGTAACCAGTCTCCCCGTCACAAGGCCCTTGACCCATTCACACCGGCAGAATCCCTTTCACCACGTGAGGCCACATTCACAGCCTCTGGGGATGAGGATGGAGACCTCTCTGGGGGCCTGGGTTCTACCCACACAGGTGTATGTGTACCATCAGGGGACAGGCATATTCAACTTCAGCAGGTACAGCTCCCCAGTTTCCCAAAGCAGGTGAACCATTGTGCGCTCCCCAGGTCGTGGGTGAGAGTTCCTCCCCCACCTCACCAGTCTTTCTCATCTTAGCCCTTTGTTTCAGGGGGCTTGTAGGGCAGCTCCCTGTAGTCGTTTTACGTTGCATCTTCTCCACGCTCGCGTTTCACTTTCTATCATCATTACCGAGCACACCTCCTCCATGCCACCCCCCATGACCACACCTTCTGCCACTAAGAGGCCACCATCTGTGCCGGGGGACTCTGCTCTCCCCTCCGTGGCAGTGCCCTCCTACCACCCTGGTGGTCCCGCATTGTTCGCCCCTTTGTGAGGAGTGGTCAAAGCGTCTCCACCTCTCAGGTTGCTGTGAGGACGCAATAGAAATTGAGCTGAAGGCTCCTGTCCCCACTCCCGGCTTATCGTCCCCACTAGATCCAGGCTGAGCTCTTATCAGTGCCGTGGGCACAGTATCTGCAGCTCACCTGGCAATGTAGCCATGCTGTGCCTCGTGAGGCCTCTGCTTTTATCCTGAGCAGTTACTGTGACAGATTCTCCGCCTTCTGGAAGCGTCCATTGTTATGCAAATTGCCAGGAGCTCTGTCTTATCTCCCCAGTTAGGTTGCAGAAGCCAGCTGGAGACCCTCCTTATCCTGCTGGGCCCCATCCGGGTCCCAGCGCTGCATCCTCTCTCCAGGGCAGCGGTGCCTGCTGTTCAGCTGGCCCCCCCACAGCCAGCCTAGCCAGGCCACCACCCGGCACCTGAGGGGTGGCAGTGCGGCCCAGTGGCCGGCAGCACAGGCTGGACTCCTGGCTCCACCACTACCCAGATATGTGACTCTGCGCAAGTCACACTACCTTCCTGAGGCTCGGTTTCCTCACCTGTAAATAGGGGAAATAGGGCTACAGCTGTTGGGAGAGCGAAGTGAGACTAGGCATAGAAAGTGCCTGGGGCTTCCCTGGTGGCGCAGTGGTTGAGAGTCCGCCTGCCGATGCAGGGAACACGGGTTCGTGCCCCGGTCTGGGAAGATCCCACATGCCGCGGAGCGGCTGGGCCCGTGGGCCATGGCCGCTGAGCCTGTGCGTCCGGAGCCTGTGCTCCGCAGCGGGAGAGGCCCGCAAAAAAAGAGGCCTACTGCAAAAAAAAAAAAAAAAAAAAGAAAGTGCTTGGACAGTGCCCAGCCCAGAAGAGATACCCCATCACAGAAGCCCTAACTCTGACCTTTCTTGGGATTAGGAAGGATCTTCCACGTCTACGTCCCAGAGCCCTGGGATCTCGTGTAGGGCCTTCACCTGGCAGTTGAAGTGCTCCGTGGCTGCCTGTCTAGCCTCAGCCCACCAGGAAGATCCTGCGTCACCTGCTGTGACCCTCTGACTGGCCTGGGCTCAGGCTGCCCCCTCCTCCTGGTGTGCCTTCCCCCACTTCCCGACATGAGTTTTCCCTGGGTCCCCGCCCCCATCCAAGCCACGCCCCCAGCCACTCAGCACTGACACAGTGCGGATCTGTCGCTCTCGTTTTAGGGTCCCAGTGTGGCTCCCCCCAGCTCAGAGCCCTCGAGGGCTGGGCCCACTCCTTCCAGGTCTGTGTCTCAGCCCCCAGCCCAGGCCTGGCAGAAGATGCTACCAGCAGCGGCTTCCAGAGGCATCATTCTGCTTTGGTCTCCACTGCGTGGGGAGCCATTGTTTCTGAACCAGTTCCCCAGTGATGGACATTTCTTTGATCCTCATCCTCCGCTTTTACCCACATTACTGCAATAAATGAGCTTGTAAGGATTTTGCCCTTGTGAGCGTATTTGTAGGATAGTGGTTAAGTGGAATTACTGGGTCAGAGGGCGTGCGCATCTATAACTTGGGTGCGCGCCAAGCTGCCTTCCAGGAGTGACCTGACGTCCCTCCCACCAGCACAAAGCAGAGGTTTCCCCCCCAAACCCAGCAAACACGTGGTGCGCTCAACCTTTTGATCTCTGCAGACGTGATGAGTGGAGGAGTGTAGACGCTTCCCTTGAGCTGTGCTCTGGAACGCCTTCTCATTATGGCTTTCATTTGCGTTGCTCTTATTTTATAGACTTTGGATTTGCCGTTGGACAGTTTCTTTCTGGCATTGCTTTGTTTAGATTCACTTTTCCTGGATTCTCTGGGCGGTTTCTATTGTCTTGGAAATTCACCCATCTCATCCAAGTTTCTGATTTTTGCTGCACAGGGTTGAGTGGGTAGGTTGTGTGTTCCCCCCATCTTTCCTGAGCGCCAGCTCTGTGCCAGGTGTCGTTATTGGTCCTGGGGGTAGAGTAGTGGGCCAGCTCCCATTTATATAGAGGCTACAGACAATTTAAAATACGTGTGGAATTCCCTGGTGGTCCAGTGGTTAAGACTCTGCGCTTCCACTGCAGTGGATGTGGATTCCACCCCTGGTCAGGGAGCTCGGATCCCACATGCAGGGCGGCACGGCCAAATAACAAATAAAATATGTGGACTGTTAGATGGTGATAAGTGCTAACGAGAAAAACACTATGAGAGCAGGGAGGGAGTTGATGATGGAGTCCAACTTTCAATAAGGTGGTCAGAGAAGGTCTCAGTAAGAGGTGACTTGAAGGACGAAAGGGAATAGACACGTGTTTATCTGGGAAAAGAGAGGGAAGCATGCTGGTGCAGGTGCTGTCTTGGTCTAAGTTCTTGGAGAAACACAACCAGTAGGATAGATATCGATACAGATATAGATATAGTATAGACACAGATGTAGATATCTATATATAAATCTAGATTATAGATAGATATCTATATATAAATATATGTCTATATATAATACAGATAAAATATGTGTAACCTACACAGAGACAGCTATATATATAAAGAGACATTCCAAGGCATTGCCTCGTGCAGATTTGGAGGCTGAGAAGTCCCAAACCTGTACTTGGCAAGCTGGAGATCTCGCAGGGCTGATGGCCCAGGACCACTCCAAGTCTGAAGGCCTGAGAACCAAGAGAGCCAATGGTGTAAATTCCAGTCCAAATCCAAGTCTGAAGGCAGGAAAAGACTGATGACCCAGCTCAAAGACAGGAAGGCAGAGAGGGAATTCTCCCTTCCTCTGCCTGTTTCTTCTACCCAGGCCCTCAGTGGATTGGAGAAGGCTTACCTGCCTTGGGTAGGTGATCCACTTGACTCAGTCCACAGATTCAAAGACGGATCTCATCCAGAAACACCCTCACAGACACACCCAGGACCACGTATGATCAAATATCCGGGCACCACCCCCTGTGGCCCAGTCAAGTTGACACGTAAAATGAGCCTTCGTGGCTGGAGTGGAGTGAGCAAAAGAGAGAAGATAAGGGATGTGACCAGAGAGGATGGAGAGGAAGGTCTTTGGCTTCTACTCTGAGTGAGACGGGAGCCAGTGAGGGTTTTGAGCAGAGGAGGGACATGACATGACATGGATTTTCACAGGATCCCTCTGGCTGCTGTATGGAGAGTAGACAGAAGAGCTTGATAAGCGAGGAGGCCATGGTAGAAGCAATGGAGGTGGCAGAGGGCAAGGTTCATGGATACATCTGAAGGATTTACTAGTGGACTGGATTTGGGGATGAGAGAAAGAGATGCTCTGGGAATCTGTTGGAGTTGTATTTACTGAAGTCAGGAAAATTGTGGGAAAAGCTGATTTGGGGCAGAGGATCAGGATTTTAGTTTTGAGCATATTAAGTTTGAGATGTCTATTAACTATACAGTTGGTGATGTCAAGTAGACAGTTTGAAGCTACGGTGTGAGCTTGAGGCTGAAAGAGACATTAATGTATGTAGAGTAGTTAATTCCTTGGGAGGAGATGATTTCCTCAGGAGTGAGTAGAGATGGAAAGGAGAAGAGGAGACCGAGAAGATGGGGAGGGACCCACGGGGGAGCCTGAGAAGAAGCAGCATGAAAATTAGGAGGAGAACCAAGAGAGGGGCCTGGAGTGTCCTGGAAGCAGGAGAAGTGATCACCTGTGTCAGTGCTGCCAAGGGGACAAGTAAAAGGAGGACCGAGAATTGACCACTGGATTTAGCAACATGGAGGTCTTTGGTGACCTTAACAAGGGTAAACCCTGCAGAATAGTTGGGTCAAAAGCCTATCTAGAGGGGTTAAGAGATAGTGGAGAAGCGGAATTGGAAAGGAAAAGTACAGATAACTTCTAAGTGGTCACTTTCTCCTTCTGCTTTATTAAAGTCACCAACAGTTAATGTGTCCTGTTTTTCAAAAAGAGTAAGAAATTGTATTTATTTATTCATTTCTTCCTTTTATGTGTTTAACTTCATCTCAGTTTTAATTTATCAAGTGCTTTCCTATGCCTTCCTTCGGTATTTTGCCTTTTTTTCTAATTTTTGAGCTGGATAGCTAATTCATGTTCTCTTATTTATTAATATAAATATTTAAAGCTATAAATTTTCCTCTGAGTATTGCCTTGGCTGCATCTCACAAGTTCTGAAATGTAATCTTTTTATTTTCATTATTGTCTAGATATTCTGCAACTTTGATTTTTTGCTCTATCTTTGACACAAGAGTTATTTTAAAGCATTTTAAAACTTCTTGCGTTTTGTTTTGTGGTTTTGTTATTAACATTTTCAAATTCTAGTGTATTGTGATCAGAGAATGTTGCCTTACATCTACTTTTTGGAATTTAATTTCTTTGTGGCCTGATAATTGCTTTTTGTGTGTGCATTTTCAAGAGCATTTGAACAGAAGGAAGATTCTGTTTAATACACACACATAGGGCTTCCCTGGTGGTGCAGTGGTTAAGAATCTGCCTGCCAATGCAGAGGACACAGGTTCAAACCCTGGTCCGGGAAGATCCCACATGCCACAGAGCAACTAAGCCCATGCGCCACAACTACTGGGCCTGCACTCTAGAGCCCACAAGCCACAACTACTGAGCCCGCATGCCACAACTACTGAAGCCCATGTACCTAGAGCCCATGCTCCACAACAAAGAGAAGCCACCGCAATGAGAAGCCCACGCACTGCAACGAAGAGTAGCCTCTGCTCGCCACAACTAGAGAAAGCCCATGCACAGCAATGAAGACCCAATGCAGCCAAAAATAAATAAATTAATTAATTAAAAAAAAACACACATACTATGTTATTAATTAGGTTATTTGGCTCTCTATACCTTATTTATGTTTTTGTCAACTTAATCTGTGAGGGACTGAGAGAGGTGAATTAAAATGCACCAATATTAACATACTCTGTCTTTTTCTTCCTACATTTTCAGATTTCTTGCTCTATGAACGTTGAGGCTATGTTATTCGGTGCAAAGACACTCATTACTTTAAGTCTTCATGGTGACTCTCATCCTTGATCCCCACACAATGCCGTCTTTTTCTCATTCTCTATTTCTTGCCCTGACTTCAGCTCTGTCTAACATTCAGATCAAGACCCCTGCTTTCTCTTGGTTTGCACTTGTTTTGTTTCTGCCCATTCTTTCTTGTGTAATTGTGGCAAAACACATAACAAAATTTACCATTTTAACCACCGTACCGTCCAGTGGCATTAAGTACATTCTCACTGTTGTACAACCTCACTACCGTCCATCTCCAAAACTTTTCCATCAACTACTCATCTTATTATATGAAACCATTCTGAATGATTCTACCGTCAGTGGATTTTGCTTGTAAACCATTCTGAGTCTTTTTTTTTTTCCAGCAAGTGTGTGTGGCTCATCAACATTTACTAATACAGCAGCTACATTTAGTCTTAGTTCTGTCATCATAGTTTATGACATGCTTTATGCTTTTATAGTTTTTGTGGGGGTTGTCAATTTTCACCATATGGCCTCTGTTTTCTTTGTTTTCTTTTTTGTTTATATATCTTCTGACAATTTGGAAAGCTGTGTTTTTCATCCCATAGTTATCTTCATAATTATACTGTCATATGATATCCTTAATCCTCTATTTCTTTAGACACTGTTTATTTTCTCCCTACTATGAATGATGCGCAAATTAGAACATATCTACTCTCCCTCCCGTTCTCTCACTTCCATCAAATGATTTTAGTTGATTATATTATATTAATTTTTCCATTTACCTTTGTACCTCTAATGTTATTTCCATCTCTAACTGATCCTTTTGGACTCCCAACTATAAGCAAATAAGACATAGTTTACATATGTTACCTCCCTCTTTCTGACCTCCACCTTCCCTACTGTAGTTGATATTGGTTCTCTGTTTCCTTTTTTGTTCTTTTCTGTAACAGTCACAATACATTAGTTTCAGACATAGACCTACAGTTAAATAGATTCTCATTGCTAGTACTCTTGCCAGAGTTGCTCTATTTACCCTTCGTTATCCTAAGGTATAGGATGTTATCCTTTATTATCCTCTTTGTATCCTCTGTTAATTTATGCAAGAAGGGCTCATGGGAGCTATAATTCAAAAATGTGTTTTTAGAAGTTTTTCTGTTGACTTTATACTTAAAATCGGGTTCATCTGGGCTTTCAATTCTTGCTTCATTCATTCATTCAACAAAGACTTATTATGTGTACCAGTTACTGCTCCAGACCCTGCAATGCAAAAACGAACACAACACACAAATACCTTGACCCTCATGTAGCTAATTTTCTAGTTGGGAGAGACAAACAATAAGCTAGACCAGGGCCTCCCTGGTGGTGCAGTGGTTGAGAGTCCGCCTGCCGATGCAGGGGACACGGGTTCGTGCCCCGGTCCGGGAAGATCCCACATGCCACGGAGCGGCTGGGCCCATGAGCCATTGCCGCTGTGCCTGCGCGTCCAGAGCCTGTGCTCCGCAACGGGAGGGGCCACGACAGTGAGAGGCCCGTGTACCGCAAAAAAAAAAAAAAATGCTAGACCAGTAAGTAAAATATTTGGTGTACTGGATGGAGAATGATAAAGCAGGTAATGGGGGACCACAGAATCTGTCACCCAGAGCCCAGTGATGCAGATGGGGTGTTGACTCTGCCATTGGAGTATCAAGCCCTCTGGAAAGATGGACTTTGTTGGCTTAACCCCTCCATCATCTTCCCCCCTTGCCCCTGGAACACACTGGAGTCTGGTGGAAGATGGCTTATCTGTTAGTAGCTGTAATCAGATACAAGTTGCAGAAACCCAACTACAGTGGTGTGGAGGTGGACAATCTGGGGCTGCCACCAGAACCAGGTTTCTCCCTGCTTCCCGCTCCAGCCACATTAGTGAAGGTCCTTTGTTATGCTCTTCCTCTGGATCCATGTCCCCTTCCCAGTAGACTTCCACTTGCATAGCATTGGCCAGAGTGGGTATGTGACCACTCCGGTCTGCAAGGGAGTATGGGAAGGTGAATATTTGTGACTGGGTAATTACCCCTCTAAATGGCTATAGGACAGGGGATTCACTGTGTCTGCCAGAGATGGAGTTTGTATTTCTGTTCCTCGTTATCCTTGTTTGGAGGTGATCTCAAGAGGAGAAAGAACAAAGGCAACTCAACTCTGCCAATCAAAGCTGTAAGTGCCCCGTGGGCTGGCGTTTACACTCTTGACCTTATCCCAGTGATCTCGTGACCTGTCCATGTGCCCTGGGTGTCCTGGTTTCCTCTCCATGGCTTTGTACAATATGGTCCTATCCAGTGGTGTACCACCAAGGTTTACAATGGTTCTTTTTATTATTATGAGTGTTATCTGTATCTGTTCTTAATATTTTCTAGTTTGTTATAACAAGGGTGACCATCTGGTTTATCATCCAAAGTAGAATACTTTTGAGGCTGAAAAGGGAACAATATTAAAAATTTTGTCAGAACAATAAGTATTAACTGGGACTATCCTAAGCTAAGACATATAATCACCCTGGTAACCGTTGAGGTAAAAAAACACTGTTGGTTTTATAAGTTTTTTTTTTAACATCTTTATTGGGGTATAATTTCTTTACAATGGTGTATTAGTTTCTGCTTTATAACAAAGTGAATCAGTTATACATATACATATATCCCCATATCTCCTCCCTCTTGCGTTTCCCTCCCTCCACCCTCCCTATCCCACCCCTCCAGGTGGTCACAAAGCACCGAGCTGATCTCCCTGTGCTATGCGGCTGCCTCCCACTAGCTATCTGTTTTACATTTGGTAGTGTATATATGTCCATGCTACTCTCTCACTTTGTCCCAGCTTACCCTTCCCCCTCCCCATGTCCTCAAGTCCATTCTCTAGTAAGTCTGCGTCTTTATTCCCGTCCTGCCCCTAGGTTCATCATGACGATTTTTTTTTTTTTTTAGATTCCATATATATGTGTTAGCATACGGTATTTGTCTTTCTCTTTCTGACTTACTTCACTCTGTATGGCAGACTCTAGGTCTATCCACCTCATTACAAATAGCTCAATTTCGTTTCTTTTTATGACTGAGTAATAGGTTTTATAAGTTGATCTGGTTTTGTCTTACAGATTGAAAATTGTATCTTTGTATCTGTCCTCTCTGTTCTAATAATTAGCCTGTTGATTCTCTTGGGTTTTCTATGTACGTGATCTGCCAATAATGGTAATTAGGGTTCTTCTAGCCCACTCCTGACACTCTATGCTCTTTTCTTGTCTTATTGCTTGGGCCAGGGACACTAGTGCTGTATGAAACCATAGTGATAGCAGACCTGCTTGTCTTGCTTCCAGCTTTAAAGTCAAACAGGTCTCAATAACTAGAAGACAAAAACATGTCATGTGCTCAGAGAAAAACCTGGGTTCTCCTGGAACTGAGGCCAGAGAGAAATGTCCCCAGTGCATCACCATGGAGGAGACACCATGTGATACTTTGTTCCTTTCTGCTTCCCTAGAAAACCCTTTTGCCATGCCTCAGGATGGGGGAGGTGAGACCCAAAGCACCTGGCTCAGCCTCCGAGAAGTACCGCTTCAAGACGCCAGGGAGAGCCAAGACGGCCGCGGTGGTGGCAGAGGAGAAAACGCCACCTGTGCCCGAACCCTTCCTCGGACTTCTAGCACTACGAGCAAACTCAGGGGTGGGGGCCGGGTGCAGGGGGGGGCTTCTGAGCCACCCGTCCGCAAGCAATAGTCCCATTTTGGGCCAGTGGTTTCTGAGAGATGGCGCCATGGTGGACTCAGGATGACCGACACAACTGCTCCGGCCAAGCGAAGCCGGGAGGATTCAGGCCATGTGTCGTACCCGTGCGTGGTTCCCTTGCCTCTGCTCCCTCCAGTAGTGGCCTGTGGGCCTCTCTGTGTCAGAATATTGAATGTGAGTGTGTGTGCGTGCGTGTGCGTGTGATCAGGGGTATCCTTTTTGTTTGTTTGATTGGTTTTATTGGGGTCCCCCCAAGTTCTCTGATGGGCCTGAGTCACCTTGTGCTGGGGGTCTGGCCCTGCGTCCAGGCTCCAGCTTCTTGCTGCAGCTGTGAGCCAGATGGAGTTGGCAAGCACAGGGCACAGCCACACTGTGTCTCAGGGGGTGTTGGGGATGCGAAATGCCGGTGGGGTTTCGTTCTTATGGAATTTGTTCCCATAATGACAGTGATAACGAGAGACACGTCTCAGGCCATCCTCGGGGCAGGCATTAGATTATCTTCACGTACGCCCTCTCTCATCACCTGGGAGGTGGGTGGGATGAACTCCCTGCAGAAATGGCCCATGTCTCACAGCCGGGAGGAGACCAGTCCTCGGTTTGACCTCAGAGGTATAAGAACCCAAAGTCCAAGCTCCCCAGCCCAGGGTACCCCCAACACAGTCCCTGGAGCATCCCCCCAATGGCTTCTCAGTGGATGGGCCATCACCCAAGCTCTCTACCGTCGCTTCCCCAGGACCCTCCTACACACAGCACATTCTGGTTAAGCACCTACTGTCTGCCAGCCCTCTGCTGGGCAGCGATCGGGAAGGGAGATGAGTCAGGCTGGCCTCGTCCCTGCCCTGTGGGAGCCGCATCTGGTGGGAGAGACAGACACACAGATCTTTGCTGGACAGAGTGATGAGCACTGTGGAAATGCAGAGGGGAAGGTTCTAGAAGCCCTTCCCATTTAAGGAGGGACTTCCACAAAAACTTGGATGCCCGTAACATCTGTCCACAGAGCTCACCACTGTCACCACCCACCCCGCCAGCCCGGGGGCACACACACGGAAGGGCCTGACCTAGGAAACGATCACATAAATCCCCGAGGGCCAGGGTGGCAGTGTAGACACCCTCATTCCCCTAGTGTTAGTGAAGCCAAAATCTCCCCCAGTGCCCAGCTGGGTGGGCCCGGCTCCTCTGCTCACGTACCCTCACCTAGCAGGACCCAGTGTCTTCCACAGACCCTCTGCCCATCAGACGTGGCAGTGAGCAGGCAGGCCCCTGCTCGTGGTGCTGGTGTCCTAGCTGGGGGAGAGGACAGGGGAGAAATAAGCAGTGAATAAGGAAGGTAGCAATAGCAGTGAGCCCTAAGCCGAGAATTTGGTCAAAACAATGTTCATGGGGGTCCTCTTGAGCTTGGGTGGTCTGGGAAGGGCTTTCTGAGCAGGCTAAGCCCAGCTCTGAATGATAAGCAAGAGCCAGCCATGGACATTAAAGATATTCCAGGCAGAAGGAACAGCTAGTGCAAAGGCCCTGAGGCAGCAACTAGCTTGATGCTTTCAAGGAACCAAAAGAAATCCAGGTTGGCTGGGACACAGAGGAAGGGTGGAAAGAGAGGTGGGTGAGAGCCCAGATGCCGTGGTCCGCTGTGAGTCACCTTAGCCTGGAAAAACATAACACCTGTCCTTCGATAAAGCAGAAAGAAGTTTCCAGGGTGTCAAGCGTTTTCCATCCAGCCTGGCTTTTCGTCCTCTCAAAGCCCATAAAGAAGGGACTCTCCCCATTTCGTGGCCTACAGTGCTGAGCCTCAGATGGGTCAGGTGGCTTGCCCAAGGTCACACAGGCAAGCTAAGGAAGACCCAGACCTGTGGCTTGAGTCCCACCTTCTCCAGACAGTGCCGCCAGGGCCCGGGTGTACAGCTTTGGCAGAGGCAATGTCAGAGAACCTCCGCTTGGGGTCTTGATTAGGGATAGGCGTGGCTTCCTTTACCCTGGACGCTGAGACACGCCAGGACCTGCCCCTGGGCCTTGTCCATGCGGAGCAGTAGTCGCCATGGAGGGGAGCTCAGCATCATTCAGCCCAGCTGGATCAGCAAACACCTGCATCCCAAGTGCATGGCCTCGAGAATCAGAGAGACCTGAGCCTTGGGGAGAGCGGTGTGGGCACAGACACTGACAGCAGTGTCTGCGCTGAGAGCAGTGTGACCCCAGGCAAGTTCTGTGCCTTCTCTGCCTTGACTAAAAGAAAGGGCTGTCGAAGCCCTTCCCACTTAAGGCGGGGCTTCCACAAAAACTTGGATGCCCGCAACATCTGTCCACAGAGCTGACGTCAGCTCCGCAGGGACTTTTAGGGGGCTTGCTTCTCTGGCTTCCTGCGGTTCTGGGGCTGCTCGTGCGGCTGTTCATACGGAGACGCTTCCCCTGCCAAGAAGGAGCTGGCCTTGCCTCTCTGCCCCGAGCACTAGAGCCAGAGGTCACTGTCACAGAGACCAGCAAGGGCTAGGGTTCCCCTGATCTGCATCCCTGGGCTTGAGAACTTGCCAGGCGCTGCTCCCGACTCCACCAGAGGTCTTTCCAGGAGCAAATGATGACCCCGTGGAGGTTTACCGTTGCAGCCGGGCTGGGGATCAGAACCCTCTGTGGTGTGCAGGCGGCCCCTCATCGTGAAACAGACACCACAGACTTAGCAAACGGACACAGGGCAGCCTGGGACGCAGGGGGTGGAGTGCAGGGGCCCACTCGCTGCCCCTTCCCCGCTGGGTGGTATTGGGCAAATCGCTTCACCTCTCTGAGCCTCACCTGTCAAGTGTGTGGGGTGTTGGCGTGGGACGGAGTGGCTGAGGGGAGAGGGCTGTGTGCGTGGGTGTGAACGCCCATCTGAAAGGCACACGTGTGCGGTTCATTCCCTCTTAATGTCAAGGGCTCCTCAAAGCCCCTGGGACACGGGCCATCCTGACAAAAACCTGCCCCATCCTACCATGGCAGGCAGACGCGCCAATGAGTAGTGTCCCTGAGAATAAGATGCAGGGCAGTGACAGGTTCAAGTAGAGATTTACAGAGTTAGTGTTTTTTAGTGACTCCCTAACCTGATTTTTCGAGCTGCCTAGTTTTACTTTTTACTGTGAGCTTCTGGCTATAACCACATAATTTGTAAAAATCACCATAATAATACTACGAAAAGCAAAACAAAAAGAAGAGAGAGAAGATGGCAATGTACCCGCTGAGGAGCTTGTCTTTGACTCCCTGTATTTGTAAGGACTTTTTCCCACTGGGAACTGTGTGTTATAACGAGCAGTTTTATGCTTTCCTTCTCATCTGTGTATAGCGTAATTGTGCGTTTTGGAATCTCTACGCAGAACCAATACCTGGTAGCACCCATGGGCCTCTCTGCCCCCACCTGAACCTCTGAGATCCCCCTGCACCTCAAGGAGCAGCCCACTAGCTCAGAAGGGCCTGGGGCCGCCAGCTGCCAGCCCGACATCTGATGCTGACCGGGACCTATAGGAAACAGGCCTTAACTGAAAGCACACGCACACGCACACACACACATGCACACGTGTGATTCTGCAGGTAGATCCCGTCTCTCTGATGAGCCCGTCTCTGATGCTTTAGAGAAAGAGCAGGTAGGCAGCTAGCATTCCTGGAGTGGGGGCCTTTCTCCTCTTCATCCAAAAAACCCTTCCGGCAAATTCATCCCCAGGGCTAGAAAGGAGGGCTTGGGGGAATCAGGGGAAACACAGCCAGGAATGGGGGTTAACAGGCTTCTTCTACCAAGAGATGCTTCTCAGCTCACCGTCAGATCAAAAGCTCCCTTTAGGCCATCCCGTCACATCGAGCCTGGCACCATCTCCCACGCGCCCAGCAGACCCCCAGACCCCTGTCCGCACCAGGCCGGTGTCCCAGCCCTCTGCTGTCCCTCCGGACCACGGTCCCTGCCCAGGCCCTGGCTCCTGGCTCCTCTGACACCCCATTTACTGTGTCTCCTAGAGGTCGTGCCATAAAAGAAGATTAGTTTCCCAGAGTCACAGACTTTTTGAAAATTGTTGATTGATTTATTTTCATTTTTTCAGCTTTGCTGATTGGTCCCCACCGACGGCAGGAGCCATGCCTTAGGTGGCCCTCAGAGGTGAATTTACAGATTCCGCAGCGGTCCAAGTTGACATGATAGCCCCGAGAGGAGTTGCTGGGGGCATTTCTTGTCCATGTGGAGGGGCAGCCACGTCACCGCAGACACGTCTGGGTGGCCCCCTCTCTGCGGCAACCTTGGGGGATTCTTATCTTACCGCTCACCTGGCGAGCATAGACAGTGTCTACCTGTCCCCACTGGCCATCTGCAAGGTCAGCGGGGCAGCCACCCACCCAGTGAGTGGGTGACACTCTGGTCACTGCCACCTGCAGCCCCAGAACTCACCACCAGGCTGGGGTGATGTCCTGTCCCCTCCAGAAAACAAACACGGCACACCCTCCGTCTGACCGATGCCACGCCAGGCTCCCCAGCCCCTCCTTACAGCACAAATGCAGCACCAGATGGTGATTAAGTGAATGCACGCAGCTTTGGAGCCCGTGGCCTGAAAACTTGAATGTTGAGTTGAGCAGTCAGGTGAGGTAGGAGATTCTAGAAATTCCATTTGGTCATGCATGCATTCATTCATCTATTCAACAAATATTTACCCAGTGCCCCTCTGGGAGCTATTCCTGCTGTAGACGGAGATGTCAGGGAACATGCAGTGTCTGAGGGAGAGGCTGGGATCACCTGTGAAATGACTTGTTGTGCCTAACGGTTAGGAATGTTCAAATTCATAAAGAGAATAAGTGACCTTGGAGGTGGCATGTCTCCCCCCTCTCCCCACCCCCAGCATCTTTTCAGTCCAAGATGTTGCCAGACAGTTGGTGCTAGATAGATGCTTGATGAGTGAGCAGCTTTGACTATTAGTTACACTCTACCTAAAACTCCTATCTTCACGTCAAAGCCCTGACCTGTTTGCCCTTGACGGACTGAAATTCAGGGCTGCTGCAGTGCCCACCTCCAGGGGGCACCGTTTCTATAGACTGTGCTGTGAACAGTGACCCCAGGGATGGTGCAGTAAGGCGCCCTGTGAATTGCCCTAAACTGCTCTCCGAAATGTGCAGGATCCCATCAAAGTCAGCGAACCCCAGGAAGGGTCACCGTGCACATGACCAAAACTTACAGATTACACGGCCTCTGTGGGCATCCAGTGTGGTCACAACCGGAGCCAAACTGGTGTCCCCAAGAGAATCTCTTCTTGGAAACTCACCTCAAGTTCTCACCTCGGTTCCTTCCTGTCTCTTCCCCATCTTCTAGGTTAAAGCTAGTGGGATACGTCACTGTCAAATAACCAAACAGTCAGGGTCTGGGTAATGGGCAATAACTAAGTGGGGACTGCGAGAGTGGGGGGCTTTGTCACCCTGACAAGGTAGGACCCCCCCCCCACCCGAGGTCGGCGTGTCCTCCCCAGGATCAGCCGGACAAGGGCGCAGACACCATGGGACAGACTTGTCTCTTTCCTGTAAACCCCTACTTCACGTGAGCAGGCGTGGGGTCTCTCTGAGAGCTGATAACCGGGAAAACCAAAAACCAATAATATTCCTAATAAGAATATAATGTAATAATAATAATGATGATGTGTTTTACACGGACCGCTGTTGCACTGCTTCTGTCTTTATACACAGTAGTTTTTATAAAGAAAGATGTCCTTAGGTTTTAATAAAGGAGTGTCACGTCAACTCTTCCCTGTATTAAAATTTGCTTTAATGTTTCAAAAATGTGCTCGGGGGAAGCCGCGCTCACAATCGTGGTCACTCTGTCGGGAGGGTGGACGGCCAGGGCCTGGGGTCTCAGCTAAGAAGCTGCTGGGGTGCTGTTAGGGGCAACTAATCACATGGGTCCCTCCGGGAAGCCTTAGAGGGTCCAGCCCAAGGGCAGATGGGGAGGCCTGATGGACACCACCTCCCAGAGGGCAAGATTGAGGTCGGAAAGGAGACAGAGCCTCCAAAGGGGCACTGGAGGGCGGCAGGAGGGGCTGCAAGCCGCGGGCCGTCAGCGACGATTGCTGGGGATGCAGCGCCATCCCCTCGCAACCCCCACCCCCAGCACCACCCCCTTCCCCTGCGCCCGAGGCTGGTGCAGCGTGAGAGCAGCTCTGCGGGTCAGTGTGTTTCCAGGCCTGGCTCAGAAGACAGACCCCAGTGGCTGAGTCCACCTCCAGCCGGTGGGTCCACGGAGGAAGACCAGACCCCCTGCTCCAGCAGGGACAGACACACTTATTGGGCAAATAGGGGTTTTGCACCTCCAACAACTGTCGCCCAAGGGGGCCACGTTGGAGCCTCTCCACCCCCTCCTCAACCTCATTCCCAATTTGGCCAGAGCAGTGTCCCTCCGGGCCCAGCTCAGCTCAGAATTTCTGTCTTAAGTGCTAGTCAACGCTTCCTGCCACCCCAATGGACTTGAGTCCCATGGGATGGCGCAGACTCTCAGCACACACCCTCCTCCCCGCCAACACCACCAGCCTCGCGGCTGGGGCAGAGGAAAAGGACCGGGAAGAGGCCAGGGTTGACGTCACTGCTGTGTTGCGGGCACGTTCTTGGGTCACGTTGAGGCTTTTTGGAGAGCCCCGTGGAGGTCTTCCATGCCCCTGTTTCCAGGCAAGGAGGACCGGGCCAGGACACAGCCACATGCACACACGCACATACACACACTTACACACCTCCCTGCCTTGGCACTGGGGAGCGGACAGAATAACCTTCTGAGTGAAGATTGTGCTAGAAAGCTGCCTTCTCTCTCCCAGTTGTCCCTTACCCTAGAGCAGGGTCATTTCTGGCCCCAGCTGGCAGGGGTGACAACGTGAGAAGGGCTCCAGACGCTTCAGGGTCTTGGGCACCCAGCCGAATGTCTCAGACTTGAGTGTATGGGCAGTGAGGAGCCATGGGCAGGCTGGGGGCAAAGGAGAGACACCACCCGTGGAACAGCAGCATCTGAGCATGGAAAGGATGCACTTCTGGGCAGGACTTCATAAGCTGGTGGCCGTCAGCGGCGGCGGATGAGCTGAGCATGGCTTGCTCCCACCCTGCTTGTTCAAGGACCTCCACAGCTTCCATTTACATCCTTCCTCCCCTCCTCAGCTCCTGAGCCACGGGATACAGCCAACTGGAGCTTTCACAGGAAGAAAGCACAGCCCATGGCTCTCACTGGACAAGCACTAGTTCCCCCCAGAGAGAAAGGTCTGCAGAAAGCAGGGGCCACCTGCCTCCACACCGTGACCAGGCCAAGGGGTCCTGCCGGGATTACCGTCTTCACTCCACACAGGCAAGGAAGCGACCACAAAATGAAGCATCCTATCTGCAGTGGCTCATATCTCAGGATAGCGTATATGAATGCATATATGTGGAATCATGTAGAAACATGGTATACATGAACTTATTTGCGAAGGAGAAATAGAGACACAGACGTAGAGAACAAACATATGGATACCAAGGGGGAAAGGGGGGCGTGGGATGAATTGGGAGATTGGGATGGACGTATTTACACTACTATATATAAAATAGATAACTAATGAGAACCTACTGTATAGCACAAGGAACTCTACTCAATGCTCTGTGGTGACCTAAATGGGAAAGAAATCCAGAAAAGAGGGAATATATGTATATGTATAGCTGATTTACTTTGCTGTACAGCAGAAACTAACAAAACATCGTAAAGCAACTGTACTCGTTTAAAAAAAAAAAAAGATTCCATCCCCCGTTGCCTATGACAACATCCCCCTCAGTCCTGCATCCCGGATATCCCCCTCTGGTAGGTCATTACCACCAGTGTTCGAATATGTCTTCGTTTCACCCGTCTGAAAGGCGCGCTCCAACATGCACCCCCAGCGATGGCAGATCAGGTCTTCAGACTACCCCGCCCACCCCAGCCCCACCCTGAGAAAAGCTAGAAACCCTGGGCCACATGTATTTTTTAAAACTACCGGAGGGCATTCGAGAGCTGACAAGGTAGCAAAGAATTTTGGGTTCAAGGTCTGGGAGAAGACAGAAACTCAGAAAGATGAGGTCTGCACTTGGGGCTGCTTTTTCCCTGGGGACTTGCTGATTCTGAAACAGGGGGATGAGAGGATGAGCCATGGTTTTCCAGCTTAGCAGGCTAGGGGGAGGGGGTTGGAGTCCTGGACTACCTGAGGGAGGGATGCGTCACCCCCACTTTGGATGGGGACCTCAAAGGCTGCACCCAGGAGTAAGGGTGGACCCCCCTTACACTCAGTTCCACTTCACCTGGGGGCCCAGAGACACCCAAATCCTGAAATTGGATTAAGGGGGTCCCAGATTGCTAGCACTTCCATGTAACTGATAGCACCGTACACTGATCTTCCTCCAGGGCGGTTTCATCATCCCAGGCTTCAAAATATTTCTACAAACAATTTATCAGATCTATTCTGTCTGTCACACCCTGTACTGTCTGTACAGTGCAGCAATGTACCTCTGAAGAAACAGCAGTAATGGATCACAGAAGAGACCCACAGAAGTTCCAAACCAGCTGCACTTAATATGCTCAAAATGTACAAAATTATTTCTAAAAACTGAAAACCATAAAAATATAATACAGGAAAATTTTAAAGAACCAATTAGAAATTGTAAAAAATAAAAAGTATGATAACCAGACATAAGACCTCAATAAATGGGTTTAAAGGCAGATTAGACGGAAACAAAGCAAGGATGTCTGCTCTCACCACTCGTATTCAGGATGGTGCTGGAAGTTCTAACCAGTGCAACGAAGGCAAGAAATGGAAATAAAAGGCATGAAGATGAAAAAGGAAGAATTAAAACTGTCCCTATTTGCAGATGATGTGATTGTCTACAAAAAAAAAAAAAAAAGGCAAGGAAGCTACAAAAAAGACTTCTAGAACCAATAAGTGAGTTCATAAGATCATGGGTGAGCACACAAAAATCAATTGTATTTCTAGGTACTAGCAATGACCATATGAATGCTAAAATTATTACAATTTCTTTAAAAAATTAAAGTGTAAGTCTAAAACAACACATATGCAAGTTTTATGCTGAAACTATAAAAAGCTGCTGAAATCAAAGAAGATCTAAATAAATGAGGAGGGACTTCCCTGGTGGCACAGTGGTTAAGAATCTGCCTGCCAATGCAAGGGACACGGGTGCGAGCCCTGGCCCGGGAAGATCCCACATGTCACGAAGCAACTAAGCCCGTGCACCACAACTACCGAGCCCACGTGCCACAACTACTGAAGCCTATGCGCCTAGAGCCCATGCTCCGCAACAAGAGAAGCCACGAAAATGAGAAGCCCGCGCACCGCAACGAAAAGTAGCCCCCGCTCACCACAACTAGAGAAAGCACACACACATCAACGAAGACCCAACACAGCCGAAAATAAGATGTACCTTGTTCATGGATTGGAAGACTCAACATAGTAGAGATGTCAGTTCTTCCCAAATCGATATATAAGGTTAACATAGCTTCTATCAAAACCCCAGGAAGATTTTCTGAAGACATATACAAGATTATTTAAAAATTTATATGAAAAGACAAAGGACTAGCAAAGCTAAAACAGTTTTGAAAAAGAAGAATAAAGTGGGAGGAGTCATTCTACCCAATTTCAAGACTTATTATAGAGCTAAAATAAACAACACTATATGGTGTTGGTGGAGGGACAGACACACAGGTCTATGGAGCAAAATAGAGAACCCGGAAATGGACCCACACCAAGATGCCCAACTGGTTTTTGAAGAAGGAGCAAAAGCAATTTGTTGAGGGAAAGACAGCATTTTCAACAAATCGTGCTGGAGCAAGTGGACATTCATAGGGGGAAAAAAATGGAATCTTGACCTAAGTACCTAAGTCTCATACCTTAAGGGAAAATTATCTCTCAGTGGATCATGGGTTTACATGTTTACTGCAAAATGATAAAACTGTAGAAAAATTTGAAAGAGAAAATCTTCAGGATCTAGGACTAGGCAAAGGAGCATGATTCTTTTTTTTTTTTTTATTTTTTGCGGTACGCGGGCCTCTCACTGTTGTGGCCTCTCCCGTTGCGGAGCACAGGCTCTGGACGCGCAGGCTCAGCGGCCATGGCTCACGGGCCCAGCCGCTCCGCGGCATGTGGGATCTTTCTGGACCAGGGCACGAACCAGCATCCCCTGCATCGGCAGACGGACTCTCAACCACCGCACCACCAGGGAAGCCCAAGCATGATTCTTAAAAGGCAAAAATTGATCAACTGGACTTCATCACGATTAAAAATTTTGCTCTGTGAAAAACCCTGTTAACTAGATGAAAAGACAAGCTATAGACTGGCAGAAAATCTTTGCAAACCACGTAACCAACAGAGAACTAGTAGTTGGACTATATAAAGAACCCTCAAAAGTAGAAAAAAATATGGAATCATAATGTCATGCACCTGAAACTAATATAATGTTGTACATCCATTATACCTTAATTTAAAAAATTTTTCAGAAAGAGTAACTTAAAAATTTTTTTTAAGTAAACAGTAAAAAAAATTCCAAGCAATCCTATTAGCTATGAAGAAACAGTTTACGGAAGAGGATCTCCAGAAGACCGATAATTTTGTTGAAGTCCAATTTATCTATTTTGTATTCTGTTCATTGTGCTTTTAGCTTCATATCTAAGAAACCATTGCCTAATCTGAGCTCAGGACCATTTATCCCTATGTTTTCTTCTAAGAGCTTTACAGTTTTAACTCTTACATTTAGGTCTTTGAACATTTTGAATTAATTTTATGTATGGTGAGGTAGGGGTCCAACTCATTCCTTTGCTTGTGGACAACCAGTTGTCCCAGCACTGTTTGTAATTGTCTTGGCACCCTTGTCAAAAACCAACTGATCTCAAATATGAGGGTTTATTTCTGGACTCTCAATTCTAGTCTATTGATTGATAAGTCCATCCTTACGCCAGGACCACAGTTTTGATTAGTAGATTTGGAGTGAGTTTTGTAATTGGGAAGTGTGGGTCTTATGATTTTGTTCTTCTGTTCCAAGAGTGTTTCGGCTATTATGAGTCCCTTGCATTTCCATATGAAATTTAAGTTCAGCTTGTCAACTTCTGCAAAGGTGCAAGCTGGAATTTTGATAGGGATTTTGTTGAATCTATAGATCAGTTTGGAGTATTGTCATCTTAAAAATATTGTCTTCCATTAAGACTTCCAATATTAAGTATTTTAAAACATGGGATGTCTTTCATTTATTTAGGTCTTTTAAAATTTCTTTCAATAATGCTTTGCAGTTTTCAGAGTGTAAGTTTTGCACTTCTTTTGTTAAATACAAACAACAACAAATAAGTACATGAAAAGATATTTAAAATCATTAGCCATTAGGGAAATGCAAATCAAAACCACCATGTGATACCATTACACACCTATTAGAATAGCAAAAATTTAAAATAGTGACACATGCTGGTAAGGATGTGGAAAAATTGGAACCATCATACGTTGCTGGTAGGAATGTAAAATGGTATAGTCACTCTGGGAAACAGTTCAGCAGTTTCTTTAAAAACTCAACGTACAACTACCACACAACCCAGCAGTTGTGCTCCTGGACATTTATTCCAGGTAAATTAAAACTGATGTTCTCACAAAAACCTGTATGTGAATGTTGATAACAGCTTTATTCATAAGACCCCCAAACTTGGGAATTATCCAAATGCTCGTCGACTGGTGGCTGGTTAGACAAACTGTACGTCCACACTGTGCGACACTACTCAGCAATAAAAAAGGAAGGAATTGCTGATGTGTGCAGTGAGCTGGTTGAAGGTCCAGGGAATTATGTTGAGTGGAAAAAAAAACCAATCTCACAAGGCTACACGCTGTGTGATTCCCTTTATTTAACATTCTTGAAATGACACAATTACAGAAGTAGAGAACAGATTAATGGTTTTCAGGGATTAAGGAAGAGGTGAAGGCAGGAGGGATGTGGATGTAGCTATAAAAGGGTAACAGGAGGAATCCTTGTGGTGATGGAAATGTTATGTATCTTGACTGTATCAAGCTCAGTATCCTCTTTGCGATATTGTAATACAGCTTTTGCAAGAAGCTACCGCTGGGGAAAACTTGGTAAAGGGATCTCTCTGCATTACTTCTTACAATTGCTTGTGATATACAAGTATCTCAAAAGGAAAAAGTTTAATTTAAAAAAGCAGATTTGGGCTTCCCTGGTGGTGCAGTGGTTGAGAGTCCGCCTGCCGATGCAGGGGATGCAGGTTCGTGCCCCGGTCCAGGAAGATCCCACATGCCGCGGAGCGGCTGGGCCCGTGAGCCGTGGCCGCTGAGACTGCGCGTCCGGAGCCTGTGCTCCACAACGGGAGAGGCCACAACAGTGACAGGCCCACGAACCACAAAAAATAAATAAATAAATTAATTAATTAATTAATTAATTAAAAAGCAGATTAGATGCAGCAGAAGAGAGAATTAATGAACCTTAAGATGTATTAGCAGAAAGTACCCAGAATAAAAACCATGGAGACAAAAGGATGGAAAACAGAAAAGCATTTAGCAGTCATAGGAAACATGTAACTGACATGTACTGTAGTTCCAGAAGGAGAAGTGAAAGAGAATGGAGAAGAAATAATATTTGAAGAGATAAACAGATGAGAAATTTCCACAATTGATTAAAGAAACCAAGCCACAGATTCAAGAAGCCCTATTAAACTAAATCAGAAGACAGAGAAAATCTTAAGTATGGCCAGAAAAAAAGAGCAGGAATGAGGGGGAGGCAAAGGGGAGAGGGAGAAAGATTACCTTCAAAGGAGCACAATTAGACGGACTGCAAACGTTACAACAGAAGTAATGAAAACCAGAAGACAAGAGATTCATATTTTTGATGTACTAGAAGAAAGTAACTGCCAACTCAGAATTCTGAGCCCAGTAAAATTCTCTCTCAAGAATGAAGGTAAAAATATGATAGTTTTAGAAAAATTAAAATTGAAAGAATTCATTACTAGTAAATCAGATGAAAAATCAGTAATATGGAAGACTTGAACGTGATTAAGAAATCTGTCAAAGGGACATATACCAAACAATGCATCCAACAAATATAAAGTACACATTTTTTTCCCAAGCAGACACAGAACCTTTGTGAAAAGTTACCATATACCAGATAATTAAGCAACTTTCTACCAACCTCAAAGGACATTATTTGACCACAATGCCATTAAGATAAAAATCTATGAAGAAAAAAATAACTACAAAATTCCCACTTGTTTGGAAAATAAATAGCCTAAGGACAAAGAAGAAATCATAATTGAAATTAGAAAATATTTGAGCATAAAAGAAATGATACTATTATAACATACGTGCTGCAGTTAAATTGGTGCTTAAAGGGAAATTTAAGCTTAAGAGCATATATTGGTAAAGAAATCAAAGAAGATCTAAATAAATGAGGAGACATACTGTTTTCATGGGTTGGACAACACCATGGTAAAGATATCAATTCTCCCCAAAATGATATACAAATTTAACTGACTGAAAACTAATGATTTATCTGTACTTTTCACAAATTAAAAATAGGATAGTCAAATAAACACAAAGGAAAAGGAAAAGAACAATGAAGATAAATATAAAATTAATGAAAAAGAAAATAAACATAACAGAATCAGCAAAGCCAAGTGCCAGTACCCTGGGGAAAAAAGTTAATAAAATTGATAACTTCTTGGCAAACATCATCAAGAAAAAAAAAAAACCACAAACTCCCAATACCAGAAATTAAAAAGAAGATACCACAGCACAGCCAGAAAACATTAAAAAAATGAGACAGTTATGAAAAATTGTATCCAAAACATTTGAAGATTGAAAACAAATGGATAATATTCTTTTAAAAATTATAAATTCCAGGCTTCCCTGGTGGCACAGTGGTTGGGAGTCCGCCTGCCAATGCAGGGGACGCGGGTTCGTTCCCTGGTCCGGGAAGATCCCACATGCCGCGAAGCAGCTGGGCCCGTGAGCCATGGCCACTGAGCCTGCGTGTCCGGAGCCTGTGCTCCACAACGGGAGAGGCCACAACAGTGAGAGGCCCGCGTACCGCAAAAAAAAAAAAAAAAAAACTTACAGAAAGCATCTTACAGGTCTTAATGCTTGAAATATTGAAAGTTTTCCTTTCAGAACAGGAACAAGGCCACAATACCTGCTATCACCACCTCAATCCAACATTGAACATGAAACCCTGGCAGCACCATAAGGCAGAGACAAGGAATAAAAGGTGGAAGGATGGGAATGGAAGAAATTAAAATGTCACCTTTCAAGATGATATAATTATACAGGTAGAAAGTCCAAATAACCTAATTTAAATTAAACCCAGTGGCTAAGCATTAAAAAAAACCAAAAAAACATATCTCATTCAAGCAAAATCTAATATGGGTTGATAAGACCCCCCCCCCCTTCCATATACCACTCTGGGACCTAGGCACCCTCCTGTCCACCAGCATCTCATCTTGTCATCTCCAGGGTCGCCATGGCAAGAAAAGACACAGTGTAAGGGTAGCTCTTCAGTTCTTCAACAATTTGGCTGGGAAGTAATAGGTGTCACTTCCACTCACATTTCATTGGTTGGAACTAACCACATAGCCCCACTTAACTACCTGGGAACTGGGAAGTGCTGTCTTCCCTGGTCCGCAACTATTCAAGTCACACACCTTCCCCAACTGCCATGGGTCTCCGAATCCAGCTTGAAATCTCAGATCTTCGAGTGAGTGGCTGTGTGGTGTTTTCCAGGGGTTTTGTACCTGCCTCCTCTTGGTCTGGAGTTCTTGTGAACTAAAATGTTGCCTGCCATATCAGTAAAGCAAGGATGTTACAGCCATCGAGCCATCACGTTACAGCCACCCCAGTGGTGAGCCCTGAGGACTCAGGATAGAAACAAGATGCCCACCATCTAGCAGTCAACTGCCTCAACCAACCCCAACGGTGCACCCTGAGGAGACTCAGGATGAGAAAGCACAGGATGCTGGCCCCATGTAGCTGAGGTGCATATCAAAGGAATGATTTCAAAGAAGATGTGGCACATACACACAATGGAATATTACCCAGCCATGAAAAAGAGAATGAAATAACGGCATTTGTAGCAACATGGATGTGCCTAGAGATTATCATACTAAGTGAAGTAAGTCAGACAAAGACAAATATCATATGATATCACTTATATGTGGAATCTAAAAAAAAACTATACAAATGACCTTATTCACAAAACAGAAACAGACTCACAGACTTTGAAAACAAACTTATGTTTACCAAAGGGGAAACATTGAGGGGGAGGGATAAATTAGGAGGTTGGGATTAACATATACACACTACTATACGTGAAATAGATAACCAACAAGGACCTCCTGTATAGCACAGGGAACTCTACTCAATATTCTGTAATAACCTATATGGGAAAAGAATCTGAAAAAGAATGGATATATGTATATGTATAACTGAAGCACTTTGCTGTATACCTGAAACACATAACACTGTAAATCAACTGTGCTCCAATATAAAATAAAAATTAAAAAAAATTTTTTAAAGGAATGATTTCAGTGAGCCCAGACTCTTGCATCTTCCCATACATAGAAAAGCGCTGAATTCCTTAACTTGAGATATCTGGTGTTTTTTACAGTAATCCTTTGATGCTCGGACTACCTGGTCTTTTGTTGCAAAAACTCCTATATATCCTGGCTCCCCACTTGCCTCTTTGGAAGAGTTTCTCAGCTTTATCTGCGAGGCTGTGTTCCGGGCTTGAAGTCCTCAGAATGTTCACTGAATAAAACATAATTCTCAACTATTAGGTTGTGCATTTTTTTCAGTTGACAATCTACAAACTGAGACGTTATCGGCCTCCTGTACAGACCCAATGTTCACTTATGGGGTGGGTCAGGACAACTGAGGTCAACACTTCCACATGGAAATGGGAAGAATGGAGGTAGGGCCATTGCGCTGTAGTAATTCTGAAACCCTGTTGGGTGGACATCCCACCGTGCTGCCCCATCATCCTCCTTGGCCACGTCTGAAGTGGACATAGGACCATGCCATCCCTGGGGGCCGTGAGACTCTCAGCTGCCGTCTGCCCAGGGACGACTGGGGACACAAGGCTTGTTTTAAGTCAAGAACAGTCAAAGCCTTAATTTAGCCCAAGCTTTGGGTTTCCTTCACAACACGATTTCCTTAAAAACATAGTAAGCTTCCAATTTATTTGTTTCCAATGAGTTCCATGTTCCATACCTCCACCCAAAAGTTCTTTTTGAGATATGATCTCAATTTTGCTTATCTGCCCTTTTGCGCCTAAGTCTCGCTCACTCACAATATAATGGCAGCTACCTTGAGTCTTTTGGGACCTTTTTTAATCTGCTTTTTGCCCTGAGGTAGTTTGAGCCTTTGATGTTCAATGGATTTCTCGATGCTGTATCAAGTTATTTCTGGCTTTCCTATTTTGCGAAGCCCTTAATTTCTGGAATTTCTCTGTTGTCTTTATTCCTGGTTACAAATTAACCACTTCCTTCCTGAATTCATGCAAAATCTTTTGGAGGGTAGTCAACGCCAAGATACCCTTATAATACCCTGCTTTCTTACCTCTTGTTTTAGTGTTCAAGTTCATTTGGCTATAAATTAATGCAGACTGATTGAGGTACTGTGTCAGCATTTATAACCTGGATTGCCAACACCCACCCTCCAGTATCAGTTTCCTTGGTGTCAACCACGAGCCACGAAGCTAATGCCATGTATCTTAGCTTTTAAATGCAGCAACAGCAATTATTAGTCAGGACGGGATAAACTAGGCTGAGTTCAAAACAAAAGGTTATTTATCCTTCACGCAAAGATGATGCAATCAGGCAATGCTCCAGGGAAACCCTCCTCCATAAAGTGACTCAGGGATCCAACTGCTTTCATTTGGTGTCTCCACAATTTCAACACAGAGCCTCCCTGTGGTAAATGCACTGAAAGGGACATAGCAAGATAAAGGAAGCTCTCTTAATGACCTCATGCCAGAAACAGTTATATATTGTATTCCTAAAACCCCCCAAATGAAGACCTACTATAAAGACACTAGGATCAAATCAACATGCTGTTGGCTTGAGAACAGACAGATTAGAATGCAGAAATATACGTGAGTATATTTGATAACAAAAATAATATTTCAGGGCTTACCTGGTGGCGCAGTGGTTGAGGGTCCTCCTGCTGATGCAGGGGACACAGGTTCGTGCCCCAGTCTGGGAAGATCCCACGTGCAGCAGAGCGGCTGGGCCCGTGAGCCATGGCCGCTGAGCCTGCTTGTCCGGAGCCTGTGCTCCGCAACGGGAGAGGCCACAACAGCGAGAGGCCGCATACCACCAAAAAAATAAAATAAATAATAAATAAATAAATAAATAAATAAAATTTCAATACAATGGGGAATTATTAATACATAACTATTATTATTGTTTTACTAAACCACAAATATTTCCAAATTATACTAACATGACTAGCTACCCATCAGAAAAAAAATAAAACTGGATCCTATTTTAGCCATATGTAAAAATAAACTTCATATTAAAGACTTAATAAAAATGCAGCAAGAAATTCTAAAGGGTTGTATGAACACTCTCAGTGGAGAGAAATGTACCTAAACAAGACCAGATGCCTGGTAGCTATAGAAGGAATGATAAACAGTTAGTAATACAAACATTAATTTTTCTATGACAAAAGATAACACCAAGTCAATAGGTGAACAAGAGATTTAAACACAGAAAACACGTATAAGGCTTACATCTAATATACAGAGAGCATGCAGAAATTGGCAGAAAGAGAATAAACAACGCAACAGGGAAAAAAAGGGACACCAAGAGGCAATTCACAAAATGAATCCAAATGGTAACATACAAAAAGACCTTCACTCACACCGGTATGGGGGAGGGGAGCAAAGTGAAATAATGATACCACTTTACATCAGACTGACAAAAAATAAGTCTATAAATCTATGGTTAGCAGCTGTATGGGAAAAGGGTACTCACGCACTGATGCGAGAAAGTAGAGTTGTTATAATGGTTGTCGAAAGCAACCTGAAAATATCTATTAACATTACATACACTCATGGATGGAATGGAATTCCTTATTGAATGGAAACAAAATGATGCCTATTGACAGAGGACAGAATCGGTGGTATGTGGCCAAGTGAGAAACAACCCACCCTCCAGGAAAAATGCATGTGTCTGTGTATATACCTATATTTATCATAAAACGTATTAACAAAAAGGATGTGTGACATAACATTTACAAATAATAATAAAATATACAATACCCTGTTTTATAAATTTGATGTAGTCAAGTGTAGCCAGCCTATAGCTGGGACCCATGAACAGGTGTTGGTCCAACATGAATGTACATTTTTGTTAAAAAGTAAGGTGAAAGGGAGCAAAGAAGATGTATGTTGAAACTTCACTCATGCATCAGTGGCCTGAGTGCCCTCTTTGTTGAATTGTATAAGCTTTTTTTTTTTTAAGTTTATTTATTTATTTATTTTTGGCTGCCTTGGGTCTTCGTTGCTGCACGCGGGGTTTCTCTAGTTGCGTTGAGCAGGGTCTCCTCCTTGTCGCGGAGCACGGGCTCTAGGCGTGCGGGCTCAGTAGTTGTGACTCGCGGGCTCTAGAGCACAGGCTCAGCAGTTGTGGCGCATGGGCTTAGCTGCTTGCAGCATGTGGGCTCTTCCCAGACCAGGGATCGAACCCGTGTCCCTGTATTGGCAGGCAGATTCTTAACCACTGTGCCACCAGGGAAGTCCCAAATCACAGTTTTCCAATCCTGGGAGAATAGTTTCTCACTTTTTTCCTGCTAATCACAGTGCAATAGCTGCAGACGTGACTCGCTTTTAAGTTGAATTTGCATTATTCATGTTAATATTTCTCAAGTCTAGACAACCAACAAAACAATCAATCAAGCCGAGATCTGTAACGCGTGCCACTTTCTGTGGTGTGTGTGCTTTTGCCATGGCCAGCTTTAAACCACGTACAGGACACGTCCTATCGCAGACTTACGAAAATGTGCCCAGAAGCACGCCGTTGTGTTGTATTTTATAATAGATGTAAATGACCTGGAACATCGATAATAGTAAAATAATTAGGAAGTGATACGTTTGGAGTATTTCTTACCTTTGTTTTGAGTATAATGTATGTACTTAATTATATGTTTACAGAATTTAATATTTTTACTGATTGCGTTCAGTAACTGGCTCACGAGACTCCCGAAATGCTAACAATTGGCTTTCACGAAGCCGGTATGAGCTGGCTCAGCGCACCCCTGGGAATGGCTGACCCGTATGCAATGGCCACACGGTAGAATTTTACACAACTGTTTAAAAGAATGAATTGGAGTTCCACAGGGGATTTGGAGGGATTTTCACAAAGAATTGTCCAATAAGAAAAGCAAAATATAGGTGAGAGAATATAATATTGATCCCATTTTGGTAACAGAAAGCCCTCTGCCTCCCAGCAAAACCTCTCTAAACGTGTCTATTAGTATTTATGATACACTAATAAATGATTGCATGCATATTCAGGAGAATAAGGCAGCATGATTTGGGGACATAGGGTGGGAAGTGTGGGAAGGAGAAAAGGCAGCCAAGTGAAATAGGAAAACAGAACACAAAGGCTGCCAATAAAACAAACAGCACATATGTTAACACATTGCGGCATTTGTGTATAATATATGCATGTATGTGTTCACGTCATTAAAATATATTTTTGAACCTAGTCCTCAGCTGGACAGTTATTTATTGTTATCTAACAAACCACCCCAAAAGTTAGTAGCTTAAAACACCAACAACCGTTCACTACGGCAATTCTGTGGGTTGAGCTTGTGGGTCTCCTGCTTCGAGTGGTGTCGGCTTGGGGCACTGGGGTGGTCAGAGGTTCAACACGGCCTCCCTGGCATGGCTGGCGGGTGAGGCTGGCTCCAGGCCGGGAGCTCAGCTGGGGCTACCAGGCGGGGACTTCATTTCTCCTCCACGTGGGCTGCTCCACACGGCTGCTTGGGCTTCCTCACAGCATGGTGATGGGGTGCTAAGAAGGAGTGAGTGCTGGGGTGAGTGATGGCTGTGGTGTCAGAGAAGGAACAGGAGGTCAAATTATAAGGGGTCTTGCAATCCCTGTGAGGACTTTGGCTTGTATGTCAGGTGAAAAGTGGGAGCTTTTGCAAAGTTTTTGAGTGTTGCTCTGGCTTAATGTTTTTAGAGGGTTATTCTGAGTGCTGTGCTGAGAACAGACTGTAGGGGGCCAGGATGAAGGTGGCTTGTACCAGGATGGAAGCAGTGGGAGTTGTGAGAAGTGGTCAGATTCTGGAGGCATTTTGGAGGTACAGCCAATATAATTTCCTGACAGATTGGATGTGGGGTGTGAGAGAAAGGGGGGCACCACGGATGAATGCAAGGCTCTTGGCCTGAGCAACTGAAGGACGGGGCAGCTGCCAACTGAGGAGGAAGCTGGGAAGAGATCGGGCGCTCTGTGGCGGACGTGTAGAGCTTGAGAAGAGGTGGCTTTGACATCCAAGTGGAACCATCACGGAGGCAGTTGGAAACCTGTTAGCCGTCAAAGAGAGGGGCCTGGAGGCATTGTCATCTCAGCGGTTTTAAAGCCACCAAACAGAGAAGAAAAAGAAATAAAAGGAATACAAATTGGAAAAGAAGAAGTAAAACTGTCACTGTTTGCAGATGACATGATACTATACATAGAGAATCCTAAAGATGCCACCAGAAAAGTACTAGAGCTACTCAGTGAATTTGGTAAGGTTGCAGGAAACAAAATTAATGCACAGAAATCTCTTGCATTCCTGTACACTAACAACAGAAGATCAGAAAGAGAAATTAAGGAAACAATCCCATTCGCCATTGCAACAAAAAGAATAAAATACCTAGGAATAAACCTACCTAAGGAGGTAAAAGACCTGTACTCAGAGAACTATGTCTCTGATGAAAGAAATCAAAGATGATACAAACAGATGGAGAGATATACCATGTTCTTGGATTGGAAGAATCAATATTGTGAAAATGACCATACTACCCAAAGCAATCTACAGATTCAATGCAATCCCTATCAAATTACCAGTGGTATTTTTTTACATAACTGGAACAAAAAATCTTAAAAAATTGTATGGAGACACAAAAGACCCCAAATAGACAAAGCAGTCTTGAGGGGAAAAAACGGAGCTGGAGGAATCAGAATCCATGACTTCAGACTATACTACAAAGCTACAGTAATCAAGACAATATGGTACTGGCACAAAAACAGAAACATAGATCAATGGAACGGGATAGAAAGCCCAGAGATAAACCCATGCACCTATGGTCAACTAATCTATGACAAAGGAGGCAAGAACATACAATGGAGAAAAGACAGTCTCTTCAATAAGTGGTGCTGGGAAAACTGGACAGCTACATGTAAAAGAATGAAATTAGAACACTCCCTAACACCTTCCACAAAAATAAACTCAAAATGGATTAGAGACCTAAATGTAAGACTGGACACTATAAAACTCTTAGAGGAAAACATAGGAAGAACACTCTGACATAAATCACAGCAAGATCTTTTTTGATCCACCTCCTAGAGTAATGGAAATAAAAACAAAAATAAGCAAATGGGACCTAATGAAACTTAAAAGCTTTTGAAAAGCAAAGGAAACTACAAACAAGATGAAAAGACAACTCTCAGAATGGGAGAAAATATTTGCAAATGAATCAACCGACAAAGGATTAATCTCCAAAATATATAAACAGCTCATGCAGCTCAATATTAAAAAACCAAACAACCCAATCCAAACATGGGCAGGAGACCTAAATAGACATTTCTCCAACGAAGACATACAGATGGCCAAGAGGCACATGAAAAGCTGCTCAACATCACTAATTATTAGAGAAATGCAAATCAGAACTACAATGAGGTATCACCTCACACCAGTTAGAATGGGCTTCATCAGAAAATCTACAACAAATGCTGGAGAGGGTGTGAAGAAAAGGGAACCAACCCTTTTGCACTGTTGGTGGGAATGTAAATGGATACAGCCACTATGGAGAACAGTATGGAGGTTCCTTAAAAAACTAAAACTTGAATTACCATATGACCCAGCAATCCCACTGCTGGGCATATACCCAGAGAAAACCATAATTCAAAAAGACACATTGCAGCACTATTTACAATAGCCAGGTCATGGAAGCAACCTAAATGCCCATCGACAGACAAATGGATAAAGAAGATGTGGTACATATATGCAATGGAATATTACTCAGCCATAAAAAGGAATGAAATTGGGTCATTTGTAGAGACATGGATAGATCTTGAGACTGTCATACGGAGTGAAGTAAGTCAGAAAGAGAAAAACAAATATCGTATATTAATGTATATATGTGGAACCTAGGAAAATGGTACAGATGAACCGGTTTGCCGGGCAGAAATTGAGACACAGATGTAGAGAACAGACATATGGACACCAAAGGGGGATAGTGGCAGGGGGTGGGGGTGGTCGTGTGATGAACTGGGCAATTGGGATTGACATGTATACACTAATGTGTATAAAATTATTTTTGTTTTTTTGCGGTACGCAGGCTCTCCCGTTGTGGAGCACAGGCTCCGGACACGCAGGCTCAGCGGCCATGGCTCACGGGCCCAGCCGCTCCGCGGCATGTGGGATCTTCCTGGACTGGAGCACAAACCCGTGTCCCCTGCATCGGCAGGCGGACTCTCAACCACTGCGCCACCAGGGAAGCCCACTGATGTGTATAAAATTGATGACTAATAGGAGCCTGCTGTATAAAAAAAATAAATTAAATTAAATTAAAAAAATTTTAATAAAATAAAATAAAAAAGAAAGCCACCAACAGGATCACTGGGGCAACAAGAGGTTAATAAAAGGAGATACAGTCCAAGGACTGAACACTGAACGTGATCAAGGTCGAGGAGACAGGAAGAAGCAGCCAGGGAGTGAGGAGACACTAGCAGAGGGCACACGGGGTCCTGGGAGCCAGGCGAGGAGGGGCAGCCAGGAGGAGAGAGGGACCCACCAGCAGAGCCAGAGGCAGCTGATGGGTCAGGAAGCTGAGGTCTGACGACCAACACTGGATTTTGGCTTTCAGGGTCTGGACGGGGCGGGGTCACTGCTGACTTCATTTAGAGCAGTTTCGGGGAATCTCTGGCATGAAAAGCCTGCTTGGAGCGGGCTGGGGGCGGACTGAAGAAAGATGGGGAGGAGTTTTGCTCTTTCAAGAAGATTTGCTCTCAAGTGGGGGAAGAAGACAGCAGCGGAGGCCAGAAGAAGTGGGAGAGGAAGGCTTCTCTGAAGATGGGAGAAATAGTTGGGTACGTGATGCTGATGCTAAGAGCTGATGGGGAAGCACAGGTGGAGCACGGCTCCTGAGCCCGGCAGTGATGGGCCGGGGCCAAGTGCACGACGGAACTGAAACAGACCTGGCCTGTCCCGTGCAGCCTCTCGTCTTTGATGGGTCCTTCCAGCCGGATGGCACCCCACCCTCACTCCGCTTGCCCTGGCTCTTCCCGCCCTGCCCACCCACTCCAAGAGCTTCTGAACCACGCTCACATGGGTCCTTGTGGGGAACAGCACATGTCCTTTTAAAAGACCATCCTGCTTGCTGTCGGATGCCCCACCTTCCTATTAATCGCCTCAGAAAATAACCAAGCGGCTGGCAAATATTCGAGCCAAACCCCTGTGCGGGTGGCACGACGTGACATGAAAAGGAATCTGTAGCAGGAGCCCGAGAGGCAGGGCCAGACGGGCGCTGGTTAGGAATGTCTATTTGTGGCTCCCAGGCTAATTTCTGGATACGATAATGAATAAATATTGGTCTTTCCTTCTGCAGCCTTTTCCATCTGGGTGGTTCAACCAAATAGATGCTGCCACCTCTTGTTTTCTAGAACTGTGGAGAGACTGGGGCCAGAGTACAGTAGGGTGTCACCCAGCATCTCACAGCTGGAGGGTAGCAAGACAGGGAGGGGAGCAGTGGAAGTTCAGAGACCCTTGGACGGGAGCTGTGATGGCCCTAAGCGCAAGCTCTACCTCCTGCTTTTGTCTCTGTAACACACCCTGACGAGTGCTCATCCAACTACTGCTTGAATACCACCAGTGACGGGGAGCTCACTACCGAAAAGCAGTTCGTCCCCCTGTTAGATGGTACAGAATGTTAGAAAGAGTTTTTCCTTTGTAAGACTTCTTTTCTGAATTCCTATAATGTCCTGAGCACTGTTCTAGAGACAGGATGCAGTGAATAAGACCTAACAGGGTGCCTGCTTCCAGTGGACTGATAAACAGGAACCCACACAGACAGCAAAAGGAAGGGAGGGACGAGGTAGCAGCTAGTGCTGAGCAACGCAGAGGATATAGGATGGTGTGAGCATCCTATACCCTAGTGACAAATGCAGAGGCTCTGGGGTGGTTAGAGAGAGCGGCAGGGCTGCTCCACGTTGGTGACCAGGAGCCGTGACCACTAAGCTAAGAACTGGGTCAAGGAGCTGGGTATGCAGATGCCAGCAAGGACAGCATTCTGGACAGAGGGAGGTCACATGGGGATCCGCTGGCCTCTGAGGATGGGAGGGACCACGCCGAGGCAGAGCCGTCCTCCATGTCCTCATCGGGAGAGGGTCCGTCCCTGGACCGAGACGACTGGGCTTTTGGCAGCAGGCTGCTGTTCCTCCTTCCAGAGGCTGGAGGGGGCTGTCTGGGCGTGTGCTACCTGCAGGCAGTGCCCTCCCCATCAGGTCACCTCCCAGCCGTCCCCGCCGCCACCCACTCTAGGTCTCTGCAGCCCCCCACCTCTGCTCTGAGCAGTACTGGGAGGGGGCTGGAGGTGGGCTGAGCGGAGGGTCTGGCTGACCCCCCACCCCTGGAGATGCCGCTTCCTGCCAGCCATGGAGGCCCCGGGCTGGACTGCAGCTCCTCCCGGCACCAAGCCCAAATCTAGTTCCTCCCACCTCACGCCCCTCCCCACCCTGCCCTCAGGGGCCACGCGCCTAATTCTCTTGCCCAGGGACAGCCCCTCAGACACTTGAAAAACGTGGCCAGACGTGTAAGTGAGACGCCTCCGGGGGATTCCAGCCACCCAAGCCTCCCGAGCTGAGGCCTCAGACACTGGGAGCTGAGCTGAGCTGAACTCGCCACCCACAGAGGCCAGGAGCATAAGAAATGGGGAGGTTACCAGGCAGCCACAGAAACTGGAAGGGAGGAAGCTGTTGTTAATAATATCTCCTATTACAAGAGGAACCATGGACTTAGGAAGCTAAGTCCCTCCCCCAAGGTCATGGGCAAATAAAGGGCAGAGGCAGGATTTGAATGTCCAGTTCCTACTGTGCTAGAGGGCAGCTTCCTGTGGGATCGCCCAGGCTGTGGGAAGGCAGGAAAGGGGTCTGAGCAAAAGAGGGAGACACCGGGCCCCGGTGGAAGGAAGTCGCCAGTGTTCTAACCCGGGGAGGAGGCGGTGGAGTCCCAATGCTCGGCGCGTCCAGCGGCATCAGGTCCCCGTGTCACGGGGCGCAAAGCATCTATGGTTTGCTAGGGGGCGGGGAGGACACTTGAACCAAAGAAACACAAAAACATTTTCCTCTTGCGAACTGTATAGAGACATAGGACCACGTGAGCAGGTGGGCACAGCTGTCCATGCTCAGAAACACACTTGGTTAACAAGAACAGCCATGGTGACTGAGGACTGGGGTGACCGGCACGCCGCCACCATGACCTGTTCTGCAGGGTCCCCGTCACTCGCCGGTGCTCACCGACCCCTTCTCCCACCCACCTGTGCTGGGCGTGGGGGCACTCAGCGGGGGAGGCAGACCCATCTGCGTAGGTGGGGCTCACAGAGCAGGGACCCGGGCGGCAGCAGAGGGGGTCAAGGCACAGAGGCCACGTGCAGCGTGAGTTCAAGGCCAAGGTGAGAAGTGACGGCCGTGGCCCAGAGATGGCAGGACAAGAGCAGAGACAGGGGAGCACAGAACACCCAACGAGGAAGTAAATCCCGGCCAGACCTGAGGTTGTCCCCTCCCTCCCATCCTGCCCAGCAGTGGCCGTCCAAGGCCCTGGGGGGCCCCTTCCCGCATCCCCACTTCTCACTGGCCTCATATCCTTGGCCAGCCAGTCACTGCTTAGTACCGCATGTGCGGTTATTTTTTGGAGAAGGTGGATGTTTCCTCAAACCCTCTCTCTATGGAAATGGAGGATGAACCAGGAGAGGCAATAGGTTTCCACTTCTTTGTGTCTGGAGCTGCGGCTCGGAAAATCAGCTGCATGTGAGAATCACCTGGGCAGGCCCTAGACCTCCCAGTGTCTACACTGCACCTGGACCAGGGACTGAGAACGTCTACGGGGGGACCCGGAACCAGGCAAGTCCAATGGGATCACCCAGAACTTGTCAGCAATGCATATAGTCTGCTTTGACACCCAAGTGAGTTATGCCCACGTAAGACTGAACCAGCAAGAACAACGTGTCTGGTGTACAATATGCAACCCAGGGGCTCTGGGTCGTCTCCATGGTAACTCACCCATGATGCACTGCCTGTCCCCCTGGACCCTGAGTGCTGGATGGACATCGGCTGCTGGGCCCTGCCTGACCACCACTGCCCAGATTTTGATCACCAGGACAGATGAGACAGGGCACTGGGCTCTGGGTCTGAGCAAGGCACCTGGCCCAGGGTGCTGCACCCAGCACATCAGGTGTATCCCATTCCCACCCCGCCCCCGGGGCGCCGGAACCCTGTGCAGACCCCCCGAACGGTGGCTGTCCTTATGCTCACACATCTCTTAGGCAGCCCTGGCACGGCCTGGCCTTTAGAAAGCTCTGCTGATTGGGACGCCTCCTGCACCCTGGCCAGTGACACCTGGGGGCCTCTGCCTTCTACAGGTGAGCGCGTGGGGCCGTGTCTCCACCTGAGGCCACTGGCTCCTCTGCACCTGTTTCTTACCTCATTCAGTCTGGGACCTCAGGCCTCTTCCTTGCCTCCAGAACTGCCACGTTGGCCCACTCTGGCCCCCAGACAGGTCCTGTCCCCCAGAACAGCCAGGGCTGGCCATTCAAGAAGATCCCACCTTCCCTGCACACCCCACACTACTTTTGTCCTTGAGAAGCCTATTGTTGGCGGCACAGGCTGCTGGGACGCGGAAGAGTATCTACGGGTAAACGCTCAGCGCACCCCACCACGTGGCTGTATCGGGGTCTGGGTTGGGAGACAGGACTGGGCTGGGGAAGGAGGTCTTGGAAAGGAGGAGACAGTGGAGGTGAATGGATGGCGAGCCGTTCCCTGCCTCCGTATGTAGACTAGGGGAGGGCGGAGATGGAGAGAGAATTTTAAAGATACTTCGATGCTTATTCAACATCTACAATGGGAATTCCCTGGAGGTCCAGTGGCCAGGACACGGCGTTCTCACTGCCGAGGGCCCGGGTCGATCCCTGGTCAGGGAACTAAGATCTCACAAGCCATGGGGTGTGGCCAAAAAAAAAAACCAACACAAACTCTACAATGTGCAACCAGAAAATGACCCCCCTTTTCCACCATGTGGAAGACATCACTGAGCAATAGTCCCACGGCAAAGCAGTGAAAAAGCGACATATGTATCTACGTATATGAACATGTTTTTCTATGCATGCACGTACACATATATCATATATGCATTAAAACGCATCCCACTGAACAAGCAAGAACAAGAAAAACCCTCACAGGCCAGAGAACTAGGAGGGAAACTGGAAGTCCCCAGAGGTGAGCAGTTGCCGAAGCCAGCTCTGCCCCAGGGACGTTCACCAAGGCCAGTCACCTGATGGTCCTTCGCCAGGAACACACTTGGCTGTGGGGCAGGAGGAAAGCCCGGGCCGCCCAGCACAAGTCAGTAGGGAGCCCCACCTACAGCTGGACTCTCCCAAGGGCTATGCTTTCACTGCTGGAATAAGATAGTAGGAAAAAGACGAAAAAAAAAAGCCTAAAGATGGAAAAAGCAAGGATACTAGCCTACATCAAGCTCGGCACCGGGGGAAAAGGAGAAAAAGAAACTCCCTGAAGTCATAAACACCAGCCTGTGCCCTAATGTGGGTTTTACACTGGCCCTGTGGACCACAAATCTCCAACTAAGACTTTAATTTAAAGGGAGGCAGGGACTTCCCTGGTGGTTCAATGGATAAGACTTTTCCTTCCAATGCAGGGGGCGCACGTTCGATCCCTGGTCGGGGAGCTAAGATCCCACATGCCTCGTGGCCAAAAAAACAAAAACATAAAACAGAAGCAATATTGTAACAAGCAATAAAGACTTTAAAAATGGTCCACATAGGGCTTCCCTGGTGGCGCAGTGGTTGAGAGTCCGCCTGCCGATGCAGAGGATACGGGTTCGTGCCCTGGTCTGGGAAGATCCCACATGCCGCGGAGCGGCTGGACCCGTGAGCCGTGGCCGCTGAGCCTGCGCGTCCAGAGCCTGTGCTCCGCAACGGGAGAGGCCACAACAGTGAGAGGCCCGCGTACCACAAAAAAAAATAGAATAAGGAACAAGAGACTATAAAATGGTCAAGAAATTTTGAAAAGGAAGCAAAGAAAACTTCTAGAAACAACAAAAATTGACTGGGACTCGGTTACACAAATTGCAAGGGAGGCTGGGAAATGCAGTCTGTCCGCGTGCCCGGCAGGAAGAGGAAGTGGGTTTCATGAGTGGCCAGGCTGCCTGACCGTGACAACTAAAGAAAGATGA
The DNA here is from genome assembly GCF_951394435.1 of Stenella coeruleoalba. Classification (NCBI taxonomy): domain Eukaryota; kingdom Metazoa; phylum Chordata; class Mammalia; order Artiodactyla; family Delphinidae; genus Stenella; species Stenella coeruleoalba. The sequence continues at coordinate 5,343,623 of NC_137157.1, forward strand.
GGATCCAGGAAGTGTTAGCCATGGCTATTGCCTAGCTGCTAGCGCTCTTCAAAACCCTGCCCATCATTATTTCAGTTAATCTTTATGACTCCCACCTGGCGATTAAGCTGGGAGGATCGTTCCCATTTTACAGAAAAGGAAACTCAGAGACAGGCAGTGACTTGCCCAAGACCACACAGCTCCTAAGTGGCCCAGCTGGGGTTGGAGCCCAGGACTTCCCACGACATCACAGCGCTGTCTCTCGTTCCAAACGCCAAGAGGAAGGGCAGAGGTCCCGGAGCCACTGTTTCTCCATTCGCCTCTGTGTTTTCAGCTGAGGTGGTGAACCCGCTGGCCTGGCCCAGGGGCCGAGGGAACCAGCCCAAGTTCAGAGCAGTGAACTGAGTTGAGCTCAGCTTTAACACGCGTGTCCTGGGGCATCAGGGAGGCCAGCTGGGTGGGCTCGAGTAAAGACAGCAGGTCTGGATGTGCCGACCCCAGGGGAGGTAAGAGGTCACAGTCAGCGGGTCATCCAGCAAATATTTATCCAGCGCCTCTGATGTGCTGAGTGTCGTGGGTTCCAACAAGCAGAGCCTGGGTGCAGGGAACACACAAAACCCAGGTAGGGTTCCCCTGATGAGCTAGCTCCTTAGTGCCTGGCCCTGAGCCCCCAGCGTGCCAGGGCCCTGGCCCCTTGTCATGGCGTCCTCACCAGGACCCACGGGGGGAGGGGCTTTCAGTTCCATTTTTTACAGGTGTGGGAATGATGGCGACGGTGATGGTGATGGTGGGGGGGGGTGGTGGTGGTGATGGTGACATCACGTGACGTTACTGAATGCTCTGTGTCCAGCAACGTTAAAGCTCTTTAGATGGACCCTCTTCAACGTTCATAATAACCCTACAAAGACTCAGATTCCTTATTGCTTTGACTGGACAGAGAAGTAAACTGAGGCTCAGGGAGGTACGTGATTCAGCCAGCATCACAGAGCAAGTAGCGGACAGACCCAAGGTTCACGCCTCAGCGCCTGACGCAAGCATTGCGCTCTAACCACGGCACCGCGCTGCCTCGTCCGCCGCGGGCCATGAGCCAGGACAGAGCCTCCCTCTGAGCTCTCTCCGGATCCCCAGCTCTGAGCCTGGGGCCTGCACACAGTAGGTGCTCAGGAAGGCCTCTTAGGAATGATTTGTGCAGATGCAAAAATCCCACCTGTGCGTTGACGCATCCCCTTTACAGGAAACGAGCGTATCAATCTACTTGAGACCATCATAGTTAGATGAATAAAAGCGTGCGATTGTTGGCCAACCAAGGTGTCTTGGCTGGCTCTTCCTGAAAGAATCATTTCTGGGACATCCCTGTTGTCCACTTTCCAACCAGCCAGGCCTCCCAGGATCTGCTGTCCCATAGAGTGAGGGGCCCTGGCTGCTCCCTGAGTCAAACCCACCAGTGGGCGAGGACCCCATGAGCTCTGAGGGGAGAATACCTGCGATGTCCCTCTGGCTCGGCTGCCCGTGTCTTACAAGGAAGAAGGCCTGAGGCGGGCAGGGATTAGGGGAGGGGAGGTGGCAGCTTTGATCTGTTGCCAAAGGGGGGTGGGGGGGGAGGGACGCTTTGCTCCAGACAAGCTGTTCGCTTACCAGCTGACTTTGGTGAAAGAAAAAAATATTCCCAGTGCCATCTGTTCCCAGAGTGAGGCTGGTGTGGGCCTGGGGCTTCCTGCAGCTCGGGCAGCCAGACCCACTTTCAGAATCCGAGACAGCTGCCCCTTGGATTATTTTGGGAAGCGGCTCAGCTCCGAGGCACCCGGGCCTTCGAGGCATTTCCCGTCACTCCGAAGCTGTTTGCGCACCAGCCCAAGATTGCCAGCTCCTTCTTGGGCCCTGGACGGTTTCCAGTTCAGCCCACGGTAATTATCCTGCTTCCAGCTCCTGCTGCGACTCCAGCTGGGGTCAGATTTCGTGGAATGGAGGAGAGAGGGAGGTGAGGGCCGTGGGCTCCCCAGCCACTCCCTTCTCAGGCTTCTTCGGGGGAGCCACTCCGCCCACCTAGCCCAAGCCCTGGGACCACCCCCCAGGCGTCCACCCTGTCCCCGAGCTCATCCCTCCTCTGGACTCTCCCCAAGGGTGCCCCCACCCCTTTGTGAGGGATAAGCTCCGGGGGTAGGTGGGAGGGGGGCATCTCAGGCAGGGATAACAGCATCAGGAAGGCCTGGAAAGACCTTGGGGCTTTCAGGGAATAAACTAAAAGCGTTTTGGAAAGGATGCGGTGGGGTAGGAGATAGAACAAGGTCAACAAGAAGACACTCAAAGCCAGCCGCGCCTGGAGGACCCAGAGCATCGGGGAGCAGGGGAGGTTTAGAGCAGCATGGTAACGGAATCAGGTTCCCAGGACAGAAAAACTCCAGCTGCTGCTGTGGAATCGGGGTCAGAGGGGAGAGCGGCAGAGAGCCCAGCTGGGGAATTACTGTCCCCGCCCCGATGGATGGCACGGCGAGGGCCTGGACCTCCAGGGGCAGAAGGGAGGAGTTTGAAAGGCGAACAAAGGGCAGAAAGGACTTGGTGCCCAGGTGGGGGAAAGGGGAGGGTCCAGAGCGAGTCACAGGTCTCAGGCTTTGGGATCAGGAGGTTGGAGGGGCCGGAAAAAGGGCTGGGGCGGCAGGAGGCAGGACAGGGGAAGGGGCGGGTTCTGACTTCAATCGGGGGAGTTTGGGGTGGGAGTCCCAAGGGGCCCTGTGTCCAGGGCAGTTCAAAATGTGGGTCCGGTCAAGCAGGAGCATGGTGGTTGCCAGGGGCCAGAGGGAGGGGTGTGGAGAGTTCCTGTCTAACGGGTACAGAGTTTTGTTTTTGCAAGATGAAAAGGGTTCTGGAGACGGTGGTGACGTCGGCACACAGGGCGAAGTTAACTTAATGCTACTGAACTGCAAGTGTTGCGATGGCTAAGATGGAAAATTTCGTTATGTGTATTTTACCACAATAAAAAAAATTTTTAATGGACTCAACCCTCCATTAAAATGCAGAGGTATTCAGATCAGATAAAAAGACACAACTATTTGTATCTATAAGAAACCCTCTTTCTATATAAAGACACGGATCTTTTAAAAGGAAAAGAATGGAAAAGATCCCCCGCTAACACTAAAAGAAAGCTTGAATGGCTGTATTAAAATCAGATTTTAACATCTGATTCCAAGTAAAAAAATAAAGCAAATTTAAAGTCTAAAATCAAAGTAGATTTCAGAGCAAGAGATGTTACAAAAGGATAAAGAGGACATCAAAAGGCCGTGACAATCCCCGACGGGCATGCAGTTGGGCACTAGGTGGGCTCTCTCTCTCTCTCTCTGCTCCCATATCCCCCCCTCTCCCAGCGGCCCCTCATCCCAGGTACCCCTCCCTGTACCTGGAGCCCAGCTCCTGTCACCTGCCCAGGTACCTCCCTCCAGTAAGATTCTCCCGCTCACGTTTCATCTTTTCTCTTCTGCACCCTCCCCGTGAGCATTTCAACAGGCTCAAGTCTCCGCACTCATAAGAGGTCGCATCCCCCGAGGCCCCACTTTCCGTCTTCATACCAGGCTCCCTGAAAGCATGAAATCAAGGCCCCCCCCATCCTGGGGGTCGTGGCTCCCTGTCTTCCATAGCCCTCCCCCCGAAGGTTGGCCATCCTCACCCTTGTTCAGTTTGACATCAAATCAGAAAAAAAATTCAAATTGACTTTTGTAGCTCTGTTGAGGAATAATTTACAAGAGGTAAATTTTCCCATTCAGTGCACAATTTGATGAGTTTTGACACACGTGGACAGTCACGTAACCACAACGATCATACACAGAACATTCCCGTCACCCCGAAGGTCCCTCTTGCCCCTACCGGGGTTTCGCCTCTTCTAAAATTTCTTATAAACGTGTGGCCCTGTGTGTCTCATTTCCTTCACTTAGCCTATGTTGTTGAGAGCATCCAGGCTGTTTTGTATCAACACCCTTTCCTCTTCGTCGCTAAGCAGAAGCCCATTATATAGACACATTCTAATTTGTTTACGCCTTTGCTGGCGATGGACATGTGGGCTCTTCCCAGTCTTCGGTTTTTATGAATAGTACAGCTAATCATGTCTAAGCCTTTGTGTAGACATATGTTCTCATTTTTCTTGGATAAATACCTAACAGTGAAATGGCTGGGTCATATGGTGAGTGTTTGTATCACTTTATAAGAAGTTGCCAAAATGTTTTCCAAAGTAAATGTACCATTTTGCATTCCCACCAGCAATGTATGAGAATTCTAATTGCTCCACATCCTTGTCAACACTTGCTATTGTCAGTTTTTCAATGTAGCCATTCTAGGGGGTGTATAGTGAGATCTCATTGTGGTTTTAACTTTATTTCCCTAATGACTAATGGTATTGAAAATCCGTGTTAGTCAGCTCTGGCTACTACAATAAAATACCATAGACTGGGTGTCTTTAAAAACAGACATTTATTGCTCACAGTTCTGGTATCTGGGAAGTCCAAGATCAAGGTGCCAGATGATTTGGTGCCTGGGGGGGGCCCTCTTCCTGGTTTGCAGATGGCCACCTTCTTGCTGTGTCCTCACATGGCAGAGACAGAGCTCTGATCTCTCTTTTCTTATAATAACTCTAATCCCATCACAGGGGCCCCATCCTCATGGTCTCATCTACACCTAATTATCTGTGAAGCAGGAGGTAAGGGGAGCATGTGGATGGTGGGTGGGTTGGAGGGAAGACCACTCTGAGACTCTCTCACACTCAGACACCAGCTCCAAGCGTTCCTTATGTCCCTCCCTGTAGGCAGGACATTCTCCACTCTCCAGCCGCTGGTCTGGCAAAGATGGCCTGGCCCATGCCGGCCCCCTGCCCCAAAGCCCCTCCCCCAATCCAAGGCAACCCCAGACCTAGTAGGCTCTGTCCTCCACAGGGGCTTGGAGCTGGGAGAGCAGGAAGGAGCCCAGCACCAGCCAGGGTCCACCGCCCCGCCCTCCCCTGTGGGCCCTCCCTACCCCCAGCCCCGCCCACCCTGCTTCCTCCAGGCTGGTGCCCATCTGATGTCAGCTCTGGGAATCCCTGTTCAATCCTTCCACAGGGACTTTTGCTTTGAGAAATGTATGCAGCAAGTGCTGAGTCTCGCTGGAGAGAGACAGAGACAGACAGACAGACAGACACACACACACACGCGCGCACACACACACACACACACACACACACACACGCAGCAGCTCCTTGCGGACCGACTAGGAGACGATCTGACCCACTAATCAGCCACAAAGACGTCTTCTCTGTGACTTTTGGGCAAAGCTCACCATCGCGGCCATAGGGCTGGGCCTGGGCCACGGTTCCTCTGCAAAGTAACTGAACTGACTTTCCCGAGGGGCACAGCGGCCTGGTTTTGGAGCCACTTAGGCCTCCTGCCTCTGGAGGGTGATGCTGGGGCCATCACCCGACTCGAGAGGCAGCGGGCTGCAGTAGCTGAGCGTGGGCAGGCGGGTCTCCGCCGTCAGGTCAACCCTGACACCTGAGGGGCGGTCCTGCTCCAGGGCGGGACCCTCGGCACCCCAGCACCGCTGGGCTCTCGGCTACCCCAGGGGTGGCCTCAGGGACAAGAGCCCCTCCCACACCCACCCTGTGGGGAGAGAGGCTGCGTGCGGGGGGGGGGGGGGGTCAGCTCATATTCATGTACATTTAGCGGGGCCCTTCCCAGGACAACGGCAGGCTCCCCAAATCCCTCCCAGAAATACATTTGTTAAAAGAAACTGAGCGAGGCCAGAGGTTGGCTCAGAACAAATCCACGCTTAGTGAGTTCAAAGATATTCAGACAGATGGAAAGAGCGGAGAGGGAAGGGGGGGCTGGGGCGTGCCGCAGACACACAGGGTAAGAGTGGGAGGCCCAGGGGCTGGCTGGACGGTGAGGAGATCCCTCTGCGGCCCTCGGGACCTCCAGCTGGGGCTGGCAGGCAGGCTCTGAGAAGCAGATTTTGGGGGCTGTGACGGTTAATTGGGGGATTCCAGGGGCTCCCCGTCCGTGCTGTCTTTCAGCTTGTGCTTGCGAAACAGGCCGTAGAGGACTCGCAGCGTGCTCTTGGTGTCCTTGTTCACGATGTCTGCGGGCCAGGGGAGAGCAGGGCAGGGTTCAGGCCTGGGCAGGGGGTGGCCAACCGTCCACCTTTGCCCGGGACCAAGGGGTTCCCTGGGACACAGGCCTTCAGGCTAAACCCTGGAGAGGCCCCTGCAAACCAGGACAGTCGGTCAAGCTAGGCGTGAGTCCCAGGACCCAGCACAGGGCATGCTACCTCCTTCTCCTCCCTGGCACCCTCTTGTGGGGCCCCCAACACTGCAACTCCTCCAGGCCTCAGCCCTCCGGACAGCCCATCCCCAGGGACCTCAGTCCCCCATCTCCTCTCCCCAGGACCATCCTCCACTGGCATGGGTAGGGGCTGTGGACACAGTGCTCCTCCTAGGAAAACTCAGCAAATGCCAGGCAAGAGGCTGTACCAACACACGGCTGTCCCCATGCCCCGTGCCCCGCTCTGTGGCGCTCGCCCGAGGCTGGCTGCCCACGAGGGTCCTGCACTCACCTTCGGGGCTCACGGGGTGATTGAGAAGGTCTTCATCTTTCAGCAGCTCCAGGGCCAGGGTGACGTTGTGTAGCTACAATGACAAGACCCCATCAGGTGTCAGCACGATGACCCATCGTGCAGCAAGGAGGCCACCTCTAGTGGGAAAGGCAGTCCCTGAGGAAGGCACCCAGCCCAGGGATCAGGGAAGGCTTCCTGGTGGAGGTGACACCTGGGGGTGAGTCCTGCCAGGTGAGGGGACTAACCAGGGAAGGGAGCATGGGTTCATCCTGATCTTTTCCGAAGCAGCCCCAAAACCCGTGAGCAACAGAGACTCCCTCAGGAACAGAGAGCTGAGGTCCATGGGTAAAGCATTGATGAGGAGACCGACGTTCAGAGTGGCCACAGGGCTCATCTGAACTCACGAGATGGAAAGTGTCGGAACCAGATGCCTGCAAAGCAGACTGGGGGCTGAGGAGCCACCTCTACCCAGGTGCCTGCCCTTTGTGCCACCCCTCTGCCTGGGCTGGCGCCTGAGACACCACTCCCAGCACTGAGAATTCCCCGGGCCAGAGTCAGGCCCACCCAGGTTCGGATCCCCGCTCGGTCCTGGGGAGCCTCGAGCAAGTCCCTTGGTGCCTCGGGCCCTCCACTTGCTCCCTGCAAAGTGGGGTCTCCACCATCTCCCCCGATACAGGACCCTGGGTGACGGGCCCTGGGGAGCCCCATCAGCCCTCAGCTCAGAGCAGTCCCTCTGTTAGTGGAGCCCTGCCTTTTCACAGCTAGTTTCTCAGACCCCACCGAAAAGACCCCTGCCCTTCTCCTTGGGGCAGCAGGCTGGTGTGGTAAAAAAGAGGGCGTGGGGCAAGGCAGGACGAGGCAGGGATAAAGCTGGCTGAGTCCCCGACTCACTGGCACCTCAAGCAGGTCCTTCCTTCAAAGGTCTCAGGCCCACCGTGCTGACTGGATGTCCCAGACTGGCGGCCAGCCGTGCTGCTCCCTTCCCTCCCCATCTGCCGACCATACCAGCCCCAGAGCCCGCTTCACACAGGCCAGGCAGTTCCCATGGCAACCTAGCCAGGGGCCCAGAGACCCGGCCAGCAGAGCAGCAGATGAGCCAGGCCCATCCGAGGAGGCTGCCTGCCTAGGCCGCCTGCAGTCACCTCCTGGTGGGTCTGGGCAGATCTAGTAGATGTCTGTGCACCCGCCCCACTAGGGCACAAGTCACAGGTCAGACAAGGCACATGTCCTGCCTGGGCCTTTGTCCCCTCATCTGTACAAGGGGAATAGTGCATCTTCCAGAGGCCTTTCCAAGCTGCCGTGTGGATCCAAGTGTGATGGTGGACACAGGATTGGAACCACAAGGCAAGACTTGAACGTGGAATAATAAAGGCAGAGCCAGGGCTTCCCTGCAAATTCCAGCTGTCCAGGCTCCTACAAGGGTCGGGAAGTGAGGCGTGTAGGAGGGCCTGAAGCCCCCGAGAAAGAACTCTGTCTGAGAGGGAAAGGGGCAGGTCGCGGTCCTGGTCCGAGGGCACAGGGCAGGGGCAGGGGGAGCACGTTCCACCCACGCCAAGGACTCCTGCCGCATCCCGGGCAAGGGGCCAGAGTCCTCCATGGCAGCTGGTGGCCGTGCGGGGACCACGGGGATCTGGAAGGCAGCGAGCAGAGCCCTTCTCCACGGGAGAGAGATGATGCAGCATCAGATGGACAGAGGCACTGAGCTGGGTCCGACATGCAAGAGAGAGAGTGGCAGAGGCTGGGTCACTGGCCCAGCAGGGCTGGCCCCTCTAGAGCCCGTCAAGAAGAAGAAACCAAGGTTGTCACAGGTGCCAATGCTCCCAAGCAGGTGAGACACACCCCTGGGGATGTCCAGACCAGGTGGAAGCAAACCTCAGAGGGAGGGGCTAAGAACTCCACCGCTCGTCCCGTGCTTTGTCCCCAGGTCTTCCCCCAACTGGAAAATTCTGGAAAATGAGGGTTACAACTGTTGCTATTTTTCTCATTCTCATCATGAACACTATTGACAGGGCGCACGGAAAGTAAATGTCAGAGTGAGAACGAGACACCCGGGCTGGGTTCCCCCGCCTCGCAGCCCTGCCTTTGATGCGCTCACCCTCTAAGCCCGCATCCCCACAGCGTGGTCCAGCATGCAGAAAGCCAAACAGCTTTGGGAAACGTTGGCTTCGACAAAGTTATATGGAAATCCCTCGCTGCAGGACTTCTCAGAGCCTTGAATATGTTTTGGTGTGTCATGAGCCTTCGAGACTGTGCATGTTTTCCCAGGTGACTTGACCATAGGATCCATTTGTCACAGAGCAGCTCACGGGACCAGTGTCTTGGAAAGACTTCCTTCACTTATTTAAAAAATATTTATTGGGCTTCCCTGGTGGCGCAGTGGTTGAGAGTCCACCTGCCGATGCAGGGGACGCGGGTTCATGCCGGGAAGATCCCACGTGCCGCGGAGCGGCTGGGCCCGTGAGCCATGGCCACTGAGCCTGTGCGTCCGGAGCCTGCGCTCCTCAACGGGAGAGGCCACAACAGTGAGAGGCCCACGTACCGCAAAAAAATAAAAAATAAAAAAAAATTATTGAGCATCTACTCTGCGCTGGCCACGCAACAGGGGCAAACCCAGACCCACTGCCTGCCCTCGTGGAATGTGAGAATTGCTGCCATCCACTAGGGCGGTGATCGCACTTGTTTCTATGGGTCACACTCCTCGGCGATGCCCAGTCTGACCAGGAGCAGCTGCCCCAGGCTCCAGCCTGATCCCACCACGCTCCACCCAAAGCATCACTTTTCTTCCCTGCACAGTTTGAGATGATGAAAGTATGGAGCTGAGAGAAGGTTACGACCCAGAAGGATGCATTCAAATCGTCCCGGGGAGAAGTAATTGCATGTAGGAGGAAGCCAGAGACTCTTGGCCCCATGCTTTCATTTCCGCAGAGAAAATGACCGCCTCTCTCCTCCACCCGGACGCCTCTTCCCTCAGGGAACGGCAACCTCACGTAGACGCCGCCGTTGGCAAAGAAGGTCTGATAAGGAGAAATTCAATGGCCAGAGGCCACGCTGCAGAGAAGACAATTCCTCGGAAAGGCCGCTGTTCCTGGCTCTTCTGCTAATGACTTCCTCGGCATTTTTATTACACATTCCTGTGGCTGACATCTCCTACAATAGTCCATACAAACGCATCCTCGGGGTCTGAGCTGAGAGGCTGCTTCCTTCCCCCCACATAGATTGTGTTTCATCTTTGGAAGCCGGTCCTGAGGCTGGTCCTGAAGCCGGTGGAGTTGGCAGGCTGCCTGCACACAGGGGCCTTGGAAGTTGGGACGTTTGTCCCTGGCTTGTAACTAACTAGGGGTTGGAGATGAGCAAATAGTGATCACACCTTGACATCCCATTACTCAGGTGTGACATCCCCAACACCTGAGTAACAGAGAGGGGACCCCTGTGCTGCTCTGAGCCCCTCGTCCCCAGGGGGCCCGCGTGTGACCTGCCCGTCTCCATCCTCCCACCCTCATCACACGTGGGCCTCCTGCCTTGTGGATGAAGGTCAGTGCCACGGTCTCAGCCTCACTCTGACCCACCTAAGCCCCCCGTCCCTGCAGCTCCGGGCGAGCCTCCTTCTGGGCCCACCACCCCGCCCCCATCTCCCATGGGGCTCCCCCTGGCTCCCCCGGAAGGACGCAAGGAGGCGGCTCTGGCTTTGGAGACGGACAAGCCTTGATGCCAGTCTGACCTCGACCCTAACTAGTGGTGTGCTCCTGACCAGCTTACTAGCTCTCTCTGAACTCAGTTTCCCCAGAGCAAAATGGGGATGGGGAATAGTTCCTACTCAGAGGCCCGATGTGGGGAGGAATTAGCAAGTTCATCCAGGGAGGCGAGCGCCTCCCTGGGCCCAGTTCTGCATCGTCTCTGCACCGCACACCACAGGGCTCTCCCGCCTCCGCACCAAGGCCGCAGGGCCTCCTCTGGCCACGAGGATAAAGAGGAGATGACAGCACCCCAGGTCTGAGCCTGCACCTCGTGTGTTCTGCTTTGTCTCTGTGTCCCTGCGGTTGCCGTGAAAACACCACGCCAGGCTCACTGCCAGTCTCAGGAGGAGAATGGGAAGCATGTGGCACAGAGCTGGACCGCCCCAGTGACCCCAGCCTAGGTGGCCTGACGCCCATCGCATCCCGCACGAGTGGCGGAGCCCAGCCAAGCCTAGAGCAGCCGAACCCGGCCGACCCGCAGATCCGTGAGGATGAAGGATTGCAGTTTCAAGCCACTGGTTGTTTGGGTGGTTTGTTACACAGCATTTTCGTGGCAATAGCTGATTAATACAGTGCCTGGTGAGGGACAAGAACTTAGGAAGTGCTGACCACTGTTTCTACCACCACTAGAGCTACAAACACTGCACTGCTCTAGCCTGTTTGCTTCTCAGCTCTTGGGAATCTGAGACCCAAATCAATCTTCAGGTCAAGAGCCCCCCTGCCTCCTGGGAAGGTGGAGATGATGCCCACAAAGATGGCATCTTCCTGCTGCAAAGGGGGAAATGTGGGCTGAGGGTTGGGTGGCCAGTCCTGGTGTCAGACCTGCCACTGAGTAGCTGGATGGCCCTGGGCATGTCCCAAAGCCTCAGTTTTCCCCTCTGTAAAATGGAGATGCAACCCTGCCCTGCCTCCCTTGCAGGGGTGTGGAGTGAGGGAGAAGTGGGGTAAGGGGCCAGGTGAGGCCGGAGGCAGGTAGGAACTCCAAGAGAATGTGAGAGTAGCCATGGTTCGGGGCCCCATAGGATGCCCAAGAGCTCAGAGGGGATAAGGTGGTCAGAGCCGACCACCCGGCTAAGGGGTTGAAGCAAAGCAGGAAGCAGAATGGGCCTAGAGAACGGCCTGGGGAAGGTCTGGAGATGCCAGAGGCCCAGGCCGAGTAAGGAGCACAGGCGGGCAGCGAGGCTGCGGCTGGGGGTCAGGCAGGTTGGGAAGGCGGGCCTGGAACATTCGGCAGGGGACCGGGTAGGTCAGACTTGCGGCCAGAAGCAGGGACAGACGGGGCTGCGGATATGTGGGGGCCAGGCAGAGATCGAAACTGGAACTGGGCCAGGGTCGAGGGTGTACAGGCTCACCCCCCAACCCCAGGCAGGCCTTGAGGTTTGAACCAGCCCCAGGGCCATGGGCACATCAAAGGGGACCAAAATCTTTCCTTTTCCCAGAAACTCCCCAAGGCTGGCACTGGGAACCGGCACCCAGCCCTGCCTGGTGTCCCCTCTCTGTGGAGGGGTGAAAGGGGGCCCTCCTACCCTGGGTTGCCGCTGAGCCGTCCCTGGGACCCTGGTGCAGACAGAGAGAAGCTGGCCACCTGGGGTCCTGGGCGGGCCTGGGGGACCAGGGACCACATGCCCCTGTGGTCTGAGGGGTGGCAGGGCAGGGGCTGTGAGCACATTTTAGGGGCAAAAAGCCTGAGGTGCAGGCAGAGACCAGAGCCCTCCGCCTGGACTAACGCAGCCATCTCCCAAGCAGCCCCCCAGACTCCAGGGTCCACATGGGAACTCCTGACCCCCACAGGGCCAGAAGCCCTGCCACGTCCAAGCCTTGGCTGACTCTGTTCCCTTCCCCTGGGGGTGCCCGCCCTAGTTCACGCTGCGAACCCAGCCCTAGGCAATTTCACGGCCACCTCTCACGCAAGGCCTCTCCTGGCTGCTGCAGATCCCGCGAACCACGCTTTCTCTCAGGCCCCGCACCGGCCCGCCCACCACGAGCCAGGGCACTTCATCACAGCCCTAGAACACCGCACACCACTGAGAGCCCAGCGGGTGGAGAGCGAGCCGTCCTCAAAAGCAGCAGCTGTGTGGGATTGTCTTTATGGCCCACGGGGCCTGATGCCAAGAGGACCTCAGAAAATGATGGATCTGGTGCATGGGTGAATGGGTAGGCGGACAGGTAGATGGATGGATGGGCAGGTGGTGGATGGATAGATGGATGGAAGGATAGATGGTCAGGTAGATGGATGGATGGATGGGCAGGTGGATGGATGGGTGGATGGAAGGATAGATGGGCAGGTAGATGGATGGATGGGCAGGTGGATGCATGGATGGAAGGATAGATGGTCAGGTAGATGGATGGATGGATGGGCAGGTGGATGGATGGATGGATGGGCAGGTGGATGGATGGATGGATGGGCAGGTGGATGGATGGATGGATGGATGGATGGATGGATAGATGGGTGGATGGGTGGATGGATGGATGGACGGATGGGTGGATGGATGGGCAGGTGGATGGGTGGATGAATTGCGTGGATGAGTGAATGAATAAGTCAGTGGATAGGTGTGAGGGTCTATGGGTGAGGCTGGTGGATGGATGGGCAGACATATGGACAAACAAAGTTTCCCATCACCCTTACTTCACCTGGAAGTGAATAAATAATGACTGATCATGCCAATTTCCTAGATCTGTCTACCTAGAGGTAGACCCCTAGGAAAATCTTTGGAAAACTTACCATTTCCGCAGGAGATTTGGGAGTGAGATAGAATTCCTTCAAGTGCAGGAAGAAGCCTTCCAGTTGTCCAATCAGCAAGAGTAGGATGACTCCATCTGCAAACTACAAAGGAGGGAATGGGAGGCAGATAGCCTGGAGGATCCCCTCTGCCTTTTACAGGCTGTGTGACCCTGCGGAAGTCACACAAGCTCTCTGAGCCTCAGGTTCCTTTTTGAGAAACGGGGACGACACCCTGACCTCGCAGAGCTGTTGTAAACAGCAGCAGGGGTAAAGCAGTTTTTGGGTGCCTAGCACGGAGCATGTGCTCAGTAAAATGAGCTATTTTTACATCTTCTGTAAAATAGCTTCAAATCATTTTTTAAACCACATACTGTTCCATGAGCTACAGAAGCCCAGGCGGAAACAGAGTTAAGTATAAAATAATTCCATCAGGAAAAGGCAGAGAACAGCACACCGGGCTCATTTTGCTGGCGGCCACATTTGTATTGGTCTGTTTTGTCTGTATGTTCACAGACAAAGCTGTCACCCTAGCACCGGCACATCATATGCTAATATAATCGTATTCAATCTCTTCAAAGACACAAAACACAAGATTGAATGTTGGAGGAAAAGCCACCACGCAAAGTCCTTAATGGAATTTCCTCATATTAGGTCTGTTCTGATGCTATAAGTTTGGCATATTCCCTGGTAATACCACCAAAATACCAGGGACTTTAATATCCCCTTTTATCCAGCAGTCAAAATACCATCGTCACATGTGCCATTATTCTCCAAATGTCATTATTTTACCAAGGGAGAGGTAAAGATGAAACGGGTAGAATGTAAACCTAAGAAATCATCTTGTTTATTCCCATATAAAATACAATAAAACCAGAAATGTATTGTTTATCATGCGTAGACAGTGTGTCAGGTAATACACATCATCTCATTTCTTACAGTTCTCTGAGGTTGGTATCCCTGCACCCATTTTCAAAAAAGAGGAGCCTGAGGTTGAGAGAAGTCCAGGTCCAAAGCCACACAGCTAAGGTGGAGCAGGCGTCCTCAGAGCCCAGAAGCAACAGGTGCCCATCTGCTATCTCCACCCTGCAGTGTCACCACACCACGTCACACACAGACTTCTCACATGGCCGCCGTGTGAGGCGGTGATGGAGCACAAACTCTGGCCTCAGCGACCTGGGTTCAAATCCCAGGTCCACCAGTTAATCACTGTGTGACCTTGGACAAGTTAATTAGCCTCCCTGGGCTTAATGTCCTCATCTGTAAAATGGGATAGTATCAGTTCCCACCTAAAGAGTTTGTTGGGAGGAGTCGGTGAGTTAAGGTACGCAAAGCACTTTGCTCAGGGCCGGGCACATGGTGAGGGCTGCATCGGCCTTAGCTACCAGGCACAGGGGTGTATCTACCCCGTTCCCCACTGGCTAATGTCAGGCTGTGCCTGAGACATCAGCTGCTCCAGTGACCAGACCTGACTTCACCACCTGCCCCCAGTCATGCTGTGGGAGCAAAACCCACGTGGCCCGACGCCTGCACCACCACGCCCAGTTAATGCGCCCAGGGTGCGGCAGGCTCCGTTGCTGCCCTGAAGGCCCCGGGCCGGCAATTAGCTTCACAGCTTCTCTGCGCCCCACCGTGTTGAGGGAAACCACAGGGCACAGCATCCTCGTGGAGGCCACGACCCACTGGGGAAGGCTGACCTCCTAAGACTCTGTTCGTGCCCCAGAACAGTGGGCTGGGCAACTCAGGGAGTCCGCAGACACGGGGCTGTATCGGCACCTGCAACCCCCCCGGGCACGGGGCACAACCTAATAAACGCTGCGAGCGAATGCAGTTAGGGAAGCCTCATGTGCTTTGAGTCCTGGGGTTGGATAGACCAAGATTAATTTTGAAAAAAGCTGAAAAGTGGTTATTTTACAATGAAAAGTATAACAGCGTAGACAAGCCCTGAGATCCCCACTTCACAGGATCCCCGTCGTGCCCCTGATTGGCAATACCGCCTACCAGCAACATCCCCATTGGAGAGGAGGACCCAAGGTTCCAAGAGGTGACACATGCCAGGCCACACAGGATGAGCCCAGGCTCCCAGTGCCCTGTGGAACCCCCTCCCCATGCCCCTTCCCTGCCCCAGACCCTGCAGCTGAGTCCCTACCTGGGTGTCCAGATTCTGCACGGACAGGCCCAGGCGGTCCAGCTTCTGGTTGACGAAGTTCACTATGGCCTACCCAGGGAAGAACAAAGGCCCCAGGTCCCCAGCTCGGGTTTGCGACCTTCCCGCTTGGGGTCACAAAAAGGCCCCCGCACGGCACCCGGCGCACAGCAGTTGCAGAGTGAGGACCCGATCCCTTTCCCTTTGCCCCACTCCCACCCCCAGACTCAAGGCGGGTGGGCGGTGGGCGGGTGGGTGGCAGGAGGTACTCTTGGAACTTTGACCTCTCTTACCTCTTTCACAGCGTTCACTTTCTCCGGAGCCAGCTTAAGTAATTCATCAAAGACGTCCTCTGCAGACAGATCCATTAAACACCTCATTACGATGCTATTATCTTTGGGCCAAACAGGGACTTTTTTCCACCAAAGTTTCTCAGAATAACCAGTCTCGAGGGAGATGTAGTTTTATCTAAAGGTTCTTGAATTAAAGAACAGGTCTGGGTCAGAGTCACTGCTCCCCTGGCTGGGTGGCCTGGAGAGAATCGCCTCCCCTCTCTGTGCCTTGTTTTCCTCCTCTGTAAAGTACGGCTGATAATAACTACTAGGTGGGATCACTGTAAATATCCTGTCTGGGGGCAGATAACACACTTGTGATGGTGGCTGGCCACACAGTAGGACTTAAATAAATGGTCGTCTTTCCTGCCACGGACACCATCCCTTCCTCTGGGAACTTGCCCTGCCTCCTGCTGGTTCCCTGCTCCACCCACAAGCCCACGGGAACTGCCATAGGTGGCTGAGCAGGGACCAGCCCCGCACTGACTCTTGGCCCAGCGGTCTCCTCCGCAGCGTTTGTGGATTGGCAGAATAAGGGCACCCAGCCCTCCCAGAGAGTCTGAACTTTGCTACGGCGCACAAAAGACCAGAGCCCTCAGCAGCTGAGTCATGCCCAGGGAGCCGCATCTTAGCAGCTCAGGCCACGGGTCCAGCCTCAGAGATGCCAAGTCCTCAGACTAATGTCCTTTTCCCACAAGCTGCATTCCTACTTTTTGCAGCTATGCAGCGCTTCACCTTCCCCTGGGGAGAATGCTCCACAGGCACTGAATACCCAAACGAGTAGAAGAATTTCCCTCTTAATTCTGCCAATCAGCTGCTGTGTGACTCTGAACAAGTCACTTCACCTCTCTGTGCCTCAGTTCCCTCATTAGTGAAGAGGGAAAAGTAGCACCAGATAGCATCATGCACGTTAAAATGCCCCATAAACCAATAAACATGGTGGAAACACCTGTGGTCCCTCCCAGACCCCTTGGCCTGTGGTCAGTGAAATTGTGTCCCTGAAGGAGCCAGGAATTCAGAGGCCAATGTGCATGCGGATGGCACAGGCCAGAACAGGACGGATGTGCTAGAAATGGTTTTAAGGAAGCCCGTTTCCGTGGCCCTGCCCCTCATTGTGTGACCCAGCCTCATGCAGCCCCCTAACAAACACTGCTCCCTGGGCAACCCCTGTGTCCTCCAGCTGCCCCTCCACACACGCACACACAGCCATCCGACCAGCCTCCCTCGTGCCTCCCCTCTCCTCCATTTCCCCACTCAACCTTTCTCAGCCCCTGTTCTCAGAAGCCCCTCGCAGGTCGCTATTTCCTCCTCGGCAGGTGAGAATCCCTTGCCCATACAGCTCTTTGTCCC
Source organism: Stenella coeruleoalba (assembly GCF_951394435.1). Taxonomy (NCBI): domain Eukaryota; kingdom Metazoa; phylum Chordata; class Mammalia; order Artiodactyla; family Delphinidae; genus Stenella; species Stenella coeruleoalba. The sequence goes on from NC_137157.1 coordinate 5,360,450, forward strand.
AAGTGGGTAAGGTTCAAGGAGGAAAAATAATGTTAAGATGGATGGATGGATGGATGGATGGATGGATGGATGGATGGAAAGATGATGAATGGGTGGATGGATGGATGGATGGATGGATGGATGGAAGGATGATGAGTGGGTGGATGGATGGACGGGTGGGTGAATGTACGGATGAATAGATGAATGGATTGGTATATGGATGGATAGATGGATTGGTATAAGGATGGATGGATGACCAACTGGCCAGGCAGACTGACTAAGGAATGAATGAATGAAGAAGGAAAGGCTGGGTTAATCAGTTGATTGGTGAAGATCTCTGTCACAAAAGTAGCAGCTAAATTAGTGACCAATCACTATTAAGCACTTACTCTGTGCTAAGCACACTCACAAGGTATCTCTTCACCCTCACCACCATTCTAAGAGGTGGGTGCCATTATTAATCCCATTTTACAGATGAGGAAACTGAGGCACAGACCGGTTCAGACACTCGCCCAAGTTCACGTGGCTAATAAATGGGGGAATTAGTGTTTGAACCCAGGTTGCCCAGCTCCAGAGCCCACACACTGAACACTCCATAGCTGCTGCTGATGGGAATTATAAATCTCTCTGCCCACGTGAGCGGTATCCTAAGAAGCAACAGCCAGATCCACGGACGGACAGACAGAAGGAGGGACAAACGGACAAGAGGGCGCGAGACACACACAGCAGACCACAAAGGAACCGTGAGCACACCCAATGATCAACCTGTCATCATGACACGTTTGTCCCCACACGTATCCAGCAGAAAAAGATTCCCTAAATTAGGAAAGTACTCACTCGAAGGTTGGTCCTTGTCTGTGCTAAAGGGAAAATTGTAGGGGGGAAAAAAGGAAACACATGGTTAAAAAAACCATCCTCAAACCTGTAATCTCTTCATATGACAAGACCCGGCAGTGGGAAGGTTGACAAAGAAACTGGCCAGCTGCTTTCTCCTGGCAGCTCTGTAAGCAGGCGGGGCCCTCGTGAAAAGCAAATGGCAAACGAGGTTCAAACCTTCCCCTGAGGCTCCCACACCTAGAAGTGTCTGGACTGTGTCCTTTTCGTGGTTGCTGTGTTAGTTTGCGGGGGGCATATTACACACACAATAAAAACACACACATCCTAACTTTAGAGCTGGAGCGTGTTTATACATGTACACGCGTGTGTCATCACCACCCCCAACGAGGCACAGAACTTTCCTAGCACCCCCAATGTGCTCCCCCATCCCATTACACCCCACAAGGTTACCACTGCTCTGATCTGTCTTGTTGGCCTTTCATTTTGTCTGCTCGTCTATGGAATGAAATCGTATGTACTCTCTAGTGTCTGGCTTCTTTCACTCCCTTTTTATTGTTTTTGAGTGGTTTTTCTCTGACTTTGTTGCTAAATTCTCCGCCCCAGCGCACCTCCTAGAAGCAAGGTTCTGGGCCCCAAGTAGGCCGAACTCTCCCTGGAGAGCCGGGCGGCCCCTCCGACCGTGGCCCTGGGGGGTGGAGAGCGCAGCCTGAGACCCAGGGCTCAGCACGGGGGCAGCTGCCAGGAGGGGCACACGTCCCTGTGCTGCCCTCACAGACATTTCCGAGCTCATCAGAGGCTGAGAAGGGTGATTTTAGGGCTATGAAGGGAGAAGGGGTGCAGCGCCCGTGACCGCTAACTGCACCCTCCCTCTCAAGTTCCCCAAACACGGAACCTGAAGCTTCAGCCTTGACAGGGCCCCGTGCAGAGCCGCTCAGCGGCTGGGCGACAGGGAGGTCATTTAGCCTCCCAGAGTCGGGGTGGGGCTGTGGTGGTTCGAGGCGGGGACAAGCCCTCCTCCCAGGGTGACCTTGGGAGGGTAAATGGGCCGACGAGTGCACGGGCCCCGCTGGCAGGAGGGACCAGCAGCGGTCTGCTTCCTCCGCCCTTGGCCGTGCTCGGCTCACCGCCTGGACCACAGACCTTACCGTCATCGACTGGCAGAGGTTTGAGCCCTTCCCCCAACCCCATCCTCAGTGAACACCCAGGAGCCGTAGACCGGAAGGACCTCAGGGCTGGGGGCGTACAGGAGGGGGAAGGTGCCCTCACCTACATCACCTGTAACTCTCACAGCAGCCCCAACAAGTAGGCGCGGGTCCCCCTTTATCAGAGGCGTGAAGAAGCTCAGAGAGGGGGAGTGACTTGCCCAAGGGAACACAGCTCAGACATGGCTGATCTGGGATTTCAGTCCAGGTGGGGCTGGCTGCCCAGCCTGTGAGCAGAAGAGAACTGAACTCACCCAGCTGGGGTTGCAGAGGATAAAATGGGTTAAGGGAGCTGAAACAGCCCAGTGCCCTGCACACAGTAGGCCTTCAGTAAGTGTTAGACCGGAAAGGAGAATCCACAACTTTCCTTCAAAAGGAACCCACTCTCAGACCAAAACCGGAAAGACCTTTGGCCCAGACCGGGGTGGGCTGCGAAGTGGGGAAGCCAGGCAGCCACATGTGGCAGGGTCTGGAGAAATACCGCCCCACAGGGAGAGCCAGGGCCCCTCCGCAGCTCTTGCAACTTTGCAAAGATGAGAAACATTCTGCCTGTACCCAGTCAAGGTTCTACAATTCACAGGGCAGAACAAGCATCCCAAACCCAGGGGCCTGCAGCAGGGCTGGGCTCCCGCCCAGGGAACGGGGCAGGGGCCTGGGCAGGTGCCCGGAAGTGTGAGCCTACAGGTGGCAGGAGGGAGGGACCTTTGGCTGGGGCCAGTTACAATCTCCAACGAAAGGGAGTCCAGGAATGCAAGACGGCCATGTCTCCCTGGAGAGACAACGCAGCTGGGGTGTTGAGGGCTTGGGTCGGGGGTGCGAGGTACGTGTGTGGTTTCCTTTACCACCCAGGCAGTCAGGAGTTTAGTCCATAGGCCAGCCTGGTCCCGCACTGCTAAGGCCCTTCTAAAGGTTGAACTGCGGCCTGCAGTTCAGAGACGCGAATGGGACCCCCTGCTTCTCCCAGACCCCAGGACTCTGTGGCTCTCTTGTTGCGGAGCGCACGTGCCCGGCCCTCGTCCCGATGTGAGTGTTTCCAGCTCTGCCACGAAGCACATGCTGTGCAGGTGGGTGTCGAGGCAGAGGGGAGAGCTCATTGGCGGATCGACCTCTGGTGTCCTGCGTGCGCGGACAGGCGAAAGGCCGACAGCTGGCGGACCCGGGCACTCCAGGTCCCAGCCCCACCCCGTATACAGTAGGTGCTCACTAAACACTGGTGGTATGAGTGAGCCCTCTGCGCCCTTGCCTCCTGGCACCGGTTGGAAGTTTCACGCCCGGCTGCGGAATCTCCCTGCCATGGATGAGGGTAAGGCTTCCAGGCAGCACCCGGCTCCGGGTGTTAGGAAACCAGCCTGGGGTTGGGGTCCAGAGACCCCAGTTTCCGGGTCCCTCCTGGCCCCCAGTGCCTGCAGTGTGACCTCATGACCGAGGGCCAGAGCCCCTTCCGCCCCCAGCTCTGCCTGTTTTGCCGCGCTTTGCGGAGGGTGGAGGGCGAGCCCCGTGAGGGCCAATGCAGGCCCCGCCGGTGGGCAGGGTGAGGGCCCCTCCCAAGAAGGGGAGGGAGAAGGTCAGGCAGGTCTGCCCCGCCCCGGCCCCAGGCTCCGCCCCTGGTCCCTCCCTCACCCGCTCTCAGTGAGTTGCTCCACCGACATCTCCGATTTCAGGCCGCTCTTGGTGCTCTAGGAAACAGAAAAGAGGATGGAAAGGGGGAACCACAGAAAATTCTAGGACCACGCCTGCCACGAGAGGAGACTGTAGTGGCCAAAGCAGCCCCAAGGGACCCAGTTTGCTCTGCCTCATCCGCTCCTCAAGGGGGCCTCCTGGGCAGCCCTCACCACTGGGGCCAGCTTAATTGTCCTTCTTCCCACAGGCCTTGAGCCCCACGAGGATGGGGACCGCGTCTGCCTCGTTCCCCAGGTATCCCCAAAGTCTGCCCAGTGCCTGGCTCACAGGATATCAATGGACACGTGTTCATCTGAATAACAAATGAATGAGTGGGTGAATGAATGAATGAGTGAGTGGGTGGGTGGGTGAATGAGTGAATGAGTGAGTGAATGAATGAGGGGTGAATGCATGAAGGAATGAAGTCACCTCTGATTTACACACGTGTAGACAAAGCCATGACACTGCTCAGTGGAGAATTCAAGTCAACTGTTTTGAACAGGTAAGAGAGCATCCTCCTGAGTTTGGCTGGACTCAGCGTGTTCTGTCGGGTGGGGTCAAGGGAAGCCGGCTGCTCCCCAGGTACCCAGGGGCTGGGGGAGCGGAGAGCAGAAGCAGGTGGGGCCTGTTTCTGGTGCCCGGGGTCTGTCTGAGAGAGAAAGCATGGACTCCCGGGGCATCAGCTGCAGCAGAAGTCCTGCACATGCTAGACAGGGAGCACCCCATGGGTGGAGAAACCCAGAAAGGTCCTGGAACCTTCGTCACACCCATCTGTCGAGGGATGAGACCATCGCAGTGAGAGGGCAGTGGCTGTGGCCCCATGTTGCGAAGACTCCAGAAAGGCCGTGAACAGATGGCCACTTATGGCCCATGTGGTTGCCGTCAGCCAGGACCTTCGTGATGCCTCAGGTAGGTGCCGTCTGCTGGGTAAGTGGGACTGGCCGGCCCACACAGACCTCCCCGTGGCCTCACTGGACTCAGCATCTCCCGCCCACAGCTCCAGCCCAACCCCCCACTGCTGTCCTGGTGGGATCTGGTGTTTCTCATGGCTCCCTGGAACTCACCCCAGGTCAGCCCCCGCCCCGTGCAGCACGCCCCCATCCAGGGTGTGGCGATATGGCCCGGAGATGTTCAGCCAGCAGGCAGGCATCCTCCGGCGCCCTGCACCTTACCTCCATGATGATCACCTCCACCTTGACATTGGTCGGGAGGGACAGGTCCGGCTGGAAGCACTTGGCCAGGGCCACGAGGAGATGCAGGGTGGCCAGCAGGTCCTTGTTGAAGATGCCTGGGAGGGGAGGGGGCACAAGGTCAGAGCCCTGGGGGACGACCAAACCTGGGGCCACGTGGTGGGTTCCTTATCGTCACAACCACCCTCTGCAGGCCAAGGAGCTCTGCGTCCAGCCTTCAGGAGAGCAGAGGTCCGGAGATCTACATACGGAACGTAAAAATAGTCACACTTTGCCCCAGTCATCCCTCTTCTGCAAGTACAGCCCAAGGGCACAATCTACCCTGTGGACGGGGATTTTAACACACAGATGTTCACTGCAGTGCTGTTTAAACAGCTAGACGTCCTACAGCAGGGCCCTGGGTGAACAAATTGTTAGATTTAAGCTGAATGTGACCTGATTCGGGGCCAACATTACAAACATCAATTATTGAATGTGGCGAAGGTAGTGGCAGGGGACCCAACACAAACCGGGTTTGAAAACTGTTACATCCTCACCACCCGACCTTGGTGAAGCTATTCAGTGTCTCTTGGCCTCAGTTTTCTCATCTGGAAAATGGGGAAGATGTAGAGGTTGGAATGGCAGGAAACCATACCAAATGGTCAACGGGGTGGGGCTTTGCACACTCTCATTTCCTACGAGCAGGCACTGCAGATGCAACTTAGCTAAATTAATGAAGCAGGATGGTTAGTGCCCCTCTGACGAGGCAGACGAGGGCGCGTGTGTGATGCTCGGAACTCAGTAAGCAGTGGCCGCGTTATGGACAAGGCTGCGTTTCATCACCCTCGTGCTGTGCTTCAAGGCAGCACCCCCCCGCAGCCCGAGTAGGAGGCTGGGGCTCTGCCCCCCCCCTCCCTGACACCGGCCCCACGCACTCTCCACGCTCCACTGGGCCTGCGGCTCCTCCACCTGCAGGCTCTGGCCGGCGGCCTCCAGGACCACGGCGAGCTTGCGTCTCTGGCTAGCCGCGGTCAAGGCGATTTCCTCCACGTCCAGCTTGACTCCAGTCAGCTTCTCTGAGGGCAGGGGAAGGAGTAAGAGGGAGAGAGAGGGTGGGAACAGCTGGCCGGGGGGGACAGTTGGGGCCCCTGCAGGGGACCCACAGCTAGTCTGCTTCCTCCAGGGAGGCAGGGTGCTGCCCTTCCTCATGGGCCACACAGGCTGCATGATGGGGTGAGCTCGGTCCCGGGCTGACCTCACGTTGACCATTCCTGTGCCCCCCACCCCCAGCCTCCCACACATCAACGCGTTCCTCGTTCCTGTGGGGCAGGGTGGCCCAGTGGTTAAAGCCGAGACCCCTGGCTCCCCTACTTTCTTCACTGTGAGACCTTGGACAAGGTACCAGGCCTCCCGGAGCTCAGTTTCCTGGTCTGTAAAACGGGCATAGTCACAGGACAGAGTTGTTCTGCGGATGAACTGCACCTGCTCCGTGGCAAGGGCTCAGGAAGCCGTAGCTTGTGGGACTGTCCTGCAGCCAATCTGCGAAGGGCACCGCAGAGGGCACTGGGCAGGACCCAGGCTGGCCCAAGGGGAGTCGGGACCACCCAGCCCTCCGGGACTGCCCAGCTTTGGAAGCATCCACTTACGGAAAAGGTGGTGCAGGATGAGCCCATCGAAAATATCCTCCTCCAGGCTGCGGACCACGATGTGCTCGGGCAGGAGCTTAGCATTGATCCACTCCGTCAGCACCTGTGGGCCCCGAGTGACAGCTGGCCCGGGGCCACTCCTCACCCGGCCTCTCACCAGGCTCAGCTCTGCCCTCCTCCCACCAGCCAACTCCTACCCATCCTTCAAGGCCAGGAAAAGCATCACCTCCTCTGGGAAGCCTGCTCTGATCTCCCAGGCTGAGTCAGGGGCCTGCTCTGGGCTCCCAAAGACCTGACCACTACGGGCTATTGTTTTTTCTGTGTAAGGTTTTGGTAATACGTGGGCGCTGGTGTCCCGCCCCCTCCCGCAAACTGCAGCAAAGGCCGAGGGCTGTCCCTGGAAGTCAGAAGTGCAGAGAAGCAGCCCCCATCCCTTTAAGGGAGCAGCCCGAGCTACACGGGACTTGGTGGATAAACACCCCAGCTCCTCTGCCCCAGCAGGAAGACTCCAAGGTGTCCGCTCCACACTGGCTCCCAACGGTTCCCAGCCGGCTTGAGCTCCGACAACCATCACCTGCTCCATCACCCACCCCGGGTGTCTCCTTCCCACCTGTCTTACGTCCCTGCTCCCCTTCCTTGTCTCCTGCGATGACCTCCCGACTCAATATTTGCACCTGAATCTTTAGTTCAGGATCAGCTTCTGGAGGAACCCAAACTAAGATGAAGTGTCAGCGTGCCGCCAGGTTTTCCTCTGTGTCCCAGGGCGCAGCAGAGGGAAAAGTAGATGGGGGGACGGACAGAATGGGAGGGAAGAAGAAAAGGATGGAAAATGGGCCACAAATTCTCTAGGGGGTCAAAGGTGGTGCAGGCCAGGAGGCCTCCTTGGAGGAGGCAACAGAAAGGCCCCATGGAGACTACAGAAGTAGGGCAGAGGAAAATGGAGGTCCCAAGCCTGTGTCCAGCTGGTCCTACAGCCAAGAAGAGTACCAAGAAGTGGGTGATGCATGCCTATACCTGCCCACTTCGCCAGCTGTCCTCTGCCCTGGGCAGCTGAGCCAGAGAAGGAGCACGAGATTGGGGGCCAACAACCTGGGTCAAATCCCAGCTCTGTCACTGGCCAGCTATGTGTCCCCCACAGGCCAGGTCACTTCTCCGAGCCTCACTATCTGCTCCCTGGGATGCAGGTGACAGGATGCCGTGAAGTTTGCTGGGATCATGTACGTAAAGGCGCACAGTCGGTGCTCAATAAATATCCCTCACGCAGCCGCTCAGCAAGTCTCCCAGGGGCCGGCGGGATCGCCACCCACCAGCCTGAGGTCGGGGAGGGGAGGCGGCGGGCTGCGGTCCCCACCCCAGGGAGACAAGAAGACTCCTGCAGAGAAAGAGGCTCAGAGAAGGATGCCACACCTTTTGCAGTTCTTCAAGCTTGGGATCCTTCCTGGAAGTGGGTGGCAGGAACTTCTTCTTTTCTCCTGGAAGCAGAGATGAGCATATGTGCCTGGGGACCCTGCAGGCCGCCCCCAGAGCTGGCACCTGGACCACAAGAGGAAATCGGTCGCGCTGCTTCACACGCACACACACACATGCACACACACGTGCATACAAGTTCACTCACACACACACACCTGCACACACATGTACAAACGCACAGATGCACAGACACGTGCACCCACACACACAGACACACGCAGTCATAAACACACAGGCACACATACATACACATGCACTCGCACACAGAGACACACACAGACACACACACACACACACCCTGAGCACCAAACATCCAGAGAGATTGATTTCCCGGACACGCCTCATCCTCTGCACCTCTCTTCCTTTGCCCATGCTCTTCCAGCCTCCCCCCAATGCCCTTCCCCCCCCACATTTCCCTCATGAACACCAGCTCATCCTCAGACACTGCAGCATCTATATTTTGGGAACATACTTAAAGTCGAAAACTATTTCTTGTCTATCTGGAATTCACATTTAACTGGGCATCCTCTGTTTACCTGGCAACTCTACTCACATATGTAAGAAGGAGCCACGGCTCAGATGAGCCCAGATTCCCGGGCTCCAAGGGGCCAGGACAGAGTCCACCGGCATCTGTCTGGCTCCCCCGTATGGGCACGACACTGAGGCTGCCTGGCTCGTCCTATGAGCCCCAAGACCTGTTTCAGCATCTCCTGCAAGTTTAAGAACCTCAGAACCCACAAGGGTCAGGGCCAAGGGGGACCTCTGGAATCGAGTCCCAAAGGATGGGGTGGGAAACTGAGCCCCCAAGTGGGGCAGCCTTGCCCAAATCCACAAAACGCATTGCCTCTGTGTTCACGTGGCCCAGCTGGAGACGTCTAGACGTTCTGAAAACCTCTGCGTACCACCCAGCCCCGTGTGTTCTGACGAGAGGAGGGCGGGCCCTTGACAGACGCCTGGGGAGAGAGCGAGCAAGCGTGTGAGTGGCTGTGGCCCTTCCCTGGAGCAGATTTCTTGCCACTTGGAATCATACTATGTTCCAGCTCTGCCTGCCAGAACTCTCAGTATCTCTAAACCAACTCTAAAACAAAACATAAATATTTTTTCAAATCACGAAGCCCCACCACCCGAACTGCAACTTTCCTCATGATGCTTTCCAACCTGAAACCACTTATAAACCGAGAGCGCCAGTTAACGGAGCCGGTCCCGCGACCCTGGACTTGGTGCTGTGCTACGTTACTCCCTGTGCCTCAGTTTCCTTGTCCGTAAAAAGGAGGTAAAAACACCCACCCTCAGAGTAATAGGTGAGATGCTGTGTAGAAGAAGTTCTCAGCACAGGCCCAGCCCAGAGGGGGCACACACAGCAATCAGTATCCTGACTGGAGATGTGCGGTTATGTGGGAGACAGGGATAACTCTGTGGAAGGTTCCAGAAGCAGGGGGTCAAGTATAAAGCAGGAGGCAGAGGCAGAGGCTGGACAGAACCGGGTGTCCAGCTGACAACTTAGCAAAGCAATGCAGTACCCAGCACGGCTTGTTCGGTTCTTACAATGCGGATCCTGCCCCCATCCCCCGCCGGCACGGCACCTTGTGAGAGTGTCACCCCGGCCGCTTGGTCCACCCTCCCGGGGAGGTTCAGCAGGTTGTAGAGAGACTCCGACTCCATCACTGCCTTGCCGGCCCTGGGGATGCAGGAAACAGGACATCACCCTCCGAGTCACTCTAAACTCACTCTGTGTGTCGTTTCCTCCGGACCAGGAGGCACAGGGAGAGAGAGGGTGGGAGCTGACTTTGGATGGACAAGTCACCGCGCTGCCTGGGCAAAGGCACGGGGCCCCTGGTGAGAGGGAAGCTCGGAGCCGATTCCTACAGGACACAGGTGCGGAGAAAGGCAGCGACTGAGGTCCCGACCTGGGCAAAGGCTTGGCCGGGAGATGGGGTCCTTGGTCAGGCGCAGGGCGGCCAGCCCATGGCCCCACTACAGCACACGGGAAGCCCACCCACCCTGGGCAGTAGGATCAAGGGAGCAGCCCACTTCTCAGAGCTTCATGGATCTAGAAGACCCTCGGGTGGAGCTCCAGGGGGAAATCTGGGCGGGCCGCATGGAGCTGCTATGGTTGGTTGCGTGAACACACTGATGGGTGACATCTGCAGACCAGGAGCTCCTGCGGGCGCGGGGTTGGGGGACGGCAGGCCTGTCCTCTCTGGGCCCTGCGCCTGAGTCAGGGGGACACAGAGAGGCACCGCAGACTGTGAGTGAGTGGACGGGACTGGGGTGCAGGCTGGGCTCTCAGGGGGTGGCCTGGCCCTGCCTGGCCCCAATTCTAAGCGAGGTTCTCCACAACGGGGCTTGTCACCCCGGCCTGTCGTGGTGGTTTGGGGATCTCTTTGCTCGCCAGGAAGGGCCAGCATTCCCAGAGCCCACAGGTACCCTTCTTCGTCCTTGCCGGGGGCAGGGGCCAGGCTCCCCCCGGGCCCGGCAGATTCAGAACCTCCTTCCTGGTCCCCTGGACTCACTTCCTCTCCTGCTCGGCTGAGGGGCCTGCCCTCCCACTTTCTCTCCTGCCCCTGGGTCTTCCCCAGCACCCCCAACCCCAAGCGGACATGTGGGGCAGGGCCCTCATGCAGCAGAAGCTGGTGGTCAGCTCCAGCCCCGGGGAGGCCTGGCTGGAGCGGCAGGGCGCAGAGCTGCGGAGACACGGAAGCATTCGCAGGGCTGTAGCCGCCCTGTCACGCTGGCAGCCAGCCTGGGGGCACTGGGGCACTGGCTCCGTCCTGCCCTAAAGTGTGGGAGCGGGGAGAACACAGCTACTGGGCCAACTCCATCCCCCGTATTCCCAAGCTTCCTTTTGGAGGGGATTCGGTTCACAGGGTGTGGCCAGAGGAGAGGAAAGAACTTGGCCTGGGGGTTGAGGGATTGGGTTCCAGGCTGGCAGCTCCTCATTCTGGCTGTGTGACTTTGGGCAAATACCCTCCCCTCTCTGGTCCTGATATTTCCTTACAAGGAGGGGTTGGACTCGATGCTCGCCAAAGGCAACTGAGTGGACGCAGAGCTGGGAGCGGCCTCCAGCCATCAGCAGCCCCGGGCAGCCCCTTCCCTGACCTGGGCCTCTGTTTCTTCATCTGGAGACTGGGGCTTGCCTTTCTCTCCCCAACACCTTGGATGAAGCTTAGGGGAGATGACAGGGTGGAAAGGGAGACTCTTGGCCTGGCTACACGAGAGGTGGGCCAGTGCCCTCCTGGCTGTCTGGGCCTCTGGGCAGGAGGGACGGCCGCCTCTAAGCCTGGGTGGCGAGAGGGCTGCCTTGCAGGCTCCCTCCCGGTGGCGGCTCAGCTAAGCCTGTGCTCTCTGGGCTCCATTTCCACGAGGCCCCTCGAGCCCTCCCTCCGTGTGAGCTCAGACGGCCGAGCAGAAAGCCCCAGAGGCGAGGACTCACCTGGCTGCTTCCTCCACACCAGGAAACGAAGGCCACGGAGCGCAAACAGTGGTCCCCGGATTCCAAACCAAAACAGCTTCCGGGTTCCCTGGGGCGGCGGGGGCCCCGCAGGGGCAAGAAGCTCACTTCCTCCAGGGCCTGTGGCTTCTGCCGGGCCTGCCGGGCCGCGTCTGCACGGAGCTTCCTCCTTGCCGGGGCCGGGGCCGTAGGGCCTGATGCTCTGAAAGCGAAGCCGCTGCAGCCCCACCGGAAAGCTCTGCCCCTGGGGCCCAGCCACACCTCCTTCTCTCCCTCTCGCCTCCCCGGTACGCAAACCAAGCCAGTTCCTGAGGCCAGAGGCTGGGAGTCGGCTTCCCCCAGGCCCACCATCAGCAGACTGTCAGCTCCAGCTCCCCGCCCCCAGCCTCTCTCCTGGACCACGCGGGAGCCTCTACTAGCTGGACTCGCGTTGCCAGCTCCACTCGCACCCCACCTCCCACCCAGGAGGTGCTCTCCACAGGCGACCAGAGGACCCACCTCACATCCCAACTCGCTCAAAAGCCGTCAGTGGTGTCCAATAGCTCTTAAAATGAAATCCATATAACTGATTCACTTTGTTATAAAGCAGAAACTGACACACCATTGTAAAGCAATTATACTCCAATCAAGATGTTAAAAAAAAAAAGAAATCCAGTCTGCCCAGCTCAGCCCCTAGGTGCGCATGTGACCCGCCAGCTACACCTCCATCCTCATCTCGTATCCTCTCCCGCCCTCACGCCCTCCCAGCCACACTGACACATACCTTCCTTCTTCGGGGTCTTCACACTCACTGTGCCCTCTGCCTAGAAGCCCCTACGCCAGCTTCTAAAATGGCTTAGTTCGCATTGTTATCATCAGCTTAAGTGCCTCCTCCTACAGGAAGCCTTCCCTAGCTGCCTTATCTAAAGAGTAGATCCCCTCATGATTCTTTACCACAGCCCCGTTAAGGTTTCCTTTGTCCCAGTGCCTAGAGCAACGCCTGGCACAAAGGGGGCTCAATGGATAAATATTGATGGCTACAATCAGGAAGTCTTTCCAAAGGGGAAGTGGGCTTTGACGGATGTATAAGAGCTTGCCAGTTGAAGAAGATGGGTAAGAATATTCCAGGTAGAGGGAACGTGCAAAGGACTAGAGGAATTCCAGAAGGAGAGATCCCAGGACAGCGGGGCAGACTCAAGCTGGTCTCTAGAGCTTGAATCTTCATGAGCCAGGCTGAAGTCGCGAGTTTCCATAGCGACAGGTGACAGTGCTGGGTGACCGGAAGCTAACCACCCCTTCTCTGCAGACAGATCCTGCAGAAAAGGGGGCAGAGCAGATGAGAAGCGTGCAAGCAGGAAAGGGTGGCTGTTCGTGAAATGTTATGAAAATGACAAAAGGTATTACTGATGTTGCTGCGAGTATCTGTTGAGTAACTGACGAAGCAAGCCTAACTGTCAGGGCTTTAATCTTACTAGAACCCAGCCTCAGAGGCAGGTGCTTTCATATCCCCGCGTTACAGAGGAAGACACAGAGGCGCGTGGTTTAGTCTGCCATTCTGAAGCACCCACGCGAGACCGGGATTCGTGACAAAATGCAGTGAGAAGGAGATGTGCCTGGACACCCCTTTTGCTGGGGCAGGTGTAGTGGGCACAGCATGGCTACGGATCCCATGCTTGGGTGGCAGCTTCCTGAGCCCTGGATTGCATTCTAGTAGGTGCATTGCCCAGGGTGCCGGCAGCAAAGAGATGGCACGCTCAAATGCGGAAACTGGAGAGTACTTAGTAAAGGGACTGCTGGGGCAGGGTTTAGGGAACCCAGAGGACATAGCACCGCACCCCGAGGCTAGCAGTATAGGAGCTGTCCCAGTTCCAAAGCCTAAGGGGGCAGAGGCAGGAACGGATTCCAGAGCCCAGGAAGAGAATGACACATGCGCTAAGAGGGGCCGCGGTGAGGGGCTGTGGCTTCTGGTAAAGGATGCAGCCAACCCCCCAGCAGAAGGGCAGAGCCAGAGGGATAAATACCCTGACCTCACTCTCCTCCAAACGCCTTTTTCCTGCCAGCGCCACCCATTGGTCAAATCCAACTGGAAGTCAGAGGCCAGGAAGCCCCCTGACGCAACAGTCCATGCATGAGGTCAGGGTGGAAAACAGTGGTGAGTGGATCTGAGAGGTGAACAGAAAATACCTGGCCCCGAGATCGTGCCTCTGGAGCCAGCCATCATTCGGGAGCTCCTTGGTGGTGGCCAGCGTGCAGTATTATTCTGAGTCACTGCTGGAGGACCCCCTTGCCAGCCTGCTCCCACAAACAGCCGTGGCTCTGTGATCACCTGATTTCCTGTGTTATATTCCCTTCTGCTTCAGCAACTAAAGTGGTTCCAGTTATCTGCAGCTGAATCCCAATTAACGTAGGATTGGTTACCAGAAATAATTGCAGGCAATGTACCCTCCTGGATGGGGATCTGGAATGGGTTACTAGTTCTGGTTGATTTCAAGACAGTGAGGACCTAGTAACCGTCAGAGAATGAAATCTAGTAGGTCAAAGCACACGGTGGCAAAACGATTACCTGTAATCGCCCAGAACTAAGGACCTATTAAACCCCTAGCTTCGGCAGACTGCGTTGTGGCTTCCGTACACGATATGATACACGTTGTTTATTCAAGAACCGTGGGTGAGTTTTTTCTTTATTGTCATACCAAAGAGTTGCTTAAAAGTAAATAGTCCCAGGGCTTTAAATCCTCAGTCCAGGTTACCTGGTACTCCTCTCTAGTTAGAGTACCAGGGAGTTCTTATAATGGCCCTAAAAGAATTCCCGTCTCTTGGGGCTGTTACAGGGATGATACAGCTGAAAATCAGATGCAGCATCCAATCCTGTGTGCTGCAGACGGAATCCACAGCCTCGCCAAGTTTCCTGCGTGAAAGGCAGGGCATCCTCTGGGGGAAGAGAGGGACTCTAAGCATGGAATAGTCACCTGCAGTTAAACCCAAGCGCCCAAGCCTGAATCGCGGCAGCAGGAGCAGCCCTGCCCCCATGGCTGACGGGAGAGGCTCTCCCCTCCCAGGAAACTTTGTAATGACCTCATGGAGGTCTACCTTGCAGGACAAGCTGACTCTTCTCACGCAGCATCCCTGTCACCCTCCCAGCCCCCAGACTTAAACAACAGTCAGTTCCAGCCTGTCCTGGAGGGCAGATACAAAGTCAAACCCGGGGGGTGAGGTTTATATCTTTTTTAAAATGGTAAACATTTGCTAATTTATGTCAGCAAGAAAGGGGAAACATGTACGGGAAGGGTGTTGGGCCAGGGAAGAAGAGACACACTTGTAGATCGGGCTGCATTCACTGATACAGATGTACTTGCTGGGGAGTCTGAATCCCGGGGCACCAGTGGGACCAGCTGGGAGTGGTTCTAACCCACTTGCCAGGTTGCTTACTGAAAATGGACTTGGCATTGGCCTCCACTGAATGAAAATGGGATGACAGCCATATTCCTGGTATAATGTGGAAGGATATTTGAGTGGATTTGTCACATGTGGCCATCTCCCCTGAGAAGACCCAGAGGACATATCAGTGGCCATCCTTGGTAGCCCAGGAATGATGCTGGGAGAAGCTGCCATTGAGACGGGCCCCCCAAGTTCAGTGGAACTGAGGTCACTTCAACATGGCAGAGGCCAAGGGGCAGCCTTTGTTCATCTAAGGCAGGGTGGGTGTATCAGTTAGTTTCTGCTGCATAACAAACCACCCCAAAACTTAGTAGCTCAAAACAACAGCCGTTCTATTTAGCGTGTGACTCTGTGAGCTGGCTTGGGTGACCTCTGCTGGGCTCTCTCATGCTTCTGTGGTCAGCTGGTGGCAGGTTGTCCAGAATGGCCTCATTCAAAGGTCTGGCCGTGGCAGGCTCGCGGTTGACCACATGGGCTCCATCTTCCAGAGGACCCACTCAGGCTCATTTACACAGAAGTCTCCATGCAAGAAGAGACAGTAAGCCTGGATGCACAAGCGTCTACCAGATCTCTGCTGT
Source organism: Stenella coeruleoalba (assembly GCF_951394435.1). NCBI lineage: Eukaryota > Metazoa > Chordata > Mammalia > Artiodactyla > Delphinidae > Stenella > Stenella coeruleoalba. The sequence goes on from NC_137157.1 coordinate 5,375,858, forward strand.
GTCACATCACGGGACATCGAGAAAATGATAGAATTTGTTTCGCGTCCTGGCTGAACAGGTAAAGCTGCTTGTGGTCAGGGATGGCTGGGAGGATCCAGAAGTAGAGCTTCCCTCGGGGTCAGCCCTGACAACAAGGGGAAAGCACCTTGGGCTGTGCCAGTTAAGAGGCTTAGTACCCAAGAGGGGAACAATTTTGCCAGAAGAACACAACCTGGCCATGAGTGTGTCCCATTGCCACTGGGCCAACGGATAAAAAAAAAAGAGGGTTACCATGTTGGATGGGGATGTAAGCCTGATTATTTTAAGGGGAAGTAGGGTTACTGCAACACAGTAGGGGCATGGAGGAGGGGATCTGGAACCCAGGAGAGTCCCTGGGGTGCCTCCTAGGACTGTCATGTCATGTGCTAAAAAGGAATGGCAACCCACAGCCCCCCCTAGCGACAGGACGAGGAAAGACTCAGAACCCTCAGAAAGGAAGACTGAGGTCCCCCCGCAAGACAACAAACAGTGAGCAGCTGAAGTCCTGGTTGGTGGGCGGGGGGAGGTAAGGGTAAAACAAATCTGTAGTGAAAGTAGAAGAGAAATAAATATAATTACAGCCCATGACCAGCCGCGGAAAGGACAGTGACGATTACCCATACTTCCTTCCTCGCGGAGTCATACACACACACACACACACGCACATGAAAGTGTACATACTCACATACACGCCCTGCAGAACATCTCCTGGGTTCATATTTTCCTGGTAATGTCTCAGCTTTTGAGACCCCAGTTCACAGAATGATTCTCTCTCTCAATACCAGTTTTTTAAACTTGAACTTCATATAGGAAACTTATAATTACTTTATATAGTTATATTAGAGTTAACCATCATAGCTATGCTTACATAACGATATAAAGTACGTACACGACACTTACATCCCAAAATCTCAATACAGGTTTGGTTGCTTGTTCTATTTTTTTAACATTTTACTACGTTTGCCTTTTCTTTCACTTTTTCTGAACCATTTAAAAATAAATTGCAGGGAGGGGCTGTGACACGTCATCTCTAAATATTTCAGAATTTATCTCCTAGAAACAGGGACATGCTTCTACGGGACACATACCGTTATGACACCCAAGAAAATTAACACTGAAATAGTAATATTTTCATCCATATTCAAATTTCCCCAATTATTATTATGCAGTTCACAGGGGTTTTGTTTATTCTTTTTTTACTGCAAGATCCAAGCAGGATCCCAGGTTCCACTTGGTGGCTTTTGGCTGTCATGTCTCTTTAGAGTCTTTTCCTCTGGAACGGTCTTCCACGACATGAATATTTTTAAAGAGCCCAGGTCAGTTGTCTTGTAGAATGCTAACGTCACCATCTCTGCCATTTCTGGATCTGCTTCTATTGACTAATCCTTCTCCTGGTTATGGGTCACATTCTTCTGCCTCGTATTTCTAGTAATTTTTTAAACTGAATGTAGACATTAGGGATTTTACGTTGTTGGGAGAATTTCGCTGCATTCCTTTAAACACTGTTGGCATTTTTTCTGGCAGGCAGTTAATTGTGAATTACTCTGATACTTTTAAAGTTTGCTTTTAACCTTGACCTCCTCAAACTCTGATCTCTGTCTCCTCAATTCAGTGAGACCACTGAGTTCTCTGTGAGCTCCCACTCCTGCAGCCCCGTCCAGGAATAACGTCCAGGCAGGAAGGCTGGGCAATCGTAGGGTTTACCTCATTTGTCTCTCCCTTTTCTTAAGGTTCATAGACCTGTCCTGCCTCTGGTCTAATGTCTGAAATAGTTTTCTCCTACATTTTTGCCCAGTTTTCTAATTATTTCTGGTGGAAAATTAACCCTATAACCATAGAAATCCTTCTCCCATGAGATCATTAGAAAGAAGAGGTACATCTTCAGTAGACAAACATCATCTTAACTAACTAATCAAAATAAATATCCCAAGAAATGGGATAGATCAACGTGTTATGTCTCCTGATAAGAGGAGCTGAGAAGAACACACAACTTCTGCCGAAAACGCACAACCCGAATCTAATCACGAGGGAAGCATCAGACAAATGCAAGCTGAGAGACGTTCTAGAAAATAACTGGCCTGTACTCTTCAGCGTCAATGTCACGAAGAGCAAAGAGAGACTGAAGATCTGTTCCAAATGCATTTCTTTGGGGAAAAGGACATTATCGGGACAACTGGAAAAACAGAATTAAGGCCTATAGATTAGATAACGCTATTGCATCAATGTTATTTCCTGGTAACGACACCTGTACTAAAATGATGTAAGAGAATGTTTTTGTTTTTAGGAAACATACATCAAGGTATTTAGAGATAAAAGGGCATAACCTATGTGACTTATTCTCAAAGATTCAGGAAAGATAGATAATTATCTAGATAGATAGACAGATGATACACAGATCTCTATGTACATAGATTGACCTATATCTAAATACCTGCATCTATATCTATATCGAGTAGAAAGGATAAAGCAAATACGGTAAAATGTTAACATTTACGGGGATTGGGGTAAATATAGGAATTCTTTATACTAATCTGGCAACTTTTCTCTAAGTCTGAAATTATATAAATATAAAATGTTAAACAAGGGACTTCCTCTTTTAGAGGAAGGGGTAGAGTAGTGGGCCAGAACCAAGAAAAGCCCCATTTATGTGGAGCCTACAGACAATTTAAAGTACGTGTGGAATTCCCTGGCGGTCCAGTGGTTAAGACTCCGCGCTCCCAATGCAGGGGGCGCGAGTTCCATCCCTGGTTGGAGAACTAAGATCCCGCATGCTGCACGGTGCAGTGGAAAAAATATATATATGAAAAGAAAAAGGAGGTCTTCACCCTCATCCTTGTTTAGTGTCACTGTAAACGTATGGATTTTTTTTGAATTCAGAGTGCTATACTTTCTGATGCCCAACTGTCCACAACATGGACACGCTTTAAGACGGTTCCTATGTCCTATGACACGTCCCATCACCCTTCGAATACTCCTTCTGGCTTTCTGGCACAATGTCAGTGCGTTTAAACAACTGACGTGGTCGGAAATCTCGAGCTACATTCCGAACATGTAGCAAATCAGAATCCTGCACAGGTGGAAAGGCCACCGAGGGTCAGCAAAGGAGACAGGATTCAGATGTACAATGTGACTTAAACGTTTTACCCTATCATGGCTGTCCTCAGCCCATTGCTGGACCGAGCCACGGGTCCCTCCTAGGTCCGGGGGGGAGGGGGAGGTGTGAATCATGGGTCCTAGCTCAAATCCTCCTGCCTCCGAAGTCTCCCAGCCCACCTGCATCTCTCCAGTACATCACGGTCTTATTTTCTTCCCACAACTTGCCCTGTCTGCACCGACCTTGTCCATACTTTCATAGTCACAATTTTAACGTTTCGTAGAGAAAAGTTAGATGCACCTGAAGCAACCCACAACTTCTGCGGGGAGGGTTTACAGCAGGGCCAGCGTGCAGCCCCCAAGATCTGGCCGCACTGCGGGTCACCTCAGGGTCTCTTGCCCCAACGTGTAAGGAGAGGACCATCTCCCTGTAGTGGCCCTTTCATCCAGCCCGTGCCACTGGCCGCTGGCATCCCCCGCTCTGGTTTGGAACCAGGTGCGTGGGCAGACTCACCTGCTCTGTTCTTTATTATGACTCAGCTGCAGCTGTGACTCCGCCACCCTCTTCTCCCCATGGCTCCCGCCCATGAAACCCTTGGTCGCAGCCCCCCGGGGCCCCATTCCCCACACAGGGCATGAGCTGGCTCCTTCCTCGTCCAGCTGGCAGCTCCCAGGGAGCAGGGCTGTGCTGGCATCCTGTGGCCCCAGCACCAAGCACAGGGCTGGCACAACCGTGACAGCTAAAGGCATGAAAGAAACCACGGCAGCCAGACGGAGGCAGCGACCTTTTTTGGGATAAACCACAGCACATCGTCTGGGTGCTGCGCCCCTGGAACGCGCCGGCTCCCGGCGCCAGCCCACGAGCAGGTCGACAACACAGCCAGCGTTTCAGTGGCTTTTCTTTAATACCCAGAAATCCAAAGTAAACACTGCTTAAAACAATTAAAAGGACAATAAAACATTGGCACACAAATTGGGGAAGAGGATTCGGTTGCTTTAAAACAGCACAGCTCTGTGTCACATCCAGTTAGGACCTTAGGGTGTGTGGGGCTCTGGGCTCAGTGCTTGCATGAGGCCGTGTGGCTGTTCCGGGGGAACCAGAGCTGCAAGTAAGCTCCCCAAAACCAGTGGGGTGGGTTTCAAAGACACGCCACCCTGAGGACAATAAAAGGAGGCATTTCCCGGCCTTTGCCTGTCACCGCACAGGCGCCAACGGTCTTGCTGTCACTTAGTCCCTGAGGACGAGGGTCCCTCTTCGGGGGGGGAACCATTCACTGAAAATGGGGGTCAGTGGAGGAGGAAGGGTTCCAGAACTTTCCTCAATTAAGGACTAAAAGGGAAGCGTTTGCATTCCAAGGAGCCCCTGGCGAGAATCAAGAGAAGGCTGTGTCTCCTGCTCGTTACCCCAAGATGCTCCAGCCTGTGGCACCCCAGAGGGGACATCCCAGGCCCTGAAACTCGCGTCCTGACAACTACTGTCCCCGAGCCAACAGGGACGATGGGTGGATCCCCAGAGGAGTCTCCCTACCGCAGAGTTCACCCTGACTTCTGCCTGGAAACTGCTTTACCAACCCTCACCTCCACACCCGTCCAGGCCCCACTTGCAATTCTGAGTCAAGGGGGGAAAACGAGACGCATACAGCCCGAGGAGGTCCTTCGCGGGTGGGCGGAAGGCACACCTACACCTTTGCACCTATTTGAAAAAAAATAATTTGGAGACTAGATTGCATTCTCTGCTGGAGCATGGCCTTAAACAGTCAGCACGATGACACAAAAGTGCCTGTTAATACTTTTCCCACATATCTCATCATTCCTGTTACTCTCCTACTTGAAACACAGAGGGCTTGAAGTGGGCTCGCTGAACCCCGACCCCTATCCCCATCCCCGGACTAACCAATCCTGCCCCTCCAGGGCATGGAACAGGCTGGAGCCGCCCACCTGGGCTGAAGACCCTCGAGACTTTTTTCCAAACCCCAACCTCACCTCCGTCATCCCCCCCCAGGGCCCCCAGGAGGCAGCAGCACCCTTGCCAGGCCCACCTGTGGACAAGGCAGGTGGATGGGTCTCCACCAGCCGCAGTCACTGTGATCCTACACGTGTAACGAAGGCGGCCCAGAATGTTCCAGCCCCGGCTCTTTTGTTGGTTCTTAAATGTCACTGCATCCCGCAGGAGACACCGTAATGCCATTTTCATTATTTCTTTCCCCTGCTGGGAAAACGGCTCTTCTGAACACATCCCCAGCCTGGCAGCTGCCTGAGCTGAGGCAGAATATGAAAGGGTTTTCTAAGTCTTGAGCTCCGGTATTCAATTTAATATTAACGACTTCCTCAGCAGCAATGATCTACAGCACGAAGGCGAAAATCAAACAGGAGATTTGAGCTGATGCTGGGTGAACTCAGGTGGGCGGCGTGTCATGAAAACCCCAGCTCGGGAGCCAGGGGTTGGGGGAGGGGGTGACCCAGCTAGATAGGACCTGCCTCAGACCCAGCCTACGAGTCCCCATTTCTCTCCCGAGCCAAGGTGGGTGAGGGCTGAAGAGCACGCGGACGGGGGATCGCATTTCCTTCAACAGGGTGCCCCAAAGGATGCCGACAGGGCTCCAGAAAGCTGGTACTCGGGGAGGAGAGAGGTGAACGCTTCACATCTCCCTGTTACAGGCTGAGCTGTGCCCACATGTTGAAGTCCTAACCCCCAGGACCTGAGAATGTGACAGTATTTGGTGACAGGGTCTTTACAGAGGTAATTAAGGTAAAATGAGGTCATTAGGGTAGACCCCAATCCAATCTGCCTGGTGTCCTTAAAAGAAGAGATTAGGACACAGACACATGGGGAGACACGTGAGGATGCCTGGAGAAGACGGCGTCTACAAGCCAAGGAGAGACGCTCGGAAGGTACCAACCCTGATGACACCTTGATCTCGACTCCAGTCTCCAGAACCGTGAGAGAATAAACGTCTGCTGTCTAAGGCCCCCGTCTGTGGCACTCTGTCATGGCGGCCCAAGCCAACTAAAACACCCTGCTTTCTAAAGGCTTTTTAAAAATGCATCCATCCCCAAACGGGAGGTCTGGGACCGGCCACTTCCTACCCGAAGGTGTCTACAACGCCGCGGCCACTCCAGAGGCATTGTAGAGCTGACTCCGACACAGCCCACTCGGCCGGAGCAAGAAATAAAGAAATGCCTCAGAAATCCTTCCTCCCTCGGACCGTGGCAGCTGGGTTCTCTGGGGCCCAGATGTCTGTGCAAACGCTAAATGAAAACAGCACTGAGTGGCCGAGAAGCAGGGATGTGGGTGGACACTCGGTCACAGCGAAAGCTTCTGAGACTCAAGAGTGAAGTTTGTAAAACTGCAAAACGCTTTTTAGTAAAAAGCCCTCACTGCCGAGGAGAGCCCTACCCAGGAGATTCCCCGGGGACAGACAAGCCACTGCCAGGGCCGCAAAGCTCCCTCTCTGATCCCCTGTGGTGACTGACGGCTGTCAGCGAACGCCGGGCGCCCCCGCCCAGGGGTTCCGGCTTTTTTCTTTTCCATCCTTTGATCAACAAGGGGCAGCACCCCGGGACACCCCAGGTGAAGCCTGGCTGCAAACTCGAGCACTGGTGTTTGGAACCTGCATTTCAAGAGGCCGCCCACTGCAGAATTACAGGGGAAGGAGGTTAAGAGTATCAACCAGAAAGAGGTGGGGTGGGAGCGGGAACAACCGCGGGCTTGGAGGGGAGGCCGGGGCACCTCCCAAAGCACTGTCCCCGCCGCGGTCTCTGCTGCTCCCCGCCCGTCACTCCAGGTGCTTGTATTTGGTGAACAGGTTGTAAAGAACTCGCAGGGTGGATTTGAGGTCCAGGTTCACCACATCTGCAGAAGGAAACAGAGAGCCCGTTTGGTGGATGAGAGAGTGCGCCCCAAGCTTTGGTGCCCCAAGCACTTGGGAGACACGTGGGACACCCTCTGTGTCCCCAAGCGGGGCACTTCTGCCATCCCCCAAGATACAGACTGCCGTGAGAGCCCCCGGGCCGCTACCCGTGGGACGAGCACCTGGGACGGCGAGGATGCTTCTTCATCCCTTCTGGGATTTGCATTGGACAAGTCTGCGTGGTGTAGGGTCTACGACAACCGAGGACACTTACTGGGGACCAAACACCCACAGGCCATCCTGTGCCAGGACCACGGGCCTCCTGGGGCAGGGCAGGTGGGAGCTGCTGTCCCACCCCCTCAAGGTCAGGCACAGCGTGTGGCCCAGTAAGTCCCAACCGCCTTGTTTGGTGGGAAGGGGCTCTGTCCTCCTGGGAGTCAGGGACCTGGTTCTGCTCTCTTGCTCTGTGAGCTCAGACCAGGGGCTTGGGGAGGGCTGTGGGGATCACGGGTCACAGGACGGGATTCCCGTCCCCGGACGAGTGTTCAGCAGTGGCCGCTGAGCCTCCCAGGGGGTGTGTGTGCGGAGGACACCCCACCCAGAGTTCATGCCGTCACTGTAGGGCGGTGATTCCCAAAGTGGGGTCCCCGGACCAGGAGCACTAGCGTCACCTGGCAACTTGTTACAGACGGGACTTGGAGGATCCATTCCACGGCCCCCAGATCAGAAGCTGTGTTGGAGGAAGCCACCCCGCCCCCGGGATTCAGATGCCCATTTGCATTAGGGATTCCTCGTATAGGTCATTTAACATAGGAGCCAGGTATGACAGCGAGGGGGGGCTCTGCGGGTCTCCACTGCCATTCAGACCTCATGGGGCATGACTGAGCCACGTCCCTGCTCACGAGCATCGCCCGGGCATCAGGACATCGACCCGGCAGGCATTAAACTGCAGTAAACCGCTAATATCCTTTCAAGACGTGAAGCGGCATCTCTAGCCCGAGCAATGGCACCTGGAGACGCAATTCAATCCTGAGGCCGTGGAGCAGAGGCCACGTCCTCCAAGTGGCCTCCAAGTCAAGAGGCCACGTCCTCAAGTTACTAAAGAATCAGCCTGGATGGCTCTGCCGGCGCAGGCCTCTTGGTCCCCGAAACCCTGAGCACAGGGGACATGTGGCGCTGGGGTCCGCAGAGCCCAGCCTTTGAGCCACACGTGCGGGGCCTGAAGGGAGAGACATGGCTGGCCGGGCAGCCGCTCTAAGACCTGGATCAGGGCGTTACCTTCGGGGCGAGCCTTGGGCTTCTTAAGGCCTCCATCCAGCATCAGCTCAAAGGCAAATGACACGTTGTGGACCTGCGGAGGAAGCCAGAGTTAGCACCGGGGCCGCAGCTGGTCCCAGGCCCGCCCGCTGCCCCCTGCTTTCCTTCTCAAAGGATGGGATGGGACCAAGTGTGGACAGAGGGAGCCTTTGGAATAACTACGGCCACGAGGACAGGGGTGTCCTGGGCAGAGCGACAGGATGGGCAGAGGGAGGGTGAGGGAGTCTTTTGAGGGTAACACACATTCACCTGGTGGTCCTCACTCCCCTCACCAATGATCGGGGGCGGCTGGGACATGCAGGGACACGGGCACAAAGCCTGCCCTCCAGGGCTGGGGGTCCCCAGGTCCCGACACATCCACATGATGACAAATGACAGTGGCTTCCTTTTACAGATGAGGCAACCGAGGCTCAGAAAGGACAAGTCACCTCCCGAAGGTACCCAGCGCCGTGCACCACCCCCAGCATAAAGCAGCCACCCCCCGTCTGCCAGAAGGGCCTCGAACGAGCTGAGTGTGACAGCTGCGCTCTCGGCAGGACAGCGGTGGCCCCGGTAAGGGGCAGGCAACTGGACCCTGCTGGAACTGATGTCAGGCCGCGGGTGGCTGCAGCTGGGCTCTGGTCCTGGCCCTCACCTGCACGGCCCCAGAAAGGCGGACACATCCGCATCCCCACACGACCTCCCCCTCCAGCCCTCGGCCCGCAAGGATGCTCGAAGCTCGCGTTCTGCTAATGGCTGCCGCCGAGGTTAGCCACGGAGCCTTCTCTGCTGTGTTTAAAGTCCACCTGAACCACCTGATGCCGGTGATCAACCAAATCACAGGCAGCCAGACGTCTGCTTCGAGCAAAGGCTGGTGCGGGGCAGAGGACCAAAAACTAAAATACCTCGCCAGTGTCAGCGCTAGAAAGGACTTTAGGGCTCTTCATAATCGAATACCCTTTGAACAATAACATTTTCGTGATTTCACTGCAAATGCAATCAGAAACACGCTAACAAGTTTACCTGCCATGTGGTTTAATAATTAACCAGGAGAAAGACATCTGGCAAAATAACCCTCAGCTAGTCAAGCCCGCAAGAGCTTGGGGTGCGGCCGGGAAGCACCCAGGCCACGGTGGCACCGGGCCGCGCTCAGAGAAGCAAAGGAAGCCACGGGCTGCTGGCATTAAGAGGAGCCGGGCCCTGGCATGGGGGACATGGCCCAGAGCGGGCTGGGAGGGCTGCACATGACCAGAGGCTCTCGGGCCGTGCAGAGGCTGTGGGGAGACAGGAGCCAGGCTTCCAGAGCCCCACCTGCAGTGCCCGGAGCCGGCCGGGAGGGAGGGCTGCACTAGGCTGGGCCTCGAGCTGCGACGAGCATGGGAAATGGACGGGAGGGTCTGTCATCTCCCACTTTACAGAGGAGGTCCCGGGACTAAACAGATGAGGACATCCGTGCCAAGAAAGGCGCAAGGTTCAAGGAGATGGGGCCGGCACTCAGCCCACCCAAGTCTGGATTCGGAACCTGGGCCCTGTCTCCAAAAGCATCCTGCTTCCTCGGCCATCGGCTGCCAGCCGTCCAGATCCCAGAATTCATACACACACCACAGGCTCTGAGTGGGGACAGAGTCAAGACGGCAAAGAGGGGGAAGTGCAACAAATCAGGTTAGACCGTCAGCCCAACGTGGGAACGGATGTCTTCCGTGGCCCCACCAGACCTGCAGGCTCCGCCCCCAGCGCAGGTGTGGAGTGTGGTTCAGTCCCTGAGGCCCCGCCCCTGCCCCAAGGAGAGAATAGCTGGGGGGGGGGCACCCTTCCACGTCCCACTTCTCCGCAGCTGCTCAGCACAACAGTGATTTGTGCTTTTTTAAGTAACAATAATTTGTAGACTTTTTTTAAAGGTTTTATTTTACTTTATTTTATTTATAGATTTTTGGCCACACTGTGCCGCATTGGGGATCTTTGCTCCCTGACCAGGAATCGAACCCATGCCCTCTGCAGTGGAAGCACAGAGTCGTAACCACTGGACAACCAGGGACGTCCCAACAGTGGTTGTTTTTTTTTTTTTTTTTTTTTGCGGTACGCGGGCCTCTCACTGCTGTGGCCTCCCCCGTTGTGGAGCACAGGCTCCGGACGCGCAGGCTCAGCGGCCATGGCTCACAGGCCCAGCCGCTCCGCGGCATGTGGGATCTTCCCGGACCGGGGCACGAACCCGTGTCCCCTGCATCGGCAGGAGGACTCTCAACCACTGCGCCACCAGGGAAATTGCCCCCCATCCTCCTTCCATTCTCTCTCAGAGCCATGCCTCACCATACACAACTCCTCTGCCCTGGCAGAGAAGCATCCCCAGAGCCCAGCCCCACGGACTGGGCACAAAGAACAGCAAACAGCTCCTGCTGAGGATGTGAGGTCACCTCCCTGACCGTGATCCCAGAGTGTGACACACCCCCCGGCCTCGAGCTGAACCCCAAGGCCCTACACTGCTGCTACGAGCCAGCCCACGGGCAGGACCCTAAGTCCTTCCTCTCTGCAATGCAAAGGATTTCCAAAAACCTGGCCAGGTGAGAGAAGAGTAGAGGGTCCCGAAAAGGAGTGGGCTTTTCCAGCTCTGCCCCTGCTGACTGTGACCCACCCCCCACCATAGTCCCAGCCCCCGTGCGAGGTCCCGATTCCTCGCCAGGGTAGGGAGTCAGACGAGGAGACAGAAGGGAAAGCGCCTTGAAACTGCAAAGCCCTTTCTGGGATTTGCTTCTAGGAATAACCTCCAAGTCTCCAGGACACACTCCACCCCCAGAGAGAGGGACGCTGTGGAATCTTCCAGAAGGTGAGTGACAGGCCCAAGGGACCCAGCAAAGTGGCCAGCACAGAGCAAGGCTCAAACGGTGGGCCTAAAACAAGAAGCCGTCGGTGGTACCCATGCCTCTGAGACAGTTCAAAGGGGCCGTTCATTTGTTTGCAGGAACCTACAGGGTCGGAGACGTCTGGTCTCGTCTTTTTAAAATCCAGTACAGGGCGCTTCCCTGGTGGTGCAGTGGTTAAGAATCTGCCTGACAATGCAAGGAACACGGGTTCGAGCCCTGGTCCGGGAAGATCCCACATGCTGCGGAGAAACTAAGCCCGTGCGCCACAACTACGGAGCCTGCGCTCTACAGCCCATGAGCCACAACTACTGAGCCCACGTGCCACAGCTACTGAGCCTGTGCTCTAGAGCCTGCGAGCCACAACTACTGAACCCGCGTGCCACAACTACTGAAGCCCGCACGCCTAGAGCCCGTGCTCCGCAACGAGAAGCCACCTCAATGAGAAGACCGCGCATCGCAACGAAGAGTAGCCCCTGCTCACCGCAACTAGAGAAAGCCCACGTGCAGCAACAAAGACCCAATACAGCCAAAAATAAAAAACAAATAAATAAATTTATTTTAAAAAATAAAATCCAGTGCAGTTGTTTAAAAACACAAGCCCACGACGCATCCCTGATTTTGCTCACTCAGCCTCCTGCTGCTGCTGCAAAGATTCCCAGCGCCTCACAGTCTTGGCCCGGGAATGCTCCATGACGGTCTCTCTGCACATGTCACCACTGCCTGGCCACATTTGGACGAGGTGCCTGGGAGCTCGGGCACTGGGACCAGCCTGAAGTGGGTTCAGGTCTGTGCAACGGGGAAAGGCCATCACCTTGGTGGTCGGGAAGACCTGGAGGTTAATAACCACCATGGCTCACGAGGAACCTCCCAGCGGTGGCATGATGCCACGACTCCCTGTGGGGAGGAAAGCAGAGAATCTGGGAGCTGGGGGCTAACGTGGCCAGAGAAGGACCCTCCAGAAGGCCCCTTCCGAGGAGAGCTCCAGCGGCCCTTGGGTCCCCTCCTCGAGGGTCGATGGGCCAACACCACGCTGGGCACGGTCCCCTACAGCAGCCTTCCCTTCCTGGCTCCCGATCAGAGGCAAAGGTGGACCGAACAGGCCTCACACCTCCCAGGCCAGAGAGCGACTGACAGAGACTTTCATCCCGTCTCAAAGGGAAGGAGATCGAGTTGGGAGGGGACGCCCCTGCCCCTGCACCGAGCCCGTCCTGGAAAGAAGCCCAGCTCCAGACGGCCTGACTAAATTCACCCTTCTTGCCAGCCTTCGTACACATCTGAACAAAGAAAAGATCTCTCCAAAACAACGTTTCTGCAGCCAGCCACGTGGCCGGGAAATGCAAGATGAGCCCCGTCACCCAACTGTCTTGTCTTCTTGCTTCCTGACCGGCCCCGCAGAGCCCTGTGCATCCCCGCTCACCACGGACGCAAACCTGCCAGGACCTCGCTGATCTGCTCTGATTCCATCTCAGCAGGCAAGACGGCAGCGGCATTTGGCCGCGAGCAAACCGCGCTCGAGGTGCCAGAAGTGGGCAGATTGATCAACACTGGCCCTGCTTCCATGTTTCTCTGAACTGCTGCCACCTGCTTGCATTGTCTGTCTCCCCAACTCACGGTCTAGCGCTTCGGGAAAATAAAATGACAGATGCTCTCGAGTTCAAGCAATACGGCCAGTCCACGAGCCAAATTTCTAAAAGCAACGCGCTAAATACTGCTGGGATGGCTGGACCTCGGGAAGCCCTGGCAGGAGGCAAACCACCTGGTCACAAGGGCATCCCAAATGTGAAGGTCATGCCCTTTGACCCGGACAATCCTCTTTGAGGGATTTTCCTAGAAAACAATCCACAGGAATGAAAAAAATATACACACACATACATATGTGTGTGTGTACCTATTCAAGACAATGCCTTATTGTTTTGTTTTTAAATACTTTTTAATAGATTATTTATTTTTGGCTGCGTTTGGGTTTGGGTCTTCATTGCTGCGCACGGGCTTTCTCTAGCTGCGGCGAGCGGGGGCTACTCTTCGTTGTGGTGCGCAGGCTTCTCATTGCGGTGGCTTCTCTTGTTGCGGAGCACGGGCTCTAGGTGCACAGGCTCAGTAGTTGTTGCACGTGGGCTCTAGAGCACAGGTTCAGTAGTTGTGGCGCACGGGCTTAGTTGCCCTGCAGCATGTGGGATCTTCCTGGACCAGGGCTCGAACCTGTGTCCCCTGCATTGGCAGGCGGATTCTTAACCATTGCGCCACCAGGGAAGTCCCTGCCTTATTGTTTTAATAGTGAAAAAGAAACAAGTTGATCGCCCAAAAGTGGGGAACAGGGAGACTGTGACCTCAGAGCCACTCCATAGACTTTGTGCTGCCACTTAAGATGGTATATATAGGAAGTTCTTGAAGCGGCGGGAAAACCAGACAGAATGTCTGTGTGTCATGAACAGGGGAGGGATTTGCAACTCTACTGACCTTTGGCCACAATGATTAAAACCAGCATCAGGCCGGGGGAAAGACCCGAAGAGAACGAGGCACACGACACCTGGATGCGTCAGGCGCTGCCCACGGGTTTCCTTCCTTTCCTGAGGGTCACGTCTAATTGCAATACCATTTTCTGGGCAGTACTTATTTTTCGGAGAATGCAGCTAGACTCCAGAAAGAGTGGTCGGGGGATTCTACACTGTGCCCTTGGACGAGCGCATCCCGGGCCACTCCCGGGATGGAGACCACGCATGCACGTACCTTCTGATCGAAGCTGTCCGGGGTCAGGTAGAAGTTGTGCAGGGGTACGAAGTAGTCTTCCAGAAGCCCCATGAGTAGAACCAGGTACACGCCATCTGCAAACTACAGAGGGACACGTGGGGATGTTTCTGGGCCACGCACGGAGTCAGTGAATGATCTGCAGCCCCTCGAAAGGAGGAGAATGTTTTAAAGTAAAAAAAAATCCATCCCTTGCTGAGGAGAGCGAGCCTGCAGTCAGGTGAAGGACGAGGGTGCAAAGCGCGCGCTCGGGATTGGATGTGACGACCTGTGTGTTTGGGATGGAGTGCCGCTGCGTGGAGAGAAGCAGACCACTGACCCTGGGGATAACGCTAGCTCCCAACTCTCTGGGTTGTCGTGGGTACCCTGCGGGGCGGGAGGGGGAGGGGTGGAGCAAGGAGCACCCGGCACGCAGGAAGCGCTCCAGCAGCGAGCAGGGGCCTGAGGGCACGGTTAATCCACAAGCTGCAGGGCGCCCTAGGCTTCGGTTTGGGGTTTGCTGCCCCGTTCTGCTTGCTCGCTTTGTCAGCTGCCTGAGTTCCTCCTTCTAGCGGTATTCGCAGCATGGGAAGAGACCCTCCCGTGCCCCGGTGACGACGGGCTTCTGCGTGCACCCGGCACGCGGGTCCGTCCTAGCTGGGCCCTAATCAGGAGGCTGCAGCCTTACCCCACACCCCCAGCCCCTCAACCTGCTACCCGGCCCAGCACCACCTTCCATGCACGGGAGGGGCCCAGGAATCTAGAGCCAAAGACTGTGCTCTTTGCCGGGGCCCCTCACCCCACTCCACTGCCCACCGCCCAATGAGCCAGGACAGGGAGCAACTGCTCCTTTTACAGATAAAGTGATGGAGACCAATGAGGGCAGGACAACTTGCCAGAGGAGAGGAGGGGACCAAGGCTCAGGAGGCAGAGCCTGGTCTCTGGGACATGGACCAGCCCCACCCCCCAGCCCCCGGGGCGGGGCAGGGGGGGCAGGACCCGCCCATCCTCCCAGAGGGCAGACATGGTATCTCTGAGGCCTCCTGCAGATCGAGGACTCGTGAGGACCCCAGCCTCCAGATTCTGGAACTGTGTGGTCCAATATGGTAGCCACTGGCCACATGTGCCTAGTGAAATTTTTTACGAAATTTTTTTTTAACTTATTAATTTATTTATTTGGCTGCAACGGGTCTCCATTGAGGCATGCGGGATCTTTCATTGCAGCACACGGGCTTCTCTCTAGTTGTGGCGCGGGCTCAGTAGTTGCGGCATGTGGGATCTTAGTTCCCCTGACCAGGGATTGAACCCGCTTCCCCTGCATTGGAAGGTGGATTCTTAACCACTGGACCACCAGGGAAGTCCCTTTACAAACTTTTTTGAATGATGTTGGCTTATTTCGGTAAAACGTACATAACACGAAATGTACCATTTTAACCACTTGCCAGCGGGCGTTTCAGTCATATTTTGTACAGTCACGTTGTTATGCAACCAACCTCCAGAACTCTTAAGTTTCAATTTAAAAAAATTTAAATAAAATACAAACTTCAGCTCGTCAGTCACACAGGCCCCATTTCAAGTGCTTGACAGCCACACGTGGCCAGTGGCTACTGTGTCGCATGGTGTAGTGATAGGACGTTTCCATCACTAAAGAAAGTTTCACTGGCCAGCCCTGGGCTAGAAGGCTGCCACGCAGGACAGCTGGACAGCTGCAAGGGGCCGACACCCAGGAGGCTTTCAGCTTCCTGAGACCAGCAACCGCAGAGGTAAAAAGAGAACCTGCAGAAGCGAGGACGTTTTTATTAAAGGCAACAGTGGCAGCTCCCTCCACCATCACAGCCAGGCGGCCGAGGATAAAAAGTCAAAATCCCAAGCCTCCAACGTCAGAAAGCCCTGCCCTCTGGAAGGGGAAGGGGACGCTGAGAAACGGCCCAAGGCAGACAGACACGATCATAACGTGTGAACGGGCAGGTCCTTCCTGGGCAGAGCGCTCCAGACCCTGGTTTAACGTGATCTGATTGACCCTTTGCCTGCGCGTCACGAGGTTCACGCTTCCACGCCATGCAGACGTCACCTACTCAGCTCCTGTTCTGGCCGACAGTGCTGGTGGAATGTTCTGGCAGCTCTTGCCCCCTCCCCGGCGACACTGAGCCAGCGCACCCCCAAAACCGCTCTCTCACCAACACTGAGCCATTTCCAGGGATACAGAAGAATCCAGCCCCATCACCTGCCGGGAGGCGTGGGGAATGGGTGTTGAGGTGCCAAGATGCCTGGAGAGCCTTTGCTGATTTCTAAGGCATCTTCTAACCCACCCTGGGACCCCCGTGTCACAGGAGTGTGGGAGAGATGGTCACGCAGAAAGGAAGGCAGGGGAGGGATGGGGTACCAGGAGGGTGAGGGCCAGGCGGAGCAGGCCGGCTTATCAGCAAATGAGTGGGACCCTCGGTTTTCACACGCGCAAGAGCAGTGGCCCTCAACGGGGTGCCCTCACTCAGCATCCAGGGTGCGGCTCTGCAGGAGATGGAAATCCCCAGGAGGCCCACCGCTGTCTTCATGCGCATGTATTACTGACCTTTCAAATGCATTTTCTCCATTCCAGTTTAAACATGTGGGGAGAGGTTCAAAGAGGAACTGGCTCAGTATCACAGAGCTAGGAAGCCGCCCACAATATAAAAGTGGTTTTAAAAAGAAAGGAAAACACACACACACACACACACACACACACACACACACACACACACACACACACACACATATGCCCTGAGCAGGAATTTGAGCCTCTGACTTCCAGGACATTGAGACTTTAATGATGAACATATTTATCAAAATACCCAGAATCCTTTGCCACAAAAGGAAAACACTCTGCATTTCTATGGCCAGTGATCTTTCCTGGTGGACCACTGGTTCAAAATAGTTTTAAGATATTACTTCATATTGTGCGGCGATAAAAAAAAAATGGACATACTGAGTAAATAGAGATCAATGCAAATTGAAGTTTAGAGTCTCAGCCTAAGATGTCTGGCTATTAATACCGCTGTGCAGGCCCACCTGGGCAGGGCCAGTCGGAAAGGGTTGGCGAGGATGTGGGTTCTCAACAGCGCCAGTGAGAGTTTCAGGCGGGCAAACCTTCCTGGGCCCTCCGTGTTACTACGGAGAAATGCTCTAACGACCCCATTTCTAGAAGTTTATCCTGAGGAAGCAAACAAGGGCACAAATAGCTGTGTGCGAAGATGCCCGCTGAACAGCTGTTTACAAGATCGGCAAACGTCCCGTCATGAGGACTGGGTTTAGACACACAACACAGCCTTAGAACAGAATAGAAGGCAGCTATTAAAAGTGACAAACACAGACAGACAGACCAGACAACACAAAAAGGACTAGACAGAAACACACACACACTCACGCAAGAACATGCCCACACTACTTAGTAACAAAAAACACTTTACAAAACAGCTGTACAGGAGGACCCACTGCCATTTCAAAAAATACACTTACGCCTACAAACCATCTAGAAAAATACACATCCGACCATTAACTGTAGTTCATTACCTCTGGAGAGGATGACGGGAGAGTTTAGGGGGAGTACACAAAAGGACTGTTGCTTTTCAGTGAGTACACTTCTGGACTGTTAAGATTTCAAGCCGCAAATAATCAGAGGATAAATGTGCAATTTTTTAGTAAACGGATAAAAAAAATATGTGTGTTTGCAAACAATGCACAAATAGATATACACATTAAAAACGGCCCATTCGGCTTTCAAACACAGACCGTGCTGCCCACGATGCGCTATCCGTGCAGAGAAATGACGTGGAATAAAATCCCCGGCACCGCTATCCCTGGGTGATGGGATTACGGATGACTTTTATTTGTTTTGCTTATCTGCATTTTCAGACATTTCTACAATGAGCCTGAATTACTTTTTTAATTAGAAAAGCAAATGAGAAAAGTTAAAGAAAGAGAAAGGAACGAATGCAATCGCCCAGGGGTCTGAGAAGCATCAGCTGCGCATTAGAGAAATCGGCACTGAGAACACAAAAGACGCCGAATTCAGGCACGCAGCTAATCCCGGGAAAATTATATTTTGTCTTTAACGCTTGCCGAGCACTCGAAACATTTTCACGATGGTGCTTCCGCTCTGAGTGGGGGTGGGGAAGTCTACTTTCTATACTTACTGTAGGAGAAATGCTTTGTGCGTATCCATTAGAGGGATATTAGCAAGCACTCGCTAGATGCCAGCCGCTGCGCTGCGTGCAGGACGGCCACCGACAGCAGAAGCACAGGGGGCCGGGACATTCCAGACTGAGGGACCCGTACACGCACAGGCTCTTTGGTGAAGGTGCGATGGCATCCTGGAGGGTGTTATGCTTGAATTGTATCCCCCCCCCAAAAAAGATGTGTTCGGATCCTAACCCCCAGAATCTGTGAACGTGAATTTATTTGGAAAACCAGGGTCTTTGCAGAAGTCCTCACGGTAAGATGAGGTCATTAAGGTGGGTCTTCATCCAACGTGACTGTGTTTTTACAAAAAGGGAAAATTTGGATACAACACCCACAAGGAGGCCGAGACCGGGATGAAAACATCTAATGACCCAAGGAACGCTAAAAATTACCAGCAAGCCACCAGGAGGCGGGGGAGAGCCTGGAACAGATCCCTGCTCAGAGCCTCAGAAGGAACCAGCCCTGCAGACACCTTGATCTGGGACTTCCGACCTCCAGAACTATGAAGACATAAATGTCTGTTGTTTAAGGTACTAGCTAAGGTAGCCCCAAGAAATTAAGACAGAGGGTCTGGGGGAAGGCCAGGATGGCTGGGGCTGGGGCTTTCCTGGCTGTGGGATGGGCATTCCTTGTTAGACGAACACACTTTGTTCACACGGCCCGCCGGGGATCAGAAAGCCGGCTGAAGATGACACCGGACAAAGGGTCCTTCAGCCCAGAACACAGCTTACCTGGGTCTCCAGTTCCGTCACCTCCAAATTCAGCTTGTTCAGGTGCTTGTTCACAAATGTGATGAGAGACTGCAAAGCAAAGAGACACGGGAACCGTGAGCAAGAGACCCAGCTCCCACGTTGGGGGACAGATGTGACATTTGCCATCACTGGCTTTATGCAACGCTTCCATCGTCTCCTCTGTTTGCTAAAATAAAATGCTCGTGTTTAAAGCGAAATGTTCTTACAATAACCCTTGGTTTTAATGGGATAATGCCTAAATCTATCCCAGCTGGGGAAGAAACGTACATCTCTGTTCCCCAGCCCATCTGCACACACGCAATCCACACACACACCACATTTAACAACCCTACAGAAGAATAATCAGTGCCCTCAAGAAGGATATAACTGTCAGGGGGAGATAAATGCTTAAATGTAGGCTAGATGTAACCCTGAACTACAAGAGACTGAGAGAGAAAGGCTGCCTGGGGCCACACCCATCACAGTGTCAGTAAAGGATGAAACGCCAGAGATTTTCTGAGCCCTGGTTTATACGTACATAGGGCCACTGGCTTCTCCTCTCTGGCAAAAGTTTAAAACTTGCCACGTGTAACTTTTCTCGGTAATCAAACCCAACTTTCATGGAAACTCAACCCCAACCCCACCTCTGCCTACCCTGGACATGATGTCATCCCTTTTTCATTCCACCCAAATCTACCCTGTGCCAGGCACTTTGCTTCTTGCTAGAGACACGAGACAGTAACTAAGACAGAGCCCCACCCTGAAGAGTCCGAGGCACGATTCTCCACATACACACCCAGCGGAGGCCACGGAGAATCGAGAGAAACGGCAAAGCCCGTGAAACACACAAGGGCGGGGCGGGGCGGGGCGGGGGGTGTTGATGAGAAGTGCGTGGGTCCCTGGAAGATGTGGCGCGGGGGGGTAGCATTTGAGCTGGGGGGTGAGCCAAGTGGGAGATGAGAGTGTGGGGAGAGGGCGGAGCAGCCACCCAGGCCACGTACACACGTGCAAACCCTCCGGCACCTTCCGGCTGCGGCTGGATGTGGGCGGGATGGGAGAGAGTAGGAGGGCATGACCTTGGAGGGACCTGGAGAGGTGGACGGGAGCCCCGAACACAACAGTTTCCAGTGTGGGAGTGGGAAAGGGCCAGACTGGAAGCAGGAAGCTGTCGGGAAACTAAAGGATTTTGTCTTGGTCATTGCTGGGGTCCCCCCAGCGTTCCTTTTCAAAGAATAAATCAGCGTCAGATCTACCGAAAGACAACATTACTCCACATCACATTCAACTCCACCTAGCAACTATCTACTTCGAGCCAGGTCCTCGCACAGGGAGGCCGCGTCGTATTCTCACAGCGTCTGCCTCTGTCCTGACAGGTGGGAAACCTGCCGCGAGGGGTTATAATCTGCCCAGGTCACACAGCCTGTAAGTGGGCGGAGGGGGGATCGTGGCAGGTAGGAATCCTCTTCTTGTGCATCCACTGAATACGTTCCGTCAGGTTTCTGGGGGTCGGATGTGGCCGGGGGCGGGTCGGGGGGCAATGCTCTGAGGCCCCAGGGTATGTCTCTCGTGACCCGAGAATGCTAAGACGGCTCCGCCCCAGAAGGACCACTGGGATGGTTCTGCCAGCCTTTTGCAAAGTGCTTCAAGAACTAACAATCTCCTTGCCCCAGCCTGGACCAACATTTTCCAAACATGGGTTCCATGGGAATTTAATATGTCCTGTCCCCAAATAAATAAACAGATCTCACTACGGACAAACATGCTTGGAAAATGCTTCCTACTAAGCCCCCTCTTGGAGAATTGCAAAGCATGTCAGCATATTAAAGGCTCTGAGAAGTCCTGCATTAAGAAACCTGTGTGGGGAAATTGTCCAAGACAGACAGCTCTCTCCCCAGGGTTAAGGGCTCAGATCCATCCCACTGCTGCCTTCCTGAATGAGAGGCCTACAGATGCTCAGATAACTCGATGTGCAGCGAGTCTTGATTCTTTTGGACGGAGAGCAAGGCTTCCGGGCAGATCCCCTTGGAAGCTCGCTATTCCCCAGCCTGACTCCGGAGCCTCGTTCACACGGTTTTGTCCGGTTTTGTCCATCCGTAGACCGACCAGCAGGCTGCCTGGGCTGAGGAAGGGCCTCTCCTCTGTGCTCCCGTCTGGGAGAGACGGGCCAAATGCAGCTCAGAACAGCTCTGCTAGCAACGCCTGCTCGTTTACCAGGCACGTCGTGAACGCGGCTTCAATGTAACGAGGCCAGCCCGAGCCAGCAAGCTGACACGCTGAAAAACATTTCCACATTGAAAAAAACCCTTGATTCGGAATGAACCACCCCCCAGTGCCGGTGGGGTAATTCACTCCACAGCAGCGGGGTGGGTGGGCAGGAAGATACCCAGGAGCAGAGATGCTGAGTTAAAAGGTGCTAATTTTATGCACTGCAGTTACGCTTTTGAATAATTACACTTCAATCCATGTGGCAAACATTTCAGAGATTTCAAACATTTGCCCACCTTCTTCCCTGCACGGAGTGTTCATGCCGTAAGAAAAGCCCGGGGACAGAGGGAAACACAGCTGGATAGAGAGCTCACCTTCTTCACGACACTGAGCTTGTCCGGGGCGTGGTCGAACAGCGTGTCAAAGGCGTCCCGCTCTGCAGAGACACAGAGAAGGGTTTAAGGAGACACCCGTGCTGCTCTAATCCCCACCCGCCCGGGGGCCAGGCAGCTTCTAATCCCTCTGATGTTCAGCCTGCCCAGAATCCTTTGCGTTCCTGCCAGAACCGAGGGGCGGGTGCTGACGAGCAGCAAAACCAAGGAAAAGATGCTCTGAAGGGTCCTTCTAACTTGGCTTCTATCTTTCAACCTGCAATACGGGGGTAGCGTTTGGACGGCTGCCCCCATCACATCCTAGGACTTGAGGCGTCCTTGCCTCTCTCCCTTTCCTCACACTTCTTGTCTTACTGGTAAATCTTATCAGTAAATCTGACCACCTCCCCCGCTGGTCATGGCTGCCAACCCCATACAAGCCCCATCTCCCCTCACCGGGGGCGGTGGGCAGCTACAACTTCCTGCTGAATCGGTCTCCCTCCTACACTCCCAGCCCCTCCCATCCATTCTCCCTCGCAGGCACAGTGAGCCCCTTAAAGTGTAAATGGATCATTTCTTCCCCACCCCTGCCCGGACTAAAACTATCCACCAGCGTCTCATCACTCTCAGGATAAAATTCACTCTCTCTCTCATGGGCCCATAGGGTCCAGCGAGCTCAGCATCACCTCCCCCCGCAACACACTCGCCCTCCCTGACCTCACTCCACCCACCAGCTTGCCCCTGCTCCTCCATCACATGCCCACCGCAGGGCCTTTGCACCTGCTGTTGACCAGCCTCACCGCCATAGGTTGCTCTGAGGTGACCTCCTCTGAGGGGCCTTCCAGGACCATCTGCTTCTAAAGGAGCACCCCACTTCTGCTATCTGTCCTCTTACCCTGGTGCAATTTTCATAGCACCTATTTGCTACTTGAGAGCACATTTTATTTTTCTTTATCTGCTGGACTGTCAGCTCCTTGCAGGCCGGATCACTGTCTCACTTGTTTCCTGCACTGTCATCAGCCCCAGAACAGTGAAGGGCCCACAGCCAGTGCTCAGAACAAAGGAAAGAGCCAGGAAGTCTGCTCAGGATCCCTCTCCAGCTGTTCCCCCCGGGGTGTCCACCTCTGCTGGAGCACCTGCAGGGCCTGAAGTGACCCGTTCCACCGTGTCCCAGGGACCTTCCTTCTGCCAGGGACCCAGACCCACTCTAACTGCCACTCCTGGGCTCAACCATGTCCTCCAAATTAACTCAGGATCAGCCCCTTCGCTTTCAGTGGTGAGGTCACGGGAGGCCGAGGCAACATAGCTCTCAGTGGACAAGACAGGAGCAGGGCTGGCTGGGGGCCGGGGGCCTGGTTCTAGCCAGACGCTGCCACAGCGGGTCACGTGGGGGCAGAGCCCATTGTGCCCTGGAGCCCAGGCAGGAGGGCTGAGGTCTCCAGGGTGGATACAGCACTGTGGGGAGTCGCTGCCAGGCCCGAGGGGCTGGGGGAGGAGGGCATCTGGAAGGCCCTGGGGCCCCCACTCCTGTCCTCAGGAGCCACCCATCCCCCCAGGCTGCCTGTGGGTGGTATCTGCTCAGACGACCTCGGCCAGCAGAGACGCCCTCTATTACTTGCTGGGGCTTGGACCCAAACGCTAGCATGGAGTGCTGGGGCGCTGGGGTAGGAAGACCCCTCCACGTGTCTGGAGGGGGCTGGAGCCCAGAACCAGAGATAACCCAGGGCCTGCTTCAGGACAACGCTGCCTGACCCAGGGAGAGGGGTGTGGGGAGAGATGGCAAAGAGCACACAGGTCGGGACTCGGTGAGCCGGAGATGGGGCTTCTGAAGGAGGCATCCCAGCCATTCCCCCGAGGCTGCCCCGAAAGACATGCCCTCAGCATCACAGGCCAGGGCCCCGGCAGGCGGCTCACGCCCTCGTCCAGCCCAGACCAGGTAGCCGCCTCCTCGGCCTCGGGGGCGGGTGGCAGGAAGGAAGGTGAGAGGCAAAGAGGAAGGCGTGTGTGTGCGGTGTGTGTGGTGTGCACACACACGTGTAACACATGGGTGGGGAGTGCGTTTGGGAGAGGGGCACGCCACTTTTTCACCTAAAGGCCAACAGCGACCAAGAGGCCCGGCCCGCAGAACTCCCTCATCCAGCTTGCCTACCGCAGCAGCTGTAAATTATTTTTATAATCCTCTAAGTCGGATTATACTCAAAAAGACAGTCTGCTAAGAGCGGGGGAGAAAAGCTAAATCTTTACAAAGCAAAACACAAACTCTGAATGCAGCTTAAGAAAACCCCCAGGAGGAGAGCAGCCTTGACGTCAGCTGGGTGGCAGAGTCAGGGCGGCAGGGCAGCCATCGCAGGGACTGGAGGCCAGCGCCCCTGCGCCCCGCTCACCTGCGCCCGGGGGACTAAATGGCATCACGGCCGGGTGTGTGTGGCCTTGGGAATGAAAACAGATACAGCTGAGAGCCTGGTACCCGTGACGTAGGCAAAGCGCTTCCCGCCATGAGGCCCGAGTGAACAGTCCCGAGGCTCGCTGTCAGTGTAAGAATTAAGCAAGATGGTGAATGAAGGGCCAAGCCACCGCCGGGCAGGTGTGTCACCGATGCTCAGTTCACTGATGCCTTCTCATCCTACCCCGCAGCCACAGGGGTGAACAGGGAGCCATCCCGCCCCCGGGAGGGGCACAGGCTGGGGGAGACAGTACAAAAGCACGGGTACCAGAAAGGCCTGCAAGATGCAGAAAGCGGCCAGATCAGCCAGGGGCCCCAGTGGCCACCCAAGGTCAACTTTCAGGGCCGCTTAGTTTGCTCCAAACAAAGGGGTTTTTGATTGAGTCAACGTTTTTTAAGTTGGAAGATCTGTCCAAAAGTTCTGAATTTCTGGACCCTCTTGAAGAAATGGAAGCTGAGGCAACAGTGAACCTTCTTCCCCGCTCTCCCCAGATCAATGAGCCGCCCGTGGAAGCGGGGGCACAGACTCCCCCGTTTGCCCCAGACCCCGGAACTCCCCACCGCACACAACACGGGGGCTCAGGGCAGCCCTTCATCGTTCGATATTCCAGCCACTTCCCTCTTCCGTGTGACCGGCCTGCTCTCTGAGGCACCTGAGCCTGGGGACGTGGACACAGGCCCGGGGTCAGAGGAAGGCTTCACACGGGAGCCACGACGTTTGAGCCGGGGCAAGAGAAGGAGCAAGGGCGTTCCAGGCAGAGGGAGCAGAAAGCCAAGAGTGGGTTCCAGAGGGTGAGGCCTGCGGGGGCGGGGGGAGGCTAAGAGGGCTGGGTCCCTCGACAGGGTGAGCAGCTGTGGAGGGTGGTGACCAGGAATGGCGTGATCCAGCTGCGGTGTTAGCAGAAACGGGGAGGTGCGATGGGGAGAGACCAGGGGCTACAAGGAGACCAGGAAGAAGAGGAAGAAAGCTTCTCCTCTCTTCTCCCCAACTTCCTGAAGCCCGGGAGGGGGAGGGGCGCCTGCGGAGGAGAGGCAGCCGGCAAGCCCGTTGCCATGGAGATCAGGCTGCAGCTCCCCAGCTCCCCTGGGGAGAGAAGGGCCTCGCATCCACTTCAGCCAGGACAGTGATGCCAGCAGGAGGCGGGGAGGGGGAGGGGGGCTCCTGGGGGAGGTGCAGCGTGGACCCCCCCATCCCCCACCACCGAGGCCGAGAACTCGGCTCCTAGTGAAGCTACCCGCCCCCACAACCCCTGCCCCGGGCAGACATTAGCCAAGCAAAGAGGGTCTGCCTGTTGTTTCGGAAGCTTCTGGAACATGTGCAGCCCAGCGCTGGGGCTGCACTCGGGGAAGACATGCTCCAGCCCACAGGATGCTTACAGCTCAAGGAGCCACATGTGAAGGGAAAGAGCGAAGGGCCAAGCGAGGGTCCCCGACTGTCCAGACCCCCTGGGCCTGGCAGGCAGGGCGCAAAGCAAAGTGCTCCCAGTGAGCAAAGAGACGAACAAAGAAATCATTAAGCAGGTGGGCGGGGGGTGGCAAGCCAGGGGACGGATGGTGATTCAGGCCGGGGGCTCAGGGAGGGCCTCCCTGGTAAGTGGAGCTGGAGATGCTGAGGGAGTGAGCCACGGAGGGATCTAGAGGGAGAGCATTTCCGGCCGAGGCTACTGAGAGTACAAAAGCTGGAAGGGGGGGGCTTCCCTGGTGGCACAGTGGTCCAGGAAGATCCCACATGTCAGGAGCAACTAAGCCCTCGTGCCACAACTACTGAAGCCTGCGCGCCTAGAGCCCGCGCTCCGCAACAAGAGAAGCCACCGCAGTGAGAAGCCCGCGCACCGCAACGAAGAGTAGCCCCCACTCGCCACAACTAGAGAAAGCCCGCACGCAGCAACAAGACCCAGCGTAGCCAAAAATAAACAAAATTAAATAAAGAAATTAAAAAAAAAAAAGCTGGAAGGGGGAGCCCCGGGGTGCTGTTGTGGGTGACAGACATGCAGGCGGAGCAAGGAGGGCAGAGAGGAGGGGTGGTCTAAGGGGGTCTGGGAGGCCCCGGCAAGGGCTGCGGCTTTAGCGTGCGGCAAGCTGGGGGCAGTGAGAAGATTGAGGGGTGCAGAGGAACCAGCTCGAGGGACCATCGGGGGACCAGCACCCCGGAGGGAGGTGATGCGGTCCGACCTCAACCTCAGCAGGGCTCTGGGGGCCCCAAAGGCTGCCGCGGGAGAAGGGCCAGCGGAAGCTGCCGCATATCTGGGTAACCAGGAGGCCTCGGGGCCTGTGTCAGCAGAAGCCAAAACTGGGGGCAGATGAGTCGCCTGTCACCCACTAATTACCTGTTTGCATTTCACGAGCATGGGCGGCCTCGGAAGTTCTGAGAACGACTCCCGACTCCTCGGCTTCTCAGGGTGTCACAGCCCCCTGACGCTCCGCCGTCTCCGGTGGCTCTCAGAAGGAGCCGCCCCCCTGGCCACCAGACCCTCAGGGACCCCTTCTCAGGGCTGCCAGGGCCTTCCTGGCCGAGCTTCCACCCCTCTGCATGGGAGGCCGTGCGTAGCCCCCAGCTGAACTGAGTCTCCCCGAGCCCCCCAAACCTCAAACCAGGCCCATGCTGCCCACGGAAGTGAAAACACACAGAAAACGAAGCAACACTTAAAGATGCTCCCAGGGCCCCGCTCAAGTCACCTCTGGGCCTCTACAGGCCACGGGCTCTGAGCCCCTCCATGCAGAAAGGACAGGGAAGCAACAGAAGGGCGCTCCAGGCCCCCCTCCCAACGGGCCCCCACCCGGACCCAGGGCAGGGCCAAGCCGCCCACGTCGCCCACTCTGCGCGCCCCATGCCGCCCTGGGAGCTGCCCTCCCCACCCTGTCTGCGCCCTCAGCAACTGGACACAGGAGGCTTCCTTTCCTCTCCCTTTTAAAATGTTTTTTAATAATAAAGCCATTAAAAAGAACTGAATTGCTACTTCAAAAAAATAGTGAAGACTGAATTTGCCCAGCACGGCTCAAGAACTACTTAAGGACATTTAATTGCTGCATTTTCTCTGGTTCAAGACCTTTGAGAACTAAAGAGCGGCATCCCCCCTTTGTACACGAGGGGCAGCGGTGGCATCCGTCCCCATAATCGCCATGAGGTCACAGAGGCCCCGTGGCCAAGCCCGTGGGTGCCTCTGGGGTGCACCCCTCACCCCGAGGCCCCCGCAGCTAGGGACCAGCTCCAGCTGGCGGGCTCACAAGGCACAGGGGGGAACTTCTATTTGGTTTCCATTTCTCCTTCGAACAGCCACGCTCCCCTCTCTGCTCCCTGGAGAACACGGTATCTGGGGGCGTGGAGGGCTTCGTGCTTTGAAATATTCCCCAAAGCGGTGAGCCTGGCACAGGCTGCTTCTTGCTGTGGCCAAGAGCTTGGGGCTTCCCATCCCTAAGGGCCTATACACCGCCACAAGCGGCCCCTTTATTTGCCATCCCTCGCTGAGATGAAGATGGGGTCGCAGGTCTTTCACGGGGCAGGGAACAGTTCTTTGGGAACAGCAAGAGTTTATTATTACTAACGGTAACAGTAATAGAGAAACCAACACGAATAGAGAGAGAGTCGGGCCCTGGGTCAAATAGAGTGAACACTGATTGTCTCACAAAATCCTCTCAACAACCCCGAGGTCCCATCTCACAGATGGGGAACAGAGAGGTGAAGGAGCAGGCCAAAGGTCACCCAGCTGGGACCAGAGCCAAGGCTGCCTGACTCTAAGGTCTGTTAAGCTGGAGATTTTAAGGTGGAAAACTATATACGAAAATACATCCCATAAGGAAGGTCCCTCCGGCTAGCTGACTATGCTCTGTATTCACTGGGACATCGCCACCCTCCCTTTTTTCCTGGTTCACTCCCTCCACCGTGCTTTGCTTATCCCCGCCCAGGCTCCCACAGCTCTGAGAAGCAAACCACATGCCAAAACCCACCCGGGGCCCTGCTGCCCCTGTGTGACTTCCTGGGGCAGCCCCACAGTGCCCGGCGACCTCAGACTCCCCAGTCCCTCTCCCCAACCCCTGGGTTACTTACCAAACCGACCCATCATCAACCTGCAAACAAGAACAGAGAGGACCATCAGACGGGCTGCTCAGAATCCCGTTTAATAAGCAGCACGGTAGAAGGTGGTGGAGGTGACCGGCAAGTCGGAGCCCCCTACTGCCCAGTCGAAGGGTTGTTTATATAAACGTAAGTCACATTGTGATAAATTCTCTCCCGCTCTAATTACAAACGAGAGGGGCTTATGTGGATTCTCACTGTTTGCACAAGACCTGCAGCAAATAGCCATGATTATTTAAACCACCCCTTTAATGCCATTTGGGGGCTGTTTAATCACGGGAGTGGTTAACGCAGAGAGCATTTTAGCAGAAAACGGGTCTTCCAGCACTGTGAGTTTAAACTTTAAAATACAAGAGTGCAGATTACCCAGAGGTCACATTTCTGGGAGCGAGCACGATGTACTTCCAAGGAATCACAAAACTAAAGGATGCTGGAGAACCACAGGCTGGGCCCTGATTCAAGGTGAGAGCTGAAACCACGAAGGACAGGCAGCTGGTTCCTCCTTGAGGATCTGAGATCACGAATGCCCTCTGTGTACTAGCGTCCTGAGAGGCAGAGAGACCTTTGCTTGATTCCCAAATCCCTCTAGACTCAAGTTCTTTGCCTCCATCTTATTTAACAAAGAGTCTCTCGAGCACCTACTATGTGCAGGCCACGGAGATACAGAAATAAACACCGCATGGCCCCGCCCGCATGACGCCTGATGGTGAGAGAGACTCATGAGCCCACATTTCCACACAGCCCGCGTGCACCAGAAATCTGACATACAGCAGATGCTATAGGAACTAAAAGGAAGGCAGCCACTCCTGCTTGGCAAACAGGGAGGGCTTCCTGGAGGAGGTGACCCATAGGACAGAGCAAACCTGGAGCCTGGGAGACCAGGCAGGAGGCTGGTCGGCCTCTGCTGGAAACCTCTCTCCACTATGACTTCGGGGTGCTCCCCCGCCCCCGAAATTTCCTGAGGGTCACACGGCACTTCCCACAAGGCCCCTGGGTTGGGTTTCACATTTCTACAGACACAACCTCTCTTGACAGCTAGACCTCCAGCCCTCAAGGAGGGGAACTGCGTCCTCTCAGCCTCTGGGCGTCCAAGCAGGCCCTCTGCCCGGGTGCTGCTGTGAATCGTTGAGGCCACGCTCCCAGGGGCCGGCTCTGGTGACAGAGCTCCTACTGCCCCCCACCACCCTCTCAGGGCTCCCTCACCCTCTGCGAGACCGGGAAGGCCAAGCACAGCCTCTTCCCATCGCTGCACAACCCCCAACATGCCCCCCACCACGGGCCTGGCCGTCACCCCCTTCGGTGGGCCATCTGCCTTCCCCCTCCCATCCAGGGTGACCACTGACTTGCTCTGACCCACAGAAGGTGGGGACACAGCATGCGGGGGTCCAGGGACCTGCAGCTGCCCTCTCACTCTCTGGGGACCCTGTGGGTACCAGGGAGGAAGCCCAGAGGACGAGAGACACAGGGGGGACAGTGGCCCCCACCGGCCAGCACCACCCGCAAGACTGCTGACCCCCTGTCAGCAAATAAAATGACCGATGTTTTAAGCTCCTTGGGTTGGGTGGTTTGTCACACAATGATGGGTAAGTAAGATGCCAGTGCGCCCCTGACTCCCCCAAACCGCCCTCCTCCTGCTCTTGAATGGGCCGAGCGGGCTGCCCGAGGCCGCCCGTGCCGGGCTCAGCACCACGTCCCCCTCCCCCTCTCGTGGGCCTGGAACAGATGGGCACACACGTCAGGCCGCACGCCAGGCCACACGTCTCTCCCATCTACCTGACAGCTCCCACGCCAGGAGCGGTTTCCTGTGTCAGCTCGCTTCTTGAAAGACCATACATGAATTCATGACACAGTAATTAATCACTCCGTGAACTGAGCAGGTGGGTGAGCTGAGACGATCCATTTTTAATGCTCTGTTTCATCTGAAACAGGTTTAGTCGGGAGGCACAAAGGCAGTGAATTTTAAGGATACTTCACAGGGTATGCCTCCTAAAAACCACACGCAAAATAGAGCCATCTGATTTGCTATTTTCAACAGATCTGAAGCCTTTTAGACTTCTTAAAAATTGCCCTCTGGCCTTCTCGAAGAGGCAAGGGACGGCTCAGGACTATCTCATCAAAGGAAGATTCTAGTCTAGAGGCGTGGCTCCCTCCCCCTGACGGGGCTAAGACAGACGGCTAGATGAATCAGGACAACAGTTCCCTTGGACCATTCTAAACACCTCTCCCCCACCTGCCTCTCAACATTCTTAAAGCTCACCTTCCAAAATAAGGAGTGACAGTCCAAAGTCTTTGGAGAATAACTTAGTTCCAACATTAAAAACTTTGAAGTGTTTAGCATACCTACCATATGAAAGTTCACCGTTTTAAATTTCCCCTCATCCTTTTCTTCCTTATAAGAGATTCTGAATGTGCTGTTACATTTTTCTTTGTTTATTATTCCCGGTCTCTTTCCAGAAAAGATTTCAGGCAGCGTAAATAAGTTCTAATGCCTATGTCACACATATTTGATCATTTTTCTATTTGGGAAGAAATAAAAGATCTAGAATTTCTCATTTAAATACCAAACCAAACTGCTATCTTGCCCTTCCTCAGCAAAACAAAAACAAAAACAAAACAAACTTTGAAGAAAGTGCACGGAGGATAGAAAGCTAGGGTGGACGCTTGCGATAAAATCCCATCTCAAGGTCAAGGAACATGGAGGGGAAAACGGCCCCCTGTGTGTGCGGGTCCCCGGCTGAAGCAGGGCCTGGGGGCAGAGCAGCTGGTCCACTTACTCGGTGGTCGTGGTCAGCTCCTCCGTGACGTGGCTGGAGTGCAGCAGGCCTTCCCGCTTCTGAAAACCCCAAAATGAACAAATAAATCAACACCTGGGCAGAGAGACAGAGCAGGCGGGCAGCTGAGGCCATGGACAGATGGCCCCAGGGCCGGGAGGCCAGCCTGGGGACAACAGAGAACTAAACAAAGGTTCGGCACCACACCCGAGCTGTGCTCGGGGGATGGACTGCAGGGGACCACACGGGTGACCCTTTGGTGGCTGGAACCTGCCCCACCCCCGCCCCCCCTGCTCTCCTGCCCTCTGAGAGCTGGCAGCTGTGGGAGGTCTCAAGAGAAACATCTCTGCTCCCAAAGAACTCCTCGACGCCCTGCAGCTGGGAAAGGTGACGAGCATGAAGGGACATACGTAACAGAAGGGAGGCATCGGATGAAACGACACACGTGCACTGGGTTGAACAGGGTCCCCCCGGAAGTCACGTCCATTCAGAGCCTCAGAATGGGGCCTCATTTGGAAATAGGGTCTTCGCAGATGTAATGAGTTCAGATAAGGGCATAACGGACTAGGGTGGGTCCTCCCCAGTGACTGGTGTCCTCAGAAGAAGAGAAAATAGAGACATAGGAACACGGACCAGACGGAAGAGGCCACGTGATGATGAAGACAGAGACTGCAGGGATGTGTCCACAAGCCCAGGACAGCCGAGGGTGCCGGCAGCCGGCAGAAGCCGGAGGAGGGAAGGAAGGACCCTCCTCTAGAGCCTGCAGAGAGGCCCTGTCGGTTCCCTGATTCGGACTTCAGGCCTCTATTATGTGAGAGGACAAACATCTGTTTTAAGTCACCCAGTTTGTGGGATTTTGTTACAGCAGCCCCAGGACACTAACACGGTGTGCGACACACCTGTCCCAGAGCCCGGTAGGTACGGAGAGGCAACGATGGTGGGGGAGAGGAAGGAGGCGGTGGTGGTGTGCCCGGACCTCAGGGTGGAGCGTGGCAGCCTGCTAACCCAACCGCCACCGTGAGCCCCTACTTGAATGCCTCAAGGGACGGGGAGCTCACTACCTGTTGGGCAGCCCACCTGGACGCCTCTCGAGATCCAAGATCCCCACGCTTTCCTGAGCTCGGCCTCCCAGGGAACTCTCACCACGGGTCCTAGTGAAGGAAGAGCAGCCAGGCGTCGGGGGCCGTCAGCTTCCCCACGGCCTCACCCTGGCTGATTCTCAGGAGTGCCCACGGGGGACGGTGGCGGGGGAGGCCCGGAGACATTTTATCCACTTATTCGCACATCAAATGTGCATCAGGCACCCACTAGATACCGGGCCCAGGGCTGGGTATGGGGCAGACGAGACTGAATATTTTTAATTAATTAATTGATTTATTTTTGGCTGCGTTGGGTCTTCATTGCTGCGTGCAGGCTTTCTCTAGTTGCGGCGGCGCGGGCTTCTCATTGCGGTGGCTTCTCTCGTTGTGGAGCACGGGCTCTAGGCACTCGGGCTTCAGTAGTTGTGGCACGTGGGCTCAGTAGTTGTGCTTGTGGGCCCTCGAGTGCAGGCTCCGTAGTTGTGGTGCACGGGCTTAGTTGCTCCGGGGCATGTGGGATCTTCCCAGACCAGGGATCGAACATGTCCCCTGAATTGGCAGGTGGATTCTTAACCACTGTGCCACCAGGGAAGTCCCAAGGCTGAATATTTTAAAAGTCTGTAGGAGAATCTCAATTTTTTGAGGAAACATTGCAGCTCAGGAAAATCAAGTGATTTCCCAAGGCCACACTGCCAGGTAGCAAACGCGACCCTTCCCTCACTCCATCCCTCCACGAACTTGACACACTTCTTACATCTCCCCATCTCAACTGGATAACCAGGCGCAGAGGGACAGGCCAGGGGCAGCTCTAAGACCTGAGACCAGCCAGTCCCCGGGGGCCTCCCCTCCCCGCTTCATCCCGCTCTGGGAGTGGCCCAAAGAGTCCTCCTGTGACCTTGGTCAAGGAAGGACGCGCCAGCGAGTGTTTGCCCGGGCGAGTAGAACGTTCTGCAAACCCCAAAGATTTTCTTGGACCAAAGTGCAGGCCTGAAAGGAAATACCCCAATTACTGAGCTGCAGAGTGTTCCTAGGGCCCAGAGTCTGACGTACACGGGTTTGGGAACCATATGCTCATGTGTCCTTGGGAAGCCTTTCCCGGCCGACCATCCTGAGGGTGGCAGGAATGGTCCCCTGTCCCTGACACCACCACCGACCACAAACATTCCCCTTTAGGAGGCAAACGGGGCCAAACGGCAGGTAACCCTCGCCTGAGGCCAGAAAGGAACATTCCTGCCCATCAGGTCGGAGCCAAGCTCCCGGGGTAAACGGAGGGGTCAGACGGCTTCGGAAAACACAGGAGCAGCCAGAGCCTTGCAGACCGCAGAGACCACGGGACTGATAAGTTTAAAAACCAGAGGAGAGTGTGGAGCCGGACATCTCCAGGAACAGAAACACGAGAGACATCCATGTTCCGAGCGTAACCTCGACGCTCTGGCAGACACAGCTGATCCTTTGGGACCCGAGCACCCTCTCCTCATCCAGTGTCCCCGGTAACCAGGGCGAGGGGAACAGGGACACAGCAGGTGCTTGATACACGCTTACTGGACAAGACTGCACACACGAAGCCAAGGCAGGATCTGTGCCCCTGAACGCAGGGGAAATCGACAAGAAAGGTGTCTCCACCTCCGTCAGAAGGACCCTGGCTCCCAGTTACGTTTTTCCAGGTGGAGCAAGAGAGTCGACCCTCAAACACATGATGGGGGCTGATGGATGTCATTGGGAGGGAACAGAGAGAGGCTCTGATCGGGGTACTGGGGTATCTGTTTCATTCCGCTGGTCTCAGCCCTCTCCAGTGACTAATAAGCTCATTCAACAGGCCTGAATTCTTTGCGGGGAAATGAATGCTCTTTTGCAAAATGTGGAAAAGTGAACCTCCACGCACTCACGCCTTTGAAGCTGCCTCTCTTCAGATCAACGCCACTGTTTCTGCTCCATCATTTACTCTGAAGCCAGAGTAAGGCATACATTTCGTCAAGAGGGAAAAAGAGAGGGTAGTCTCTTAACGGGAAAAGGAAGAAAGTATGCAAACTAGAGGAGGAATGAGCACCGGAGCCTCTGGGGCAGAGCCGCGGGCAAGCCGACCGCCGGGCTGGCGATACTTACCCGTATGACCACCACTTGCACGGAGACGTGTTCGGGAAGGCGGATCGGGGCCCGGAAGTGCATGGCCAGGGCCACGAGGAGGTGGAGGATGGCCACCAGGTTCTTCCCGTGAATCGCTAGTCGGGGAGGGAGGAAGGGGGCTGCTTTAGACC
This sequence comes from Stenella coeruleoalba, assembly GCF_951394435.1. NCBI lineage: Eukaryota > Metazoa > Chordata > Mammalia > Artiodactyla > Delphinidae > Stenella > Stenella coeruleoalba. Next base: position 5,409,840 of record NC_137157.1, read on the forward strand.
ATGAGACAGGAACCCCGAGCCCACGTCCAAAAGGCGCTGAAACCAACAAGGACCTACTGTATAGCATGGGGAACTATACTCAGTATTTTGTAATAACCTATAAGGAAAAAGAACCTGAAAAAAAATATATATATATGTGTATAACTGAATCACTTTGCTGTACACCTGAAACTAACACAACATTGTAAATCAACTATACTTGAATTTAAAAAGGAAAAAAGGGGGCGGGAGGGGGGAGGCAATAAAGACGCTGAGTGAAAATGAGACCTCAGGAAAACCACGGGCAGAAGCACAGCCCATGGAAAACGGAGAACAGCTGATGAACAGCCTGGGTGAATTAGCGCTGGCTTCTAACGATTTCTTTCCTGTTGACCTCAGGTGACTTGTGCGAGCACTTTCAAAAGCATGTTGTCTGTAAAAGGAATGAACTGGGTGGTGAAGAGAGGGAATGAGCAGGAGGATACAGTCAGCACAAGAGAAGCAAAAAGACCGGGAAAAAAGGTCACCTGGGCACTTACCCACCACCACGACATGCATCATTATCTCGGGTGCTTAAAGTTCTCCCTCTATGCGATCAACCGTCTACACGGGGAAGGCTATGCAGGGCCAGCGGTGCCTGGGGGTGTTAGACGTGCCCCCTGCCCCACCTAGGGCCCTGGTTGCCAGCCCCGGCCACTAGCTCTCCTCTAGGATGTGGACGGTTATCATCATGCCGTCCAGGGCTTTACTGATTCCCCTCCCCCAGCCCTGCAACCCAGGAGTGGGCCTGGGTCTGTCCTAGGTCTCGATGCCAAGAAGCCAGGGGTGAACCTGACTGCAGCCTTGGTCTCACCCAAGAACAGGGGCCCTTGGCGGCAGGGAGAGCATCTCAGCCGCTCCGGGCGGCCCTGCCGTGGGGACGGTGCTGGGGGAGGGCAGCAGGACAAAGCCCTTTCCAGTCTGTCCCGGCCGGTGCCTCACTTTTCTGGGTTTATGTCCTGCCTGGAAATACTGTGATGCCACGTATTCCCAATGCCGGTGCTCTCTGAGACATACACCGGGGGCCGGCCTGAATCACCTTCTGAGGACCCGCATCGGTGAGTCACCAGTAGCACAGCTCACTGGGTGTTGGTGCCATTGGTATCCGGGGTGGAGGGTCCTTCCAAGAACCCCACAGAGCTTCTTCCGTCTTATAACCCAAACCTGGAAGACTTCCGCTGGAAGTCTCTCTTGATCCAGAAACGGTGCCTCTCCGCCCTGAAGCTTGGGGAAACCAGAGCACTGCCGGCGTGACTAAGTCCCTCACTGACACACTCCTCCTCTCCTGGCCACCTCCCTCAGGGCAGGCGTGTGAGCAGATCTGACACACGCGCTACCAAACGTAAAACGGATGCCTAGTGGGGAGCGGCCGCACGGCACAGGGACATCAGTCCGGCGCTCCGTGACCGCCCAGAGGGGTGGGATGGGGGGTGGGAGGGGACGCAAGAGGGAGGGGATATGGGGATATACGGATGCATATGGCTGATTCCCTTTGTTGTACAGCAGAAACTAACACAGCATTGTAAAGCAATTAGACTCCAAGAAAGATGTCAAGAAAAAAAAAACCCCACGAGGCCAGACAGGAAGACGAATGACACGGCAGGAAGCTCAGAGGCCGGGCTCCCCTCCCCCATCCCGGCGGCCACTCACTGTCCACGGTCCACTGGAGCGCCCGGCCGTGGGGCCGCAGCAGCTCCTGCACCGCCTGAAGCACTGTCTGCAGCTTCTGCTTCTGCCCTATTTCGGACTGGGTCACCTCGGCCACGTTCAGCTTGCAGTCTGCCAGTTTTTCTGCAACAAGAAGGACAAGGGCAAAAGGCAGAGTGTCAGGAAAAGCCGGAGGGGCTCAGGGCCTCCTGGCCAACCGGCTGCATTGAGGTCACCCCATCCTCTGTGGGGCTGCAAAGTGGAGCAGGTCATCGCCAACAGCGGGGACTGCCAGGACGCTGAGCCACGGAACTCTGAACTTTCGAGTCACTCCTCTTCCTTAGAACATCACTCCAGGGGGCTTCCCCTGGTGGCGCAGTGGTTAAGAATCCGCCTGCCAATGCAGGGGACACAGGTTCGAGCCCTGGTCTGGGAAGATCCCACATGCCATGGGGCAACTAAGCCCGTGGACCTCAACTACTGAACCCACGCGCCACAACTACTGAAGCCCGCGTGCCTAGAGCCCGTGCTCCGCAACAAGAGAAGCCACCGCAATGAGAAGCCCGCGCACCGCAACAAAGAGGAGCCCCCGCTCGCCACAACTAGAGAAAGCCTGCGCGCAGCAACGAAGACCCAATGCAGCCAAAATAAATAAAAATTTTTTTAAAAAAAGAAAGAAAGAAAATCACTCCAGGATGAAAGGGGGGCGGGGAGTTCAAGGATTAAAGTGTGAGCGTCCCACCCAGGAACAGCATATGCATAGAGAATGAACAAGATGATTCAAGGTGCAGCTGGGAGGTAAGGAGGTGACCTGCGGGGAAGGGACCAGAGGTGAAGAGGCTGGGCCAGTGGGTTCCCAGAGGGAAGAGAACTTTGGTGAGAAAACAGAAAGGCCCTCAGGGGTTGCCTCAGCCTCCCTGCACTCGTTCGCTCCCAATTCTTCTTTCTCTAACAGCTGGACCCCACGGTAAGAAGGATTATGAGATATTCAGAGACCTGTGACAATTTTCTCACCAAGAGTGAGCGGGGAGCAGTCTGGAGGAGCTGACGAGCACGGTCACATCTGCTCAAGATTCATTGACTGAAGCTGAATCCCAGCCCCGGCTCGTGCGCCTTCACTCCCCTCCGGAGCGGAGCAGGAGGGATGCCTCACCCCACACCCGCTAAGGGGCAGGCGAGGAAGGCTCCCCAGGCGTCCCGCCTCTTCATTCATTCCAAGACTCGGGGTTCCCCGATAGATCTCCTCTGCACAACAACAGAAGCCACGTCATAGGACACGGCGAGATCAGGAACCGGGAGGGTGATGACAAAGTGCTGGGCACGGAGCCTGACGTGCTGTGAGCCGCCGGCACAGAGCTGCTGCCAGCACTCCCCAGCAAAGTTCTGTGGAAGGCGTTTTCTCCGGAGGCCCCTGCTCCGTCAACACTGTCTCCCCCATCCTCCCCTCCCTCGATGAGAACAAGAACAAGCAGTTTCGATATCCCCCCTTCAGGATCCTCTCATGACACAAAAACATCGGCTGGGCTCAGGGTTAGTCCAATCATTCATTCGCTTACAAAACAGTTACTGAGCACCTACTGTGCGCCAGGCACTGTCCTAGGACCAGATGCAGCACAGACACGGGAGACAGAGCTCTAGTGGGGAGTCAGCCACACCTGAAGAACCTCAGCTTGGGGGGCAGGGAGTGCTCGCGGCAAAACAAAGCAGCTCAACAAAGGAGGGAAATGATTCCTGTTTATGCGTTCTGATGTCCCCCCATCTGTTTCTAATAGGTCTTAGCGGAATCATCCACAGCTGTCTGCCCATCTGAACCCCCCCTGAAAATACATAGCACGTCCCCAGGTGCTCAAAAGCCAGCGACAGGACGGAGCAGGGGCCCCTGGGGAAGGAAGGAGGGTTGCAGAGAGCCAGGTGGTCCTAGAGCCTCGCCCGCTGGGAGTGATGGGGAGCCCGGCACATCTCTGCTGTCCCTGCCGCCAGCCAAACCTGGTTGCCATGACGCCAGGGGGAGGAGGAGTCGTGCACGGAGAAGGGAAGGAAACGGTATCAGCCTGCTACAGCTGCCGTAACAAAGTACCGCAGGGTGGGTGGCTTAAACGGTGGAAATTTGCTTTCTCACAGTCCCGGACGTCAGAAGTCCAAGATCAAGGTGACAGCAGAGTTGGTCTCCCCTGAGGCCTCTCTCCTAGGCTTGTAGACAACCTCAGCTGGTCCTCCCTCTGTGTGTGTCTGCATCCTAGTCTCCTCTTTTTTTTTTGGCTGTGTTGGGTCTTCGTTGCTGCGCGCGGGCTTTCTCTAGTTGCGGCGAGCCGGGGCTACTCTTCGTTGTGGTGCGCAGGCTTCTCACTGCGGTGGCTTCTCTTGTTGCGGCTCTAGGCGCTTGGGCTTCAGTAGTTGTGGCACGTGGGCTTCGTAGTTGTGGCTCGCGGGCTCTAGAGCGCAGGCTCAGTCATTGTGGCGCACAGGCTTAGTTGCTCTGCAGCATGTGGGATCTTCCCGGACCAGGGCTCAAACCCGTGTCCCCTGCATTGGCAGGCGGAGTCTTAACCACTGCGCCACCAGGGAAGCCCTCCTCTTCTTATAAGGGCACCAATCTGATGGGTTGAGGGCCCACCCTAACTTCATTTTAACTTTAAAGACTGTCTCCAAATATAGTCACATCCCGAGGTCTTACGAATTCTGGGGGGGACGCAACTCAGCCGATAACAGAAACCAAGGAGGCTGGCCGTGCCTGGGTGCCGCCTGTGGCTGCGTCTCGGGTAACTCCCCCAAGTGGGAGAGAACGAGGCCCTTGGCCGCCCTCATCACCAGCGTCACTCTGCCCGCTGACGGGACTGCAGGGGCGGCTCAGGGTTTAGGCGTGGCCAGGACCCCTATCTTCCTAGCATGGAAAGGACAGAGGAAGATGGGGCGGATTCTCAGCGGTGGCTGGAAAACACGAGTGATGGCCGAATGCGGGCCTTGCGCACTTACTACACAAGGAAGGGCTTGCCTGTCACGAGGAGAAGCGTGTGGAGGAGAAGCGAGTCAGCAGCATGACAACAGCCAGCCCGGGGGCTGCCTCAATGCTCCAGCGTGGGCACTGTCACTGCCCGCAGGTGGCTCACCTGGACAACACTGCAAATGCAGGAGAGTTACACCCCCTGAAACTTGCCCTGGCAGAGGGTCTGGCAGCTGCCCCCGGAACCCGCTCTTAAGGAGAGGGGCACATCAGGGGGCCTACTAGTGTAGTGACTCACAGCTGGCCAAACCCAGAGGTCTGTGCTCTGTCCTCATCGCCCTCACTCCTGCCTTCTCCTCCTCTCTCCTGGCTGGACCCTCCAGATGCCTGTGCTGGCCCTTCCTCTGACCACTGACCACCCCCCCGGGCCCAGTCCCCAGACCTCTTCTCTCTACAGATGCACAGAAGTCAGCTTTGGCCTGGCATTCGGCCAAAATCTCCTATTTCGTTTTAGCTTCTGCCTTTGAAAAGTAAAGAGCTGAATGCCTCCATCAGTATCATTCCTGGCAGCCCTGGGGCCCAGGATCACGTGATCACGTAGGTTACTAATGCACCTCATCAGGGTAACAGCACATCATTAATACGACCAGTGACGTTCTGTTAATATCTGGATATTCTCTTCCATTGTTCTCTTCTTCAAACAGTGGTATGTCAAAGCACGACACATGAGACTTCAGAATTGCCCGTCTAGGAGTCCTTATGCAAGATATTCAAACAGGATGGAACTGCCACTACTTCACGCTGAAAAGGCTGCCTGAGCCAAAGTCAGCCTCTCGTTAGACCTCACAGATCACAAAGCGGACGTCGCAGGACTCAATGACAACCACAGCCACTGCAGAGCAAGTACCGCATCTGCTGGGGCCAACTGAAGAGGGGACCAAAAGGATGTGCCTTGAGCAGGCAAGGCCTTCTTACAGGGTACCGGCTCTAAGACACCCCTGACGCTCTACTCCAGAGAGGGCACTGGCGTCATCTACAGGCATCTAAGGCTGAGATGCAGATCACATCCAGAGCTGATCTTGTGAGCCTGAGAGACAGACTTGCACGACCACAGCACTAGGTCTAAGGCTTAGGGATACAAGGTTTTCAAGTGACTGGGTGAGTGAAGCCACAGCTGCATGTAAAAAGCATCAGAAATAAAAGTGTTAAGTGAGCACCATGCTCTTATGTTTGCTTCTGAAAATATCAGGAAGTGTCTCCTTTGGGCAGTGAGCAAAGCAGCAGTTCAAAGGACTGTTTCAATAAGCAAGCATCGTCACCTACAGCCAAGTCTTCAAGTCCGGGAGTCAGAGGGAAGCTAGGTCTTTACACAGAGAGGGAGGGAAGCGGATAACCCAGGGCAGCGTCACCATCAGCAGAATCCTTGTGGGCAGTGCCAGCCTAAGAGCCATGCCCCCTCCATCCTTCTCTGCTGAAAGTAAGTGTCCGTCGTCACAAATGTCTGGTTCAGTGACCTCGAGAGCAATCCAGCACCTGACAGTGCTGAGAATGGCTGGACCAATGATACACTAGGAAACAACAAAGCTCTAACCAACATTTTTTTTTTTAAGATTTTTAAAATTTTTTTATTCTTTTTATTTTTGGGTGTGTTGGGTCTTTGTTTCTGCACGAGGGCTTTCTCTAGTTGCGGCGAGCGGGGGCCACTCTTCATCGCGGTGCGCGGGCCTCTCACTGTTGCGACCTCTCTTGCTGTGGAGCACTGGCTCCAGACGCTCAGGCTCAGTAGTTGTGGCTCACGGGCTTAGCTGCTGCACGGCATGTGGGATCCTCCCAGACCAGGGATCGAACCCGTGTCCCGTGCATTGGCAGGCAGATTCTCAACCACTGCGCCACCAGGGAAGCCCCAACCAACATTTTTAATAATAAAATTGTGACAGTTACTAAACGATCTTGATAACATTTCATATTTATTCTTGTACTAAAGAAGTTCATTTTAAGATGGGGGTTCTCAGCTTAGATGAACAGAGATTTATTTAATTCTTGGCCCACAGCATTCAGCCAAACACAGAATTTGGAACAGTCCCTCTGGGTGAGGCCACCCGGTCCCACGGCATTAACCGTCTCTGCACTGCTGGTCTCCACCCTTACCCTGCAGCTGACGCAGGCAGGATGGGTATCAGCCCTCTTGGCAGATGCACCACCCACCTCCTCATCCCCGCCCACCACGCCACTCCCAAGGGCTTTCTCGCTCACCAGCTGTTCAGGCCACAAACCTGGCCAGCAGTCTTCATGCCTCCATCAGCTTTAACCTCCCACACATCCTCCACTTCCATCCTGGACCGAGCCACTTCCTCTGATGCCTGGGCTGCTGTGACAGCGCCCTGACTAACCTCCCAGGTCCCCCTCCTGACCCACCCCCCAATTCATTCTGTACCCAGAAGCCCAAGCAATCTTTTAAAACGCTAACTCAGACCTTGTCACGGCCCTGCTCAAATCCTCTAGTGGCTTCCTGTCACTTGGAATAAAAGCCTTTGTCAGGACTGGATGTGATCTGGCCCCATCTGTCCACCCCGGCCACCCGCAGCCACCTTTCACTGCCCTTTAAACACTGCAGACTCTTCCTCTCTGCAGAGTCTCAGCCTGGAATGTTCTTTCCATGACAACTGAGCAGAAGCCTGCTTGGACGTCAGCTCCCCAGGGGGGCTGCCCCTGACTGCCCGGTCCTTCCACCCGACCCAGCCTCGCTGCCCCAGAACCTCTCTGATTCTCTCCCTAGCACTTGTCCCTCTCTTAGAGCATCTATTTGTGTTTCAGGTTGAACCACCACACAATAGTTCTCTTTCTCCCCTCTGCCAGAACAGGTGTCGGCAGTGGGGCATGGGGACTTCCTTCTTCCTGTCACCACTGCATCTCCACACCTGCCACACAATAGGCCAAAGGAGATTCATTCAACCAACGAAGGGATAACCAAAATAAACACAAAATCTTCTCCTGCTTAACGTGCTTTTTGAGGACTGACTGAACAAGGACAAAACAACGTGTGGGCCACATCCATCGCCATGTCCTCAGAGCCAGGTCTACGTGACAAGACCCTGCAGGTTTCCCTCCAAGATCGGACCGTCTGTTAAGAGCCATTGTGCTGAGTGTGCAAACTGCCCGCAGGGACCCGGGACTGAGGAATGACACGGAGGCTGGGCCACGCCACGATCTGGGCAGCTGCAGGGGTGCGTCCTGTGGGCCAGCCCTCCCCAGGATGCCCCTCTCCAGCCCCAGCCCCTCCTGTCTGCTTTCCCTCAGTACCTCTCCCCAACAACAGCACCCCCCAAACTCCAGGTGCCTGACTCGGGTTCCCCAGCACACCCCTGTGGAGCAAAACATGATCCCACCCCAGTGCTGGCCCCTGGCTGGAAGGAGTGGCCCTCCAGGCAGTCTGCTGGGAAGACCCTTGCACAGGACAGCGCTGGTCTGTGGGGTCATTAAGGGGTGAAGAGCGTGCGTAGAAAGAGCCCAGGGAGCAGGTCTGCACCCCGCCAATGCTGGGGGCAGGGCCTCCCGGGGACCTTCAGGAGGTGAGTTATCCTAACGGACAAGGGGACACTGAGTCCGCCGGGCCACACTCACGGGGATCTGGGCACCCTATCCAGGGCCTTTGCACTTCCTATAAAAGGAGCCCACGTCCTGCAGGTAGCAGACGGCCGGGCTTTCTTCACTCGCTCGGTCAACGCATGGTTGCCGTGTGCCCAGTGCTCAGAGGAACTCGGGGGACCCACCAGCCCTGCCTTCACTCTTCATCTCTCTGTCTTTGTCTTTGTTGTGTTGTTGTTCATTACCCCTTACTGACCCCAGGCCCTGTGCCCGGCCCCAGGCTAAGGGCTCTACCTTTGTAGTAACAAAGATGTTACTTTGCTGAGGAACTCTGTCCACAAGGGACAGACATAAAAAGAGCATCGCAGTCAGTCTGCCTCCTCGCCACTCCCCCGCCACCCCCCATCTAAATCGTGCCCCTGAAGGGCACGGCTGGGGGCCACCCCCTCCAGCACCCTGGCCCCGATGGGCCTGCACAGGCTGGAGGTGCTCACAGCTGGACGGGCGCAGGCCAGGAGGGAGGGCTGCCCCAGAGAGGAGACGGCATCCCGTTCGTGCCCCATCACCGCGCTCCCCTTGTACACATGCATCCAACAGCAGAGGCCACAGACGGTTCTGGAAACTGTGAATGACCCACTGCAGCCCCGTGACTGGGAGCTCCGGCAGGACCCCCACCCGAGAGACGATGAGGGGGCCCCAGGGGCCACCACCTGGGAGCCATGGGCTCAGGGCTGCGGCTTACAGACGAGTGACCAATGTCGCCATGTAGAGGATCTTGTGGTCCAGCCTGGGGCTGCCCTTCCCGTGGACTCACCCAGGAGCTTCTGCAGCACCTGCCCGTCGTACAGGTCCTCCTCTAGCTGCTTTACGATGATTCTCTCCCCCACCAGCACGTCGTTGACCCAGTCGATGAGAACCTGCGGGGTGGACAGGCGTTATGGCCTCGCTCGCTGGTGCCAGGAGGGCCCAGGCGAGGACCAGAGCAAGCGCAGGAACGGAGAGCTGCTGGACACCGAGACACCCCCAGTGCAGGGGCCAGGAGAGCCCGAGGGGATGGGCACGCTTCTCCCACCCAGGCTGCCAGGGCTCCCGTGGGATTCACAGGAGGACTGGCGGAGGGCGGCAGCATGGGCAGACTGGCCTCCTCCCAGCGGGGACTTGGGTACGTGTGGGAACTCAGCCAGAGGAAATGATGATGTTCACCATGGCATATGCAGGCGGGCGGATCAAATGAGGAAACATCAGTAACACCGCCCCCCACGGCCCGAGACAGCACAGGTGAGCCTTAAAACGTCCACCCCCCTCCCTCCCTTAATATCTGCACTAAAACCATCCCTGACAGCCCTGAGCCTAACGCCGTGGACCGAAGGGGATCCCGAGGGGCTGTTACTGACAAGCTCTGAGAGCCTGCTCCCAGCGGCACCCTAATGTTTTCAAGGCTTTACTGAGATAGAATTTACATTCCACCCCATTGTTTAGTTTACTGACAAAGTTGTGCACTGAAGCACATTTCCATCACCCCACCAGGAAGCCCTGTATTGTCGGCAGTCACTCCCCGTCTACCCTCCCCCACCTCCTCTCAACCACAAAACCATCGTCTCCATGGATCTGCCCGTCCCGGATACTTCGTACGAAAGGAATCACGTCATACGTGATCTTTTGTGTCAGGCTTCTTTCACGTATCATGATGTTTTCAAGGTTCACCCAAGTTGTAGCACGTGTCAGGACCTCGTTCCTTCTTACAGCTGAATCCGTTGTACGGAGAGACGCGTTTTACGGATTCATTCCCCAGCCGATGGACATTTGGGTTGTCACCACTTTGGGGCTGTTGTCAACAGCGCTGCTGTGAACACGGACGTACAATTTTGATGTGGACACACGTGTTCGTTTCTCTAGACCAGCCTTTTCTCAACAAGTTTCCCTTCAATTCGCTGAGTAATATATCATAAAAGAAGACAGCTTCAATCGTGAAAATCTCTACAGAGAAATAGGGTTCCCACTGAACAAAATTCCATTTGGCTGACGCTGCGTAAGGCAAAATGAAACTTCTCCGCAAGATGAAGCGGATGTCTGAAGAGACTTGATCAAAAATACCCGTATTACATGGTTTCCCTGTGCAAGCAAAACCGATGAAGCTAACTAACTGGTCCCAATAACCTCCTGGAAATGGGCACTGATTGGCCCTCTCAGAGATAAACAAAAGGACACAAACCAGACTAGAGTATCCTCTGTCACTCTCTGATACGGATGCCACCTGCAAAATTGGCCACAAAGCAAATTTCTGTGAAATTTCTATTTTCCCACTAACTCGAAAACATTCAATCAGACACACAATCCCATGGAGAACAGAAGTGAAAGTAAATTAAAGGGACTTCACTCAACAGCAGCCCTGTAGCCGAAACTGGGGTCCGGCCACGTGCTGCTCAAAAGCCAATGAAGAGGCAAGGATGGTGGAAAGGAAAGTTGGCTTTATTTTGGGTGCCAGCCACTGGGGGTGGGAGAGGGTGGACGCCTGTCCAAAGGCCGGCTCCCTCCCCCCACAATGACAACCAGGGGGCACGAGCTTTTATAGACAGAGGGACGGGGCTCCATGCAGAAACAGCACAGGCAGCTCTGGAAGTCATCTTGAAATTGGTCATTGGTGGTCCGACCAGCGTCATCCTGATTGTTTTAACTACAATTTCTCTTTAGTTCCAGGGTCAGTTTGTTCCCATTTCCTTGAGGCCAGTTCTTGGAATTGTGGCAGCTTAGGTCGTGGCTACAGTCTGGTCATCAGGTAGTTCACTTCTTCCACCTGGCGGGGGGTTTCAGTATCTATAAGACACCTCACAGGATACGTGCGGCTCAGAATGTTATCTGTAGCCCTTGGGGAGGAACTAAAGGTCCTTGACTATGCTTAATGACTAAACAATTATTTAGTCTCGTTAGACTGTTTTCCTTTGTTTCTGCATTTTCTCACTTCTCTGGTTTAAGGTTTGGCTAAAGTTCCTCCACTGACAAAAGGCGGGCAGAGCACACGGAGTCGGGGGAAGGACCACAGAATCCTGCTCCGTCTCAGCCCCGCGGCATTCTGGTTTTGTCGAAGCCGTTCCCGAAAGGTCGGCAGGATGGAGCTGGCCCCACGCTGCAGCCCTGCTCCGTCTCCCTCCCTGGGGGGCGAGCATCCTGGGAGGCTGGGAGCTGGACCTCGCCACCCGGCTGCCTTCTCTCCCACCTTGCAGCACCCTCTCCCGTCACCCAGCTCCCACCCTCCTCTCTCACCACCCTCCCAGCTTCCTTGTGTCAGGGGTCCTGTAGCCACCTGGAACCACCTGGGAGGTCAGGGGGTGGGGCTTCCAAGGCCAAGAGGGGTGGGGGGGCGGGGCCAGCCCTGTACTCTCACCTGGGCCAGGAGGGGAGGGGGCAGTGGATGAGACGAGTGACCGTGGGCACTAGGGGGAGTGGGGACTGGACGTGGGGACCCCGGAGGGGCACGGGGAGGGGGTTGGGGAGAAGCAAGGTCTGACCCTGACCCTGGGTACGGGCAGATGCAGAGGGGGAGCCTGAGGAAGGAGCTGGTGCGCGGGCATCTCGGTGGATGGAGCGGCAGGAGTGGGGGGCGGGGCAGAGAGGAAGCCGCCAGGCCAGGGGCTGTAGGTATCAATGAACAAAGGGGAGAACCAGGAGGGGTGGCAGGGCCCAGTCGGCAGTACGATGACGGAGGGGGGTCTGGAAGCAGCTGCGAGGACGCCTGCCCCGTAGCTTTACCTCTCCAGCCACCAGCGCCAGGCTCCTCGCGGGAGCGCCGCGATCCTCGGGCCCTTCATTCCACACAGCTCTAGGAATCTGCTACCTTGGCCTTCCATCAGGGATTTCACAGCAGCTGCTGGAGCTGAGTGGCAGCATTACACTCAGCTCAACGGCTGTCCCTGAGCGCCTTCCTGGTGCCAGGACGTGGGGACAAAGGAGGCGCGTCCCCTGCCCTCCGGGAGTCCAGGTCCAGCCGGGAGACGCAGCAGAGAGAGATGAATGGTGAGCACGAGCCACCACAAAGGATTCTGACGTGAGGGGTCGCGCGGCCCCGGGAGCAGAGGAAGCGGCCTTCAAGGGCGGGACAGGAAACAGCTGAGCAGAAAGAGGCGCCCGGGGGGTGGGGCAGGCGGGCCTGGTGGCGGGGTGGCGAGATCCGGGCCGCGGAGTAGTGAACCGCTATCCCGGCGTGGACCCGGCAGGGAGGCCAGGAGGGGCCGGTGCCCATCGGAGGACAGAGCTGCCGCCCACACAGCCTCCACACCGGGCCTGTGTGTGCTACGGGACCCAGCAATTCCACTTCCAGAAATTTCTCCCAAGGTACCCATCCAAATGTGCTCCTAGACGTTTACCAACTCGGAAATGATTTCCAATTTTGTGTAGGAAAAGCTGACTGCACAAAAGAAAAAGGCTGGAGGGACACGAATTTAAAACTTACCACTGCCTTCTGTTTGAGTTTTCTGTCTTCCAGGTTTTCAGCAGTATCTGTTACTTTGGTAATTAGAAAAAATAATAATACATGCCACTTATAAAAATTAATCGCTATCCACATGGCTTCTTTGCCGAAACTGACAAGCAAATCCTACAATGCAAACGGAAAGTCCAGAGACCCCCAAAAGCCAAAACAATCTTGAAAAGGAAGAACGAAGTTGGAGAACTGACACTTCCTGATTTCAAACTTTCCTACAAAGCTAGAGTATCAAAACATGTGATACTGGCAGGAGGACACAGAGGTCAATGAAACAGAAATGAGAGGTCAGAAATAAACTTCACATTACAGCCAAGTGACATCCATAAGGGGGCTAAGACAATTCGATGGGGGAAAAAAGTCTTTCTAACAAATGGTGCTGGGACAACTGGATACCCACATGCAAAAGAATAAAACTGAACCCTTACTTTACACCATATACAGAAATCAACTCAAAATGGATCAGACCTCAGTGTAGGAACTAAAACTATAAAACTCTTAGAAAACGTGGAGGTAGGGCTTCCCTGGTGGCGCAGTGGTTGAGAGTCCGCCTGCCGATGCAGGGGACACGGGTTCGTGCCCCGGTCCGGGAAGATCCCACATGCCGCGGAGCGGCTGCACCCGTGAGCCATGGCCACTGAGCCTGCGCGTCCGGAGCCTGTGCTCCGCAATGGGAGAGGCCACAACAGTGAGAGGCCCGCGTACCGCAAAAAAAAAAAAACAACCACTACGAGATACCATTTCATACCTACTAGGGTAGCTATAATCAAAAAGACGAACAATAAGCGTTGCCAAGGCTGTAGAGAAACCGGAAGAATTTCCATACACTTCTTTGGGGGATGCAAAATGGTGCAGCCACTACAGAAACAGTCTGGCAGTTACTCAAAAGGTTAAGCACAGAATCACCATATGACCCAGCAATTTCACTCCCAGGTATATACCAAAAAGAACGGCAAACACAAGCTCATACAAAACCTTGTACACGGATGTTCATAGCAGCACTATTCAAAATAACCAAAATGTGGAAACAACCCAAATGCCGTCGAGAAAGAACGGATCAGCACGTTGTGGTCTATCCATAGGATGGAATATTATTCAGCCATGAAAAGGAATGCAGTTCTTTTTTTTTTTTGGCTGTGTTGGGTCTTTCCTGCCGTGCGCGGGGGCTACTCTTCGTTGTGATGCGCGGGCTTCTCATCGTGGTGGCTTCTCTTGTTGTGGAGCACGGGCTCTAGGCACACGGACTTCAGTAGTTGTGGCACGTGGGCTCAGTAGTTGTGCTTGTGGGCCCTCGAGTGCAGGCTCCGTAGTTGTGGTGCACGGGCTTAGTTGCTCCACGGCATGTGGGATCTTCCCAGACCAGGGATCGAACCTGTGTCCCCTGCACTGGCAGGCGGATTCTTAACCACTGCGCCACCAGGGAAGTCCAGGAATGGAGTTTGGACACCTGCTATAACATGGCTGAATCTTAAAAACACCATATGCCAAGTGAAAGAAGCCAGACGACACAAAAGTCACGCACTGATATGATTCCCCTTCTATGAAATATCTAGAATATGCGAATTATAGAGACGGAATAATTCTTTAGAGACAAAGTGGTTGCCGGGGGCCAGGAAGGACGATACAGGACTGGGTGCTGGTCGTTACGGGGTTCCTTTCTGGGGTGATGAAAATGTCCCTGACTGATTGAGGTGATGCTCAACTGCTCTGGGAGTACACTAACAACCACTGAACTGTACGGTATGGGAATTCTATCTCAATAAACCTGTTATTAAGCAATGGACCTCTAGAATGCAGGTGCTAGCATCTACCTCTGCTGGGCTATTTTGAGGACTTGGTGAGATGATCTACTGGCCAGTGCTAAGCAACTATAGTGATCTACACAGATGTCACCGTCACCACCCACGGCTTCTCTGCGCGTCAGAAACCCCTTTCTGATTTACTCAGCCTAGCTAGCAGCACCTAGGATATGTGGACACCACCCGAGGTGTTGGAGCTATAAAGAAACAAGACCTAGTCTCTGCCCCACATGGGCAGTTAGGTGTCACAGCTGCTTGCTGGTCGTCCCACGTCCCTGTGCCCCCCCAAACCAGCCCCGGGAGTCAAACACCATTTCGCACCCCTGCCCCCTCTCTGATCTTACCTCCGATCACCCTCGTCCTTGCTGTCTAGGCTCCAGCCACGCTGCCCCCCTCGCTGGCCTTCACACCTGTCAGCACGGGCATCCCAGGGGGCCTCTGCACTTGCTGCCGCCCTAGGTACCAACCAGCAGGTCTCCGCTCAAATGCCAACTCCGACCACCCCACCAAAAACAGAGCAGAGAAGGAACCACCCTGCTTCTCGCTTCAGTTTCCTTCAATGCGGTCATGCCACCTGGAAACATACTCATCCGTCCCTCGACATGTCTGTCTCCCCAGCTGGACCGCCAGCCCACTCAAGGCCATCACCGCAGGGGCTAAACTAGGAACAGACCCATGCAAGGCGCTCAAATCAACGGCAGGGCTGCCTACAGACCTAGAAAAGCCTCTGGGGCATGCAGACATTTGGTTTTAGAGGCTGCCTTGCCCAGAGCAAGGTCCTGTAGGAAAACACACAAGAGATGTCTCTGCTGTGAAGAACTAAAACTGGATCTCTGACCTGGTCAAAGTCCAAATACGAAAACAACAGACAGAAGGGGCTGAAAATCCCATTTCACGCCGCGGGCCACAGAGGTCAGCTCTGGGAGCAAAAGCAAATCCGCCTCCCGGTTTCACTGCTGCCCCCGCGGAGAGGCAGTCCCCTCCCGGCCACCGCCAACCACCCTGTCCTTGTACCGCCCAGGTCATCCGTCTTAATCTTCTGGTCACAAAAGACTTTTTAAAGATCGCACCCGTCCTTACTTTTAGGGACGTACTCATTTGCAAAGCCCGAGTCCTGCAGGCACGTGTCTAGGACGTGTATTAATGACGCCCTTGGCACAGTGCTCTCTGCATGGACTTTTCCCAAGCTTGCTTTAGCCAGAATAAAAAATGACTCCTCCTGAGTTCCTTCTAAATGATCATGAAGAGCTGCAGCCTGTCTCCCCCAAAGCTATGACAGTTACGTTTCAATCACTTCCAGACAGGCTTGCCGGGGCTTAATGCACGGAGGACGCAGGCTCATTGCAACCGGCAGGAGAGCATCCCGGCCAGGTGCAGTGCCAGCCACGTCCCCGGGCATCTCCACACAACGATGATAGCACCGTCTTCTGCCCAGAAGACCATCTTTGTGCAGCTGAGTTTCTTCATAAGGGCAAAGGAAGGGAGAAAGCAGAACTTAACAACCCGAAGGAGCCTCGTCCAGTAAACTGGGAGATGAGATGCGAAATCTGCTGATGGGGAGAAATGCGTTCCCCGGTGACGACACGGCCAGCCTGCCTTGGACCAACGCACCCGCAAGTGCGGAGGCCCCTCTCTGACTATTCACTCTGGAAAGCACGAGAACTGCGGTTCCCTCTTTCAAAGATCATTAAAAATATAAAGGATCTCATCTGTAAACTGCTCTCTTCCCCAGGCGGCACCAGCTGTTCACCCTGTTAAGAGATTCAGGGCACTCCTGGAGGATGCTAGCGAAAAGGACCACAGGACAAACACCTGCATACAGGAGACAGGGTAAGCCTTTCAGCTCCCGAGCCCGCAGGATACTCACTTCTAAACTGGAACCACAGACCTGCCCATGCACCTCCCCCCCAGCTCTGCCCCGTTTGTGCCCATGTTCCAGCGCCCGGCACGGCACCCGCCGGACAGCAAGCGTGTGGCATCTGACGTCACCCTCATGCTGGCAGACGGGCACGACTGTTCTGCTTTAATCCGAGCCGGGATTTGAATCCAGGGAGCCGATTCCACAGCCCATCACACCCACCCCTTCACCCCCTCACACACTGCATCACACACAAAAGACGCTCGAAGAGAATGTTTCAATGAGCGGCTTCGTTCTTAATGCCTGGCGTAGCCAAAGTCAGGGTTTTTGACAGGGAGCAGAGAGCAGCTCACAATGTTTTAAACACCAACAGTCCTGAGGTAGGAGGGTCAGTGGGGGTAAGTCTACAGAGAGAGACAGGACAGGGGCCAAGACAAGAGGCAACCAAGTGCACATGATGGAGAACAGAGAACGAAAGCCGGGGGACCGACCGTGCTAACTCAGAAAGGTCCCGCTGGTCCCAAGACTGGACGTGGCCAGCGGTCGGGATGTTAGCCAGACCTCACCCTGCTGAGCTCAGGCCTGCACGTGGTCCACACCCTGCACCAAAAGAACCTGCACTTCCTCCTCGGCCGATTTTAACCTGTGTCCTCTCACCGGAATAAGCCGTAACCGTGAGTATAACTGGAGTCCTTTCAGCAAAGTATCAAACCTACGGGTCGTCTTGGGGCTCCCACACTTACAAGCGGCATCAGAAGTGGGGTTGGGCTTGGGGGAAACGGGCTTTCTAACCTCACACCCAGGTGGGCAGGTGCTCAGCTTGCTCAAGGAGGGAGGGGCAAGGAGGCTCGGGGGCCGGAGCGCTGGAGTTGCGGGGTGGGGTGGGGTGGGGGCGGGAAGTGAGGCAGCAGGGCCGCCAGCCCGGAGCACGTCTAAGGGTGTCCGGCTCGGCGGCACCCCCGGGCAGGCCACGGGCAGCTCACCCCTGACTGCGCGTACAGGCTGCCTGGCCCTGGGGCCAGTTCCTCCCCACGCCAAAAAAAGGAGGTGCTGACAGCCCCCTGTCGTGAGGGAACCCCGACTCAGGGATACGCTGAGCCTCCCCCTTACCTGACAAACAACCACCACCCAGGGTAGCTGGCGCTCAGCCCAGGCATCGCCCAGACCCCCACCAGCACGCGTGCGTCTCTGTTCAAAAGCCCTGTAGTCAGTGAGAACTAGTATTTCACATACGTCCCCTCCACGTGCCACTACAGCGACCAACAAGCCACAGACAGCCCGCCCGACGGCGCCGGCCTGTTTGCTGTGTTCATGCTTGTTTTAGAAGATAAGCCACCAGCCTCGAGGTACGATTTGCCGTCTGACGGCAGGGGGAACCTTCCAGAAATTGCCCATCTCCAGGCGCATGTGCTGCAGGCTGGCGGGATGGTCGTGGGAGCAGACTTCTGTGTGTCTGGCAGCTGGCCCTTCCTGGGAACTGGCAAGGCAGCGAGGCCGGCCCTGCTCCCAAGGGGACGGGGACCCTCCGCTACAGCTAAGGGATGCGGCGGTTTAGGGACAGGAGGTAACTCGGCCTGGTGTACTGGTTTCTCCGGCTGCTGTAACAAATTATCACTCATTTGGGGCTTCCAAACCACCAGGGTATTCCCTCAGAGTCCTGGAGGTCAGAAGTCCAAGACCAGTTTCACCGGGTTAGTGCCAAGGTGTCAGGAGGGCTGATTCCTTCCGGAGGCTCTAGGGAAGGCTTCCTGGCCTTTTCCACGTTCTAGGGGAGCCCACATTCCTTAACACGTGGCCCCTTCCCACATTTTCAAAGCCAGCAGCGTGGCATCCCATATCCACCCTCATGTTGCCACCATCACCTGCAGTCAAATCTCTCTCTGCCTCCCTCTTATAAGGGCACTTGTGAGCCCACCGGACAATCCAGGGTCATCCCTCCCTCCACACCCCTAGCTTAATCACATCTGCAAAGTCCCTTTTGCCATATAAGGAGGTAACAGTCACAGGTTCCAGAGGCTAGGACGTGGACATCTTTGGGGGCCATGATTCAGCACACCACACCTGGGTTCCCCAGGAAAGAGAGCCCAGGGCCAAGCTGACTGCTGCTGCTTTTGGGGGGACCATAACCCCAGACTAGCAAGAGTGAGGGGAGAGGGAAGGGAGGCAGGTGCGCCCCTGAGCCGCCCGCAGCTTTGGAAGGAAACCCAGCCAACGCCCAGCACATGGCCAACCTCCTGTGGAAGCACGGCTCTCAGAACTGCCCGACGGGGAAGAAAGGGAGGAGAGGCGTGCATTCCCACTCCCTCGGTCCTCAGTCCTGCTCTGCCCCACAGGATGCCAACGTCTGCACTCCCAGCCCCTCCAGTCGGCACACTCCATGCCCCAGACGTGGTCGTTCATCTGAACCCGGAATCCGGGGCTGGAGGGGCTGCCAGAGCCTCCGCAGGTCCCGTCGGGCTGGTCCCGGATGCAGAGATGCTGTGGTCCCTCTGTGTGGGTGGATAGAGGACACGCAGCTGCCCGGCCCTCACCCGGTAGAGGCCAAAAATGCCTGTCGTCTCCTGAGGCAGAGGCGGGTAGGGCCGAGTGAGTGGGTCCAGGAGGAGCGTGAAGCGGATCTGGACCCCGTAGAGCAGGGAGGTGACCGGTTCATCTCGCAGCCCCGGGGCCCAGCACAGCTCCGGACCCTCAACCGGGGCTCAGCGGAGGAGGCATCAAACGGACAGACTCATTCAAGACCGGCCACTTCACTGGTTCAGAGCATAACCTGGGGGTGGGGGAGTTACTTCTCTCGGAGTCCCCGTATGGAGGTGAGGGTGACACCAGGCCCCCTGGGTCCTGTTTCAAGGAGAAGATGCTCACGTGCTCTCAAGCTCTGCTTACGTGTCGAGGAAGGAAAAATCGGAGCGGGGCACGTGAGGGTTGATTTTGTGTGTCAGCTTGGCCTGGACGGGATGCCAAGGCAGCCGATTAAACATCCTTTCTGGGCGTGTCTGTGAGGGTGTCTCGGGAAGAGATTAGCATTTGTATCGGTGGCCTGAGCAAAGCAGAGGGCCCAGGCCAGCGTGGGTGGGTGGCATGCAATCCAGGAAGGGCCTGAAGAGGACAAAAAGGTAGAGGAAGGCTGGACTCGCCCTCTCTTTGCCTGGGACGTGCAAGTCCTGTCCTGGGCTCTCAGGCCCTCTGCCCAGCTTTCCTGGTCCCCAGTTTGCAGAGGGCAGATCATGGGTCTTCTCAGCCTCCATAATCACGTGAGCCAATCCTTATAAGTCTCTATAGATAGAGACAGAGAGAGACAGAAGAGAGATATATAGAGAGAGAGAGATAGAGAGATGGAGAGAGATAGAGAGGTAGAGAGATAGGGCCATCTCTTGTGGGTTCTGTTTCTCTGGAGAACCCTGACAAAAACAGGGCATCCCCTTCTACTACTTAAATATCGCCCGTGGAGAACATTTTAGTGGCTGGAGTGCAGGGTTACTTTTCCTCACCGACAATCTTCTGTTCAGAATAACAAAGTGGGTATTCAGGAAAAAAAGAAATCTTAATCAACTAGGCAGTTTAAGATGCTCAGAATCAACATTATGGGGGGGGGTCCTGAAAACAGACATTTTCCATTTCAGTTCTTTAAAAGCTACAACTTGCAAAGGTTTTGTTTATCCTGAAGCAGCCCTCGTGAAAAGGCAGTCGTGCCCTCATTGGGCCCAACCGCAGCGGTTAAGGTGGAGAAACTTTTGAAAAAGCCCTTTTCATAGGATATGCGTGTGGCACTGCCCTAAACGGCGTCTGCACAGCCCAGGTCCACTGGCCTCTGGGCTCGCAGGTGACGACGCTGTCAGAGCCCTTGCCGGCCCAGGGATTACCTCTGACGCCCTGCTATGGTTTAGATCAGAGCATCAAACTGCAACCCACGCTCGCTCCGACAAAGGTTAACGCTACGAATGAAACCTCACCGCTAAGCCAGGCTCGAGAGACCAGTGGGGAGAGACGCGCAGCCGCCACGGCCCCAAAGGAGCCCAGAGCCAGCGGCCCTGGCTGGCCTTGCTTCCCTGACTTTCTGGAACCAGGCAGCCATCCTCTGGCCTCGCCGGTCCCCACACGTCCAGACGCTGCAGAACCTGACCGCTGCCCAGCGCAGGGGCACCAGCATCCAATGAGGATCCAGAGGGGGCCCACGTGCCCGCTTTTCAGAGTTTCCTCTGAACGCCACCCCTCTCGCTCCGGAAAGGGTTTGAACGCCTTGAACCGGTCTGCAAGGCACCGTGAGCGTTCACTGCAGCTGCTTATTCCAAGTGTTAAGAAAAGGGTCCCCGCATAACTGGGTCCAGCACATGACGGGGAGCCGGCCGTCGGAGAGGCCCCGTGGGGCTGGGCCCCTGGGAGATGCTCCAGGCCGTCCAGCCTCATCCTTCACCTCCCCCCACCAAACGCAGCAGGAAGGCCCCTTGACCAGCCCCCAGCTTTGCTCCTCTGGCCCACAAGAGCCTGAACCCCAAGATCTGACCTCCCAAGAACATCCCAGCCAGGACACTCGTCCTCACCTTGACCAACTCTCTGAATCTGGGGTCGTCCCTGGAGGTGGGGTCGATCACCGTGCGCTCCTGGTTCTCCTCTGCAGGGACAAAGGACAGGGGGGTTAGCGTCGCGGGGGGCGGGGAGCCAGCTTCCCTTGCACAGATGGGGGGAATTGAGAGCAGAGACCCCGTGGTCCTCTCACTGAGCAGCCCTGCAGCCATTCACACGGCCCGGGAAGAACTGCCTCCCAGGGTGCAATGGAGCATCCGCCCCCATCTTTCAGGAGGGCGGGGGGTGCACGCAGGCCTGAATCGGATCTGTGGAAAAGCCACCATTAATAAACCCGGGGAAGACCTGGCGGTCACCGAGAAAGCTCGCCACTACATAAGGTGATACGGACAAAAATATTAGAAAGAGCGGGGGAAAAAGGATGTTTCACAGCAAAGCGTGTTTATCCATATTCTGTTTCTGTTTATCTGTTTTCCCCTCCGTGTCTGCCCTCGATCCACGGACCACGGGCACCAGTGAGCTTGTACAGAGGGAGTGACGCAGTGGTAATAAGTGGACGGCAGAGGGGAAAGACCCACAGACACCAGACACGTCGCAGAACAAAACTGAGCAGGGGTGTTAAAAGGACAGAAAAGAAGCACAACCTCTGGCCCCTAGGACGTGCGGGCAGAGATGACCAGGGTCCCGGGGCCCATACAGGCTCCCACGGCTGGGACCCTGTCCACGTTGGTGGGAATGAAATGGCTTTGAGTGACAGAGGCTTCACAACAGCAAAAATTCTTTTTTTTTTAAGTTTATTTGTTGTGATTGCTTATGAGATATTTCTATATATATATATTTTTTAATTTATTTAATTTATTTATTTTTGGCTGCGTTGGGTCTTCATTGCTGCGCATGGGCTTTCTCTAGTTGCGGAGAGAGGGGGCTACTCTTCACTGCGGTGCGCGGGCTTCTCATTGTGGTGGCTTCTCTTGTTGTGGAGCACGGGCTCTAGAGCGCAGGCTCAGTAGTTGTGGCGCACAGGCTTAGTTGCTCCGCGGCATGTGGGATCTTCCCAGACCAGGGATCAAGCCCGTGTCCCCTGCATTGGCAGGTGGATTCTTAACCACTGAGCCACCAGGGAAGCCCAACCAGGGTGGTTCTTATCAAGGTCACAAGAGCTTCAGGGGCCAGCAGAACCTTACAGAGCAAACGGAAGAATGCCAACTCCCAGCCCAAGAGCAGCTATTTAGAAAAACGTAAGACAGGCGACTTAGGGTGCAGGGAAAAGCAGGTTCTGGGCATATTGACAAAACAATAGCCCGTCACACGTTTACAGTAAATCTACTTTCTAGCACTCCTGCTGGTCTAAAGCAGGGTTCTCAGCCAGAAGCTATCAAGTCCCCCGAACCCCCATCCCAGGGGACTCGCTGTAATGTCTGGAGACGTTTTTGGTTGTCCCAGCCGGGGGGTGGGGTGGGGTGGGGAGGGGGAGGGGGAGTGGGCCGGGGGAATCTAGTGGGTGGAGACCAGGAATGCTGATCAACACCTTGAATGACTATAAAGAATTATCCGGGGCTTCCCTGGTGGCGCAGTGGTTGAGAGTTCGCCTGCCAATGCAGGGGACATGGGTTCGTGCCCCAGTCCGGGAAGATCCCACATGCCGCGGAGCGGCTGGGGCCGTGAGCCATGGCCGCTGAGCCTGCGTGTCCAGAGCCTGTGCTCCGCAACGGGAGAGGCCACAGCAGCGAGAGGCCCGCGTACCGCAAAAAAGAAAAAAAAAAAAAAAAAAAAAGAATTATCCGGTGCCAAATGCCCACAGCACGGGGTGGGTTCGGGAGAAACCCTGCTCTGAATCGGGGTAATTTCCAGACAGTGTTCATCCCCAGTGTCTCCTGGGAGAGGGTCACTTGCCTGGGCAGCGGCTGCAGCCAGACTGAAGACAAAACAGAAGAGCATCAGTGAAGGTCACGCTCTTAGAGCGGAGGGGACGCCGCAGGGGACGCCGCAGGGGATGCCAGCGGCACCTCCGAGCCCGTCCAGCGTTTGGCTGCAGGTCGGCCGCCTGGACGTGCGTTTGCATTTCTTCCCCATCAGCTCTTGCTGGCCTGGCCTTGTCGTGGGAACCACAACAGAGGCATCAACCGGGACTTCCCTTTGAACCAGGCAGGGTTTGGAAAGAAGCGGAATGTTCCGAGACTGCCTTCCAGATCCATCGGATCCCAAAACACACTTTAAGGCAAGTGTGTCCAGGCCACCACCTCATCAGTGCCGGCTGGGATGCGGTCCTGAGGAGGTGAGTGCAGGGCCGGTGCCACTTGGTAGGTCCCACCTAGCAGGCCCCTGGCATGGAGGCCACTCCGGCTTGTGCAGAGATGGGGGGTATGTTAATCGTGTTTCTTACTTTGTGTATTTTCTAATGTTTTGACGTCTTGGGGCCTTGGGTACCTAGAGGGACTCTGCTCTCAGAGCTAGCTGATTCCCAAAACAGCAAACGTGTCCCCTGGGAGTGCCTTCCACGTGCAAACAACCAACCCAGAGCCCACACCCCCCAGACACCTCTCTAACTGAGCTCACACAGGGCTCTTACACACCCAGCCAACAGCCCCTGCCCTAATCACCTGGGACCAGGTACAGACAACTCGGGGCAGCCCCTGTGTCCCAGAGGCCCCTGGAATTACCCAGCCCAGCCCATCCAAACCTGCTTATGAACCCTGCCTCACTCACTCCTTCCTGTGACAACCACAATAAAGGCTTCTGCCCGCGCTTCCCCGTCACTCCTTCTGCCTCCTGCCCGAGGCTGCTGCCCTCCCCGTCGCTGCCCGCTGCTGCCCTCCCTGTCGCCTTGGGAACCGTGAGTTTAACACACCACCTTTGCCGTGGCAGTCAGCTCCTGATCCGTTGGCCTCATCATATTCAAATCACAATAAAACTGACATTTGCAATCAGAAAGGCAGTAACCTACAAGGGAAGGCTTGCTTTTTTCCTACAGACTTTTCTCAACGTGACCTTGAGCTGAGAGCCCCATGTGACGTCTGAGTCTGATCAAAAGGCCACGAATGCTCCTTTTCAGCCCCTCCCAGACCAACCGCAAGCTGGGAAGCTCAACTCGCCCACGACAAGGAGCTGGAGAAACGGATAATACCGAGCAGGGTGTCTTCGGGATGGATCTCCACCGAGGCAGGGGACATCGGCAAGTTCATGGCATTTTCCCCTTCTTCCTGCAAGTCACTCACTGTCAGGCAGAAAGAGAAAGGAAAAAGCCAGTTAGTAGAAATGGAATATTGTGGCCTCGCATGTTGGCAGTGGAAACAGAGAGAAATCAACTCCTGTTTTTTAAGCATTTAACAAACATTCCTAAATGGCTGGTTGCCCAGAAAGAGTCCAAGGAAAAATGCCCCGAACCAAGAATACATTCTGCAATTCTTCACCCACGCCGGAGAGTTCCCGATTCTCACCAGGCCCGGCCAGGCTGTTTTCACCACCCTTTGCAACACATGACGATGTCATGGAAGCTTCTGGGTGCTTCCAGATCCACCCAGCGCTGCTGAGATGGACGAAGCTTGGATCACAGCGACAGGGCCTGAAAAGGGCGGGCTCCCCTCCCCCTCTTGGACAGCAACGTCCTCGGCCGTGGACTCTGGGTGTGAAGACCCTCCCGGCACGCAGCAGGCGAGGCAGTGCCGTCGTCCGTGGCCACATTCACGGGACAGAATCCGGCTGGCCCGACGCTAGGTAATGCCCAGGGTCGGGAGCAGTGAAACACACAGCAGAATCTAACACACTGGATCTGGAGACTTGGAGCTGGGAGCACAGGACCGTGTCTAGAGGGCAGACAGGGTGCCGGGGGCTGGGGAGGAGGGCGCCCTGAACAGTCGCAGGGACCGCAGGGCTGGCTACTGATGAGAGGGGCGGCCTGGATGCCACGCTACAGAAAGGATCCCTCGCCCCCCGCACTAGACACGTTCCAGGAAAGCATCTCGACTTACACTGGCCGGGGGCCACCCCGGGACATCGGGGGCTAACGGCGCATTTCTTCCACCGGCCATAACTGCATCGGACTCCAGGCTCCAGCCCCCATCCAGTGGGTGCAGGGGGCGCTGGGCACCTTTCCAGCCCTGGCTGAGAACTGCTGGGTGACAGTCCCCGACCACACGCCCCAAAACCAGCCTCTTCCTCGGTGAGCTCCAGTGACAAGTGCCCAGCCTTCCTTCTCCTCTTTTTTCCTTTTTATTTTTTTTAAATCGTAATTGAATTACAACGTTGTGTTAGTTTCAAGGCCTCTGTAATGAAACGTCCTCAGAGGCGGAAACCTACTTCCTCTTTCAATACTGCAGTCACCTCGAACCTTGAATATCTCCAATTCCGGGACCTGAGGGGACAGGGGACAGAGTAGCAAGGGGACAGGACGTGATGGCCTTGGGACAGGCGGGACAGGGTGACCCAACCCCAGGCACGCCTGGCAACCTCTCTGCCTGTTTTCTCAAAACGTCAGGTCCCCTGGAAGGACTTAATGAAACGATGAACATCAGGTTCTGAGGCCGGAGCTGGGCACACGGTGGGCTCCCTGGACTCAGCCATAGACCCAGCTCTGGGGACAAGCCACCCTCTGTCCCTCACGAGGAACACGGCAGTGGGGCCCAGGACGTTGGGTTCTAACATCAGGAAGGCCGTGATACAAGACTGTGAAAAAATGGGCTCTCTTGCACACCCACACCCGACAGCAGCAATGACTTCCACGATTCACAGCCAAAAGGTAGAAACGGCCCAAGCGTCCACTGACGGATGAACGGATAAATATGGTCCATACACACAATGGAATGTTATTCACCCAGAAAAAGGAAGGGAATTCTGACACATGCTACGGCATGGATGAATCCTGAGGATGGTATACTAAGTGAAATACGCCAGACACTACGCCAGGCAAACCCTGTATGACTCCACTTGCAGGAGGTCCCTACAGTCAAATTCACAGCGACAGAAAGTAGAATGGGGGGTGCCAGGGGCTGAACATAGGGGGAAATTATGGGGAGTCGGTGTTTAACGGGGACAGAGCTTCAGTTTGGGAAGATGAAAAAGTTCTGGAGATGGAGGGTGGTGACGGCTACACAACAACGTGAATGAACTTAGTGCCACCGACCAGTGCACTTAAAAAGGGTTAAAATGGTACCTTTTATGTTGTGTACATTTTACCGCAATTTAAAAGAAGAGGGAAGAAAAAATGGATCCCTCCCAACAATACTGCAGTCTGGAGGCCAGCCCTGCACCTGGAGACAGCCACAGCCTCCCTGCCGCCCCAGATCCCAGGAGCAGACCCCACGCACAGCCACCTTTTGATCCCCAAATCCTTAGCTTAACTCTGTGTAAGAAGCAGACGCGTGTTAACACCTTCACGAGCAAAGGACTTGGAGACGCACCCCGCCCGGCCCCACTCCCCATTCCAAAGATCCCCTCCAGTCACTCAGTCCCGCTCAGACCAAATTTCAGCAATTATTTTTACTATATAACAAGTTACAAAGAGTCTTCTAACCAGCAAAGGGCTTTCCAAGGCAGAAAAGGGCAAGAGGACAAGGGGATTTTTCACAAAAGTTCTCGCATATTCTGGAGGCACGTACGTGAACCGTGTGAGGGGGTGTGCGCAGCAGCCGTGGGCTCCTCTCTCTGGTTTCCTGGGCCAGCGTCACAGAAGGAGGACAGAAAGGCCAGGGAGGTCCCTTCCGGTCAAGGCCGTCTGCCACGGTTATGTTCACGGCCGAGGAAGAACAAAAGGCCCTGGTTTCATAGGAGTGGAGGGTCGCACAGGTGGGCTTCAGGGCACAGGTGAGCCACGCAGGTGCGTCCTTACTGTGAGCCCGTAGCTCCTCCCAGGGGCCCCAGAGCTACCACGCGGGTCATCCACTGGCCTGGACATGGGCCGTGGGCCAGAACAACTGGTGGCAGATGGGGGTGTGGGGTGCAGAGATGAAGAGATGCTTCCAGGAGCCCTGCTGCCTGGTCTCAAAAACAGGGAGCGGGGAGGAGAACAGGAACGACATTTTCAAAGCAGAGAAACTGGGTCACATAAAAACAAAGGAATTTCCACACCGCCCTTGCAACATCAAAGATAACACTAAAGAGGGCCTAGGATCTCTTGGCTTTAATAGATGAGAGATGCTCTCACAGACCCACCCAGACGGCACATTCCACAGGTCTGTTAAGCCCGGAGGAAAACAAGGAGGGTCTGTGGCCACGAGCCCAGGGCTCGGATCTCTCTGTGCCACGTGCTGGCGTGTGGCCTCCGGCAAGTCCCTTCACCTTGCTCAGCCTCAGTTTCACCGTCTAGAACGCGGGGGTGGCAGCGGTACCTACCTCACAGGGGCTTCTGAGCAATCAGTGAAGTTCATCCCAGGGAAAACCAGGGAAGGCTTCCTAGAGGAAGCAGGAATCCTGGAAAAAGGGACTTTGGGACTCCATGCAAAGCCTGTGGGTGACTGATCAGAGCTGGGGTTCCGGAAGCCCTCTGTGGCGGCCACGTCCATGCTGAACCACAGCGGGGTTCAGTGAGGCCCCTTTGGAGCTCCGCTATCGTTCACGGCCTGGGTTCCCTGAGGGACACGGCCCCTTCACTGAGGAGCCTTCAGTTGAAATCTGATTTTGGTCTTCTGAGGGTCAGTCCAGGGTCTGGAAGGAGGGGCTCCCCTTGGACCACAGCTTCTCCCCGAGCACCCCACTCTGCCAGGTCAGTGGCTTTCCCCTAATCCCAGGAATGTCTTGGTTTTGAAAGTACTCGTCCATTTGCCAGAAAGTCAGACATGTCAATGACTGGAAATGCCGACTATCTGTGTCACAGAGAAAGATCCGGGGCACCTGGTATGCACAGCGGGTGTGGGCGTTCAAAGGACCTGGGGCTCGACGTGCCGGGGCCGAGGAGTCATCGTGGTCCTAAGTGTCTGCCCTTGTCCACCCTAAACCCTACAGCCAACGTGTTCCCAAGGCACCCAGGTTCACCTCCCCGCGGTGACACTCTGGGCCGTGGGCCACACGGGGACAGGGGGGTGGGTACGTGCCGGGAGGGAGGGAGGCTGGAGGAGACCCAGGGAGAGCGTGTGACAGCTCCAGTGCCCCTCTGGGGACAGCCACGCCTCGCTCAGCCCCGGGGCGCAGAGCCGGCTACGCAGACCACGGTCGCCAGATCACAGGAGCTTTTCCAAAAATGCTGGAAATTCTGGGTTTTGTGTAGAATCCCCCAGTTTATAAATGTGAGCAATAATTCAAGTTCTGCGGGCCAGCCGGGGGCCGCCGGTTCACAACCCCCGGTCGCGGTAAAGGTCTAACCCACGTCCCTGCCTGTCAGCGGGAGAGGGCCACTAGCGTTTCCTGAGCACCTACGACGTGCCCAGCACCTTCTCTGTCTTCCGTTCATCTAATCTCCTAACAAGTCTGTGAGGGAGTGGCTGGTCCCGGCTTGGTCAATGCTGGGCCAGCGTCTGTCAGATGTGAAGGCATCTGATATACACCAACCACGAGTCCTAGAGTCAGGACTGAACCCAGTTCAACCTGGTCTTCACTCGCTATGCTCAGCTGAGTCCTACCCACCTTCAAGCCTCAGCTTGCTGGCCGCCTCTTCCAGGAAGCCATCTTGGGTACCCCCCTCCCATCCCAGGCTCCCCTCTGCCCCGCTCACATCATGCAGCCAGCCCTGTAACCACCTCTTTCCTGGACCGTCTGCCCACACCAGTGCTAACTCAGCTCCTGCACATAGTAGGTCTTTATATCTGAGGGGCGGCCCAACGATGGGCTTAGAGACTGGGAGCCCGTCTGCTGGTTTCAGATCCCAGCTCAGCCGCTGAAGCGGGGTGATCCCGGGCAAGCTACGTATTTGCTCTGTGCCTCAGCTTCCGTCTGTGAAATTGGGCCTGACGCAGTCCAAACACACCGAACCACGTCTGGCGTGCAGTACTCGCTCCGTCAGCGTCAGCTTCCAGCTTCTGCCGAACAGAAGGAGACGCGTGTGCTTCCAAAGCCCGTTCTCTTTCCATCACTCCACCCAGAGACCGGGCAAGGTTTAAAACACACACCACCTCTCCTGATTGGAACGACAAGTGCATAAAAAGGAGGAAAGAGAATCCAAGTCTAAAACCTCAAACGTCTCACAAACAGCCTGCCACTTATACCCCAGGCCGAGCGCAAAGTTTCCATCCTTGATTTTTTGTTTGAAATCTTTTTCTTTGTATGGGTTTCACTTATTTATTTATATTTAATTTATTTATGCCCAGGCTCTTTCCCCCTCAAAAAAAGGCTTTCAGACAGTTTTTTTTTTTTCTTTTTACATTATTAGGAACCACAACTCTGAAAGCAGCCTGCTTTAAAAGAGCAAGGATACCCGCGAGGGAAAGCACAGATCGGAAGACACAAAGCCTTCTCTCTCCGCGACGGGTGCCAGGGCAGGAGGGGGCAAAGATGGGGTGCGGAAAGCTCCCTGGGGCTCACCTGTGGGGGGTTCAGCGAGGATTAAAAAGACCCCATGGCGGGTGAGCCGCGGCCCTTGGAGGCCGAAGCAGTGACAACACCAGAGAAAACCCAACGAAAACAGCCGCGCTGTCCCCACCCGGCCCCACAGCTGAAAGAAGAACTTGGCAACGGCAGCAAAGCTGCCTCAATTGTGGACGCTTAACCAGCCCTTTTCAAGACGTACGCACTTCCAGCTACAACTGATCCTACTCAAAGAAACGGAGTGGCCCTCAGAGTTGCCAGGAAAAATAAAGGAGGATAAAGGAAGGAGTGTCCCCACGTGAGTTCACGGCGCCCAGACCCCGGCCCCCTGCCACCACCCCGCCCCGGGCTGGGGAGGGGGAGTTGGGATCGACTCCATGTGTGCGAGAAGGACCGGACAAAATCCCTGCTAAAGGAGGCTTTCCAGGCTTCCCCGGGGAAGGGAGAGCTTTCTGTGAACCTCCACCACCCATCTGCACTCAGAGGGATCGCATCTCTGCAGAAGTTACAATTTATCAGAATAAATTCATCAGCCATGAAGGTCTTCTTAACAGAGCAGTTCTTCTAAAAATAAACCAAATTGTACTTCATGTAAAGATCTCACAGCTCAGGGGAGTGAAAACAGGGCCCAAATAAGATCTCAACAATGATATCCACAGACCGGACAGCCGTGGGGTGATGCTGCAGGACAACCCTTCCTGACATCCAAAGACAAGGTGATCAAACGACCTACCAATCACAATTCAAACGCATCACCCTGTAAAGGCCTTGAGATGCGAGGCCCGGCCCTTCCCAGGAGGTCAAGACTCCAGGCTCCGTCTCCCAGATTCCTGGGATTGCAGTGGATGGATGACCGCGTCCTGCCCAGGGTAAAAGGCAGGGAGGGCTATAGCCACCTTGGACACAGCAGCTGCCCTTCCTGACTGGGATGTGGGGAAAGAGTGAAATTACTTGCAGTGATCCACGTAGCAAAACATACATGAAAGAGCCTCTTAACCTTTAAAGTGGCGGATCTGCTATGTTTTTACTGAGGAAGAGACTCTGGCCTTGCCGTGGGGACGCCAGCCCATAGTAATGAGCTCGGTATATTTATGTACGTTTAACTCACTGTAATTTCTCGGCGGAAGATGAGATTCTGAACTGCTCCGACAAGACCATGGGAACAAGAAAGCACCGTGACTGTGAGGGTCACTCAGCCTGAATATCTGATTTATGGTGTTTGCTCTGCTGGGCCACGAGATTCCACGCCATTTCTTGAGATGAAATAAGTTGAGAGGCTAAAATAAATATGTGAGCATTTCAATAAGGCAAAATGCAAAGGAGGTCAACAGGCGTTACTGACCCCGCGTGATGAGCTGACGGCTAAAGATCTGTCCTGTTCAGGCAGCAGGAAGCCTCGGGCTTCACAGGATGCCGACCTAATGGACACTGGCTAGAGGCTGACAGAGCCGGCCCTGGTGCTGGGGGAGTCTGGCACACGGTGCAGACATATGGAAGGAGGTGTCCTGGCCACTTCCACCCAACAGCCTGGCCTGGCCCCTGGCACAGAGAAGTCTCTTGAGGAACAAACGCACAATGAATTAAGTGCAATACATGTGAGGGTGTTGACTACACAGCATACAGCATCTTAGTTCCCCTACCAGGGATTGAACCCATGCCCCCTACAGTGGAAGTGCAGAGTCTTAACCACTGGACCACCAGAGAAGTCCCGGGGTTGACTTTTAAAAAGCAGGTTTCAAATAATACAGCATGATATTTATGTAAAATACAGAATCAGAAAACTCAAAACTGGGAATTCCGTGACAGTCCGGTGATTACAACTCTGAGCTTCCACTGCAGGGGACGCAGGTTCGATCCCCGGTCGGGGAACTAAGATCCTGTAATGTCTTGCGGCACAGCCAAAAAACAAATAAATAAATACTTTTTTAAAAAAAGAAAACTTAGAACTATGTATTTTTATGTGTACACAACTAAATTCAAAGGAAAAGGAATGAAAGGATGTGCCCCAACATGACAAGAGTAGCATCTCCCCTGGGGGGATGAGTGACGGAAAGAAAGGAGGAGATTGGCAAGGCTTTGTCATGACTGTGTTCATATGTTACTTGTGAAAATTAAAATAAAGTTAAAAGAATAGACAACAAATAGATGCTCTACAGCAGGGACCCAAGGGAGGTGACAGCCAGTTTACAGGGAAGGAGGCCAGAGCGGGCAGCAGGTGAGGCTGCCCGTAGAGCTGAGCCTGTCCTGAGGCACTCAGCCCCTGCGTAGGTTTCTAAAGGCAGAGACTTAGGATTCAGAGCCCAGGCCGTGAGCCGTCCAGGCCTGATGGTCCCTATCTGCCTTAGGTGAAGCCTTGGCCTGGAAACCTCAGACCCTGGGCTTCCTTGCGGGAGGGTCTGCAGGGAGAGAGACGGGGTGCCTGCTGCAGAGATCCCAGAGGAAGTCAGAGGGCCACACGGGCCACGCCCGAAGCAGTGAGTTTGCGGCGTGGAGTCACTGATCTCCCCCAGGCAACTCCATCCTCACCTCCAAGTTCAGGAAAACCGCTGCTTCTAATGCAAGGGGCATCCGCACAGCTCAGAGCCTAGGAGTCGCCTCCCCTCAGTTCCATTTTAGCCCATCCGTGCTTTCACTGAGCAAGTCAATCCATAGCGCCTGTCTCAGGTGACGCTGAGGCAGTGCAGTGCCGCCTGCGTGCGCCTGGGGAAGCTGTGTGAGGGGAGCTGATGGAACCCAGCACGGGAGTCCTGTGGGGCAGGAAAGGACCAGCTCTGGGACAGCACCCATGAGCGACCCCATCACCATGGGGACCTCCCTGTCATCTCCCCTCCCGTCACCAGCGGGAACCAGCCTGGGAGCCTTGGCCAACCATTCCTCTTCCTAAACACTCAGCCCAGACTCCAAACGTCAAAGCACTTAGGCTCCCGGGGGCTAACGGGTGGATTCTTACCCAGCAGGTCTGGGGAGGGTCCAAGACTCAGCATCATTAACCAGCCCCCAGGGGATGTTGATGCTGCCCCACAGACCACACCTGAGTAGCAACAACTTAGAAGACATTCCTACGCCCCTCTGCTCCTGAAACCCAAGCTGGTAAGCGACTCTGTGCTCCTTTTAGAGATCGACACAGGGGCCACGTTTCAACAACTCCCAACCTGGCCAGCACCCGCCACGGCTCCGGTTTTCAAGAAAGAAGGACTGGGCGCCCACCTCACACGCTATCATACTAAGCTCCCACGACAGGTGAGGTCTTCCCTAAAAGACTGAGTCACACCCAAACCGGCCCAGCTGGTCAGGGATGGCTCCAACCCCCTTGAGGCCTGCGGTCCCCCAAAACTACATAATCTCTCAGCTTTTGGGGGGATCAAAGGAAAGCACAGACCACTTCCTGCCTGTGGGGAGAATCCAGAATTCCATTCTTTCTCCGTGAATCCCTGTTATCTTTTTTTTTTTTTTTTTTTTTTTTGCGGTACGCGGGCCTCTCACTGCTGTGACCTCTCCCGTTGCGGAGCACAGGCTCCGGACGCGCAGGCTCAGCGGCCATGGCTCACGGGCCCAGCCGCTCTGCGGCATGTGGGATCTTCCCGGACCAGGGCACGAAGCCGCATCCCCTGCATCGGCAGGCGGACTCTCAACCACTGCGCCACCAGGGAAGCCCCCTGTTATCACTCTTGAGCCAAATGCAGAGCTGCCCTCTCGGCAGTAAAACTAAATGCTTTCACTGGCCACCCTGGCTTCTCCCAAGACCCTCTAGTTTAACGCGCTGGTTCCCACGTCCCAGCAGAATGGGTTCAACAGCAGAAACGGCTCTGGGATGCAGGAGAGCTTGGGCTTTTCCCGGCAGCACTGCCAGCCTCAGGGGACACAGTGACAACCTAAAGGGAAAGAGAAGCTGGGAGAGGGAACCACACATCACAGCCCCGACCACCCAAAACGACTCATGCAAAATGATAACTTGATTCTAGGACCAACATGTGCGCAAGTGCAAAGAGGAAAAAGGTAAGGACCAAGATGCTAGACCCAGGACCAGCCTCTGCAAATTTCACATCTCGTGTCCTGTCCTTAGGGCAACCTGGGGATCTCTCACCAGGACAGCCAGTCGGCCTCCCGCAGACTCTGCCGTGGCCTCTTCCCACCCCGAGCCAGCCTCTCCCCTTCTGCAGGAGACCAACTGGACTCTCCTGTCCCTGCTCGCCAGCATCCATGTGCCCTTCCTCTGGTCAGACAGGACTCAGCATCCCAGACCTCAGCCAGTGGGCACACTGCACTCTCCAGCATACAGTCAGGGATGGGCTTGGCCCAATTAGAGCCAGCAGAACAAGGAGAGTTTCCTAGGAATGCAGAATGACAGGCACTCTTTCCCTCTGGCCTTGACCCAGAAAGGATGCAGGCGGAAGCTGCCCCATCATCTTACCAGCACAAAAAATCTGGAAATGAAGGCACTGGGTCCACAGAGCTAAGAGGACAGAGTTTAGCCAAGCCAGCTGTCTGCTAGATCAAGCCTTACCTGAGGCTGGCAGCCTCTGGACGTTTCTGTCAAATGAACCAACGAATGCCATTTTGTCCTTAATCCACTTTGAGTTGGGTTTTCTGTCATTTGCAGACTGAGTGGTTGGCTGTCACTCCCTGGGATAGAGCACCCCAGAGCTCCTACCGGCTCCAGGGTACAACCCAAACCCCTCAAAGTGGTACCTGAAGACTCTTGATGAACAAACCCCACCTCTCATCGACCCAGATGCAGCTCCCACGCTTCTGCATCACCTTTCAACGAGGCCATTCCTTTGCCCCCACTATCCCCACCACCTGAAATGCCCTTTTCATTATATCTAGCCAATTCCACCCGTTCCCCAAGATGCTTCATTAAAGCGTTCTCTGTAACCCCACCCCCTGGGCAGCATTAGGGCCCTTCTTCTGGGTTCCCACAGCTCCCTGTGCACGTGACAGCTACAAACCCTTATCCCCCGACAGGAAGTGGTGGGGTGTGTCCTATGCCCCGCCCCCGCCGGGTGGCCAAACGCTGATCAAAACCCAGCACGTGACAAGCATGCGACAAACATTCACAGAATGAATAAGTGACTGTAAATGCGTTTACGTAGGCAAAATGGAGCCGAAGAGAGAATTTAGGTAAGAGACACAAAGTCAGAAACACTAGGAACAGGCCGTTCTTGCAAAACATGCCACCTCCAGCCACTCGGGTGAACAAGAGCATTTCCATTAAGGCTTCCATTAGCCTGGCAGTCGTGGGTCACCAAGAGCCCAATTACTGCAATGGGGCCGTGCGGAGGGCGAGGCCTCGAGAGCAAGGACTCTGCTCTTCAATTAGGGACTTACTGGGACAGGCTGCCTCTGGGGCAACATTCCCAAACCTCGCCCACTGGAGCGAGTTCCTGCCGGCCAAGGGCGGGGTGGGGGGTGGGGCACCAGGAAGGAAGCGATCCCCCCGGGTTCCCAGACAATGGGTCTTCCTAATACCAAAAGCTGCTTAGGTCGAAGTATGGAAAGGCTGGGGCTCAGAAGCCAACATCAAACGGATGATTCCCTCTGGCCAGAAGCAGTCCTTTTCCTCCCCTTTGCCCTGCGTGATCAGAAAAATGTGAGAACCACAGAAAAACGAATTGTCTGTGGGAAGGAGAACAGGAAGAAAGACTTCTAGGTGATCCTTCAATGTCGGGTTTACCAAATAAACCACCCGGCGAGCAGAAACCAGGACACCGGAGGGGCTCCGGGCTTCTTGCTCTAAAAAGAATGACTGATCCTTTAGGGACGAGTGATGATTTGGTCGGTTTTTCAGACGGAAAGCAAGTGGGTCAACTTATTCAAGTCACCTCTCAGAATGCATCAGGTGGAAAGAATCCCTCAGGGGCCTGAGACTGGGGATCGATCTGCGGACGGCCAGGTGTCTGCTACTGGTCTCACCCTCCTCCGATCCATCCGCCACAGTGTCTCCAGACTTCGTCCCCAGAACGCAGGCCGTGGGGTCACTCCTCTGCGCATGGACTGTCCTGACACTCCACCACTCCCAAAACAAAACCCACACCCTTCCCCTCGCATCCCACCCCCTCCTCCAGTGCAGAGCTCAGGGCCAGGCTCGGTCACCCCTCCGGGCCTTTGCCAGCCTGCGCCCCCTCCAGGAGCTCCATGTCCAGAGCCTGAGTCTGGAGGCAAAGCCCGCTGAGAACGCCCCCTCTTCCGTGGCCCTGTCCCTCCTCCAAACCCCTGGCCCAGGGTCGCGGACGGTGCAGACAGAATAGCGGAGAGAACGGAGGCTTTGGAGGCCTATTACGAAACATCCTGTGACCTTGGGCTTTAAGTCCTTCGTCTTTCACCATCTCTCCTCTGCAGAGGGGTTAGAACCAGACCTGTCGTCATGACAACTAATTTAACAAGATGGTGCCTCAGGCAGCAGTCACGTGGTAAATGCTGGGTCTCTCCCTTCTTGTCCCACCACCCGCACCAGTGCTGGGTAACCGGAAGCGCTTGGTGTCACAGAGTCACTCGACAAGTTTGCAGGCGCACCAGGCACATGCCAGCTGCAGGGTCGGACAGCCCCTGAACGCCCACGTTTGCCAATCGAGCAGATGTGCCATGTCTCACTGCTAGATTATAAACTCCCAGAAGGGGGCTTCCCTGGCGGTCCAGTGGTAAAGAATCCGCCTTCCAATGCAGGGGACGCGGGTTCGATCCCTGGTCAGGGAACTAAGAGCCCACATGCCGCAGGGCATCTAAGCCCGCGCGCCACAACTACTGAGCTCGCGTGCCTCAACTAGAGGGCCTGCGTACCACAAACTACAGAGCCCACACGCTCTGCAACCCACAGAGCGCCACAACTAGAGAAAACCTGCATGCCACACTAGAGAGAATCCCGTGCGCCGCAACAAAAGATCCCGCATGCCGCAACGAAAGATCCCGCATGCCTCAACGAAGATCCCGCGTGCCACAACTAAGACCCAACGCAGCCAAAAATTAAATAAATAAATAAATAATAAAATAAACTTTTAAAAATAAATAAATAAACTCCCAGAAGGCAGAGCTCAAGTCCTATCACCCCTGTGCCCCCAGAGGTGGGCCCCGCACACAGAGGAGACCCTAGAAAAGTGTGCTCACCTGAACAGAACAGAATTGAACCAGATCCCAAAAGCCTGAGCTATCTGCCAGCATCAGGGGTGAAACAGCCTCACTAATTAACTGCTGGGATGACAAGGGGCCACGCATCCCCAGGCCACCAATTCTCAAAGAATCCAGACGTTGAAACACACCCTCCCGACTGCAAACCAGGCACATCTAACCTCGAAGACCCTGAATGTACAGCTCAGACATCACCATAAACATCTCGCCAGTCGCTGAGCATTTAAAACAGACACTGTAACGAGGCCAGCTACACAGCCTGACCCGAGCCCCCCACGCCCATCCTGAAGAGTGTGAGGTGCCCCCCAGAGTCGGCCCGCAGAGAGCCAGGCCAGCTGCCATCAATGGGACCAGTGACCGGTGTCCAGGCAGGAAGCTCAGAGTCTGCAGGAGGCTCAGAGCATTGCTTCACTGACTCGGAGTGAAATGAAAATGCAGCCGCACCAGAGGCAGAGGGGGCCGATCAGGCCGGCTCAGGAGAACATGCCTGTCCGGGGATATGCAAGGGCACCAGCCGCGCCGGGGACCCCGAGGGCCACCATCGTGCAGCGGGCTCTCCTGGGGCCCCCGGGCGCGTGTGCATTACCCCACCCCTCTGACGAACAGCTGGACCACACTCGTGAGGCCAGCGTCCCCCGAGCCCTCGGGGTTTCTCAGCCCCCTTAGCTCAGGTTCCTGGCAATCACGGCATCCTGGCCCCATTGGTCCCAACCTGACGGTAGATCCTTTGATGTGAGCGCTCTGTCCCCTGGGTTTGGGAACGGCCTATCTGCCACATGTCTACCAATCAATCGTGCTGGTTCTAAGTGAGTAGATGAAAGCAATTTCAGTCACTCGTCATGAAAATCTATCATTAGTTAACGATAACGGAAAAACAGTCTAGAAAAGGGGCATCTGCCTGCCAATGCACGGGACGCGGGTTCGAGCCCTGGTCCGGGAAGATCCCACATGCCGCGGAGCAACTAAGCCCGTGCGCCACAACTACTGAGCCTGTGCTCTAGAGCCCGCGAGCCACAACTACTGAGCCCACGTGCTACAACTACTGAAGCCCGCGCGCCTAGAGCCTGTGCTCCACAACAAGAGAAGCCTCCGCAATGAGAAGCCCGCGCAC
The DNA here is from genome assembly GCF_951394435.1 of Stenella coeruleoalba. Taxonomy (NCBI): domain Eukaryota; kingdom Metazoa; phylum Chordata; class Mammalia; order Artiodactyla; family Delphinidae; genus Stenella; species Stenella coeruleoalba. The sequence continues at coordinate 5,447,370 of NC_137157.1, forward strand.
CGCAACGAAGAGTAGCCCCCGCTCGCAGCAGCTAGAGAAAGACCGCGCAGCTACAAAGACCCAACATAGCCAAAGATAAATAAATAATTTTTTAAAAAAAAGAGTCTAGAAGAGGCAGAAGGTGGGAGCAGAGGGGTGCTCTGCTCCCCTCTGCTCAGAATTATCAAAAAAAAAGCCACATCTCTTTTATATATAGTAGTGTGTATCTGTTAATCCCAAACTCCTAATTTATCCTCCCCCCCACCGCCTCTTTGGTAACCATAAATTTGTTTTCTATGTCTGTGAATCTGTTTCTGTTTTGTAAATAAGTTCATCTGTATTATTTTTTTAGATTCCACATATAAGTGATATCATATGATATTTGTCTTTCTCTGTCTGACTTACTTCACTTAGTATGATAATCTCTAGGTCCATCCATGTTGCTGAAAATGGCCTGAAACCAACACAGTATTGTAAATCAACTGTATTTCAATTATAAAAAAAAGTCACAGTGATGTCTTGTGTTTGTCGGTCACGGTTCCGGCCCCTTGGGTCCGAGCTGCGTGATGTGTCCCACCCATGGGGAGATGCAAAGAAACCTCAACAGGACCCGCCCGATGAGGTTAACACCCTCAGAGAGAAATGTGCTTCATAAGAGAAAACAGAACCAGCAGTGGGAAAAATAAGTCTGCTGAAGCAAGTTGGGCTGCTTCCTGTGCTATGAAACTCGTATTAATTAGCCTGATCGTTACTGTCCCATCGTATCCAGGCAAGCCCAAAGTGTGCTCTGCTGAGAAAATAAGAAGATTAAATCGTTAAGTCATTTTAAGAAAAAGAACCGATTCTCTGTGCACCTGCGCCGAAACAAACGCTCCACCGGGAGAGAACTTGGGACCCGCAGGCGGGAAACGCCAGGAGCACGGCGCCCTCTAGCGGCCCATCTGCCCCTGGAGATGCGAGCCAGGCATGGCCTGCGAAGGTTTCATCTCAACAAGAGAATCTGCTGCAGGGCAGAGGGGTGCCTTCCAAAGGGAGGCGGCTTTGGGGGCGCTTGAAGCCACGTGCCCCTGGGGCTGGTGGTCCCACCCGGAATGGATGCGACACTCAAGGGAACAAAGTACAAGGGCCTTCGGCACCCACTGGGGTTCCCGGGGACGGGCCTTTGGAGGGAGGGCCCCAAAGGAGCGAGTGGGAGCCACAGGCACGTGGAGACTCCCTCCCTGCCAGCCAGGACGAAGCCAGGTTCCCCAGCCCCCCCGACCCCCGGCCCCCACTGCGCTCTGTTCCATTGCATTCCCTTCCTTCCCAGCCTTACCACGTCTGAGGCCCGCTTGCGTCTGTGCTACCGGATTCGTGTCCATAGCTCCGTAAGGGCAGGCAAAAGGCCTGCCTGTCTCCCCAGCTCCCTGCACAGGGCGCAGCCCACAGGAAGCAGTCAGTGACACTTGGCGAGTTAATGGTGAATAAATGAATTCATGCATGAATGAATGCATGTTGCAGAGCTCTAACATTCTTTTCTGGTGTTTCTTTTTGGAACTCCTAAGAGCTCTTTTCTACTTCTTTGGGGGCCTCTGTGGTAGGCTGAATAATGCCCCCTGTCTCCCAAAGATGTCCACGTCCCAATTCCTGGAAACTGTGACCTTACAAACAAAAGGGACTTTGCTGATGTGATCGAGTGAAGGATCTCGCGATGGGAGACGATCCTGGATTATCTGGGGGGACCCAGTGTCATCACAAAGGTCCTTATAAAAGGGATGCGGGTGGGTCAGAGTGAGAAAAAGGCAACGTGACAACACAAGCAGGGAGAGACTGGAAGATGCAGGGCTGCTGCCTTTGAAGATGGAGGAGCCTCCAGAAGCTGGAAAAGACAAGGAAAAGGATCCTCCCCTGGAGCCTCCCGAGGGAGCGCAGCCCAGCCGACGCCCGGATTTTAGGACTTAGGACCTCCAGAGCTATAAGATAGTAAGTTTGTGCTGTTTTAAGCCACTAAATCTGTGGCAATTTCTTACATCAGCACATTAGCAAACCAATACATTCTCTGGCACCACCTGCTCCGCCCAAGGCACCAGGCTAAGCTCCGAGGGCACAACCGTTACTGGAACCGGCACAGCCTTGGTCCCACGAGCAGCAGAAGCAGAAGCACAAAGAACGCATCCGATCAACACCGAGGATGAAAACACAACTGTCCCCACGTGTCACTCGCGTGACAGTGAAGCCGGGGAGGTTGGCTGCTTGATGGCGAATCCACTAAAATGTACTAAGTTAGGTGCAAAAAGAGCAGGACAGCCTCACGATCGGCAAGATCGGAAGTCGCTTCTCCACCAGTGGCTTCTCAGCCCAGCCACCTCAGGCGAAGGCTGAGTCGGAGGGGAGCGGGTCAGACCCCCACCGCGCTCCTCCTCGGCCTGGAGTAGCCAGGGATGTGCCAATGGCTTGACCTCTTCAGCCACGCTGTGTTCCACAAGCCCTCCCAGCCCTGGACCTTTGTGTGTCCTCTGTCCCGGGAACACCTGGCTTCTCCATCCCGCCAACGTCCTTCCAGGAATCGACCCACCAGGTCGTCAGGGAGCAGACTGGTCATTTTCAAATGCTTGCAGGTCCACAGGCTCTTGCGCCTGGCCATCATTCAAGTCACTAAAAACAGTAAATACCAGCCCAGACATCAGAGTCATCGCCAGGGCTCTGGACCCGGGCAGGCACCTACAGTACACCTGGCGCGGTGAGCACATTAGCAAACCAATGGGGAAAAGGATGCTCATCGCAGGAAATCAATTCCCTTTTGCTGCGTCCAGATACCTCCCTCCCTTCTCCCACGTGTGCCCCGACAGAGAAGGCTGGCCAGGGAAAGAGGCGGGGCTCACTCGGTAGTGAGGATCCAGGTCTAACTACCCATCTGGGTGTGTGACCTTGAGCAAGTTCGCTCCTCCCAGGGCTGGTCTGGCCATCAGTAAAAATGGGGACACCACCTTAAGGGAGGGCTTCTCTGGAGGGAGGGGACAGACCTCCTGCCAACCATGTTTGACAGCATCGCCTCTGAAGGATGCAAGCAGGATGTGCAGGGCGTAGGGCCAGGACCCGGGGCCCGAGCCTGGGACTCCAGCTCCCACCACGCAGCTCTGCAGGACGGCCCCCGACTTTCAAGGACGCTGCTGTTTGTACTTATGTCACAACTAACGGCCTAACAAGCCCAGGTATCTTTTCACCGCCCATCAAACGACTGCTTCCCCAGCTGTAAAGTTTAACTACCTGCCCATATTCTCTCTGACTTTTAAAGTTGTGAGCAGACCACCTTCCCATCAACGCAAAGAAGCAAGGAAGCCCTGCAGTTCCCCAAACACCTGGGCAAGTTCGTGGCCCCCAGGTGTCCACCTGATGCCTCCCTTCTCATCCCCCAGGAGGACCCCCGCCAGGCCTCGCGAGCCGACTGCAACCTTCTGTGGGTTGCCCCGGCGCTCTGGGAGCAGGCAGGTCTGGAAGAGCTCACCATGCATCATAGGGTGAACTGTATCCCCCAGAAAGACATGTCGAAGTCCTAACTCCTGGTGCCTGTGAATGTGGCCCTATTTGGAAATAGAGTCTTTGTAGAGGTGATCAGATTGAGATGAGGTCAGTAGGGTGGTCACACTGATGACTGGTGTCCTTAAAAGAAGAGGGAGGGAAGACGGCCACGTGAAGACAGAGGCCAAGACGGGAGTGGTGCAGCCACGAGCGAAGGAGCGCCCGGAGCCCCCGGGAGCTGGAAGAGGCGGCAGCACCCTCCCCGGGAGCCTCCAGAGGAACCACAACCCTGTTGACACCTTGATTTTGGACTTCCGGCCTCCAGACTGTGAGAATACATTTCTGGGACGTCCCTGGCCGTCCAGAGGTTAAGACTCTGCGCTTCCATTGCCGAGGACCCGGGTTCAACCCCTGGTCGGGAACTAATATCCCACAGGCCACGCTGCACAGCAAAACGAACGAACAAACAAACAGTATGAGAGAATACATCTCTGTGATGGAAGCCACCCCATCTCTGTGCTTTGTTCCAGCGGCCCCGGGACACTAAGACCCCAGGCTGCTCCAGGAGGGCCCCTGGCTGCACAGGACAGTGGCACCCAGCACGGCGTCGTATCACAACCATCACAGACAGTGACAGGCCCGGCACGGCGGCCAGGCCACCCACGAGCCATCCACGAAGGCGCCGGAGGTGGAGGGGAGGGAAAGGGCCGTGAGGCGTTGACCTGCCGTCCCGTGGGGCCGACAGGTCCGTGAGGGCTCCTGACCCGTGTCATCCCCTGAAACGGGGCAGGCACCTTGGCTGTTCTACCTCACGGGCGGCACACACTGCAGGGATTTAAGGGTATGTGCATGGATCACCGAGCAAACGTGTGTTTCTGACCAGGCCTCTGGCCAGTGTGGGACTCACTGACCCCTCCCGCATGGAGCCAGTCCCACAGGGCAAGGTCCCAGTGTCCAAAACGTATCCCGGGCACCACTGCGTGTAGCCCTGAGCACTCGGAGGGCACTTCTGTGTCTCACCAGCCCCCCAGGGTCTCCAGGCCTGAACGAGGTGAACACAGGGCATTTCTGGGCAGACGGGCTGGGTGGGCTCCGGGCAGGCTCACGGGGTGAGGACTGCGGATCGGTGGCAGTGTCTACAAGGACAGGGGTCCTCCTGACTCAGCTGCGTGGAGGCCGTTCCTCCAGGGAGGCTCAGCACTGTCCCCCCTCCTCCCCCCGCTCCCTCTGCAGCGCCCTCTCCAGGCTCTGCCCTCCGGGCCTCAAGGCTCCAACCTTAGGGGATCTGGGGTCCCACCTAGGCTCAACCTCGCATCCCAGGTCAGCACAGCCTGCCCTGCACACCTGCCAGAAAGGCAGCAGGTTGCTCAGGAGCTAGAGGTGAAGGATAAAGAAAGAGTGCTCATCCGGACAGCGGAATGTTCTCCAGCACTAAAAAGAAACGAGCTACCAAGCCACGGAAAGGCACGGAGGGACCCAACTGCATGTTACCAAGCGAAGAAGCGAATCTGAGAAGGCTACGTACTGTGTGATTGCAACTCCATGACACTCCAGAAAAGGGAAATCTATGGGGACAGTAAGATCAGGGGTCGCCAGGGATTGGGGGAGGGAGGGACGAATAGGGAGAACACAGAGGATTTTTACGGCAGTGAACACAATACACCCTGTATGTTACTGTAATGGTGGATATGTGACATTATACATGTGTCCAAACCCACAGAATGTACAACACCAAGAATGAACCCTCGTGTCAGCTATGGACTCTGGGTGACGCTCATCTGTCAGTGTAGGTTCACTGATGGTACCAAGTGCACCACTCTTCTGGGGGTGGGGAGAATCAGGGAGGCTGTGCACGGGCAGGGCGGGGAGGTATATGGGAAATCGCCACCCTCTGCTCAATAATGCTGGGAACCTCCTAAAACCGATCTGAGAAGTAAAGTTTATTATTATTTTTAAAAAGAGCATCAGGGGACCCCTTCCGGGTCACAGGGGGTGCAGGTGTGTGTGTGTTCTGGGCAGATCCTGGGCACCCAGGTACCGAGGGCCCTGGAAAAAATGGCCAGTGGTCGCCGGGAGTCCTCCCTTCCCATGATCCCCTGCTCCTGGGGGGGGAGGTCAGGTGGGGTCTGCTGGAGGTCCTGCTCCTGGGGGGGGAGGTCAGGTGGGGTCTGCTGGAGGTCCTGCTCCTGGGGGGGAGGTCAGGTGGGGTCTGGTGGAGGTCCTAAGGACACAGTCCATGTCCCTTGATCCCCTGCTCCTGGGGTGGGAGGTCAGGTGGGGTCTGGTGGAGGTCCTGCTCCTGGGGGGGGAGGTCAGGTGGGGTCTGCTGGAGGTCCTGCTCCTGGGGGGGGAGGTCAGGTGGGATCTGGTGAAGGTCCTGCTCCTGGGGTGGGAGGTCAGGTGGGATCTGGTGGAGGTCCTGCTCCTGGGGTGGGAGGTCAGGTGGGGTCTGGTGGAGGTCCTGCTCCTGGGGTGGGAGGTCAGGTGGGGTCTGCTGGAGGTCCTGCTCCTGGGGTGGGAGGTCAGGTGGGGTCTGGTGGAGGTCCTGCTCCTGGGGTGGGAGGTCAGGTGGGGTCTGGTGGAGGTCCTGCTCCTGGGTTGGGAGGTCAGGTGGGGTCTGGTGGAGGTCCTAAGGACACTGTCCATGGAGGCAGCCTCCTTCCAGCTCCGTAGTTCTCAGCCAGGGACAGTTTGCCCTCCAGGGACATGTGGCAGGGTCTGGGGACACTGGAGGCAACCACGTCTGGAGCACGGGGTGCTACTGGCATCTGATGTGTAGAGGCCAGGGGTGCTGCTTGACACCCTGCCGTGTCCGCCACCCCCCGCCCCACGGGGAATCAACCCTGCAAAAGGTGCAGGGCGCTGGGGTGGAGGAACCCTGCTGGACCCGACTCGGGAGCCCAGAGGCTAGACAGCCACGGGCTCCCGACACTGCACAGCCGCGCGGCATCCACAGGGAGTCCAGCACCTTCCTTCACACTTTCACACAGGCTGGAATCCCACGGCACCACGGCCTTACGCTCCCCGCTTCCTGCGGTCAGCATGCGGCTTAAACCGCATCCCGGCTGTCCTGGCTCCGCCAGCCTAAGTGCTAACTAAGTACAGCGCGGGCATCCTGCAGCCTCAGGACCAGGGCTGGGCAGGGTCCCCGTCTCCAGAGCCTCCAGCCCCCAGGAAGCCCACAGGGTGGGTGTCCTTGGCACAGAGGGCAGCCTGGACTCCTCTATCCCTCCGCTTTCCGGCCCGGTATGGACACGAGGTGGGGCCCGAGGGCAGGGGCGAGCCCCTCAGCCGTGTCCACCCACCTTTGTTACCTGCTCTGTGCCAGCCACTCGCAGACGCTCATCGCCCACACACCCTCTCGAGCCGGGCCGGGGCTGCAGCAGGCAGCTGGGAGGCACGGGGACCAGGCAGCGAGCGATGCTCCCCCAACCTGCACCCCCTTCCTTCCTAGGGGGCAAGGTGCTGGCAGGGGTCCTCGCTGTTCTGCACCGCAGGCCAGGATCAGCCCGCCCTGGTCCTCGATCCCTGCGGCTGCAGGCAGCTCAGCTGCTTGCCTGAGGCCCTGGCCTCCCACCTCTGGTTGCCCTGGCAACTGGGCACCCTCCCTCCCAAGGAAGCCACAGGCTCTGGCCGGGTGGGAGCTCTGGACACTGGTGACAGCTGGGGGTAGGCGTGGACAGCCGGACCAGCCAAGTGTGAGCCAACACCCTGAGCGGCCTGGACAGCTGCTGCCCGGAGGTTCCACTGACCCGAACACGGGGTCACAGAGCTAAGGTCACAGACCTTCTTCTGTCGGCATGGCTCCCCCCAGGTCAACAGAGTGGACCACGGAGCTCAAAACAACAGTGCTTGTCCCAACGGGGCCAGGCTTCCTTTGGTCCATCTGCCGGAAGCCTCGCCCCAGCTTTGAACGACCAGCCCCTTCTCATGCTTCCGGGAGCCCTTCCTAAACACCCACCCCTAAGTCCCCTGGGTGACTGGCACAGCACCCCACTTCGTTCCTGCCCCAAAGTCGTCACTCTGTTATTTTATGTTTTGATAAATTGTCTGTCTCGGAAACCCTCCTACACCGTTGGTGGGAATGTAAGTTGGTGCAGCCGCTATGGAAAACAGTATGGAGGTTCCTCAAAAACCTAAAAATAGAGCTACCATATGATCCAGCAATCCCACTCCTGGGCATATATTCGGACACAACTATAATTCAAAATGATATATGCGCCCCTATGTTCACAGCAGCACTATTCACAATAGCCAAGACATGGAGACAACCTAAGGGTCCATCGACAAATGAATGGATAAAGAAGATGTGGTGCATATAGAGTGGAATACTACGCAGCCATAAAAAGGAATGAAATAATGCCATTTGCAGCAACATGGTTGGACCTAGAGATTATCATACTAAGTGAAGTAAGTCAGAAAGAGTAACCTTGGAGTTGAGTCTTAAAGGAGCCTGGCCCGCAGGGCAGAGAGAGAGGGTGCCAGTCTCCATCCTCACGTTCCCAGAGGGTAGGGGAAGTTGTTCTTTTGCCCTGGGTCGTCGTCCTGTAGCAGGACGTTGGCTAACAAGCTGGGAAGAGAGAGGATGCTTCTGAAGTCCCTTTCAGCAAACTACCGGCTCTTCATTCTCAAGTTCCCTTCTCTTGTCCCATTTTGTGCCTAACTTGAAGTCCCCAACCCAGAAAGGCCTGCAGGGTGGGGATGGAGACCACGGGCCCGCACCAGGGAGGAAGGAAGTCTGCCTCTATCAAGGGCCTGCCCACCCCACATCCTCATATATGAGCCCACTCAGGCTCCCGGGGACAGCCGGGGACAGGGGTGCCACTACAGACCAGGGAACGGAGGCCGGACGTGCAGGTGACTTGGCCAAGGAGGGAGCTAAATGCTGGCATTCCCACTGGAACCAATCTACCCAACTACAAAGTCCTCTCCACAAAATAAAGATGTGGGGAAGTCACAGACGCTTACATCTTAGAAAGTTCTTACAGTCTTGGATCCCTTAGGCAGGTAATTAGCAGGGAGGGGGAGGGGAGGCAGAACAAAGCAGCAGGCGGCAGTGGTAGAGAAGAAGAGGCAGCAGCCGATTGGCTCTCCCAGTCTCGCTCTGGGCAGGCGGGGACGGCCTCAGGGGTCCTGGATGGAGCAAGTGGGCTGCCTCGGTCATTGTCATTTTACTGATTGGAAAGATACCGTCAGGTCCCATGGGTAGTAGGAATGGAGTTGGGATCTACCCTGCAGGTCTCACTAGCAGAGCAGACAGAATAAATACACATTCATTGACCTGAGCCCACGCGTAACTTCTGTGTCCTCACACACAGCATCACCAGCCAGGAAGGAGGGGACAAACACACAGATGACGAGAGCTATTCCAGAAAAGACCTCTGAGTACAAAGACAGAGCAGGGTGGCTGGTCAGCAGGCTGGCGGGGTGGGGAGGGCGGGCGGCCACAGAGCCACAAGAGAGGGGGAGCCCTCGGCTTGGGTCCCCGGGCTTCCACAGAGAAAGAGAAGACTTAACAGACCTCCTCCTTGCATCAGCAGTTGTACTTTTCAGACGGCGAAAACACACTGCAGCACAGCTCTTAAATTAGTCTTTTGAAGTGCAACAGAACCTGAGCAAAATGGGAAAATGGCAGTAGATCTACGAGCAAGTTCCCTGTTTATTTGGTCCCCATCGTTATCTCCCCAAGGGAGTTCCACAGACATGGACGTTCACAGGTCTTGTGTGAATTAAGCCAGGGTCAAGGGACTGGAGGAAATACTGGGTGAAGCAGGGCTAAACAGGTGTCTTTTTCTGCAGGACTTCTCAGATCCTTGACTGTGCCGTGTACCTTGCACTTCTCCCAGGGGAAAGTGGAGAACTCAGTAATCCACCCCCTCGGGAAGAAAATGCAAGAGGCACAAAGTCCAGGGCAGTTCCAGGGGTTAGGACTCAGAGCTGTCACTGCCAAGGGCACAAGTTCAATCCCTGGTCGGGGAACGAAGATCCCACAAGCCAAGAGGCACGGTCAAAAAAAAAAAAAAAGAGGAACAAAGTCCATCAGAGCACCGGGAGAGCAGACAGGGTCTGCCCCTCCATCAACCACCACGGCCCTTCATCCCCCATCCCCTCCTGGCACTGCCCAGGAAGGGCCACTTGGCCTGGTTCAATCACTTTGTGCTTTTTATCGTAAAGTCTATTGTCCTCAAAGAGCTGCTTCAGATCCTCCCTGCATTCAGTTTCCTTATGCCCCTCCCTCGACTGCTGATGTCTCCCCTAGAAATGTCCCCACACACCTAGGTGAATGACCGAGACAAAAATCAGTCTGTGTCCTTGAAGGAAGGGCTACCTTGGTCACCTGCAAACCTGGGCACCAGTGTCCCTTTCTTTAAGGAAACACCAGGCACAGCCCAGGGAGGATGTGTGACCGATATTCCATCAGACGGGAAGGCACACATGGGGGAGCCGTCTTTGTGTCAGAGGCACAGGAGCATTTGAATAACTATCATCTCACTCTGTCCCCCAGCAGGTCCCAGGGAGATGGCCTTCAAGCCTAAAGCCGAGGTTAAGAGCTCCAACTAAACTCCAACTCCCATTCCCATTTGCTGTGTGACCTTGGGCAGGTTAGTTAGCCTCTCTGTGCTTTAGTCTCCTCTGCTGTAAAATAAAGTTGTTATGCGGATTGCACGAGACAAAGCACGTAAAGAGACTGGGATAGACCCTGGGGCCAGAGAGCTCGGCACACATCAGCTGTACCGCTGTCCCCATTTCACAGGCAGAAAAGCCAAGCATCAGAGGAACCACGCCAACTGCCATGACCGCTGCTAATCAGGGCAGACCACCCGACGCAAAGGCCCTTCCACTGACGCTGCCTCCGAAGAAAAGGCAGAACGAATCTCTTATCCAGTGACGACAAGGAGAGCTAGATGCTGGCCAAGAACATCCAGTTTAAAGGGAAAGATGGAACCCAAAGGTCATTAAAGAGAAACCCATCGTACCAGATAGCCCTAAAAAAACCTTAATTACAACTTGCCCCTGAAGATGCTCCCAACCCCTTTCCTCAACCTAGCAAAGACCCACATGACCCACCAGAGTGCTGGAAACTTCCCAACATGCTTCATCCTGCACATCAGGCACCCGTCCATCTGGGCCAAGGGGGGTACCAAGGCCCCCTTTTCCCACTGTCCTCACATCCACCCTTGCCACCTTCCTGGGAAAAGTCGAAGGGCCAGCCCAGGGTCCATTCTGGTCTAAATGACCTTCCCCCATAAAGCAGAGAGGGAATAGGGCTGGCCCGGGCTTAGCTTCTGCTGCAAACGATGAGAAAGAAACCGGGGAGGACTCACTGGTGAAGCGGGTCACTGCAGGTGAGCCTGAGGCCAGCGGGGAGTCGGCGGGGAGACGTAGGAGACACACGCCAGGTCACACAGGGGCGCGGGCAGGGATGCTGCCGTGACTTGCAATTCGAGGGAAAGGCCCCTTTTGGGTGACTTTGAGGAAGGCCACAGGGGATCAAGCTGCCAGGAGGACGGGGTTGTTTTTACACGATAAGACACTGCTAACCGCAAAATATTATTTCTATCTTTGCTGCCAACGGCTTCACGGCAAGCTGCTCCCCAGGAAACAAGCCCACGAGGCAAGAAGAAGGAAGGAAGGGAGTATCCATTCCTGTGTGTGACTTCAGACGTGTTTGTCTGGCTCAGCAAAACGCTGAACAATAGACCTCGGCCTCCGACAAGGCTTCGATCTCGGCCTGGGCCTGGAGACCCGGCTGCCGGCCAGGTGGACGGGAGGGTCCGAGAGTGGACGCAACCTGGTTCCCTGTCCCAACCCCAAAGAGAACGCAGGCCCGCGTCCCCACGCCGCACCTCCTGGATGCCGACCACGTCGGGAGGGCCAGCGCTAACGAGGAACTCTTGTCACCCCGTTTCCACGACAACAGAAATCAAATACCAGAAACAAAGCCCTACTGGAGCTGCGGCCACCCAAACTGGCAGATCTGCTTCCTGTAGCACTGGCTTCTCAGGGTGGGGGGACAGGGGAAGATGCTAGAACGGGGAGGGAGGGTGCAGAAGTAGAACCACACCCACCTTTGCCCAAAACTCCTCCTCGATTTGGCCGCTGGACTCACTGCTTGGCCTCAAAGCTGAACCAGTCACCTACCAGCTGGGTGACCCGGGCGGGCCACCCATCTGTGCCTGGTTCCCTCGTCTGTAAAATGGGCTTGATAACAATGACCAACCTGTGGGGTTGCTTCAGGGCTAAATGCATTTGTATGGTTCCTGGTAGGAGGCACTACTCGCTCCTATATATGACAGTTATTAGCAATCCCCCAGCTCCCGAGGGAAACGCATGCTTCCTGTAGATGTGGCTGGAATGACCAACCAATCCCCAGGTTTGCTCAAGCAGGGAGTATGTGAGCCCAACAGGGACGCTGGTACCCGGAGCGGGCCCACCACCAGCAGGGGCTTCAGGGCAGCGGGCAGTCACGGGACATGGCCACCTGCTCCCAGCGCTGCCCGGTGGGCCCACCCCAGCCCTGGCAAAGGAATCAGCAGCACGGGATCCCCCCAGACCTGGTGCAAACCAACGGTAATCCAGAGTCGATACCTGGGAGCCGAGGCAGCAGCTGCGAGGAACCCAAGGCCGATACGGTCCCGAAGCTGAGCGTGGTCTAACGGTTCCTCTACTGGGGCCGCCTGATGAAGGAGCTTGTTAGGGGTGAACTGTGTTCCCCCAAAATCCATTTGTTGGAGTCCTAACCCCCAGGACCTCAGAAGATGACTGTGTGTGGAGAGAGAGCCTGTAAAGAGGTGATGAAGGTTAAATGAGGTCATATAGGTGGGCCCTAAACCCATGCGACTGGTGCCCCTGTAAGAAAAGGAGATGAGGTCACAGACACGTACAGAGGGATGTGAGCACGTTGAGGACACAGTGGGGACACCATCCCTAAGCCCTGCTGGCCCGTGGATCTCGCGCGCCCAGCCTCCAGAACCGTGAACGAACAGATGTCTGCTGTTTAAGCCCCCCAGGCTGTGGCACTTCGTTACGGTGCCCGAGGACACGCCTCTTCAGCTCAAGCAGGACGAGGGTATCCTGTGGGCGCTCAGAAAGCAAGACCCAGGACAGCCACGTCCGAGAGTGCCAGTGCCCCGCGGAGGTCTGCACCCAGAGGACAGCTGGGGCGGGAGCAGGGGCATCTCAGCACCTCTGCACCTGCCAGCTCGGCCAAGCAAATGCCCGGAGCCAGCACCCAGCTCCTGGGGGGCAAGAACAACGGAGGGTCAGTCACGAAAGGAAACCTGCCCAGCTTTTAAAGGAAAACGGCTGTGCTTAAAAAATTATAAAAGAATCAGGAGCCCCACGGCGTCATCGTGAAGAGTCAGGTTTTGACAATTGTACCTGCAGGGCAGCTCTCGTTTCATTCATTCACCATCTACGCGTCCACAGCCTCCTACCTGCGAGGCACGGGGGATTCCGCGATGCTGGGCCAGGCAGGCGAAACCCAGCTCCTTATGTGCCATTTTCAGAATGAAATAGGGGGCTGCACATTCATTTGACCCTCATCACAGCCCCCTAAGGCAGCCAGAAAGAATTCTTATTACCATCCCCACTTAATGGATGACAAAACTGAGGCTGGGAGGGGTGAAGAAGCAGGCTGCTCGAGGTCAGGACCCCAACCCAGACATGCGCCGTGCACCTACTATGTGCCAGGCGTCACTCAAGCCCAGGCACGGCAGCAAGAGGACAGAGGTCTCAGCTCCAAAGCGGAGGAAAGTCAATCAATAAGTAAATACGGTATTTCAGAGGATGCTACGTGCTACACAGACAGGCAAGGGGACAGAGGCAACACTTTACTAAGATAATTAATTCAGACTAAAAGAAGCACAGGCTAACTGTTTTGGGGTTTTTTTTGCTTTTTCTTTTTTTTATAATTTTTATTGGGTATAGTTGACTTACAGTGTTGTGTTAGTTTCAGGTGTACAGCAAAGTGAATCGGTTATACATATATATATATACTTATATATATATATATATATATATATATATTCTTTTTTAGATTCTTTTCCCATATAGGCCATTACAGAATATTGAGTAGAGTTTCCTGTGCTATACAGTAGGTCCTTATTAGTTATCTATTTTATATATAGTGTGTATACATGTCCATCCCAATCTCCAGAGTTATCCCTCTCAACCCCTTACCCCAGTAACCATAAGTTTATTTTCTTCTTTTTTTTTAAATCTATTTATTTTTATTTTTGGTTGTGTTGGGTCTTCGTTGCTGCGCTCGGGCTTTCTCTACTTGCGGCGAGCGGGGGCTACTCTTCGTTGCGGTGCGCGGGCTTCTCATTGCAGTAGCTTGTCTGGTCGCAGAGCACGGGCTCTAGGCGTGCGGGCTTCAGTAGTTGTGGCTCACGGGCTCTAGAGCGCAGGCTCAGTAGTTGTGGTGCACGGGCTTAGTTGCTCCGCGGCATGTGGGATCTTCCCAGACCAGGGATTGAACCCATGTCCCCTGCATTGGCAGGTGGATTCTTAACCACTGCGCCACCAGGGAAGTCCCAGTAAGTTTATTTTCTAGACAGGTTTAACTGTTTCTTCCTGTTACAGGCAGGTTACGTCCATTTCAATACAATCTGTGAAAAGTCAAAGAAGTACAAGTTCCACCTTTTTACTGAAACGTTTCTGTCCGGAAGGAAGGCGCTTCTCTACCCCCTTCTGTTTGAATCGATCGTGGGCACTGTACTGGCAATTCCCCAAGTGCTAAGTTCTAAAAAACAACACATTAAGTTGAAGGACAAAAGATGTCAGGAAAGAGGGTGACCTGGATGGTGACTTCAAAGCAGGTGATCCCACTGGAGCCACCTGCCTAGGACACAGCAGGCACTCAGTACATGTTGGCTGCCTCAGCATTTGCATTCTTGCTAGCGGTCTCAGCGAGGATGGCCTCCGACGAGCCTCCCGGGGGCCAGGATGGGCGCCCCCAGAGATGCTCCAGGGGACTCACCCGGCGCCACCCAAGGAAAGCCGGGTAAACGCCACCCTCCTCCTCCGCCAATGCCCCAGTCGGCTCGTACAATCAGTCACACCCGGGAAATGAACGGAAAGAATGAGCTGCAAAGCTGAGTAATGGTTCCCAGCCGCACGCCTCCAAGCCAGGGACCCCGCCAGCCCTGCCCCGGAGGTCTGCCCCCCCTTCAAGGTCATGCCCGCCAGCCTCCAAGGGCCTCAGGATCCGAAGTTCCAGAAGCTCCTAAGCACTAACGCCAGCCTCGGGGAACCTCCCTGAGCCTTTCAACAAACCTGAGTCCACAGGTATTTCCCGTGCGCCGCCCGCCCGGCTAACACAGCCTTCTGCTCCAGGTCATGTGTTATTCCCTCCTCAAAACACACGAAGGGAAAAGCAATCCGAGAATCCAGGGCTGGGAAGACGAGGCCGCCCGGGCGACACGCCCCCATACAGGACCGCAACGGTGACTGAACTGTCGCCAAGCGGCCAGGACGGCGTGGCTACAGGCTTGGGGGCTGGTGGTTCCATCTCGATGAGGAAAAGCTACGGCCGCGTCCTCGAGAGCACAGACCCTGTCCTTTCCTTTTCTTTTTTTTTTTTAATTGAAGTATAGTTGATTTACAACGTTGTGTTCGTTTCTGTTGTAGAGCAAGGAGACCCTGTCCTTTCTGAGTGTGGATCCCCACACAGCAGCCTTGGAGAAGTGAACAGACCAGAGGCAGCTGTAAGAGTGTTGGACCACCCCATGCCTGTGGGCAGGGGCCTGACCCTGGGACCCCCGTGCCCCAGAGAGCCCTCTCCCAGCCGGCCACCCCCCTCTGCCAGCCTCCAGACCACGATGCCCAGAGGCCCAGAGGAAACACAGATGCTCATCCGATAAGGTACAGTCCATCCTCACTGCTTGTGGATTCTGTATTTGCGAGTCTACCTACTCACCAAAATTATTCGTAACCCCCGCAAGCGGTCCTCCTGGCACGTACGCGGTCATTCGCAGACATGTGCGAGCAGAGCAGCCAGAAGTCTGAGTGCCTGATGCCCGTGTTCCCAGATGACATTATTCCACTCGCATACAATGAACAAGCATCCTTCTCGTGGTCCAGTTAGTGCCACGTTTTGCATACCTTTGTGCTTTTTGTTGGCGATCTCACTGTTTAAAATGGTCCCAGGCGTAGTGAAGTGCTGTCTCGTGTTCCCACGTGCAAGAATGCTGTGATGAGCCTTCTAGAAGAAACACATGTGTCAGATGACCTTCGTTCAGGCACGTGTCATAGTGCAGGGGGCCTGGAGTTCAACGTTACTGAATCACCAGCACATATTAAATAAGGTGTCTTTAAACAGAAACGCACAGAAAACGAGGTTCCACGGATCAGAAACCTCCCTCTGTGTCTGCCCGGGAGCAGAGGCTCAGCATCACCAGGGAGCACAGCTGCCATGAAGAAGAGGAACGACTGTATTTGAGAAGGAATGAACCAAATCCGGCAGCTCACTCTGGCCAGCTGGTTCAGTTCTTCCTCTGCTTTGCTTGAGAGACATCCAACTGTGTCTCCCTGGCCCATGCTCAAAGAACCCAAGGTTATTCCAACTTCCAGGTAGGTATGGATGTCTAATACAGCTGTGTCACCAGATGACATTCACCCAGTAAGCCCACTGGGCATAACTCACACCCACACCTGGAATCCCAGGGTTTGGACCCCGAAGCTCCCGCCTTCACCCACCTTTCTCACCACCAATTTCCTTCACCTCTGGCTCAGCCCAAGCTTCTCCTGCTCCAGTATTTACAAGTTTCTCCTTGAAGGCAGTTCCTCTCGCCCCAGACACTGCAGCTGAAGATGCTCCCGTGACAACCAGCTATGAAATTCTCACGCGAGAAGCCGCCTTCCATTTCTGAACGTCCTTTCCACCTTCTCAGAACATAAGAAAGAAGGTCTCCTCCCATGACAAGTAGAGAAGTCGTCGCATTGGAGGAAAATGCGACCTGGGGCAGCATACCCACCCCCCGCATCGTGCTAAGCAGCGCACCCAAGGAGAGTGACAAGTGCTATTTAAAACCAAGCGACGGGGGGACGTCCCTCGTGGCGCAGTGGTTAAGAATCCACCTGCCAGGGGCTTCCCTGGTGGCGCAGTGGTTGAGAGTCCACCTGCCAATGCAGGGGACACGGGTTTGTGCCCCGGTCCGGGAAGATCCCACATGCCGCGGAGCAACTAAGCCCGTGCGCCACAACTACTGGAGCCTGCGTGCCTAGAGTCCGTGAGCCGCAACTACTGAGCCCACGCGCCACAACTACTGAAGCCCACGTGCCTAGAGCCCGTGCTCTGCAACAAGAGAGGCCACCACAATGAGAAGCCCGCGCACCGCAACGAAGAGTAGTCCCCGCTCGCCGCAACTAGAAAAAGCCCACTTGCAGCCCAAAATAAATAAATTTAATAAATTAATTTTTTTAAAAAAAACCTACGAAGTGGGCATCCCAGTTCTACCACTGGCTCCTGAGTGTGGCTAAGGCAGGTGCGGCCCCGAGACAGGTCTGCTCATAGTACTGAAAAATTCAGGCTTCGGACCACGGGCATAGATGCCCCTTGCAGCCCTCCTGGGACACAGTGTGCCAGCTCACTCCGGGCCTCGCTCTGGGCTGAGATCCAGCACGAGCGTCTTCTCTTGTCTCCGGACGTTCTGCAAGCACACAGACGATCTTCAGCAGCCGTTACTGCTCTACTGCCACTTCATTAGCTTTAGAGCCAAATAATCCCATTATATATGACTTGATTGGCTTGTAAAATTACCCTTTGTTCTCACGAATATTTATTGAGCATGCCACCATGTGCTATATCCTGCTTGGTACATTACATTTTTCCAAAAATAATTAACTCCGCTAACGATCAAAATCCCCTAATTTAATTTGCTCTTAAATGTGTTTAATTTTCCCTCAAATGGAACGATGAGCTTACAAGCCGAGCATTTTTGCCAGGTTGAGACAAGCAGCAAAAAAGTGAGTAGAGAGGACTTCCCTGGTTGTCCAGTGGTTGAGCTTCCAATGCAGGGGGCGCAGTTCGATCCCTGGTCGGGGAACTAAGATCCCACAAGCCGAGAGGCACAGCCGGAAAAAAAAACAAAAGAAGAGAAACTACCAGCATGGGGCCCGTCCAACAAGCACTCCGCCGCCCGAGCTCACCCAGCTGCCTCTCTGGGCATCTTACATGGTCACCCGCACACCCTGATGCTGTCCCATCACCCGCTTCGGAAAACTGGCGAAGGCACAGAGAGGTACAGTAACTCACCAGGGGAGATCAGGAGGAGAGCCAGGAGCCGGGCATCGAGCATCAGAGTCAGCTCCGTCCCCGCCTGCCCCCCTGCCTCAGATCAAAACTCAGCCGGAGCAAATCCACGTGCAGCCCAGGCACCGCATCACCCTCTCCTGAGCTCCACAGTGATAGCGGTCCAAGGAGGGATGTGACACTGCGTGCCAAGGTGGGCGGCGTGGCTGCCGGGCGGAGCTGGGCTGAGCCCTGGGCGACCTCGAGAGTCTTGGGGGGCGTGCACAGAGTGGCTCCAGGCACGTCAGGTTCAAAGTCAGGCAAAGCCCCAAAACGTAGAAGAGCACGTGCATGTGTGACCACACGGCGAGGAAAGGCACAGGTGCTAAAGGCAGTGGGTCCCCTCTGCTGGGAGGGAGAGGCCCCGAGGGGGAGGGGCGCAGACAGCGCTATCTAAGCCGAGTGGGAGGACCGTGGTACTTTTCCATTATACTTCACACTGCACACATGCAGACGCTTCTGTAAGTGCGATATATTTCACAATACTTTTTCATTTTTAAAAACACTGCGGTAGGGACTTCCCTGGCGGTCCAGTGGTTAGGACTCCGCGCTTCCACTGCAGGGGGCATGGGTTCGATCCCCGATCGGGGATCTAAGATTCTGCAAAGTTCACGGTGTGGCCAAAAAAATCATAAATAAAATAATATAAAATAAAATAAAATATCGTGGTAAAATATACGTAACATTTACCATATCGTGGTAAAATATACGTAACATTTACCATTTTTAAGTGGCCAGTTCAGCGGCATTAAGTCCATTCACACTTCTGTGGTGCCACCACCACCACCCATCTACGGAACGCGTCATCTTCCCAACTCTGTCCCCATTGAACAATCATTTCCCCTTTCCCCTCCCCCCAGCCCCCGGCAACCACCACTCTACTTTCTGTGTCTATGAACCTGACTATTCTTGGTGCTCACGGGAGCGGAATCACAGTCTTTGTCCTTTTGTAACTGACTCATTTCACTCAGCGTAACGTCCTCAAGGTTCATCTCTGTTGTCGCCTGTGTCAGGATTTCCTCCTTTTTTAAGGCTCAGTCATATTCCCTTGTATGGATAAGTCACATTTTGCTTAATTTCTTCCGTCCATGGACATATGGGTTATTTTCACTTCGGGGCCACTGCTAGTCAAGCTGTGTCACGATCTATTTTTTAACGCCCGATTTCCCAAGAAGGAGGGAGCCTGGGAAAAGACACACCCAGTCCCTCCTGGGTACCAGGCCCTCCCTCCTCTCACACGGAAAGTAACTGTGGCTGCTGGTCCATAATGTCCACATTACGCCCTGATACTCACTTCAGGGGGTCCCTGTAAAAGGCACAGGTAGCAAGAACAGAACACGTTAAATGGCCGTCTCTGTAAGAACATTCTAGAAACTAGAACTTGTCGTACCAACGGGGTTTTTTCCGTTGTTGGTTTAAACCAGGGATTGGCAAAGTGCAGCCGTGGGCCAAATCCAGCCCACCACCCACTTCTGTAAACGAGCTCTGACTGGCGCACACCCACACCTGTATATTTATGTTTCGTCTACGGTGGCCTTCATGCTACAAGGGCAGAGTTGAGTCGTTTCTATAGAAACCAGATGGCTCACAGTCTCAAGTATCTGGACCTTTACAGACAAAGATGGCTGACTTTTCAATGCTTAACGAAAACCATAACACAATCTTTTAATATTTTCAAGGCGTGGGGGATTTAGGGCTGGGGTGATGGCAGGAACAGGAATTCTTTCTGCATTCTCGGAACCGGGTGAGGAAAGTAGGCTGAAGTCCTCCGTCTCCCCTGGGTCTACCCAGCAACATTTGCGCAAGTCAAGCACGGCCTGCCGGCCCCCATTCACACCACCTTTCGGGCGAAGGGACTTTCGTGCAGGTTAACCTGACTTCTCCCTGCGACCTTCGAATTTCACTCACAGCCGCACTGGCTGGAGAACCAGGCAACTGGAAGGTCAGAGGCCAGCTGAGACTGTGTTCGTGTCCTGGGGCTGCTGCAACAAAGGCCCACAGACTGGGTGGCTTAAAGCAACAGACATTCTCACTCACAGTCTGGAGGCCTTAAGTCTGGGATCAAGGTGTGGGCAGGGCTGTACCCCCCTGGAGGCCCCGGGGAGGACCCTTCCTGCCTCTTCCTAGTGTCTGGCTGTGGCCATCGGTCCTTGGCTTGTGGCCGCATCACTCCTAACCTTGCTCTGTCCTCACACGGCCTCCTCCCCTCGTGGGACTGTCTTTCCCCCTCCTCTTCTAAGGGTCCCAGTCATATTAGGGCCCATCCTACTCCAGGACGATCTCATGTTTACTTGCATCTTAATCACGTCTGCAAAGGCCCTATTTCCTAAAACAGTCACATTCACAGGCCCCGGGGATTAGGAACTGAACAGCTCTTGGAGGGACACAATTCAACCCCATAACACAGATCTTCATTCATGCTCCATTCCGGGCCCTTCTTGGTCTGCTGACAACATTCACATAAGCCAAGTGCTTCCTGGGGACTTCCCTGGCGGTCCAGGGGTTAAGACTCCGAGCTTCCACTGCAGGGGGCAGAGGTTCAATCCCTCGTTAGGGAACTAAGATCCCACATGCAGCGCGGCGTGGCCGGGGCAGGGGGAGAAAAAAAAAAAAGAAGCGCTTCCTGGCCTGAGCTTCATTTATTAAGTGCAGAGCTGACCACCCACAGGGTTTCTGCCCTTGAGAGGGGAAGCGGGTAGCTGCCTGTCTCCCTTGCCCGCTGGGGTAGAGCTGGACGCTCGCATGGCCACGCCCACGCACTACCATCATCTGCTCACATGCTCGCTGACCTGGCACAGGTCAAGCCTGTGGCCAAAAGCCCAGGGATGGAGTCACAGGCTATATCCAGCTCCAGCTGGGCCAGCAGAACACTGTCCGCTTTGTCATTAATCCCCCCAGCGCCTATAAACAGCCCAAGTGGTGGAACTGCTCTTTTGGGCCATCTCTCTCGCTTCATAAGAATTATGTCTATTTTGCAGCAGGGAACTTGCAGCCACGAAGCACGTGTCTTTGATTACATGGCACCTGTCACACGAGACCTTTCCTACTAACCGACAGAAGGACCTTTATGGCTAAAGTGTCATGGAAGATCTATGCTTCTCCCTGCGTGGCCGTTACTCAGCACAGATGGAGCTCGAAGGCGGCGACACGGGGGAGAAACACGGGCCGCCGGGGACTCGATTCCGCAGATTAGACAGCAAAAGCCAGACACCTGGCCCCCGAAAGGGGCGTGAGCGTGGCACAAGCAGAAATAAATCCCCGCCTGCCCCGGCCTCGGATTCTCTTTTCACTCCTCTGCCCAATGTGCTCCTCCACACATGCACCTGGCGACACATGTGTGCACACTTCGAAGACACTTGACAGCTCACAAGGCCCTTTCGCACACATTATCGAGTGTAATTCTTCAAGCAATCCAGGAGATCGGTGCGGGAGGCGTTGCCGTCAATCCCCTTGTTCAGAGAAGGGAATGGGCTGAGCCCAGCTCAAGGTCACTGAGCTAAGAGGGGACAAGTGACCCAGCTCTTGTATCCCTCTTCCCATCAATCTCAGCTCTTGTATCCCTCTTCCCGTCAATCTCAGCTCTGGTAACCCTCTTCCCGTCAATCTGCACACAGAGTAAAGCGTGAGGAACATCGCTGTGGGGCAGGGGGGTTGGGGAATTTCTTTTTTTTTTTTTTTAATGTGGACCATTTTTAAAGTCTTTATTAAGCTTGTTACAATATTGCTTCTGTTTCACGTTTTGGTTTTTTGGCACGAGGCATATGGGATCTTAGCTCCCCGACCAGGGATCGAACCCACACTCCCTGCATTGGAAGGCAAAGTCTTAACCACTGGACCGCCAGGGAAGTCCCAGGGACTTCTTTTTAAATAAGCTTAACAAAGCAGAAAGGACTAAAAACAGGGACTTCCCTGGCGGAAAGTCCCCCACATGCCGCAGGGCTACTGAGCCCGCACACCACAACTAGAAAGCCCGCACGCCACAACTAGAAAGCCCGTGCGCTACAACAAAGAGACCACAACGAAAGATCCTGCATGCCGCAACTAAGACCCAACGCAGCCAGAATTAATTAATTAAAAAAAAAAAGAAAGAAGGGACTAAAAACATACCCCAAATCCAGGGAGTAGAATCTATGCCATAGACCAGGGGTCAGCAAACCATGGCCAGTTTTGGTCCCTGGCTTAATCTGGTAAATGAGCTTTATTGCAACATGACCAGGCCCATCGGTTTAGTATTTCCACGGCTGCCTGCTGGCTACAAGGGCAGAGTTGAATAGTTGCCACACTGTCTGGCCCTTTGCAATAAAAGTTTGCAGACCCCTCTATGGATAACGGCTGGGAGGAGGAGGAAGGAATTTGGGCAAGTCCAGCGCCGGGCACACAGCCAGGGCCTTGCATGCCCGTGAAACTCTGCGCTGGGCTCGTTCACGGTGGGAACATCGAGATCCAATCCCCGCCAGAGACAAGCAGAGGCTGAGTCAAGTGCCAACCGCTCAGGCGCTGAGCTCCACTCGCTCCACGTTCTAGACCGCTGAGTCCGCGTCCTGGGCAGAAATTTGCTGCCTTTAATAGAAACAAAGCACCAACGTGAGTCTGAGTTCCAGCTCGAATCTCCAGGGCTTCCACAGTCCCCAGAGTTCCTTGCAACGCGCTCCGAAATCGTGCTTCCACTTGTCTCACTCCCACACCGAGGACAGTAAAAGCCATCGGGGCCACCAGAGCAGTGGGCTCGCGGCCTCAGAGGGCCGTCTACCGCTGCGGAAATCAAGTCGGCCTCTGCACTCTGTGTGTCCCCTGCTCACATTTTCACTGCGTGGAGATTTTTACCCCAGTTCAAAGTGTGGAACAACTTCCAAACTGAATCAGACCAGAGCTACCCTGACAAATGGACCTTCCATTCTCGGCTAGTGCCTGAAATGAGGAAAGGCGGGAGAAAAGGAGTCCCTTTTTTTTTTTTTTTTTTGCGGTACGCGGGCCTCTCACTGCTGTGGCCTCTCCTGTTGCGGAGCACAGGCTCCGGACGCGCAGGCTCAGCGGCCATGGCTCACGGGCCCAGCCGCTCCGCGGCATGTGGGATCTTCCCGGACCGGGGCACAAACCCGTGTCCCCTGCATCGGCAGGCGGACTCCCAACCACTGCGCCACCAGGGAAGCCCAGGGATGCCCTTTCACATTGATCATCGATCACATTCACGGTTGGTGGCCTTCATGTTGACGCCTGCGTACACTGAGCTCACGTAGGACCGACAGTGAGAAGACCATTTGACAAGACACCTCGCTCCCGCCCCCTCTCGGGGCCTCAGTTTCCTCATCTGCAAATGAGACTCAATTCTCATTTGATTTCTTTGGGGAGGAGGCATAGCACAGGGCACAGCCTTGGAGCCAGAGAGCTGGACCTGCAGCTGGAGACCTCGGTGCTGAGTCATCCAATCGTAAGCACAGCCCACTGCCCGCCCCAGCGACAGGATGGAACACACAAGATAGGACACGATGCTGACCTGTGACCTGACTCAGGGGTGGGGGAGGGGAGGCGGGGCCCCCGATGCTGGGGGGATGTGAGCTACCCATGCAGGACAGGGTTGCACCAGGGCCAATCTCTGAGCCAGGCCTCCCCAGACCAGCCCCTTCTGTCTCTTCTAAGGCTCGCTTACCTAAGCCCAACCTTTCTGCCTTGAAATCATGCAACTGCGTCTCTGTCACTTACCACCGAAAGGATCCTGACCAGCGCCTCTCTGGCACAAGGAAGTCAAAAGGATTTCTTTTAGGTCTCACCCCATTCGAATGCAAGGCCCCAGACCTGGTTTGTCTTGGTCTGGAGGTTTTGTTTTGTCTCTCTTTGGTGGGTTTCCGGAAGAGGCTGCTCTCACACATCTCTGGGACGGGAAGGACCCTGAGTGTCAGTGGGGAGATGGATACCCATGACCAGGGCCACACCCTGCTCCAAACAGCAACCCCTCCCGGCACCGAACGCCCCCAGGTTAACAGCCCTGCTGCCCTCCTGTCACGCCGCAGCAAAGCTCCGTTACTTGGACTACCATGCCAGGCATCTTCTGTAGAAACAAATACATCTTGAAAGAGGCCCAGGACGGAGCAGGCCTCCCCGTGGTGCGTGACTGGCCTGGCACTGATCCTCGAGCTGAGCGGACAGTACCACCTCTGCCAACGGTGGTCATGGCCAGAGAGGGGCCCGGGACTCGCCCGTCACAATCCTGGCCACTCCCTCCACGTTCCAACCAGACACTGTCTTCCTATCCTAGGGCTGCTGTAAGGAAGTACACAGACTGGGCAGCTTCAACAACAGAAGTGAATTGTCTTACAGTCCGAAGACTGGAGGTCCAAGATCCAGGGCCGGTTTCTCCTGAGGGCTCTCTGCTGGTCTTGCAGACGGCTGCCTTCTCCCTGTGTCCTCATTGCTTCCCTCCATGTGCGTCTGTGTCCCGACTTCCCCTTTTTATAAGGACATCATTCACATTGGGCGAGGGCCCACCCTATGACCTAACTCTGACTTAATTACCTCTTTAGAGACCCTACCTCCAAGTAAGGTCACACTGAGGCAGCAGGGGTTAGGACTTCAGAGCCTGAACTTGGGGGGGGGCACAACTCACGACCTTCTTCCCCACTCGCCTGTCAGCCTTCCCACGAGCTGTTCCCTCTGTCTGTCCCCACCCTTCCTGCTAAATGCAACTCAACCTCCAGCTCAGAGCCCAAGTACCACCCCTGCAGGGGCACCTGCCTCCCCAACCCCAGGCCAGGACTGGACCCACTACGTGTGCTAAGGTCCCCTCGTCCCTGGGGAGCATGGGGGGGGGTCTGGTCTGTCTGTTCTGGGACCGCCTGGAACAGGGTCTGTGCCGGCACATTCCAGGCTCAACTCCCAAGGCTGCTCAACTAAAGCATGAGTGAATGAATGAATGAATGAAGGACTCATGGCATTTTCACAGTAGTCCCTATAGAAGGCAGCAGAAGAACCACAAGTCTGGCCCATCCTCTCGCAGTCACTCCCCCAAATGTCGTTATAACCACACCCTGGAGTGCCCGGGGGCCCAGGAGCTCTCCTGAGCTTCCAAGGCGTCGTCCACAGAAAGGAGTGGGCAGAGGCTCGCATGCATTCCAGCTCCTCCCGGACAAGCCGTGGGGCCCCCTCCTCTCTTGTCCTTTCTCCTCATCTGCAAAATGGGATCACAACATGCACACACCCAACACGCTGCTGTGAGCACGGAGGAGTTGATAGTGTGCAGCGCTGGGGAGGGTGCTGGGGAGGGGGAGGCAACCAAAATGAGAAGGAAGAGAAACCACAGCTCCCGCCAGGCCGCCCTACGGTCGGGCTGTGCTCCAGCCTTCCGTGTAGGACCTCGCTTAACCCTCAGGGTCATCGGAGATCCGGCCACCACCCCCCGCCCTCACTGATAAGGTCCCTGAGGCTCGGTCAGCAGACTCTGGCCTTGAAAGCGAGCAGGACCCTGCGCGGCTTCCTGGGTACGAAACCCTGTTGCTAATCAAGGGCGCTTCTCTGGTCCCGTTAGTCTCGCCCCACATGGTTTCTTAGCTGCTCCTCCCTTCATTGGCAACTGTTCGAACCTGCCCTTTGGAACTCAGGGAAGGTCCTGGAGGCTGGAGTCTTGCCTACGTGAAACGGGGCGGGGGGGGGGGGGGCGGTACAGAAAGGCTTCCGCGCCCAGGAGCCCACAGGGTCCTGCCCGGTTTCAGCGTCAGCCTTCCAGTCCCCAGCAGCGCCGATGAGAACACCCTGTGGTCCCGCCAGGGATTCTGCAGGACCGTCCTGTTAGCACACCACTCCGGCTGACACGACCAGGGTGGTAAGTGCCCTGTGCACCCCTCTTTTAACCAGGTGTATCCCAGGGGCTGTCACCGAGACAGCCTGCCTCAGCTTCATGAATTCACCATCCTCTGGGCCCGGACCCCCGGCCTCTACCAGACTTGCCAGGTAGCCACTTGAGAGTTGACCTGGTCCACCTCCAGGGACTTGGGCTCATCCTCTCCTGCAGTCAGCCCCGCATCCCCGCCGCCATCGGCCAAGCGCAGCCAGGGGCACGACCTCCCCTGGTTGTCAACGACATCCAAGCACGAGGGTGAGGCCCCAGCAAAGTGGCAAGAACCAGGCGAGTGGGCAAGAGAGAGTGGCCCTGAAGTGCAGGACCCAGGCACTGCTCGGGCTGCAGCTCAGGGAAACCCCCGGCATACAAAACAGGTCCATCTATAACAGCATCCAAAGACACAGGCCTCCCAGGGACACGTCTAACCAAGCAGGCAAAGGCTTGCACACTGAGAACTACGCAACCCCACGAAAGGAAGCTGAGGGAGAAAGACCGAAATACATTGAAAGACGTCCGTGTTCATGGCCTGGAAGACGTAACACTGTTAAGACAACGATACAACCCAGTCTCGAGATTCAATGCAATCCCTACCAAAATCCCAGTGGCAATTTCGACAGAAACAAAATGTCCACCCTAAGATTCATACGGACTCTCAAAGGACCCTGGATAGGCAAAGCAATCTGGAAAAAGAAAGAAGGACAAAGTGGGGGAAATGTACTACGAAGCTGCAGACAGTCTGATGATGGCACAGGCTAGACACACAGACCAAGGGACTAGAAGAGAGCCCGAAATACACTCACAGCCGATGGCCAACTGGTTTTCAGCGAGGGGGCCGAGGTCATTCAGCGGGGAATAAAGAGCGGACAGCAAGAGCGAGGTGGGGGGACATTAACACCACGAGGGCTGGGCCGGCGTCCAGGGCAGGGCCGCTCCACTGGTCGCCCGTCCCACCCCGGTAGCTGGTCTCGAGGGAGCTCAGTAAATGCTCTGGTGAATGACCATGTGCCTGGAAGGCTGAACAATTAACGAATAACAATGAGCAAACCAGAGAGCTGAGAAGCCGGGTTGGAGCACCGGACACCAGAGCCAACGATAAATCCCTCAGAAGTACTCGGGCCCCTAACACCCACCGGCTCATCCCCCGTCCCTGCATCTCTCAGAGCAACGTTTGAAAATTATCCTCTTGACCCCGTGGGTCATAAAATCAGTTCTGAAAGCTGTGACCAGCACGTTTCTCTAACGAAATGAAACAGAATCAAATAGAAAAAGTCAACGTGCTTCCTGGAGGATACCCCATCCTCCCCCCCAGGTTAAGGATCCCACCTTGGAAACATGCAGGGAAACCGATCCGTGATTGGAGGGAGGCAGGACAAGCTCTGAGCTCAGGCTCTCAGCCAGACACTATTTTTTTTAACAGCTTTATTGCGATAGAATTCACACCCCATGCAATTCGCCCTTTTAAAGTGTGCAGCTCCATGATTTCTGGTATATTCAGAGTTTTGTAACCATCACCACAACCCATTTAAGAACGTTTCCATCACTCCAGAAAGAAACTCTGGATCCATCACGAGTCACTCCCATCTCTCCTGCCCACGGCCCCTGCCAATCACGAGTCTAGTTTCTGTCTCTGTGAATTTGCCTCCTCTGGACGCTCCATACGAACAGAGGTGCACAACATGTGGCCTTTTGCGTCTGGCTTCTTTCACTGAGCATCATGTTTTCCAGGTTGATCCCTGTTGCAGCCTGTGTCAGTACATCGCTCCTTTCTATTGCCAAATAATATTCCACCGCGTGCATAGGCCACACTGTGTGTTTCCATTCAGCTGCTGATGGACATCTGGGTCGTCTCCACTTCCTGGCCATCACGAATAATGAGCAGAGACCTGGCATAACCCTTAAACAAACATAAATCTCTTCAGGGGCAACACTCACACTCTGCTTCTGATCGAGCCAGCCAAGTGTTTACGAAAAGGATATTCTTTTCTTCCGAGGGGTTTTCAAAACAAGAAAATTAAAAGCAGTCTGCACGTAGGGCTCTCAGAAAGAAAAGCTAAATAATCATTGTAGAAATGTGTCCTTGCCGTGGGGCCTGAGCAAAAAATAAAACAAAACCAAGCCGAGCTGCACACAGTAAGATTGAAATTGTGTGCGGCTCCAACAAAATTTCAAATCATTAAAATCTCATTATGCTAATAATATGTTTTCTAGATCAACTTAACTAAAACACTCTCTTGCCCTAACAAAGTGCAGACATCCTCAGAAGCAGCAGCAGCTCAGGGAGTTTGAGGACGGAGGCGCAGTTCCCGGGGCACCGTCTTCCGTCCCATCCCTGCACCTGTGTGCAGCCTGGACCCAATCGGTCAACTGGGAGAAATGACACTGACTGGGCTCTGGCTCCTGAGTTCCCATCCCTTCACTTGATTTCTTCTCTCAAGTTTTCTTAAATGGAAGCAACTATCCAAATAGGTCATGATGGTCTTATTATATTTTATTATTGCTGTCCAGTTACCACCAGCCCATGGCCTTCTCTTTCTGCACCTCTTCTGTATTGGATGGATAAAGTGGGGAGTGGCCGTAATGGTAACGATGATGAGAATGACGGCTAACACCTATGTAGAGCTTATTACGTGCCTAACCCAGGCATTTTCCCCAATTTTTACAATTACAATTTTCAAACGTATAGAAACACGTAAAGAACCTGACCGCGAACGCCTGTACACCCACTGCCTGGAGTCCACCACTAACATTTTTCTGTAACTGTTTCATTATGTGCCCACCCATCCCTCTGTCTATCCAGGAATCTATCTATGAGTTGCCTATGGCTCCCTTAACCAATGACCACACATGCAGCGGCTTAAAGCAATATAAATTTATTATCTTATAGTTCTGGGCTCAGAAGTCCAAACTAGGTTTCATTGGCTAATATCAAGGTGTCAGCAGAGCTGTGCTCCTTCTGGAGGGTGGAGGCGGAATCTGCTTCCTGGTTTTTCCAGCTTCTAGAGGTGACAACGTTCCTTGGCTTGAGGCCCTGCATCACTCCAACCTCTGTTTCCATCGACACACCTCTCTCCCTTACACTGACCTCCTGCCTCCCCCTTGTGAGGACCCTATGCCCACCTGGATGATCCAGGATCATCTCCCCATCTCAGCTTCCTTCACTTAATCACATCTGCTAAGTCCTTTGTACCACGTTAAGGTGATGCAGTCACAGGCGCTGGGTACTGCAATGTGGACATCTTTGGGGCCCTGCCACACCATTTTAATGTTTATGTATTTCAAAGTAAACTGCAGACAGGGATACCTCTCCCCCTAAATATACACATCACTAACTAGAGTACAGTGTTTATTTATAATCCTTTTTCTCTTTCTAGTTAAAATTTGCATACATTGAAGTGCACATTCAAGGGGTTTTGACAAATGCGTGCCCCTGTGTCTCTTAAACCCCTATCAAGATAGAGGACAGGGGCTTCCCTGGTGGCGCAGTGGTTGGGAGTCCGCCTGCTGATGCAGGGGATGCGGGTTCGTGCCCCGGTGCGGGAAGATCCCACATGCCACAGAGCGGCTGGGCCCGTGAGCCATGGCCGCTGAGCCTGCGCGTCCGGAGCCTGTGCTCCGCAACGGGAGAGGCCACAACAGTGAGAGGCCCGCGTACCGCAAAAAAAAAAAAAAAACAAAAGATAGAGGACATTTTCATAAGATTCTGTCCCGCCCCTCCGCAGCCAGGCCCCATCCCACTCCAGAGGCGACCACCAGAGATTAGCTGCGTCCATCGAGAGCTCCTTCTCCTGAGGAACGGAGTCACAGTATGTGCTCCTTGGGTCGTGCGCTGGTACCTGCTGCTTCTCAAGGCCCAGTAGCCCCGCCCACCTCTCCATTCTCCTGTTGATGGGCAGCTGTCTCCGGGTCTTAGTTATCCTGAGTAAAGCTGCTGTGAACGTTCTGGTACAAGGCTTCGTATGGACACAGGTTTCTATGTCTCTTAACTAAGTATCTCAGACTGGAATTGCTGGGTCACAGGGAGGATGTACGTAGGTTTAGTTTTTCGAGCAACGACCGAACTGACTTCCTGAGCGATAGCACCACCGTAAACCCCTCCCCCCAGCGTGTATGAGCGTTCCAGTTCCCCCGCATCCTCGCCGAGTCCCGGCGGGATCATTTCAGCCATGCTGGCAGGTGTGGAGTATGTGCCCCTGCTTCTAATCTGTGGTTCATTCCCCAGGCGACTAACGGCGCGGAGGCCAAGCGCTTTTCCAGACGCATGCTGGCCACGTGTGCGTCTTCTCTGATGGAGCGTCTGTTCAAACCTTCATTCTTTTATCGTGTTGTCTTTCTATTATTGGTTGAAGGAGTCCTTTATATATCCTCGACACCAGTCCTTTATCAGACATGTATTTTGAAAATTGGGATAATGGCGATTTATAATAAGAAATATATATGTTTGATCTTCATCCGAATTCCTGGCCCTAGCTCCTGAAATCCTAGGCATTTCCTAAGTGATGAGAGTGATAAAGATGTCTTATGTGAATGAGGTAACTTTGGGAAAGCCCCTAGGTAACTTAAGGATGGAGGCTGGTTGCCAGGGGAACCAACCATGTGATTAGGGAGTTGGTACTTTCCAGCCCTCCCCCAAACTTCCAAGGGGGAGGGAGGGGCTAGAGATTGATCTGGGCAATCTCTCATGGCCAATGAATTAATCAATCGTGCCTACATAATGAAGCCACCATAAACGCCCAGAAGGACTCGGTTCAGAGAGCCTCTGGGTCGGTGAACAAAGGAGGTACTGGGTGAGTA
This sequence comes from Stenella coeruleoalba, assembly GCF_951394435.1. Lineage (NCBI taxonomy): Eukaryota > Metazoa > Chordata > Mammalia > Artiodactyla > Delphinidae > Stenella > Stenella coeruleoalba. Next base: position 5,477,765 of record NC_137157.1, read on the forward strand.
GGGCACCCCTTTCCCCACACCTCGCCCTGTGCATCTCTTCCAGCTGCCTGTTCCTGAGTTCTATCCTTTTATGATGAACCGGTAACCTAGTGAGTAAGATGTTTCTCTGAGTCCTGTGAGCCGCTCTAGCAAATTAATCAAACCCAAGGAGGGGGTCGTGGAAACCTCTGATTTATACCCAGTCGGTCAGAAGCACAGGTAGTAAATAACCTGAACTTGGGATTAGCGTCCGAAGTGGGGGGCAGTCTCGTGGGACTGAGTCCTTAACTTGTGGAATCTGATGCCATCTCCGGATAGATAGTGTCAGAACCGAATTGATACTAGAGTCAGAGAATTACTTGGTGTGGACAAAAACCCCACACACGTCGGCACTGGTGTCAGAATCACAGCTGGTGATCAGAAGTGGAATTGGCGCCCGAATCATGGGAATATTTTCTCCCATGCTGTCGCCTGATCAGGCCCAGCTGAATTTACATCATTTCGTTTAATAACTCACTCAATTCCCCAATAACCCTACGAGTTAAGTACTCTTCACAGAAGAGGAAACTGAGGCTCAGGGTCGTACCTTCCCCCAGGTCAAAGCCCCAGAGCGCAGCAGGATGGGTTGCAACCCTCAAAGGTGGGTCCCAAGTTCAGGGGCCGTAACCACTGCACACTGCCTCTTGCTCACTCAGCAAATCCACAAAGACCACGTTAAGTGGCTGAGAGCATTTCTTATCATCTCTGGAGAAGAGATGTCGACACCCCGGGCCGGGGGACCCAGGCTAGCGGGAGACAGTCACAGAGCCTACCACCTCTGGCAGGAAGGCACAGGACGTGGTGGGTGATGGGGCAGCGCAGGGCCCCCACCTGCTGGAGGCTGACATTTAAGCCGATGGGGCAGAGGGAACAGCACACGTGAGGGCCCCGAGCCAAGGAAGACGGAGGAGACTGGCCGAGCGCTGGGCGGCCAACGGAGGACCAGCGGGGACCTGGACCAGGTCCCGGAGCAGCAGCGAGTCGCCGGGGCTCTGTTTTCTTTCTGCAAATGCCAACGAGTCCATTCAGCACAAAATGGATCTCATTCGTCTCCTCGGGAGCACCTTCTCCCACAAGGGCTGAGTGCATCTCAAATGCCAGGAATGATAATGACTTTACTGTGAGCCAGCTGGGAAGCCTACTCGCATCTGAATCACTGTTCCAGTTGACAAGGTTGGTGGCAATTAAGAACCAAAGACTGCCGAGGTTTTAATCTCACCGGCCAGCGGCTGGCCAGCGGCCAGCAGAGTGACCTCCTGCAAAGGACTTCACTTCTCTGGGCCTCTGTTTGCTCATCTGCAAAATGGGAATAACCACGCAGTACCCACTTCTCGGCTTTGGGTGGGGATTAAACGAGTGGAGGTTAGTGCCGTGCCTGGAACACCACGGGTGCCAACAAGCCCCGGCCATGAGCACGACCACTGTAGACTCCAGTCTGGGTGGTCTGGTTTTGTTTTGTTTTTTCTTTTAACTTTTCCCTCACTGCTTCTTAGGTGATCATCTATTAAGCTTGTATATATCACGTATGGATTCGTTCAGGTCTTACTTTGAAAGATAATACTAATTTTCAAAACAAGAGAAAACAGAGGGATGAAGACACTTCCAGTGAGGTTTTGGGAAAGACGTCCCTCAAAGTCCATTTACACCAACAATGCATTTCGAACACCACAAGCACGGTGCCCCCTTCCCCAGCCTGCTCAAAGGATGCTCTGTCCACATACTTAAAGCAGCGCCTGGATGGTTCTAGCAGACTCCACGGTAATGGGAGAAGCAGCAAACACTGAGGGCGGCTGGGCTTCCATCGAACCAGACAGCTGCTTCCGGGAGTGCTGGGTCTGAGCAAGCCCTAGGACTTAGGAAATGTTCCGCCCCTCTTTAGCTTATTAATCACTTAATATTGGAGTAAAAGCTAGATCCTTTGGAACTGTCGTTTTTCAAATGAAAGTAGGAAAACGCCTGAGTTATGAAAATGACAGGCGTCACCTATTAAGATGGTCTCACTTGTGGAAACCAACATGCCTGACCCGCTCTGCTTTACCAGCAAGTAAAGGCTCAAAGACCCAGACCAAGGACCATCATCTCAAAACGCCTAAGCTTAACGAGCAAGCATTCAACTGCTAACTAACGGGCAAGCGTAAGAAACTGCTCAGATCTGCCCAGTGTTCTGCTTCCTCAGGCTGCTGACAAGGACAGAGGCCGAGGTGGGTGAGGCAGGCGAGGATGCCTGCTGAGCTGGTGTCACGCTCCAGGACCACCGCGTCCCAGCTCAAACGCCTGCTGCTCTGCAAACGCAGGAACTTCCGTTTCTCTGCAGTGCACACTTCAAGGGAGCGTGCACAGTGCTTCCTGGTCACAGTGGTCCAGGACAAGAAGTAGGATCCCAACATTCCCCAGATGCAAATAATTTAAAGTATTTGTGTCACTCTGTTACTACCCGCCAACTAGCGCCTTCATGAGACACAATGTGAAAGAAGCAGCCAGAGCTGTCGACATGATACAGGACCAGAGCGAGAAGAGGTTTCTATTCTGGGGATGACAATCAGTCAGCAATTAACCCTCCCATATACACGGCAGGCTTGACTAATTAGTCCCAGTGTTCTTCCCCCCCCCACCCCCCCATCCAGATGCAGCCTCAGAGTCCTTCTTAACACAGGGGCAGGCAGCCATTATCGGTCGAGCTCTCTGGTGGAAACGGTTTGCCAGCCCTGCCCTACCACTAACCAGCTCTGTGTCAATATCTCACTTGTCAACATTATCAATAACTAACACTTACTGAGCACTCAGTTGCTGATAAGACCTTCATCACATTTTATCCCCACATCACCTAAGTGCCACGTGATCCACGTGGGCTGGACAGGCAAAGAGGCTGAGAGAGGCGGAGTAACAGACCCACAGAGCAGGGATGGGAGCGGAGACCCGGCTCTACCCACCGGTGTGTAGCCTCCCTCAGAGACATGCTGCCTTTCTGGAACACAACGAGCCCTCGTGGGCTCGGAGACACAGAGCTGGTATCTCCCCCACGTTTCCCCACCTCACAAGTGAGGAAGTGAGGCCCCAAAGCTTTAACACTCAGAGGGCGAAACACATAGCAGCAAAAGGGGATTCCACGGCCTGACACCCAGAGGAAGTAGAAAACGAAAGGACCACTGGCTTCCCAGGGCCGATCACGTGACACCTCGGTGCCGTGAGCCCCAGAGACCAGTGATGCCGGAATCTGCTGCTCATTCCATTTCTTCTTTTAACCTTTAATGTTACCAAGAAGCAGCATCTTCCAGCCATAAAAAAGAATGAAATAATGCCATTGGCAGCAACGTGGATGGACCTAGAGATGATCTTACGAAGTGACATAAGCCAGACAGAGAAAGACAAATGCCAGGTGGTATGGCTTATACGTGGAATCTAAAATAAAAGGATATAAATGAACTTTATTTACAAAACAGAAAGAGTCTCGAAGACATAGAAAACAAACTATGGTTACCAAAGAGGAAGGCGGCAGCAGGGGGGAATAGAGATAAATTGGGGGTTTGGGATTAACATATACCCACCACTATATATAAAATAGATAATCAACAAGGACCTACTGTATAGTATAGGGAACTATATTTAATATCTTATAATAACCTATAATGGAAAAGAATCCGAAAAAGTGTGTGTATGTGTGTGTGTGTGTGTGTGTGTGTGTGTATATAGCTGAATCACTTTGCTGAACACGAGAAATTAACACATTGTAAATCAACTATACTTTAAAAAAAAAAATAGTAGCATCTCAATGAGGCAAAAGCCACCAAAAGCTTCTAGAATTGATTGTAGTTCGTGTTTATATTCTTCTACCCCAACAGCACTGAGTACAGACTAGCAGATGAACACCACTAGGCCAACATGTTTATAAGGTACTCTTAGACTTACTAATATGTTTCTTCAGCCCCTACATAATGTAGAAAATAATAAATATACTCAATAGGAAGTAAAGCCATTTTTCATCTGAAACCTAAAAAGGAAAGTGTACGGCTAATGCAAGAAGAAAATGTGCTTTCTTTGGGTACCTCTTTCCTACGATGGAAAATAAGAAAACAGCCGGGTAAAGGGACCTGCCCTCTGCCAACCACAACAGGGGAGAAATCAATCACATAGAGCATTTAAAATCCGCTCACAACAGGCGCCTACCCACTTACATCTTCTAACCATCCCTTAATTATTCTGACGACTGGACAGGGAACGCAAGGGTAAGCAACTTCGGGATGCGTGATAAATACTAATTCCATGGGGTGGAAACAGGAATTCAAAGGTGAGCTCCTCTAACGAGTGTGAAGTTGCCAAGGCGACCTGACTCTCTGGGACCACGCAGGTATAACCAAGATGCTAGGAGGACCACAGAGAGTTAGCTGTTCCTGAAAGGTAAGGAACATAAGGTCATCACTCCGGGTCCAGTGTCACCATTTCCATTCTCTACTGAAGCAAAGTTTCCGAGAGATTTCGGTAGATGGCCAGGAAAACAGCCCAGTGTGGGACACGCTGACGTGCCTACGTGTGTCTCTCTGAAATGCCCCGGGTGCATCTGGACAACAGTGGAACAAACAAGGAGAAGTGCTGGATTTGAAGATTATAATCAGAATAATAATCAAAGGAAACTTGACAAAGCCACACCAAGCCCCCTGAAAGCCACCTCCTCTCAGCCAGAGACAGGAAAACAGAACAGTGGTTTCCAGTGACTTCCTCAGGACTGCATTACAGGAGTCGACAGGCTGTACCTCCCTCTCTGACCAAGAGCAGCCCGCATGGACAGAGGCAGCCCTGTTCAAAGAAGATGCCTTAGGGTTTGCAGCAAGAAACACGGCAGGGTCTGCAGAGAACCTCACAGCCCGCTGGATTCAAATAGGACCTACACTGACTTCTCTTCCCATAGAACATTCTAGAACGCATCGTGTACATGGCCCCGGTCCCTCACCTGCTCACCTCCCTCCCCTTCTTTCCAGCCACCCTCTTTCCCTTCTTGTAAGTTAGGAGTCCAACCCACCTTAACCGTGATGGGTAGTCAACTTCCTGAGGGTAGATCATCAAGGGGATCACGCGAGCAAAGAGGGACTGGAAAGGCAAAGGATCCCCAAAAAGGCCCACCTCCCTGGCCAAAGGAGACCAAACTCATTACAAATCCTTTCCCTACATCTTGCAGCAAAGAAGGATACTATCCCATTTTTATTTTCAAACGTAAGTGGGAGGGTGTGCTGAGATCTGCTTAAAGAGGATGTGGAAATCACCTCTAAGTCTCTATGTGCCCCAGAAAGTTCTCTATGCAAACACCCCAAACAGTCAGAACTCTACGCCTCCCCAGGTGCCTCGGCCCCGAGAGTAATTAAGTGGGAGCAGGGTCAGGGGCCTGGAGAACCGGCCCTCAGCTAACCTGTTTCTATGCAGTTCCTTCCATCTCAGAGTGGCCTCTGGGTTGCTGCCTCTGCATCTCACCCTGCAGCTGTCGCCTCCTCACGTCTCGGGAATCCTGCTGCTCCCAGCCCAGCACACTGCCTCCAGGAAGCCCGCCCTGCCTGCACCTACGCTGGAGCTGCTTCCCCGCCGGTCACCCCGCTCCAGTCCATTCGACACCAGCCTCTCTAAAGTAGCTGAGATTGGTAACTGGTGCCCACTGCTCCCACGTGCGGGGATGACAGGGCCCAGTGACCGCTCCAGCTTGCCCCGAGGCTGACCACGGCCCACACACCACACCACAGTCCGGCCACTCTGAACGGCCTGCACTTCCCCAGCGGGACTAGCTGGGGTCTCCTCCAGGGCCCCTCCTCTTCTAATTCTTAGCCAGTCCTTACACGCAACCGGGGGACCACTCCTCTAGCCAGAACCCAGAACCCCCAAATCCCGGATGTGTGTCTCCCCTGGGTGTCCATCACCACACCAGCCTGCCCCCTCCTCACAGCACCCACAGGCTCCTAAGGACAGGCCTGGCCCAGGTCACCGCCTGCCACCAGCCCCCAGCCTGCCAGGCAAAGATTCTTTTCCCTGTGTCCCTAGGTCTTCGGAGCTCACGGGCACCTCCTCCCTCTGCCGTCCTGGGACGGGGCCGAGTGGGCCTTCACCTTCTCCTTCCTATCTACCACTCGAAACAATTGCGTTTTCTCTTTTTTTTAGTTTCTATTGGGGTGCAGTTGATTTACAAGGTTGCGCTGAAGCAGTTATGGAGGGTTTCATTGCTTTGAACCTTCACGGAAGTTTTCCATCTCTTCTCACTCTCCATCTCCAGAGAGGGGTGTCTGCCAAGGACATCGCATCTCCCCCCAGGACCCCCACTCACCAGGTGACTCCTGTTTGGACCACACCTGCCTGGAACCGGCTGCCCCAGCCACGTGTGCCCGGCCTAGTGTGCCCGGTCCGGGGGAGCCGTGTGGATTCTCCCCCTCGAGAAACTGAGTTGAGAGCCCCAGGCACCGCGCGGAGAACGGGTTCACGGGGTGGCGGGGGAGGCTCTGGGGGGCATTTCCAGACCCTGGCGGTCGAGGGCCCCGAGGAGCTGCCCCACGCCCTGAGGCTGGTCAACCTCCTCCTGGCTCTGGAGACGCCTCAGGAAAGAAACACCAGGTTTCCCCACCTCGGCACTGTTATCAGACATTGCGTGCGGCTGTCCAGTGCGCTGTGGGATGTTTACCAACATTCCTGGCCCCCAGGCACTAGATGTCACTAGCATCCCCACCCCAGCCAAGATGAGACACTGGCAATGTCCCCTGGGGGCAAAGTCATCCCCACCTGAGAACCACTGGTTTAAACTGCCATGAAGTGGCTACGGGGCAAGGTTGTGTTTCCTCAACTGTGAAATGAGGGGAATACCTGAGTCACTGTGCTGCACGCCTGCACCGAACACAACATTGTACATCAACTATATTTCAATAAAAAATTTTAAAAATACTGATCTATTTTATCCTATAAATAATCAATAAATAGATAAATGAATAAATAATAACATGAGGGGAAAAGTCCCACCTTGCAGGCACCTCTGTCCAGGTGCTCTCATTACAGAGCAGGGTTGAAGTGGGATGGTATTTGGGGACAAGACGGCGTCTACGCAGCTGATCACTCGAGAGGACGGGGAGAACCGCAGGGAACGCACAGGGGTTAACACTGTGGTTTGAACTGAGATTCTCTCCTGGAAGTTATTTAAAGCCCACAAAAGAAACTGCATACCTTCAGCCCTCGGTTCAAGGTCGCAGCCCACTGGCGTCTCTTTAGACACCAAAAAATTCATGAGGTTTCAGTCAATACCTGGCTCATTGACCTCCATTTCTGCGTCAAGTGCTCGGAAGACGAGCCGGGTCAAGAGAACCAGAAGACAAACTGCAGAGAGGGACAAAGTGTTTGCCAAAGACACATCTGGCAAAGGTTTTGTATCCAAGATATGCCAAGAAGTCCTAACATTCAACTAAAAGAAATCAAACTTGATTAGAAAATGGGCCAAAGATCTGAACAGACACTTCACCAAAGAAGAGGCACAGATGACACATGAGCCTAGAAAAAGACACTCCACGTCGTAAGTCATTAGGGAATGAGAAGCAAAAACTGCTCTAAAAAATATATTTACCAAAAAAAAAAAAAAAGCTATGGACATCAAGGGGGAAAGGGTGGGGGGATGAACTGGGAGATTGGGATTGACATATATACACTAATATGTATAAAATAGATAACTAACAAGAACCTGCTGTAAAAAAAATAAATTAAATTAAATCAAATTCAAAAAAACTAAAAAGGCTTCCCTGGTGGCGCAGTGCTTGACAGTCCGCCTGTCGATGCAGGGGACGCGGGTTCGTGCCCCGGTCCGGGAAGATCCCACATGCCTCGGAGCGGCTGGGCCCGTGAGCCATGGCCGCTGAGCCTGCGCGTCCCACAACAGTGAGAGGCCCGCGTACCACAAAAACAAAAACAAAAAAGAGCGATCAGGGAACAGGAACGTCCTTAATGCTTGCTTTCCTCGGAAAAGCAGGAGGGGCAGAGCCTCCAGGCTCGGCTGTGGCAGGTTTGGCGCTGTGCAGCCCGGTGCCGGTCACTGGTGTCTGGGCAGAGGGCGGAGGCCAAGGGCAGGCAGGGGCCTCTCATACAAATGGGTGGAGTGGACCCCATCCCGCCCCTCCATCCAGGGCCTCCCCGTCCCAGAGCTGGCCGCCCGCCTCTAAGGACTTCACACAGCAGCTGGGGCATCCGTCCCTGGGGCGGCCCCTCGCCCCCCTCCTGGCCCGCTGGACCTGTGGGGCTGTCACCCGTGGCCACCAGGGGGCCCTCGTGGGGAGTTTTCCTCTGCGCCTGCTCCGTGCAGCTCCAGTAAAACCGAACCACTTTAACGAGCGGCTCTTAACAGTCCCCAGGCCTCCTAAGGGCAGCGCTGGGGTTTTTCAAGTGTTCCTTGCCACTTTTCCCAACACCCCACAGTTCGTCACAGTTCCGTTTTCTAAACCGGGCCGACACATGACACGACTTGGTTCCCTACCATAGGACATCAGCATTAGTCCACGGGCACTTCCTGCATGGGTTCCTCCAAACCTCAGGACACATTTCCTAACATGACCTCCCCTGGAAGGTGACAGGACATTCACCCCAACGCGTCCCTCCGTGCCTCTCACAGCCACAAGTTCTGCCGACCCGGGAGGGGGCGAATGCCCCCGGTGCCCCCAGATCTCTAACTTCTCGGCAATGCTGACCTCATCCCAGCATCCTCCCCCGACCCCCACCCACGCTCCTGAGTTCACCGTGGACTTTCTAACAAAAAGGAAACGAAACCCACTGCGCAGCTGGCAGCGCCCGGCACACCTCGAAGCCTCCTCATCTGATGGGTCCCTGGCAGGCAAATGAGCGCCTCCCCACAGGGGCCCGAGCTGGGCCAGGAACTGCTCCAGCTGTGAACCACATGAATGGCAGGGAGGGCAGGTTGCCAAGGCAACGGGCCCGCAGGGATACTGGCAATTCTCAATCACTGAGGACCTCATTCTCCAGCCTTCACACCTCGGCCTCCCGCTCCTGACTCCTTCCCCACTCCCCACAAGACCAGACAGAAGCCACTGAGCCCTTCCAAGGCCAGTTCCCCCTGAACTCCTGCGTGTGAGCCCAATTCGTGTTTGTGACCTTCTGTTTGTATGGGGGGATCCCTGAGGGTGCCAGGCACCCCAATCTTGAGAAACGAGGCAGGGGACCCAGCTAACTCACACACCAAAGCAACAACAGCTGGGACTTCCCTGGCGGTCCAGTGGTTAGGGCTCGGGGCTCTCACTAGCGAGGGCGCTGTACTATGCAAGCATCTCTCTCCTGCTGTTTCTGTGCCTATTTTATTCATCACAGGATGACTCTGACTATTGTGATTCGATTTTCTAGGCCCTCGATTTTCTAGGCGCTGGCTAGCTCATGAAGGCAAGCGCAAGCACGTCGCTTTGGAGCTTGGGGCCGGTCCATGAGTTCAGGAATGTGCTCTTCGTATTTCAAGAGCACATTAAATGTCACCTATAAAAAGCTGTCATCTCCGGGACATTCTGATGGCTTGCTATTCTGTGAGAGATTGCTTTCCTGGTTGCTTCAGGTCTCAACCCAAACACCACCTGCTTTGAGGCCTTCCGTGGGCATCCGTGTGATTGCACGGTTACATCTTCCTCCTAGCACATATTATTACAGCATGATTGGTCTGTTTTATTTATTTATTACGACTGATTCCCTGTTCCATGAAAGCGAGGGCCTTATCTATCTTTTCCTCCTAGGGTCTCACAGCAGGCAATGAATGAACTGGAAAGAGTATGACATTTGTGTTTATAATTGTCGTAAGGTGTAAAGAGGAACTGAAATGACTTTGGTGAGGGTGACGAGGACTGCAAGTGAGACCGCAGGTCAGAGGCAGCTGGAATGATCGAGGGAAGGGTGAAGGCCATTTACCGTCTTTTCAGAGGTGTGACTTGAAAGAGATTAACACAAGCCAGTTTGGATCCTAGACGTCAGGTTTCGGAGAGGAGGGGCTCATTTGCTTGGAACAACTTGTTGACTGAAAAAACTGCACAACCTGCAAGTTGAGAATTATGTTTTATTCGGTGGACAAAACTGAGGACTTAAGCCCGGGACACAGCATCTCAGATAGCTCTGAGGGACCGCTCTAAAGAGGCAAAGGAGGAACCAGGATATGTAGAAGGTTTTCGCAACAAAGACCAGGTAATCGGAGCATCAAAAGATTATGGTTAATTAAAGAAAACCAGATATCTCAAGGAATTTAGCACTTTGTGTATGGGAAGATGCAAGGGTCTGGGCTCACTGAAATCATTCCTTTGATATGCACTCAGCTACCTGGGGCCAGCATCCTGTGCTCTCATCCTGAGTCCCCTCGGGTGCGTCGATGCGGGGGGGGGGGGGGGGGGGGGCGAGGGGGGGCGCTGCAGTGCATGAGGGCTTGGCAGTTCTTGTTTCCACCCTGAATTTCCTCAGGGCTCACCTTCCGGGATGGTTGTAGGGGCTCAAAGGCTGCAACATCCTTTGTTTACCGATATGGCAGGCAACATTTTTTCACTGATAAACTAAAGGTGAAAGGCCCTGCCCTCATGGAACTGAATCATCTAATTTGGTAACAGCATCCCTGGTGGGAAATGCATAGGCACCCCTCCCCCCAAACACACACACACACACACACACATATCCCTGGGCGGAAAGTGTGTGGGAGTACGCACATCCCTAGAGGTAAAGCAACACGGGTATCCCTAGGAATACACACCTCAATGGGAGAAATTAATACGGGGACACGTGTGCCTCCCAAGTATGTCCTTGGGGTACACACGTCCCTGGGGGGTACACTCATCCTCCAGGTACAGGAAGACTTTCTAAAGCACAGGTCAGGCTCAGGTGGTTCCAGGCAGCGGTCCCCAAACGTTTTGGCACCAGTGACCGGTTTCGTGGAAGACAATTTTTCCGCGGACGCGGGGAGGGGGAAGGGATGGTTCACACGCTAATGCAAGCGACGGGGAGAGGCTGATCAAGTGCCGCCGCCCGGACGGACCGAGGGCTCACTCTGCCTTTTGTTCTCCACGTTTGAGCCCTGGGCCCAGGCCCAGTTCCTAACAGGCCGGGGACCGGTACCAGTCCGCGGCCCGGGTGTTGGGGACCCATGGTTTAAGGAACTCACTGCACACCCCTGACTCCGGATCCTCTCTTGTCTAATGTCCCGCCTGAGGCCAGCTCCCACCAGCCTGTTCACAGCCACCGCAGTATAGCAGTATAACTCACCCTCTTACCCACAGGGAATCTGGCCCAGGGGAGGAACCTCTGGGCCAGAACAAAGGAAAAATTCAGTAATGCGGCCCTGGGAGAGGCCCAGGAAACAGCCGGATTTAAAGACACAATCTAGAGGCCGGAAGTCGCATCCCTCACAACTCTAAGAAAACTTTTAAAAGGTAAGACGCGGTAGGAAGTTTTTGAGAATCATTTTCGTGGACACGTGGAGTCAAAAATGGAGGGGACTCCGTAGTCCTTGCCGGTGGGCCTCGCAGCCTCCGGCCTGCCCGCTCGGCATCCCTTTCCTTTCTCCCCTCCCCGGGGCTGGGGCCGCATCCCGGGCAGAGCACTGCACCACGAACACCAGCGGGCCCCGGGCCTTGCCCGCTCAGCACTGGTGCCCAATAAATGCTCCTCGAGTGAGTGGCCACAAGGGCTGAACGAGCTGGGCGGGGAAGGGGGCTCAAGAAACGGCGGCTCAGGCGGCGGTGGGCACGGGCCTGTCCTCCGCGAACCGGGGACTCGCCCCACATTTGCTCAACATCCTGCCCTCAGCAGGAGCTGACGATGCGCGTTTAGATGGCGCCAGGAGCCCCAAAGGGGCTCGACGAGCCGCCGGGGAAGGGAGGTGGCCAGGCTCGCGGCTGGTTCCCGGCCGGCGTTTAAAGGTCTCGGAGGAGGAACGAGCGAGGGTCATGGGCTGTCCCGAAGGCCACGGCTGCGCGCTGCGCGGGCCGGGCGGGTCTCGGGCCGCGTGGTCCCGGCTGCCACTCAGTCGGGTCCCGGCGGGACTCGGGGCGGCATGCGCGCGGGCGCGGGCGCGGTCGGCCACCCGCCTGGGTCCGCGGGGCGGGGCGCGGCGCGTGCGCGGCAGGAGGCCTGCGGCCGGCGCACTCACCCTCCTTGGCCTTCTTCTTCCTCGCCAGCGTGCCGCCCAGCTTGCCCAGGAACGACTCGTCTTTCTTCATCCTGTGGGGCCGCAGGGCGGGCGAGCGCAGCGGCGCGGAGGACATGGGGCGCGCGGGGACCCCGGCAGCCGGGCGTGGGCGCAGCGCGTGTGGGAGCCGCCCTGGTCGCCGCCGCCGCTCGCCCCGGGGAGTGGCCGGGAGGGCGCGGCCCCAGCGCCGGCCCCCGCCCCCCGCCCGCCCCTGGCCCTGCGGAGCCCGCCGCCAGAGGTCTGCGCCGTTTCGGGCTCTGCGGTCACCGCTTCCAGCCCGCGGGCCATCGGCCGTTCCCACGGTGCGCGTCACACTCACTCTCAGAGTGAAGCGGTGGTTCCGCTCCCCAGTGCCGCCGCCGGGACGGACCGAGGGCTCACTCTGCCTCCTTTTGTTCTACACGTTTGAGCCCTGGGCTCAGCCGGCTCTGGTGACCGTACCCGGGCCCCACGGGGCAGCGAGGCAGCCAGGGCCACCACCTCTGCGCAGCCGATGTGCATCAGATAAGCGCCCAGATAGGTCATTTCACTTGCTGAGCTTTTAGCCACAGCCAGGCTTGGGGCTGAGGGAACACTTGTGACCTATCCCCGCCCTCTAGAAGCCTGCAGTATGGTGGGCAATACCCGCACATAGTACCCTGTCCTAGGGGAGCTCAGGACGTTTCCCTAAGAGTGATGTGGAGACACAGGAAAGAGCCCTGCTATGGAATCAGGGGTAGGTGTTCAGGCCGAGGGAAAAGCAGGACCAGAGGGGACAGTGTGGGAGCTCCAGGGAGGAGAGAGACAAGAGGACAAGGCAGGCCCTGTAAGGGCTGGAAGGCGGGGAAGGGGTTTAAGGTGGAGGTGATGTGGTGGATCCGGGCTCTACGAAGTGGACTCTGGGTGACGTGTGCCCGTGGGCAGGATAGGAGTAAAGCCAGAGGCAGGGAGACCAGTTCCGAGGTCCCGGTGACTTAGGAGGGACGTGAACGGTTTCTGGAGACGCTCATAGGTGGAACGAGCCCCAGGCTTGGCCTGGGAAGAGTTAAGGCTGTTTCCCGCTGGGCCCAGCAGGCCGGGTGGGGTCCTTCACCAGCAGATAAGGACTATCAGAGGAGGTCAGCTGGGGAGGAGCCAGGGAGTCTAGGTCCACATGTGTGGTTAACAGGGTTTTCCACCTCCCTTGGGCTGGCTCATTGCCCCACAGCACTCTGTAACTCCTCCAGTTCCCATCAGCAAAGGTTTCTGTTGGCCGAGCGGTGCCAGGGCTGTCCTCCTGCAGGGATGCACTGACCACAGGGGCAGAGCCTTGCCCTCCAGGAGCTGGTGATCCAGGGGAACGTGCACGCCCTGAAGTTAGGAACCCAGCAAGATGGGAGGGGAGCAGGAGAAGGAGAAGGTGCGGGAGATGAAGGGACACAGATGCCCTTATTCTCTTGAGGGAGAAGATTCAGGACGGAAGGGGAGAATGCCAGGGAGGACGCAGGCACCTGGGAGATGGGAGGGAAGCCAGGGATGCAGGCTGCCCCGTGTGACTAGGTGAGCAGGTGAGGCCATGAGATCAGTGAGCCCACACAAGGAACCCTGAGCCACTGAAGGGGTCTTAGCAGAGGGTTGATGCAGAGGATGGTTGACGCAAAACCCCCAGCCAGAGACCAATTCGGAAGCTACTAAAACGGGCGAGGCCAGAGTTGCCCGTGGCAGAGGGAAGGAAGAGATAAGAAGGAACTTTCAGGGACTTCCCTGGTGGCCCAAGGATTAAGACTCTGTGCTTCCACTGCGGGAAGTGCGGGTTCAATCCCTGGTGGGGGAACTAAGATTCCTCATGCATGCTGCTCGGTGCAGCCGAAAAAAAAAAGAAACAAAAACAAAAACAATGAACTTTCAGGGCTTGCAGACCACAACATGTGGGGAATAATTGGGGGCTGGGTTTAGGGACAGTGAAGGGTCAGAGGGCTCTGAGGCTTCTCACCAGCATGGCCTGATTTGGGATGTCACTAACCACTCTGGGAAAAACACAGAAAGATGGTGAACGTGGTTATTGAGATCCTGATGGGGTCATGACGCAGGGCTACACTGCTCTGAATGCCGAGGGAATGTCATCTAGGGCAGGGGGGTCTCTGGCCCTTTGGAGAATCTGATGCATGGTACAGACTGTCTTCTCTGGAGAAATACACGCAAGAGATGCTGCACAGTGTTTCCGAGGGCCTGCAGCCATCCCGCCCTCACAGCCACAGACCCCAGCGGGAGAGCCTGCAATCGGGACAGGAGCGGAAAAGAAACCTTGGGAAAGAAAATGGGAAAGAGCTGAGCTCCTGGGCGCAGTCCTGGGCATGTGGTGAGTGCCCAGTCAATAACTAATTGTTTAGATATTTCATCAGTGGGTCTGCTTTCCCAGTGGATACACAGAATTTACTATTTCCATTCGGTCACTGCTAATTTGAACACCGCAAAGGCAGGGATCCTACTTCAAAAGATGCCGTTACACCACGAGAGAATCTCTCTAGAAGATACTTAAGTCCTGACGACGGCCCAGTTTGTAAGAGAAACTGACCCGGCTCTTACATGACAGTAGGGTTCTGGAATCTTGTAGACATCACGCGTATAGAAACATAATCATATTTTCAATGCAAGCGTGGTACGTATTGCTGAGAGGTCCGTGCAAAGCAGTGATCTCTCGATAAAGTTCATAGTCATTCCCTTGCCCGAGGTGAAGGATGGCCCTTGCAGCCTCAGACAAAAACGCTGCGCTCATGGCCTCTGTGTCCCGTGCACCTGTTGGACTGGAGAATACTTTGATTTCTTATCAAATGCAGCTTGGAAGCTTTTTTAAAAATTATTGTGTTGGTTGTGATGGGTTTTTTTGACTCGTGTGCACTGCAGATGACAATCAGGAAGTGCTTTGGATGAATTTGGGGTTTTTTTCAGGGTTAGAGGCTGGAGGGACCATGATCTACACCCCAGAGACTTTCCCTCGCTCCTGGCCTGGCTCCTGGGGACTTTACACAGCATTCTCTCTCGAGCAACTTTCCAAATTGCTTTCAGAGCAGCAAACGTCTATATTCACTTGAAGGTCAGAAAGTGCTGGCTGTTAATAAGAAAGAATTTAATGAGAAGCAGAAATATGATCTTAGCTCCTGTCCCCACCTACTCGGGCTTCCACTTCTTAGCATGCCGCCTACGTATAGCCCCGCCTACGTATAGCCCGCGCCATGGCTCTGCATGCATTTTACATTTGGAGAATAATTATGAAAATCAGATTACAGGCAGCTGCCCTCGTTACAGAAAACCATTTGATTTGCTTTTGAACTGTGGCTTCCAAAGGGTCCAGTTTTTTATCACCTTAATTAAGAATAAGGAACAAGCATTCTACGAGCACCTGCTGATTCCAGGCCCTGGGCGGGGCGCTGCACCGGGTGGTCTCAGGCAGCCTCAGTTCCAGGTTCTCTTGCCATTCTTTCCATCTTCCCTGCAGATGGACAGGCACTGGGCACCACAGGAAGATATAATTTGTCCTAACACTTCAGCTGAGGCAAACCAAGCAACCTTAAAGGTAATGAGACAGGAGAATGGATAAGCCTGTGGGTATATGCATACAATGGAATTCTAGCGAGCAATCAAAAAAGAGCAATGGCGCGACGTATCTCAAAAACGGACGTATCTCAAAAACGGACGTATCTCAAAAACGGACGTATCTCAAAAACGCGTTCAGCAAAAGCAGCCAAGTGCGGGACTTCCCTGGTGGCACAGTGGTTAAGAATCTGCCTGCCAACGCAGGGGACACGGGTTCGAGCTCTGGTCCGGGAAGATCCCACATGCTGCGGATCAACTAAGCCCATGCGCCACAACTGCTGAGCCTGCGTGCCACAACTACTGAAGCCTGCGCGCCTAGAGCCTGTGCTCCACAACAAGAGAAGCCACCGCAACGAGGAGACTGCGCACCGCAACAAAGAGTAGCCCCCGCTCGCCGCAACTAGAGAAAGCCCGTGTGCGGCAACGAAGACCCAACGCCGTCAAAAATAAATTAATAATAATAAAGAAAAAGCAGCCCAAGTGCAAGGGTACATCCTGGGGGAATCCACTTATTTGAAGTTCAACAGCAGGTGGCCTCTTTTCTACGTTGAGAGTGGTCACCTTCAGGGGGAGAGGGTCTTGCCTGGATATGGGCACCAGGAAACACTGGGTGATGCACATGGGCCGCAGGCTGGGGGGGGTCACACGGTTTATACCTAAGTAAAAAGCCAACACCTGGTACACCGGAGCGCTGTGCCTTTCACCGTGTATCAATTATACCTCCATAAAGACTTGGGGAAAAGAAAATAAATGATACCCCTGAGCAGGATCATTTGAGCTCTCTACCTTACCTGCATTTGGGTTTCATTCCTTATCGAAGTGTCTCCTGTGATAATACAGCAGCTCAGGAAGCATTTAAAGGGAGCTTTATATAAAAGCTGCGTGCCTTCCCTCATTTTGCTTCCGTGTAACTAAAAAGAAGAGATATCTTTTCCAAAAACGAAAAACAGCCTTTAGCTCTTTGGGAGAGAAAAGGGAGCTCATACGAGGAAGGATCGAGACTGTGAACTGTTTCCTCGTGTTGTTCATTTTCAAACCTCCTAGCAATTTCAGGAGAGTTGGAAGTGTGTAGGGAAGTGATGGAAATACTTAATTGATTCAGTGATGGAGAAAATGCCTTATTTCCCCCAGGTTACGCTTCTGATGCAATCTTCCTGCCCTTTGGGGCAGCATTTTCAAGCGTGCTGTCATCATAGTATCCGAAGCAGTCTTTTGAATGGCGTGATTCAATCACTTTGCTAATTTGGTGACCTGGCAAGAGAGGAACCTGTGATTTTCACTTTAAATGCTAAGAGCATAAAAGATGACCATACTTGCCTGGAATCTTAAAACTGTGGTGGTAACACTTTTTTCTGAACCACATGTGAGCGAAACGCAAATCCCTGACTGCCTTTCACTCAAGTGATTTCGGAAACGTCAGCAAACTTTGAGACAAGGGAAGTTGGATTTTCATTATTGGCAAATTCTCTAGAGTTTTCTTTTTGCATAGTAGGCAAATTAAACTATGCATACACTTTGTTCTCGTAAATATTTTAGAGATGAGGAATGAATGAAAGATTGGCACCAACTTATTCGTTCCTAGTCTTCCACGGAGGAGAAATTGGTAAAGCCCCCTAAAAGATTATGCCCCCTTCAAAAGAAGACTGACCCCTAGCTTTCAGAGAGCAAGTTCCTTGAAAAATGCCAGGACCTCTTATGTGGGTGGGAGAACAAAGGCCAGGCCTATCAGACATTCACACCATAGTCTAAATTTCTTTCACCATTCACTTGCCATATGTATCTATCACCTGCCTGCAAAGTAAAAGGCTTTGCTTTCCTCCTCCCACCTAACTGGGCGCAGTAAGGGAATGAGAGCTGTGCTTTGGAGGGAGGGGAAAACGATGACGGGTGGGGGCACTTTGGGGCGGTGAGCTCGCTGCTGGGTGGAGCAGCAGACTCGGCCACCACCGCACGTTGTGAGAACATCACTAGGGCTGGGGAAGACAGCGGGCCAGGGCAGGGGTCTGTAAGGGGTCAGACAGGAAATATTTTCCACTTCTCGGACCATACAGCCTGTTGCAACTACTCAACTTTTCTGTCGTAATCTGAAAGCAGCCGTAGACAATATATAAGCAAATGAGTGGCTACGTTCCAATGTAAGTGCACTCTGCACTCAGAACTTTGGATTTCATATCATTTTCACCTGTCACAAAATATTCTTCTTTTGATTTTTTTTTTCAAAACAGTTGAGACGTAAACCCATTCTTAGCTCACAGGCCGCACAAAAACAGGCCGGATTTGGAAGCAGAAGGTACCCAAACTGCATTTCACTTACTGCATATTTTCGCCTGAAAGTCCTAATAATGGTAACGACGATGTGCCGCTAAAAATCAATGTTTAAAAGGTGCCAGGGATTCAGAGCCTGTTGTTCTGAACTCCAAGGGAGTATACAAAGTCTTCCCTTGCATTAGAAATGCATTATTGGGCTGCCCTGGTGGCGCAGTGGTTAAGAATCCGCCTGCCAATGCAGGGGACATGGGTTCGAGCCCTGGGCCAGGAAGATCCCACATGCCGCGGAGCAACGAAGCCCGTGCGCCACAACTACTGAGCCTGCGCTCTAGAGCCCACGAGCAACAACTACCGAGCCTGCGTGCCACAACTACTGAAGCCCGCGCACCTAGAGCATGTGCTCCGCAGCAAGAGAAGCCACCGCAATGAGAAGCCTGCGCACCGCAATGAAGAGTAACCCCCACTCGCTCCAACTAGAGAAAGCCCACACGCAGCAACAAAAAAACCTAACACAGCCAAAATTTTTAAAAATTAAAAAAAAAAAGAAATGCATTATTAATACAACCCTTCCAAAGTGGATCAGTAACAGTTCCACTTCTGTCATTTATTCTATAAGACTCTTCACACTGTTCTACGAAGGTAGGAGTATATTGCAATATGGCTTGTCTTTTTTGGAAAATGGGAACCACCTAAACGTGCATCTCTGATTATATATGTCAAAGCAGAGTCCAGCAGCACCAGGAAATATTACGTGGAGCAGGGCGGGGCTGTCTGACTGGTGTGCAACGCCACCCATGATGTGGGGTTAAACGGAAAAGCAAGTTGTGCTTCTACTTCATACGTTTACATCCTCACTCATTCCACACACACTGAGCGTCAAGGTAGGTTCTGGGCGTGATTCCGGGCCTAGGACACACCATGCACAAACCCAAGAAGGGCTGCCCCGTGGAACTTACATTCTCATAGCAGGAAAATTAAATTAGCCATTTTGAAAACCCATGTACAAGAGAAAGACAAATATCATATGATATAGCTTATATGTGGAATCTAAAAACAAATGATACAAATGAACTTATTTACAAAAGAGAAGACTCACAGACATAGAAAACAAACTTAAGGTTACCAAAGGGGAAGGAAGGGGGATAAATTAGGAGTTGGGATGAACGTATACACACTACCGTATAGAAAATAGATAACCTACAGGGACCTACTGTATAGCACAGGGAACTATACTCAGTATCTTATAATAACCTATAATGGAAAAGAATCTAAAAAAGAATATATATATATATATATATGTGTGTGTGTGTAACTGAATCACTTTACTGTACATCTGAAACCAACACAACATTGTAAATCAACTGTATTTCAATAAAATATTTTTAAAAAGGAAGTTTTCAAAAACAAATAACCCATGTACATACATGTGTACATGTTACATATATGCGTTATACATACGTACATTTTACACATACATAGACCTTTATGGAAGTCCAACTTTCAATCCTCGCTTTGTCAAGGGGCAACGGCTGGTTTGAACTCTGCCTTTCTATCTGGCAGGACAAACAGTAACAAATGGAGGCTGACGCAGAGTGAATAGAATTGATTTCAGGACTAATCAGAATGCATTTTGATTGAGACAGTGGATACTCAGACAGGAAGCACGTGATCGTCAGTGAAAAGCGCAGTCTCGTGCATAAGTGAGACAAATTTTCATTTGTTCAGGTTCACGACTCGTACATTAAAATATGTTCCGTGACTATCCACCTAGCACACCTACTGGAGTTCATCGCGAACAGAGACCCGAAGACTGAGCAGCTGTAAGCAAATTATCCTCTGGAATCAGGAGAGTATTAAACCGTAAAACTCAACTCTGTATGATAATTTATCTTAAGACTGTCCAAATTTCAAATTTGCAAGGAAATCAGAAAATGCAAGGCTTGACAAGGCTATTTGATCATCAGTGCTATTTATTTATTATGAAGAACTACTAAAATATGGAGCTGATTGTCCTTTTTCAGAAGCACCGTGGCGGCAGCAGCCTAGGCCCTTGCCCTCCGGATGCCCGACCGTGCAGCTCTACCTGTATACAATTTTCAAAGGGTTATAAAGGACTGCAATTAAAAACGCTTTTCTACAACTAAATGCTGTAGTTTTCTTGTAATCTGAAAGAAAAATGCAAAATGAGTCTTTTTTCCCTAGATGCATTATGCCTTCCACGTGGTAAATATTCAGTAAATATTTCCTGAATCAGAAAAGCCTGTCTCTAAAGGTAGAAACAACCTAATGTCCATCACAGATGAAGGGATAGACAATACGTGGTCTAACCGTACATATATGCATGAGATCCTGACCCACGCAACAACGTGGATGCAGCTTGAGGACATTATGCTCCGTGAAATAAGCCAGACACAAAAGGACAAATTCCGCATGATTCCATGCACATGAGACACCGAAAGGAGTCACGTTCGTAGAGACAGAAGGTAGATGGTGGTCATCAGGGGCTGGGGGGAGGGGAGACTGGGCAGCTAGTTTCACCGGGACGGAGTTTCAGCTTTGCAAGATGAAAAGAATTCTGCAGACGTTGGGTAGTGATGGCTGTACGACGATGTGACTGAACTTAATGCCACCGAGCTGTACATTTTAAATGGTTGAAATAGTGACTTTTATCTTAGGTATATTTTACCACCATTTTTTTTTTTTTTTTTTTGCGGTACACGGGCCTCTCACTGTTGTGGCCTCTCCCGTTGCGGAGCACAGGCTCCGGACGCGCAGGCTCAGCGGCCATGGCTCACGGGCCCAGACGCTCCGCGGCATGTGGGATCTTCCCGGACCGGGGCACGAACCCGTGTCCCCTGCGTGGGCAGGCGGACTCTCAACCACTGCGCCACCAGGGAAGCCCTACCACCATTTTTTAAGCCTGTGTCTAAGACCCAAAGTAAATCAGGCCCTGAAAGTAAAGGTAATGTACTAAACTGAAAAGGGCTGCCTTGGGGTGTGGGAAAAGGCAAGGACTTTCCGAGGGAGGAGAAGTAACAGGAAAGAGAGATGGATGAATAAGCCAACCAGCCGAAGCCGGAAGAACAGAGAATAAATAGTCCCCTAGAGGCAGAAGAGGGTTAACCAGAGGGCCAGCGCTGGGGAAAGAGAGAGTGAAAGATTGCTGCACCAGCAGCCTGGATGCGAGGGTGGGGATGGGGGAGAAACGCACATAAACCCCGGCCTCCAGTGTGGGGCGCACGGCCCCGCAAGAAGGCCCCCAGCTGAACTGCAGAGTGAGCGCAGGAGGGAATCACCAGCTTCCCAGAAGGGGCTGCAGATGGTCCTGGCCCTCCCCATCCTCTGTGGCATTCCAGCCTCCAGCTTCCCAGAGCTCCTCGCTGACCCCATCACGGCCCTTCCCCCACAGACAGGCAGCGTCGCCTCTGCCCCTGGACCCCACACAGAGCCTCACACACACTCAGAGCTCAATCTGTGTTTGATGGATGGATGGACGGATGGATGATGGATGGATGGATGAATAGAAGGACGGATGGATGGATGGATGGATGGGTGGATGGATGGATGGATGGATGAATAGAAGGACGGATGGATGGATGGATGGATGGGTGGATGGATGGATGGATGGATGGATGGACGGATGGATGGATGAATAGAAGGATGGATGGATGGATGGATGAATAGAAGGATGGATGGATGGACAGATGGATGGACGAATAGAAGGATGGATGGATGGATGGATGGATGGCAAACGATTGATGACAGGAGGTTGGTGGTAGCTGTTGCAGGAGATTACTCCTGCCACTTGGGACTACTGTGATGTTTGCATCCAAGCAGAAAAGGTTTTATCCATGGATGCAAATTATTTATGGCTCCTTCAAACACTCAGCCCCGGCGACAGATTTGGTGATGAGGAAATGGAGAGGGTAAGGTGTGACATGGAAATGCAAGGAAATATTAGGAAGCAAAGCTTTACTGTCACTTGCTTTCCGGCTGCCTGTTCAGGCAGGAAACGGGGGGGCCCTGACAAAGCCTGTGCTGGTGGAAGACTTGGGGTCTAGTGTTTGAGGAGGGGCCAGAAAGGCTCAAACTGCATTGACTCCAAACCTCCCAGGAGCTTCTCAATCATTAACGCACACCAGTCGCCTGGGGACCGTGAGAAACTGTAGGTCCTGGAGGAGAAGGGCTGGACCGGGCCTGAAACTCTGCATTTCTAATGCACCCCATGCCTCTGGCTTTTTAGTTCCTGTGTCACACTCTGAGTGGCAAGGCTATACCATACTCTTTTATTAAAGGGTCACCGTGGGCTTCTGGGATAAGACAGCTGCCCGCCAGAGACAACACTTGTTTTTGAAATTTCGAAGTGTATGATGCTAAGAAGACTCCCCTTTAAAGCATCAGCTGTATTAAAAAGACGCACAGCACCAGTCCTACCATGAAAAGAGCACAGTGGGAACCCAAGAGACCAGGCCTGGGCCCGGGAGCTTTCTGGCATTCCCAACGCATTTTTTTTTTTTTTAATTTTTTTAATTTTTTGGCTGTGCCTCGTGGCATGGGGGATCTTAGTTCCCTGACCAGGGATCGAACCTGCGCCCCCTGCAGTGGAAGCACAGAGTCTTAACCACTGGACCTCCAGGGAAGTCCCCGAAACGTACTTTTAAATTATCCAACTACTTGTTTCAAATAATTACTGTTTTAAAATGTATGCTGGCGGCTCTGCTTTTTGTGAAAGGGAGACCTGGTGGGAGCCGGGCCGTGGGATGGGGAGGTGCAGACCCCTGCGAGCGAGGAGACGCCCGGGCCATCTGCGCGAGGAAAGGGCACAGAAGGCCATTGTGAGACTGGTTGGTCATCCCCCCCACCAAAGTGTAAAATTCCCTTTGAAGCCCAGCTCCTCGTTTTAGTAAAGGAGCCATTGTCACTGGAACCGGGCTCCAGAGGCCAGGCCGAGGGTCTCTCCCATCCTGACCCCCTTCGCCATCTGCCTCTCTTTTCCCTTCCTGACTCTCCTGCTGAAAGAACGTTCTGTTCTCCACCACCCCCTTCACTCCTCCATCCCGGGCTCCGTACTTCCCAAGGCATGTTACCTAGCGACCCGGTCATGGATTGAATTGTTTCCCCAAAACCCATTGAAGCCCGAACCCCCGTGCCCGGGACTGTGACCTTATCTGGCAATAAGGTCTTTGCAGATGTGACGGAGTTTAAGGTGAGTCATTAGCTGGGCCTTACTCCACAGAGCGGCAGAGCCCAGGTGAAGATGGAGACAGAGATGGGAGGGCTGCGTCCACAAGCCAAGACACACCAAGGGTTCCCTGCGACACCAGAAGCTAGAGAAAGGCATGGAAGAGTTCTCCCAGCGCCTTCAGAGAGAGTGTGTGCCTGTGGATGTGGACCTTGATCTCGGACTTTCCGTCCACAGCCAGCCCCGAGGGAGCAGAGAGGTGCACCCCAGGGGACCACACGTACTTAGAGGACAGTCTGCCATACTTGGCCAAGTCAGCCGGCCCCCTGCTGGGAGATGGGGTCACAGGGGTTCCTCCCTCTCCCCGGTCTGTCGGTCTGTTGTCTTCACACCCTCTACCCAGTCCTCCTCTGTAAGAGCCCAAGCTCACAGCCCCACATCTCTCATCTGGACCAAGGAAAGGATCTGCTAACCAGTGAAACCCGAATCGAATCAAGACACCCCCTGATGGAATTTTTCAAAGGCTTCCCAAGGCTCACCAGTGTCTCTGGCCTGGCAGACGAGGCCCTCCGTGGTCCCATCACCACCTAACTCTCCAACTTGGCGTCCAATTCACAGTTGTCCTAAACAAGCCATCCTCGACCCCAAGGCTTTGCACACACGGTTTGCTCTCTTCCCACCTTGCTTCTCTGACCCGACTCCCTCCCAGGCCCAGCTGGTCATCTCCCTCTTGGCATCTCTCCAGTCCCTGGACGCTTTTCTGGTGGAGTCTTCATGCTGGGTGGCAACGGGTGTGTGCGGCATTTACTTGATCCTTCATTTGCTTGTTCATTCATTCAACAAACGTATCGAGTGCCTGCTCGTATAGAGCTTCCATTCTAGGGGACAGAAGCTCACACACACACACACACACACACGCGCGTGTGCACACACACACACACTTAGAATAGTAGGTTGTCATAAGTGAAGGGCAGATATGGGTTTATGGGTTTATGGGAATTCCCCGGCGGTCCAGTGGCTTGGACTCCTCGCTTTCACTGCCTCACTGCCAAGGGTGTGGGTTTGATCCCTGGTCAGGGAATTAAGATCCCACAAGCCACATGGCCAAAAAAAAAAAAAAAAAAATATATATATATATATATATATATATATATATATATATATATATATATATATGAGGGTTTAAACACCATGTTGATGCTAATGATTCTGACATTTCCCTCTCTGGTCCAAGAGCCGCTGGGTTCCAGATCCACGAACCTCAGAGGTCAGCGAACTACCAGCAAAACCATCCAGCCTGTGCCTGTTTTGTAAGGCCCGAGAGCTAGGGATGGTTTTTACGTTTTTAAATAGCGAAAAGATATCAACAAAAGAATGTCTCCTGGCAACTTTTTGCTCTCTTAACAATCAGATTCTTTGCCACTATTGCAGATTTTAATATAGGAATAGTCATTCTCCTTGGAGAAATGAACACATCTTTTAAATGCTTGATTTTTCTTTAATTCTGCTACCAATTATTTGGAAATATTAACCCAGAATATTTGAGAGAACTATGTTTTAAATAGAAGCTTAAACTCCATAGCAGGGGCCCTTAGACATTACTGGTGCTGGACGAGGTTTACATTCGTTGCTGGATTTTAAACTTGGGCACCTGTACAGAACTTGGAACATTCTTTATCCTGAAGCTTTTTTGCCTGTGTGTCTAGTGATGCCTTATTAATTTCAGAGATACATTATTCATTTCCCCATGAAGCAGTCAGGAACTTGCAAGAGAATCACTAACTTCAGCCCCCATCACTGTGGTCTTTCTGCATCATCCAGGCTCCAACAGGCACCGGCAGCCCTGTTTGAGAACTGTCAAATCTAGAGGCAAACTTGTTGAAAGAGCCACTTTTATGCCTGGCCTTTACCAGTCCTCTGAGCTCTGTCTGCAGTTCAAATTGATTCCACTTGTTTCCCGGGCTTTCCCATCTCATTTACAAAGAAGGCAAGCTATAGATTTTCATGTATACGTCTTACGATAAACATCAAGATTGGATCAGACTCAAATCGCTAAAGAATACACACCTTTCCTATCTCATTCATGTTTTTCTTTTAAAACAATATTTTTTATAGAACCTGCCTGACAAACACACCTCAGCCGGGGGATCAAGGCCAACGTCACAGCAATCGGTCACGGTGACAGCATGTGCCCTGATGTGATGGGATGAAAATGACAGCTTACCCCTATGGTCGTCTCCCTCAAGCCCGTAACTCCATCTAATCATGAGAAAAACACCAGACAAACTCCAGTTGGTCCTACACAACCTGCCCAGTGCTTTTCAAAGCTGTCAAGGTCATCAAAAACAAGGGACGTCAAAAAAAAAAAAAAAACAAGGGAAGTCTGAGCAACCGTCACAGCCAGAGGAGCTAAGATGACGGGACGACTAAAGGTCATGTGGGATCCTGGACCAGAAAAGGACATCAGGGAAAAGGAAATCTGAGACTAGACTAGTGCATGAACACTTGTTCCTACTGGTTCATTAATTGTAACAAACGTACCCAGACTAATGTAAGGTGTTCACACTCGGGAAGACTGGGTGAGAGGTGTATGGGAACTCCCTGCCCTGTTTTCAAAATGTTTCTGTAAATCTAAAACTGTAAAACGGAAAGTTAAGTTTTAAAAATATCATCATCAATTTTTAAAGAGCAGTGGTACTTTTTCCACCTTTATTGCAAAATAAAGATTTCCAGAGCTTTCAAAGCTCACAGGAGGTCAGCTGGGGAATCTGTTATGAGGAAGCAGCAGCATCCTCCCAAGAACCTTTTCAAATCGATCGGGTATTTTTAAAATCCTGTTGGATCAACGGCTCTTAATTTCCCTTCAAATGGATTTCAGGTGTTAACCCTCCTGCGCGTTCTGGCTTAGTCAGCAGACAGGAGCAGTGCAAGCGAACCGAGGGGAGGTCAAGGGGACCCCAGGAGAGCTGCCACGCGCAGACAGGGTCACCTCCACAGACATCACGCAGCCAACGCTAAGAGCCTGCTCACTTGTCACGGGCCCCTGCGGCCGGCAGGGGGAATTCGAGTCACGAGAGGCATTTGCCCTTTCTGTGCCTTTGCCTCTGCTACCTGGTGATCGATGTGGTCATCCGCAGCAACTGCCTAGTTTGATTTTTTTTTTTTGATTAGTTAAGCCCAGAAAAGGTGGGACTTATTTCCTTATGTTCTCTGACAAGAGAATGAACATGCAGAGAAATAAGCTCTTTTCTAGCTCTAGGGTCTTAGACCTCAAGGACTGGGAAGGACTGTGTATCAGTTGGGGTGTCCAGAGAAGCAGAACCAACAGGAGATGACGTACACACATATCAGGAGAGATAGATGGGCAGGTAGGTAGGTAGGTAGATAGACAGGTAGGTAGATAGATAGATAGGTAGATAGTAGACAGATAGACAGGTAGGTAGATAGGTAGGTAGATAGATAGGTAGGTAGGTAGGTAGATAGGTAGGTAGGTAGGTAGATAGATAGGTAGGTAGGTAGGTAGGTAGGTAGGTAGACAGGTAGATAGATAGATGGATAGGTAGGTAGGTAGATAGATAGATGATAGATATAGTCTTCTATATAAAGAGATAGAGAGAGACAGATCCCAATGTGGGCCTCATCCGACTCATTAAGGACCTGAATAAAACAAAGGTCAGAGGAAGAAGGAATTTGCCCACTTTTTCCTGCCTTACTGTTGAGCTGGGACATCTCATCTCCTCTTCTCCTGCCCCCCAACTGCGATTTACACCATTGGCTCCCCTGGTTTTCAGGCCCTTGGACTTGGACTGAATTATACCACCAGCTTTCCTGAGTCTCTAGCTGGCAGAGAGAAGATTGGGACTTCTCAGCCTCTGTAATTAAATGAGCCAATTCCCTATATGAAATCTCCTTTTTTTTTTTTTTTTTTTTTGCGGTACGCAGGCCTCTCACTGTTACGGCCTCTCCCGTTGCAGAGCACAGGCTCCGGACGCGCAGGCTCAGCGGTCATGGCTCACGGGCCTAGCCGCTCCACGGCACGTGGGATCCTCCCGGACTGGGGCACGAACCCGTGTCCCCTGCGTCGGCAGGCGGACTCTCAACCACTGCGCCACCAGGGAAGCCCTGAAATCTCCTTTTATATGTATGTATCTCCCATGGATTCTGTTTCTCTGGAGAACCCTGACCCTCTTTCAATTCCTGGAAAACCCCAGCTGCTTTCCATCTGAGGCCTTTGTATCGGCTATTCCCCTTCCTAGCTAGCTGTTCCCTTCACCTCCTCACCTGCTGGCTTACTTCTCATTCTTCACATCTCAGCTTAAGTCCCCTGTCTTCAGAGAAGCCTCTTCTGACACCCCAGACCAGGATCAACACATTCCCCCAGCACCTCGATGGATCTCTGAGACCCGCTGCAGAGCCAGCCTGGGCTCCCCCCCCACCCCCCACCCCGGGCGGGGACCACTAGGCTGAGGGGGAGTGGCTCTGAAGGAGGGGGAGGGGCAGGCCCTGCAGAAACAAGGACCAACAGCTGGCAGCTAAAGGTCATTTGAAATGACTGGGGGGAAAGGGGGTACCTGGGGTGAGACGGGGGGGGATAAAGGGGTGAGCCGACACAAGATGCCGAGAGGCATCTGGGGATAAATAAGGAGGCCAGACGTTACTCTGAAATTGCAGGGAGGCGGCACCTGCACTGTGCCCGGCACATGTGTTGAGTGACTGAGCAAATGAGCAGAGGAAGTGGGGATTCAAGGCCGGCTCTGGCTCCTGATCACGCACTCTTCCTGTTTCCCACTCCCGGAAGGGCCAGCCGGGAGGAGGCTGTTTTCAGACAGACAGGAAATGATGCCCAGCCGGGCCCAGGGCTGAGGCTGTGGGGATGGGAAGGGTCAGATTCGAGGGAGATCAGTCCTGGCGCAGCCGCTGCAACTAGTTCCTATGAGCGCTGAGGTAACGGCTCTGGACTAAAGCTTAGGGATGAATCCTGTCTAACCTTCACTACAGAAACAGCTCAGGAAATTCCATCCCATTGCATTTCAACGCTTCCTCTCAGTAAGGACAGCATGTCCATTTCTACCCCTACATGATCAACGTCAATCCCTACCATGGTCTCTTTATTATGTTCTAATATTTCTAGCCGTAGCTCTGCCCACTTAGCATTTCAGGGAAATTACGTTTAGATGAGCTGTAATTTCTGGGTATGATAAGAAGATCGAAGCAATTGTGTTTGGGTCTCTGACTCAATCTAGGGAGGTCACCTGTTTCACATGATGGATGGATCTAGGCTGGCTGTTATCTCAACCATGAGAAGTTGGAATATTTTAATAGACCAGCGCATCTATCTACTGACAAATAGAGTAGGAAATGCTTCCTTTGTTAGAAACTGATTGACTGAAAAGAGGTGGGTGGGTGGGAACTGGGTAGAGAGGCTGTAATTTTCGTAGTTGATCCAAATTCATAGGATGAACATTCTTCTCAAAAATGACTACTGTTTATTTTCCTAGCAAGATAAGGTTGAATCTCCTTTCACACAAACGTTCTTTAAAGTTATCTAACGATTTGGCAAAGGAGTCCAGTAATTTACTTGTCAGGAAAACGCCACGTACAAAGTCACAACCAGACTCGGGGACAACGGGATGGCCGTTAGCCCCTCTGGCAAAGCATTGTTACTGCTTAAAGGCGGAGGGTTTGACCCCAGTAAAGCAGTGTTGAGACAGCTCCCCACAGTTCACTTTGCAAACCGAAACATGTGAGTATAAATGTAAAACATGCCTATGTTTTATTCCAAATTTAAACCAATCTCTTCTCTCTGCGGCACTCCCAGGTGATAAAAATTCGGGAAGACTCAAATCTCTCCCCTGCTCACAGCACCCAAGGCAGAGCCCACCCGCCCCAGCTGTCAGGGACTGTGGCTCCCATGTGCCGGGCCCTCCACATACAGCTCCTGTTACACACAGGTCCCAGCAGCCCCATTTCACAGAAGAGAGATGTGAGCTCAAGGAGGGGACTATGGTTCACATCTGATGATAAAAGGAGGGTTTTTAATTCCCAGCTTGTCCCTCAGCAAAGACAGAGTCCCTCCTCATTCAGGTCCATACAGAGACCCTCACAATTACTCCAGTAATTACCATAGTCATCCTGCAATTGCTCTAGTGCAAATATCGGAACACCTTCTGGGGAGGACCTCCACAGGCTGAAATAACTTGCTTTGGGCTTTTTAATTTTACTTATTTATTTATTTATATTTTTGGCTGCATTGAGTCTTCGTTGCTGTGCGCGGGCTTTATCTAGTTACAGCGAGCGGGGGCTACTCTTCGTTGCGGTACGCGGTCTTCTCATTGCGGTGGCTTCTCTTGTTGCGGAGCACGGGCTCTAGGTGCGTGGGCTTCAGCAGTTGTGGCTCACGGGCTCTAGAGCGCAGGCTCAGTAGTTGTGGTGCATGGGCTTAGTTGCTCCGCGGCATGTGGGATCTTCCTGGACAAGGGCTCGAACCCATGTCCCCTGCATTGGCAGGCGGAGTCTTAACCACTGTGCCACCAGGGGAAGTCCCTTGCTTTGGGTTTTTTTTTTTGTTTGTTTTTTGTTTTGGGGGGTTTTTTTGGCCATGCCACACGGCATGCAGGATCTTAGTTCCCCGACTAGGGATCGAACCTTTGCCCCCTGCAGTGGAAGCGTGGAGCCCTAACCACTGGACCGCCAGGGAAGACCCTGAAATAACTTGCTTTGGATGATGATAGATCAGGGGTTCTCAACGTGTGGTCCATGGGCCCCTGAGACTTTCAGGGGATTTGCAAGGTCAAAACAATTTTATAATAACACTAAGATGTTACTTGGTGACTCAGTTCACTGGGGTGACATTTGCACTTATGCAAAGGTGACAGTGAGTAAAAGTGCCAGGGCGTGAGTACAGGGTAGGGCGGAGCCCCAGCCCACATCTGTGGTCACTGTAACCTGCACCCAGGGACTGAAACGAAAATGCTAGGCTCGGACTTCTGTGGTGGTCCAGTGGCCAAGTCTCCATGCTCCCAATGCAGGGGACCCAGGTTTTTGTTTTTTGGGGTGGGTGGGGCGTTCCGGGTTTGATCCCTGGTCAGGGAACTAGATCCCACACGCCGCAACTAAGAGTTCGCATGCCGTAACAAAGATCCACACGCGGCAACTAAGACCCAGTGCGGCCCAATAAATAAATATAAAAAGAAAGAAAGAAAATGCCAGGCTCACCGGAGAACATCCTCGAGGCAAAATGCTCAATTTCATTAAATCCCAGCCCTTTAACATTCTGCCTGCTGACACGGGGAGCACAGAGGGCACATCTGTCTCAGGGAAAAGCTGTGTGGCTGGGCTGCAGGGAACCAGCCGCTCTTCCCACGGAACATCAATCACTGTTACTTGAAGGAATGACTGACACCCTAGGGTTATTCCGACTTGGGTTATTTTCGCAGATGTTTCCTTGAAAATGAAGGAAGTGAGCTTCAAGGAAAGCAACTAACAGTATTTGCTGCCCATGAGAACGTAGGAGCTTTCATGTGAAAACTGGAACTTGGAGAAACTTGTATCCACCGCCATGAGCTTGACAGCTTTCAGTACTTAAAAGATTTTTCTGATGAGATCGGTGGTGACATTAATGAACGTGATCTTTTAATTTTGCATCATCATGACATGTGTCGGTATTTGGAAGATTTGCGTAATTTGTGAACCAGTATTTCCCAAATGAGCAATATATGATGCTACAAAATCAAGCCTGGGTAACAGCCCCAGTCACAGTGCCAGATGGACCACTGCATTTGATGGAACTGAGCGTGAAAAGTCACTGATGTGGTTCCAGATTCCAAATTGCAACTAACCTTTGAAAAACCATCACTTGTTGAATTTTGGTGAAGTATCGAAGGACACTCACCGTCATCTGAAAAGGCTATTAAAACACTCTCCTCTTTTACAAATACCTACGTGAGGATGGATTTTCTTCTTAAACCACTTCAATTGCAAGAAACTGAATGCAGAAGTAGATGTGAGAATCCATGTGTTTTTGAAGACAGTAGAGAGATTTGCAAAATTGCAAAACAGGGCTTCCCTGGTGGCGCAGTGGTTGAGAGTCCGCCTGCTGATGCAGGGGACACGGGTTCGTGCCCCGATCCGGGAAGATCCCACATGCCGCGGAGCAACTGGGCCCGTGAGCCATGGCCGCTGAGCCTGCGCGTCTGGAGCCTGTGCTCCGCAACGGGAGAGGCCACAGCAGTGAGGGGCCCGCGTACCGCACACACACACCAAAAAAAAAAAAAAAAAAAAAAAAAAATTGCAAAACAATGCCACTCTTTTTCACTGTATGTGTTTGGAAATAGTTTTTTCATAAAGTGTTATTTATGTTAGCAAGCAATGAGTTTGTTATTTTTTAATGAATTACTATTTAAAAATTTTTGGTTTAATTTCCAATACGGTAAGTATTAGCATCGACCCACATAAACAAAAGCTCTTTGGGGGTCCTCCACAATTTTTGACAGTGCTAAGGGGTCCTGAGGCCAAAAAGTTTGAGAACTGCTGTTATACACAATCATCTGAAGAAATCAGTAAAAAGGTAAAAAA
Organism: Stenella coeruleoalba; assembly: GCF_951394435.1. NCBI lineage: Eukaryota > Metazoa > Chordata > Mammalia > Artiodactyla > Delphinidae > Stenella > Stenella coeruleoalba. The sequence goes on from NC_137157.1 coordinate 5,509,519, forward strand.
AGGAGGCAAAGAAATTTATATTTAGTTATTGTTCCTGAGGTTAAATGTTGGATGCTGTAAACAAGCTTTTAAAAACCATCCAATAAGTGGTTATGCAGTGGAGATCATTGACTATGTAAATATTTTATGAATGGGTACTGATGGCTTGGGAGAGAATTTCTGGGAAAGCATCATAATTGATTCAGAAAATGCTGCGTCTGGCTGGTGACGGCGCTGGGGTTCAAGTCCAGTCTGAATCACAAAGTACCCACTGCTCACTCCTTGTAGCTAATGTTCGAAAACAGGCAAAGCAATCTACAGTGTCACACATCAGCTCGCATTTACGCGGGGGCACAAAGCCTCAGAAAACCCACAGGCGGCATCCCTGTGACTGTGGAATCCAGAACTGGAAGGTACCAAACCCTAATCCTCTCCTCTGACAGAAGACCGGCTGCGGCCCAGCGGGAAGAAGGGAGTGGGTTTGGTAAAGAGCCCACAGGGGGACTTCCCTGGCGGTCCAGTGGTTAAGACTCCATGCTTCCACTGCAGGGGGCCCAGGTTCCATCCCTGGTCAGGGAAGTTCTGCATGCCTCGTGGTGTGGTGAAAAAAAAAAAAAAGCCCGCAGGACTACAGCCGGGATCATGACTGGGGCCACGACTCTACCTTCTGACGGTTGCCCCAGCCCCCTCGGCCCCCAACCTGCCTCCTCCTCCCTGGACATGTTCAGATGCTTCCCCTCCTGATGGGCCACAGGCAGGGACAATTTACATAACTGAAGCAGCCAGAGAGGGCCCACGGGTGCCCAGGCTGAAGGAACACCACTCCAGCTCCAGCCCAGTTCCCTGTAAGAATGAAGGTCTCATGTCGTCAGACCCAGTTCTTTAAGAGTAGCTAGAAATGTGAATTTTGAGTACAGCTACCTTATTTTAAACATTTCATTTCAAACGCAGTTCTCCGGTTTTTATCCTAGACTAAGGAATCCGCTCCTTTTTGATGATCTTTTTTTTAAAAATAAATTTATTTTATTTTATTTTTTTTGGCTGCGTTGGGTCGTTGCAGTGTGCGGGCTTCTCATCGCAGTGGCTTCTCTTGTTGTGGAGCACAGGCTCTAGACACGTGGGCTTCAGTAGTTGTGGCACACAGGCTCAGTAGTTGTGGCTCGTGGGCTCTAGAGTGCAGGCTCAGTAGTTGTGGCACACAGGCTTAGTTGCTCCATGGCATGTGGGATCTTCCCAGACCAGGGCTCGAACCCGTGTCCCCTGCATTGGCAGGCGGACTCTGAATCACTGCGCCACCAGGGAAGCCCCTGGTGATCTTTTTTTTATTTTTATTTTTTCTTCTTTTTTTTTTTTGCCGTGCTGCACGGCATGTGGGATCTTCATTCCCCGACCAGGGATCGAACCCACGTCCCCTGCAGTGGAAGCTCAGAGTCTTAACCACTGGACCACCAGGGGATTCTCACTCTTGGGTGAACTTTAAACACAAAGTGCATTTGAGCACATCTAGTTATCCTAAAGGTAAATTTATCTGGTCTTTAAAAAAGAAAAAGCAAATACACAAATTAAAGAGAATTCTTAGCCTCAGGAGCTGCAGGGTATGAGGAGGGTGTCGAAGTGCAGGGCCTTTGCAGGAATCAACCTAAGGGGAAGCGTGGCCTGATCTTCATCAGCGGGGCCTGCTCGACTGTCCTTTGTTCCAGTAACTGAGACACTTGGCAGTACAGCCTGTTTCCTCACTGGATCATAAAAGCCTTGCAGACAACAGACGGGGACACGAGTGGCTCACGGCACTGCTCGGAGAGCACTTGGCTCATAAAACTCTTGTAAAAGGTCAGAGTGTGTGTACACAGACCACCACCAGTTCATGATAACGGGCGACGAGACCCACCACAGAGGGTTTTCTTCCATGAGCTTTGTGACTATTAGCTTCGCTAAAGTCAGCCTCTATTACAAGTGCAAGATGACTGACCCAGTAGGTTTCCAGCAAGGGAGACAGCAGCGTTCCCCTTCAGAATGAAGCCACGGAAGGCTTCGGGGCCCATTCCTTGCACAGTGGAGTGAAAGGCTGATTGAACAAGTATGGAACTCTGTTCTAATCCCAAACACTCAGGTATTTAGAGATAAATTAAGATGCAAAGGGAATTCCCTGGTGGTCCGGTGATTAGGACTCCGCACTTTCACCGCTGGGTCCTGGGTTCAATCCCTGGTTAGGGAACTAAGATCCTCCAAGCCACACAGTGTGGCCAAAAAAAAAAAAAAGATGCAAAGCCCCACTGAGTCAGGGTGGTACTTTGGGGAGGAGTCTGTGATGCTCTTCATGCTTCTTTTCTATGACGCCAGATGCCCTAGAACAGCAGCTATGAAAAAAACAAACAAAGAAAACTGCAGCTATGAAGTTACCTCCCACAGTGAACTCGCCTGGGTTCTGGTCTTTCATGGAAAGCACTTTGTGAAGGGCTCCTGGCTTTCTGCTCCGATCTGCCCACTTAATACCACCGAGAAGGAATAGAATCCTGATTTTTACCCAGTGTCTCCGCTGTTTGCACTTCACCTTGCAAAGGAGCAGCCTGGGGAGCGTGTTTGCCGTTGAAACCCGGCTCCCGACACGACACGGCAGAAGGCCGGACCTGACGCGCTTTCATTATGGATCTGGGCCAGCGCCCTGGGGCAACCTGGCCCTGCTTGATTAAACATGTACCTTTTCAAAAACGACTTCTTTTTGGATACTCCACCGCAGCAGGAGATGAATTCACAAGGTCACGGTGTCTGAGAGGTTGTGTCATCTGGATTTTATTGTTCTTAACTTATAGTCTGAACATGACAGTGTTGTAACATGGGTTTCTTATTTTGCCAAATGCATAAATGTGAAACTGGAAACAATAAAACAACTCATGGGAAAAATGTGTATCTTCCCAGGTTCCCAACTATTAAGAAAGGTAAACTGTTTCCCCTTACACGTTCTCTGCAAAATCCCTATAGTTCACGTGGGCAGTGAGGGTGAGACAGCCCTCGGAGGCCTGAGAGCAGGTGGGTCCTTGGACTCAGCTTGCTCCTGAAACCCCAAGCGCCCTCGGCAGAGACATAAACCAGGTTATGGGAGGATGAAGGTGAAGCGGACTCAGTCCCAGCTGGGAGCGGGGGAAATATCCAACAGTAAGCTCTCCAGCTAAGGCCTACTGGGGCACCACGGGCACCCCTGGACATTTTTATATGGTACCTTTTTTAGAAGAATTCAAAGGAGGTTCAAATTTTTAAAACTCTTTTTCTAATGTGGCTAATGAAGCATATCCTGAAGTATTACTTTGCGAGACACTAGGGGTGTCAGACCGAGTAACGGCCCCCCAAAGAGGTCCACGTGCTAATTCCTGGAACCTGTGAATATGTTACGTAATATGGCAAGGGGGGGATTAAGATTGCAGATAGGATTGAGGTTGCTAATCATCTGATCTTAAAATAAGATCAGCCTGGAGTGTCCAGGTGGGCCCAATATAGTCACAAGGGCCCATAAGACGGCACTGAGAGGCAAAGATCCGGAGGGAGACTGGAAGATGCTGAACTGCTGGCTTTGAGATACAGGAAGGGGCCACGAGCCAAGGAACGGGCGCCTCCGGAAGCTGGGGCAGGCTGGGAAGCAGATCCTCCCCTAGAACCTCCAGGAGGAACGCAGCCCTGCTGACACCCTGGTTTCAGCCCAGTGAGACCCACTTTGGACGCCTGGCCTCCAGACTGCAAGGTGACTGCTCTGTGTCGAGTTACCGCCTCTAGCCTGTGGTGCTTTGCTACAGCAGCGACAGGCGCTGACTCACGCATCTTTATAAACGATGCGGCTGTTCCCTCCAGAGAACACTCTTCCTCTCTGCCTCCCCGTCCATGACGTTACACGCAGCTCCTTCTCGCAGGGCGCTCACACACACGGAGATGACCCTGCGACTGCAGCCCCCGCGGATGCGGGCCCCTCGGATCAGCCGCATGGAGCCAGAGCGCACGCACCCCCAGCGGCGGGCCTGCGCCTCCTCCGAGCTCTCTGCCGATCACTGACGCATGGGAACGAACCGAAGAGCGCGGGACGAGGAGGAATCGGGAGACATCTGATGTCCCTCCCCGCGGCGGGGCACACGCGAGAGAACGCACGGCGGGCGGCTTGACCTGGTCCTCAGAAGAGCCGGCGCGGGGCACCCTGGCTGTGGAAAGCAAATCACACCCACAGTGCATCTGAGTATCTGTCTCTAAAATTTATTGACATGGTTTCCCACAAGGACTGCATTCAAAGAATCACATGAAACGTGTTTATTTGGAGACAAAGTGTGTGGCACCGAGTGACTCACTGCTGCCCAAGTCCCAGAGCTGCTGCTGGAGGGGACAGAGGGTGCTCTGCGGCTACAGGAACCTTATCCCAGCTCCAAACTGGACGCCATCACAGATCCTAAAAAAAAAAAAGTTTTTTGTTGTTTTTTTTAAGGCAGGAAATCAACACTGTGGTCCACTCTGCTCACGCTGCCATTTGCACAATTCCAGAAACGTGCACGTCTCAGAAGCAATGCCAGGCTCTTCCTGCCCGCCTCTCACCTCTTTCCTCCCTCCCGGCTACCCGGCTTCACCAGCTGTCCCCAGGCACTCCCTCCTTTGCTGGTTTGAGAACCAGCCTTTGGAGGATGGAAAAGGGAACAAAATGGAGACACGAATCCCCCTTCCCTGCTCCCTCCTCTACTCCTCTCTGTTTCCCCCCCAATCCTGACCCAACTGGCACCTAGACAAGAGAAGGACCTGGGAGAGAAATATTCATGAAAACAAAACTCCTGGGGTGGGAAGGAAAGCTTTGTGTTTATTTCTGAGGCTACCAGAGAAGAGGCACCTTCTGCACAGCGCAGGGCAGAGCGGTGATCAGAGACATGGCCGTGGAAGGGCCCCTGGCGAAACACAGGACACAGGCGGGCCCAGGAGGGGGCGGGGAGGACGGCAGAACCCACAGCCCCAAAGGGCTTAACCTGCCTCTTTAGAACCTGCCCCTTTCCCAGGAAAGGGAGGGTGCAAAGAGGGCACGTGGGTTGCAACACCTGCTACCCGCTGACGCTGTGCAGGTTACATTCAGTGTGCTGCTCTTTCACCGGCAGACAGATCACTGAGCCCATTTTCAGATGAGCAAACGGGCTGGGCAGTGAGGAGATGGCTGCGGTCACGGCAGGAGCCTCAGAGCAGAACCCTGGACCCAAACGCAAGCGCGCCCGCGGGCCCTGCTGCCTCAGCTGCCTCGGAGGACGCCCTGCTGCAGGCCTTGCTGTTTCCACGACGTCCTGGTTCAAGCCCCGGCCGCACGCAGGGTGAGAATCACCGGCCGCAGCCCAGGCAGCTGCACTCCTGAGACTCCACAGTGATGCTGGTGCGCCGCCAGGCCGAGAACCGCTCCCCCTGCAGCCCACACCGCGGAGGACGGACTCCCGTGCTGCCCACCTGCTGACTGTGCTCGGGGCAGGGCCAGTACTGTACTCGGGACAGAGGACCTAACCCCGGGACCTGAACACCAGAAAGCATGAGCTTCCAGGGAAAAAACGTTCCGAATCCCAACCAGCAGCTGATGGAGTGTTTGCGGAACACAGCAGTTTTGCAAGTTCTGGAGAGTTTCCAGAAAAACTGGAAGAGAACAGCCCCCTCATTCAGAGAAAAGCTAATGTTGCTACTGTCACAACACTTGTGCTGTCACCCAATCTCAGAACTTACAGCACCTGAAAACTGGCAGAAAGTTTTTCTTTTTCAGCGTGGGAATGAAATATCTGATCAATTAAGGGACTCAAAAGAGAGAACCTTAACTGTTGTCACTGACCTGCAGGGTCAAGGGCGCTCACTAAACCATATCAGCAGAAGTCACCTGACCAGAGGGACAGCTACAGTCCGCGTGTGACCCTGAGTAAACCTCACCACCGTCCTTAAAAGGCAAAGATCCAGTCAGAACCCTGGCTGTGTTTGTACGACTTCGTTCTGCTCAGATCTAAACGAGGTGTTTTTACCTTTTATATCATTAGGTCCATAAAAGTAGTCCTGCCTGCATTCGCTGTTTAGAAAAATGTCTGAAAATAGGCTTGAGCAAGATCAAAATAAGTCAAGCCCTGGGCTTACACGATTCAGAAACAAGCAGGCGTTCCAATAGAGGCTCGTCTGCGCCAACTGTAAGCAGGTTAAACACCTTTACTAGCACAGGTTTACGTTCAGAGGCCATACAAACGTGCCACAGGAAAAATACCCACCACCCACATCCAGAACAGCGGCCCGGATGCCAGGTGCACGGAGACAGCCTCACCAAACGCCCGTCTTCCTGCTCTGTGTCCCGTGTGCCTATATGCCTATAATCCAGTAGGCGCCTCGGAAAAGGCCCCGAGTCTCGAGTCTCCCCCTCCCACCGGCAGTCTCAGGGCGGCCCAGCTGCGCCACTCCAGCACCACTGGAGGCTCCCTGCCTGCACCCGGCCCGCCTCGGACTCGGCGCCAAGGGCTCGTTGAAGGCCACACCAGGTCCCCCAGCGCCAGGCGCCCATCCTCCCCCAACCAGCCCCCAGGAACGCCAGGCGCCGGTCTAGCACGGGGAATTCAGCAGGAAGCAGGCCGATGAGTGCCAGAACTCGGGGCGCTGGCGTGTGCCCTAAGGGAAAAGGCCAGAGAGGCTGGAGGGCAGAGACGGGTGGGGGACAAGAGTGACCGGATCTCAGGCCCCGCCTGCATCAAGGGCCGCCCTGCACCTCCCTTCTGCTCCTGCGAAGGGTAGAAGCTGGCGCCCACAGGCATTCCATGCGTGCACACCTTGGCTCCAGCTGCTCTGCAGCCTGGAGCTATCACCTCCCCAGGGAAGCCCTCCACAACTCCCTGCCTGGTCTTTCTCTGTTACTAACTGTGCGCTGCCCTCCCCGCCAGCTGCCTCAGTCACCAGCGCATTTCCAGGGACCACACTCGGTAAGACACAGAGCATTCGCCGTCAGAGCGCAGAGACAACGGTGTCACACGTCACCCCCGGTATAAAACTCGCCAAATATTTCAAAGCGGTTTCCATTTCTGTAAAGATCTGAAATCCTAATTGCAAAGCGATTGCACTCACTGGGCGGGGGACCTATGGATGTCTGGCACACATGTAACTCCCCATCCCGCTAGCTGCTTCGTTTTAGAAATGAAGATTAAACCCTGGCAAGATCACTCGAACGTCACGAAATTCCAATTTTGATGACAAAACTTCAAACAGAGCCATACGCTGAGTGACGGCGAGCCCCCCTACTCAGGGACACTGCACACGAGAAGCATCTGCTGCAACCACCATGACCCCAAAACAGAGCAGCCTGGGGGGCAGAGGAGCGTCCGTATGTTCTGGTCTTTAAATAGCACTCGCACAGCATGCTTCCTCCTTTCAGAACCCACATTTGAAATTAATGGCTGCCACATATTTTTCAAATTTAACTTGAAGAGAGAGAGCAGAGTGGAGTGGTGAAGTACCCACTCCACCCCCTGCACAGATTCGGGGAGGCAGGTAGTGGAAGCCGGGCTCCCGAGAGCAGCACTCGGATTCCGGGAGCACAGCGACACCCAGTGGCCTCCGATGATGCTGCAGCCACACGACGGCAGCGCCTTCCAGTCTGAAGGACCGGAGGCCCAGAGCCAGCAGGGCTTGCCCAGGTCACACAGCCAGGGACGGACAGGGCAGGGGCTGGCCGCGCAGCCCACCCGCAGTGCAGCCCACTCCAGACCCAAGCACATTACAGTTTGAGAAGCGCAGGCCTAGACGGCTCTATCTGACCTCATCCCGGTGTTGGTGCAGGCTCATCACCTGCACCTCTGCCGCTCCCTGCAAGGACTCACTTAGCACTTGGCTGTTACGCCAGGGAGCCCCACGCCCATGCCTGTGGTGGGAACAAGGTTTTGCAGAAAGCAACCTGCAACATTAGCTTCATTTCCTGAAGCTACGATGTTACCTAATGCACAAAGCTTGCTCTAGGGAAGGTGCACGTTTCCCCACATTTCACTATCCCTGAAATCAGGCCACATCATCCCATCTACGGCATGTCTCTAACACAGCCAGTCATGTGGCGCGCACAGTGCCACTGCGGATGGCGGGGGACACACACACACCGTTTGCTTCCTTTGTGAACAGCTGGCCAGGGCGAGTGCAGCAGTAGCAGCAACAACACGAGAAGTAACCAGCTTTGCTGACAACACGCTGGGTACCGCTCTACAAGCTGCGTGTGTGCTAATGCATTCAGTCCTCAAAACTGCAAAGTAATCACTATCATTAGCACCCATCCTACAGTTGTGAAAACGGAGACCCAGAGAGGTTAAGTAACTCACCCCGGGCCACACAGCCACGGGGCGGCCAGGCTGCACTCCGAGCCTGTGCAGCTGGGCTCCAGTGCACACTCAGCCTGAGCAACTAGACCTTTCTCAGCTTTTGCTCTGTGCCGAGAACAGGCAAGGCGTGGAGGGGAATTAACAGTCGTCAGAGCAGCAGACCCGAGAGGGTACGGGGAGGAAGGGCGGCACGGCGGCCCCGGGCCGAGCCAGCCTTCCAGGGAGAGCGGAGGAGGGCAGACTCTCCTGAAGCGATGGCCACAGAGGATCTGGATGACAGACACTGATGTGCACCTAAGAACAAAGCTTTGTTAAAAGCTTCCTAATGTGGTTTCCCTTCAAAACACCATCACCCACCACGCTGAAGCAGAAGACAGGGAGAGTAAGACTGGTACAGCACTTCCTTAAACGAGGACAAACTACAACTTCACGCTGGAAGCCTGGCTATGACTCAGCATCACAGCTGAATGTAGACAGAACACCGAGAAGAAAAAAATACAGCCTAGAGTCCTGAAATGTAGAGAAACACTAGGTTACCGGCAGAATGTCCGTGTCCCCCAGTCCTCACAGGCTGAAGCACTAAACGCCCACCCCCCAGCCCTGCCATGTGACAGTATTTGGAGGTGGGGCCTTGAGGAGGTAACTAAGTCACCTTAGATGAGGCAACTTAATTAAGATGGGGTCCTTGGTGGAACTGGTGTCCTTGTAAGAAGAGACACCAGAGAGCCTGCTCTCTGCCCCCTTCAGGTGAGAGCCCAGTGAGAAGGCGTCATCTGCAAGCCGGGAAGAGGGTCCTTGACCCGGAACCGAACCTGCCGGCACCCTGGTCCTGGACTTTGCAGCCTGCAGACGGTGAGAGATACAAGTCTGCTGTTTAAGCCCCCAGTCCATGGTATTATTTACACACTATCATGACAATACTTCTGGACTTCTTGAAATTTCTACAATGCATACCAAATACTTTAAGAAACAATTAATTTCTGTAGCTGTAATCGGCCTTATACCATATTCACCCATGAATATTCAGCAGATCTTGTTCAGTAAAATGACCGGTGGAGAAGGGCCAGAAAGCAGGTCCTCTGCGGCCCGAGCAGAGCTGTGCCCACCCAGCCTCCAGGCTCCCGGCCTGCAAAGTCCCCACCGGCAACACCTCATTCTGCTCAGCGCAGGACCCAAAACGGCGGCCACCACCTCCAGCCAGGCCGCCAGAGGAGCTCCCTCTACCTGATGACAAGTGCAAACAGCATAAGGTGGGGGGACGGGAACACATCACGGCCTTTCCTCCAAACTGTATGGAGAAGCCCATGGACAAAAATCCGTTTTCATCCTTTTGCTAACTATTCAATTTCTCCTGAAGTCTTGAATTTTAAAGGCCACTGGTGAAGTGGTTAACTATGTCCAAAACAAAGTGACAAGACAGTGCCATGTACCTGTGGAGAGAACCTCCCAGCACGTACCTGTCCCCGCCCTGCACGCCCATGGGGACACAGTAGTTCAGCTCCAGCCGCGCGATGTTGCCCAGCCTGAGGACGATCCCTGCGCCATAAGACCAGCGGATGCACTCAGCCAGCTTTCGAATGTGAGCTCTGGGGCCCTCCCCTGAAGAGAGAGAAGAGGAGGTGTGACCAATAGCACGTGGTCCCCCGCACACGTCCTTGGACAGCCCTGGCTCTCCCCCTCTGTGTGGCCTCTGGTCATCTTTTAAGCCAGGCCTAGATACTTGAGGAGAATGCATGAAGTGAGATTAGGCCCAAACTCAAGACAGGGCTGGGGACCTGCCTTGGGTACTTGGGTACTTCTTCACCGTCCCAGAAGAACACACGTCCTCTCAATTCTCTGGGCCTGGCACGTTCTGTTCCCTTTGGCTATAATGGCATTTGCCCACCGCTGACGGCCCAGGAAGCCCTACTCCAAGCCTTGGTTTCTAGACACCTCCCCAAGCCAGGACATCTGAGCCCGGCCCTGAGCTCCTAGGGGAGAGACCAGGTCTCACTCAGCTCTGTGGCCGTAATGACTGGCACAGAGTCACTGCTCGAGAAATGTCTGCTAAACAGACAGGTTTCTCTTTGCAAGGCAGCATTCGATGACGATTCGTTATGCATGCTCTAGCCATTCGACCAACAGCTTCACTCTGGGCACATCAGGCGTTGCAGGTGTCTCAGGTAGGCACATTGCCTACTCTTAGAGACGACGCAATCTAAATGGGACACAGACACCCACTTGTGTCCTGTGCTTTTAAACATAAGGTCAGCTCTGCCGAACGGTTGCTAAATAGTCCAAATTTTACCATAGTTGAGGTTGCAGAGGTTTCCTGCGTTGAGGAAGAAGTGAGTTCTGAAGAGCTCTCCAAAGCCGCCCTGGCCCGGTCGGAAAGGTAACGGGGTGTACAGGTGCAGGCCACCGGCCCAGTACGCTTCTCCGCCCAGGTAGTCTCCTAGTCAAGGAAGGAGTGCGGATCAAAACAAGGTCACAGGTTCAAAACCACACTGACGTCCCACCACGTACATGAGCGAGGTGTGTGCTGTGAACACAACACACTCGGTGCCCGAGCTCTGTGAGCAGCTGCCCTTCTAACTCCTGACGTTGTCGGCCTTTCTTAAATAATCTTTCTTCTTCTCCTGGTTTGTTTTATAATTTGCTTTAACTGGAAAAAAAAAAAAAGCTAATGTGTAACTTAGGAAAGAATGAAGCCAGTAATTTACCATATCTGTAAAATGCTTGGAATAAAACAAGTAAACTCATGGGAATCACTTTTTCCACAACTGCAGGTGACCAGATCACTGTCACTTGGTACATGAAATGCATTATTCTGCAAAAATGTCAAGACCACAATATAGAGAGACAAAATGAAGAAAATGTCTCTGCAGTTTCTGGAAGTGGCCGGACATGCTATTAATCCAAAGGTATGCAGTGTCTGCTCCCTGCTGCACAAGGACACTGTCTCAGCTCAACATCTTCAGAGAAGAGGCTCGTTTTTAAAGGTTCGTGACCATTTGGGTTTTTTTTTTTGGTTACTTTTGCCAAAATTCAAGACGATCCACTGAGAGTATAATTTGCATTATTTCTAGAACTGTCCCTACCATTTCATTTTACTATAAAGAGCCACAACATTAAACAAGCAACAAAAAACCCTGAAATGCTTGTACTTTGTTACAAAATACTAGTTGTAAAGTGCCTCAGTCCCTTTAATAGAAAATGACAGACCATGAAAAAGAAAAATATGGCTGTCTCCAAGATTAACCTCAAGGAATGAACTGCTTATTCACTTAAAGGCCCCAGCAACTCCTCAACCACTATTAATACTGAAGTTCTAGAGGAAACAAAGAACGGACTGGAAGCAGGAGGTCAGCTGGGTTTGCTTCTCGTTTCCCAGCAAGTGTTCCTCTCTTTTCTTAAATAACCTATTTTATTCTAATCATAAAAAGTAATATACTCATTGTACAAAATGGGATAAATGTATGGAAGTAGAAAAAAAGGAAATCCTCCTTTAATTTCTACCATTAAGAGATAACCAACTAACATCTGGTGTTCTTTCATCCAGTGAATTATAATGAATAATAAGAAAACAAAATGTAAGTCATTTTATATTTATACATTTCAGTCCTGATTTTTTTTTTTTGCGGTACGCGGGCCTCTCACTGTTGTGGCCCCTCCCGTTGCGGAGCTCCGGACGCGCAGGCTCAGCAGCCATGGCTCACGGGCCCAGCCGCTCCGCGGCATGTGGGATCTTCCCAGACTGGGGCACGAACCCGAGTCCTCTGCATCGGCAGGCGGACTCTCAACCACTGCGCCACCAGGGAAGCCCCCTGATATTTTTTTTTAGTTTACTATATTATAAGCACTTTCCTTTTATACTTTATATTCTTTGAAAATGTGATTTTGATGCCTGAATAATCACATATATGTAACATAATATAATGATCTACCCCTTGACTACAGTCATGTTGGTGTTGAATTTCTTGATAGTGGACATTAACCCGTGATGGGCTTCCTTGCACACACAGGTATTTTAAACCACCCTGAAGTATAATATACACATAGAAAAGTATACACATCCTAAGTGTACAGCACAGTGAATTTCCAGGCACAGAACACAGCATATAATGAGCACCAGACCAAGCAACAGGTAAGTGTAGCCCCCCAGAAGGCCCTGTTCTCCTTTCTAATCACTACCCAGCACCCACGCCAAGTACAGCACTTCCTGTCTACCTGTTCCCCCGACACTATAGATCACTTTACCCACTCTCTAAACTCTGCACAGATGGAATCATGCAGTATGCATCCTCTGGATCTGGGTTTGTTTTTGGCATGTTTCTGAGGCCTGTTCATGCCACCCAGCCAGTGGCTCTAACTTGTTCATCCTCGTTGCTGTATAATATTCCACAGTGTGAAGACACCACTGTTTAGTTGCCTATTCTATTGTTGATGGGCATTTGGGCTTCCAGTTTTCAGTTTGCTTCTATTATCAATAGTCCTTGTATATATACATATATATATATATGTTTTAGGCTCTTGATAAATATTGTCAAATTTTTTCATGAAAAGTTACAGCAATTTATATTCTTGCTCATATAATCTTACCAATAGCCTTTTAATAGGTAATTAAATGAAATACCACTGTGTTTTAATTTTCAGGAAAATGGAAGACTCCAAAACTTGCATCTAGTCACTAAATAATACTTGTTATAGTGAAAAAGAAATTATGTTACTTTTCAAAAAAAAAAAAAAAGACACACTAATAAAGCACTCTAGGGGCTTCCCTGGTGGCGCAGTGGATGAGAGTCCGCCTGCCGATGCAGGGGACACGGGTTCGTGCCCCGGTCTGGGAAGATCCCACATGTCACGGAGCGGCTGGGCCCGTGAGCCATGGCTGCTGAGCCTGCACGTCCGGAGCCTGTGCTCCACAACGGGAGAGGCCACAACAGTGAGAGGCCCGCATACCGCAAAAAATTTAAAAATAAATAAATAAATAAAGCACTCTAAAAACAAATGGAGAGAAATAATTTATATTTTGTACAAAAATTTAGGCCCAGAGCAATCACTATTTATAATAATATAAAGTGGAAACAACAAAGATGTAAAAAAAAAGTTAAGAAAATCAGGATAGACTATTTTACAATGTCATAACACGAATCTACTTAAATGATGTTCTTGTAGTTTTTAATAACACGTGGAGATCCTCTGATATAATGTCAAGTACTGGAGAGAGTTCCAGAAACCAGAATTCTCACACATTGCTGGACAGAGTATGACTGAGACAAGCTTTCTTGAGACAATATAAAACCTTAAGGATGTTCCAGGATACTCAAAATCCTTTGACCTAGCAATTCCACACCTAGAACTTTATATTATAAAGTAAAACTTATAGATGAGCACAAAGATTCAGTTAGCTTATTCACTGATACACTGTTATATAAACGTAAGAAAAAAGAAAACAGACTAAGTGTCTAAAACTTGGATTTGGTTTAAAAAGATCGCAGTAAGGCAAGAAGATGAAATATGCAGCCATTAAAAATGATAAGGCTTTTATCTTTCTGATTCATTGCTGGTGGGAATGCAAAACGTTAGCTATTTTGGAAGACAGTCTGGCAGTTTCTTACAAAGCTAAACATAGTTTTACCATACAATCCAGCAATTACACTCCCTGGTATTTACCCAAATGAGCTGAAACCTTATGTCCAGATAAAAAACTGCACATAGATGTTTATATCAGCTTTACTCATAATTGCAAAAAATTGGATGTCCTGCAAGTAAGATGTCCTTCAATAGGTGAATGGATAAACACCCTGTGGTACAGCCATACAATGGAATATTATTTGGTGATAAAAAGATATGAGCAATCAAGCTATAAAAAGACACGGAGGACTCAATCACTATATTGTACACCTGAAACTAATACAATATTGTAAATCAACTACACTTTAATTTAAAATATATATATATATATATATATATATATATATATACACATAAACAAAAATTTAAGAAGTACACTGACCAAAAAAGAAAAAAAAAAAGACATGGAGGAAACTTAAATGCATATTATTTAGTCAAAAAGGCCAGTCTGAAAAGGGTACATACTGTATGATTCCAAGTATATGACATTTTGGAAAAAGCAAAACTATGGAGATAGTAAAGGTCAGTGGTTGCCAGTAACTGAGGGGGAGGAAGGGAGGGAGGAATGAATAGGTGGAACACGGTGAATTTTTAGGGTGGTGAAACTATTCTATAAAATACCGTAATCATAGATACATGCTATTATGCAACTGTCAAAACCCATGAAACTTTACAACACAAAGAGTGAACCCCAACGTGAACTATGGAATTTAGTTAGTAGTAACACATCAGTGTTGGCTCATCGATTGTGATACGTGCCCCACGCTAATGCGAGATGTTAATAATAAAGGATGCTACGGGCACGTACAGTGAACTCTGTACTTTGTGTCCAATTTTTCTGCTAACCTAAAAGTGTTCTCAAATATAAAGTCCATTACCCAGGGAATATAGTCAATATTTTATGAATCACTATGTTGTACACCTGAAACTTATATAATATTGTAAATTGACTATACCTCAATAAATAAACAAACAAGCTTAATGTAAACTTGTGGAAAATTTGGAAAGTGCAGAAATGCATTTTAAAAGGCTTATTAAAATTATTCATAATTCCCATCACCCAGATAAAACCATAATTAATGTTTAGCTGTATTTTCTCTAAGTCTTTTAAAAACAATGCATGTTTATTGTTTACTGTAATATTAAAGTTATTTTATATATATATTTAAAAAACTTTTTTTTAATAAAGTGCATTAGTTTAAAAAAATTATAGTTTGTCAGTAAGATGAAATAAGCTGCCATTAAAAATGATAAAGTACTTATTCCTATAAAAATCTATTCATACACTGTTACTGTTACTGTAGGAGAAACAGGTTAGAACTGTTATGTAAACAACACACGTGTGCACGGATGTGCATGTCTAAACAACAAAATGCTCACACACGTCATCTCTGGCCAGTGGGATCACAAGCGACTGTTATGTATCTTCTGCTTAGCTATCTTTTCTCATTTTCTACAGTTTCCTCAACAAACACCTTTCTGTGCCTGCTGTGTGGTGGATGCTGTTAGGTGCCAGTTCCACTGGTGAAATACGAGTATCTATTATTGCGGTAATTTAAACCAATACATGCGCTCAAAAGTGAGAAGTAACCGTAATTTCGATTTTTTCAAGTTGGTGTGCTGTGGGGAACGACAGACCTTCGCTCTGTGGCCCAACGCTGTGCATGTTGAACCCTCGCACACTTGTGGGTCCCCCGAGGTAAAACCTGGAAGAGGATGCAGATGTCAGAGCAAAGCCGATGGGGAAAGTCTCCATCGCACGACAAAAGTGCAAAAGGCGCACACTCGCTACTGGGTCGCCCACATCTCCACGTGGTGGAACATTTCAGGATTAGGGACACGCACGGGAGGATGGTAAATTTCATAAAGACCCAAGCTTGTAATCTAACCTAAGACTATACATCTAAACAAACGCGTCACACTTCTGGGGACGCAGGTGAGACACAAGGCGCAAATAGACACTTAGGTGGACTGTCTGTTATAAAGGAATTATCTGGAGTCTATGAGAATTCATCACGCAGCACCTTTTCAAAACAGCCTCCTACATGCTCACGATAATTAAGTTAAAAATTAATTAAGTTTTTTTAAAAAAGCAGGATACAAATTATATAACAGTAATGATCTGAATGTTACAAATAAGAGGAAAATAATACTAGAAGGAAATAGACCAAAATAGAATTATTGTTATCTTAATTTTTTTATGTTATTACAGTGATTTTTAATTAGAAAAAAAGTGTATGTTAAAATTTTTTTTAATGAATTCCTTGTGTTCCTTAATGGACTGGGTTATCATACTCTTTTAAACTGAAAACAATGAAATAAAAAAATATTAAAGGGACTTCCCTGGTGGCGCAGTGGTTGAGAATCCGCCTGCCAATGCAGGGGACACGGGTTTGATCCCTGGTCCAGGAAGATCCCACATGCCACAGAGCAACTAAGCCCATGCGCCACAACTACTGAGCCTGCGCTCTAGAGCCCGCGTGCCACAGCTAATGAGCCCGTGAGCCACAACTACTGAGCCCACATGCCTAGAGCCCGTGCTCTGCAACAAGAGAAGCCACCGCATTGAGAAGCCTGTGCACTGCAACGAAGAGTAGCCCCCGCTCGCCACAACTAGAGAAAAGTCCATGCACAGCAATGAAGACCCAACGCAGCCAAAAAAAAGAAAATTAGAAATCCCATCTATTTGCTATAAAATCTAACAGCTTCTTAGAACCCGATTTTAGACCATGGTAATTACTAGATAATGAATTAAAATGACCGGAGAAGCTGTGTATGGTCTTTCCAACACGACTGTCATGGAAGCCACACCAGCTGACCTCTGGTCAGCTGACCACCCCCAGCCTCTCACTGACCTGTGGTGCCACAAACGTCCCACGTCTCAGCACAAAGGGAACAGGGCACTGTTTTTCTCATGGTCCCACTGGATAAAAGCCTTTATGAATTTATTCATTTGAACTTGAGTTTAAAAGTCTAAAAATGTGTCTTTACTATCTGGGATTTCTAAGCAAAGCCTTTCTGAATACCTCATTAACATTAATTATAGAAACAAAGAGCAAGGTCCCTTTATTATTTTTTTTAAATGATAAATCACACACATTCTTTTGAAAGAATTAAAATGATCCAGGAAACACAAAAAGTGAAAAGGCTCTTCCCCTCCCTACTGTCCACTGTGTTCCAATCTCCAGAAGTGACCACTGTCACTGGTTTGGTGGTTGACTTCCAGACCCCTGGTGCTGCCTGCGAACACACACGTGCACACAGACGCTTTGCCCCTGACCAGCGGGCAAGCAGCTCAACATACTTCCATGCAGACTTTAACTCAGGGGCACCTACCTCATCCTTTCTAATGATTACACGGTCCCTTTAGGATGGCTGTGTTTGAATTTAATCACTTCCCTACGGGTAGTTTTAGAATTTCTGCTGGTCTCAATAATGCCCCTGATGGACACCCTTGTACATAAATCTCTGTACTCTTATGAATGCATTTCTGTACCTTAGATTCACGGAGGTGAAACTGTTAAGTCTCAGAGTTTAGAAATTAGAATTTTTTCTACTCCCAAACTGCCATCCAAGAAGGCTGAACTAGGTTGAGCTAAAGCAGCAGTTTACCTAATGCAAGATTAAAGACAGAGCTCCTTGACCCCAAGACAATTGTGCTATTTCTACTAATAGCAACTAATAATAGCAACAATACAACTTCACCCTCTGCTGGCAGGAGCAGAAGCTACTCCTAAACAAGCAGGTTTTCGGAAAAGCAGGCTCCAGCGATATTCTTTGCGAGCCTTAAAAACATTCCTTTTCTTTTGAGACAGTAATTCCACATTGAGGAATCTGTCCTCAGAAAACAAAACGAACAAAAATTATTTACAAAGTTAGATTCTTCACAGTGCTACGTATATGCAAATAACGAAATATTAAAATGCTGCTTACGAAAAATTTCCCATGACTTGGTGAATTGATTTACTGTATAATTTTTAAAAAGCAGGGAGGACACAAAATTGCATGCAAAATACAGTATCTCAACACTTTAATACAGATGTGTACGTGAATTTATATGTATACACGCTCACACAAATACACACCCGCAAAAATACTGGCTAACAGGAAATACAGCTGACTCTTGAACAACGTGGGTTTGATCACGTGGGTCCACCTACGGGTGGACACCCTTCAACAGCAGATGCTACAGCTACACCACCAGTGGCTGGCTGACGCTGGCTGTGGAGGGAGCGTGGATACGGAGGGCCGACTACAAGCGACACTGGGATTAGCCCTCAGGTTGTTCAAGAGTCGACCGCAGTCCCAAATGTTAACTCCGCTTATCAATGAGCAGGACTCTTTCACTTCCTTAAATGTTTCTCTGTTTTTATATTTCTGTAACATGTATGAACTGTATTCTTTCATACTCAAAGAGAATACAAAATTGTTAGTATAATAAAGTATCTCTCTGCTCCAAAAGCGAAAAATATTAAGTATGAGGTATACTGGGTATTCTGAAATTAGCTTAAACATAAAACTAAATTAAAATTTGAAATATCTGCTTTCCTAAATAGTTAAACTTCTCTAAAATATCTTCTAATAAACCAAGCAGGAAGATCCAAAGGAAACCATGTGCAAACCACCCATTCATTTATTACTTACCGGTCAGCAATACTTGACGGTTTATCACCAATGGGTACCAACATTCCACCCCAGAGAGATGCTGAAAAAACCTATCGAAATATAAACAAACAACCGTTTTCTTCCACTGTTTCTTTCCTTCCAACGAGCATTAGCAGACAGAAAACACCCTGAGATCTGGTCGTGCCCAGTGCCTGCAGCGTGCAGAGCTCTGGGTCGGGGCACAAGGGCTGCGGAAGGGGAACACCTGGCTCCTGCAGGGGAAGAACTACAGCTCGAAGTGTTTTGTGGATACTTTTATAACTGGCAACTTCAAATTTCGAATAAAGACATACAATACATAAGCCCACAGCCTAAGCAGGGCCTGGATTCCGTGCCGACACAGGGCAGCTCCCTCCTCTCCGAGAAGCCAAACCCAGTGGGACAAGCCATGGCCTGAAGGGGGGACCAGGGCCCTGGACAAGGGATTCTGCATCCACCCAGGCCTCTTTGGCTCGGCCTCAAAACCTGAGAGGACTGAGGGCGCACGGCATCTCAGGAGAAGGAAGGTAGCGGGTGCAAGACTGCTACGTTTAAGAAATGCAAAGAGACATACTTCCAATCCAACCCTCGGGGACGGAGCCCTGCCTCTAACAGGTCAGGGGCAGTGACCTAACCCTAGGTCAGGGATCCAATCTCCACACCCACGTAATCCATGCACAGAACTGACCCAGGGATGCCTTAAACGACAACGATGCTCTCTGGGCTCCCGACCCCAGGCCTCCGCCGTGGCCCCCACCTACCCACCTCTCCTGAACATCCCCACGCCTCTGCCCACCTTGTCCTCTCTCGGACATGCAAAGTCCCACGTCCTTCAAAGCTGCTCAGATGTCTCCTTTTTAGAAGCTTCCGTAGGAAGGATTACAGACGAAAACTGGGACAGAGTGGGCAGAGCAGGCCAAGCGAACGCTCTATTCTGAGAAATTCAAGTCTTTGTTCGACAGCGTGACAGATGCCGCGGAACACAGCGAGGCGCCAGAGCCGCGCGCGCTCTCGAGCAGCTCCCCTGACGACGGGGCGCTCCCGGCACGCTGTCCTCCTCCCCCCGCCTAATGGTCCCAACCTAAGGAGGGGCAACAAGGAGGACTGATTCTCCACCTGAGACAAGCCCACCAGGCCTCGTGTCCCGCTGACCTCGGCGACCACGAGGGCCCAAGGCCCCCAGGCCCCCCCAGCACCTAGACCTCTCCAGCTGCTCCCTCTAGCACCAGCCCCCCAAGCCTTCAGTGCCAGCAGGACCTGCGGACCGGCCCCCTCGCTCTCTCCTGCCCTTCCCCCGCTCCTCACCCAGCTGAAACTCCACGGCCGGTCACTAGGACTCACCAACCTGTCTTCAGCTCAGCGGGCAGCACCCTGGGCCTGGTCAGCCCGCCCTGCTCCCTCAGCTGTTTCTGGGCGACCAGCTGTTGGGGAGACGCCACTGAGGGTGGAGGGCTCACCTTAAGTCGCTCTCAGTGCTACGGGCCTCATCCAAGACGCCTCCCCTGGCCCTCGAAGATAAGGCAGCACCCCCTTGGCGGCATTCTGTCCCTTAACTCTGCTGGATCGCTCTTCACGTTGCCTGTGAACCCCTGCCCAACTGTATATAAATCTATTTGCATGTAGGTCTTCCTTCACTAGCATGTAAGAACGGGAACTGTGTTTATTTACTGAGGTATTCTTAGCGCCCCGACAGTGCCTGGGAGCCAGTATATGTGGGAAGGAGGGAGGGGCGGGTGGGTGCATGGATGGGGGGAAAGGAGGCTGAGAAAGAGAAACCGAGGCGTGGAAGGAGAAGCAGTCATAATGGAGTCAACAATGGCTGACAGCGCGCCATGGAGGGAGCACAGAAGGGGACCAGAAAGAGCTCGCCGAACTGAGCGAGAAGCCCCTGGCCGCCTCCAGAAGAGCAGTGGCAGGGGAAAGGCAGGAACCAAATCTGAAGTGCACTGAGTCCAGGACTGACCGGCAGCAGTGATAAATGATTCTAAAACAAAAGCATGTCCCACTTCATTAAAACTCACTCCTGGTCCCCAGGGTCTAAGGAGGCGGTGGGGGTGTGGAGAGCCGTCCCTCAGTCGCCCGGGCGCTGGGAAGACTGGAGAATAAGCATGGTGTCTCCCAGCCTGGGGCTCCACTGCCTCGGTCTGAATCCAGTCACTTACTCCTAAGGTCCTGAGGGAATCAGGAGGAACTAAACCAAACTGGCTAACACAGAAACTCCTGGAGGCACCCAGAGCCCTGACAACCTAGCAAAACAAGGTGAAGACACAGAATTTCTCTGGAAGTAACAGCAGGAGACGAAGAAAGCGGCAGCCCTGTCCTCCAGACACACGTGCTTGACAGCCCTGAGCGGATAAGTGGGGAAGGGGCTCTTTTACGTACAATGACTGACAGATGAGTTTTAAAGGGACTGCTCATCGCTTCTCCCCAAGGTAGCTTCAAGTCTGGCTAAACTGAAAAGATTAAGCGCTTGACTTTCAAGCATCAGTGTTCTGACCTCTTTACTGTTTTAGATATTTGGGAACTGAGATCTTCTAATAAGATTCCAAAAACAAGAGATAAAAACACAGGTGACAATGTTCTGACGAGATACTCACTGAATCAAGTATGAGTTGCTTATTCAACTGAAGCTCAAAATCTTCTTTTATGAAGCTCACATCCCCTCCGGTGTAGCCTGCCAGCTCCTGTGGGCGAGGGTCCTCAGGTCAAAGGGAGCCAACAGACCTGTTACAGAGGGTTCTAAACAGCGTCACTGCGGTTAAGTCTGCTGTTCTGTATGCTTAGAAAGGCAACACGCCACTTCTGTCTCCTAGAAGCTACGTCCTAGTTGTTCTGGACGGTACCAGGGGCCTGACAGAGGTACACAATCACTAAACACACTGAGTAACCGCAGAGAACGGCATTCCTTACGTGTGAGAGCAGAACACTGGCGACATCAACACTTCATTACAGAGCTTGCTAAGGACGATACGGCTTGTTTGGCCTAATCAGTGTTTGCGGGGGAAAAAAAATCAGCCTACCTTTTACAATTTGGCACATTTCCTATGAAAATCTGATTTCTAGCTGCTCCTCTGACACTGAGATCAGGCAAACAGAGCGTCGGAGTCCCGCTTCTCCCCGAGGTCACCTGTCAGGCCCTCCCGGCATGTGAGTTACAACCCCTGCCTTGGGTGTTCTTCAAGGGTCACCAGGGAAGTCACTCCCATCAAATCACAACTTTCCTCCTGGCCTAGTAAGTGACACCACCAAAGAGACTGGAACCTTATCCTGACTCTGTGCTCTGTGAAGGCAAAGCCTGAGCTACAGGGAGCAAATCCAGGGCTAGGAACCCCGACGGGGACAGACACCCTTGCAAGCCATTCTAGAAGGACTTTCACAATGAGAGGAAAATGTATTAAAAACGTGACTACCCTTGCATGATGCCCTATCCCTCCAGGGTCACGGAGACTGCAGAAGTCACGGGGGAAGGAATACTACCTGGTTAACCTTCAGCAAAGCACCTCTTCTCGGTAAGATGGAAGGGTTCCGAGAGTCGATGACCATCGCGTGCTGAAAGAAATGCGGATCGGGGGCGTCTGCACTTCAAACAGGCCTCTGACACGACACCACACACTCACTGGGCACTAATTGTATGCCAGGCACTGTGCTAAGCATTCCATAACTCTTCTGACACTTAATCTTTACGGAAACCCCATGTTACATGTGAGGGACCTGGGAGAGTCGGGGAAACAAGGCACATCCACTGGGTGGGCCATTCCGACCCCATCGCCGGCTCTGTTCTCTCAGGGAGCTCGACACCCTGACCAGTCAACTCAGCCAGCTCCCGACTAAGATGCCACAGTCAGCTCTTACGCACGCCACTGCCCGTTACCTCTGATGTTACTTAGAAAAAATGACATGCGGTTGTGTCCAGAAATTCAAGTGACCAGAAGGCACCATTTTAGCCTCCCAAACTGTGACGCTTCTCAATCCCTCCCGATGCAGGCGAAGGCGATTCTCCCAACTTAAGGCACGGCTGCGTCAAAGTATCTACACATCTGCCCTTACCGAGAGAGATGACTTCAGCGAGTGCCCGCTCTCTTTTCGGACGGCAAAAGACACTGTCCTGGCAAGGCAGCCCAGCTCTCGCCACACGCCCTCCCACTTCACAGTGTGGCTGGTCTTCCAAATGGGAAACTGCAGGCAAACACGGGAAACCGTCAGCCTTCCGTGCTGCGCGGACAGGGGGCCGCCCCAAGTCAGGTCCTGGGATGAGGCGGCACTAAATGGACGGACTAAAAGCTAAGACACAATGTTTTTAATGATGGATGGGAGACAGGAAGAGACGAAGGGAAGCTGGGGAAGGAGGGAACAGAGCAGGCAGGCAGGAGGGAGGAGGGGAGAAAGCCATGGCCGCGATCAAAGGGAAAAACTGCACGAGGGGCAGGGCTGCGCTTTGGGTGCGGAGACGGGGTGGCTCGTCTGAAAGCTGCATACAGCTTTGTAACTGACTGCTTCCTTTTCCAGTCTGAGACCATCGGACACACACCCCGCCGGCTGTCTGCAGCCAGGAGAGGTGACCCAGATGACCCACATCAGCCCCTGGAGAAGAGCCAGGAGACAAGTTACACATGAGTGAAGAGCTTCCTCCCTGCGGCCAGAGAGGCCTGAGCCAAGTGAAGGCTGGGGTCCAGGCAAGTGGGACCCGCCTCTTGGCCTGACCCTCTTCCCTCGAAGCCAAGCCAGCCTGTCTTAGACTTCCGTCTTAGAGAAATGTGCAGGTTGGTTGTGAACAGCGAATGACGTAGCTTGGTGGCCTTGGGAAGGACACCAGTGATGCAACCCTTACAAGGGAGCCAGGCCACGTCAGTCCCCAGAGGGAGTCCCACGCTGGGCATTCTCGTGGCACTCAGGCCCAGAGAGCCCACGTGGCTTCCAGGGTGACAACGTGGGGCCACTACCTCAGCACGATTCCTCGTGAAGCCGCCACGAGGCACCGGGCCAGGCCCTGGGGAGGCAGACGGTGGGAGGGCAGGCCTGCCCAGCCGCCTTTTCTGCAATGAGGGTCCCAAGATGCAGCTACTTTCCCAATGCCTGTGGGAGGGGGAGAGCTGACGTAAAGCCTTCCTCCCTGCCTTATAAGGCGGCTCTTAACGGGAGAAACACTACTGCTCAGAGGAGACACATCTGTGTCTCTGGATTCCCAGCAGGAGGACGAGGCAGGGCCCAGATGATGCCCCTGGGCTTGCGTAGCAAGCACCTACTTGGTGCAGACCCCGAGGACACACGTGAGGAGGACGCGGTTTTCTCCTCCGCAGCCTCTGCTCTCAACGGCAGGGCTGCAGCTGCAGGAGCTCCAGCCCTTGCGTCCCTTTGCCTGCCCTCCCTCGCGGCCTATTCCAACACTCTGACGTCCTGCATCTCTATCCCATGTGGACAAACAAGGTGCTTCTACTCTCCTGAGGATCTGCTCTTTCAAAAAGGCTTAAAAGAAAGAGATAAAAGGGGACTCGGGAGAGAAAGGTGGGGAGAAACCTCCCACCCTGTCAGTAGCCTCCGCGTCCTGCGGGAGGGCAGGGCTGGAGAGAAGAGTGTCTGCCAGGGTGTCGGCTGCCGCGTCCCCAGCACTGGGCAGGAGGGTCTGAGGGCAACCCCCTGCACATGGAGTAGGGCGGCCACACCGAGGTGAGAATGGACATGCGTCTCCATCCTGAGCTGCGCCCTCCTGGCTACCTCGGAGCACTCAGTTTTCATGACTTTGGGCTGCAAGGGTAAGAAGCATGAGTGGCTGATGCGTCTCGAGTGCCCACAGGGGGCTGAGCGCACAGCAGGAGGCAAGCCTGGGCAGGGACTGGGGACTGTCAGACCACAGTCACGGGGCAGGGGTGACGAGGGGCGTGCTGAGACAGTTTCCTGGGCCCCATTCCTGGTGATGCTCACTCAGCAGGTCCCTCGGGACCATGAATTTGCAGGTAAGCCCGAGGCTGCTGGTCTGAAGACTTGGGGAACTATTTTTATACGGGATTGTGTCTCAAGGTCTTTCCTCGTTAACTAAAGCCTAGAACAGGACGGGAGGAATAAGGATGAGCTAGAAAGGAAGGAAAGAAAGAGCAGCGTTCATTGTAAAGCCAAAAAATGGTCAAACGATAGTAACTCCATGCGCTGCATCCTGCTAGACGTCAACTAACTGTAAACCAATGATGAAAGCTTCCAGAAACCTGAAGTAACTTTCACTGGCTGTCAGGTTTCGATCTTAGCAGGTACAGGAAGGACAAACAGATGGTGTCCCAGGAAGTCAGGAGCAGGGAAGAAATGTGACCAGGTCAAAGGAGCTGCCACCATGGAGATTAGCCACTCTCTGGCCCCGGCACGTGCACTTGGCTAGTGAAGAGGTGCCCTGCCGGCAGGGCAGAGAACAGAGGGCGACCCCAGCAGCAGTGCCTGAGGCTCCGAGCATCAGACCACACAGTGGCTGTGCGCGCCCCGCCCTGCCCCCACTTGCTGTCTTTGGGAATCAATCAATCAACAGACTCTTTGGTCCCAGTGTCCGAAGGGAAGGACTGAAAAGCTACTTACACTGTACTCGGCTGACACTCCTCTGTCTGTCTCGCGCAGTGAGCTCCAAGGGAACTGTCCCGTAACTTTATATACGTTTACAGAGAAACTAGGAGACAATGGGACAGAGCTTTAAAAGCTGAAACAGTGATTGTAACTTGTACACATTTAAATCAACAGATTTAAAAATATACTTCAGGGGTTCATCTTCATGGGGAAATCTACGGGCTTGTTGTAACACTGCAGAAGGCTCAGCTGATTCTGCAGGGTTTCTTTTCACAAACAAGCCACCTATTTCAACTTTTAAACCAGGCCACTGAACTCAATGATCTGTTTGGCTTCCTACTTTCTTTCGAAGTGTCCAGGCTGTGGTTTGAAGAAGGACAGGCCATACGAAGTTTCTTTTGTTCCATAGGAAAACTGAAAAGTCACCTTTTCTGCACGGCCTAGAAGATTAGGGAGTTTGAGGCCAAGTACCTAGGAGGAAAAAAAAATAGCAGGGGTTTAAATGGAAGGAATGATAACTGTTTAGAAAGACTGCGTGAGCTAAGGGACTCACTCAAACAGAACAGAACTGTAGATGCGGGTCTGCCTTTCATTTGTGATCGCTCCTCATCCTTCAAGCGTGCCTCCGCTGAGCGCACACACCTGGTGAATTCAAGAAGGCTAAACCTTCTGACTGAAGCTCAGAGAAGTCAACTCCACGGGTTTGGAGTTTAGGGGAATTTCAACAGGAAACTAGTAATATGAACATGTGATATGCCCACATCACTCCCAAACAATCCACACGTATAACAAAGCATGTTATAATCAACTCTAAGATGAATGAGGACCACGGGATAGTTTACAAATAAAGGTTGAGGGGCGTGAAAAAGTTCCCAAACTACCATCAGTCGTGTTTTCAAAGCTCACGATTGAAAGTTCCACTGTTAGGAAGGGAAAGACCTGTATCTCACCATGCTGCCTTCGTTGTTCCCAACCATGGTGTTATAACTGCCCGTTAATCTCCTTAATTCAGTTACTTCAAAGGTAACGTCTAACCCGTTGGGAAGAGCATTGTCACCTAATAAGTGAAAAAGATGAAACAATTCAGACAGCTCCAGCATGCAGTTTTATGTCTGGTCCCACTGCTGCAAATGACAAAACGCTTGGGTTTAAAGCCCAAGAACATGCACACACAGAATCCCATTACACCTCGACGCCAAACGGAAGATATCAAAAACGGACTTTGCTGCAAGGAATCAGCAGCAGCAGCATTACTTCAACACACGTTATTTACATTATTTGCCAAACGTACTTGTCCCCCTACTAGTGAGGCCCTTGAGAATACCTGGGGCCTCAATTCAGCTGACATTACAACGTGGAATTCTTGTGACAAGAGGGGCCCTAGGAACCCTGGCGGAGAAGCAACACGTCGACACAGATGGAGGAGGTGGATCTTCCTGTCCTTCCTCAAGCGGGGCGCGTGGTGCCTGAGCTCAGTGCAGCTACCCCTTAGCCACTGTGGGCCCCGGGGGCAGGGGAGCAGGGCTGAGCGCCGCAGGAGCCTGGGCGCCCCTCAGAAAGGTCGGGGCTGACCCTGCGGCCCTGGCTGGACACCAGCCGCATCTGGGAGCTGTCAGACTCACAGACACCCAGGCACTGGCTTGCAAACACTCAGATTCAGCTGGTCTAGGGCGGGGCCCTGACACCACTCTTCTTTTTGATTAGCAGACTTTACTGTTCAGAGCGGGTTTGGGTTTATAGAGAAACTGAGTATAAAGTTCTCACCCCCTCACACACATTTCCCCCTCATTCAGTCTGCACTAGTGTGGTGCGTCTGTTACAACTGACGAACTAACAGTGAGATGTTACTATGAACTAAAGTGTGACTTGCACTAAGCTTCATTCTCGGCGTTGTACATTCTAGGTGTTCGACAAATGGATGGCGTCCATTCTTTTTTAAAAGCTCCCGGGTAATTCTAAAGGCAGCCAGGGCGGAGAACCACTGACAGAAGTGGACCAGCTGACCACATACACGTCACATTTACGACAGACAGGAGAGCGCTGAAACTAAATGCCACCCACAAGGCTTGCCATGAAGCAAGCCCTCCGGAGCAGCGGCAAGGGCCACTCGGTCACACATTTGTTCGACCGGGGCAAGTCGCTTAAACCTCTCTGAGCCTGTTTCCTTAGCTGAAAAATGTTTTTTTCTAGAAGAATAACCATGACACTCCACCAGGTTTTTGTAAGGCCCCAACTGGGTCGTGTACAGAAACCCTCCCCACGGAGCCCAGCACAGACACTTCTGTTATTACTACCGCGACTCCAAGGGGCAGAGACAGCCGGTGGTGTCCCAGCACCCCTTCTCGCTGCGTACCAGTCCAGCGGGTCTCATGCTTCAGCACGCATCAGTCACCTGCAGGGCCCGCCGTGCCGGACGGCTTCAGTGGGATGTGCCTTTCTGCCAGGTCCCCAGGAGAGCAGAGCTGCTGGTTGGGGGTGCGCTTTGAGAACCACGGTTCTCATCGTAATTGAATCCTCACGTCTTGGCTGGGTCTGTGGCCACATAGGCTTGACTTCTCAGCCTGCCCTATAGCTCCATGTGGCCATGGGATGAGAGGGGAGAACCGTGTACAACACGTGGGACAGGCGCTCATGGAGGGTGGTGTGCCCTTTCACCCCTCCTTCCTCCTTCCTGAGGCTGGAACGGTGCTCAGCCATCGCAGGGACCAGGGGACCCTAGAGACGGTGCAGTGACGAGCACCAGGAGAAAACCACACCAGCCCCAGGTCGTGACCTCAGGGAGCAGAGCTATGACGACACCAGCCCCAGGTCGTGACCTCAGGGAGCAGAGCTATGACGACACCAGCCCCAGGTCGTGACCTCAGGGAGCAGAGCTATGACGACACCAGCCCCAGATGGTGGTCTCCCACCTGTCATGGAAAGAGATCTCTTTTGCCTAAGCCACTGGTATTTGGTGTCTCTGTTAGTCACAGATGAATCCATATTCCAGATAATGGAAATCCCTTTCATTCATATAGTATTTTACATTTTTGCAAGCACTTTCATATACTGTTTCCTTTTTTTTTTTTTCTTTTTGCGGTACGCGGGCCTCTCACCGTGGTGGCCTCTCCCATTGCAGAGCACAGGCTCCAGACGCGCAGGCTCAGCGGCCATGGCTCACGGGCCCAGCTGCTCCGCGGCATGTGGGGTCTTCCCGGACCGGGGCACGAACCCGCGTACCCTGCTTCGGCAGGCGGACTCTCAGCCACTGCGCTACCAGGGAAGCCCTACTGTTTCATTTTTATCTTCTCAAAACTATCTTCCACTCAATCCTGAAGAGTTCACTTGTTCCTTGATTCATTCCACATATGTATTTTTCAGCAGATGTCTACTCAACTCAGAATGAAGTCTGCAGCCACATAGTAAGTCCTTCATGATGCAGTCTCCTGATCACTTTCCTGCCTTATCTTTCATCACTCTCCTTCCCCACATCTGCACTCTGGCTCTACGGAGCCCTGTGGTCCACCCAATGACCCTTTCTCTCTCTGGCCACTGGGCCTATTAAACACTCTCTCTCTCCCTGGAACACTCCTCATCAGCCCTGCTCCCCAAACGAACTCACACACATCTTTTAGGTCTGAGCTCATGTATCACCCCTTCCGGGAAATCTCTGATCCGTCTTTCCCTCCGCCCCACCAGGAGAGGCAAAGTTTCCTCCTCCAGCATCCCCTGCTTACAGCACGACTTATCAGCTGAACTGTCCTCACTTCTCTGTCTGTCCCCGACGCTCTCCCACTTGACCAGAAGCTCCTTCAGAAGGAGACTATGCCTTGTCTGCTACTGTCCCCCCCCATGGCAGGGACTCATTAACGAAAGAATAAACACTGACCAAGTGGACAGAATTGCCCAATATCACACAACAAACGAGCAAATGAACAAAAACCAAAAGTGAAATCTGATTCCTACTGCCCTCCTCTTTAACACACATTTAGGTGGAGTCTGCTAAGAGCCCATCCGGACACCTGCTGGGGTGGGCTATTCAGAAAAGCCTGGCTCTCTCCTTCTCGGAAGGAGATCCTTCTCGGAGTCCTGGTACCATCCAGGGGCTCAGACAACAGCATCTTCAAAGTCACCCATCCTCCCTCGGCCTGACGTAAAGATCCAGTTACTCCCTTGAGGCCACAGGCGCTCTCTGCCTGGACACGAGGTGTCTGTGATCCTGGAGGACGGAGGGAATCAAACAGAAACCGCACCATAATATGCACCTTGACATGTATCGATCAAGACATCCACCTGTCTAAATATTCCCAGACGAAGCAATTTCTCACGGGCTTCGTGAGATTTCCTCATTACCTGTAAGAGAAAAAATAATAATGATAAAAATAGAGACTGTATTCCTCTAAGATCCGGGAATGTAAATGGTGGCTGTAGCATTTAGGCCGGCGGCTTAGCATGTGGTGTGAAGTACTGATCCCTGAGAAGAGCGCCCCACTAAGACCAGACAAGTGAGCCGTTACTTGAGTAAAAAGATTACTTAGTAAAAAGTTACTTTAAGCTTAAAAAAAAAAATACAGTTTTTTAAAGTGGGAATGGCCGAACACTGCTGAAAGGTCAAGTGAAACGGGGACTGGGAGAAGGCAGCTGGGCGTGGCCTCAGGAGGCTGCTGGTGACTCTGCCCAGGCTGGGAGATGTGGTGCCGAGGGCAGAAGGACAGAAGGAAGCCATGGAGGAGAAGACGACAGTGCAACCCAGGAAAGACCCCAATGGATAAACAGAGTAAAGGCCCGAGGAGACGGCGAGGGTGGGTAACTACCAAGAGCCCACGCCCCCGGTCGCTGAGGGCCCTCAAGGGGAAGCACACTGAGTGCTAACGGGGTGCGGGAAGGGTCAACACCTACTGCCACCAGCTCTACGGCAGCGCTGGGACGGCTGTGAGGAACACAGAGAGGGGCCAGTCGTGGACGGGAGGACAGACACCTCTTCTCCGGGATAAGGGTGAAGGCAAACGCACGTCAGTATGTGGGAGGCTTCTGGGAACTGAGGGGGCTCAGCCCCCTTCAGCGTAGGCGACAAGGTCATCCGTGGAGGCTGGGGCGGGGTACTCAGTGTGTGAGCGCACAGAGCTTCATGGGATCTTCAGAAGGGAATGGACAAGAAGACCAAGCAGAGGGAATACTTGCCTCGATAAGGTTTTTAGCCTTAAAAACATCTCCAATTTCACACATGATGATGTCATCTTTAGTCCTTCCAAGCCCATCAAAATGAACGTGCTGGACGACCACCTAGACGTGACAAGGGGACGCAGATTACTGAGTACCAGACAGGGCAAGAGGTCAGGCATCGAGGCTAAAGACAAATGTCTGAAATTAGTTTCAAAGACTTTTTTTTTTTTAATTTAATGATCCACGCTTCGTAATTCCTCACCTTTTCAAAAAACTGGTCACTTGAACTGACTAGGTCTTTACTTCCTGTGAATGAGATCAACAAGGTCTCTGCAGCCAGGTGACCAAGGTCCAGGTCAGTCTTAAACCCAGGCAGGGTGCAGAGGTCCCCTACACATCCTTCCCCAAATGTTCCCCGAGCACTGGCCTCTGGATGACGCTGACCGTGACCTGGTGTAGTAACGGCATGTATTTTACCAGAGATCTTGTGTGGATTTCAATATAGCCTGATAAATGCTGGCTCAGAGCCTCTCACCTGTCTATAAATGCTCACTTCATTGAATAAAAATGCACTGATTACCTATGAACCAAGTATCATTCTGAACACTGAGAATATAGCAGTGAGCAAAACATAAAAATTCCTGCCTCTATGGAGGTTATATTCTAAAGGGGAGAGAAATAGGCAACATACACAGTACAGTAGATGGTAGTGAGCAACAGAGACAAATCAAGAAGGGATAATGGGCAGTGGTAGGGAAATGTATGACTTACAGGTGATCAGAATACTATACTAAGATCTTAAGCAAAGAATTAATGGGGGCTTCCCGAGTGGCGCAGTGCTTGAGAATCTGCCTGCTAATGCAGGGGACGTGGGTTCGAGCCCTGGTCTGGGAGGATCCCATGTGCCGCGGAGCAACTAGGCCTGTGAGCCACAACTACTGAGCCTGCACGTCTGGAGCCTGTGCTCCGCAACAAGAGAGGCCGCGATAGTGAGAGGCCCGCGCACCACGATGAAGAGTTAGCCCCCGCTTGCCACAACTAGAGAAAGCCCTCGCACAGAAACGAAAACCCAACACAGCAAAAATAAATTAATTAATTAATAAACTCCTACCCCCAACATCTAAAAAAAAAGAATTAATGAAAAATGTGCTTACATTTCTCCCACTGTATTTAATTTCAAAGGCAACCAAGTTTAGAAAAACTTTTATTCAAGACCCAAGGTCTGTTTTCTGGGAGCAGGGAACAAAGAATAAACTTAAGCATAATTTGAGTTTCTCTTTGAAATACTTTTGGGTTTTTTTTTTGTAACATAAATTCAAAAATGTGTTTGTTTACACTTGCCACGTAAATAATCACCAAGGAAAAACGATTCCTTTAAAACCAGAAACTATTTCTCCAAGTGTCCAGTCTTTCTGAAATGTAGTTGGCTGCAAACTCTCCTTTGATAAAGGTGTTGACTCAGGTTAATCCCTTTATGTTTCCCCAGCGGCTTGTGGAAGCCAGTGTTTCTAGTAACAACTCTATCCAGCCCTCAACAGGATACTCACATCCTTGTTCTCAAGAATCTCCTGTTTAGCTTCAGGTTCAACTTCAACAAATTCAGCTTCTTCTCCTAATGCTCCAAAATCAGGTCCACTGGCTGGAAGAGGCTCCAAACTCTGAAAGGGAGGGAAGAACCACAGATAAATGAACTTATATTAAAAAACAAAAGCTTGAGGGCCTCCCTGGTGGCGCAGTGGTTGAGAGTCTGCCTGCCGATGCAGGGGACGCAGGTTCGTGCCCCGGTCCGGGAGGATCCCACATGTCGCGGAGTGGCTGGGCCCGTGAGCCATGGCCGCTGGGCCTGTGTGTCCGGAGCCTGTGCTCTGCAGCGGGAGGGGCCGCAGCAGTGAGAGGCCCGCTTACCGCAAAAAAAAAAAAAAAAAAAAAAAAAGCTTGGGACTTCCCTGGTGGCACAGTGGTTAAGAATCTCCCTGCCAATGCAGGGGACACGAGTTTGAGCCCTGGTCCGGGAAGATCCCATATGCCGCGGAGCAACTAAGCCCGTGCACCACAACTACTGAGCCTGCGCTCTAGAGCCCACATGCCACAACTACTGAAGCCCGCGTGCCACAACTACTGAAGCCTGCGCTCTAGAGCCCATGCTCCGCAACAAGAGAAGCCACCGCAATGAGAAGCCCGCACGTCGCAACAAAGAGTAGCTCCCGCTCGCCTCAACTAGAGAAAGCCCGCGCGCAGCAATGCAGACCCAACACAGCCAAAAAAAAAAAAAGCTTTTAGTTTTGTCTTTAGACGGTGCCCCAGAAAACTCAGGACCGTGGTGCCCTCTGGGGCTGAAGGCAGCAGGGTGGGGGGCACACGGGCAGCATAAGTGGCTGTCGACACACAGGTGTTAGGCTGGCGCTGACCCCTCGCTGTCCAGAGTATTGCTAATTCATAAAGCAAAGACGAAAATTCATCAGCGAAAGGGTCAGGCACAAACCCACGATGGCTGTGCCATGAGCCGAGGACTATACCGCACCTAGTTCTGTACACTTGAGGCCCATCTGAAGACCAAAAAAAAAAAAATTTTTTTTTTGCTTTCCCGTCATAGAAAGTATCCTAATTTTTAAAATCAAAACTGGATACGTTCTAGGATAATTATATTAACCAGCCAAATTAGTAAAAAATATGTTTCTGGACTCATAATTCATTTTGGTTCAGAAAGTCTCACAAACTAAGGGGAACTGCATATGCTCATAAAACGGGCCAGCCAGAAAGCAGTCCCTTCCTTCAGTCTGAACTGACATTGTCTCAAAAGCATTCTAGCATCTTCTGAATAAGGATTCTATAATAATAATTATGGAGACATGATAATATAATAGTTCGTATAATAATGAACACATAACAGTGTGTATTTATTACATATATATGGGGATTGCCAGACACTCGTGGAAATGGATTCAGAAGGTCTAGTGTGGCACCAGGTGATGGGAGAAACAGGCAACTCTGGGGAAAACTATGGGAACTAGTATCCGGCTACTTCCTCACTCCACCAGTTCTCTACAGATAAGCACTTCTGAAGCGCACAGGAGCATCTGACATCTGCAGAATGAGGAGCAGTGGGGACTCGGGCCCCTCTCACCTTCTCCCTGGAATGTTCACGGCCTCTTGTCAGCACATCCTCCATCATGCCACTGGTCCTCCGGAAAGGTAATGGCCTGACAGCGCCATGTCCTCTCTCCCATCCTTGCCCTAAAAGACTCCGAGAGTCCTCAAAGGTGCCCTCAGGGGCACATGCAACTAGATTCCTTAGCAGGGCACGTGAGGACCTCCACCATGCGGCCCCCACCTGCTACTCCAGATTCAATCCCCACCACTCCCGACCCTTACCTTTGTGTCTGTGCACACCTGGTTCTCTCCGCCCAGGTTAACTACCTGCCTCCCCCGAAAGAGCTGAAAGAACCACCTGCAGTGCCATCTCCTCTGTGAGCCATCCCTGGCTTCTTCAGGGAGAATCAGTCCCTCCTTCACAAGACACCTCTTGGAGGAAATTTATGACCCTTACAGGTACTGCTTTTTCTTATTTTTATCTGCCCTGCTATATCAGAAATAATCAAATATTTATGGAATGGGTGAGTGAATGATTTTTTCTTTTGTTCTCACATTTCATAAACATCTGAGTGCCTACTGTCCCCTAAAGAGCAGGGAATGCAGCCGTGCATAAGACAGAACCAGTCCTTCCCTCGGTGGCAGAAGTGGATTATTTACAGAAGTAAAAAGGGAAGATAATGCTGGGCAAAGAAACAGAATTTATTGCACATAATTATCCTTTCATTTTTGTTGTGTAAATTTTTTTTTTTTTTTTTTGTGGTACGTGGACCTCTCACTGCTGTGGCCTCTCCCGTTGCGGAGCACAGGCTCCGGACGCGCAGGCTCAGCAGCCATGGCTCACGGGCCCAGCCGCTCCGCGGCATGTGGGATCTTCCCGGACCGGGGCACGATCCCGCGTCCCCTGCATCGGCAGGCGGACCCTCAACCACTGCGCCACCAGGGAAGTCCAGTGTGTAAATATTTTTAAAACGAGATCATTACTATATTTCTCAAAAATATGAACAAATTAAAACAGTAACTTTTTTTTTTTTTTTTTGCAGTACGCAGGCCTCTCACTGTCGTGGCCTCTCCCGTTGCAGAGCACAGGCTCCAGACGCACAGGCTCAGTGGCCATGGCTCACAGGCCCAGCCGCTCCACGGCATGTGGGATCTTCCCGGACCGGGGCACGAACCCGTGTCCCCTGCATCGGCAGGCGGACTCTCAACCACTGCGCCACCAGGGGAGCCCGATAGTAACTTTTTAATGCAACATTTCATGAATGTGCTTTCTGTATTTAATTTTATGTAGTGCAAAAAAGTATATTATAGATGCGCAGATTGTCTATGCAGAGCATATACTATGGTTAGGAATATACGCACGTATTCATTCTTCTGAATCTGAATGCTTGACAAAAAGACTTTGGGCATAAAGTCTATGCTAAAAAATTTCCATTACGGTTCCTAAAACCTCAAAAGCATGAAACACACCTCACCAAAGACATGCTAGACCCATCTGTATTCTTAAATCTGAAATTTAGCCTTTAATTCAAAAGGTGATGTCTTTACAGTTTCACCACTGCACCAAAGCCTGATGTCCTAAATGAACTGTTTCACTACTAGAGATTCATTCATTCTCCAAATACCCACCCACTATGTCACAAGCGCTTACAAGGTCCTCACGCTCACAGAATTTACATTCCAGTGTCCGGGTACGCATTTAGTGAAATGAATTAAAGTAAATATTTGGATCTAGCCTCTAACCTTTAAGCAGATCAATCTACTAGTGAGTCGACAAATTTTATCGAACGCCACGTGCCAGGCACTAGGCAAGGCAGTGGTAGCTGGAGAAATAGGACACGAAATAAATCTAATGAGTTATGAGCAGCATCCTTAGAGTGATATAGACTAGAGTCAGATAGAAAATACAAGAAAAAATAATAGGTATCAAGCGTAAATACTGTTTCAGAAAACTTTTGTTTCACATATGCATGAAGGTACCAGATAGCAAATATGGGATGTTTTCTTACTGTGAGTCCTGAGCAAAATTCAAACAACGCTGGCTAGTGAAATGTAAAGGCCAAATTAAAGAACTGAAATTATTTCTTGTCAATACATTCATCAAAGGAGCAGCAGTTTTAGTGTCAAAGGAGCTTAATAAAAGCAGAGACTTTTTTTTCCTGTACTCCTAGCACCTACAACAGTGCCAGGCACAGAGTTGACCATCGGTAGATATTAGCTGAATAAACGAATGAATGCTTACTCTGCGAAGATGCTACAAGGGATGCAAGGCAAGTAAAATGCAGCTCCTACCGTCATCTAGAAACTTAGACTTTAAAAGGATAAGTCAAAAATGCAGAGCTAAGACAGGGCGCCAGAGCAGAAATGTCAAGGAGGTTGGCAACACATCCCAAATGAGGAGAGATAAGGAGGTTCATATAGGAAGTGACTTGAACTGAGTTCTAAAAGATGGGACTATTTTGCCAGCTGAAGATGGGAGTGGGGGTGAGTGATGAGAGAGGAAGCTCCGCCCAACAGCACGGTCCAAAGAGTGTGTCGAAAGAGAAACGGTGTTTCATTTGCAGGAAGTATCCGGAAATGGAAGTTAAGTCCATTCCCGCACACCAGGCTGAGAAGTCTGTGCTAAACTCTTTTGGGAAACTCCTGACAACTTCTCAGCAGGGCAACTCAAACAATCAACGTCGTAGAAGAGACGTTGTGTTGAGGGCTGGGACTCAGGAGGTCTGAGTTTTAGCACATTCTGAGGCTCTAACGGTGTGACCTTGGACAAAGAGTCACTCTGTGGGTCTCAGTTAAGATTACGATAAAGAGCAGTTGGGCAGCTTGGGGGCCGCGCTAAGCACCCGAGCAAGTGCTTTACGTGTATTGTCTTTCAATTCTCCTAACAGCCCGGTGAGTACTATCACTGCCTCCGCTTTAAAAGGAGGTACGAAAGCTCAGCGAGGTTCCGTCTTTGCACGGTAACCAAGAGACACGAGGACTCCTAGCTGGGTCTGGGTTGGAAGACACTACTTCGTGCTCTAAGAGTCTAGCAAGACCCCAGGAGCGGCTAGGCGGGAGAGTTCGGAAAAGGTGACGGGTAAGGAACTAAGACGCCCGAAACCGCTAAGGACAGAAAGAACTTATTCCTCCGCTGTAGGACATCACGCAAAGCCCGAGAGTTCTTTCCGGGCCACTGCCTCGCTAAGTGACCTTGGGCAAGTCACGCCCCTCCTCTGAGTATCCGTTTTCTGCTCGAAAGCCTGCGGTACCTGCTGGCGGCATCTCTGCGGCCTCCTCCACCCGGCCCGCGGCGGCCCAGCGCTGGGGCGCTACAGGCGGAGATCCCCGGCCCCGTTCCGCACCGGCCTCGGAGCCCTGCAGTCCCCTCACCAGGGCAACCCTGGCCGCAGCCGCGACGGCGTCCCCCGCGGCGCCCACCCAGAGGTCACGCAGCCCGCGGGTCGCTGGGCCTCTTACCCTGGCGTGCACTGTCCCCATGGCTCCCCTTCTGGCCGCCGCCTCCCAGAGCTGCCCTGACCCGACGAAGGCTCGGCGGGTGAGGCAGAGAGCGAGTCCCCAGTGGCGGAGCTACCGGTTGGTGCAACACCCACAAGCCCCCGGACGCGGCTGACTGGGGGCGGCCATCATGTCCCGCCTTCGCCCCGCCTCCTGGCTCACGGTTCCTCCGCTCATTGGTCCTTAAGAATCTATGACCCGGATGTTCACGCCTACGCCGGGAAGCTCTGCGACTTGGAGACCGCCCGAGCGCCGAGCGTTCTGTGGCGCCCGGGAAGCTGCTGGCGCGTGGTGGGGGCCTTGCGTGAGGGTCCCGCTGGGAGTGCCGGAGCTGCCCTGGGGGAGACCAGACCAGCTGGTGGGCGCGCCGGGACTTCACTCACGTGTCTCCATTAACCCTCCTGGCACCTCGGCCCAATGGTGCAGCGCTTGTCCCCGCGCTCTGGCCGAGGCTCGGCACACGCGGCTGCAACAGTGGCCTCACCCGGCGTCTGGAGCAGCACAAATCCGGATCGGCGCCCTGCTCCTCTCCTGCTGGCCGCACGGAACTTTCAAGTCACTGAACCCCCACAGGGTTCAGCCTCCTCATTGGCAAAATGAAGTGTGACGGTCTTATCTGCTTCGCAGGGATGGATTACAAGGCTCGCATGAGAGTGTTGTTAACGCCTGGCGCAGGGCAGGGCACTTAGTGAGCAGCGAATAAATGACCATTATTCTTTCAACT
Source organism: Stenella coeruleoalba (assembly GCF_951394435.1). NCBI lineage: Eukaryota > Metazoa > Chordata > Mammalia > Artiodactyla > Delphinidae > Stenella > Stenella coeruleoalba. Next base: position 5,547,070 of record NC_137157.1, read on the forward strand.
GCAGTAAATGTCAGTGCGTGTCATCGGGGGTTCGCATGGGGGCCACTCACATCGGAGAACAGGACAGCCCTGGGACTTCGTTTGGGTGGTGGAAACAGCTTTCCCCCGCTCAGAAGACAGTATATAATAAGTAATAGTCACGTGGCGATACATGCAATAAGAGAAACAAGTAAGAGACAAAATGAGAGAAGGATTTTCAGTATCATGTGCACTAATGTTTCCACCCCTTCCCAGAGACCCTGACACTCTTTTCTGTTTGATTACCAGCACCGGAAGTCCTCCAGCGTCCCTGGGGTAAATATTAAGTCCACATTCCCCTTCTTGCCTCCCAGGCCCTTCTCCTTCCCACACTGCATCCCTTGCCAGGTGACCTATCCATCTGTCTTCGCAGCTGGGCTGTCAGTCCCCAGAGGTGGGGACCAGTCTGTCTGGTTCCCTCCACGAGCCCAGAGGCTAGCAGAGTGCTTGGCGTGATGCAGGGACCTGGGGAATATTTGCTGAATTACTGCTCCCCTGCCGTAGGCTAGGGCAAACCGACACACCCTGCTTACTGAAATTGCACATTCCTGGGCCTCAGCCCTGACCTGCTGAACCAACTTCTGGAAAGCAGAACCTGGAGATCTGAATATTTTTAAAGCGTGCCAGGTAATTCTTTTGACAACTAGGTTTAAGAACCCCTCATTTTAAAAAACTCTTTAGGGCTTCCCTGGTGGCGCAGTGGTTGAGAGTCCGCCTGCCGATGCAGGGGACACGGGTTCGTGCCCCGGTCCGGGAAGATCCCACATGCTGCGGAGCGGCTGAGCCCATGAGCCATGGCCACTGAGCCTGCGCGTCCGGAGCCTGTGCTCTGCAACGGGAGAGGCCGCAACAGTGAGAGGCCCGCGTACCGCAAAAAAAAAACAACCTCTGTGTCCATGTCTGACTTCTTTACTAGTTTCTAACGTCTTTGAAGACATGGGGCCGCGAACCTGCTTATAAGGAACTTGGCCAGAAATGGGTGGAAGAGGAGCTCAGCAGGAGGGGAGGCAGAGGCGGCAGCAGGGCATCCGCGGGAGATGGGGGACAAGGATGCAGGGCCGTGATACAGGCAGGCAGGACGGCCTTGCACGAGAAGGGGAAAGGTGTGCAGGGCCAGGCCTGCGGCGAGAGACGTCTGGGCCTGGGCATGTGTTCAGGAGGCTGCAAGCTGATGAAAGAACTGGGCTATAAGTTAGCTGTTGACCCCAGGCAAGTCACACCAGTTTTAAGGGTCACTTTTCTCCACTATAAAATAATGAGATTGCTAAGGACCCTGCCAGTTGTACAAAAGATTTCTTTTTTTAATTGTCTTGCATTTCACACTAGGAAGTAATAGGTCCTGGGCTTTTGCAGGCTTTTAAGCCATTTTGGATCACCACTTGCCAGGGAATCACAACCAGAGTAGCTCCCGTTTAGTGGTTATGACGCTGGCTTTATGGACAGACCCGCTGGCTGGGGTTCAGCAGTGATTCTGCCACTGCTAAGCTGTGTGGCTGTAAGCAGGGCCCCTACCTCTCTGGGTCAGTTTCCTCTTTTGTAAAGTGAGGGTAGTAATGGCATCCACCTCACAGGATCGCTTTGAGGATTCAGTGAGTTAACAGATGTAAAGCTGTGCGTGGCCCAGGGAGAGTGCCCCCCCCACAAGGATTAGCTGTCCCTATACCCACGTGCCAGGCCAGGTGCCAAGTGCTTTTCGTAAATGGTCTTATCTAACCATCACAGTAAGGTAGGCTTTTGTAGAAGATGAAACTTAGGGCCAGAGAGACTAAGTGACTTACCCTAAATCCAGGTGGGACCCAAACAAAAGAGAGTGTGACATGGTCTCACCTCTGGCTCTTAGCCACCTCTGAATGATGCCCACGTGTCCCAGGGTCTCGAGGGGGTGGGGGGCGTGGGCTGGAGTAGATGGTGGCTCAGAAGCCTCCCGACCCTGGATTCCCCTCTTCTGGCAATTTTTAAAGGGGGGGTGGTGGGTGGGGCATACATAACAGGCTGCAGCCACCAGGTGTCTGAGCGGGAGAAGCTCAAAACACTGCCCAGTTGTTACCCAGTAAGTCTCCGAGTGCCCAGGGCTCAGGGCCCACAAAAGTGGGGCTTCACGGGTCTCACTGACCCCCAGCTCAAACTCAAAAGGCTGTTTTAGGTGTGAAAACTTGGACAGAGATCTCCAAAGATAATCTAGGAGACCAAACAAATTTTAAGCACAAGTCACAGAGGCTGGACCCTTATTCAAAAATTCATGCTCCTGGTTCCCTGAAGCTCAGTTTTCTCATCTGTAAAATGGGGATAGTAGTTCTTAAAGCATAATGGTATAGTGAGGATTTAATGAACTAAAGCATGGGGCCTGGCACACTGTAAACACCGAATAAACTAGACTTTTCTTCCAGCATTTCCTTGTTATTCTCTTAAATAAGCCTCCTCTCAAGGAGAAGCCATGACTTTGACCTGCATATTACAGCAAGAGCCCTGAGCCAAACATAGCATTTGAGAGCCCTATTGTGTACAAGGGCCAGGGTGGCAGAGGACACGGTAGGAGCGCAGCGACACAGCTCTACCCTCTCTGACAGTCACAATGTACATTCACTTTTTTTTTGGCCTCGCTGCACAGCGTGCAGGGTCTTAGTTCCAACAACCAGGAACCACCCCGTGCTGTGGCCCCTGCAGTGGAAGCTCGGAGTCCTAACCATTGGACTGCCAGGGAATTCCTTGTCCATTAACATTTTAAAGGCTCTCAGAAATCCTGCATTTCGCTTTCTTTAACTCGGTATTTCCTGGGTTATTTATTCTGTCTTAAAGACTTTTTGGGTTTTGAGGTTTCCTGTGGCTGTCAGTGGCACTGTTCACCAGAATCTCTGCTGTTCCTCTTTTGGGCAAAAGGTAGACTTACTTGCATTTCCCCCGTCCATGTGACTTGCTTTGGTCCACAAGCTATAGGCAGAAGGGAGAGGTGTCACTCTGGATGGAGACCTTTAAGCACCATGTTCCTCCCCCACTGTCCACCCCGACCCTCGAGGGCCTGGGACAGGCTCAGCCTGGGTCAGCCAAGTCCGATGGGCGTGTAGGCTGAGGAGTGAACCTTTTGGGAGTCTGGGAGTCTTTGTTAAACACAGCATAACCCCGTCTATCCTGACTGATAAAATCCCTAGCGCCATCTGCAAGGACACAACATTCCAGATGATTTGGTTTATGAAGTGCTGATCTGGTCCCGTCACTCAGAGGAATGAAGATTAGTGACTACACTGGTCCCCTGGATAAAGTCAAACCCCAAATCTCAGAGGCCACGAGGAAGGGACGCTGGGTCTTCACAGATCGCTGCAGAGGTCACCCCTACTCTTAGTTTGGGGCACCCTGTGGCATGGACTCCCTGGGGCTGCAGCCTGGGTCTCCTTATTCCTTTCCCAGAGGGCGGGCACCCTGAGTGAGGGGCTCGCCTCCATCCCCCATGTCCCCAGCGCCTGTTGCCTGAGGAGTGAAGGTGAGCCGGTGAGAGGAAAGGGCACGGGCACCGGCATGAGGCAGAGGCCCGGGGTGAGCAGGCAGGTGCCGGAGGACCAGGCTCTGAGCTGCCTGGGGGCACCGAGGGAGGGATGCCCAGGAGGAAGGCGGCTTCTCCGTGTGGGGAGGTGGGGGTCCGGGTTTGAGGCGGGGTGCAGGCCACGGGAGCCCACCAGGAAGTCGTTGCAGCAGCCCAAGGCAGGGGCGGGCTGGAGGAGAGGGTGGGGGGACTCAGTGCGTCCCCAGTTCCTGGCTCAGGTGACTCGGCTGTTGATAGAAACAGGGCAGCTGATGAGGGAGCTGAGGGGCTCTGCACTGGAGGGAGGATGTTGGGGAGCCGATGGGGGGGTAGGTAGGGGGGGTAGGTGGGCCCTCACCTGAGCCAGAGACCGGAGGGGGGAGGGGGTTCCTCGGAGTGAGCGAGGCCCCCCCAGGCGTGCTTGTGTGCACGCCCCAGCCCTGGGGAAGAGCCCGGTAGCCAGGATGGCATCGGGGAGTCTGCAGTCCCAGAGGAAGGAGAGGCATCTGGGAAGGAGGGTCTGGCCCTCCGTGTCCAGGACAGAGCATGTGGAGGCCACCTGGCCCGGCAGGGCCGTCTGGGGCAGCGGGACCATAAACCTTGGGGGTGGGGAGGTCTCAGGGGACTTTAAAGGAGCCTGGCTGTGAGGCAAGGACAGCAGCGCTGTGGCTCCTCACGGAAGACGCAGAGACGAGGGAAAGCACTTTCACGATCACGTTTATTATAAATGATTTTCCGATGAAAGGAATACTTGGAAATTTAATATACAATGCAATTACAGATAATGGCGTATTGCTAACCACCGTCGGCGTCCTGGCATACATCCTTTCAGTCTCTGTTCGACACATACACGCCCACACACGTCTTCATTTTTAACAGGACTGGGCTCATGCTTTGCACCAAGTTCTGCTGTTTACCAGATAGACTGTTGCTCCCTGGCATTAAACAGACCGCACTGATGATTCCCCAGGGCGTAAATGGACCATAAATAGAGGGAGGCTTTTATTAACAAGGTGACAGGAACGTGAGCGTGTTTTGCATGCCGATGAGAAACCAGCCGTGCTGGAGAGGTGAGGGCCTTGGTCGGGGGATTGGTGAGGATGTGGGGTGAGTGACTTCTGGGAGCACAAAGACGAGGAGATGGGGTAGCATTTAAGGCACAGGTGGGAGGGCAGCCTTGGCTGTTTCTAAGAAAGTAATACACTTCCTTGTCTCACTGTCCATTTTTTAAAAATTATAAAACATATGCTCATCATAAGAAGGTTGAATAATTACAAAAAGTAGCAAGAAATAAGTCCCATGTAATCCTATCTTAACATATTTCTTGCCTTATAATGATCACAGCACTGGTGTATAGAATACTATCTACATGGAAGTATCCTGGCTACCATAAAACACTGCTGAAGTGCGGTTGTATCTGCTTAGACCTATGCTGTGGTTCTGATGGAAAAGGCCACTGGGAACCCTGACAGTCGGGCTCGGGGAAGGTATGAGGGTGTGTCACCAGGAGTCCAGGTGGGTGTCAGGCAGGCGACACCTCCCTCACTCCAGGCCAGCTCAGCATAGGGGATAGTGCTTTGTTCTGGGGCCCAGGTGGCCGGGGAAGCCCACCACTCACAGCCTTGCCTCACTCAGGGAGGGAGCGCTACCAGCACAGGAGCCCCTGCAAACTCGAGGAGCTCAGCTCGGCACCGCGTGACGACCCCGTATTTTCACGAGCAGCCAGCCGCTGCCTTCTCGGTGCTCATGACCATATCAAGTCTCGAGCAGGCTTTGCCCCCAGAACCACACTCTTCTCTAAAGTGTACGTCCTCGCAGTGGAGTGCTGGGTTTGACCTTGCTGGTTCTGCAACTCCAGGACACATACACAGTGTGGGTGAGAGTTGCAACTTTTTGGGCCAACATTTACGATTTTGAGCTTACCATGGTTTCTTTTCTTTTTGTTATACTCAAATGCATAAATAAGAAAAACAGACACACACATTTCACCTTGGGGCATAGTGCACTGTGCTTGCCCACAAATCACCGCCCTGGAGAGAAGGTGGGCACCTGCCCCTCGCTCATGTCCATGAGGGCTCTGCACGTGGAGAGGGCAGGTGAGGGCCTGGGGCTGCCAGGGTGAACGTCTCGTGCACTGGAGTTTTTTTTGTTTTTTTCTGGCCACGCCGCACAGCATGCAGAACCTTAGTTCCCCGACCAGGGATCGAACCTGCGCCCCCTGCGGTGGAAGCGTGGAGCCTTAACCACTGGACCGCCAGGGAAGTCCCTGAACTGGATTTTTTTTTTAAGGCTTCTTCTATTAATATCTCACTGATTCCCATAATATATAATTCAACAGGAAATACGAAGATTCCCTTATAATTAATATAAAACTTTCAAATATTTAGAGTAGGTCAAAAAGATGTACCAGAATGTAAATAAGTTACCATCTTTTAATGCCCCCCTAACCGGGGTGTCCTTGGAGGATGGCAGCCCCCTCGCCCCACAGTGACTGCTTCCTGTACGGAAAGATGGGACTCTACTCCTTTCTTCCTTCCAACCTCCAAGACTGCACAAAGGGCAGCCCAGCCCCCAGCCACAGGGTTCCCTCTACCCACCCCACACTCCCTCCAAACACCAGTCATTCTAGGACCTTCCACCAGGACAGCTGAGTGGGCGGCGAGTCCACTTGCGAGTGGTCGGCCTCCTCCACGTGGCCGCTACCGTCACTTCCCAGGGCAAACCGGATCCCTCCGCTCCCTGCTTCAAACACTTCCGTGTCTGCTAATAGCGAAAACTGGGCTCCTCTCCCGAGTGCCCACCACGTGGCCGGGACTGTGCTAGGGGCTCCCGGAAGCCTCGCAGAAACCTAATGAGAGGAGGGTCACCCCTCTCATTAGGTGAGGAAGCCGAGGCCCACGATAAGATCCCACCCTGGAAACTGACACCAGGCCCTTCTTCCTCCGAATTAGTTTTCAGAATTCAGAAAGCAGGAGCAGCATCCGGGCCACGTTAACGACACGGATTGCCGGGTTCCATGTGGAGAGAGCGTGATTCAGACGGGAATCTGCATTAACAGCACCTCATCCCACCCTCCGCCCCCCAACACACACACACTCTGAGAGGCCCTGCCTGTCTTTCCGTACTCCACCCCTCCCTGTGCTCCCAGCACCCAGAGCTACTTCCTTTAGGCAAACCAATGCTACCTGACCCTCCCTGACCTGCACCTGTCCCTCTGCCCTGCCCCAGCTCCATCGGCCGGCTCTCTCTCCCTCTGCCGTCAGTTAGGCCCAGTGGACGCGCTTCCCCGCCCCCTCCCTGGGCTTCACCGCATCCTGTGCAGCTAAGTCTTGGTTATTAGCTTTCAGCAGGTGCTCTGAGACCTCTGATTTGCTCAGCCGCCTCCCCTAAGACAGGACCTCCTGCACCAGAGGGTAAGCTCCTTGCCACCTATCCGGGCCCGACGACGTTTCTAGAATGGCACATGCGGCCTGAGCAGATGAGAGGGTGCCTGTCGGACTCACAGCCCCACAGCCAAATCACCTGCGTGGAAGCGGGGAGTGTCGCGGTCCGCGCGCGCGGGTTGGAAGAAGAATTTCCAGACACGAAGTACCTTAGGGAAGAGTGAGTTTACTGAGAACGAAGCGCAGAGTTAGTGAGGGGCGCTGCAGATTCAGCGGGCCCGCTTCCTGACAGACCACGGAGAGCCGCCCCCTCCCTGGGCTAGTGGCCAACTTTCATAGCCTGAAGACAAAGAAAATTCCTGCTGGCAGGATGGCATCAGGCGGTTGGTCAGGGTGCTTCGAGGCTGCTACATGGTGAATACCTACTGTGGAGTCGTGGGGCTGTGCGGTTTAGATTAGGAGCGCCCATGGCAACCGTTGCTATGCGGGCTTGGTTAATTCAGGAGTTTTGGCCCCTTGTCCTTGACGTAGGGCTCCACATTCCCCCCTCTTTTTATATATGGGCCAAATCTTTGGCCCCTTAACACCCTGCTCATGACTGACTATCTGCCTATCTCCATCTCGGGCCATAGGAACCCAGGTCACTGGGGAAAGGGGCGATGACCGTTCCTAGCTTCTTCCTGCTGGACAGGGGCGTCGTGGCGCCCTGGGTCCCAATGCCCGCTCTCTGTCAGGGTGTGTTTATGGAGGGAGATGAGGGCCCGTGGAACGATAAGGCAGCTTGTTCCGACGTAGTCCATGTGCCAACTGGCTGGTACCCTTGTTGCACCATCTGGAATTGAATCTTTTGAACCTGTCAGGAAATGAACTTAGATAATGCGTTAATAGTGCAGGGGCCAAACAACGAAACAAGGGCCATCGGGATTAATGGTCCCAGCAAGGGCAATAGCCACGTCCATATCTGGATCCTCAGAGAGGAGAGGAGGCTGGAAAGCCAGCTGGGGCCCTGTCCTGCTCTCTCTTTTAAATCTTCTATTAATTTGATGTTTTTCTTTAGAATCTGGAGGTCTTCTTCAGCCTGGCCGGAGGTATTAATATAGAAGCAGCCTGTCTCATTTAGCTGGGCACAGACACCCCCGCCTCAGCTGTTATAACATTAAGGGCCCTCCTGTTTTGTAAAACCACCTTGGCCAGAGAGCCTACGGCTGACTGCTGTTCCTCGGTGGCTGCTACCGTAGCCTTCCAAGGTTCCTGGACCTTGATGGTGAGAGGGAGAGCGCTCCTCTCTGAGGGGTATGCCTGCAAACCAGGAGCGCCCTCTGAAGACACTATGCATTATTTCGGGGCAATCAAAAATTGGGTTATCGTAAGCATGTCCCCCCCCAATCAGCGGTTCGTTTTTTTTCTCTCCAGGACAGGTCTTAAGGCCTCCTGGAGGAAGGACCCAAGGTTGGGAATGTCTCCCAAGGAAGCTAAATCCTTTGCAGTCATAATGGTCGCCTTGGGACCACAGCAATTATCGTGCAGGAGCTCCTCCAAAGTGTGGGAAGATCCAGATTGGCCCCGTTACCGCACAGAAATGAAAATCTGGTGCCCCTCAAGGATACCCCCATTGTGGGTCCCCAGAGCCAGGCCCTGACCTTTCGGGAGTTTTCCTCTGGAAACAGACTTGGGTCCCATGGCCTAGGATTATATCGGGAAGGCCAAACTCCGAGGAAGTAATCATCTATACATAAAGGGGAGAATCCAGGCTCTGACTGATTATGAGTGTGACAGCGGCATCGGCATAACAAATTTCTGAATATTAGCTGAATTATGTTATATTTTGGAGGAGAATCTTGCCGGGAGGTTAAACTAAGTAAGCGTCTGGTGGTCACACCGATCCCCACATATTTAGTTCCCCGGACCGAGCTGTTTATGGGGATATGGTCTTCATTAATATATTTCTTAGTCGCATTTTTCCTTGAATTTCCCCAAAATAAAGTGAAATTACCTTCACGTAATACATCATATTCATCCTCCTCTGACCAGGGACCCCACTCCAGGCTAGTCTGATTAAAACTGAGGGTGTAGTTACAAAGAGAGTCATTTAGCCAGCCCCCAATGGGTCCCTATCCATCCAGCTCGCAGACAGTCCTTTAAATTATGTCTTTTCCAGTATGCATAATCCCCTGGTTGTAGGTCGTGGGGCCCCTGGTCTTCATCTGAAAATAGATTACTGAGATAAGCTTTAGAAACAAACTTAAGAGTGTCCTTTAATAATTCAATTAAACTTTCTAGCAATATAACATGACAGCAAGGAACTAACTGGGAAGTGAGTCTTGGTAACACAGACCTTAATTAACAAAACTAGAATTTAATATTCAGTGAAATGTAATTTTTTTTTTTCCATTGTGAGGGAATTAACCCTGCAGCCAGGGAAGGCTTTATCCCATCAAATAAAAACTTGAGCTTTGTCAGGGAGCTGCAAAAAGCCAAGCAGCCCTCTTGGATTTTCCACAGCCCCGGCTGTTTGACTGACAGCTATCGTTTACCCAGTTTAAATTCCCTGACTTAGGAGTAGACTGTTGTCATGTTTTAAGGACATCAGGATGGCAAAAGTCTGGCAATGAGGGGTTAATTTTTGTAGAAGCAGAATGAACTTTATCTATGCATGCCGCGATCTTCATAGATGATTGTGAAATAATATTTATTTACTTTACTAAAGTAACGGAAGATTTTAAAAGGCTTCCCTGGTGGCGCAGTGGTTGAGAGTCCGCCTGCCGATGCGGGGGACGCGGGTTCGTGCCCCCGTCTGGGAAGATCCCACGTGCCGCGCACGGGCCACTGGGCCTGCGCCTCCGGAGCCTGTGCTCCGCGATGGGAGAGGCCACAACAGTGAGAGGCCTGCGTAAGGCACAGAAAAAAAAAAAAAAAAAGTAAATACAAATCACTTAAAGGCAAAGGGACTTACATAGTTTGTTATTAAAAGCAGCATTCCAAGAAAACTTCGTTCTCAACAGAGAGAGAACCAAATTTCAGCCTGGTCTCAATAAACTTTTTTATTTTTAAGGTTATTATCATATAGGCTTTTTGCTTGGGGAAATTTTCATAAGGAGTCTCAGACTGAACTTTTAAACGCCCTCTCAGGGCTAGGGAAGTCACACCAAGGGCTTGTCACAGATTTCGCTTACCAGATCTAGGTGAATTCCTCCCTTTTCAAGGTTCCCAAAATACCTTGAGATTTCTGTACCTGTTAGTGAGGTAGCCTTCCTAATTTACCTGATAAAGCTGCTGGGAACCTAAGAGTTTCCCATCTCTGGAGTGAGCAGACAGACGAAAAATGTAAATGTTTCAATTTTGCTTACAAAGGTATAATTTACCAAATTACTGTAAGTCAGAATTAGTTTGAGGGGAAGGTTTTCCTTACACCTGGAAAACACAGATTCAAACCAGTAATGTTTCAGATAGAACCCATAAAATTATAACCATATTTACCGGTTCATTCAGTCATTTGTAATTAATCCTTTCTGTTAACATTTTTATGAAGTCATCAGGTTTTTCATTAGAATTCTTCAATTTCTTACCTAGTTATCATTATAGTCTGAAAGTCAGAAATTTGTATTTATCCAAAAGTCCTTTTTATAAATCTTCTTGAAGAGGAAGCATTTTGCAAAGGCATTAGAGTGAAACTGTTAGTGTCTATAATGACAAAAGACTTTTACCGAAAAAAAAAAAGTTTCTTCACATTGAGTTGTTTTCATTGCTGACAAATTTGTGACAGTTATAGTAACATCTTATTTAGTTTATATTAAACCTAGGCACAATAAAAGTATTATACTTAATCTTGATCACTCTAAAGACATGTCTATATTAATTAGATCAATAAACTTAAACATTAATACCAGGTATTAATTTAATATTGAATATTCCCCAGTTCACGTGAATCTGAAATTTATTTAGCTTAATTTTTCTTGTATTTAGAATTGTTTGATTTGTTGTTTTTGTTTTTTTTTGGTACGCAGGCCTCTCACTGTTGTAGCCTCTCCCGTTGCGGAGCAACAGGCTCTGGACATGCAGGCACCCGTGCTCCCTGCATCGGCAGGCGGACTCTCAACCACTGCACCACCAGGGAAGCCCCTGCCTCTTTTTTTTTTTTTTTTTTTTTTCTTGGCTTGAAGTTCTACTAATTAACCCAAGGCTGAAGTCTCAGGCAAAGTGGGCTTTGCTTGTAGTTCAAGGACATGATAAGAGTTAACTTCAAGCTTTCTCCTAGGCATATTTTTTGTTCTCTCAGGGTCAGAATTCTGAAAAAGATATTTCAACAAGCTAGCTTTCCCTAATTGCATATGCATAAAGAACTGGTTTTGCAATTTCAAAAAATTTTTATCTTAACCAATTTTCTCCGGACTCTAGAATATTGTGGCCATCCTGACTGAAGGAACCTAACTCGTTTTTGAATTTGGGAAATGTCAGACCCGGGAAAGGGAACATGGACTCTAATAGTGCCCATGCCTCCATTTGCCACTTCCCTTAAGGGAAGCACATTAGAATCTGTTTCCTGGCGTTGGGCAGTCCTGGATCTTGTGTGGGGAGGGGAGGGGGGCTTTCGCCCTGATAAGGGGGTACCTACTGGTGAGCTGTGCTGAGGTGGGTGCAGGGGCTGAAGCAATGAGGGTTCATGAAGCGGGGGACAGGAAAGGTCGAGTGGAGGGCCGCCTAGGAGATCTGCTGGAGAGGGAGGCAGAGGGGGTCGGGGAGATGAGGTGGCAACGGAAAGACACGTGCGGCATGAGTCCCTCAGCTCCGGATTCTGACTAAGGGCCATAAAGGTCTGGACGTAAGGAACCTCTGAGTCCTTTCCTTGTTTCCGGCAAAAGAGATTAAGTTGGAGGATCGTGTTATAATTTAGTGTCCCATTAAGAAGCCATTGTTCTCGGTCCCCCAGTTTATACTGGGTCCAAGCCGTGTTATGAAAGAAAATGAGCCTCTTCTTTTTGAGATTTTCAGGGTCAAATTTTCCCAGTTCCTGAGGATACAGCCGAGGGGTGAGTCCGAGGGAGGCTCCCGAGACATCGCAGAACCCATTCTTAGCCTGTACGCCGTAGAACGGGGGTACTGAGAGTCACCGGCTGACAGAGAGGCGTCCCCTTTGTCCCAGTGATCTCTCCATGCGACTAAGGCACAAAATGGGCCGACCGTCCCAACAATCGCGTCCGACCGTGAGAGGTGACCCCTGAGCGTGCGACTGAGGCACCATGCGACTCAAGCAGAGAAGGAAAGGAAAGAGAGGAGATTCCCGGGACCCACCGGGTGACTCACCGTTTGGCGATTCCCTGAAACGTGAAAGGCACTCCGGGGATGGCTCCGAGGCAATGCCTAGGCTCCTGTAAGTCAATCCGGACTGAGAAAAAGGTGAAAGTAACAGAGAAGACAGGCTGAGGAATCGGCCTTGTAGTCCTGCCGGGAAGGCGGCGGCCAGGGGGAGGGGGCTCAGTGTTCTGCTTGAATCAATACACGCCTCGCATCGCACGGAAGTTGTCTTGCTGGGGGCAGACGCTCTAACAGCCTGGTCTGTTCCGTGACCCCCTTATCCTTTCACGGGAGTCTTCAAGCGGCAGGCGCCCTAACGGCTTTTAAATGCCTGACCCGTGCCCGCACGATGCCAATTGGCCTAATCCGCAGTCGGGAGGAAGATAGAGGGATCCTCAGCCGTCTGGGCGGCAGTTACTGGGGCGAAGCGAGCCGTGGAGCCTTCGGAACACGCCAGGATGTGGCCCTCGCCGGAGTCCTCCGTTGCTTCCACGGCAGCTTGCCTGTTCACAGAGAGTCCCAAGGAATGAGGAGAGGAGGTGGGGGAGGAGATCCCCCCAGGAGATATCCCCGTACAGGCCACCAAAATGTCGTGGTCCGCACGTGGGTTGGAAGAAGAATTTCCAGACACGAAGTATCTTAGGAAAGAGTGAGTTTACTGAGAACGAAGCGCAGAGTTAGTGAGGGGCGCTGCAGAAACAGCAGGCCCACTTCCTGACAGACCACGGAGAGCCGCCCCCTCTGTGGGCTAGTGGCCAACTTTTATAGCCTGAAGACAAAGAAAATTCCTGCTGGCAGGATGGCATCAGGCGGTTGGTCAGGGTGCTTCGAGGCTGCTACGTGGCGAATACTTTACCTACTGTGGAGTCGTGGGGCTGTGCGGTTAGATTAGGAGCGCCCATGGCAACCGTTGCTATGCGGGCTTGGTTAATTCAGGAGTTTTTGTCCTGCGTCCTTGATGCAGGGCTCCACAGGGAGCAAACGCGTCATCACTCGAGAACAAATCCGGGAGGTCGTCCACCACAGCCACTGGATGTCGCTGGGCATGTCCGGAAGCCACATCACCAGTCTGCAGGAATAAAACAGAGAGACGCCCACGTCGTATGAGCAGGAAGAGAAACCAACCAAAAAGAACAAAACCAAGCCCTAACCAAAGGCAGACATCTTACAACGACATCATGGTCCAGGGAAACTGCCGGGGTCACTTCTAACCCCGATGTGATAAATTCCCAAAGACAAGCCAACCTAAAAGCCCAAAGGAAAATGAGCCCATTTTTTGATTTGGGAACGCTCAAGGGACTGACGTGGAAATAAAAGGAAAAGACCTTGGTTTTCCAGGATCCTACTCCTCTGTGGCAACATGGCCACCGACGCAGAGCATCTTGTGGTCGAGAACCACTCCCTGCGCCCAGGTCTCCTGGGCTTGGCCACGTGCGAGCGCAGCAGAGGGAGCCCCCAAGGAGGCCTGACCGCTGCCCTCCAGACTCCCAGCACCCAGGACATGAAAAGGACCCCACATCTCGGGCCTTGGGAAATGCCAGAGCAGCCCTAACCCAGGGCAAGGCTGTGCGGGAACGGGTGGCTGAGTCGGCGCGTGGAGAGGGGCTCCGGGGAGGACGGCCAAAGCTGGAGGACTGAGCTGGAGTTTGAAGGACGGTCGGGACTTTGAAAGATGGACTGAGGGACATGTTGACTAACTCGCTAAAAAGAAAGTAAACACCAAAGTACATCAGAAGAAAACTGAGGGGAAACAAACGCTCAGGAATCCAGTAGGCATCCCAGCGTTGGCCTCAGATCCCTCCAACATACCAGGAATAAAATCCCCGAATAGGGGCTTCCCTGGTGGCGCAGTGGTTGGGAGTCCGCCTCCCGATGTAGGGGACACGGGTTCGTGCCCCGGTCCGGGAGGATCCCACATGCCGCAGAGCGGCTGCGCCCACGAGCCATGGCCGCTGGGCCTGCGCGTCCGGAGCCTGTGCTTCCAACAGGAGAGCCCACAGCAGTGAGAGGCCCGCGTACCGCAAAAAAAAAAAAAAATCCCAAAATAGAAGTGCAGACCTACAAGAAGCGACAGACATGTAACAGCAGTGGGAAAGGAGGAGGGGTGGGCAGGGGCTTGCCAACGAGGCACCTTTCCAAGGTGTTCCACGCTGACAGTGAACTCCACCCCACTGTATAAGGAGCCAGGCTCCAGGCCGAGGTCCTTCCACTGCTTCTCTCACTGAATCCTCGCCCCACTTCCATGAGGATGCCACAAAGCCACGTGAAGCGCTCACCTCTGGGCCACAGCAATCGCGGACTCCACGGGCAGCGTGCAGGGCAGCACCAGGTAGGACATGACCTTAATTGGTAAGAAGTTGCACATCTTGTTTATGTACCCATCTTGGTTTCCAATTGCTTCCCTCAGGGCTGAAAAATACAATGGGGAGGTCTGTCTCTCACCAGTGTAAAAACCAAACCAGCTTCCCCGGGGGGTGCTTGGAATGTCTGTGAAATATACAAGTCCTGGCAGCCCAAGAATCAGAAGCTCCACAGATGAGATCAGGTGGGGAACTGCCCAAGTAGCCCTTGGATCCTCTACAGGGTACAGGGTCCCTTTTAAAGACTCTCTTTTAAACTGGCTACTTTTGGAGGCCAACACAAACTTCTCAAAGTGCCCCTGGCCCCAGTTTTATGAGCTCTTCTTTGCACCTTCAGCTGGATTCCATCTCTTCTGCCTGGAACCCCCTAGCCTTCTATTTCCCCTTTGTAATGACCTCCCGATGCCTCAAATCGCAGGAATCTGAGCAGCTGCTGGTTAGTGCAACTCCTGGGGTGTCCGTGCCTCAGGGGCAAGAACCGGGCATCCCATTCCTCTTTGATTTATTCTATTCTATCTGGCCACATCCTGCGGTGTGTGGGATCTCAGTCCCCCGATCAGGGATTGAACCCGAACCCCCTGCATTGGAAGCTCGGAGTCTTAACCATTGGACCTCCAGGGAAATCCCTGTGCCGTTCATCTTTGAATTTCCCCAAATGCCCAGCTGGAAGCTGGACGGTGCATTCGTCTATCCATTATATAATCGATGACATGATAAAATAACCGGATTCAGTGAAGGTTCAAAACTGTGATTTTGCGGGGAGGGAGAAATTAGGAGGGGGTCCTCGAGAGAGAAAAGGCTTTGAGATGGGAGGACAGGCGGAGAACGGCGTTCTCAAAGAACAGGCCACCTCCGGGGGTCCCCCCCCCACAATATCCAGCGTGCCTGGACTTTAGGAGCAGAGAGCACAGCCAGTTAACACAAAACTCAGCTGGAGGTTGTTTTCCTCTGGCCAGGCCCCATGGGAAGGGAGACTGGGCAAGGACCCAGGGGGATGGGAGGCCCGTGCTGGGCGGTGCGGGTCCCAACGGGCCTGCCCTGGTCGCTCCGCCCCATCTCTTCCCACGCAGCGGCATGACCTTCCTCCACAACACACAGGGAAGCCACCCTTTCTGCCTCATAAAGGGTCACAGAGAGCCTCTGCCGTCCCGACCCCAGAGCCGGCACCTATGGTGAGCCTGGGCGACAGGGTCTCCAGGGTGCTGTCTTCCCAGGGTAGGATGCTGAGGTGTGGGTGATCCAGCAGCGTGGCTTCCTCAGGCTTCGCCTCCCCGGCGGCCATGCTCGGGGAAGACTGCAGGCTCCCGTGCTCCCGGGGGGCCTCAAGGACTTCCGACTCTGCTGGGGATGCACTCAGGCACAGAGGGGGCCTGTCACAGATGCCTGCGAAGGGCACAGGAACAAACCCGTCAGGTAATTTCGGGCGGCAGGGTCATGACTCACTCACACACACCTGCCCACCAAATTAGAGGGAAGCTGCAGGCCTGTTATTAGTACAAGGCGGAGATCAGTCCCCGACCAGGGATTGAACACTAACCCCCTGCATTGGGGCAGGCAGTCCCAGCTGGGAGAAAGGAGTGCGGGGCTTTGACGCCGGGTGGATGTGACGAGGGCGCCTGGCTCCATCACTCACCAGCTGTGTGGGCCCTGGAGCCACGTGTGGATTCTTGATGTTCAAAGCTAAGGGTTATAACTAATTTATAGTAACGGAACCACTGGTTAAGCCAGCGGTCCAGGCCCCGCAGCAGCCATTCAACTGCTACCATGACCATCATCTCCACTTTTCAGCTGAGGAATCAGAAGCACAGAGAGGTTAAGAGATTTGTCCAAAGCCACACAGCCAATACGTGGCACAGCCAGAATCGAACCGAGATGTGATGTCAGAGACGGCACCCTTCCGTCACACGGCCTCGAAGGAAGCATTAGGTCGGGGGTTTGTGCAGGCCCTGCCCTAGGTGCCGGGGCTCAGGAGCCAATGCCAGTGGGTGGTTCCTGCTCGCACACTGGGTGGGGGCAGTGGGACAGGTAGTTTCGGATGCCCACGCCTGCCTCGGCTCACCTCTTGCTTCCAACCTCAGATTAAAAGACCTGGGGCTGGACCTCCCTGGTGGCGCAGTGGTTAAGAATCCGCCTGCCAAGGCAGGGGACGCGGGTTCGAGCCCTGGTCTGGGAAGATCCCACGTGCCGCGGAGCCACGAAGCCTGTGCGCCACAACTACTGCGCCTGAGCTCTGGAGCCCGTGAGCCACAACTACTGAGCAAGCGTGCTGCAACTACTGAAGCCCACGCTCCTAGAGCCCGTGGAGAAGCCCGCGCAACGCAACGAGGAGTAGCCCCCGCTCGCCGCAAGTAGAGAAAGCCCATGTGCAGCAACAAAGACCCAACGCAGCCAAAAATTAATTAATTAATTAAAAAAAAATAAAAGAGGATGCAAGAAGAAGAATTCACACAAAAAAAAGACCAGGGGCTGCCCTTGGATGCCCACACCTTGCTCCCAAGTTACAGCTCCCAGTTACGCTCCCCTGGATCTTTCCGGCCTCTTTTAGACACACAGCTCACACCCTGGGACTTACTTTCCCTTAGGCATGTTTCAGAGAATCTGTTCCCAGAGGACACCTGGCCCAGCCCCACGCGTCCTCTGCAGGACCCCGAGGCGGCCAGCCTGGCAGAGGGAGGACCTCTCTTAGATCATTAAACCCAAACCCAGCACCGATGCCACAAACACCCAGCCGCATGCCAGTCTTTAGAATTACTAAGAAGCACCTGGCGTCATTTAATCCAAATGCCTTTTGCTGGAGATGTGGAAACGGAGGCCCAGAGAGGGGAGGTGGCTTGCCCAAAGTCACCTAGTAACTTCCACAGGGTCCATCACTGTGCATTATTCCCACGTTGCTTCCAAATTTCATCCCCAGTCCAGACTGCTTTCCAGAACCTCGGACTCTGACATCACTGTGCTTCCTGCACAGCCACCCAAATGTGCCCCCGGGGCACGGCGCGCGGGGCCTGAGCTTCCCTGCAGAACCCTCGCCCTCGAGGGCCCGAGCCCCGAGCAGAGCCCCTCTCCCCCAGTGCCCCCGGGGCGCGCGCGCGGCCTGAGCTCCCCTGCAGAACCCTCGCCCTCGAGGGCCCGAGCCCCGAGCAGAGCCCCTCTCCCCCAGTGCCCCCGGGGCACGGCGCGCGCGGCCTGAGCTTCCCTGCAGAACCCTCGCCCTCGAGGGCCCGAGCCCCGAGCAGAGCCCCTCTCCCCCAGTGCCCCCGGGGCACGGCACGCGGGGCCTGAGCTTCCCTGCAGAACCCTCGCCCTCGAGGGCCCGAGCCCCGAGCAGAGCCCCTCTCCCCCAGTGCCCCCGGGGCACGGCACGCGCGGCCTGAGCTTCCCTGCAGAACCCTCGCCCTCGAGGGCCCGAACCCTGAGCAGAGCCCCTCTCCCCCAGTGCCCCCGGGGCACGGCACGCGGGGCCTGAGCTTCCCTGCAGAACCCTCGCCCTCGAGGGCCCGAGCCCCGAGCAGAGCCCCTCTCCCCCAGTGCCGGCTGCAGAAGCCAGAGGCCAGGTCTTCATCCCTAAGTCTTCCTCCTCCCGAATCTCTGGTTGGTTGCCTCCAAGTCCTGTCCCCTTGGGCCCCTTCCACCACCCTTGCTGCCGTGACCCCGGCCAAGCCCACGGCGGCCTCCTTGACCTCCTGGATGCTGCCGTCACACTCTGCACTGCGGCCGGGGGCGGGGCTTCCGAAGCTCCCTCTGACCACCCTCACTCCCGCTCCGGCAGCCCTCCGCGGCTCCCTATTGCCGTGGGATGCAGACCCTTTCACCCCATCCGTGAGGCCCAACCTTGTCCCTCAACTTTTCACTTACTGCCATTCCCGCCCCTCTCCTTTCTGTCCATCTCTCTGGGTGCCCCACTCCCGCCACTCCAGTTACACACGCCTTCTTTGCACCTCGTGTTCATGTCCCCCACGCCTAGAATGCTCCTGTTCGCCCTCAGAGTGTCAACACGGATTCACACCCTCCTGAAGCCCTGCTTTCCCCTGCCTTGCAGATCCCCTCGCTCCCTGTGTGATCCTACAGCATCCTGTATCTTCCTGCCAGGGCAACCGAGCACACCATCAGCCTTCTCTTGACATATCTGTCCCCGACCATGTTGCAGCAAAAATAGAAATGAAGTTTTCCCTCTCCTGAGAACAAGGAAAATAAAGGGAACAGTGAAACAGACTAGAGAAAGAGAAGAATCATAACGTGGCCTGAAAGAGTTCATCACTCCTAGTCGTGTTTCTTAACTGTTACTAACCTGTAGTTTCTGTAACTAGATCTGTACTTCACAAAGCTAACCTACTACTCTTTAACATTACGTGAATTACATCCTGCACTCCCTTGTAGCAGATCACCCCTTGCAGCATCTGCATTTCAGAAAAAAGGTCACAGGCCGATAACCCAGAGACAAACGGACCCAATTACCCGGCTGCCTGACATGACGCCAGCTGTGACTATTTTGAAATAATGCAGGAAGAAGAATGTAAGACCTTCACTACTTTGATCCTTATCATATACCCCAGACTGCGAGCCCCACATATAAAATCTTCTCCGATTCCCGAAGGAGGGGGACACAGTTCTTGAGGCCCTAGGCTGCCGTGTCTTCCCTTCTGCCTGGCAGAAAAATAAAGCAATCTCTGTCTTCCTCCAAAATCTCTGTCTCCGTATTTCTGTTCGGCATTGGTGCACCGGGAAGCCGATATTTCGGCAACAACCCCGGGACTAAGCTCCAGGAGGGCAGGGGCCACATCCGTCTGTTCGCTGTGGAGTCGTCAATTGCTTGGCACCTAGACGGTACGCAGTAAACATTTTCTGAGTAGATAAATACATGTATGTCCCGTGAACCACACCATCTCCTTGGTCTTGGCCAAAGGCTAATTCAGAGGATTAATGCATGAACCAACCTTTAGTATCGAAGAAAAATAGCCCCAAACGTATTTGGTTCCACTCTAACATTTCCAGAACCCAAGTCCCCCAGCCTGGACGAGCCAGGATGAGTCAAAGGCAGGAACCTTCCCCAGAACACAGCTGGGCTAGTGGGCGTGGCCCACACCTGCCTCGAGGGAGCGGGAGCTATTCTGTCACCTGCAGCCCAGAAACTGTTTATCTTCCTTCTTTATCAAACTAAAGGGTCACAATTGTCCAAAAGCAGAAAAGAAAAACAAAGGAACTGCCTTCAGCACACAGACAGGTGACACTGCAGAGGGAGAGCTAATAGCCCTAGGGCTGTGACATCCGGGTTCAGGTAGGTCCCAGCTCTGCTCCCCAGTGAGTGGAGTGCAGACCTGGGCTGCCTCTCCAAGCCTCTGTTTCCCCATCTGTAAAATGGGGCAAATATTTCCTATCTCGCGGGACTCATGAGAGGGCCGAGCGAGACGGTGGGTGAAGGTGCTGAGTGCTGAGTGATGGAGTCAGGACTGTGGACCAAGACTGTGAACAGAAAGCTTATTAAAGGGGCACTTCAGTTGCCCTACCGTACATACCATTCTCTTCCAAGAACCTGACCGTGTCTAAATATCCTTGACAGCACAGCTCTCCAAGCACCTGTGGACAAATCAATTAAATTAACTGCAGGGGGCAGTCGCTAGGCACCATTCCTTTCAACAGCACCCGAAGACGGCAGACCCGAAGCCGAGAATCCCCCAAGCTCCAAGCCGCTGCTGCGTGCCCAGCGCAGCCGCTGCGGGGGTGGGACAGGGCTCTGCTTTCCGGCAGGACTCAGCTCGAATGACACCTCCTCCATGCAGCTGGTACCCCAGCATGACGGGTGCCGGTTTCTCTGGTCTCCCTGGGTCCCTGGACGAGCCTCCACCCTAACAAACACCAGGGCCTGATCTACTTGTCGTGGGACAGTAAGAGCTGCCTCCTTTGCTCCTCGGTGTACAAACCGCACGGGCAGACCAATCCCGCCGTCCAGCCTTCCCTCTCCCCGCGAGCACACGCTGACGTATACGTTGCATGGCACGGCCTTCCTTCTCCCCAGAGAACTGGCACCGTGCAGATTCTACCCACTTTCTTACTACGTTAGGGTGATAAGGTCCACCACGCTACAACGACAGTCAAAAAAAGATTCAACTGGGAATTCCCCAGCGGTCCAGTGGTTAGGACTCCGAGCTTTCACTGCCAAGGGCCCAGGTTCAATCTCTGAAGATCCCACAAGCCAAAAAAAAAAAAAAAAAAAAAAAAAAAAAATTAAACCACCAAGTGCAGTGTAGTTCTTTTTTTTTTTGGCTGCACTGAGTCTTCATTGCTACGCGCAGGCTTTCTCTAGTTGTGGCGAGCGGGGGCTACTCTTCATTGCACAGGCTTCTCATTGCAGTGGCTTCTCTTGTTGCGGAGCACGGGCTCTAGGCACACCGGCTCCAGTAGTTGCAGCACATGGGCTCAGTAGTTGTGGCTCATGGGCTCTAGAGTGCAGGCTCAGTAGTTGTGGTGCATGGGCTTAGTTGCTCAGCAGGCAGATTCTTAACCACTGTGCCACCAGGGAAGTCCTGCAGTGTAGTTCTTGACCATGGATGCAAATAAGAATCATTGGGGTAATTAAAAAAAAAAATCCTACTATCCAGGCTGCCCATACTTAAGCTATAGCCCCTGGAGGTGGGATCTGAACAGCAGCACTGTTTAAATGCCCCCAGGCCCCCTCACCTTGAGATCCGAAGGGAATAGCACCCGGGTTAATAGGTAGAGGTTCTCGGAGCAGAGGCGTACACTGAGCTTGGTGACGTTCACGTGAAGAAAGTTCGTGGACTTGACTTTGGGGCAGATGTCACTCTCCCCATAGAAGGGGGAAACAGTGATGGTCGTTTTGGTATCAAAGAAGGGTATGATGTTACTCACTGCTCCATCTACGTATCGCTTTTAAGGGAGAAAAAAAAAAAGTACATACTGTCAGAAGCTCTGGGCTGGGGTTTTCTGTGTGTTTCAGATCACGGCCAGAGGCTTCTCAGAGCCGCAGGCAGATACGGTGAGGGGCTCTGGGATCACTCTTTCAGCAAATCCCTACTGAGCATTTCTGTGCCAGGCCAGGCTGTAGGCTGGCGCTCAGGGTTGCCACATGCGGCTGCGTAGTTTGCACACTGCACAAAAAAGTGCCTGGCCAAGAGGCAGACGGAGGCTGGCGTCTGGCCCACGTTGCGACGGCCAAGTCCCGAGCCCAGGTGGGCGTCCCTAGGCATACCCATGTAATTTGCTTAGACCAGGGGCGCTGTGTGCACTGGACACAGAGTGTGACATAGACCTGGCCCTAAGGGAGACAGACGGTCATGGGTTCAATTCCAGAGGCCCTTGCTGCTTTAGGTATCTTGGACAAGACACTTAACCTGTGAGCCCGTCCACACCTGGGAAATGAGAAGCTGCACTGGAGACTTAAATGACGCAATGAACCTGGGACTCGAGCTCTCTGAAAAGGGCATCTTATCCCACAACAAAGGTGCATTTGGGGTAAGTACTGTGAGAATCAGTTTTCCTGTAGCCATATCCTTGAACAACCTTAGTGCCCACGGCCAGGCTGGGGCAGGCAGGTTTTGGTACAATTTGGACTGAGTCTACACCTATGAAACCAATGTCTAGAATGATTCCCAAACCCACGACCATCATAGCCCAGCTGTTGGTGCCCACAGACGGCGGGGGGCCTTCAAATATCACAACTGGGAGAATTTCCCCAGCCAGTCCTTCCAAAGGGAGAAATCTCAGGGCACACCTTGGCCTAAAAGAAGTCCAAAAAAGAACCAGGCACGTTCAGCCAGGGCTTAGCTATCAAGAGATTCTTGCCTTGAGTCCAGAAATGATGAGATGTGTACATACAGCAGTAGTTTCTAAACTGTTGCCATGTGATTTCTACGGAAGATACAGGAAGGCATCAAAACCCTCACTGGCAGAAAGGGACGCAGGACCAAATGTCGGGAATCTTTGGTTAAGACTGAGGAGGGAGGAAGGAGCTGACTATTTTTTAATTATTATTTATTTTTTAAAATTAGTTTTTATTGGAGTCTAGTCGATTTACAATGTTGTGTTAGTTTCTACGGTACAGCAAAGTCAATCAGTTACACATATACATATATCCACTCTTTTTTCACTCAAGGGATAAAGTCCAATGACTCCTCTGTCCTGTATAATTTTCCCTCCACCCTGAACTTTTCTACAGGAACATTCTGAGTTCGCTCAGTGGAAGCTCAACGTTTTGCTCTAATTATCGGCAGGTTTCATCTGAGTACACTGAGGGGGGGTGACTGTGTGTGCATCACAGCTGGAGCAGCCTGGGGGAAATGAAAAGATAACAGCAATGACAAAACCACCCATATTTACCGAATACTTACCTGTGCCAGGCTCTATGCCGCATCTTCACTGCATTACCGCATGTAATTCCCACAACAATGCTACACCTGTGCGCTACTGTTAACCCTCATCATTATCAACCCTCCTTTGCCAATTCAATCTCAGAGAGGTTAAGAAATGTGTCCAAAGTAGTCCAGCTAACGTGGGCTAGAGCAGACATGTGATTCTAGGCTTGTCTGCCAGGCTGGCGCTGTTAGAATTGCAGGCGATCCCTTCACGGCTCCGGGCCTCAGTTTTCTCATCTGTAAATAGGGGCAACTATGTGTCTGTCCCGGCGATGCTCTGGGGCATGAGCGAGGCTACGTGTAACCTGCCTTTGCAACTTGCTTTGCCAATTGAGGACCATGCTGCTGTTAACGCATGAACCAGGAGGGTTTCTAAAGTGCCTTCCTGCTGACACACTGGGATGTTGTGTCTTCTCTCCCACAGCTGTAACAACCTAAACTGTCTCCAGACATCGCCAGATGTTCCCGGGTGGGAGGACAGAATCATCTGATAACTGCTGCCCTAGAAGGAGGCTGCCAGGTGGTCCAGCACAGCCCAGCATCCAGTCCAGAGCCTGCAGGACGAACACCTCAACTTCTGTTTTTCCACCAGAGGCAGGGCTCGGGACTAGCCATGTGTGTTTACATATTTGTTGAATGGAACCAAATTGCAGCCCTGTTGGCAGCTTCTGCCCGAAGCCACGGGCTGAAAAGGATAGAGTCAGACCCAGAGAGGATTATAACCCTCAACCCCTAAGAATAAAGCCTTATTACCGGTTTTCCCTGGTGGTGTAGCGGTTAAGAATCCTCCTGCTGATGCAAGGGACACAGGTTCAAGCCCTGGTCTGGGAAGATCCCACATGCCGCAGAGCAACTAAGCCCGTGCACCACAACTACTGAGCCTGCTTTCTAGAGCCCACGAGCCACAACTACTGAGCCTGCGTGCCGCAACTACTGAAGCCCGTGCTCCAAAACAAAAGAAGCCACCGCAATGAGAAGCCCGCGCACGGCAACGAAGAGTAGCCCCCACTTGCTGCAATTAAAGAAAGCCCGCATGCCCAAACGAGGACCCAATGCAGCCAAGGAAAAAAAAAAAAAAACTTATTACCTTAAGTGAGTAACTGACTCTTAAGCATCTTATACCTTAATAGGCCACTGGGCACCTGTTTCAGTGCTCATGTGAAGATTAAGTGAATTGTGAAAATGACTATACTACCCAAAGCAATCTACAGATTCAAAGCAATCCCTATAAAACTACCAATGGCATTTTTCACAGAACTAGAACAAAAAATTTCACAATTTTTATGGAAACACAAAAGACCCCGAATAGCCAAAGCAATCTTGAGAAAGAAAAATGGAGCTGGAGGAATCAGGCTCCCGGACTTAAGACTATACTACAAAGCTACAAAATATGGTACTGGCACAAAAACAGAAATACAGATCAATGGAACAGGATAGAAAGCCCAAAGATAAACCCACGCACGTATGGTCACCTTATTTTTGATAAAGGAGACAAGAATATACAATGGAGAAAAGACAGCCTCTTCAATAAGTGGTGCTGGGAAAACTGGACAGCTACATGTAAAAGAATGAAATTAGAACACTCCCTAACACCATACACAGAAATAAACTCAAAATGGATTAAAGACCTAAATGTAAGGCCAGACACTTAAAACTCTTAGAGGAAAACATAGGCAGAACACTCTATGACATAAATCACAGCAAGATCCTTTTTGATCCACCTCCTAGAGAAATGGAAATAAAAACAAAAATAAACAAATGGGACCTAATGAAACTTCAAAGCTTTTGCACAGCAAAGGAAACCATAAACAAGACAAAAAGGTAACCCTCAGATGGGAGAAAATATTTGCAAACGAAGCAACTGACAAAGGATTAATCTGCAAAATTTATAAGCAGCTCATGCAGATTAATAACAAAAAAACAAACAACCCAATCCAAAAATGGGCAGAAGACCTAAATAGACATTTCTCCAAAGAAGGTATACAGACTGCCAACAAACACATGAAAGGATGCTCAACATCACTAATCATTAGAGAAATGCAGATCAAAACCGCAATGAGGTGTCACCTCACACCGGTCAGAAAGGCCATCATCAAAAAATCTACAAACAATAAAGGCTGGAGAGGATGTGGAGAAAAGGGAACCCTCTTGCACTGTTGGTGGGAATGTAAATTGATATAGCCATCATGGAGAACATTATGGAGGTTCCTTAAAAAACTAAAAATAGAACTACCATATGACCCAGCAATCCTACTACTGGGCATATACCCTGAGCAAACCATAATTCAAAAAGCGTCATGTACCAAAAAGTTCATTGCAGCTCTATTTACAACAGCCGGGACATGGAAGCAACCTAAGTGTCCACTGACAGATGAATGGATAAAGAAGATGTGGCACATATATACAATGGAATGTTACTCAGCCATAAAAAGAAATGAAATTGAGTTATTCGTAGTGAGGTGGATGGACCTGGAGTCTGTCATACAGAGTGAAGTAAGTCAGAAAGAGAAAAATACTGCATGCTAACACATATATATGGAATCAAAAAAAATGCTTATGATGAACCTAGGGGCGAGACAGGAATAAAGATGCAGACATAGAGAATGGACTTGAGGACATGGGGCGGGGGAAGGGTAAGCTGGGACAAAGTGAGAGAGTAGTACTGACATATATACACTACCAAATGTAAAATAGGTAGCTAGTGGGAAGCAGCCGCATAGCGCAGGGAGATCAGCTCCGTGCTTTGTGACCACCTAGAGGGGTGGGATAGGGAGGGTGGGAGGGAGACGCAGGAAGGAGGGGATATGGGATATATGTATACATACAGCCGATTCACTTTGTTATACAGCAGAAACTAACACAACACTGTAAAGCAATTTTACTCCAATAAAGATGTTAAAAAAAAATTCCCAAAATAAAAAGAAAAAAAAGATTAACTGAAGAGCTTACCTTACAGATAACCAGCTAATTATTCTACACGAAGTTGGTTTTGCTGCCCACAGAGCCCGGAAGGGGGCCAGCTATGGAATCTCTGTCTGAAGGCTGAGAGGCAAAAAGCCTCCGCGTCTGGGGACAGGTCTCAGGGGCCCAGGGTACCTGAGCCCAGTGCCTCTTTTTTTTTTTTCGACACTTGGCTTCCTGGATCTTAGTTCCCCGACCAGGGATCGAACCCGGGCCCTTGGCAGTGAAAGTGAGGTGTCCTAACCACTGGACCACCAGGGAATTCCCTCAAACACAGTTTAAAAGCGGACTTACCACGCCTCTGAAGGAGGGGGGGATCAAGCCACTGAAGAAAGGCACGAAGGAGGAACAAGACAAGGCCTGTGGAGACAAAAGGGAGTGAAACCACAGCCCAGAGCGGGCTGCCTTTTGTCCCCCTGGGTCTTTATAATTCTCCTCCAAGCTAGGAGAGCAACAAGCCTGAAAACACTCCTGGCACAGAGGAGGTGCTTTAATAAATGGTTGAACGAACATGAACCAACCTACACACTTATTATTTCAGGCCCAAGGACCAATTCTCTAACGACACCATCTGCAGACTGTAGCTTCTTGCCCCTGCTCCCCACGAGGGTCACACTGGGCCATCAGAGACAGAACCAAGAGTTGGTGACTAGCTGATTGACAGGGAAGGGGCTAGATCAGGGCTTTGCAAACGCTGAGGTTCATCAGAATCGCCTGGAGAGCGTGGCGAACCACAGACTCGGTGCCCCACCCCTAAGGTTCTGATGCTGCAGCTTGGAGGCGGGGCCCGAGAGCCTGCAATTCTAACAAGCTCCCAGGCGATGCCGCTGCTGCGACTGCCGGTCCGGGGCCCACGCTTTGAGTCGCGCCACGCTAGCGAGCATCAGGCAGGATGTAACACTGACGCAGTGAGAGAAAGGGCTCACGTGGGAACGCACAGGTGCTGGCCGCCTAGAGGAAGCCTCCACAAACGAGGTTAAGTGGAAGGTGACACCGGCTGCTGAGAAGCTGCTGTTCTATGTGCCAGGCTGCATGCTCGTAGGGACCTGTGTTAAGTGAAATGAGATCCAAGCAATTCTCGTAAAAGGCCTCGGCCAAACTAAGTGGTAGTTTCCTATTGCCAGTGAGCTTCTCTGCTAGAGGCAAACAAGACACACTCCCACCCTTGTGGGACTTCACTGGAGGGGTCCTCATGAAGGAACAGGCATCGCTGGGAGGAGGGACACATGTGGGATGAGGTCCCGGGAGCAAAAGGTCATAAGCCAAGCCTTGAAGGATGGGGAGGGGTTATTTGAAACTGAAAGTGTCCTGGAACACTCCAGTTTTGCATATGCTCTGGACCAGACCGCTGGATGCCCTCAGAGTTCACATCACCCTGGTACAGGAAGCTATAGCCAGCATCGCGGGCAACCAGGTTCTTTTGCATCTTAAGAAAAGAACGGGTCAGGTGGCTTACGACAGCCCTCTCTTTGTTGCTTCTGAAATGAAACGGTCTTTATGACTCGACAACACCCAGATAAGCAAACTGCTTACGTCCACGACTTCGTCTTTGGACCGAAAATCAGACACCAGCACATTTTCTCCATCGGCCACTCTGGTGAGCGAGATGACAATTTTGCCCGAGACGAGCTGGTGGACGTTGTCTGGGAGGTGTTTCTGGAGACCATCTCGGACCTCCTTGTTCAAACTGAAGGTCGGGTGGAGGACGCCAATGTTCCGGCTCCTGGCGCTCCGGACAAGGTCCACGAGGGCCTGCAATGTCTGCTCTGGACGGAGAGAGACAAGTATACAAAGGAATGTACCACCCTGGAGATGGGAATGCTTTGTGGCAGGACCAGAAACCTGGCAGCAGGGAAGCTGCTGCTGACCTTTCCCTTTCTCTAGGCCTGGGCTGTCCGATCCGGCAGCCACGTGTGGCTCCCGGGCCTGAGATGTGGCTAGCCCAAACTGAGCTGGGTAAAAGACACACTGGATCTCAAAGGCTTAGAGCAACAAGAACAACAACAAAATGTAAAATATCTCATGAATAATGTTTTATATTGATTAGATGTGAAAATGATAAGATTCTGGCTGGACTGGGATAAATAAAATTAATTTCACTTATGTCTTTTACTTTTTCCATGCGGCTACTAGGAAAGGTAAGATAGGCCTATTTCTGTTAGTTAGTGCTCTAGGCCCTCCCTGGCCACAGGAACGAGCCTCCAGAGGCCCCGTGAACCCTCTCCTCACCTCCATCCCTCCATCAAGGCCAGAAGCTAGGCACTCACAGCGTCGGACCTTGAGCACGAATGGGCCTAACACTGAAGGGAGCAGACAGCAAGCGCAGCCTTGGACCTGAGTTTGAATCCTGCCTCCACCTCTTACTAGCTGAGCCGCTAAACTAAGCCACTTCACTGCCTCTCTGAGTCTCAGACTGCATGTTTTTAACGTGGGACCACACTCAACTACCTTTTGGAAATAGAGAAGATTAGATACACTACAATCTATAGGTGCTCAGCCCAGATGAAGCACCTAATAAACAACTAGACTTCACTCTTAACCTCTAATGTCACAATTACCAGACCATCCAGTGGGCACAGGGCACGTGCATGCTCCAACTGACCTCACTCACTGGCCTGGCCCCCTCTGGCTGGTCTGCACTGCCCTGGATAGAGTACCTGTCCCAGCCCGAGCCCTAGTCATCCAGAGATCCTGGGATGCAGAAGGCCGGACACACCTCAGCAGGTCCTGACCCGCTTCCGACCTCCACTCAGCTCTCCCTGCACATGTGGCCCCACTGAGCCCCGACAGAAGGCACAAAATTGCACACAGCTGGCTGGTTCTGCCAGTCTCTCCTGCCAAGTCAGCCTGGGTTTGGAGGCGCTCTCAGGAGCCATGCCCAAGTCACAGGCCCTGGGAAATGCTCCCCGGCGGTCCCCAAGTGAGACAGGCAGTTAAAGCAGGAAGCTGGGGCTCCCAGAACCTCCGGAGCAGTTCTTGCCAGGACCTCTAGATCCACCTTCCAGGGACTTGGTGGTCCCGAGCCAGCCCCTGCAGGACACAACCCCAGGCTGCACCTGTCCTCTGCCTGTCAGGAACGCTCTCTACGCTGGAGTCAGGGCACTTCACGTGCTGGCGTCTGTGCATTTGAATCTGGTCCCAATTAAACATTTGACCATGTGGCTGTCTCCAGGTCACAACTCTGGGACACAAGGGCTGGCTCAAGCCCAAGGTGGCCAGTCTGGTCCTCCTTGAGGTCACATTTCCTGCCCTTTGCTCCTCTCCCCCTCGATGGGGAAGGCGGCCACGGTGGCCTCTCCTAATCTCCACCTCTCCATCAGCCCAGGGTCTGCTCCCTGATCCTATCCAATGGCAGGGCTGTGCTTACTAAAGGGATTCCTGCTGCCAGTGTCCGACACAGCAGTCCCTGGGTAGAGTAAAGAGTAAACCATTAAGGAAGCCCAGACAAACAGGGGCTAATGAAAAGGTGCATTATCTTCCTGTCTGGGGGCCTCTGGATGCCAACAGCTCCATGCTGCCACTTGCTCCAGGCCCTGCTCCCTGGCTAGGATCCCAGGCCAAGGATGTCATACCCTAGTAATTTAGGCCAGCTGGCCACAAGCCCCAGTCCGCCCCTCCCACTGGTACCCACGATTACAGAGATGCTTCACTAGAACAAGATTTAAATGCACAGGACCTCGTTTCCAGGGCACTGAGCAGGGGTGTGGTGGCGAGAAGAGGAGGGGATGTGGGATGTCCAGCCCCCAAGAAGGGTCTCAAACACCGGAAAAGGAAGAGACAACTTTCCTACCTCCCCTCACCCCCGTCTCCCCGCCTCCACAAAACACCTCTACCCAACCCTCTTTCAATCCAAACCAGCAAGTTGCCCTCTACCTGAGAGGCACCCAGCCGCCCCCAGAGCTCCCACGAGAGCTGGGCAGAGATCAAAGGTGCCCGGGGCCGGGGGTCTCCAGTCCCTCTGGTCCCCAGAGAGAAGAAGGAAGCCACCCTGGGCCACAGGCCAAAACCTCCTTCCTGGCCTGGCCGGAAGCAGGGCAAATCGGGCCTCCGACCCCCCCCTCCCCGCCCCCCGCCCCCCCACCCCAGGCGTCGCGCTCCCTCCTCCCCCTCGCTCTGAGACAACCTGGCTCTCAGTCCCAGGCTGGGTCTGGGGGCGCTTTCTTCAAGCCCCAAAAGGGTGTCGAGGCGAGGAGGCGCTCCGGGTTCCCACACCCAGAAGAGCCGCTCACCCGGCGCGCCCCCCTCCCAGGCCCGGCAATAGAGCTCCCCGGTGCGGGGCAAAAAGATGCACTGGAGGAGGCATCTGTCTGGGGAGACCCCGGGTGTACCCCGCAGTTTCCATTTCCAATCACGGCTCCACCGCGCGCCCCCTCCCCGCGCGGAGCCCCGCGGCGGCCCGGACCTACCCATGGGGATCCCAGAGAGGAGGAAGGCGCAGTGCAGCGCCCCGGCCGAGGCCCCGAAGAACGTGCGCGCGTCGCGCAGGAGGTGCGGGGCGCGCTCGCTCAGGCAGCTGGTCACCCCGATGTGGTAGATGCCCAGGAAGCCGCAGCCGGCGAAGGACAGGCTCCAGCCGCGCTCGGGGTCGTACATAGCGGCGGCGGGTCGGGCGTCCGGGGTCCGAGAGCGCCGCGTCTCCGCCCGGCGCCCACTCTGGCTCTCAGCCGGCCCGGGTGCACTCACCCCAGGCATTCCCGGCGTGACGTCACCCGGCCGGCCCCGCCCCCGCTCGGACCAGGCGAGGTAGCCGGTGGGCCGCCCAATGCTGGGGCAGCACGCGGGCGGCGGAGGGCTGGGAGGGCCTGGACCCGGGCAGAGGAGAGGGGAGGACCCGTGCCCGCGTGAGGGTGGAGAGAGGTTTCCGACGCTCCAATAACAGTGGGTGTCGTGGAGAGAAACACCTCCCTTTCCGATCCTTTTCATCCCTTAAACCAGGGAGAAACTAACAGCGGCCCACTTAGGTTGTTAATATCTTTTTGACGCTTTATCATTTTCCTTTTTACGAGTCAGCAAGCCTTCAGCAGACACCAGCATCTAAATAGAATTTCATGTCTGATTTCCTGCAGGGTTTTGTATGATGTCTTCAGTTCACGGCAAGCGGAAGAGATTTTTCATTTAATGATAAGGACACGAAGCTTCCCTTTCAAAGTTTCACTTCTAAGAAAAATCTGTGAATAACAGGTGCTTGGTGCTGGCAGGTGGGGTGGGCAGTGCAGGACCATGGGAGTTCAGGAGGCTCAGGCCTGGGTGATTCCTGGTGCCCTTAGGAAGTGTCTAGGGTCCCCTTGACCACTGTGTCCACACTGCACAGAGCATTTCCAGAGCAGCCCACACAGGGAGCTTAGGCCTTTGCCCAGAGTTGTACAGCCAGCAACCCAGGTTACTGGGCCATCCTACCCCCTGTTTTGTGGACAGAGAAGCCCCCTCCCCTCTCCACCAAGGCCCACATGGAGCGCAGAGTGTGGGCTTTGGGATCAGGCCCCCCCCCCCACCCCGTGTCCTCTGTAAAACGACGGGTGGAGATGCTGCCAGGATTCAAAATGTCACCTGTGAGGCCCCTGGACACAGGGGTTATGCATGACCCTCCCACCCACACAGCTTCCCAAGTCTGAGGCATCCCCTGCTTGGGCTGAACCTGTGCCTGGAGGTGTCAGGGGGCCCAGGATCAGGGCAGAGGCTGAGGCTGGGCTGCCTCAGGGACTGCAGACCCCCAGGGTAGGTCATTCTGTCTCCCATCTATGGACCGGAATCCCAGGGCGTGGATGCTGCAGGCCCTAGTGACCACCTGAGCCAACAGCGACATCACACAGACACTTCATAGATTGAGGCCCAGAGCAAGGAAAGGGCTGGTCCCTCTGTCTGTCCCTGACCATGCTGGCTTTGCTGGGCAGCGGGGGGGCAGCACTCACAGGCCTGTCTCAGCTGACTGCCCTCCACACCCACCCTACACTCAGGGCTGGGACAGAAATGAGATTTCTGGGTGGGAAAACTGAGCCTGTTGTCAGGGTCAGCTGGGGCCACAATCTCGCACCTCCTCCCCTTACCTGGGACCCCTTCATCCTGCACCTGCCAGCCCTCCTGCGTTGCATGACTACCCTTAGGACTAATGACAGGAAGGCCAGGCTCGGGGCGGGAATTAGAGGCTGTGCTCGCAGGCCCCGGAGGAGTCATCCTGCCGCCAGCCACTGGCATTTGTATTCTCTTCCTATCCACAGACACACATTCATGGCAGGCCGCCTGGGAAATCTGTCTTCCCTGGCGTGACCCAGATGTAGGTGAGAAAGGATCAGGGCTGAGGAGTGACCTCCTCTTCGTGGCTGCATGTTGACAGCAAGTGGACTCGCCCTTTGCCCAAACAAAGAGAAGAAAGGACTGGGCAGGGGTTCCATGTCCCAGTGCTCCCTCGGGGCAGGCTGTGGCTGGGTCTGTGAGCTTTGACATTAGACGGCTGAACACAAATGCTGGCTTCTCCACTCACTAGCAGAGTGAGTTAGGCCTTGCAGGCATCATTTACCTCGTAGCTTAGTTTCCTTATCTGGTCCATTGGGAGAAAGTAACCATGTGAGGGTAAGCTGTTTTTTTGCGGAGGCCATGCTGTACGGCATGCAGGATATTAGTTCCCCGACCAGGGATCGAACCCGCACCTCCTGCAGTGGGAGCGCGGTGTCTTAACCACTGGACCGCCAGGGAAGTGCCCAGGGTAAGCTGTTTTTTTTTTTTTTTGCGGTACGCGGGCCTCTCACTGTTGGGGCCTCTCCCATTGCGGAGCACAGGCTCCGGACGCGCAGGCTCGGCGGCCATGGCTCACGGGCCCAGCCGCTCCGCGGCATGTGGGATCTTCCCGGACCGGGGCACGAACCCGTGTCCCCCGCAACGGCAGGCGGACTCTCAACCACTACACCACCAGGGAAGCCCAGGGTAAGCTGTTTTTACCCACCATGCTTCTGACACCCATTATGTCAATAACTTTTCCAACACCACTTCTACGGCTCTCAGAAACACCAGCTGGGTGTCCAACGTTCTGTTCAGTGCTGACACTTGCTACCCAGAGTTAGCACAGACCCCACGGTGAAGGCCTTGGTCCCACAAGACTGGCCCCGCTTCAGACGCCAGGGGCAAATCGGGTCCCCGGGGTACCCACACTTCTGTCTGAGTCGATGCCAACGTCGGGGGACCCCACGACTCCCCCCTTATGATTTGCTAGTACAGCTCACAGGACTCAGAACTTTACTGGCAGCCCAAGCATTTAGGAATGAAGGATCAAATTTCCATCTGATAGCCTGGAGGCAATTAGGTCGCAGGACACAGGGTGGCGTTACCCAGAAATAGCAAGTGTCCATTTTCTTGCTGCCCTTCATGTTCTAATTCATGGTACTTGTGATATAACAAGGGATGTTTTGGCCATAGCTGTACCCGAAGACTGAGGAATACTTTGCAGTATTAAGCAGTTCATGTTGCTATTAAGCTGGTATATTCACAGGCCTGGCCGTAACGCATGAAACTTGATACATCTTTACTTTGGCAGCTAGGTGGGTATGGGACAGGAGAATTGCAACTGATTTTATCTTGACAAAAATATTTAATAAGGTTTCAACTTTCAGCCATATTAAATAATTGAGATTTCAAACTTTTAGATCATTTTCACATACAGATAGTGTCCAAGTCGGCTCAGTTTGCCAGGGACTCTTCTGGTTTGGGCATTGAAAGTCCTACATCCTGGGAAAACTTTTGGTCCCAGACAAACTGGGACCACGGGTCAACCCCACGACACTTGGAAATATCAGGGGTGGGTCTGCCTGGCCTGTAAGTCTTCAAGAGGATGGTCCTAGGATTATTCATCTTATTGAATAGGAAATGGCCAGACCCCTGGCCGGGAGACCAATGAGAAGGTGCCGAGCATGAGAGACCAGCTCGGAATATAAACAAATGCTCAGAGCATCTCATTGTTTATGGGTTTGTCTATTTGCAAACTCGCCTACTCGCTGAAGCATATTTGTAACTCCAGATTAATACTCACAGCTCGTTTTCGGCCATTCATGGACGTCTGCAGAGCAGCCAAAAAATCGGAGTTGCCCAATACGCACATTCCCAGCCGTTGTCAAACGAGGCCACTTGTTTCGGTCCCTGCTATAAACAAGGGTCCTTCTCGTGGCTGGTTTATTTGTTTATTTCACATTTTGGTGCTTTTACGTGGTGACTTTGCTGTTTAAAATGGGCCCCCCCCCGAAAATAAAGGGGGCTTCCCTGGTGGCGCAGTGGTTGGGAATCCGCCTGCCAATGCAGAGGACGTGGGTTCGAGCCCTGGTCCAGGAAGATCCCACGTGCCGCGGAGCAGCTGAGCCAGTGTGCCACAACGACTGAGCCCACGTGCCACAACTGCTGAGGCCCGTGTACCTAGGGCCTGTGCTGAGCGGCAGGAGAGGCCACTGCTGTGAGAAGCCTGCGCACCGCCACGAAGAGTGGCCCCCGCTCACCGCGGCTAGAGAGAGCCCGCGTGCAGCAACGAAGACCCAACGCAGTCAAAAAAAAAAAAAAAAAAAGGGCCCCAAGCCTAGGGCTAAGAACCATCCGGTGTTGCCAAGCTCAAGAGGCCGTGACAGCCTTACGGAGAAAATGCGTGTGTCAGGTGAGCTTCGTTCCGGCACGAGTAATAGTGCTGGTGGCCGTGAGTTCAGTGTTAATGAATTATCAGTGTACATCACAAGGTTTCTTTAAACAGAAACACCCATCACACAAGGTTGTACGTTGATCGCTTGATGAAAATGTTGTGACCGGAAGCTCACAGGAACCCCACCTTGTATTTCCCCTAGGAGCAGCGATTTGGAATTCACTGATGAACTGGTGAATTTCTAGAACATAACGGCTGTGAAGAAGGAAGGGAGTGGGAGGTGCCGGGAACTCTGGGGTTTGTTTCCTCCATGGGACTGGACATCCAGAGAGCCTCCCCACCCCCCCACCTCTGCCCTGGCTGTGCTGGCTCCAGTCACCCCTTCCTACAGTGCAGGGCAGGATGGCGAAAGGCCTCCTTCACCCGGTTACCAACCCCCAGTGCCTGAGGATGAGCCTGTGGGAGGCCGGATGCCTTGACCCTGCCACCATCCTGCCCTCCGTGGCCCTTCCACCCCCATACACCTGGCCTGCCATTTCCTAACCACACTACCAGCCCCGTGTGCCCCTCACTTCACCCCTCAGCCCCGCCCCTCACCCAGCTTCCCAGCTCTGGCTCTAAGTCACTTTTTTTTTTCAGTCGTGATAAAATATACAGAACATAAAATTTACCATTTTAACCGTTTTTGAGTGTATTTGGCTTTCTTCAGTACTAAGTTGGAAGCAGGGACAAAAATGAGGGAAGCTGTCCATGATTAATCAGATCCTGGTCCTTTGAGGTCGATGGTCATGGGGCTATTGTTTGACTTTCTGGGCTGGTTCCTGGAGATAGTGGTCTGACTTCCTACAAGT
The DNA here is from genome assembly GCF_951394435.1 of Stenella coeruleoalba. Taxonomy (NCBI): domain Eukaryota; kingdom Metazoa; phylum Chordata; class Mammalia; order Artiodactyla; family Delphinidae; genus Stenella; species Stenella coeruleoalba. The sequence goes on from NC_137157.1 coordinate 5,582,423, forward strand.
CTAACTTACCCAGCAGGTGTCCCGGGCTGGCTACCGTACATGATAGATTGGTGTCCTGGGCTGGTTGTTGCAGGTTGTGGGTCAGATTTCTCTTTTTATATGTGACCTGGCTATTGTCCATTTCTATATGGAAGCAGACAGAAACTGTGCATACGCAAGACGTGGGAACAACCTAAATTCAGATGAATGGATAAAGAAGATGTGGTTGTTATATGCGATGGAATATTACTGAGCCATAAAAAAGAATGAAATAATGCCATTGGCAGCAACATGGATGGACCTAGAGATGATCACACGATAAGTGAAGTAAATCAGAGAAAGACAAATGTCATATGATATCACTTATATGTGGACTCTAAAATATGACACAAATGAACTTATCTACGAAATACAAACAGACTCACAGACATGGAAAACAAACTCATGGTTACCAAAGGGGAAAGGGGGCGGGGGGATGATCAACTCTGAGTTTGGGATTAGCAGATACAAACTACTATATATAAAACAGGTAAGCAACAAGGTCCTACTGTAGAGCACAGGGAACTATATTCAATATCCTGTGATAAACCATAATGGAAAAGAATATGAAAAAGAATATATACATATGTATAACTAAATCACTTGGCTTTACAGCAGAAATTAACACAACATTGTAAATCAACTATGTCAATAAAATAAATTTTTTTAAAAAGAAAAGAAGCAGTGATCACAATAAATAAACTACACAGTGTCGGGGGAAGTCATTTACTGGGGTGACCAGAGAAAACTTCTCGGAATGTCAGTGCCCCAAAAACATGCGGAGTACGAGGGATGAGCCTTATGAAAATGACGGGGAGGGAGGAGCCGGAAGGAGACACAGCTGAGCTGGATTAATAAGATCCACAAATTTCAAGTCTGGGCAAAGCTCCTCGAGGCTGGAAGATGGAGAAGGGGACAGGGGAGGGAGTTGCTGGCAGTGGGGCTGTGTTGGGCGACCAGGGGCCTGGGAGGGCCCAGTATGGAGTCTAGACCTGATTCTTGTGGCAGTAGGAAGCCCTCAAGGGCTCAGGCAGGGGAGGGACACAGTCTTATTTACAAATTGGGAAGATCTGCCTGGAGTCCAAACCTCAGTGGATAGGATTCATTAGGCTTGTAAACTTGGGTGGGAAAGAGGTATTAATACATCTTCATTTGCAGAACCTCCACCTGAAATGTGGGATTTCCTTCAGACACAGATATGGGAAACAAACGACAGTAATGCTCTTACGAGGACCTGTGACTTTGCTCCCAATAGAAATCACAGATCTTTCCACATCATATGATGGTTGTGAATTTCAAGATAATATTTACGCTTATTACTTTGAAATTATGGTGTCTGAAAAGACCCCCTGCTAGATCTTTTTTTTAAAATAAGTATTTATTAATTAATTTATTATTCATTTATTTATTTTTGGCCACACCACACCGCTTGCCGGATCTTAGTTCCCCTACCAGGGACTGAACCTGTGTCCCATACAATGGAAGTACGGAGTCCTAACTACTGGACTGCCAGGGAATTCCCTAGATCTTATTTAATGTATGAACAAAGGAACACATTGATCATGCTATCACAATTAAAATGTACTTTTATAATTGGAGCTGAAAGTAAGTGGTGTCCTTTGTGAGTCTATGAAGTTTATTTCACATGTTTAAAAAGAATCTTCTAAGAAGGGGCCATTGGCTCCAGGAGAAGCAGGTTGGGGGCGGCTTGCGGAGAAGGGGCTCTGAGGGGAGGAGGAACTGGGGGTGGGCAGGTCGCTTAGGGGCCCTGCAGGCACCCAGGAGAGGGGGGCAGCTCGGACTAGTGGGGTAGAGATGGCAACGGAGAGAAGCGGACGCAGTTGAGGAGTACCCTGGAGGTAGAGAAAAGTGGACTTACTGGTGGATTGGAGATGAGTGTGAAGGGAAAGAGGGGACAGGGAAGGATTTGGAAAGACAGCTGGGGATCCTGCCTTGGCCACGTTGAGCTGGAGAGGCTGCTGGACCAGCAGGTGAGATGTCAAGTCGACAGTTGGATGTGCGGGTCTGGAGGCCAGGGCAGAAGCCAGAGCACACGATTTGAGGGTTGCTGGGGTAGAGGTGACATTTAAAGTCACGAGACTAGAGGAGAACGTCCAGGATGGGTAAACGGAGAAACAGGGAAGACAGAGCCTGCAGTGGTCCCACACGGAGGTCTGGGAGGAAGGAGAGAGCAGGTGTCCTAGACACCTTGAGACGAACAGTGAGAGCAGGTAACTGCCCACAGGCTTTGGCAACGCAGACAAGACCATCTCGAAGGTGGCCGTGGGACTCGGGGTGTCGGGGAGGGACAAAAATCTCCGGGGGTTTGGGTGGGGGAAAGCATGGGGTCTGCCAGGGGCGTCAGCTCTCTGAAGAAGGTGGAGGGAGTGGTGGGGGTCAGTCGAGGGAGGGCCTTTTAGAAGAGGCTGGTTTTAACATGTGTTTGCGTGCAGCTGGTGTGGGTCGAGGAGAGAGGCGCGGATGGTATGGAAGATGAAGCGGAGGTCGATGGAGCCAGTGCTTAGAGAAGAGGACCCGGTGGGAGGAGGAGGGTGCCGAGGGAGCAACTGCCTCTGGACGCGCTGGGGAGCCATCAGCCACTGTGATGGGGACAGGCGCCGTGGGGACGGGCGTGAGTGTTGTCAGCAGGGAAGGGATTGCCTGCTTTCTGGAAAGAACCAGGTCACTGATGAGAGTGGGGAGGAGGGTGCGGGTTATAAGGACGGTGCCTAGAGGTGAAGAGAAATGGAGAAGGTGCAGAGCTGTCTGGAGATGCTGAGCGACTGAGACCGCGCTCCTTCATTGAATGGGAGCCCGCAGGTTCGCCTAGATTAGATTAGCAGCCAAATCTAAACCCAGACCTAAGCCTATAAACGCCTCGAGGGGAAGAGATGGAAGCCTGAGGACAGCCAATCACACGCAGCCCACGGGGCTTCCCATGGAAGGCCACGGCTCAGGGTACAGCCCACTGAGCACTGTCCTCGTTGGCTTGGCTTTGCATCCCAAGTCTTCTCTACGAGGTCCCGCCCCAGTTCCTGTGGGTGGGGTGCTCCTAGCCACTCCCCCTTTGGCACTCCTCCAGTGGAATTGGTTTTTGCTCAAAAAACTCAACATTTTTATTTTTATTGCTTTATTTTTGGACGTGCCGCATGGCATGCGGGGTCTTAGTTCCCTGACCAGGGATTGAACCCGTGCCCCCTGCGTGGGAAGTGTGGAGTCTTAACCACTGGACTGCCAGGGAAGTCCCCCAAACTGAACAGTTTTAATATGCTTCAGTTTGTCTTTGAACGAGCGGACCAGAAGAATGTAAGCTGAGGAAGCAGGGCAGTGAGGGACTGAAAGGAGCTGTGGGTTCGTGGCAAAGCTGTAAGGTGAGTGTCTGGGCGGTCCATGGGGCTGGAGCATCGCTGGAGCTAGGGAGCAGCTTGCAGAGGAAAGGGTGAGGGTCCTGGAATGAGAGGATTGGAATGGGGTCCTGGCGTGGAGCAGTTCATGGTGGTGATGCGGTGAGGGTGTGGCACGGGCATGGGGTGGAGGGCAAGGGCATCGGAGGAGCCCACGGGGACTGCGACAGTGGAATGTGGATGTACAGTGTCCGGGAATGGAGACCGGAGCGGGGTGGAGAGGAAGCAGCGAGCCAGGACATGAGGCCAGCAGCGGGTGTTGACAGTGACAGGGACAGGTCAGGATGGGGAAGTAGGCCTGGGAGCCAAAGCAATAGGAGGTTGGACGGAGGGAGGAGAGACAGCCTGGAAGCAGACGGAGGAACAAGGAGGCTGCCTCTGGGTGGGATGCAGCATCTCCAGGGCACAACAGCAGAGCGGAGGCTGCGGATGGGGCGGGGGTGCATTGCTAAGGACCATGGGGAGGGCGCCAGGGTGGGAAGGGGCTCAGCAGGGATGAAGGACCTGCCGGGAGAGGGGCAAGGATTGGCTGCAGTTTTCTAGCTGTCAAAGAGAGCGAAGTGGAGGGAGACCCTGACTCAGAGCTTGGTTTCTGAGGGAGGAACCCAGGTCACCTGCTAAGTGGCAGGGCTGAGGCAGGTGGGTGAGGGTTTGTCAAAATCAGGGGTGCGTTCCAGAGACCTAATTACCTAATTCTCCTTCTTTTAACAGAGGCCGTGTTTCAGAGGCTCAGAGCCCGGGGGCCCTTCAAAGGATGACTGACCTGCCCCCGGTTCTCCCCACACCTCAGTGCTCTCCGCACAGCGTTGCCTAGCACTCTGCTTTTATAGATATAAATTTATTTATTTATTTATTTGTGGCTGTGCTGGGTCTTTGTTGCTGCGCGCGGGCTTTCTCTAGTTGCGGCGAGCGGGGGCTACTCTTCGTTGCGGTGCACGGGCTTCTCACTGCAGTGGCTTCTCTTGTTGTGGAGCATGGCCTCTAGGAGCACAGGCTTCAGTAATTGTGGCACGTGGACTCAGTAGTTGTGGCTCGCGGACTCTAGAGCGCAGGCTCAGTAGTTGTGGTGCACGGGCTTAGTTGCTCCGCGGCATGTGGGATCTTCCCAGACCAGGGCTCGAACCCGTGTCCCCTGCATTGGCAGGCAGGTTCTTAACCACTGCGCCACCAGGGAAGTCCTGTGCTCTACTTTTTAAAGCACATCTGGCCCTCTGGGGCACCCCCAGCTCTTCTGGTGGGGGCAGGGGTGGTGTGGCACGAAACGGCCACTGGGGGATGGCCCACACCGGGCACTACTGACTGTGCACAGTGAGGCCACTCGTCCTTAGAAGATCCAGCCAAGCACAGGCTGGCACGGTTTTGAGACAAGGACTTCTCACCGAAAATCTGTACGTGTTACATGTTTAACCGACAGCAACAGTGTGACAGCTGTCCTTCCGAGAGGCGCCTGCAGGATGGGGCACAGTGAGTCAGCTGGCAGCGTCCCCATCTTTTTCCCAAGGAGGAGGAACCGATTGCTGTTTCATGTGTCGGGGGCTTTGGGGAGGGCGTGACTGTCACCTTGCGGAGAGGTGTAGGTTTGGAGCAGTGAGGGGAGGGGCACGTGAAGGCACCGGCCAGCCTCCCGTCCCTCCCCCATCACTTACCGTCCTCTTCAGCATTTAGAAGCCAATGCCTGAGCCACGGAATCAGCCCCTCTTTGGCAATCAAGTGCAAACCTAGGGTTGCGACAGCTCTGACTCTTTCCACACATTGGAGCGGGTGTGGCCGTGACCCTGGCTCCACTGGATCCTGTCATGCCTGTGGACCTCCCTCCAAGTAACCTCTGAGGCCTTATCCTGGCAGAGGGGCTTCCGAGATGAGTGAGGGGAGATGAGGGAGACCCGAAGGTCCAGACCAGGTAGGGCTGGCCTCAGGATGCAGGAAGGCTGCCGAGGTCCAGCCTGTGCACGGTGGAGGGAAGTCGGAGCGCTTCAAACACCGCCCCGGGCTGTGGGCTGGTCTCGCTGCATCTTCACCCCCTACCTGTGCTTTCCGGGCTGAGCTGCAGCCACTCTTTGTTCTCTCTCAGGGGTCTTTTCCCCAGCCCTCCTCCACTCCCCTCACCAAGCCAGGGGGCCAGGCAGAGCCCAGTTGGTCTGCTGATTACTGTGACCTGGGCAGGTCACACACCCGTGCTGAGCCTCAGTTTCTGCCTCTGTAAAATGGGTGTGTGCTGAGCACACGGCACCTGGGGGCTCAGTGGCCAACTCAGCACAAAGTGCAGAGACCCAAGTCTCCCCGAATGTGGAATTTGGTGGGGAAATGGGGGTGTCTGAACACTCTGCATCTTATTAGGTATCTAAGATTTGTGTTAGAGGAGAGACACGACCCCATCGCCGCACCCCAATCCCCTGACGAGTGAACCCCTGCTTGTTCCTCTCAGGAACTAGTGCAGGACGTTCAGGTGGGAAAGGGGAACACCCTCAATTCAACCCTTCTGGACATTTCCCTCTTCAAAAGAGCGCTCCATCCACACACCTGCTATGCAGAGAGATGTCCAGAAACCAGGAGGCCTTCACCAGCCTTCTTTACACGTACGCAGAGGAGGCACAGGTAGTTTTGTTCCCACGCACGTGAGTGTGTTTTTGGGGTGAGGCCCTGAGGACTCGCCGCAGACGGGTTCTGAGCTGACTGGGGACAGGCCTCGGGGTCCCTGATGCTGTGGCCCCGTGGTGAGTCTGTGTGGAAGGCCCGGGGCTTGTTGGCTCGTTTTCCCTGTTTTTATTTATTATCTTTTGGCTGCACCAAGTGGCATGTGGGATCTTAGTTCCCTGGCCAGGGATCGAACCTGTGCCCCCTGCAATGGAAGTGTGGAGTCCTAACCACCGGACCGCCGGGGAAGTCTCAGGGGCTTTCTTTAAACTCTTAAAGTGTCTGTGACCCCAAGAGGGTGAAGACCCACCCACTGTCCAGGTCTGTGCCTCGAGGCTGACATGAAGCAAAGCTCTGCAACGGGCGGGAGCAGAGAGAGGCCCAGGTGGGCCCAACCTCATCCCAGCACCTCCTCCAGGGGCTTCTGGAAGCCCCTCCGATGCCCCCCCTCAGGCAGAATCAGAGGCAACTTGGGTTTTGCCATGTGACTCCGGGCCAGCCCCTTGCCGGCTCAGGGCCATAGCCCCACCCCATCAGGACATTTGCAGCTGGGCATGGGAGGGGCCTCACTGCATCCCGCTTGGGAGTGGCAGTGCCCAGGATCGGGTGTAGAGGGAACGTCCACAGGCCCCAAATGTCATTCGGGGTGGAGGGCCCGGAGCCGGAAATTGTGAAGGAGGGAGGACAGACCCCCGCTCCACCCCTGTGCCCTCTGGGCCAGCAAGCACCCTGACACCCAGACAGGGTGATGTCCTCAGGGGCAGGGTCCAGTCAGCCCTCGGGGGTGCATGGGGGCTGATCAGGACCCAGGCCTCCTCACAGAGGCCCCCCACCTCGCCCCAGACCTACTGTGGTTTGCGGATGGCATAGGGGTCATAAGTACCAGCTCTGTGACCTGGGGCAGGGCCGAGAAATGGGGGTGAGGCCCCCTTCCTGGGAGGGTCGCTGAGATGAATGAAAGTCCACCTGGAGTGCCTGGACCAGTGTCCGGCAGGGAGTAGATGCTCAAGAAATGGTAACTGATGGTGTGACGGTTATTGTTACTGTTGCTATTTCTTTTTCAGCATTGTACAGAATCATTTTGTTTATTTTTTATTATCCTTTTAACATTTTTTAATTAATTTTTTTTGGAGTATAGTTGCTTTACAACGCTGTTAGTTTCTGCTGTAGAGCAAAGTGAACCAGTTACACGTATACATATATCCCGTCTTTTTTGGATTTCCTTCCCATTTAGGACACCACAGAGCATTCAGTAGAGTCCTCTGGGCTATACAGTAGGTTCTCATTAGTTATCTGTTTTATACATAGTAGTGTATATAGGTCAATCCCATTGTTATTACTATTAATATTGTTGTTTGCCAGGAAATTTGCTGGAGATGCAGAAATGAATGCTTCGTGGTTCCTGCTCTCTGGAAGCTTATGGGCTAGTGGCCAAGACACATACATGTGTAATCAAGGATAGGAAGTCCTATAACAGGGCGATAGTGATTTTAATAACAACAACAACAACAATAATAGTCGCTAGTATTAATGCCATTGAGAGCATGCTATGTAATGGTCCCTATGCTAGGAGATGTACCTGGATTTTGCTTAATGCTTGCGATAGCTCTATGAGGTAAGTAATATTGCTACCCCCTTTTACAGATGAGGAAACAGAGGCTCAGAGGTGGAATGACTGACCCAGGGCCCACAGCCAGCAAGAGGTAGAGCCAGAGCTTGAACCCAGGCAGTCAGATTCCTTCTTCACCAAGGGAAAGGCCACCTCAGTTGGGGAGGAGGAAAGGAGGTCAGGGAGGGCTTCTCAGAGGAGGTGACATTTTCTTGGATTTACACATGCACATCTTAGTTACCCCACCTCCCCCCTGGAGGCAGGTACACAGGTGGGCTGGTCCACATCTCTGTCCCCAGTGCCCGGCGCAGGCCCTGGGGCAGGCCAAGGGGACTCAGTGACTCTGTTGAAGGAATGCGTGAGGGTCCTCAGCCTCACCTCGGGCCTCGTTGCCAGCCTGTCTTGCTCACCAGGACAGCCAGCCTCGCAGCAGGAGAATCGGGTCCCAGCCCCAAGGCAGGGCTGGCCCCCCAGGGACCAGGAGAGGGCAGCCCCACCAGCAGTGTGCTGTGAGGACAGGACTGCGCTGGGAGGGGGTGATCTCTCTGCTGGACGGCTTCCCTGGGGCCTGACAGGAAGAAGCCAGAAATGCGTGTTTAACTACCCTGTGTACGACAGAGAGCTAGTGGGAACCTGCGGTACAGCGCAGGGAGCTCAGCTCCGTGCTCTGTGATGACCTACATGGGTGGGATGAGGGTCGGGGGGAGGGAGGTCCAAGAGGGAGGGGATACGTGTATACAGAGAACTGATTCACTTCATTGTACAGCAGAAACTAACACAACATCGCAAAGCAAAAAAAAAGGAAATGCACGTTTACAACAGGGTGGGGTCCACATGCAGCTCCCACCCCAGCTGCCTCCACCACCTTGGTCAAGCCCACCTTCCACAGACTGTCAGATCAGCCCTGCCCCGTCACTCCCTCGGCCCCCTGGCCACCATTATCACTGGCCCCTTCCTCTCACCGTGAATGTCTGTACGTGGTGGCCCCCAGCCCTCGTCCTCAGTGTGCCTGCAGGGCTCACCTTGGTGCCGGCCATCAGCCCGCCAGGTGACGGGGTGGGGGGTGGGGCTGGGCCCAGGTGGGGGTGGTGCGGAGATGTCAGAACCCACGTGTGTGTTGGGCTGGTGGGTGCGCAGGGACCACGGGGTTTGGGGAAAGGGCTTCTGATGCGGTCCCCGCCCGCCCCAGCTTGAAATCCAATTTAAAAAATTGGAACCGTGTACGGTACACTGAAAAGACTGGAATGTGTGTTTCCACACTGTGCGTTGGCACACAGACACAGAATTTTACTTTCAAAAACCCCTCGTATCTATTTAAAGTGACCTGGAGGCATTTTCAATGACAGCAACAGGTTCCCCTTGAAGAAACTTGGAGGAGAGCTACAGAGGAAAGAGGAGGCAAAGCCAGCCTTGAGAACACGCTCCCCGCTTTGAAAACATCGGAGAGGAATCCCCGCCAACGGCAAAGCTCGGAGTAACTCTGAATGGTGGTCGCTGTGATGACGGGTCTTGGAAGAAGGAAAGCCTTCACAGACCAGCCTTCGGGAGGGGCACGCTGAGCGGGAACAGCTGGCCTGCTTTCTGCAAGAGAAGGCAGCTGACTCGCACCAGAAGCCCTGGGCTGACCCGGCTGGCAGGGCACAGATGTGAAGGATGAGGTCATCTGAGACACCAGCACATGAGTAGCTGCCCCAGGGAACATATAGAGCCTCAGGGAGCACGAGACCCCCTGGGCTGGAGTTTCTGGCAAGAATCTGTCTCCAGAAACAGCCCTGAGATGGGGCGGGCTGCCCTGTCACCCACAGAGGCCGGAGGGAGAGGAGCTGCAGGCACGGCCACCTCCTCTGTGCCTGAGATTCATAAGCACTCAGGAGGACGGAGCAGGGCACGTGGCTCCCTGGGTCCCTCGGGGAAGGCGGGACCAGGCTGGGATTGGCGCCAGCATCCGGGCGTCCTCAGGGATCAGCGGTCATCACACAAGAATTCACCAGATTAGTTTACTTCTTAAAAGCAGGAGCAAAAGCCAGGGACCGTAGGAAACCAACTCAGAGGATTCTTATTTATTTATTTATTTTATTTTATTTATTTATCTTTGGCTGCCTTGGGTCTTCGTTGCTGCGTGCGGGCTTTCTCTAGTTGCGGAGAGCGGGGGCTACTCTTCGTTGCGGTGCGCGGGCTTCTCATTGCGGTGGCTTCTCTTGTTGTGGAGCACGGGCTCTAGAGTGCAGGCTCAGTAGTTGTGGCACATGGGCTCAGTAGTTGCGGCTCACCGGCTCTAGAGCACAGGCTCAGTAGTTGTGGTGCACGGGCTTAGCTGCTGTGCGGCATGTGGGATCTTCCCGGACCAGGGCTCGATCCCATGTCCCCTGCATTGGCAGGCGGATTCTTAACCATTGCACCACCAGGGAAGCCCATCGAAGGATTCTTGACCTCTGCCAAGGAAGACCACAAGAGATAAAGGTCATTCCCCAAATAATTCACTGGGGAGATGGGAGAGGGCGGGGCAGGCCGGCTGGTGGAGCTCTGACAGCAGTAGACACTGGAGAGAGGATGGCTGGACTGGGGAGCAAAGAGGCGGGACCACGATTGAGAAGGGAGGGTTGGTGGGACGTGGTGACCAGCCTCCGGAGCTCTGTGGATGCGCTTCTGTACAAGACTGGCCTCCTGGTGACTATCTCCGGGAGACCTTGGACAGCCACCCCAAGGTTTGCAAAATCCAGTTCCTGAAGCACAAAATACACAGAAACTCAGCCTGACACCCAGGCCTCCTGCCGCCCCGCCCCCCCTCCTGCCCACACGGGCGACACTGGATTCTCATCCTTCCCTCCTCCCTGCCCCGGTGCCTTTGCTCATGCTCTTCCCTCTGTGCCTGTCCTCTTTTCCCTACCTGATGAATCCTTGTTCAATCTCCAAGCCCAGCTCAAACATTGCTCTTCCTCTGGAATCCCTGGACATGTCTCCATGGAACGGCTGGCCCCTGAACTCCACCCTTCTGAACCCACACTGGCCATCCCAGCCCGTCCCAGCCCGTCATCCCTGCTTGTGTGTCTTCCTCCATGGATGGCGGGCTCCCTGGGGGCAGCCACCCACTTACTCCTCTCAGAGACACCAGGGGTCTAGGAAGCAGTACGTGCCAGGAGATGTCAGTTTCTTTCTTTCTTGGGTTCTAGACCTGCACTGTCCGATGTGATCACCGCCAGACACTTGTGCTCCTGAGCACTTGAAACACGGCTTGCTGAAAGTTTAATATCCTCATTGAGATGTGTTTTCAAAGCAAAAGGTTTAGAAGGCTTAGGGGAAAAAAAGAATAAAATCTCTTATTAATTCTTGTTTATATTTATTGCAAGTTGAAGCGATAATATTTTAGATATATTGAGTTAAATAAAATACATTATTAAAAGTAATCTTACCTCTCTCTTTTTACTTTTTTTTTTTAACATCTTTATTGGAGTATAATTGCTTTACAACGGTGTGTTAGTTTCTGCTTTATAACAAAGTGGCATTTAAATGGCTGGAAACTGCCTGTCAGACATCAGTATGATAAGGTTTACCAAAGGCTGATGAGACCCTGGGCCACATTAACAGAAGCAGAGTGTCCATAATGAAGGAGGTAAGTCAGCACTACGGCTATCCCAGGAGCAGGAGTTTCTGTGCTGGGTCCTGCATCTTAGGGGGGCATCGACCACCTGGAACACGCTCAGGAGACCCACCCAGACATGGACTGAGACGCAGTGGTAGAAGGACCTGTTTGAGGTCCTGGGTACCTGTCTCTGCAAGGCTGTCCCTGGGCAGGAGTGAATCTGTTCTGAGGCCTCCGAGGGCTGAGCTGGAACCAGCAGCGGCAGGTGCGGGGAGTTAGACTCTACTAGATTTCTCTCATGGGAAAGAGGGCTCCTTTATAAGAAGGAAGTTCCCCATCCACAGGGGCACTCACAAGGCTGGATGACCAACTGGGATAATGTTAAGGGGACTGGAGCGTGAGCTGGGTCCCTGGATCTCAGAGTCCCTTGGGGTTCCAGGCAGAGCCTCTCCGGGGCCCAGCATGGCTATGCCTGTGGGGTAAGGTGGTCCTGGGCTTTGCCTGCTGTGGTTCGATTTCTCCCCAGGAGCCAGAGTCAGCCGGGACCTCTGATTGCCCCCAGCTGGGGTCCAGTGTAGAGACAGCCTGGGGTTACTTGCCAGCAGGCTGGTGAGTCGGTTCAGGGCAGGGTGAGCCCCGAGGCCCACAGTCTCTGAGGCGAGGATGCTGCTGACTCAGCCTTCCCAAGGCCGCTCAGCTCCTGAGCGGGACAGAAGGGCAGACAAAGAGCCCAAGAAAAGTGGAGTCCAACCCCGGAGCAGTGCCGACAGAGAGGTTCAGTGGGCGAATAATAGGATATTCGCTCACGCACAAGGCATGTCTGGATGGAACTTCGTCTTATGGAAATTTTCAAGTATAGACCCGAGCGGAGAGGTCAGTACCATGGACTTCATGCACCGTCACCTGGCTGCAGCCACGAGCCATGCACGTGTCCTGATGGGGCTGCATCTGGGAGCAGGTTAGGGGAGCCAGTTTCCGTTGATAGAAGTCACGCTCTGTTCTGCTCACGAGACCTTTTAAACAATAGTGAGGAAGTGGGGCAGGAAAGTCCCCCCCCTCAGTGGGGTCAGCACCTTGCTGTGTGGGGTGGGGCACGTCACTCTCTTGGATCTCACCTGCCTCAGCTAGAAATGGGGGCCCTGACCTAGACGTTTCCCAGACACCAGAGACATGCCCGGAGCTGAATTCATCACCTGTCCCAAGTCTGCTCTGTCTCCCAGATTCCCATCTCAGCCCATGACACTGTTGTCCACCCAGTCACACAGAGCAGAAACCTGGGTGTCATCCAGATTGCTCCCCCCCACCCCCAGTCTCTTCAGTCATGGGTCCTGCCTGTTCTCCCTCCTGAATGTCTTCCACTCTGGCCATCTTAATCCCAGCCCCACTACCATCATCGTCCCTGTTGCCTACTACACTAGTCCTAGCCTCCAGTTGCACCCCTTTTATTCTCCTACCCAGAAACCACGTCCGGGGGGGATCACACTTACATTAAGATCTGGATTTTGATGCCCAAACCTCTATCTGCTTGAGTTAGAGGACAGTTCATTTCCCCAAATATTTATGAGATCCTCTGTGGGTACTTACACCCCTCAGAGTCAGTCCCCACAACAACCTTGTGGAGGGACAGGTGTGATCATGACACCTGTGCCTGCTGGTCTCCTTAGGTTAAGGGTATCAGCTGCTGTGGATGGCCGAGTGAGGGGTCCACATTGCTGTTGCTTCCCAGCCTCCACAGGTATAATCTGAGACTGGACCCCAACTTGGGGGGCAGGGAGAGACCAAAGAAAGAGGTAGGCCACTCCAGATTGATACGTGGCAGGTTTAATAAGCAAGGGCACTTACTTACAAGGCTTGCCTTGGGCAGCTGCAAGATAAGTAGGTTTCCACCGGCACTCACCAGAATCTTAAAGTTTATATAGAGGCCTCAACTGGGTTTAGTCACGAACCCAGTCCAGATAGCTCAGCACCATCAACACATTTCTAATTCAAGGCCGATTCCTTGGAGCCCAAGGTAATCTACGGATTCATTTCAATGCAATCCCTATCAAAATACCAATGGCATTTTCACAGAACTGTATAAATATGTGCGTTTCACAGAACAAATAATTTTAAAATTTGTATGGAAACACAAAAGACACCAAATAGCCAAAACAATCTTGAGAAAGAAGAACAGAGCTGGAGGTATCATACTCCCTGACTTCAAACTATACTACAAAGCTTCTGTCATCAAAACAGTATGGTACTGGGACTTCCCTGCTGGCGCAGTGGTTAAGAATCCACCTGCCAGTGCAGGGTACACGGGTTTGAGCCCTGGTCCGGGAAGATCCCACATGCCGCGGAGCAACTAAGCCCATGCACCACAGCTACTGAGCCTGCACTCTAGACCCCGTGAGCCACAACTACTAAGCCCACGTGCCACAACTACTGAAGCCGGCATGCCTAGAGCCCATGCTCTGCAACAAGAGAAGCCATTGCAATGAGAAACCTGCACACCACAACGCAGAGTAGCCCCTGCTCATCATAACTAGAGAAAGCCCGCGGGCAGCAACAAAGACCCAACACGGCCAGAAATAAATAAATAAATAAACATTAAAAAAAAAAAAAAAAAGACGTGACCGCTAGCTGACCTGCGAGCTGGACCCGGGCGATTGGAGGCTCCCACCCCCTTTCCTGTTCTTAGAATATGCCTTCTGCTTGCCCTCCCAGCTCCCAGAAGCTGCTCCAAGGATACAGCCTTTTATGTTTTCCTTTTTTTACTGAGGTACAGTTTATTTACAATATTATATAAATGATAGGTGTGCAATATAGTGATTCACAATTTTCAAGGTTATCCTCCATTTAGAGTTATTATAAAACATTGGCTATATTCTCTGTGTTGTACAATATATCCTTGTAGCTTATTTATTTTATATATGGTACTTGGTACCTCTTAAGCCCCTACCCCTTTCCTGCCTCCCCTGGTAAATCCCTCCAGCTCTGCTCCCCAGGGGCACCAGCGTTCTAGTTCCTTGTGGATCTTCCCAGAGAGGTTCGATCCTTATAGTCTCATGTGTTTATATCCCCTATTATCCTCCTTTATAAAAAAAATCACCCAAGAGGTGCAATCCTATGCACACCACAGTACCACGCTTCTTCCTCGAAGGCATGGCCCTTGCTGGTCCATGTACATCTGCTCCTCTTGCAGCAGCCAGAGAGTCTTTGATGCTGCGTCTGCGTCTGATGAGTTTGGTTCTTTCTTGTGCTTTGTTTTCGTTTGTGTTGCGTCTTTTTAAATCTTTCCTTCTATGGTCTGAGTTGTTCTTTGCTGCGTATGTGTGTGACCCTTCTGATGATTTGGAAGGCCCATGGTCTGCTGGCAGTGATACAGGTAGACATTATCAGCCCCAGTCTGGTGAGGAAACAGGCTCAGAGAGGGGAAGTGACTTGCCTGTGGGGGCCCAGCCTGGGAGGTCTGAGTCGGGAAACAGCTCAGGCGTGCCGCCCCGGGCTCCAATCAGCTCCACATCTACAAGCCCTCTACCGAGACAGCAGCAGGACCCGGTGGCAGGGGCGGGGTGGGGGGCTGGGTTCAGCCAGGCTGAAGGGATCTGGAAGCACATGGGGGCGTTCTGTCTCGGAGGAGCTGGGTTCACACCTGCAGGAGGGGGACGGCAAGGCGCTCGGGGGAGGTTTGTGAGCCGCCTTGCCACGGGCGTGGGAGGCTACGGGTGATGGGGTGAGAGGTGATGAGGCCCCTGCCTGCTGGGTCCCAGGGAAGGAGGGAAGAGGTGAGATGATTGAGGAGATGGCGGCGAGACAGTGCGGGAGGCTCAGTGATGCTCCACCTCTGGCACTGGGAGAGGATGGGAGGGAGTGGAGAGGTGGCGGGCGGAGGTTGCTGTAGGTGATGGAAAATTCCAGGCTGGAGGTGCAGCTCCAAGAGGGACGGGGTGAGTGTGTCAGGAGCTGGGGCTGGGCTGGGCTGGGCGAGGGCTGTCTCCTCCAGGGAGAGATGTGGGGAGAGGACTGGGTGCTGACCTGGGGCCAGGAGAAGGACACGCCTCTCAGTAGGGGTCTCACTTTGCCTGGTCCTGTGCTGGAAACAGGCGCTTGCCCCCGGCTGGCCCATCCTGGAGTCTATTCAGCGGGGGCTTGTGGGCGCCCTTCTGCATGGGACCCGGCACCTGGCAGGGCACAGAGACACGGGCTCTCAGTCGCCCGCTCTAGGGGCACTTTCCCAGTGGTCTGTGCTGCCCACCAACGGGCTCTGCCCGCCCCACCCCTGCCGTCCCGCAGGCACACAAAGGTGGCCCTGCTTCAGCCACGCCTCTCCTTACAAGCAGGTTGCCATTGGCCTTGACGGCTGGTGAGACTGAAGGGCTCTGTCCCGGCCCTTCTTCCTCCCGCATCCCTGAGGCCTCCTAAGTCAAGCTCCCCGTGGTGCGTCCCACCACAGGGAGCGGGTGGTGGTGACGGTGACCTCACCATCTTTCATAAACAGGCACTGGCCAGTTGGAGGCAGCATTGCTATTCCCTTTCCACAGATGCAGAAACAAGCTCCCAGGGGGGCAGGGCACGCGCAGCCCTGCTGAGCCAGGCCTTCCACCCCGACCCGCCCGCATTCCGCTCAGGGTGAGGGAGGCTGGAGGCAGAGGGGAAGCCCAGGAAGCTGAGCCTGGCCGTCAGCTGCCGTGGACACCTTCCTGGAGCCTTGGGCCTTGGGCCACAGAGGGCAAACCGACTGTCATCTGTTCTGACACAGCCTGGGCCCCGCTGCTGACACCCATGCCCTCTGTCCAGACCCCTGTCCGCTCTTATCCTCCCCACTAAAGCCCCACCTGCCTCAGCAGCCTCATCTGGAATCACTGCCCTCCACGCCCTCTGGTCCATCCCACAGGCCCCTCACTGAGTCCCGGACACACCTTATGCTTTCCCACCTCTGTGCCTTTGCTCTAGAAAGTCCCTCTTGAATCTCTGCCTCCCACCATCCTCCCTCCCTTCAAGGCAGCCTTCCCTGACTGATTCCCTTTCGGGGGTGAACACAGTGAGGGAAGGGCAGGGTGCAGGGAAAAGGGTGTTGGGTCTGGGCCAGCCTAGGCTTCCCCAAGAGGCCCTGAGGCTGCAGCCGCTCAGTGTTCACATTTCTGGGTCTTGCCTTCGAGATTCCATCTAAAACACCCTCCTGCTCTCTCAGGATGAAGCTCAGACACCCCGTCTGCTGCTGTGTCTCATCGTCAACCTCGATTTCACCTCCGGTACTTGCCCTTGTCCCCATTTCTTTCATCAAAAAAAAAATAATAATAAAATCACATCGTGGATATATTTTACAAGTCCTCATAAGTCGTTTTTTTTTTTTTTTTTTTTTTCCCGGCCACGCTGTGTGGCTTGTGGGATCTTAGTTCCTGGACCAGGGATTGAATCCGGGACCTTGGCAGTGAGAGCTCAGAGTCTTAACCACTGGCCCACCAGGGAATTCCCCCATACGGTCTTTTTGGATGGAGGTGGGGCACAAGAGATAAAGGAAGGAAGGAAGGTTGGCTTTGGTGCTTAGATCTATCAAATGGGTGTTACTGTCCACTCAGAGCCCCAGCTCTCGTCTCAGGGGAGTTCCCCGGGCCAGGAGTCCCCTTTGTTCCATCTTGGGTGGGGGGCAGGGTCAGGTAGCTGTTCCTGGCCCCTCCTCAAGGCTGGGGCTGGGGTATGGAAGTGCGGCCAGCGCCCCAGCTATGTGACGGGAAGCAGTGGCACCTGACACCCTAAGAGTGGGCTTCGTTGGGGGTGGGAGTGCAGGCTGAAGCTCTGGGTCACCGCACTCAGAAGTCCTCCCCGTCCCAGGGCTGTCATGTGGGGACCTGCCCTGCTCACCGGACAGTCCCGGGCCCCCTGAGGCTGACCTGTTAGCAGGGTCACCCCCAGGGCTGGTTTCCCCCCTTCTGGGGGCCGAGTCTTGGTGATGCTGTGAAGAGTTGGTCCCCTCTTCCCTTGCAGGATTAGGGCAGCATTTTGGGGGCAGCCCAGGCCTGGAGGCCCAGCCCCCTGGCCCAGCTTGGCCCTAACTGGCTGTGTTACTTGGGCGAGCCCCCTGGCATCTCTGGCCTCCAGTCCCTTCATCTGTGAAAAGGGATACTAGTCCTGCTTCATAGGATTGGGGGGCTGCATGGGAAAAGACCTTGCTCAGTGCCTGGCCCTGGAAAGGCACTTGAGGGGGAACCTTCCACCCTTGGTCTCCTGAGGACAAATAAGGAGGTTGGACCCTGCGTCCTGAAGGAGGCCTGGGGAGCCATCCCAGCCCCTGCCCGCTTCTCCGTGGGCCTCTGCTGGTCTCTGTCTGTCCCTCCGCCCTGCACACACCGAGCAGCGGGGGCCTTTGGACGGCGCTTCCAGCCCCTCAAGTCCCATTTGTCCGGAGTAGCTCGGACTCCGATGTCTTACAGGCAAAGCCTCAGAGCTGGTCGTCTGAAGTCTTTTTATAAATACTCTGTGCAAATCATGCTCCTGGACTTCTTAAAGTGGGACTTGGGTGGACGCTCTGGTCCCTATGCCTGCCCCCAGGCCCACGGCCCTGTTGCCTCTAGACAGAGTCAGGACCTGCTGTGCCCAGGCTCCATGCTGGGCATTGGGCACGTGGAAGGGAACTGGTGGAGGCCCCAGACCTGGGTCCACACCATGCAAGCCTGTGACGGAGGTAAACGGATCGCTTTGGACACACAGGGACAAGCATTTTCCAGTATTTGTTGTGACCAATACACTGCTCACCTTTACCCCAGTGTCGCTGAATTCACAGCAGCTCTTGGTCGTTCGGTATTTTCTCCGTCAGTGGATGCTAAAACGACAATTGCCAGGCGACTCCCCAGGTGTGTGCGTGAAGTGAGACCCTCATTCTTGAAAAGATGTAGCTCAATTTCCCCGACTTACAGGTGGGGAAACTGAGGCCCAGAGAGAGGCAGTGACTTGTCCCAAGCCTCAGTGGCAGAGTCCACTCCAGAACCCAAGTAGGCTGGCATCCACTCGTCAACTCTGGGTCTCGGGTCCTGGGTGAAATGCTCCTGGAAGATCCTGGCCCATCCCCAGGATGTGCACATGGGCACTAAGTACTGGCATCTCGAGGATACAGACCAGGGACGGTTGCTAAACGTCCTGCAGTGCACAGGACAGCGGCCCTTCCCCCATCAGAGAATTCTCCAGCCCCAAACGTCACTAGTCACTAGCGTCAGGGTCTCTGTTAAGCATTTTTTCACTGCAGGACTTGTCAGAGCCTCTACTGGGAAGAGTAGACCATGTTTTCCAAGTAGGGAGAGAATCAGGATTTCTTGTTTGAGGTACCCGTGGTAGGACCAGTGTCCAGGGAACGCACTTTGGGAGACATAACTAGATTCTCAGTGGGGAATTCCTGGATGTTGGATGAAGGAGAAATGGTACTTGATGCCTGTCTGTCCTTGGGGGAAAGGTTTCTGCAGCAGTCCTGAGTCAGCAAGGGTCCTGTCAGTAGGAAGAGGAGGGCGGGTGTCAAGATGAACCTGTGTTCAAATCCCCCCCCCTTTTTTTTTTTTTTTTGCTGTGCCTCACGGCTTCCGAGATCTTACTTCCCCCACCAGGGATCGAACTTGTGCCCCCAGCAGTGGACGTGTGGAGCTCTAACTACTGGACCGCCAGGGAATTCCCTCAGATCCCTTCTTAACTTTGAGAACTTGGCTGGGATGTGGCGACGCCTCCCTGGCCCTCAGCCCCCCTCCCTGGACACAGCACTCCTGACACCCACCGGTGCAGACTGCTCTCGGGTTAGACACCATGCCCAGAGCAGGTTCTGAACAATCGTGTTGCCACTGACTTTTTTCCCCAGGCCTTGGTCTGCACCTTATCCTTCCCTTTCTACTGTGGGATGATTTCCCCCGAGTTCAGAGGGGAGGTAAGTGCGCTTTGGGGGCTCAATGACCGGGCCCTGCCTTGTGCTCTGGGCCGCCCAGGTCCCTACTGCTGAGAGGTGTGTGGGTGGAGAAAACAGTGCTCCTGGGCCCCTCCCCCCACTGCTCCCGCGGTGCTCAGAGCATCCTGGACTGGGGTCCACCTAGTGGTTTGGGGCAGCTAGAGGTGACTGGCTACAGCGTGTTTCCTGGGGTGGCTTCGGGGCTGTGTGGGCAGAGGGCACCCTGAGAGCAGCACGGCCGCCTGAACTGCAGCACTACATCGACGGCGCTCTGAGCAATAACTTGCCCTTTGTGGACTCCCCCTCCACCATCACCGTGTCTCCCTTCCACAGGACAGTGGACATCTGCCCCCAGAGCAGCTTGGCCAGCATGCATGAGCTGAACGCCTTCAATGCCACCTTCCAGATCTGCACCAAGAACTTCTTCCCGGGGGTCACCTCCAGCCCCGAGGTAGGTCGGGACCCCGTGAACGGCCTTGAAGGTGTTAGAGGTTTGGCTGTGATCTAGTGCCCCCTTGAGTCAGACTCTGTGCCCCTGAGCCCTCCCCACAGCCTCAGGGCAGTCAGGACACATGTCCTGAGTCTCACAGCCAAGCCCTTGAACTCAGCCTGGGCTCCAGTTGTACCCTTACTCGTCCCCCACTTCAAAGCAGTGCACCAAGGCCAACTCTGCTGAACTTCGGTTTAAGCCAGGCCTCTGCCGATGCTCTTCTGGGTCAGGCTCTGTGACAAGGCACTGTTATCACCTCAGTTTCTTGGGGGAGGATACCAAGGCTCAGAGAGGTTAAGCAACTTCTTCAAAGTCACACAGCCTGGAAGCAGCAGAGCCAGGCTTCAAATCCTCAGCTAGCCCAGACCCACGCTCTTAAATGCTGCCCTAGACAGTGGCCAAATTGACTCTCTGTATGGTGGCAAGGCGCAAGCATAGAAAACGATGGACAGTAGACCCGCATTTCCTGCTTTTTGCCCCTTGGTATTTCTGGAAGTATTTCTTGCCAACAGTTTACCGTCATCACACGTTCCTCCGCCCCAATCACATCCTGGCCCTCCCCTATTCCTTCACACCTCTTATGGTCCTGCAGTATTTTGTAATTTATGAAACAAGGTCCTGTTCATTTAAGCTGATCCTCCCTACACCCATGGGGTGGACAGAAAATCTCAGCCCTATTTTATAGACAAGGAAGGCAAGGCTCTCAGAAAGACAGTGTGGATGTCTGGAGGTCACACAGAAAGGGAAGGCAGAGCTCCTTCCTGGACCTGCGGGTACTTTTCCCCCACGAGTGGGGCTCTGTTCGAGACAGACAGAGCTGGGCCCCGGCTCTCCTCTGCCATCTCAGGCTGGTCCTGGCAGTTCTGGCAGTGAGCATCAAAGGGCAAAGGGAACCACCATGTACTGATCTTCAGGGAACCAGGAATCTCTGGCCAGGCCTGTTTCTCAGGGGATGGAACTGAGGCCAGAGAGTAGCGTCTGGAGCAAGAGCCCGCAGCCAGGGAGTCTCAGAGCCAGAAAGTGAACGAGGCTGCGGGGAAGAAGGCCATTCAAGCAGATCTGCTCCACCTGAGGTCCTGGGACCCTCTCTGCCCAGTGCTGGGCAGGGACCCTCAGGGTCCTTGAGCCCTGCTGAGGCGTCTCTTGGGAAGCATAGGCTGCCCTGGGATCACTTGCAGTTGAAGATGAGTCTCTGGCCTGTGACCACCAACTCGAGGGGCAGGTCCAGGCCTTCCCCATCCCACCCTGACCTGTGTGTTGGCAGGGAGTGGCCGACAACTGCAGACAAGGCTACCTGGACGCCCTGAGGTTCCTGGAGAGATGCGGTAGGTGGCAGCCTCCACAGTAGCTGGGGATCCCCCCCACGTGAGTGCCAGGTGAACCCCGCTTTTCAGCTGTTTGAGTTCTTAGCGACCTCGGCTCACTCATTCTCTTCCTCAGCGTCTGCTCTATGTTTGGCCTGAGCTGGGGACACAGAGAGGAATCACACATGTGTCCTGCTCTCAAGCTGCCCACCACCTGGTGCGAGGGAGACAGATCCAGAGAGAGCATCTCCTCAGGGTGATGGAGGGATGCTCAGGGCCGTGGGAGCCCAGCGGGGGCACCTAACCCAGCCCAATGGGTTAGGTGGGCAAGGAGGGCTTCCTGGAGGTGGTGACATATAAGCTGGGTTTTAACTAGTGATGAAGACTATAGAGAGATTGAGGATGGAAAGGAAGAGGGCACTCTAGGCAGAGGGAAGAAGGGCAAGCGCAAAGGAACAGAGCCTGGTACCTTGAGGGCACATACATCAGTGGGGCTGCAGGAGAGCGTGTGTGTGTGTGTGTGTGTGTGTGTGTGTGTGTGTGTGTGTGTGTGTGTGTGTGTGTGTGTGTGTGTGTGTGACAGAGCACTGGGTGGGCCAGAGAGGTTTCTTAGCTGGAGAGCTTGGATGTCATGCCACAGGGCAATGCTCTTCAAAGTGGTAGAACTGAGATTTGAACTCAGGCCGTCTGGCTCCAGAGCCCTTGCCCTGACCCCTGCTCTACAGCCCCAAACACACGGCAGCTGGAAGCATTTGCTGAGCACATATTGTGCCCAGACCTGGGCTTGAGCTTTCTGTATTTATCACATCTAATTCTCGGAACAGCCGTATGCAGTAGGTCTTAATTTCCCCCTCTCCCAGGGAGGGAAACCAAGAATGGAGCTGTTAGGTCACAGAGCTATAGCAGGTGGTGACCACAGGATCTGAACCTTGGGCTGAGTCTTCAGGGCCCGGGGTCTGTTAACCACTAGCAGGTGCGTAGGAATCGGGGGGCGGGGCAGGGCCGGGGAGCACAGGACGGAGTCATTCAGGGCAAGCCACGGGTCCATCCTTCCTGTGGCAACCGGGTCCCCAGAGCTGGGAAGGCCACTGTCACCGGGGGGCTCCAGATGTGCTGACCTGTTGCATCCCTCCTCTCCCCAACCCAGGACTCACCAGTGCTGTGGACGTTGGTATCTAAGGAGCCCCCAGCCCCAACGGATGGGACCCGGGATGCTGACTGTGACAGAGGCCAGTGCCCAGTGTGCTGGTCAGGGATGTGCTCGGCTTTGAGCAGCTCTCCCCGGAGCTGGAGGCTGCTACCGCCCCTCCCGTCCTATACCTGCTCACCTACCAGGTGCCCTGCACGCAGGAGCCCAGGGCCAGGGACCCTGCCCTGCAGGTTCTCGTGGTCTGAAAGAGGACTCATTTATCGACAATCTAAGTGCTAGGCGTGGTGCTGGGGCTGCTTTCATGCTGCCCCCTTCACTCCTCACCACAACTGGGGATCCGTTTTCCTTAGCCCATTTCACTGATGAGGAAACTGAAGCTCAGAGAGGGGAAGGGGCTCACCAAGGTCTCAGAGCCTGCAATTGGGGGATTCGAGCACATGCCTGTGTCTGAGAAAGCCAGGTCTTTGCCCACTGCCCAGGGAAGGGCAAGAGGTGCTGAGGGACAGAGGAGAGGCACACACAGAAGGTTCTGGACTCTCCAGATGGAGATGGACTCATTTCATCCCCCCCCCAGTAATTCTCTGAGGATGGTACTGAATTGTCCCCATTGGACAGTTGAGGAAACCATAGCACAGAGAGCTTAAGTGACTTGCCCAAGGCCACACAGCTAACAAACCATTTAGTCAGCTCTCTTGCTCCGTGACCTAAAGGTCACAATTGCCTCAACAGGAAAGGATAGGCACATGTAATAGTGGTGGGAGTGGGAGTTTGAGTGGCATCTCAGTGAGACTTGAAAGGAGGAGTTGGCCAAGCAAAAGAGGGGGAAGGTGAGCATCCAGGTAGCGGGCACAGCAGGTGCAAATGTCCTGGGTTTGGTGGGGGAGAGTTGGAGGCCCCTGTGGCTGAGGGAGGGGTGGGGTAGCAGAGATGAGCCTGGGGAGGCTGGGAGGGTGGGGCAGGCGGCCTTGAAAGCTGCAGGAGGAGAGATGGAGAGCCCCCGGGGTGGGGGGCGACCCCTCCTTTTCAGAGTTCGCTACTGCTCTGAACTCTGGGTCTAGTGTTTGCTGTACTTAGCCAGGAGGGGACAGGCTGACACGGTAGGAGGCTGGGTGGAGAGATGATGGTGGTCGAGGCCAGAGCAGGGACACGGGGGTGGGCAAAGGGATAAGGAGGGCACCTCTTTCTGCGCAGGACACCACACAGGGCACGCAGAAGGGGGCCTGGATCTGCGCTGAGCCCCTGAGGCCCAGGCTTGGGGCTCTGGGACTCTGGCAGTGTCTCTGCAGCCACATGGGAGCACCAGAGAGCCTCTCAGATGGGGCAGAGACCGCCCCCTCAGGCCCCGCCCTTACGCACATCCCTTGATCCTCACCTTCCCCAGGGAGGTAGGTCCTGCCCGTGTTCCCATTTTTCAGAGGAGGTGACCTAAGCTCAGGAACAGGAAGGGACTCGTCCTAGGCCACATGGCAGATAACGGGGTGCCGGGTCCTGGGACTGTTGTTCGTGAACCCCGAGTCGAGGCTGGTGGTGTGTGCGTGGCCGAGCCGTGGTCTGGAGGCCGGGATTCGGGCTCCGGCTCTGCCCCGGCCAGGATGCCGGGCCCTTCCACTCTGGTCCGTTAAGGGGCTGGGGGCTCGGGAAGTGGTCACGTGGTCACGGCTGCTGTTATTAATACCGCTGATGTGTTGCTGTTAGCCAGGGACGTATGGGGGGACACTTGTCCCACCCTGGGGGCCACAGCAGACTTTCCAGAGGGGCGGGAGAGATAAGCAGCGTGGGGAGGCTGACAGGCCTTGGGTCCATCCTGGCCCTGCCGCTTCCCGGCAATGGGCTTGGGCGAGTCACTTCACTCTGAGCCTCAGTCTGCTCATCTGCGAAAGGGGTGCACTCTGTCATTTCAAGAATAACAAGGGAGCCTGGTAGGGGTTCCGTAAATGCAGCTGCTTCCTCTGCAGACCGGCTGAGGGTGGGGTGTCCTTCGTGGCCTGTGCGAGGTAGAGAGGGGCTCGGGCTATCTTCCCTGAGGGTGACCTTGAGGGGGTGGCTGGGGGAAGGGGTGGGCCACCATGGCCTCTCTTGTAGCACTGAAGAAAGCCTGTCTGAGGGACCCCCGCACCAGGGCTTCCTTCTGCCAGGCGGGCCCTGGGTGGGCGCTAACGTACCTTGCACACGGCCCTTTGAGTATGTCTACTTCCAGAGCAGAAGGTGAGGCCCGGCCAGGGGTACTGGGAAGGGCCTGGCTCGTTGAGACCGGTGCCCGTGGCAGGAAGGGCGGCCAGAACACTGCGGGGGGCAGAGCCCGGCTGGTGTCCCGACGCCGCCTGCTGTTGGCTGCATGACCCCGAGGAGTCTGGGGGTCTCCTCTGCAAGACAGGACTGATGGGAAGGCGGGGTAGCAGCTGTGACCCATCAATCCGTTGGAAACAGGGCCGCCCGGTCAGTGCCTGGCCCCTCCTGCCTCTAGGATCTTTGGCCCACTGTTGCACCTGTCAGAGCCTCAGAGAAAATGTGATGTTTCTGAGGATAACTCTAGGCGCTGGTCTGCCTCAGATGAACTGTGTGGCCCGGGCCAGGTATCTTGACCTCTCTGGGCCTCAGATTCCTTTTCTACAAAACGAGGCCTTTCCAGGGCAGATTGGCTGTAGTTAGGCCCTCACTAACGGTTCTAACTCTGCTGGTTAATGGATCACTCTGCATTGTTTGTTCGTTCATTCCATCAATAGCTATTGAGGGTCTACCAAGGGCCAAGTCTGGGCTGGGAGCTGGGAGGCAGCACTGACTCAGACCCAGTCCCTTGCCTTGTGGAGCTCACAGCCCACCGATCATCACACATTCCCCTGTGCGCTCCAGCTGTGCCTAGGGTAGGACGGAGAGTGTCCTACCCTGGCTGTAGATTCCTAGGAGAGGTCTACACTGGCTGTGAACTGGGACAGTTCACAAGAGGGTCTATCTGGTCAGGAAAGGTTACCTAGGGGAGATATCTTTTGAGCTATCATCTGAAGGATGAGTAAGAGTCCTCTAGGCAAAGAAGGAAGGGAAAAGTGTTCCAGACGGATGAAAGAGCATGTGCAAAGGTCCTGGGGCAGAAGGCAGAAGGGAGTAAGGCTCATCTGAGGAACAGAAAGGGGGGCTGCCGTGGCTGGGGCCAAAATGTGGAGTGTGTACAAGGTGGGGCTGAGGAGGCTGGCAAGGGCTGGACAGGCAGGAGTCTGTAGCCAGGTGAGGGGTGTGGTCTTTATCCTGATGGTTGCATGAAGGCAGTGAAGGGTTTGGGCAGGAAAGTGTCCTGGAGAGATCTGTATTTGTAAAACGTCTCTATTCCCTACAAGAAGGTCTACGACAGTGAGCCACAGGTCTCTGTCCTGCTCCATGCTGAGTTAATGACTAGCTCATCCCTGCTGTCTAAATTGCTGGTGACCCAAAGCTGGCAGACAGCTTTCTGCTGACATGAATTTGTCTTATGCTGAGAGCTTCTAGACTGAAACCACAGGTTGAAATCAAAAAGGATAAATGCAAGTGCTAGCCTTTGCAGTTTAAAAAAAATCCACTTACGAGCATTGATGGGGAGGCCCGCCCAGACCGCAGGGAAATTCATATTTGGTATTTTCTGTAACCTACAATCTCAACGTGTAGGCTGCAATAATAGAGGCAGAAGGTCCAGAACAAATGAGGGGACAGTCCACTGTGACGCTACACCCTGTGGACTGACTGTCTGCCCAGTTTGAGGCCCTGGTTTAGAGGTCCCTTGAAGGGCAATACTATTGGGAGGGGAGGCCCTGCAGTGTCCAGTAAGTCTGAGACGGTGCCTGGCCAGGTATCCCCTCAGCCACAGCTGGATGATGCTGCCCTCTGCTGGTCATGAGTGGCCACGGCAGCCATGGGAGGGCGCTGAGCAAGAGAGGACCCAGGTCAGATGTGTGTCTAGAAAGTTGCTGGCTGCCGAGAGGGTAGTGGATGAAGGGGCGTGGAGGATGGAGGGCAGGGGCTGGTCTGGGGAGGAGAGAGAGGAAGGGACGGAAACAGGGAGGAGGTGAGGTAATGATCCTCACTTGGCTGTGAGAAACTGAGGCCCAGAGAGGTGCCCTGACCCATCCAGGTCACACAGCTGATGAACAGGGGAGCGGGCTGCATCCCAAGCCAGCCTGACCCCAAAGCCCTGCCCTTTCCACCCCTGGGCTTCCCACTTGTGCCCTGTGGAGCTGATGACCCAAAGGGCCCAGCGGCCTCCACCAAGTTCAGAGTCCATCGGGGATCAGTCCCCGCCCCCTCAGGCCTCTGCAGGTGCCTGTGTGTCCAGCCTGCTCTGCGGTGGAGCCAACACCCCCTTCCCTTTCCTTTAGCCCTGGCGCCTCGTTGCAGGGCCCCCGGCTCTGCTCTGGACCCGTGGGGACGGTGGGCTTGGGGGCGCTGCTCGCTTGGGCCTGGCCGGGTGGCGGAGCTGTGGCCGCCTCTCCCTCCAGAGTGGTGGCGTGGCTGCCCGACTTGCCGGCCGACCTGCGGTGGATGCGGGGCTTTGCTGAGGAACTTGGTCCTCAAAGTCTATTCCAGGATGAAGGACCAGCTCCTCGGGCCGGGCAGGTGAGACGGGCAGACCGGGGCAGAACGGGAGTGGCTGAGCTGGGAAGGGAAGGCGCCAGCTGTTTCCCCGGACCCTGGACAGGCAGTCACGCCATCCGTTTCCCTGTGCCTCCCTCCGCGCAGCCCCCAGCCATGTGTTTGGTCCCTGCTCTGGGCCAGACCTGTGATGGGCTAGATGCAGCAGCTGACCCATCGCATCGGTCAGTCCGGGGGGAGTCACTCTGCCTGCTTCACAGAGACGGCCTGAGCTCACGGAGGACGAGTGCATCTCCCTGCTCTGCCAGGTCCCCACCGGTCCTTCTGCCATCCTTCCAGATATCTCCACGGGCCCTGTGTGGGTCTGGGTTGGGGCTGCCCGCCTCTCCCCGACCTGCCCTCCCTTCTGGCTGGAGACCCCGGCAGTCCTCCCACACCCAGTGGAAATCAGTGCAGCGCTCCCAGGGAGTGGCGCCCTGGAACCTTTCTGCAGTCCCCGCTCAGCCAGAAAAAGGGCTTATTGCAAGGTCTGGGAGAAGAGAGATCCAGGCTTCACCCAACCCCAAGCTCTGAAAACCACATTCACCGACTTCCTCTTCCTCTGCAGCTACTGGTCACCAGCCCCCTCCAGCCTGAGGTTGCTCCTCCCAAGGACCTGGTCAAGGAGCCCAGACCCGCCCATCAGGCCTGAGGAGACCAAGCTGGACCAGCCCAGTGACTGGCCTCTCCTGAATTCCATCGTGCCCCTGGTCCTGTGCCTACCTCTGCCCCGAGTCCGTGAGTCCTGACCCATCTCCTGAGCTCAGAGCCCGGCCCCTAGCCCAGGGTGGGCACTGCAATTGTCGGCCACATGGAGGACCGAGAGGACAGAGACTCTTGTCCCAGGCCTTGTGGGCAGGTGGCCTCCAAGGGCTGGAAGAGGACCCCTGAGTCCTTCTGTAGCCCCCGCTCCTGGGGCCCCGGGTACTTCTTTTCTGGGCAAGGTGCAGCCTCAGTCCACCCCGGGTCGCCATGTGCCCAGGTCACCCTGCGTCTGTGTCATCAGTGGGAGAAAGGAAGGTGGGAGGTGAGACACACATCTTGGTTCTGGAATTTCCATATGGGGGCGCTGGGGGCAGAACCTCCTGAGAGGAGGGCTTTGGGGCCGTTGTAGAGCTGCTTGCAAGGTACTTCACAGAAGATGGAAAAATCCCACGTGCTCCTATCAGATTGGGGAGCAAGTTGCAATGATGGGGTGGGGTGTGCCTCCCTTCACATCCTTTCTCTGTCCTGCACCAGCCCTCGGGGGTGACCCATGGTCTACGTCACTCTAGAAACCTTGACCTCTGACTTCCTCTGGGTCCATCGGCAGGGAACCCCTGACTGGAGACGAGAGGGCGGGAGGAGAGAGGGATTAAAATCTTCTCAGAATCCCAGCTGCGTGTGCTTCTGCTGGGGTTCCAAAGGCCCTGGGATGCCACCACACAGCGCTCCCCGCCTCTTGTTCCTCAGGGAGGGTTAGGGGGCAGCAGTGCCTCCAGCCCCGCCCCGCCCCGCCCCCTCTCGGGCACAGAGGATTCTGGGGCCCACACGCCTCCGGCCTCTCCTAGGAGTGGCTGCTGTTCCTGTCCTCAGAGCAGAGCCCACACTGCGCCCCTGGCCAGGCTCTGTAGAGACATTCAGCCCGAGGAGGGGTGGGGAGGGCGGAGAAAGGCAGGCGGGTGTGAGAGAAAAAGGAGCAAAGGGGTAAATATGTGAGCAAAAGACATATTCATCCATGCACTTGACTTACACTCAATGAGTTATAGGCTCTGGGGACACAGCTGTAAACAAAACTTACATTCTGGTTTGGGTGCAAGAGCAGATGCTAAACAGCAAATGGGAAAATGGGAAAATAAGATCATCCCGAGGAGTGGCAGTGCTGTGAGGAGACAGGAGGCTGAGAATGACGGTGGGGAGGTTTTCAGGAGGAGCAACATGGGACCAGGTGGTCTGGGAAGGCTTCTTGGAGGAGGTGGTATTTGAGGTGAGACCTGAGATGAGAAGTGAGAGCTGGGGAAAAGCTTTACGAGCAGAGGGAACAGCGAGGGCCAAGGCCCTGGGTTGAGAATGAAGTTGGTCTGTTCAAGAAACCGAGCAGCCAGTGTGGCTGGACCATGAGAGTGACGGGGTGCACTGTGGGTGGGGCATGGAGGGCACCGTCGCCGTGATAAGGGGTTTGGATTGGGCAGTCATTGGAGGGTCGAGAGCAGAGAAACAAGAAGGTGAGTGAAGAGTGAGTGGCATCCAGGAGGGCCTGGGGATGGGGGTGGAGGTGAGAGGGAGAGAGGAGAGGGACGGAGAGTGAGGACCTGCAGGAGGGTCTCCAGCTCCCAACCCGTCTCCACGAGCCGAGGGGCCTGAGCTGGCCTTTTCCCCCTCCTGCTGTCAGCTGCATGGGGGCAGGCATAGGTACTAACCCCTGCAGCAGGAAGGGGGCTGTCCTCCCTCGAGTCAGGTAATCTCCGGGCCCTGGTGGTCCTCTCTGACCAGAGCTGGTGTGCTTTGTCCCCACTCCCACGTTCTGGGCTTGGGATTTCCTCTGCCAATGGAGAGGGAGGCCTGGCCACGTGGGTCTCCAGATTAAGGATTTAGAGCCTCAGGAGGCCTCTGAGTATATCCTTGCTCCCTTGTCCTTTGTCCCCATCAAGGACACAGGCCTCTATTCCCATGGGCATCAGGCCTCCCCTCATTACCCCCTCTCTCGTCAGTTCTTTGGGGCTTGCCCTGGGGCCACCTTTGTCTCCGTTGCTTTGTTTTGTGTCTTAGATGGGGAGAGAGAATCCCACCTTCCTCTCCATCATCCTCCTTCACTCAGCTGCATGTTGTTAAATGTTCCTGGCTTACGCGGCTGAATATCTCAGCTGCTTATAATACTCTGAGGACTTCTCTTTGGTCTCTATTATTTGTGGCTCACGTGTCAAGGTCATCTATTCTCAGCTTGAAAATTGCAGAGACTTTTCCCAAGCATCGCTCATGGTACTTCACAGTTCATAAGGACTTTCCTGCTTTCTCTTTTATTTAGCTCTAGACGTTGTCTCCTGTGGCTTTCCCCCATGGATCCCAGCTCTGCACTCTTGAGCCCATGGACCCTGCCTGCACCCTCTGCCTGGGGGCAGCCTGGCAGGGATGGAAAGGTGGTGACCTGGTCCCTCTGAGGCTGCTCTTCCCCATGGAGAACAGCCCATGTCCTACAACCACTCCTCAGGGACATCCCCAACCCAGGCAGTCTGCTCAGTAAGCTCCAGCCCCTTGCTTGTCCAAGTCCCTCTAGGCACATGGGGTCCAGCGCTGCCCTCAGTATGATATGACCAGCGCCGGGCCTGAATCGCCTTTCACCTCCCACCTCCTGGTCACTGCACCCTATTGATGTGGCCTCAGAATGAATGAGCTTGGTTTGAGCAGCCTCTGTGGACTTCACCGGGCCACCATCCACCAACAGTGCTTTGCTCTTCCTTTAGCCTAAAGATGGTTCAGCGGACAAAGCAGACAGCCCAGGAGCTGATCCAGGTCAGAGCTCCCTGATTCGTTACCTTTACGGCCTCCTGACACAGCCCTGAGGTGTTACAGAGCAGAGGAGGGATCCTGGGTTCTGAATTCAGGTCGACTCAGGTTTGAGTCCCATCTCTGCAGCTTAGCATTGAAGTGACCTAGGGAAATCCCCTTACCTGTCAGAGCCTCAGTTTCCCCCTGTATAAAATGGACACAACAGCACATACCTCGTGGAATATTTACTTGAGAAAATTAGACGCTCCTTGCGGACTACATCATATGGGAGGGATTGCTGCTCAGAAAGGGAGAGCAGGGAGTGACAGTGTGTTAGCTACACTTCTGCTTTGTGTTAGGCATCCGATTGGAGGACCTCTGGGCCCCCTTGGTGCCTCATACTGCCCCTGGGTGGGGGAGAGTCCAGACAAAAGTCAGGGGAGCTGAGATGGGGGCCAGGACCTTTATGATGTCAGAGCCCTCCTGGACCCTGCACCATGGTGTCCCATCATGGGTGCTAAAGTCATGGGGCCGCCGCCCTCCTCTTTCTCCTGGGGTCCCAGCCAAGGACCTCTCAGGGCCCTGGGGCCTGGTAGAGCCGTGTGGCTCCATTCTTGAGCCACGTTTCTGGGCTGGCTGCAAGCCCCCCGCCCTGGCTTTCTGAATGCCAGTTGTCTGCTGTGTGTGTCCTGATGCCTGAGGCAGATCTCTGCCCCGAGGAGCTCACATGCCTCTATTGCTATATCTGTGGAGGTAATAGGGAATCGAACCCTCACATGTGCACACCACTTACAGTTTTCAAGCCAATCATCTCAGTTAATTCTCACAGCAACTCTGGGAGGTAAGCATTATTCTCCCCCATTTTATGGGTGAGGAAACCGAGGCACAGAGAGGTTATGTGCATTGGTAAGTGGTAGAGCTGGAAATGTCCAAGGGCGCTCCAGACAGCAGAAAGATCCCTGGAGCAACACAGCTTCCTTGTGCACCTGCTCTACGATGCTGGGCGAGTTCTTTCCTCGATCAATTCCTCATTTCTTTGTCTTTAAAATCACTAGTTGGCTTCTAAGGGGCTTCCAGCTCTGCTCTGAGCCCATAACATAGACAGTTAATACCACTGTGGTCAGAGGGAAGAGAGATGATTCCAGGAGGGGATTAGCCACAGAGAAATAGGTTTCTGAACTGAGTCTGTACGGAAGCCTAGAATTTAGATTGGCAGAGAGCCACTCCAGGAGTGGGGACTGCAGATGCAGAGGCAGGTTGTGGGTAGCAAGTTAAACAGACAAGGAATCTGAGGCTCAGAGTTGTGACGTGCCTTGTCCCAGGTCCCACAGCAAGTCAGTGGTAGAGCTAGAGTTCTAGCCCAGGCCAGGCTGTGGTCCCATCCTGTCTTCACACTAGAATGCTGGGTAGAAATATTGATGCTCAAGATTCTTCTGCAGAAATTCTGATCTTGAACTAGACCTTTCTGGGCAGGAATGTGGTTGGAGCTTGTAGTCCCTGGGCACTGGTGTCCTCAGGGGCCATCCTGTGGGTTATGACCACCTGCCTGAGCCAGTCACCCTGTGACTCAGACTTCCTTAATGTCACCTGTGGCAAGCAGGCTGGTATGTGCCAGTCTGTGTCTGGGGTCACGTGATGCTCATGGGTGACCTCTGCCCCAGCACTAAATCCTGGCCACGTTAGGCATCCACAGATACCTCAAACCCTCTGAGATTAGCATCCCACCCATAAATCTGAGAATGTACACTAGCTGGATATTTGGTGATGTTAAGAAATAATCATTGCTTTTTAGTTGTGTTAATGTATTGGGAATGTGTTTTCAAAGAGTTCTTATCTTTTAGAGATCTGTGTCAAAATGTTTGTGAAAGAAGTGATATAATACATGAGTTGCTTCAAAATAATCTGAGTGGGGAGGGGTGGGTGAGAGCTGATGAAACCTGAGTTGGTAACAGTTGACAGTGGGTGATGGGTACACGTTGATATAGAAGTTCATCGTAATATACTCTTTAATTTTGTATTTGTTTGACATTTCCTTAATGAAAGAGAACGTAACCTTAAAGATTTGATAGTACATACAAATAGGAAAATATGCATCAACATAGAACATAAAACAAAGCACAACCAGGGCCCCTGGGTGTTGTGGCTACCCAGAGTGCCAGATTGGGAGGGCGTTAGGATCTGGTGAGCTGGGCGCTTTCAGCACCGCGGACAGCGGCCGGCGCCGGCTTCCCTGCCTCTTTGCAGCCGCAGCCTTAGGGATCTCAGAGGGCAGGGAACTTCCAGACCCATATTACTTAGGAAGAGTCTCTGCAGGACAAAAGACTATCCAGCCTCTTAAATACCCCCTGATAAGGGACGTTCACTACCCATGGGGAAGACCAGGCCTTGGTGGACGGTTTTGGCTCATAAGAAGCTTCTATTTCCTGCTCTTTAAGGATACCTTTGTCAAAAATGAATCAATCATATATATGTGTGTCTATTTCCGGGCTCTCCGTCCTTCCATTTATTTATGTCTATGCTTATGCCAATCCCACACTGTCTTGATTTATAGTTTTAAGGTACATAGCTTTATAGTAAGTCTTGAAATCAGGTAGTGTGGTAGTGTGAGCCTTCCAACTTTGCTATTCTTTTTCAAAATAGTTTTGACTATTCTAATTATTTTGCTTTTCCATATAGATTTTAGAACCAGCTTGTTAATTTCTACAAAAAAGCCCATTGGGACTTTGCTTGGGGGTGCATAGACTCTGTACATGAATTTTGAGAGGAACAGGCATCTTAACAATGTTGAGCCTTCCAATTGATGCACAGGGTATATGTCTCCATTTCTTTAGGTTTTCTTTAATTTATTTCCTCAATGTTTTGCAGCTTTTGTTATACAAATCTTGCACGTTTTCTTAGATTTATTCCCAAGCACTTAATGTTTTTTGATGCTATTGCAAATGGTATTTTGAAAATTTCGATTTTCAATTGTTTGTTGCTAGTATGTAGAAATAGAATTGATTTTTGTTTGTTGGCCTTGTGTCTTATGAGCTTGCTAAACTCATTTATTCACTCTCGTAGCTTTTTTGGTAGAATTCTCAGGGTTTTCTACATTAACAGAAAACAGGGTTTTCTACGTTAAATTCTTTAGATTTCTATTCTGAAACAATTAAACCCAAAGAAAAGGTACAAGAAGTAATACAACCGTGGTAGGCAGAATAAAACCTCCCCCCATCAAAATATGTCCATGTTCCAATGCCCAGAACCTATGAATATGCTATATGTCAAAGGGAATTAAGGTTGCAGATGGAATTAAGGTGGCTAATCCGCTGACCTGAAAATAGATTATTCTGGATTATTTATTGGGTAGACCTAATATAATTATAAGGGACCTTAAAAGTGGAAGAGGTAGATAGAAGGAGAGTCAGTATCAGAGTAATATGATGTGAGAAAGACTAAACCCGGCATTTATGGCCTTGAAGATGGAGGAAGGGACTGACCACGAGCCAAGGAAGTGGGCGGCCTCTAGCGGCTGGAAAAGGCAAGAAACTGGCTTCATCCCTAGAGCCTCCAGAAAGGAATGGCGCTTTGCCGACACCTTGATTTTAGCATAGTGACACGTGCATTAGACATATGACCTACATAGAACTGTAAGATAATAAATTCGTGTTGTTTTAAGCCACTCAGTTTGTGGTAATTCATTACAGCAGTAATAGAAAACTAATACAACAATGAAATTATACCATCACCTACATTCACCAACTGTGGCATCTGCCACATTTTCCTTCTCTCTCAATGTATATATACACATGCACTCAGAGTGTCATAATTGTTACTTTTTTTTTTTTTGGCAGAACCATTTGAAAATAATTTGCAGACATAATTATACACTCCCAAATACTTCAGCACGTAACCCCCAAGAAAAAGAACATTCTTTTACATACCCACAGTACAGTTTCAAAACTCATGAAATTTAAAATTAATATAATATTACCAGCTAATATAGAGTCAATATTCATATGTTGCAAATTGTCCCAGGAACGTCCTTGTCAATTATTTTTAGTCTCCTTTTATCTAGAACAGTTCTTTCAACTTTTCTTCGTCTTTCATGACGTCGACATTTTTGAAGAGTACTGGTCAGTTGTTTTACAGACTGTCCCTTGGCTTAGGTCTTGTATTTTGTCCTCATTATTAGATTCAGGATATGAATTTTGGGTGGGAAAACCACATAAGTGATTCTGTGTCCTTCTCAGTACATCATATCAGGAGGCACAGGTGTCAGTTTGCCATGCAAACTGGTGATGTTAATTTTGATCATTTGGTTAAGATGGTGTCTGCCAGATTTCTTCTCTATAAAGTTATCCTTTTTCCTTTGTTATTGATAAGTAATATGTGGGTAGATGCGCTGAGATTGGAAAGATACATTTTCCCCGACGATCCTTCACCCATTGATGGTTTTCGCTTCACATGATATACTTATCTGATTCATTATTATTATTATGACTGCAAAATGGTGATTTTATAACTCCATCATTCCTTCTATATTTCTTAGTTGCCATTTTACTGAAAAGACCTTTTTCTTTTTTCCTCATTCATTCATTTGTTTTTCTTAGTTTCAGTATGGAAGTTCTTTTTTCCCACTGTTCCTTTCCTAATTCATTTTAACGTATACCCATTAAAAATATTTTTGTTTAGCTTAAATACAGATATGCATACACAAAGTAAATTGTTATTTAGGTACAGAGTACATACACAAATCTTGTGTACGCCTCAATAATTTTTTGACATGTACAACTTTATAGGACATAATTTGCAGGTCCCAGTGCAAGATTAAAATGTAGAGCCATTAATGTAATGGCATTAAAACATGCCATTAAAATTACTAAAATATAAAACTTTTTGCTTTCTTCCACAATCTCTCAGCCTATCATGGTGTTTTTAATTTCTATTTAATGCCACTCTCTCCAAAACCGGGGTACTCATGGGGTACCTGCAGACCTTCACAGGAGCCTGGGGG
Source organism: Stenella coeruleoalba (assembly GCF_951394435.1). Classification (NCBI taxonomy): domain Eukaryota; kingdom Metazoa; phylum Chordata; class Mammalia; order Artiodactyla; family Delphinidae; genus Stenella; species Stenella coeruleoalba. Next base: position 5,617,569 of record NC_137157.1, read on the forward strand.
ACCCAGCCCATGACTTCCAGAGCAGCCCATTGGCTGTCCATGTCCTCCTGTCAGCTGTGGGGCTGAGGCGTCTTGCCCTGGCTGGGAGCGAAGACCTCAAGCCAGGCATCACCCCTTCCCACTGGCCTGATGTCCCAAGGGAATTGCAACATCCCCACCAGAGGAATGGATACCTGAACTGATGGTGGGAGAGAGGTTCATCTTTGTTGATTCATCCACCGAATGTACCAGGGTGCCGCCAGTTTAGGACAGAGAAAGACAGGGATGGTTTCTATCATGCCCCACTCTGAGACGCCATGGGGTGTCAACAACAGACCTGACCCTCTTGGCGCTGGCCCCAAGTCCCCATGGCCACAGGGTTGGGACACTAGAGAACAGAGGAGTGGGCAGTCAAGACCTTGGAAGGTGGCAGGAGGTGGGACCTCCCATGAGCCAAGGCTCCAAGCCCTCAGCACATGCCTCATTGATCATCAGACTTCATTTATAAAGCACAAGTTCCAAGATAAAATTATTAAGAATTTTAAGATGCTGACCACACACAGAGCATTAAACCCCAAGTGCGGGGCCCTTCTGACTCCCCTGGTTGCATGACCATGAAGCAGACCCTGTGTCTGCATGTGTATCTATATCCACATCTATATTCATCTATACTTATGCGTATATCACCTTGTGGCCATCACTGAGAGCGAGATATGATGTTTCCAATACTCTGGAGGGTACTCTTGTGTCTATTCCCAGTCAACCCCCTCCCGCTGCCCCAAATTAAACACTTTTCTGCCCTCTGACCGTAGATTAGTTTTGTTTGTCCTTGAATTGTATATGGATGGAATCATAGAACATATTGCCTTTTGTGTTTGGCTTCTTTCGCTCATCATTTTGACTGTGAAATTCACCTGTGTTGTTGCATATACCAGTAATTCTTTTTTTAAATCACTATGTAGTAAGAATTCCATTGTATGAATACATCACAATTTATCCAGCCTAATGTTGATGGACATTTGAATTGTCTCCAATTCTTGTCTAACATGTGCAAAGTGCTCCTCATTTGATCTTTCAGACTAGCTCCTGCGTTCTTTTGACCTATTCCCATCATTTTAAACAGTTTCTTCTTATTTTTTTTTTTTGCCCCAAAGATACTTTAGGCTCATCTTGCACTTTCTTTGCCCAGCTGTGGAATTAGTCTTTTCTCCAAGAAACCCTGGTTCCTTTTGGTGGGAAGTATTTAGAAACCAAGATTTGGACACTGACTGTGCCTAGTATTGCTGGAATACAGAACCTAAAGGCCTTTTCAGCAAAGATAAGAAATAGATAGTTTTTCAAATAATAAATTCATGTCAATACCTTAGACCCCAATCTAAAAAGAGCAAGGGTTCTCCCTTGCTCTTCCATAGTGAGAACCTCACCTGAAACATCAGCTTATTCATTCACTCAGTTCCTCTAGCCTTTGGCTACCTGTCTTTGTGCCATTACCTAATTGTTCTTAACAGTGTCTTGGTGCTTGGAATCTTCTCTTTCATTTTTGTAAAGACATCCTTGGGACTTCCCTGGCGGTCCAGTGGTTAGGGCTCTGCGCTTCCACTGCAGGGGGCACGGGTGAGTTAATGCTCTCCTTGTTCTCTCCATCCACCGTGTACATGTGGCCCACGCCTCTCAGCCCACGTGTGTGGCTCCCTTGCCAGACTGCAAGTGTCTCAGTCCAGGGGAAGGAGAGAGAGCAAGTAGGTCCTGTCCACCTGCTCTGCTCTGGATCCTTGCTGGTGTAGTTTCCTCTGTCCTCTCAACTACAGTACCTAGGGGTAGAGATTATTGTTCCCTTTTCAAAGCCAGGGACACTGAACCTCAGAGAATTAGACCAGGACATTATCATTTTCATCTTTGTGTTCCCCTAGGCATACAGTAGGTGCTTAATACAGGCATACCTCAGAGATATTGCAGGAATGGTTCCAGACCACTGCAATGAGGTGAATACTGCCATAAAGCTAGTCACACGAGTTATGTTTACACTGTACTGTAGTCTATTAAATGTGCAATAGCATAATTTCTTATAAAAAAAGAATGTACATGACTTAACTAACAAGTACTTTATTGCTAAAAATTGCTAACCATCATTTGACAATGCAGGGTTGTCACAAACGTTCAATTTGTAAAAAAACAGAACATCTGCAAAACACAATAAAATGAGGTATGCCTGCATCTGTTTCTTGAGAGAATGGTTGAGGGGTTGTACTAAAGCTTCTATAGAATCCTGTTGTTCTCCAAATGTGGTCTGCATAAGAAGTACTTTTGAAATGCAGATTTGCGGGGCACGATCCCAAGAGCCTTGGATATCCCGAGGTCTGCGGCTTGGCCCCGGGAATCTGCAATTAACAGCCCCCTTTCCGCCCTCAGGATATTGGGAAGCATCTCATTCACAGCTCCCATTACGATCTGAAATTATCTCGGTTGTTCACAAATGTAAGCTCCAAGAGGAGCCAGTCTCACTGGTCGGGAACCTCGACCAGAGTCTGGTACAGATCGGATGTTCCCGAAATATTTGTTGAATAAATGAATTAATCTTCAAGGTCACTTCTAGCTGGAGTATTTCTGTGTTGAACGCTTGCTGAATGACAGAGTCACTAGGTTAGTGAATGTACGCGTGATGGAGGTGATGTGGACGGAGGGCTGGGAGGAGGACGGCGGACTGAGGTCTTGGTCGGCCCTCGGGGCGGGTGGGTGGCTGCTGCCGGGTGTGGGGCGGGTCGGGCCCGGAGGCCCCACTACCGCAAGTCTGCGGAGGGCAGCCGGCGCGCGTCGGGCGGGGCCATGACGTCATACCCGCGGAGCGCAGCTTCCACGCCGGCTTGGGCGCCGCGGCGTCGTGACGTCACGGCCACGGAGTGCCTTCGCCAGCGCCGGTTGAGGCGGGGCGCGGGCCGGGCGGCGCCGTGACGTCACGCCTGCAGAGCGCCGCGCGGCGGCTGGGGGTGGCGGGCGCGGGTGAGGGCGCGGGTGAGGGGCGCGGGCCGGGAGCGGGCGGCGCGGCTGCGGGGCCGGGCTGTGGCGGCGGCGGCGGCGGCATGGCGGAGAGCGAGGCCGAGACCCCCAGCACGCCGGGCGAGTTCGAGAGCAAGTACTTCGAGTTCCATGGCGTGCGGCTACCGCCCTTCTGCCGCGGGAAGATGGAGGAGATCGCCAACTTCCCGGTGCGGCCCAGCGACGTGTGGATCGTCACCTACCCCAAGTCCGGTGAGCCCCGGGCAGACCCCGCCCGGCTCTGCGGCGCGCCCGCGTAGACGATGCGCCAGCGCCGGGGGCTTCCCGTCGGGGGCGGAGGGCGAGGGCGCGGTGCCCAGAACCCGACCGGGCGGGGTGGGGGGTGGTCGGCCAGCGTTTGGGGAAACCAGTCTTTGGAGGTGGGCCCCGGTGCCCATGGCCAGCTAGCGTCCCGTGGGGATGGAGCCGGTTTGGCAGGAGCTGCCAGGAGGATAGGCCCAGGCCCACCACCCTTCCCTGCTTCCTCTCCCGTTGTCCAGCTGGCTGTGTGACCTTGGACAGTCACTTAACCTCTCTGTTCCTGGGCCCGGTTCAGCCTTTGATGAGTGCAGAGTCCTGGTGGTGATCTGGGGAAGGGGATAAAAGGGGCAGCAGGGCTGTGTGCGTCCCTCATTTCCTGCGTGGGCACCGGGTGGGGGATGGGACTGGCCGTGCCCGGAATGCGTGCCTGGTGTGTTCCCTTGTTTCAGGGCCGCCTCCATCACCCTGGTGTCGGGCAGAACCCAGGGCATTCACATTTCCCAGCATTAACTGATGTCATTTTCATGACAGCCGTGTAAGGTAGAGGTGATCATCCCCACTTTACAGTCTAGGAACTGAGGCTCAGAGAGGGGAAGTTGCTTGCCCAAGGTCACACAGCTGATGAGTGGCAGAGCAGAGATTTAAAGCCAGGCTGGTCTGTGCCCGGGACCTGATATAAGACATTATCGTGTACTGCCCTCTGAGGTTCGTAGGGAAAAGAAGCAGCTTTCCTGTTTGATCGTTCCTGCGGGTTTCGATTGCTGCCGCTGCATTGGAGAGGCAGGGAGACGCCTGAATCCAGACAGTGCAGTGCGTCTGACGCCTGGTGTGGAGGGGGGCAGCCTGGAGGTCGTGTTGGAGGAGCAGGGTGGTAGGTTGCGGGAAGAGCTGTACACTTGGCTGTCCCAGCTGTGCAGGGTCCCAGACACCCGAGGAGTACGCCCGGTCCTCCGAGGAAGCTTGGAGAAGGGGCTGTCAGTGGAGGGTGGGGAAAAGTCCGGAGGTGCTGCGGAGCCATCCTTGGGAAGAAGGACAGGAAGGAGGTATGGGGATTCAGAATTGGCCAGATTTTAGAGCCACAGATACCATTCCTACATGTAAGACCCCCCCCCCCCCAGCTGGGTGTGGTGGGGCTGTACTTTGAACCCTCACGTTAAGTGGGATCAATAAAGACTAAAAATTGTCTCATGTTAGTTTAGGGCAGGGTTTGCCTCCACATGAATTGTGAGAAACTTGGTGTGGGGTGTTCTTGAGGATTTCGGAATTGCCGATGAGCGGTTGTGGTTCTGTGTCCTCCCTCCATTTCATGGCAAGGAGATGGAGGGTGAGAAGTTAAGTAGCTGGCAGGTTGGGGGGGGACCAGGCTTAGAGCTTAGCTGAAAAGCATGTACTTGGGGCTTCTGGGGGATCCTTTAGAGGGGCCCTGCACTGGGGGCCTGCTGGGGTTCTTTCTGGGCACCTCGATGGGGAATGAGGTGTAGGTTTAAGGAAGTTTTCTAGGTAACCAAAACTCACATCTCGTTTGTAACTTGCATCTTTCAGAGACAAACAAAAACATATCCTAGAGTTTTTCACAAGGAGAGTAAACATGTGGCTCTTTCTTTTGGTGACGGAGAATCCAACGGTGGCCAGAGATCCTTGTGTGGGGTCCCTTTGCACAGAGCCCCAGGGAGCCTCCTTTTTAAAACTTAAAAAATGTTTTCCACAGACCTTATAGCCTTTCCAGGCCCTCGTTGTTTGTCCGTCTGCCCCCTGCCTGCTCCTTTTATCTTTTACCTTCTACCTGAGGGCTGGGCAACCTGAAGACTCCCTTGTTAGAACTATGTAAGCCAGGAGCAAATGACAGTAGTAACTGCACAGCTGACTAGCTGCCGTGCTTTGTCGCTCTGTGTGTGTTCGTCATCACAGCAAACTCGCTTCAGAGCTCTCTGATCAGAGGTGGTCTCCCCTTTCACAGGTCGGGCACGGAGCCTCTGGGAGGTGAAGTGACGTGCTCAAGCTCACGTGCCCGGTATGAGGCTTGTTTGAGCTGACCACGAGCCCAGGAGTAACGGAGAAGCAGAGTCCTGGGTTTTGTGTAGGCCAGTATCTTCTGTTCCTTCTTTGCTTTCTTCCTGGTTCTCGACCTTGGCCCAGTCCATCCTTCTCATCCAGTTTGTGGGATGGTGACAGGATAGGTGAGAAGTTTTCTCAGGAAGGATGACCTGCACTAGCTGAAACCAGTGCTTCTGAAGAGCCCCCGTTCCCCCAACCCACACTGCCTGTAAAGTTCATTACACGAAATGATCACGAAGGGGACTGAAGAATTGGTCCCAAAGATCTGCCCGAAAGGTTTTCTCTCAACCAGAGGACGAGGGCCCTGGAAGTCATCTCCAGCGGCAGCTGATGCAGCAGGAGGGGCGGTCTGGGGGGGCAGGATCTGGGTTCTCCCACGTCGTCGCCCTTGGGTGATTCTGAGCCCCTGTTTCCCCTGCTGTGAAACCCACATCATAAATTGCATAGTTGCAGAGGCGACTCTGGCTCTGGGATCCTCGGAGGGACTGTTACTTTGAACACAGGCCATTCACGCTTTGCGATGGGACCTGGGATGCCCTAGGAACAATGAAGCGGCCCCTTGGCGAGTCCCGTGTGCCAGGTGCTCTGCCATGTTAATCCAGAGGCTCAGAGAAGGCAGGAACTTGCTCAGAGTCACACAGCTGCTGAAGGACAGTCAGTCTAGTCAGGTCCCCTGGTCCGCAGCCAGCCTTGCCCCTTCCCCTCTGGAGGAGGACAGCCAGACTCGGGCCTCAAGGCGGAGGGAGGCTCCCACCTTCTCTTGTGCGCTTTGGGATGGAAGCCGCAGGGCACTTTGGGATTTTAGGGTTTTGTCACTGGTCTGAGTCACGTGAACTTCAGGCGGCCCAGTTCCCGCTTCCTTTCCCTTCCCGCCCCTTCCCTCCCCCACTTCTCCTCCCCACCAGGAGTGGACTTGTAGGAGGCGCTGGTGCTTAGAGATTCAGAGCCTGGCTTTGGAGCTGGAAGGCCCGGGTTTGAACACAGCTGTGCTACTTACCTGCTGGATGGCCCCGGACAGATGACATCACCCCTCTGAGCTGGGCTTTCCTCGGGGATAGGAGAGACCACCTCAGCGCCTTGCCGGGTGGCTGTGAGGATGAGTGAGATGATGGGCGAGGGCTTCTTCCCGTCCCGGATGCACCGTAAGCACAGGAAAGGCTCGTGCTGTCGATGCCAGCTTTCACTCCCTGAGCGCCCGCGGTGCCCAGACGCTTTCCTAGGTGCCGGGGGTGCAGAGCAGAGTCCCATCTGGTGCCTGCCCTCAGTGAGCGCTCAGTCCGCTGGGGGACAGGCAGCTGTAGGGTGGTCGGTGCTGGGACTGGGGTGAGTAGTCAGGACTAGCAGAGGCCCCTCCTTGCCTTGCAGGGGACCACGGGGCCCCTTGGGTTTCCAGTGCCCAAGTCTAGGAGGTCTTAGTGAACTTGCAGCTGGTCCCAGGGTCCCTTGTCCACCCTGCCCCCTCTGGTGGGGAACTGGGGTTCACAGGGCAGGGAACGTCTGGTGGTAAAGGTAGTAATAAGTGGATCCTGCCTTTTTCCCACAGCACTCCATTACTTCTAGAACTTTTTTCTGTTTCTGACGTTTGAGCTCGGGTGACAGGTTAGGACTGTGCTGTCTGATACAGGAGCCTCTAGACACAGGTGGGTATTGAAGTTTAATGAATTGAAATGAAATAAAATTAGAGATTCAGTTCCCCGGTGGCAGTCGCCACATTTCATTCACGAGCTCAGGAGCCGCGTGGCTAGTGGCTCTCGTGTTGCACAGCACGGATGTCAGCTATGTCCATCCTCACGCTGGTTCACACCGCGACGCCAGCAGTGGGAGCCCCTTGTGCCTTCTGAGGAGGACCCTTCTCATTGTCGCTTGTTGGTCGTCATCCGTTCTTATAGCCTCTTTGGTCCCAGGATGTTGAGTGTTGAACCCAGTTGTGTCTGGGAGATGTCTTGTGTCTGCCCCCGGGGTCCCCGAGGTCGTGGAGACTGGCTCTGGAACGTGCTCCGTGGCTCGGCCAGAGCGCCCACCTCCTGACTTCCCTTTCCTTTTGGTTCCCACCTGTCTTGAAGTGCATCCTCGTTCTCCTGCCACTGATGAGGAGGGAAGCAGCGCATCACTGCTGGGGAGGGGGGAGCATCTGGCGCCAGCTCTAGCCCTGTCACTGTGCGACTGCAGTTTGCTCATGAAATATGAGAGGGTTGGGCCTGATGGGTTCATGTAAGTCTTAAATGTTAAGACACCCTGGGGCGGGGAGGCCCACAGGCCCCAGGCTGGAAGAGCTCTTCGTTTTCTTTGACTGTGTGTGTCACCATGCCCAGGAGAGGGGGGCTCGGGAAGTGTCATGAATGAGGTGATGCTGTCCTCAAGGAGCCTGCAGTGATACTGGGAGGCCAGGCCCCTGATGCCGAAAGCCGTCTGACAGGCCAGGGTGGTCATTCCCAGGGTCAGGTCAGGGGCCCGGGCAGGAGGAGGATCACTGGGGGCCTGCATGGAGGAGGTGGGCAGGGAGCCGGCCATGAGGGCAGGTGGGATTACCAATCGCAGCTACTCCCTCTCCCTTGTTTGAGCCTCAGAACGGTCTTGTGTTCTTGCGACTGTTTCCTTTTTTGGATAGAAACAGGCCCAGTGAGGGGCAAGGGCGGTATCGGCATGTGAGCGTACAGTTTTCACTTGTAGACGGTGGAGAGGAAGCAGCCACGGGAAGAGCTGGCAGAGGGACAGTGGGGATGGGAACCGGCGCCCACCCAGCATGCATTCTGTGCCAGACGCTCCCCAGGTTTTCACATGCAGTTACCGCACTGCATTTTCCCACAGTCTGGGGAGGAGCCTGGTCTCAAATGCGGATCAGGAAGCAGCCTGCGAGGTTTCAGGGAGGGACTTGCCACCCACCCTGAGCTCACGTTTGTGCCAAGATCAGGGTGACCGTCCCTCCCTTCCAGCGACACAGGGTGATGAGTGCTCCCCAACCCAGCGCTCAGTTCCCCGCCCCCCGGGAGAGCGTGCAGACGCCTGAAGGGGTACCAGGAGGTTTGAGCAGGACAACTGCCGACTTCCTCTCCCTTCTCCCCTCTCCCTCCCTCCTCCCTCTTCCTTCCCTTTGCTCTTACTCAGCACGTTTGCACATAATGAAGAGGGCTTGCAATTGGGGAAGGAGGGGGCAAGTCCAAGCGCCTGGGTTGGCCAGGGGAACATTCTTCTCATCGCTGTATGGGGATTCTGGAGGAAGGAGCAGGGCCTCCGGGAGGAGCATCTTTCTGATACCAGTGGAACAGGAAGAGACCCCTGGCCCCACTCTGAGCTCCAGGGTCTCATCCGGGCTTCTCATTTCTCATTGCCCCTAGACAGTGACGGCTTCTCCGCACTCCCCCACCCTCCGCCCCCACATGCACTTTGTTACTTGCTTCTGTGGCTCCTGCACCCAGTAGAAGCTCTCAGGTCCGTCTACGCCCTCAGCCCTCGAGACAGTCATGGGACCCTTCCTGTCTGACCTGGACTATTGCATGGCCTCCCCCCTTGGTTCACCTTTCACTCTGCAGCCGAGGTGACCTCTTAGAAACACAAACCTGACCTCGGGCAGTCCCTCGTTACACCTCTTCACTGCCCCCCCCATTGCCTTCAGTCAACCGTAAACTCCACTCTATAGCCCATCGTCCTGAGGTCTGATTTCACCTGTTCTGCCCCCTTTCTCACCAGCCACATAGGACTGTCTGAACACGCCTGCTTCCTTCTTCCCTCCAGTCTTTCTCCCTCTGTCTGGTGTGCTCTTCCGCTCCCCTCTCTTCCTCTCCTTTTCCTTCCCTCTGATTACCTGATGAGGACTTCCCGTTTTCCAGCTCCTCTCATCTGTTCATTGTGGGACTGAACATCCTCCCGTGCCTCCCTCCTATCTTTCAGCACTTTAGAGTTGCCACTCCATTGTCTCCTGGCTTGCATCGCTTCTGTTGAAAAGTCAGCTGTGATTCTTTGTTCCTTTTGGAATGGCTCTTTTTATCCCCTGGTTGCCTTCAAGATTTTCTCTTTATCTTTGATTTTCAGCACTTGAATATTATGTGTCTAGGTATGTATTTTTTCAGGGAGGGGGATGCTTATTCTGCTTGGGGTTCTCTGAGCTTCTTGGATCTATGGTTTGATGCCTTTCCTACTTTCGGATGAATTCTCAGCCATTATCCCTATGAATATTTCTTCTGTCTTCTCTTCTTTTGAGATTCCAATTACGTATGTGTTAGATTGTTTGATACTATCCTATAGCTCTTGTATGTTCTATGTTTTCACCCTTCTTTTCTCCTTGTGTTTCAGCTTGGGTAATTTCTGTTGACCAATCTTCAGCTCAACACATTTTTGACCAGAGGTGTATTATGGCCACAGACATTAGTTTCTGCAAAAATCCCCCAGTCAGTAATGTGTTAACTGATTCTTCCACTGTGTCAGGTCTACTGACGAGCTCACTGAAAGCATTCTGTATTTCTGTTATTGTGTTTTTATTTTTCCTCTAGTATCTCATTGTTTTGGTAGCTTCCATCTCTCTGCTGAAATATTCATCTGTTTATGCATTTTGTCCATCTTCTCCATGAAATCCTTTAACATTTTAATCAGATTAATTTTAAAGTCTGATTCTGTTGATTGTTTTGTTTCTTGACTGGGATATATATGTGTGTGTGTGTGTGTGTGTGTGTATATATATATATATATATAATTTTTTTTTTCCTTTTCTTAATGTGTAGTACTTTTTGATTGAATGCTGGACACAGTGTGCCCACATTAGAGATTGGAGTCAGTTGTATTTATGCTTGGAAATGGGCCTGGCTTTTCTTGCCATTAGTGTAGGTGGTGAGTCAGTCTGGTAGGAGGAGGGCTGTGTTTGGATTCTGTTGTCCCTCTGGGCACTTGAGTGACGACTGGTTTTAATTCCTATAGCATCACCTTGTGCTTCGCGTGGGAAGCTGAGTTTCCAGAGGGTCTTTCCTCAGTGTTTCTGCCCTACGCTCAGCTTTTGGTCTGAGTCTCAGAGGGGTTTCTCCCCACACCCTGTCCCCTACCTCAGGGGTGGACTGCTGTTTCTGGATGCTCTGTTGCTGGCTGAGAGGGGAGGTCCTCTGTCACCTGGTCCAGCTGCAGCCTCGGGCAGGCCCTGGGTTCCTGGGTCCTGGTAGGGCTTTCTCAGTGATGCCCTTAGTGGCAGCCAGCTCTGCCTTGATGGTGGGTCTTGTGCAGGAAAGAGTTTCCTGTTCCCCTTTCAGCATTTGGGGGTCTCAGAGCCCAGGGGCAAGTTCCTACCTCTCCCGCAGGGGCAGAGTTCTTTTCTTTCACCCAGTCTCCAGCGTGTTGGGTCTTCACCAGCGCCCTGGGGGGTAACAGGTTTTGCTGCCCCTCCCCCAGTGGCTTAATGCGTTCTTCCCATAGAGGAGAAGAGTCCCAGCAGGTTTCTTTCCTTTTCCTGCAGCCATGATGTTGAGGAACGCTGTCTCCACCCTGCCACCCCTTGTCCTTCTCACGAGCACCTAGTAGGTCTGCAGAAGAGCGTCTGCTTGGTGCAGCTCTCCCCTCGTGTCTCTTGCTCTGCAAGCCCGCCGTCAGCCTTTGCACCTTGGGGAAATTCCAGCGGGGTTCTTCTTTCCTGCGTGCGTGGCACCTGGCTTCTCCTCCCCCGGCCCGTCCTCCTGGGGTTCCAGCCTCTTGGCTGCCCCGCAGCTTCAGCTCTCTGATGGACTTGAGTCGGGTGGGGTCTGGCAGCTTGTCTGGCCGTTGCCGGTTAGTGTCGGGCCGCGATCCTCCCAGCTCTCTGCACCCTGGCTGGGGCGGCACTGCGTCCCGCTGTCCTAATGGTCAGGTGAGGCGGTGGGCATGTCTGCAGCTTCTGGGGGGTTGGACAGGGTCTGGACAGAGTGATGCTCTGCTGTTAGCAGGGGGTGGGGACCCAGCTGGGGCTTCTGGAGCACGTTAGGGCAAGTGCAGGGGCCGTCAGGAGGCAGAAGCCCCCCCAAAACATGCTTTGCAGACTTCCTGGGGTTTCCGGAAGCTACACAAGTCATTCCCAGAGGGGCTGGAGAGCCAGAGAGGCTTGGGCTTCCAGGTGGCTCTCATGAGGCTCAGCTCAGCCTGGGATGAGCCAGGGTCTCCTGGGCCCCCACTCCCACCAGCGGCAGGCCGTGGGCGGGGTGATGGCACAGATGCTCGAGTCTGCATTGGTCCTTCTCAAGCCTCAGGCAGACTGGGAGCTGAGAGCGCGGCCCGTCTCTGTGCCGGGAACGGGGGCGGGGGGGGTGTCCTGTCATCCTCAGAGCCTCACGGCCAGAGATGTCCCTTATCAGGTGAGGAACTGAGGCCCAAGGAGAAACGGGCCCGGGTCCTGGGGGCAGAGCCCCCGGGGGCTGGCTCCGGGGCCCCAGCACGTGGGTCCTGGCGTTTGATCCATGGGCGGTCCTCCCCTGGGGTGTGGTGGGTAGACCTGCTGGGACGGGCTGAGTCTTCCTGGGGTCCAGGCCTCAGGAAGCGGCCGAGCCGGGATTTCAGATGTGGCCTCTTGAAGCTCGTGCCCACGTGGTCTTGCCTCCCCCATGGGAGGGGCGAGGCCCGGCACGAGGAGGGGGTGAGCCTGGGGCCTGGAGACCTGGAAGCGAGGCTCGGTGTGGAGGAGTGAGGTGGGAGGTGGTCTCAGGAGGTGCGGCAAAGAGGAAGCCAGGAGCGGTACCCTCGGGAGACGGGTGGGCACAGCACGGGGGTCTCCCTCAAGAGGTGGGGGCCGGGCCTCATCCGTCAGCTCCCGCTTCCCAGCAGTGGAGGGTGCTTGGGGCCCAGGGAGAGCGGGTGCAGGAGCTCCTCGTGTGGGGTCTGCCCACCGCGCTCCAGGGCGCCGAGGTGGGATGGTGGGCGCTGACAGGGTCCGCTGGAGGAGGCGTTGTAATGACCTAGGCCCGAATCCGATCTGGGGCAAGGCGCTCAGCCTTCCTGAGTCTCGGTGTGCTCCTTTTCAGATGGGGTGGTGTCTCGCTGGGCTGCTGGGAGGACCGGACGTGATGATGGGCGTGGAAAGCCTGATACGCTGCTAGCCCTTAATTTCATTTCTTCTCTTTCGTTCCGGCTCCACCCGGAGCATTTTCTGCCTGTGGCTGTGTAAGAGACCGCCCAGACTCAGCGCCTAAAGACAGGGGTTATTACTGCAGCCCAGGGTCCGCCGTCCTGATCCCAGCCCGTGCATCTGCGGGCTGCCTGGGGGCCCTGCAGCAGGCTGGTCGCGGCTGGGGCGGTTCTCATCAGGTGTCCCTGGACCAGGAGGCTAGGCTGGGAGTGTCCTTCCCTTGGCAATGCTAGAAGCACAGAAGAGCAAGTGGAAGCGTGCAAAGCTCTGTGCCTTCGCCTCCCTGGCTACAGCCAGTCCCTGCCGTGCCCGCGATCATGGGGACCCTCTTCTGGGAGGGGCTGTGAAGTCTCAGGGAGACAGTGTGGGTGGGGCAGGGTGGAGAACTGGGGCTCCTACCGCTGTACCCCCAGCCCCTCCCTGACGCGCTGCATCTCGCTGGTCCGTGCTCCTGTCCTTTGGGTCCCAGGTCGAAGGCTGCTGTTTAAGAAGAGCCTTCCCAGACTTTCCCAGACCCTCCTGGAGGTGGGGCCTCTCCCTCCTGGGGGAGCCGCCCGCTCTGCCTGAGGGGTCGGCAGCCTCTCGGTAGGGGGCTGTGTGCGGGGTCCTGAGTGTGTGTCCGCATCTCTGAACCCAGGAACCCGAGAGCTCAAGGCCCGGGAGAATTTCACCCTAAGGAAACTGAAGGCTGGAGCCTGGTGGCTTCGTCAGGCCCCCCCCAGTCGCTGCAGAGCGCGGCTGGGAATGTGGGCCCCAGATGCCAGGCGCTAGCAGCAGGGACTGTGGCAGCCAGGGCTGTCTGGGGATGGGCAGCCTCGCCACCTGGCTGTCGGTCCAGCTGTGTCACAGCATCTGGCATCGCCCCACAGGAGGGACAGTCACACCCAGTAGACAAGTCTGTTTCCCCTCTGTGTCCAGCAGGGCACAGAGCACAGGCCAGGCTCACTTTCCAGGGTTCAGCCCCGCCTCGCTCTGTCTCACCCTTGCTCCATCCGCAGCTGGGAAGTGGTGGGGTCTGAGGTTAGAGCTTCAGCCTGGAAATGAGAACGTGTGGCTTGTGGCCTTGGTTTTGCTGCCCACTTGCTTTGTGAGCCGTGGGTGGGGTGTGTGTATATGTGTGTGGGGTGTGTGGGGTGTGTATGGTATATGGGTGTGGGGGGTGTGTGTGTGTGTGTGCGGGGCACATGGGCGTGGTGTGTGTGTGCGCGTGCGTGCATGTGGTGTGGTGTGGTGTGTCGAAGCACTCTGGTTCTGGAGTCAGACTGTTCTGGGTCCTGGGTTCACAGCCCACTCGCGTCTGTGGCCCCAGGCAGTTCGCTTCCAAGTCTGCTTTGCCGTGTGTGAGACGTGGCGGCAGAGGCCGCTGAGCGGCCTGTGTGGCTCAGATGGGGAGGGGCCGTGTGAGCTCCTGGCACAGCGCCTGGCACGCTGAGCACCGTCCTCAGCTGTCCCTGGGGGCCTGCAGGGCGCCTCGTGTGAGCCAGCCTGGGCCTCTTGTCCCGGTTCCCGTCCACTGCAGCCTGAGACGGGAGCTGTGCCCGTCCTTGTTGGGCTCCGTGTCCCCTGAGTGTCAGGATTGTCTCGGGAGCTGAGACAGCCCCTGTGAATGTTCCCAGGACGGGGAGGTGCTCAAGGAGAGCAGCTCCCTTTGCTCCTTCCTTTCCAAGGGGCGTGTCCTGGAGGCCTTCTCAGTGTCTGCTGGGTTAGCACATCCCACCCTTGGTGAGGGGCCTGCAGGACCCCAGGCCCGGCTGGTTTGGCAGCTCCGTGGGCTGCAGCTTCAGGTGCGCAGCTGTTGCTGTTTCTGAGGGAGCTGGACTGACCCCGGCTGTGACACCTTGACGTCCGGTGCCTGCAGAGTGCCCGTGGGGCAGACTTGAGCATGCCTGCTCATCGCCGCTTCCTCTTCAAACCTCACTACGTGATGCTCGAGGAGTAGGAAGCTCTGAGGCCCTCCTCCCAGGGAGAGGGAGAGGTGGTGACTGGAAGCTCAGATGTGGTGGCTCAGTGTTAGCTGACTTAGCAGGTAGAGAACCTAATGCCAGCAGAGGGCAGCGCAGCCAGCACGTGAACCCCTTCGCTGCAGGGCCCCAGGAATCATGCCCCTCAGGGTGGCCGCCGTGATACGCGGAGGCTGAGAGCAGGCAGCTGTTACAAAGACGGGTTTCTTTGGGGGAAGTTGATCCAGAGAAGCTGTGGGCTTGGGGATGCCATGCAGAGCTACAGGCTGGGGTACAGTGCTGAATTGGAAATGGGGGTCGAATGAAAGCTACATGCTTGAAAGGGAGGTTCCCAGCGCCCTCCCCTCCTTGGTTTCTGGGATGCCTGTGGTCCCCAGGACAGAGAGTGGAGGCATCTTCTCTGGAGAAACTGACCCCAAAGAAAAGACTTACAAATACTTGCGTGTGGGCATCTCCCACCTCAGCTGTGAGGGCACCCAGGCTGGGCTGTGTTTACAGACACGTGAAGCCCTGCAGTCAACAAGCCTTGTCCTGGACAAGCCTGGACGCAGATGGCTGCGTCCAGTGGCTCGTTCTTAACCTGTGGATGGACTCAAGGTCTTCAGACCTTAACGTCTCCAACGTGAAGGACAGAGACCTGCAAAAACCGAACAAAACAAAAAGCAAAAGGAGCTTGGCGGAATCAAAGACAATGTACAGAGAAGAAAACCTGAAAAACAAAACGCCACCCGCACGCCTTTGTTTTTTTTTATTTTAAATTCTGCTTCTATTTGCAAATCCCTAGTATGTAGGACTATGATTGACTTTTTTAAAAAATTAATTAATTAATTTGGTGCGTTGGGTCTTCGTTGCTGCGCGCGGGCTTTCTCTAGTTGTGGCGAGCGGGGGCTACTCTTCATTGTGGTGCGCGGGCTTCTCATTGCGGTGGCTTCTCTTGTTGTGGAGCATGGGCTCTAGGCGTGTGAGTTTCAGTAGTTGTGTCACACGGGCTCAGTAGTTGTGGCTTGTGGGCTCTAGAGCGCAGGCTTAGTAGTTGTGGCTCATGGGCTTAGTTGCTCCATGGCATGTGGGATCTTTCCAGACCAGGGATCGAACCCGGGTCCCCTGCATTGGCAGGTGGATTCTTAACCACTGCGCAGCCAGGGAAGTCCTACCACCTGCACTCCTAACTCTGTAATGTCGTCAGAGAGTGAAGACAGGTATTGTAGTTGAAATTTTAAGAACTCAGTTGTGAGGTTTGGGTGGTCAAGCAGAGGAAATATCCCAGGAAGTAGAGCAAAAATTTTTACAAATTGATGACAAATGGGAGCAAAAAGAGAAGAAAAAGTGGAAGATCTGAGTTGCAGAAGGAGAGAACAGGGAGAATGGGAGAGAGAAAGTGACTGACGCCAGGATTTCCGGAACTCCAGGAGGGAGTTAAAGACTCCCCTTGTGTCTGAATGTGCCCCCAGGCACCGTGAGTAAGAGACCCTGCTGCAGCACTTAGCTGTGAAATTTCAAACCTGAGATACAGAGAAGATTGCAAAGCTTCCGGAAGAACGGCCACGTTCAAAGGACTAGGAACGGAGGACCTCAGAGTTCTCGATGCAGCATTGGCAGCTGGACGACGGGAACAGTGCGTTCAGGGTTCTGAAGGGAAGTGGTCCCCAGCCTGGAATTCCATACCCAGCCCAACTGCCGGTCCCGGGCGAGGTAGAAACAGGCGCTTGTAGTGACATACCGTCCCACACAGTTGTCACAGTCAGGAGGCAGCTCGGGGTGGACTCTGCCACCGTGTGCACGGACACCAGCGAGGGGCACACGGGTCAAGGACGCAGTCCATCCAGCCCGAGGGAGATTGCAGGAAGACAGTCGTGGGGCGCTGAGGGGCAGGGCACCACCCCAAGAGATAAGTGGGATTAGAGCACACCTCCTGCGTTTGGCCGTACGGAGAGGGTTTGCCACAGAGCTGGAGAAGGAATTCCTAATAGGTCCATAGAACACTAAGCAAGCAAGTGAAGGAAACACAAGATCTTGTGCAAAGAGGCAGTGTAGTCACTACACGGTGTACTTTGAATTAGGCTGAAAATTGTCCCGGGACCGTGTCGGGGGAGGGAAGCCTGCAGGAGGGAACGTGGCTGGGTCGTCGTCTTGCTCAGTCAGAAATCAGTAGCCCATGAAAACACACAGATCGTGAAACAATGATGTAAGCCCGTCAGAAACCTGAGGGTAAGAGAAGAATCAGCAAGGGTTTGCTCTGGATGCGGGAGTGGGGTGGGGAGGGGACCTGGATTTTCTGTCCTGAGTCTTTTGACTTTTAAACTAGGTACATGTGTGACTTTGGTAAATAATAAAAGTGAAAATAAAAGAATTCCAGGACTTTCCTGGTGACCAGTGGTTAAGAGTCCGCCTCCCAATGCACGGGACACGGGTTCAAGCCCTGGTCCGGGAAGATCCCACATGCTGTGGAGCAACTAAGCCTGTGCAACACAACTACTGAGCCCGCGCGCCTCGAGCCTGTGCTCCGCAACAAGAGAAGCCGCCGCAATGAGAAGCCCGCGCACCGCAACGAAGACCCAACACAGCTGAAAATAAATAATAAAAAGAATTTCAAAGGCTTCCAGCCCCGGGATCCTGGTGGTCGGGGGCTCAGTTCTGATTGGTTCTGACCCTAGAGTGCTGGCGCCCCCGTCCCCAGAGTTCTGGTGGGAATTTTGATGGGCTCCACCCCAGCCTTGTGGCAGGTCGGACTGGACTCTGGATCCCGGGGGAGTTCCGCCCGGAACCCCGGTGGTTTCCTACGGGTCTTGGCCTCAGAGGGCTGGTGTCAGAGTCACTGCCGACGCTGAGGTGCCCCCCGGGAGTGATTTCACTGCTGTCAGCAGAAGCAGGTCCGTGAAGGATTGCGTCACGTCTGTTGAGTTGAAAACGAGCTGTTGGAAAGCGTGTGGCCTGTGTTACTCCCTGCCAGGCGGTCCCACCCACCCGGCAGCCCTGTGCGTTCCCGGGTGGAAAGCCTGGCTGTGCCCCGCCTCACCTCGGACTTGCTGGGCGGCGGGCTGGCCTCCAGGGCGCCTCTCCCCGGGGGCTTCGGACGCAGGGGCATGGTGGGGTGGGGGCTGAGGCCCCGCTTCGCCCGCACCTGCGGGAGGGGAGGCCCCCCCCAGCGTCCTGCTGCAGCAACGCGACGGCCTCGCACAGGACCCTCCACCCGTCCCCCCTCCCCTGGGGGTGCTGGGGAGGCCGCGTAGGGAGGTGGGGATGTGGGCTCCCCTTCCGGGGTGGCGCTCCCCTTTCCGGCTCTGTGGCCTTGCACTGGAACCTGATCTCTGAGCTTCCTTGTTCATGCGGGGGTGCTGGTGAACCCTCCCTCTGCCGTGTGCAGCCTCGCAGGTAGGGCGCCTCCTGCGGGCTCTCACGAGGCTGGTCTTCCGATGCACGTATTTAATGGAGGCGTGGATGGAGCTTGTGGAACTGGCATGTCGGTACTGATGTAAGACATGCTAACGAGGGTGTCTGGGTCATTACCTGCAGGGGCTGCAGGGGCTGCAGGGGCGGGCGTCCTGAAGAGCTCCCTGGGAGAGGCCTATTTTGGTGGAAACCCTTCGCACAGTCGTATTTCTAAGCGCACGGACCCGCCCAGTGCAGCTGCCCTGAGCTGCCGGGTGGACGGGCCTCACCAGCAGGAGCGGGCAGGCTCTGTAGCCTTGGGTACAGTTAGGCCGCAGGAGCCTCATCTGTAAATGGGGGTGGTGGTCCCCACCTCTTAGGTTGGTGTGAGGGTCCTGTGGTTGATGGACAGAAGTTCTTTCTGATTGAAGAGCCGCCACAACACTTTCTTCCTTCAGGGCCTTTGCTGCAAAGCTGTCTCCTCGAGGAGTCTTCCTTGATCGACATATCCTGTTGAACAAACCCAGGGTTTGTTCTTGCATTCAGAAAAGGTGAACTGAGCCTGGCCATGTGCCGGCTGTCCCGGCAAAGAGCCAGACAAAACCGCTCGTGCCCTGTGGAGGGCGGCGGGGTGGGAGCGCGCAGAGGACCGTGCTCGTGCCCTGTGGAGGGCGGCGGGGTGGGAGCGCGCAGAGGACCGAGCTCGTGCCCTGTGGAGGGCGGCGGGGTGGGAGCGCGCAGAGGAACGTGCAGGCCGTTCCCGGACTGTCGCTGCAGTGGGGACCGGGGCAGGGCGAAGGGTGCTCGTCATGTGGCTGGTCAGGGGACCGCTCACACCTGAAGGACCTGAGGGAGTGAGGAAAGGGCTCCGGGCAGACCAGCCAGGAGGCCGGTAGGAGCTCGGGAAAGGGAGAGAGGCGGGGAGAGAGGTGCCGGGCATGGGGCGTGGCGTGTGGCCAGCAGGCCTGCAGGCCAGGTTGAAGACCTTGCTCTGCTCCTCGGAGGGTCCTCGGAGCTGCGGGGTCCTGAGAGGGGCGGGGAGCCCTCGGAAGTCCCTGTTGGGATGGTCGGGTGGTCCTGGCTGCTTTCGTTGGACTGAAAGGAGGCTGAGCAGGGCAGAGGGCTGCGGGGCCTCCAGCAGCGCCCCCGATGGAAGGGTCGGCTCCGCGCTCACCTTGATGGTAGGTGGGCGAGTCGGGCTTTGGGGGGGCAGGAGGCAGGGGCACCTGGTCCGGCGGGGAGCTGGGCGGTGGGTTCCATGTGGGTTGGTGCGTGCGGGGGTCAGCGTGGACCTGGCCTTCGGGGTGGGGCTGCTCGAGGCCCCGGGGGAGTGTGTGCAGCTGGGAGACGAGGGGGCAGCACTTTCAGGGGGCGGGGGGAGATGAGGAATCAGCAGCAGAGACCGATTCCCCCGAAACGAAGGGACCAGGGTGGTTGGGGAGGAGGACCTGGCCAGCGTGTCTCTTCTGGGGGGGTCAGATGGGGTGATGACCGGGCAGGCCCTGGCTGGCCGCGGTCCCGGAGTGGAGCTGAAAGCCTGGACGGAGTGGGGCCGCGCAAGGGCTGGGGGAGCACAGAGAGCTGCCTTTCTCCCCAGGCTCCCTTACTGCCACCCCGGGGTGCTGCTGGGGCTCTGCCCTTGTGGGGTCGGCCCACTGCGTGTCCCGACCCAGGCCCCTGCTTTTCCTGCCTGCACAGATGCTGAGATGTTGGGTTTGCCTGCCGTGTCCTGTGTGCTGGGCCCCGGGGGTGTTGGCGGGGAGACGGCGCTGTCGCCTCTGGAGTGAGGCCTTGCAGTAGGTGTGGTAATTGGGAGCGTCGTAAGCAATTCGCATCGGGCGAGGATGAGTAATGGGGGGCGTGGGGGTCCGGGAAGGCCAGCTTGCTGGAGGAGACGACTTGAAGCCGCTGTGCACGGGCTGCAGGGTGAGGGCCAGCAGGGAGCCTCCGGGGGAGGGGAACCCGCACCCCAGGGGGCTGGTGCAGAGTACAGGTGAAGGGACCACCGGACTCCAGTGTATGGACACTGGGAAGCTGCAGAAGGGTCTAGGCTGGGAGCCATCCACCCTGAATCTGAAATTCGCTGTTCATAAGGCACAGAAGGGCTATCCTCGTGTCTGGATGGGGGACCTGTCCAAGCCGCATTGCTGGGACAGCCCGTGGGGTGGTCTGAGAGGAAGGAGTTGGCGGGCAGGGCTGCAGCTGCGGCCCCACGAGTGGGGGAGGCGCCCTCGACACACACGAGCGCACCTGTTCCCTGGAGGGCCTCTCTCCGTCTTTGAGGGTCTGGGGTATCCCTGGGCTGAGCTGTCCCATCTCCATGCTGGCTGGGCCCCCTCTGTCTTTCTCGGGGAGCAGGTTCTGCTGACCACAGCGCTGGGCAGACAGGTGGTGTTTCCTTTGGATTGAATTATACCTTGTGTGTGCATACTTCCATGTAACTGCCACCAGACCAAGGTAAAGAGCCGTCCCGGCACCCCAGAAACTCCTTCATGTCCTCTTTGAGTCGATAAGCTTCCCCCGGAGAAGCGCTGTCCTCACCTCTGTCGCTGCAGCTTACGTCCCCATTCCGGAACCCACAGGAAAGGGGACGTGCAGAACCACACAGCAGACGCCCTTTGCTGTCTGGCTTCCACTGCTGCCTAGTGTCCCGTATCCTGGCTTATTCATTCATTCTGCTGCTGACCGATGTTTCCAAGGTTTGCTCTTCTGAGTAACGCTGCAGGGTCGTTCCGGTACGTGCCTGTCGGTGTTGTCTTGTACATTTCTCCGGTCACAGGGCATAGCTATGTTTCACTTTAGCAGGAACCAGCAGACATAGTTTTCATTGTAAATCATTATTGGCTGGCGAGTCATTCCCCTGGACCTTCATCACTCCTGGGTAAACGAAAATTCAGCTTCTGGAAACCCAGGACTGAGAATCGTCCGTTCATGACAGTCCTCGAGCCCTGGGGAGGCAGGTACTGTGTGTCCTGTTCACTCCTCACAACAGCCTTGAGAAATCTCCTGCCTGCGTTTAGTGCCAAGAAAACAGGAGCTCAGAAAACCTGGCTCACCCGCGGTCACCCCGAGAGGTGGCATTCGGGCCAAGGTCTCACGCCTAGGCCGGTGTTCTTCCACTAGACTCGAGGCACTCCTGGGACGCTGCACGCCCCCCAGCTCTGCGGCCCTTCAGCCCTTTTTCTGGGTGGCAGGCGCTGACCCAAGAGTGGGGCTGGCCCTTGGGCTTCCTCTGGGCGCCCCTCACTGGGCTTCTCTCCCTCCAGGCACCAGCCTGCTGCAGGAGGTGGTCTATTTGGTGAGCCAGGGGGCCGACCCTGATGAGATCGGCTTGATGAACATCGACGAGCAGCTCCCGGTCCTGGAGTACCCGCAGCCGGGCCTGGACATCATCAAGGTGGGCTCTGGGCGGGTGGCAGCAGCCCACACGGCCCACTTGGGGCCTTTCCACGGTTGCACCCTGAGTGACGGGTGCTCCTGAGGGGTTCCTGGGGGCCTCGTGGGCGGAGGGAGAGCAGTGAGCTCCCGGGACCCCCAGGTAGCTGGTGGGAGGGGGGAAGACTGATGGGCCTGAGCCGGTGGCAGTGACCCTGGAACTGAACCAGTGGGTGACGTGGGTGGCTTGGAGGGGGAAAGGAGGCAGATGCCAGGAGTAGGGGAGATGGGGGGGAGTGTAGGGGTGAGGGGCCTCCCGCTGTGGCTCATCCCATCTGTTGAGGGGGCTGGGTGGGGTGTGTTTGCATCGAACATTTGGTGTCAGGAGTGAAAAAAACATATTCCCAAGTCCCATCCTTTCTACTCCTCAGACAGATCTGGAGTTTTTTCTCTCCATCCTCCCCTCTGCCACCTCTTCGTTCAGGCCTCATTTCCTGCGTGGCCCGCCTGTCCCTTCTCCCATTAGACGAGCAGCCTGAAATAAGCTCTGAGAATGCCCCCCACCGCCGGGTCATTGTCCCGCATAAGCCGGTCTCTGCACCCCAGCCTCCAGCGTTGGCCCACCTGCGTCCAGCCCCTCCCGCCCCTGTGCCCGCCACGGTGCTGCAGCCCGTGTTGACCCAGCGCTGAGCCTTCCAGTAGAGCTGCGTGGGCCCCTGCCGCGGGCTGCCCTGCTCTTGGCTTTGGGGTCCCGCCGAGGACTGAACTGACCGTGATGTCACAGCCCTCACAGAGCTGAGATCCCAGTGAGGGAGCCCCCAGGACAGGAAAACCGAGAGTCCTAGTGGTTGAAGGGTGACCACGCCAGACGGGAGCAAAGTGGGACGGGACCGGGCCTCTTGGGGAGCGGGGGGCGCGTCTGAGTCACGGCCTGGGAGCGGAGTGCTGGCCGAGGGAGGGACCGGTCCGGTCCAGGAGCTGCAGGAGTTCTGCGCTGAGGCTGACTGTGGGGCCCCCTCTCCGCGACCGCTCCGGGCTGCCATCGCGGCCCACGTCCTCTGAGCAGACCCCTGACGATACACTGTGACTCAGGCCAGGGGGCCGAGGACGGGGACCGCGTCGGCCCGTGTCTGCCCCCAGGGTCCCGCCTGGGCAGGGCTGGGGGGTCCTGTCTCAGGTGAGAAGGTTGTTCGGGGTGCAGGTGGTGCCGGTCCTGACTCGTCTGTGGCCCTGTCCGCCTGGGCCCCAGAGAAAGGGCGCGTGTCCTCTGAGCGCCTCCCCTCTGCCCTGCTGCAGGAGCTGACGTCCCCCCGCCTCATCAAAAGCCACCTCCCTTACCGCTTCCTGCCCTCAGACCTCCACAGCGGCGACTCCAAGGTAACTCCGCGCCCCGCCGCGCCCCGCTGCTCCCGGAACCAGAGGCCCACGTGCCAGTCCAAACGGTGGTCTGCCACAGGCCCAAGTTCCCAGACAACCTCGGTGTGCTAAGAGCGCTGGAGAGGCTGTCCTGGGCCCCGCGTCTCTAGCACTTGATCCATGCCTCTCACTTTCGCTTTTCCTCACAGCTGAACTTGACCAGCCAGAGCCCAGCCTCTGCCCATCGACGGCCTGAGGACTCATGGCTGCTTTCACTGTCTCTGATTTTTTTCCTTTTTTCTCAACTGCATTAGACGTATGAGGCCTATAATTCTCATCACCAGGGTCAGGGCTGTAAGTTTTCTGTCTTCCGCTGATTTTAAAGCAGCGCTAGAGACACCCCAGTGTTCACAGCAGCACTGCTTACAGTAGCCAAGACACGGAAGCAGCCTGAGTATTCATCAGCGGATGAATGGATACAGAAGTGTGGGTTATGTAGACGATGGAATATTACTCAGCCATGAGAAGGAACAAATGTTGCCATCTGCAGCAACATGGATGGACTTGAGAGCATTATGCCAAGTCAGAGAGGGATAGACAAATACTGTTTGACACCACTTTTATGTGGAATCTAAAAAAATACAACAAACTAGTGAGTATAATAAAAAAAGCAGCAGACTCACAGATACAGAGAACAAACTAGTGGTTACCGGTGGGGAGAGGGAAGCGGGGAGGGGCAGGATAGCGGTAGGGGATTAAGAAATACAAACTATTATGTATAAAATAAGCTACAAGGATATATTGTACAACTTGGGGAGTATAGCCAATATTTTATAATAACTGTAAATGGAATGAATATAACCTTTAAAAGTTGTGAATCACTATATTGTGCACCTGTAACTTATATAATGTTGTACAGCAACTATACCTCGATTAAAAAAAAAAAGGAGCGCTAGAGAACAGAAATATACTAAAACACTCAAGTAGCTGTCCTAGCTGATGCTATTGCGTGGACACGAGTGCATCTCTGCTGAGACGGAATGATAGAGAAAAAGCGTTTGGCCTTGGTGCACGAGGGGCTGACTTTGCTGTTGGAAACGGGGTCAAAAGAGTGGGTTGTAGGTCAGTGGAACCTGCACAGGGCGGCCTGCCTGGGACGGAGGATCGCAGACTGACCTCGTCCGTCCCTCTGTCCCCCCCGCCACTCCCTCTTGCAGGTCATATACATGGCCCGGAACCCCAAGGACCTGGTGGTGTCCTATTACCAGTTCCACCGCTCCCTGCGGACCATGAGCTACCGAGGCACATTCCAGGAGTTCTGCCGGAGGTTCATGAACGACAAGTGTAAGTGTCTGCGTGATGTTACGGCGGGGGTGCTCACTGCTCGCCGAGCACCCGCGTGTCCTTCGCGGTGCCCCCAGTTCTACAGTAACCGCGGGCTTGGCCTGCTTCCCCGCTGGCGGGCAGAGGAGCTGGGGCTGAGGGCTGTCAGGAAGCTTGTCCGAGGTCGAGCTAGTGCCAGACAGAGTGGGTGTCCAACGCTGAAGCCCTTCTCTCTCGCCACATCCTTGGGGTTCTGAGAAGTTTCCCGATTAGAAGCATCCCTCTTCCTGCCTAGATTCCGAGCAGTGAAAACAGTGGCCCAGATACCACTGTTACCGGTGCCTGAGGCCAGAGTGGAGGCTGTGGCTTCATGTGAGAGCCCTGTGGGCCTTTAGCTGGACTTGCGGGTCAGGCTTGGCCCCCAGCCCCAGGCCCGTGTGACAGGCGGGGTGCACTTTGGGGGAGGGGGAAGGCAGTGTTCTGGGCAGGATGCCTGTTCCCAGGGGAGAGGGGCGAGCTGGGCCGAGCGAGCCGGGGCCCTTCCACGTCTCCCCTCCCCGGGGCGGAGTGGGCCAGGCAGTGGGCCAGGGAGGGAGCCGTCCCCTTGGCAGTGGGGCTGGCAGCTCCTCACTACGGTTCTGTTCCCCGCACCCCCCAGGTGGCTCCCCCATCGCCAACCCTGGCTTCTCTGGGCACCTTCTGTTTAGAGTTTGCGCCCAGGAGGGTTTTGAAAGGGGTCTTACGTACCTGTTGATTAAACCGGCACCCAGACTCCTCTGCACCTGAGGAGTGTACAGATGCGCTCAAGTAACCCTCAGCCTCGCGGTCCATTTGTTGTCCAACCCAGTCAGGGGTTCTGCGGTGAGGTCATGGGACGGGGTGGGGTAGGGTGCATAATGGCGGTCCAGGAGTACAGCGCCCCAAATTTAAATGGGTGGCCCGACTGGAGCTGCCTCCCGAGCCTGGCTGAAGACCAGGTCCTCCTTGGTGCGCCGCCCGCACCGCCTGGAGGCCCTCTCTTCCCTGCCCTTGAGTCTTTGCTTCAGCTGGGACTGGGGGGGGGGGGCGGTGCGAGGGGACAGGCGTCGGTGGCCCCAGCGGCTGTACCCTAAGGCCCCTGGCACCTGCTGAAGGCCTCTGTCCAGCCTCCCTTCCCCCCAGCCCACCCACCGCCTGGCTCAGGCCCCTCGGGGTCTGCCAGGCATTTGGAGCAAGCCACTCCTGTGGTTCCCAAAGCCATATTTCTGAGGCCTACCTTGCATCCCTGCCTTTGTAGAAGCAGTCACTTGCATGGGGACACTGTCGTAGATAGCAGTGTCCCCCAAGTGCAGACTGCCCTGCGGTGCAGGGCTGAAAGCCTCCTGCCCGGGCCAGAGCCGTTACAGGTTGCCTAGTACAGGCCTCTCCGCGCTGTGAAGGTCACAGCACTGCCCGGCACTGAAGTTCAAGGCTGCACACGCTGGCTGTGGTCCCGCCAAGGCCTCTGCGCCCATGTACTGATCCTCCCCAGTCCTGTTCACTCTCTGCTCCCACCCAATTCCGGCTCTCGAGGAGGCTTGCCTTCTCTGTCCGAGGTTCTGAAGAACTTGAAGAATGAAGTGCGGAAGGGGCAGTGAAATGATGCTGTTCGCTAACAGGGCGAGGACACGCTGCCCGAGCCCTGTGTTGGGGGTCGTGACCTGCGCACTGCAGGGCTGGGGGGCCCTGGAGCCATGTGCCTGGGGGACAGGAGCAGGGTGGAGGAGTCCCTGTGTGTGACCACTGTCCTGTCACCCCTGTCCCCGTGCGAGCGACCCTGTCCTCACGTCCTCGCGGTCCCCGAGTCACCGCCCGTCCAGCCTCCCCCGTCCCCGTCCCCAGCAGCCCTGGCCGTCTATCTGTGAGTGTTCTCTGGGAAGGAGTGGCGTTTTCTTACGTCCGTGTCCACGCCCAATGGACTGCTCGGCCCCGGGGCGCGGCTCACCTGGTCTGCGTGCCAGCTGTGGGCCCAGACTTGGGAGACTCCGCTCGGGGCCCCGAGGTCATCAGCCTGTCCGTGAGCTGCGCAGGTCCCTTCCTTCTCTGGACTCGCCCTTGTCCTGTAAAGCGGGAAGGCCGGCCTGGCTGTTATGTCCTGCCCTGTGCGTGCACGGAGCGGGGATGTGCCAGGCCTGGAGTCCAGGGCCCCGCAGCTAGAACTCTGCCGTGGGAGCACCGGGGCCCAGAGAGGGCCAGGATTCGCCCAGCAAGGCCTTTGGCTGAAGCCTGCCCTGTGTTGGTTCATTTCCGTCCCCTTACCCCTCCCCTTCCAGAGCTCCCCCGCTTCGTTCCACATGAAGTATTGGAGGGGCGCCTAGTTGGCCCGAAGAGGGCCTTCTGCTCTGACCTGGTCCCCAGGGCCCGCCCCTGACCTGCGCCTCCATCCCTCGGGACCTCTCGTGGGGCTGCGGGGCCCAGGCTGCTGCTGTGCTGCCACCTGCTGGCGGGATGGCAGGCTGACGTCGGGTCGCGCTGCCTGGGACCCAGGCGTTGGGCCACCCGTTTTCCCAGCCTCGGTCACGCGTGTAGGTGTGAGAGGTTGTCAGCACCTTGAGGTGTGCCTGTGCGGGGGCGGGAGCGGCCCTGCCACCCAGGGGCCTCAGTGCTACAAGTAGGACCCTCGCTGGCGCCTTGCCCGTCCCACCCCGTGGAACCTTCCACCAGAGAGGAGGACGCACAGGCGCTGCCCCTGCAGGCCCTCCCGTACGCAGGGCTCTCCGCGCCGCGGCAGCCCTGGGGGGGCGGCAGAAAGGCTCAGGGCCCGCCGGGTCTCACGGCCAGCGAGGTGATGAGGGGCCGGCTGCTTCTGTCCCGAGCCCTTGTCCTTTGCCCTCCGCCCTCTGACCTTGCCAGCTGCTTCTGACCCGCTCCGCGGGCCCCCGCGGCCACTTCTTATGTCTTTAAGGCCCATTTGCAGGCCTTGCCTCTGTGCGCCGTTTCCCCTGCTGCCTCTTCCCCTCCGCTGCCTGCCCAGCCCTCACTGATCCTTCGAGGCCTGCCCGTGTCCACGGGGCCTCCCTCCCAGTGCCGGTCACTCCATGTCGCCGTGCCAGTCTCCTTGGGGCTTTGCCGCCAGGCCGGGAGCTCCACTGCAGGGCCCAGTGCTTGCGAGCTGGACGGGCGCTCGGGCGAGTGAGGACACAGGCAGCAGGGCCACCACCCCTGACTGGCCCCTGTTATGTAGCCGGACCTGCTTCCCGATGCCCAGCAGGCCCAGGGGCCCCCATGTTCTTCAGCCGAGACCTTCCTCTGATTAATGTGGAAGCCCCCTCGGGAGATGTCCTCACAGCGATGGGCACACCAGTGTGAATCGGCAGTGAGAATCAATCGTTTTTATGAAAAATGTTGTGAAGCAGCTGGGCCACACTGATCTGTCTCTGCCTGTGTGACCTCAACCCCACACCAAGGCCCTAAGGAGCGTGGGAAATGCGAGGGCTGGGGTGTGGGTGTGACCTGTCGTCCCGTCCGGCCCAACCTCATGTGCCAGGACGGGGCCCGCTGCCCGCCTTCATCCCCGCGCCTTCCTGGTTCTGCCTGGTTCCAGGATTCTGGCTGTGACGCGTTTGCCTGGCGAGCCCCATTCGCAGCTCTGTCTGGAGCCTCCCGCATCCCATCCTAGCCCCGACAGCAAAACTCACGGGTCCTGTGTCCCACTTCCTCTGGGCGTCATTCTCTTCCTGGTCACCCCTTGTTAGAGGAACTCGTGGGTGCCGGGTACCGTCAGTACCCCCGGAGAACAGAGACTTCCACGGAAGGGTCGGGGCTTCTAGGCATCCGGGAGGCAGGGGCCGAGCTTGGGCAGGAGGCCAGGGCACGTGGCTCATCTGGGGGGCTGCTGGAGGAGCCCAGGGCTTCCTGAAACATAGCTACTGGGCAGAGGAGGGGAGCCTTCTGGCAGGGAAGGAGGGGAGCAAGGCCGCCTCACACATGCCCGCTCCCTCCCTGTGACTGGTCACCTGTCCCCTTGTCTCCACAGTGGGCTACGGCTCCTGGTTTGAGCACGTGCAGGAGTTCTGGGAGCACCGTATGGACTCGAACGTGCTTTTCCTCAAGTACGAAGACATGCACCGGGTGAGTGCCGTAGCGGTGGTGCCACGGGGGTGAGCGCCACGGGAGGCAGCTGCCGGCCCTGCCCTCAGTCTCACAGCCGCCGCCCCCAGTGCGGGCGGGTGGGCGGGGCCTGCAGCGCCAAGGCCCCGGGCATCAGGGGTGACAGCTGGACTCAGGAGTTCCAGGAGGGCCCAGGGTCCCGCTGAGCAGTGCTGCGCCTCTAGCCGGTGCTGGCCCCCCAGGCCTGTGCCCTGCCCTGGCCCCTGGCCGAGCACAGCTTCTGGGCTGGTGGCATGCGGTGCTTTCGAGAGGCCCATTTATTGTTTTTCTGCTTCAACAGCAGTGGAGTGATAGCCGGACTCACCCTGCTGCCACCCAGCACCCTCTCCGTAGGTGACCAGCTTGGGGCAAAGGGCTGAGATGGCAGAGTCCGAATTTCTCGTCCCAGCCTGTTTGCCTTAGGGTGGCAATTCTCAAAGTGCTGAGAACCCCGGCGGGTGTACCTGTGAATCCATTCCTGTGACGAGTTCTTGAGTGCCCGGCACAGAGGGCGACGGGCACTAGGTGGTGGTTGAGTGCATGTGCCAGGCTGGGCGGTGGTGCTGGGGCAGCGAGGCAGGACCTCTCCTGTGCCCTCGGGAAAGCGAGGTCTGGAAGGGGGGCCGGCACGTCCCGTCCCGCCTCGGTGTCAGCACCGTCGTGCGGAACCCCGCTGCCCCCTGCCGGGTCTGAACCCTGCCGCTGCCCGTGCAGAAGTGCTGATGCCCCTCCTTTCTCAGGGCGACAGTGCGAACCTCCCCCAGCCCAGCCCTCCTCCCCGCAACGTCCTTCCCTTTCCTCAGCTCCTCTTTGCCGAGGGACCTCAGACTTGTCTCTGCTCCTGAGCCCCTCCAGGCAGCCACACTGCCTCCAGGCAGTAGTCCCCAGGCTACTCTGTCAAGGTCACCACGACCCCCATGTGTCTGGGTCCCACGGTCCCGCCCTCCTAGCAGCAGGCAACAGGCAGTCGGTCACGCTTGGTCCTGCGTCCCCGCATCCCTGGACGCTCCCCTTGACTCCTCCATGGCAGCAGCCCTGCCTCTGCCCCCAGACCTCAGCTCTGGTCTCCGCCATCCACACTCCCTCCCCTGGGCCTCAGGCGGGCCTCGGGCCCCCAGGTCCGATTTGGACCCTCTCCAGGCTCATCTCCGTCCACCCACTGCACCTTTCTGCCAGGGTGTGTGGTGCAGATCGCAGACTTAACGTCTCCAAACCAAACTCCGGAGGTGTCCCCTCGGGTCCTCCGCAGTTTCACCCGTCTGCATCCAGGGCAGCGGCTCCGTCCTCGCTGCTCACGCAGAAGTCTGGACTCATCCTTGACTTCTCCCTCTCTCACACCTGGCCTTCATTTTCCAAATCCTGTTGGCTCTACCTTCAAAACGTCTCTCTTATCTGACTGTTTCTCCCTAGTTCTGCCCCCGTTTCCCTGGTCCAGGTCGGTGTCACTGTGGCCTGCGTTTTCACAGCCTCCCTGCCTCTTCCTCCCGCCCCCCCCCAAACACAAACAGTGAAATGCACTGGATGATGAAAAATGCTGAAAAATAAAGCAGAAAAGGGAAGTGCTGGGGAGGGGCGGTGGCAGGTTTAGGTGCAGGTCAGGAAAAGCGGCACTGATGGGGACAGAGACCTGAAAGAAGTGAGGGAGTGACCCATGTGGACACCTGGAGATGAACATTCCAGACAGGACACAGCAAACTAAAGTTCCAGAAAGAACCTGCCTGACAGGCTGAAGGAACAGCATGGAAGCCAGCGTGGTCCCGGCTGTCAGGCCCTGCAGGTCGGGGTGCGGGTCTGGGTGTCTGCCCAGAGGGACGTGGGCCAGAGCGAGCAGGTGGGCGGGGCCCCTCCGGAGGCTGCTGGGCTGCACCCGTAATGCTCCGCTCTCAGGAATGGTGCGGCGTTGGGGCCCAGAGGTGGCTTTATGTCAGTGAGTCAAGTAGAGCTGAATCTTGCTTCACACCAAGCCAGCTCCGCCTGTCCGGTGGGGTGGGCCGGCCCTGAGGCCTGTCTGGGGTCCCGGGGTCTCCCAGTTCTCCCGAGTGCCAGTCGAGATCCCAGCCGATGGCGGGGCGGGGCGGGGCGGGGAGGGGCGGGTGGGAGAGAGCGAGCTGCTCTTGCTCCTGGCGCAGCTCCGAAGTGCTTTTCCTTCCTGCTGCTGCTTAGAATGACCGCAGCTGTGTCAGGACCTCACGTCTGCCTCCCTGGGACCTGGCTTTGAATTCCAGGTCTGCCACTTGAGAGCTGAGTGCCCTTGGGCAGTTTCTTAACCCGGATTTTATTTCCAGACGAGGCCGGTTTCAGGCTTGTCTCGAGGCCTAAGTAAGGCTGTGGATACAGTCCCCGAAGTCGTGTTCTGTAAAGGCGCCACCTCCGACAGGCTCCCGCGCTCTGCTCTTGTCTTCCAGGACCTGGTGACGATGGTGGAGCAGCTGGCCCGGTTCCTGGGGGTGTCGTGTGACAAGGCCCAGCTGGAGTCCCTGATCGAGCACTGCCACCAGCTGGTGGACCAGTGCTGCAACGCCGAGGCCCTGCCTGTGGGCCGGGGTACGCGCCCGCCTGTCCCACCCTCCTTCTCTCTGCCTCTGCCTGGGGCCCCGGGGGCCTCGTTCCCCTTCCTGCCGGTGTCCTCGCGCTTTCTGGACCACAGTCCCCCCATGTCAGGGTTCCGCTGCCCTGAGCCTCACTTCTCCGGAGCCCTGTGTTCTTCGAGGGGCCGGAAGGTAACCCACGAAGTGTTGCTGAGGCTCCCTGGAGGTCCCCGCTGGAGTTGGCCTTGTCACCCCGCACGCCGTGCCGGAGTTTGCGGGTGTGGCTGCCGGGATGTCTCAGGCTCTGTGGGCAAGAGGTGTTTCAGGCGGGCGCCTTCCCAGATGCCCCACAGGGCAGACCCTGGGGATGGGTTGGGGGCTGTGACGTTTAGAAGCGCAGTGCGTGCACGTGGCCTCCTTGAGCTCCAGCTGGCCCGTGGGAGTCGAGGGAAGAGGGTGCAGAGTCCGTGTTCGGAAGGGCCGTTTCCCTCCATCCCCCGGGGAACTAGCAGCCTGGGAGGAGCAGCCCCGTCGGGGGAGGGGTGTGTGGTGTGCGTGCGTGCGCATGCGTGTGTATGTGGTGTGTGTTTGGTGTGTGTGTGTGTGAGAGAGAGAGAGAGAGAGAGAGAGCGCGCGTGCGCGCGCGAGCTGGAGGTGCAGGCCTCGGCGTCACAGAGGCTGGCGCTCCCTCCTGGTGCGAGAGCTGTGTCTTGCGCGTGAAGCAGTTAGAGGTGAGGCAGGTGTTGCAGGCAGGAATCCTCCCCGGACCCACTTGGGTTGCTCTCCGTGCCTTCAGGGCTTGTGGTATTTGAGGCTGCTCGACTGTGGAGAGCTCGGGCATTAAACTCCCCGGCACTGCTGGGTGCCGGCCCAGGCCTATGAGCACCCCTTCAGCAAGAGTCGCGCCTGACTCGGTGCTGTGGACCCGAGGCCGGTTCCCAGCTCCCTCGGGTGGTGCCAGTGCCGAGAGGAGGGCCCGGAAACGACGCCGGACTCTGCAGGCAGCTGCCTGGAGCGGAGAGAAGAGCTGGGCTGCGGCCTGGCCTGGCCAAGCTCGGGCCACGCCTTTGAGCTTCTCTGGCCTTTTGTCCTTCCTCTAAGGAGGGCGGGTCGGGGCTGCCAACCCGCTTGGCTCCCGGGGCTGTTCTGAAGGTCAGGGGGCGAGCGCCTTCCTGTAAAGGCAGGTGGGCCGTTCTCCAAGAAGACACTAACAAGCCGCCTCACCCTGCCGTTTCGTTCCTGGCTGCATCGTCACAAATGTTTATTATTTAAAATTTATTTGCTCTTTTTTATTTTGCTTTCACTGTGTTTTGTTATCCTTGGGTGTGACCTTCTCCAGAATCCCCCTTTCGGTTCATTTGTGTGGTTAAGAAGTGTCGAGAACATACTGCGTGCCCATATGCTCCTTCCGATGTGTTTGCTTTATCATCGTTTACCTTGGTTTTGCTTTATTTCAGTTCTTTGATTTTGTTTTCTTTTAGCATATTGCCTCTTTGCTCAGAAGACCTCCTTGCGTTGGTGAGAATGCAGGGGCTTGAGTAGCCAGCTGCATTGCTTAGATTTGATTCATATCACAGCATAAATTGCACTGTCTTGATTCCAAATCCTAAACCAGGTGGGTGACTCCTTTGATGAGCTCTCAGCTGCCTCAGCTGAGAAAAATAATCATGGAAAAATATATTTATGGTGTGACTGGTCTAGAAGCTTCTAGTTTTGTCCCTTAGGTATCATTAGAGGGTAGCAAGCACAGTTTTTTCCTCTCCAACACTGACATATAATTTTTCATCACCGAAGAGAAAATCCTTGCCACTTTGGGTCTGTTAGCACAGCATTTGCAGGGTTGCAGTTTCATATGTGAGGTCCTGTGAGGACAAGGACGACTGTTAATAACAGAGCTAACGAAGGATGTTTGCTGGAGACGGTCAGAGCTCTGATCTCAGAGATGCTGACGGTGAATGGAATTCTAAATGGGCATTTCAGTCCCCCGAGGCAGCTATATAAAAGCACAGCCCCAGCTCTCCGGGTGATGCGTTCACAGCTCCTGTAGGTGGGAGGGCGGGACCCCCACTTGTGACATCTTCACAGTCGCCATTCATATGTGACCAGAACAACTGAAGATTTTGTAGTTAAGGAAAGTGGGTTCAGCAGTTTTCATCATTTTGGGCTCTCTCTTCCCTTCATAAAGGGATGGGTAGGCCTGTGCCTCAGTCTGCACTCTCCAGGCTCCCTCACCTCTGCCAGGAGGGGGGCTCATTTTCCTTTTTTTTTTTTTCGTTTTTTTTGCGGTAGGCGGGCCTCTCACTGTTGTGGCCTCTCCCGTTGCGGAGCACAGGCTCCGGACGCGCAGGCTCAGCGGCCGTGGCTCACAGGCCCAGCCGCTCCGCGGCAGGCGGGATCCTCCCGGACCGGGGCACGAACCCGCGTCCCCTGCATCGGCAGGCGGACTCTCAACCACTGCGCCACCAGGGCAGCCCGGAGGTCTCATTTTCTGACCAAGCCTCGCTGAGCTGTGGCTGCGATGGAGTGGCCGGGGGCCCGGGGCTCCTTTTGATGTTGAGTTGGGAGCTCCGACTTTTTCTCCCTTTAAATTCCTCCCTGACGATGCACGAGCAGGCTTCTCGAAATCTTCACCCTTGACCTGGTCAGGAGGCTTCCTGCTCACCATAAAATGTTCCACCTTTTTGGATGATTTTTTTTTTCCTTTTAAAATTCTCCAGAAGCAAATCCTGCCTTGGTGGAGCTGTTGAGCCGTGAGTGAGTAGTGGTGTCACGAGGACCCAGATCCACGTGGTGCCCGGAGCCGCAGATCTGTCCCACAGACACTGTCTGTCCTCTGGGGTGTTGTGACCCACCCGCTTTGTGCCTGGCTGGGGATTCAGTGGTGGATGGGCAAGGCCCGCAGCTCTGCACACTTGTGGTGCTGGGCGGAAAGCACGTCGGGATGACCACACTCAGGGAAGAGGGTTCAGCTGGTCTGTAGTCCACATGGCCCATCCTGCCCCAATAGGCCAGGTTCAGAGGGGTCCGGGAATAGATCTGGAACCTTCCAGATCCATTTCCTGTGGTTTGGTAGCTGGCCTGACAGCAAGTGAATTCAGCACATTCTGCTCGTTTGTGTTCTAGGAAGAGTCGGGCTGTGGAAGGACATCTTCACTGTCTCCATGAACGAGAAGTTTGATTTGGTGTATAAACAGAAGATGGGAAAGTGTGACCTCATGTTCGACTTTTACTTATAATAACAGCAACAGCAAACTTGCATGCTCACAGTACCCAGACACTAATAGCTCAGAGTCCCGTTTGCACTCATTTGTTACCCGCTGGACAAACTCTGGAAGCAGCGTAAGACACGGCGGAGAAATGGAGGAAGTGGGGTTATTTCCGATCCAGAGCAGCTGTCTCACCTTTGGAATTTGAAGTCTACATGTCTGATTACAAAGATTGCGGTTCTGATGACCTGGACCATACGTATCCTGTCTGTAACATATGCAGCTAGAATGTCTACCTTTTACAGCCCACATTATTTATTGTATTTTATAGAGCTTTTCACTGGAAATCTAAATAAATGTCAGTAAACCAAATAAAAGTTCATTTCCGAGGGACTCAGGAGCGAGCCACACCCGAATGGTAGGAAGATCTCAGGGTTGACTCTTTATTTTTGTAGTTTTCTTCCGTAAGGCACAGCCATTCGGTTCTTGTCTGGTTGTGAGACGCTGGTGAGGACCGAGGGTGAGTCGGGTGTTGGGGGGACCTTGTTTCTGCTGGTGGTGTTCAGTTCTCAGTAGTCGCCCCGGGATACAGCAGGAACTGTTCACTGGGGCGTTTTCAGAGAGGATGCCCTCCTGCCAGCGACCCCCGGCCAGTGGCTCCGAGGCTGATGCAGAGGACCCAGCGGGACGGGCGCGCGATGCGGTGACTGGAGAGCCTGCCACAGAGACACTGAGTCCACTCGGAACCTGACTTTTCGTTCCGCAGTCTTACTTTCGTTCCCCAAAGCAGAAACCTGCTTATGTTGGCAAACAGATGATTGATGGTAAATTCTAGAACTACTGGGTCTTTACATACCATTTATTCCATCTGGGCCTGCAACTCTGCGCCCCAGAGACCCAATGTGCGAGCGTAGCGCCCTGTCTCACCCAGACGGGGCTGGCGATGTCGCCTTCGGTGCTGTGTCTGAGGGAGGGGAGGTGCGGTCTTTACTGCCCCGCCACTCGCTTCGTTAACTGGCCCACGTTAGCCCGGAGGAGTGATGGAAGGGCAGCCAGTGAGAGCAGGGCCAGTGGCCAGTTTGTACGCACGCTGCCGCCGCGGTGGGACGGGGCCGTCCCGGCTGTCTGTCTGGCTGGGAAGTTCCCGGAGTGGTGGCCGGAGGGGTCGCCACCGCGCGCGAGGGGTCTGTTGTGCATGGTGTCTTTGGAAAGTGTGGACGTGCGCTTTGTTACTGGCTAAGGAGAGCAGCTGCAGTAGGGCAGGTGGTACTCGGCGTCTCGCGGTGCGCTTAGCTGCACCTTTTCTGTGTATCTGCGAGAGACGCAGCTTTCTGTGAAATTTCTTTTCTATTTTTCTATTTCTAGTACTGTATGGATATTACTGAGCTCCACACATGATACTTCTGTGCTTGCTTGCATCTTTAATAAAGACACGTCCCATGCCTTGTGTCCAGCTTGTGCTGACAGGTGGAGACGGGGGCCCTGCGTGGTCCCCTCAGCGCTTCAGGGCAACGAGAGTGAGTCCCGCTGACCTCCGTCGCTGGGGCTCAGAGGGGCTTGGGCCCGTGTTGGGCTGGGTCACTCAAGGCTCAACGTTCCAAGGGTTGAATTTCCCTCACTGTTTGTCCCTTCGCCTTTGGTATCTTTTAAAAGCTGAAGTGAAAGGAAGGGTGGGGGAGAAAGGAGAAAAGCATGGGAGAGGTTTTGGTGCACCTGGGGGTCCAGGGGTCTCAGTCTCTGTCTTGGAAGGGCCCACTTTCAACAAGGTGGACGGTGGTATAGAGACCAACCCGGCTGATTGCACTTCGCCCCTGTGAATTCCAGAGTCCGTCTAACCGATTCCTTGTGGAAGGAAAGTCCAGAACATTGTACTGAATAAAGCTTCGGCTTTCTGAAAAGTCATGTTTATTTTCAAATGGACGAGTTCCTTTAGGTCTCAGGTGAAATCCCGGAATTTATTTTGGTACCTGGGATGACCCTAGACCCCCGGGCCCCAGGTTAGTTAAAGGAATATTCCAGTCTGCTATGTCCCAGGGGGTCTGCTCCCAGATCACTTACAAATCACCTAAAATAAAGCAGAGCCCTTGGATCAAGAAGCAGGGCAGTGCCGTACAGTCATGGTGCTATTTAGTGAATGTCCACTCTGGCCCTGCCTAGTTGATGTTTCACCACATCCTATGGATTCACTGAGTACACACTTGAGCACCTGCGCTGCACGGGGCCCTGCTAGAGGCACTGGGGATGCAGTGAAGTGGCAGAGGGCCCCGGCCTGCATGGCGTTCATGCTCTCGTGGGGAGATGACGTCACGAAACCATGGGTGAGTACAGGCTCAAGCAGGCTGTAAGGGACCAGTGTGCTCCTGAAGGACCCGGGGAAGCCCAGTGCAGAGATGCTGCTTGAGCAGAGACCAGGAGGACATGAGAGACTCAGGCTTGGGGCCGCCTGGGGGAGGGGCAGGGCAGGGGGAGTGTGTTGGGCAGTGCCCAGAGACTGGGCGGTGTTTGGAGGGAGGCCAGGAGTCAGCTCACGGAAGTCCTCGCAGGTCGTGAGGGTTGGATTTTGTACAAAGAAATGAAGGCACAAGAGGGCTTAACTGAAGGAATGCTACCTGGTTTGCATTTTCAACTCTTAGCTGGCTCTAAGCGTTCTCGGGCCATGTGTGCTGGGAACCGGCTCCTACCTCGTGCACACGGAGCAAAGTCAGGGGCGAAATGATTCAAGGCAGAAGGTGCCGTGGAGCCCACGAGTAGCGCCAGTTTGGAGAGTGGAATGACCCATGGGTAGCATCCGGATGGGATTTGAGGGGCCGTGAGGTGAGGAACGTCTGGACAGATGGAGAGGAGACAGGCCTGGGCAGAGGGCTGATGTTACAGACACCCCTCAGGGTTCCTGCACGTCAGGGGCCTCCAGTGAGTCCCTGGTGGCCTGGCCTTTTGACTTCACAGACCCAAAAGATCCCAGAAAGTATCTGGGGCACCAGCACAGGGCTTTACTAACAGCCGGATTCAGCCACAGCCCCTCACCAGCTGGGATCACCCCTGTGCCCTCCGCCTGGCCCTGACACTGTGCCAGCCTGGCCCTGACACTGTGCCATTCGGGACATGTCACCCTTCCCCCACTCACCCAGTTTCTTTGTCTGAAAGGCCCAGGAGGGCCTTCCTGGCTCAGATTTGGTGGCCCTCCCACCTAAGCATGTAGGCCACTTAATTTCTCTGATCCGGTGTCATAATTTACGTAACGGAGGTTAGCTTCATCCTGCTTACCTCGCGGGATGGTCGTTACATGAGCTCAGTGGCTTTGAAAGCATGAATAAAATTCGCAGAATTGATGGTCTGTGCCTGGCACTGCTGGTGAGCACCCCCTAGTGGCCAAGTCGCCGGTGACAGCCGACCTCCTCGGTCCACGGTGAGGTCCCTCACTCCGGATGTGGCCCTCAGCCCTATGGATACAGGCGAGGTGCACAGTCCCTGTCCCGGGAGGTCCCACGTGAGGGACAGTTTTACCACCTTTCTGAGCAGAGTGACTGCAGTTGGTAGCGGGTGGAGGGAGTCCTTGGGTGTCCCCGAGGACTCTGGGCCGCGGATGCCGTCCTCCCCTAGGATTTGGCCCTCCGCCCTACCTGTGCAGCATCATCTTCCGCCCTTCACTGTAGAATGAGTGTTTTCAGACTGGGATGGTACGTTGGCCAGATGGTCCAGCCTCACCCAGCTGAGGGATGCCCTCTGACATTCCTGGACATCCGTCCCCGTCAAGCTCACCACCTCCTGGGACAGCCATTCCACTGCTGGCAGTCCTTTCCGGCCACTTGTGCAGACCCCCACCCAAGCCCGGGACTGCCCCCGTCTCTGGCCTCCCTCGCCTGAGACGCCCAGCCCTGCCTTCACCTGGTGAATGCTCCCCTCCGCTCCCAGGCGTCCCCTGCCTTCCTCTCATCCTGCCCGCCTCACTGCCCTGCGCTTGTCTCCCCACGTGGACAGTGACACCCTGAAAGCAGGACCGTGCTGTGTCAGTCTTTCCCTGCGTCGGAATTTGGCATATAGTTAGCGCCTAACGAGTGAGTGGAATCTTTCATTCTTGGAGTGGGTTTTGTTTTTTCTGAAAACCATCTGCCCTGTCCCTTCTATGCACTGTTCTTGGTCCTGCCCTTGGGGGCCGTAACCTCCCAGGCAAGAACTAGGCTGGTGCCCTGCCCCCTCACCAATCGGGAACAAAAGGAATGGTACAGAGGATGCCGAGCAAGGAGAGGTGACTGCACGGACAGCAGGAAGACTGCTAGATGTAAAAACTAGGGTGAGAGCTGAGTCTGCAGCAGGTGGGATGTGGGTAGGGCAGGGGCCAGAGACGGGCATGCCCGGTGGGAAGAAATAGGATGCACTAAAATGAGTCGGGCAACCGGTTCTAACCCAGCTCTGCCACCAGTGGTGGGACCAAGGGGGAGGTCCCTTTTCATCGCGCAATGAGGAGGTCTCGTATCAGGTGTCTTGAAAACCCACGCAGCTCAAACATGCTGTGGCTCTTCAGTGGTCAAACTGTCTTATCAATTCAACCCGAGAGGAGCTGACCAATGGGGGAGACCGTGAATTTTTAGCCAGTGATGGACTTTGCCAGCGAGGGCAAAGAGAATTTGTTACAGAAGCACCTGTCACACAGCTTGGGCCCACACAGCCATCGCCAAGGCGTGCTGAGCCTTTGCCAGATCTACACATCAAATGACAATCTGATTCTCACACTCGGATCCCTGTAAGCCAGTTGGCACCCGATGTCTGAGCTGCAGTCCTTAAATCTGTCCCCTCACCGCTGATGGAAGGAATCTGTGCTCTATTAAAAGCATTCTTTAAACACCAGAGAATGCTAAGTGTGTTTAAAATATAAAAAAATCAACCAGAAAATGCATTCCCCCCTCTTTAAAGTTGTCATCTTTACATGTATCCGTGGTGTTGGGCACCAGCTGGGAAGAGAAGTCTTAAAATATCACGAGCAAGGCCATCTCTGCAGAAGGAAAGACTCCCAAGGCCAACAAGACTCTCTCTTCTCCAATCTTTTGCATCCTCGAAAAACTTAAGTGAATTGGTTAAAATCTCCCCCACCTATTTCTGCTGTCTCTCATTTCCCCCCTTTACAATCCATAGTGCATGTGATTTCCAGAAAGTCCTTCTTACTCAAATACAGCTGGTAGCTTGGAGCCCATCTAACTCTGCTCAAGAACCACTGGCTGGCTGGGCCTCTGTGCCGCCCTCAGGCTCTGCCCTCTGCCTGGATTGCCGTCCCCAGCTCAGCCCGGATTATGGTGATTTAAGGTTGAAGCTCAGCACGGGCAAGGTCTACTCCAAGAAGCCCCTGAAGTCTCCTTCCCATGCCCACTCCTGTGTCTCTCATAACAGACCCCGGCCCTGCGACCATCTGCTTCTTGAGGCTACGGCCGTGTCTCTTTCACTTTCCTTGGTGCCGAGAAGTTAGCTCAGAAGAGACCGTCAGTGACGTGTTGGTGGTCTGAATGGTCCCACCATCCGTTGAATTCAGCCTTCCCTGGTCATCTCAACGGCAAGCACATCGTCTGTGACTCACCACGTGGGCCCTCTCTGGTCCGGCCACACAGCTCACTCCTACACACCTCACGTGCTTTTCCCCAACTCGGCTGGACCATTTTGCCCTCCTGGAAAGCCTTCCCTGCTATTTCTAGGTGTTGGCCGATTCACGTCCACCACCTGCCGCAAGCTGGGCTCAAAACAGTCTCCAGGAGGCCGTCGTGAATTAACTTAGCTCACTGACGCTGCCGTCCTGTAGGTACCCAGGTTTCCATTTTTACCAAAGACGTCAGGAGGGTTGCCAATTGTGGCAGACAGACTGATTTTCAGGGGCTGGTGGCTACCTCTCTCCTGGGTCCCTACCACACTTGGGGGTCTCCAGAGGAGGAGAAGGCCAGAACCTTCCTTAGCCCAGGGAATGAGTGACTGGGGTGTCCCCACTCTCGCTGTGAGACAAGATGTGACAGCAAGTACCTTTCTGCCTAGAATGGAGTATGCCGGGAGTTAGAGCCTTGAATTCCGAAAGAGTAATAATTCCCTATAATAGGGTATTGGTTTACGTTTGTTAAGAAAACATTTTGTACTTGTTTTCAAGTTTCCTTTCCAAAGTGTGTGTTTTCAGCCCCAAGTAGACCATAAGCAGAGACTGTGCCTCATTCATCACTCTGTCCCCATCCTGTGCTTAGCACAGAGCTCCAATCCTATCAGGTAATCAATAAATGCTTGTTACCTAACTAAAGGCAAATTAAATGCTAAACAGCACTATTTACAAGCTGTTGCAAGATCCTGGCTCTCAGCAAAGAGAACTACTTGTGATTGTCAAGGGTTTGCTAGTTGCCCAGGTGTATGAAACATGAAATTGTTATTTTCTAACTGCTGCTTTGTTCCAGAGGGCGGGCCGTTCTTCTCAGATTGCTGCAATAAAATATCCCGAGGGCAGGGCAGGATTCACTAAAATTCTAAACGCCAGTGTTCTACACTATGGAATCTTGCTCAGGGGTAAGACAAGTGGATTTTGATTCCTGTTTTCAAGAACGGAGACAACCAGTAACTGTGAAGGGAAATGAAGAGCTTCCTCATTTATTGGCACATGAAGGGGGAGCTGCTACTCCTAGCCTGTGTGGTCTCTCCACGGACGATCCTAAAATAGGCACAAAAATGGCCCCCTGTTTACAAACGATAATCAATTATTTGTAGAGACAGTGTTTAAAATCTGCAATTTAGTTGCTGGCTGACTGAACTAAAATGAGCAGCTGCGACACGTGTCAAGGTAAGTATCTGAGAGAGAAAGACCTATTTTAGTAGAGAAAAAATAACCACGGTGGCTTTTCCAAAAGAGCGACTTATACCTCATTTCTTCTTATTTAATTTTATTTTCGCCTAAGGATTGCTCAGGAGATTCTGGTCTTCATTTTAGGAGGCCACCAGAAGCACAGCAGTCAGGGAAGTCTTCCTAGCAGATTTCCCAGGGATATTCTCCGCTTCCCTTCAGATGCATTATGTATCCATGTCACGCACTGGCTCTTCCCTCCTTCTTTATGAATAGACGAGGTGGAAACGTCTGAGGGGTTAATCAGTTCCTGCTGCTTATTTCTCCACACGAAAGCGTAACTTCCATTTATAACATCATTGTTGATTACCGTGAGATAATTACAGGCTTGATCTTATAGCCTTGTCTCCTAGGTGTACTGAATGGTGGTGAAAATGTAGCCATGAGTACTCAGAACCCACAGAGCAGACACAGCTCGCCATGATCCCGAGTTTCTTCGTAGTCACTGAGGGAGTGAGTTGTTTGCTGGCTGCCGCAGGCGTAAAAGTATTTCCCTCATCTTTCCATGGTTTGCTTCTCCAGATTATCCTCAAAGGTTTTGAGCAGCAGGTTCCTACAATGGGTTGTGTAGTCGAGGCTGAAACAATTTCTTGCGCAGTGTTTCTGGTTTCCGTGGTACTGCAGGGTATCTTGGACAAGGTAATGGGTTCAGCCCTGCTGGAAGCAGACCCACTTCAGGGCATCTAAGGGAGTGTTCTTTGGGAGGTGTGGCCAAGGAGGAAAACTATCTCCCACAGCATCCTCCTTGGAGCCACTGTCACATTATAGAACTCTGGTCTGTTTGATCAGAGAGCAAACCTAATCTAATAGACTTTATGGGCTTTTACTGGGACAATAAACAAGTAAACACTTTGGAGTGAAGATGAAAGAAAAAGGAAGGAAGGAAGGAAGGGAGGGAGGGAGGGAGGGGGGGAGGGAGGGAGGAAGGAAGGAAGGAAGGGGGAAAGGAAAGAAGGAAAAAAGGAAGGAAGGAAGGAAGAAAAAAGAAAGAAAGAAAGAAAGAAAGAATAAAAGAGTCCTAGGACAAAACCTCATAACAGACTGATTTAATCAGATGTTTAAATACATGGAAAAAATCATCCTTCTCTTCAAGGAAATAAGCAAGGATTCTGAGTTTCAAGGATTTTGAGCCAATTCTAGGCTATGTTGACCCAATCATACACCACTTATGCTTTACTGTTGAGTTCAGATCCGTTCAAAAGACATTTATTAAGTCCCATGTTTGCTCACACAGCCAACTATTAGCATTTTCCCCCTACAATTTTCCCTCGGAAAAGAGTGTTACTAAAAACTAGAATCTTTACAAAGACTCTAATGTAGCAGCTTATCTCAGTTAACTTTATTTTGAACAACAAATCACCTCAACTATTACTGGATTTGAACAAGAGGACACCTGATGGAATTGGAGAGAAGGAGAGACATTTAACACAGACTTAGTAAATTCCTAATGTCCTATCATTACATTTTTTGGTGTTGGATGTGTTAGGTGTTATTTTAAATAGGCCTTCTAAAGTGAACTTAAAAAATAGATACAGTGAGGGACTTCCTGGTGGTCCAGTGGGTTAAGACTCCACGCTCCCAATGCAGGGGGCCCAGGTTCGATCCCTAGTCGGGGAACTAGATCCTGCAGGCATGCCGCAACTAAAAACATCACCGTGAGATAATCCTGGAGATTACAAACAAATAGCCACAGAATGTTTTTTGTTTTTTTTTAAACAACTGTCCTGGTGTTATGTGAGTAGGTAATTCTGGCGTTAGGACGACAAGAGTGGCTGCAGCACTAGACGTGAGGGAGGAAGCAATGATCATTAAGGGATCGAGTGGTACCATTTATTGAAATGGGTCAGAGTGAGGGAGGTTGGCAGATCAAGGGCTGTGTGGATGGCTGAAGTCCAGGTAGCCTTCGATACATACCAGTGGAGGGGGTCAAGGCTGGCAATAAGTATAAGAGGACCACCTAGGTCGGAGTCAGAGGGACCCTAATGTCCAAAGGCCATACAGAGGAGGAAAATTACCAGTGGGGCCTGAGAGTGGAGTAGCTGGTGATTCAGGATGAGGCCCAGGACCACGTGATGTTATCGGAGCTGATCAGAGTGAGTTTCAGGTAGGAAGGAGTGATTAACTGCGTTGAGTGCTACTAAGAGGTCAAGTAAGGTAAAGTCAAGTATAGAAATATTTATGAAAATTGACCAGGTGTCAGGGAGTAATAGAGCCATGCCTCTGTTAAGACTGATCAAGAGTTAACAGCAACTGAAAGAGAGACAGCATGTGTACATGACCCTACTGAGAAGTGGGTTAAAGGGGCGAAGAGAAATGGGGTGGAAACTAGAAAAGAATCTTTTTTTGTTAAAGATGTGGGACACCAGAACATGTTTCAACAGGGAAGGAGGGAAGAAAAGATAGATAGAAACACAGAGAATGAATGAATGAATGAGATTGTTGGCTATTATGACAGAGAGGGAATAACTTAACCCACCAGTCCCCATACTTTTTGGCACCAGGGACTGGTTTCGTGAAAGACAACTTTTCCATGGACCAGGGTGGGGAAAGGGGCAGATGGTTTCCAGATGATTCAAGTGCATTACATTTATTGTGCACTCTATTTCTGTTATTATTACATTGTAATATATAAGGAAATCATTATACGACTCACCATAATGCAGAATCAGTGGGAGCCCTGGGCTTGTTTTCCTGCAACTAGATGGTCCCGCCCTGCTGTGCAGCCTGGTTCCCTACCGGGGGTTAGGGACTCCTAGCCTAAGCCCTTTTGGTCTCAGGACCACGCCTCAGGATTCATTTACACTCCTGAAAAGTACTGAGGGTCCCCCAAAGCTTCTGCTTTGTTGTGAGTTACATCTATCACTATTTACCATACTAGATAGTGAAACTGATAAAAAAATTTAAATACTTGTTCACTAATTCATTTAAAATAACAATAAACCCATCACATATTCACATTCTAATGAACAATTATGTTTTCCAAAACAAAAAGAATTAGTGAAAAGAAAGGCAGTTTATATTTTTACAAATCTCTTTAAAATCTGTCTTAACAGAAGACGGCTGGATTCTCCTATCTTCTTTCGCATTCAATCTGTTGCAATGTCACACATCATGTAGCTTCTGGAAAACCCTACTGTACACTTACGAGAAAATAAGACTGTAAATGCAAGTAACATCTTACTATGAAGATAGTTTTAACAATTATGGACTCTCTGAAAGGGTCTCAGGACACCCAGGGGTTCCCAGACCACACTTGGAGAACTGCTGACCTAAGCAGTGAAGTCCAAGAGATGGCAAATGGTGATGGGGTTTAGGACGCAAGGGGCGGAAGTAGCCTCTGTGAAAAGCAACCCTTCACCTTTTGGAACAAGAACAGAAGAGATGGGCGTCAAAGCAGTTGTGAGGCAACCATGTGTTCCCTTCCTCTTCTATTTTTCTGGCCACACTGTGAGGCATGTGGGATCTTAGTTTGCTGACCAGGGATTGAACCCGTGCCCCCTGAGGTGACTGTGCCCCCTGGTCACCACTGGACCACCAGGGAAGTCCCATCTGTTCCCTTCTTATGGACTGGTTTTCTCAGTGGGAACTGAGGTGAGGTCATTCACTCAGTGCAGGAGGTCTAAGGAGAGAGAGGACATGAATTTACTCTCTTGGTGAGTAGGAAAACTCGCTTACCAGTGACGGACAGTCAGACTGCCAAGAGGGACCATAAAACATCTTTCTCCGGGGCACTCAGCAGGCCACCCTGTAACTTACCTGCTGACAGAAACGAGTGGTGGGGATTCCTCGGCAAGGCTGAGCCTCTGGGCCACTGCTTCTCTCCCACCGTGAGTGGTATGACGGTGATGAAGAGCAGGACGTGGGACCTAGCCTGCCTGGGTTCTAATCCTGGTCTGCCGTTGACTAGCTGTGTCCTTGGACCCTCTCTGTGCCTCAGTTTCCTATCTGTAAAACGGGAATAACTATAGTACCTACTTCATAGGGCTGTTACGAAGATAAAAGATTAAATGACATGTAAAGTACTTAGCTGGGTGCCTGATAAGGGACGTGCTCCTGAAGGGCCAGCGACAACTACTGTCATTGCCACTATTATTATCGAAATGACTTCCTGAGCTTCCACTCAGCCTGCGAGTGTGGGTAAGAATTGGCTTACCTGATGACTATCTACTTAACTATCTACGTGTGGCCCCGAGCAGGCTGCGGATACAGGGGTTGGCAGAGCAACCTTGTCCTGCCTTCACCAGGTCTCCTGGAGGAGGCCAGCAGGACACAATCAGACACACCAATTAATGCAACGATCACAATCGCCCTAAGTGCTAACATGTAGAAAGGGCGTAGCACGCGGTTGCGGCTTTAGATACATTC
Organism: Stenella coeruleoalba; assembly: GCF_951394435.1. NCBI lineage: Eukaryota > Metazoa > Chordata > Mammalia > Artiodactyla > Delphinidae > Stenella > Stenella coeruleoalba. The sequence goes on from NC_137157.1 coordinate 5,662,412, forward strand.
CTCCCTTCATCCTGATACCAGGTCCTGAGTGGGTAAGCTCGGTTTTTACAAGTGAGGAGTCTGCTTCGCAGCAAGGGACTGGCTCCTGTGTGGCCACGCGGCTCGAATTGGTTCTGTGAGACCTGTCCGACAGCTCGCGCGAAGGCCACGTTAACAGAAACACGCTTCTACAACGCGGGCCACCAGAACTCCGACCGAGTTCCCGCGCCCGGGGGAAAGGATTTCCGGCGGAAGTTTCTTCTGAGGGGGCGGAGCCACCGGCAGGCTTGGGCTCACCCCTCCGCCCCCCCAATTCCGTAGTCGACTTGACCAATAGGAGCTCCGCTCCTTGCCAGGTGTGGAAACTTGTTCTCCAATCAGCGAGCGCCATCGTCGCTCGGGCAACAGCGTCCTAGAGACGCCGAGTGGGCTGGGCTTCTGCGGCCTCGGGCCCTGGGGTCCGCGCTTGGAAGTTCGTCGGCGCTCAGAAGGGGCCCAGCGAGGCGGAGGGTTGAGAAGGGGCCGGGGTAAGACGGCACGGCGGCGAGTGCGCGCGAGCCCGGGGGGCTGAGGAGGGCCCGGGCGGGCAGCTCTGGCAGTCCCACAGCCCCGGGACGCGGAGCGTCCCCTCCCCGTCCGTGGCATAGGGCTGGTGACCCGTTTACTCGTTCCACACGTGTGTGGCGCGCCTGCCTCTGGCAGGAGCCGTTGTCGGCCCTGGGGCTACTGCAGTGAATAGTACCGTCTCGTTTGTGTGGGGGAAACCGACTATAAGCAACGAGGAAGATGGCGAATCTGCCTCCCTGCATCTCTGAGGGTTACATCGCTCCAGTTTACAAAATGCTTCATGTCCCTTATTTCATCTGTCCCCACAGCAGTCTTTCGAATATTTTAAACTCCGCCTTATAGATGAGGACTTGAATTCCACGGGGTGAAGGGGGTTGTCCCCAAATCACACAACCGGAAGTTGCAGAGCCAGAATTCAAACTCAGCACTTATGTCGCATGTCAGGATCTCTGGTCTTTCTGGAACATTCTTCGTCCTCAGGCCGCACGAGTTATCCCTGCCTCTCTCAGAAATGTTGTTTGGAAGCACTCTGAAATTTCAGAGGTTCTTTAAGACTGTGGTTAAATCACCCCATACTTCGTTTTCCTTCTCTCCTGAAAATCTTTGCCTTTCAGGATGCCTTGCCCCTGTTAAGAGGACTCCTACTTCACTTTCGAGAGGAGTAATTTAATCATGTTTCTTAAGCTGTATGTGCCCCTAAATGAGTAGACTTACAGAAATGCTGTAAAGACTTTTTTTTGACTTTTCACATACTGCTGTTCCTTCATCTCTTTCTATTATCCGTTGTCTTCAATTCAACATTTACTTGGCTAAGTTCTGGGGAATCAAAAGTGAATCAGGCAAGAATTTTGATTTTCCGTGAACATATTTGTCTCCCACTCAGCCTTACTGGAAGCTTTAGGAGGGCAAGGATTTATTTCAGCTACCTGTGCTCTCCCTTTCCCTATACCATCAGTTTAGTTGTTGGCTCATGGCAGGTGCTTGTAGATATTTGTCAAGAAATGCTTACATGAGACTTTAAATTTGCTGTCCATTTTGTCTTCCGTTTCCCTGACCTTTTCCAGCTGTCCACCTCTTCCTGTGCAGAGATCTCTACAGCGCCCATGCTGTGACCCCTGCAGCTGAGTGGCACATGGAGACAGAACCAGCTCCAGGAGGGTGCTCAGGAGTCTGGCGCCCGCCCAGAGCAGGAATCCAGCGGGACGCCATTGGCTGTTAACCAGACAGTCGCTTTAATAAAGCGTCTTTACAGGTATCGAGTGAATGTTTAAGGTTAGTAGATCATCATGGTCACTGAAGCTTTTCTTGGATGACTCTTTCCCCTGCCAGGATTGACAAACAAGCTGTACAGTACAGATGAGAAGGTGTGAGTGAGGCAAGAAGCCAACAGTTGCTTCCTTCCTTTAAATACCACTAGCGAGCTGACCTTTTTTGTACAGCATACTTATCTAAGAATACCCCAGGTCTAGGCTGTGCAGCTGTGTAGGTTGAATACTTGTACTAGTTAAATATTAATTCACCTTCAACGCACTGCTATCTAGGATATCCACGCCATTTAGGAGAGGAGATGCAAAGGGAGGGAGCATTTGAGAAAACTCTGTGAATGAATAACATATGAACATGAAGCACTTCGAGCACGAAGGAGCCTCGTTTTCCACTTTTTTCTCCGGTTGCAATCTTGTACTGCTATTTTGTTTAATTTGTTTCAGGCGCCATTGTTATCTTTTCGTCTGTTTTTCTGCAGTTTTACTGTCTCTACTACTACTGCTCCGCCTGGCTAATACTTATTGAGCACTTACCGTGTTCCAGGCACAGTTTGGGACCTCACATTACCTTTTTAATTTAGTGCTCACTTCCTGCATATGAAAAATACAGTTATTATTTCCATTTCATAGATGAGACAGCAGGGATGCAGAGAAGCTAAGGGACAACAAAGCTGATAGATGGTGACGTGTGGCTTCTGCGTCAGGACTGCCTGGTGACAGAGGCTGTGTTCTTATTTTTGTTTTTGTTTTTTGGGCCCTCCGTGCGGCCTGCGGGATCTTAGTTCCCTGACCAGGGATTGAACCCGGGCCCTCGGCAGTGAAAGTGTAGAGTCCTAACCACCAACCTCCAGGGAATTCCCAGAGCCTGTGTTCTTGACCAGTGCTCTTACACTCTCAGATATGTGTGTACTCCAGAAGTCCCACTGGGCTTCGAGGTGACTTCTAAAAATATATACAATATGGTAAAATAGGAAAGTAACTTCAGGAGGAAAGAGAGTAGTCAGATCATCTGTAATGGTTAATATAGTTGGGCTGCAAATTTAGCTGTGAGCTTCTTTTTTTTTTCATTGAATGAAAGATTCTTTAAATTCTGTAGTGCTTTATAGTTTTCAAAAGTTTCACACACATGAGTTCATATAATCCCATAATAACCCCTTTTTTCCCCTCGCCTCTATATTGCCCCTCCCCCCTTCCCTCTCCCCACTGGTAACCGCTAGTTTGTTCTCTATATTTGTGAGTGTGCTTTAGTTTTGTTTTATTAGCTGTGAGCTTCTTGAACCCAGGAGAAGAAAATTAAGAAGAAAAAAAAAAGAAAGCAATTGAATTCATTTTGTCCAGGCAAATAAGGCATTTTAGTTCCTTTGGAAAAAAAAGAAAGCATTTCTAACGCCTCCATCTAAAGGACATTTCTCCTGGGGTTCATAACCAAGCCCTGGGTGGCCGGGTTTACTACAGGGTGACCAGGCTGTAGGCTCAGCGTGTCCTCACTGTTAAGGGAGAGAATGTGGATGATTGTATTTGCGTAGGAGTTTGGAAATGAAAATTTTTTGAATAGTAGTAGTTTTCAGGAACACCTTCTGAATTGTGTTTTTTCTCCTGGGAATTTGTAAATGGTCTTATCCTGGACCCTGGGTTGGTCCCAGTCATTTGTTTACTTAACGGTTACTTATGGAGCACTTGCTGTATGCCAGGCCCTGTCTAGGCATTGAGGACACTGCGGTGATGGTCAGGTCACTGTCCTGATGTGCCCGGTGCCTCCACCCTGTTGTTTTCTCCCGCTGGAGTGTTTCTGGACAGACTTTGGTTTGCCTTTCTTCCTCGTCCTATGAAACCCGGAGACGACCCTCAACGCCTTATACCGTAATGGTCTCCCTGCCTTTGACCCTGGGCTCTGGCTGATTCGTGTTTCTGTGCCTTCCCAGGACCTAAAGTTAAGGACAGCTGTCCGGGAGTGAGCACAGCCTGCTGTGTGTCAGGCTCTTTAGATGCATCATCTGAGTCCTGGCACAGCCTTCGGAGTGTGGCGCTGAACCGTCGTGGGTCACTCGCCCCTTGAGAACCTGGTGGAAGCCATGTATCCTCTCTCGAGAAGAATCACCTCACACACACTTTGGCATTTAACCTCTGAGAGTTTGAAGATCTAAAAATGCACACATGTGTACCTTGTCCCTAGATTCCAGGTTATGAATAACATGCTTTAAAGAGAGATATTATCTCCATTTTGCAGTTGAGGAAACTGGGTCAGGAGGAGGTTAATTAACTCGCAGGTTTGCCTGGTAGATAGTGGGACCAGTTTGACTCCGTGTCTTCTTGACTCCAAGCCCTTTATTTTTTCCACTGTCCAAAAGTAGAGATGCTCAGTAAATGAGGGAGTGAGTGTACGAAGGTCTAAAAAGGGAGCTTTAAAGTGTATGTGCCCCAGAATCTGCCAAACATCCATTTGATATCAGAATAGACAAGGAGAAGATTTTTCTCAAGTATTTGGATTTAGCTGCCAACATTTTTTGTGTTGCTTGCAACTTTTTCCAGTTTTGTCAAGTGATAATTTTCCCCCCATGATACCAGTTCCAACAGTTTTTGCTTCTGATGCCATTTCTGTTTGGCTGTGCACATTTCTTACTGTCATGTTGAATTATGTTTTCTCTGGATGCCAAGGCAGATGGATGGCACTTTTGTTATGATTCTGATATAAATAGCATCTGTTAGAAACTGGACATCAATACTTATCTGGCAAGTAAAACAAATATATCAGTGGAATAGCCTTCTAATCATGTTTTTGCCTGTGGTTAGTAAGTGCCTCTGATGGTCTATGAGTCGGTGCTTGTTTGGGGGCATTGGTTTTATTATCCTTGCTATTTTCTACCTTACCATACAAGTTTTGATATAATCGTATTTATTAATTCTCTTTATATAGAAAACCTAAACTGAAGATGGTGCAAAGCCAGGGGTGACCTAAAGGGCTCATCACAGTGCCTCGCTCATACTCAGAACATTGCTTGGCTTTCGAGATCAAGGGTAAAATGAACCCACGCTCCTTACCCTTGCACTGTTAGGTGTTGATAACTGGGGTCCATTGAGAACAAAGATTAATAGAGTGCTTCCTGCGTGCCAGGCCCCATGGTAGGTGCTGAGTACAGGAAGATGAGTGCAGCTGATTCTCTCCACTGGAAGACCTCACTGACTAACTAGCAGGGCGCACAGATAAACAGCCGAGAGAAAGGTCTGGAAGCAGAGAATCAAAGTGAAGCTAGATGTGGGACTAGAGGGATGGACTGGGAGGTATTAATACTTTATTCTTGACGTGCCCCGGCCCCTAGCAAGGTCATGGAAATATGGGTGCCTTTGACCTTTTTGTCCTCTTTTTAAAAAAAAAAAAATTATTTATTTATTTGGCTGTGCTGGGTCTTAGTTGCGGCATGCAGGATCTTTAGTTGCAGTATGCGGGCTCCTTTAGTTGCGGCATGCGGAATCCAGTTCCCTGATCAGGGATCAAACCTGGCCCCCCTGCATTGGGAGCGCGGAGTCTCAACCACTGGACCACCAGGGAAGTCCCTGTCCTTTTCTTTACTAAATAAAACAATTGGCAAAGCAAAACTATAAGACCAAGTTGTCTGTAAAGGTATGATTAGTTTTTTTAAATTTTTATTTATTTAATTTTAATTTTTTTTTTTTTTTGCGGTATGCGGGCCTCTCACTGCTGCGGCCTCTCCTGTCGCAGAGCACAGGCTCCGGACGCGCAGGCCCAGCGGCCATGGCCCACGGGCCAGCCACTCCGCAGCACGTGGGATTCTCCCGGACCGGGGCACGAACCCGCGTCCCCTGCATCGGCAGGCGGACCCTCAACCACTGCGCCACCAGGGAAGCCCTAATTTTAATTTTATTATTTTTAATTGAAGTGTAGTTGATTAACAATGTTGTGTTAGTTTCAGGTATACAGCAAAGTGATTCAATTACACATATATATGTATATTCTTTTTCAGATTCTTTTTTTAAAAATAAATTTATTTATTTATTTATTTTTGGCCACGTTGGGTCTTTGTTGCTGCGTGCGGGCTTTCTCTAGTTGCGGCGAGCAGTGGCTACTCTTTGTTGCAGTGCGCAGACTTCTCATTGCGGTGGCTTCTCTTGTTGCGGAGCACGGGCTCTAGGTGCGCAGACTTCGGTAGTTGTGGCACGCGGGCTCAGTAGTTGTGGCACACAGGCTTAGTTGCTCCTCAGCATGTGGGATCTTCCGGGACCAGGGCTCGAGCCCACGTCTCCTGTGTTGGCAGGTGGATTCTGCTGTGGCCTCTCCCGTTGCGGAGCACAGGCTCTGGACGCACAGGCTCAGCGGCCATGGCTCACGGGTCCAGATGCTCCGTGGCATGTGGGATCCTCCCGGAGGGCACAAACCCGTGTCCCCTGCATCAGCAGGCGGACTCTCAACCACTGCACCACCAGGGAAGCCCCGGCAGGTGGATTCTTAACCACTGTGCCACCAGGGAAGTCCCCAGATTCTTTTCTGTTACAGGTTATTACAAGATATTGAATATAGTTCCCTGCGCTATACAGTAGGAACTTGTTGTTTATTTCATATATAGTAGTTTGTATTTGCTAATCCCAAACTCCTAATTTATCCCTCCCCCATTTCCCCTTTGGTAACCATAAGTTTGTTTTTTATGTCTGTTTTGAGTCTGTTTCTGTTTTGTAAATAAGTTTATTTGTGTCATTTTTTAAAGATTCCACATAAAAGTGATATCATATGCTATTTGTCTTCCTCTGTCTGACTTACTTCACTTAGTATGATAATCTCTAGGTCCATCCATGTTGCTGCAAATGGCATCATTTCATTCTTTTTTATGGCTGAGTAGTATTCCACTGTATAAATATATGTACCACATCTTCTTTATCAATTCATCTGTCGATGGGCATTTAGGTTGTTTCCATGTCTTGGCTGTTGTAAATAGTGCAGCAGTAAACATTGGGGTGCATGTATCTCTTTGAATTAGAGCTTTCGCCTTTTCCAGATATAAGGCATGATTAGTTTTAAGGAGGATAGGAAGGCCTCATGAAGGAGGGGCTCTACCCTCAGTCTTGAAAGATGAATTGGAGTGTGGTGGCAGAGGAGGAAAAAGCATGAACCCGTACTCAGAGGGGAGGGACTACATGGTACATTCATTCAGATTCTGTGTAAAAATGCAGCAGGCACGGAGCTGTGTGTCTGGAAGAGCCTCCTGGGGCCAGGTTAGTAATGATGTGAATGATCTTACATCCCACAGTTAGAAGCTTGATTTCAGTCTGTACACCCTGGAGAAGTAGTGCAAGTACATGTTTTTGGTTGGCTTTTTTTTTTTTTTAATTAAAAGCAATGTAGATTCACAAAAAAGTTGCAGAATCAGTACAGGGAGTTCCCGTGTGCCCCCAGCTTCCCCCAGTGGTGGCATCTTACGGAATAACCGTAGCACACTTAGCAAACCAGGACGCTGTCTTTGCTGCAGTGCTAGGAACAAATAGAGGCTTTATTAAGATGTCACCGGTTTTGACAGGCACTCATTTCATTTCTTGGTGCACAGTCCTGTGGAATTTTAACACGTGTGTAGTTTTGCCTTGCACGTTTTTTAAGCCAGGGAGTAATGGAACTGTATCTGTGCTTTAGAAAGATAAATCCTGGCAACAGAGGAGGATGGAGCAGAAAGGAGTTGGAGACCTGGGTGCATCTAAGGGGCTCTTTCTGGAATCCAGATGGGTGAGGACGAGCGTGGGCAGTGGCGTGAGGGATGGAGAGGGCAGGGGGTCGAGGTAAGACGTGTTGTGCAAGTAACGTTGACAGCGCTTGCTGACCGCTTAGAAGGCGCGCCGGCGGCCAGAGTCGTGGAGAAAGAAGCAGGCCTGTGACACGGTTAAGGACTCTGGTCCTAGTTTTCTAAGGGCCGTAGGAAGCAATTGGAGTTTTTAAAGCAAGGAAGTAACGCGAGGAGATCAGTATTTTAAAATGATTGTTCTGGCTGATGTGAGGAAAATGGAGGGAACCACAGTGGTGTGTGTGTGAGATTGTGGTGTGGTGTGTGTGTGTGATGTGTGTGTGTATGTATGTATGTGTGTATGCATGTGTTTGTGGTGTGTGTGTGGTGTGTGTGGTATGTGTGTGTGTGCGGAGTGTGTGCGGTGTGTGGTGTGTGTGGTGTGTGTGTGGTGTGTGTGTGTGGTGTGTGTGGTGTGTGTGTGTATGGTGTGTGGTGTGTGTGTGTGATGTGTGTGTGCGGGGTGTGTGTGGTGTGTGGTGTGTGTGTGGTTTGTGTGTGTGGTGTGTGTGTGCGGTGTGTGTGTGTGTGGTGTGTGTGTGGTTTGTGTGTGTGGTGTGTGTGTGTGTGTGTGTGTGTGGTGTGTGTGGTGTGTGTGTGGTGTGTGTGTGTGGTGTGTGTGTGTATGGTGTGTGGTGTGTGTGTGTGGTGTGTGTGTGCGGGGTGTGTGTGTGTGTGGTGTGTGTGTGTATGGTGTGTGGTGTGTGTGTGTGGTGTGTGTGTGCGGGGGGTGTGTGTGTGTGGTGTGTGTGTGGTTTGTGTGTGTGGTGTGTGTGTGCGGTGTGTGGTGTGTGTGCGGTGTGTGTGTGGTGTCTGTGTGTGGTGTGTATGCGTGGTGTGTGGTGTGTGTGTGCAGTGTGTGTGTGCAGTGTGTGTGTGTGTGTGGTGTGTGTGTGCGGTGTGTGGTGTGTGTGCGGTGTGTGTGTGGTGTCTGTGTGTGGTGTGTATGCGTGGTGTGTATGTGTGGTGTGTGGTGTGTGTGTGTGTGTGTGTGGTGTGTGTGTGCGGTGTGTGGTGTGTGTGCGGTGTGTGTGTGGTGTCTGTGTGTGGTGTGTATGCGTGGTGTGTATGTGTGGTGTGTGGTGTGTGTGTGTGTGTGTGTGTGTGTGTGTGTGTGTGGTGTGTGTGTGTGTTTGAGTTATGGGAAAAGAAGTGGTGCTCATTGTGTTGACATAAAATACTTCTACCTGAGAAACCTAAGATTTGGTGTGAAATTCACATGAAGGACCCGCCCAAGGTTTTGGACACAATTTTCCAGTAACTCGCAAGATCGGATTATTTTGCAGACCCGAGGGCTCTGTTCCTGTGGCTTGATAAGCTAAATAAGAAAATCCATCTAACCCCACTGCTCTCTTACTTTTCAGAATTCACAAATTCAGAAATAGTTTATCTTGAAGGCAGTGAAACAAAACAGCTCCAAAACAGATAGTGCCACCGCCGCCAGCACCACGTGGAGCAGAGCCAAGGCCAGGCAAGCGCTCCTCTCTCCCCAGCGCCTGTGTCAGCAGCCGGGTCAGAGGAACCTGGCGAGTTCACTGTGTGGTGCTGGGCTCAGGCCTCGAGACAAAGGTGCTCAGAAAGTGGTGGTGATACCACGATCACTTCCATCCGGTTTGTTTCAGTTGTTCACGCAGCAGGCGTGTGCTCAGTGCTGATTCTTGTGCCACAGTTGTCCTCTAGGAACTTACATATCGTATCAACAAACATCGGCTTATAAATTTTAAAGTCGAATGGCCTTCGTTTGGTGCTGCACGTGACCACAGGTGTTAGCTGGCCACGGTGAACTCGGAAGATGCTTCCGCCAGGCCCGCAGGGCTCTCTGGACAGTGCAGGTCCACGTGTCTGGCTGTAGGTGGCGGCAGCCCCACGACTTTCCGTTACGGAACTCGAGCTGGGAAACCGTCTCATCTTCCCTTTGCCAGCATCCAAGGACTTGCTGGGGCCCGGCTGCACTATAAATAGGACACATTCGACACTCCTGGTCTGCTCACAGGAGCCGGGAGGATGCGGTCGTTTCCGTGGATTACATTTTAAAAGGCTGCCGGTGAAACCATGTCTGAGCTGGGAACAGCTGCTTGACAGCTGACGTGTGGTCAGTTTCTCTGACGCAGCTTGTTTTTCTGTTGCCTGTTGCTGTATCTGTCATCACATTAGGTGTGGTGGTGAGTCTGAAAATATTCATTAGGCAGGAGTGAATTTCTGAGGCAGTTTCTGAAACTAGACTTCTGTGTCCATGATAGAGAAGGCGTGTTACAGGCGAAACAGGATAAGCCTTTTCTTCAGGATCTGTGTTCCGGAGCATCAAGGAGTTCATGCTGATATAAACGATCCCCAAACCACAACACTCAATTCAGTTAAACGCAGTAAGCATTATTTTTTGGACCACCATCATCAGATGTGCTCCTTGCTCTCGCGGCACTGATGGTCTAACAGGGAACACAGACATCAAACAATCATGAGGGTCATGGGTGTTAATTAAGAAAACCTTTGACCCTGGTCACTAGTTCTCGGCACAGGGTATGAGAGTGAGAAATCACAGATGATGCCGAGGCTTCTACCTTGGATGGTGGGAAAGAGCGTGACGATCCTAAACAAGACCAAGGAGTGGCAGGGTGTGTGTGTGTGTGCGCGCGCGCACGTTTTTGGAGGAGAGTGCTGTTTGAAAGCCGGGGCTGTGATTAATTTGATAAATGCTCTTGGAGCTCCAGTGATACTGGGTGCTCTGGGGCAGGGGGTACAGTAGTGCAAAAACACTTTTATCTCATGGAGCCTATAATCTAGTGTATAGTTTCCCAAATGAAAGTATAATTACTCATTGAGGTGAGTGCAGTGCAGGGGAAGGACAGGCTGTGATGAGAGACTCTACCAGGAGGATGTAGGCAAGGCAAGCAGGGCGCTGTCTCTAAGGAGGCCATGGCCACATGTGGATCAGGCGGTGAGAGGAGTCAGCTGGGGGAGGAGTTGGGGGAGGAGAGGATCTGGGCAGAGGGGCCCATGGGGCCGTGGGAAGCAGGTGGGGAGAGTGGCGAAGGCAGGAGCCGGGTCACATGCTGCCGGGTAGGCCCCGGCAGGCATGTTATATCTAACATGCTGTGATACGTTTATTAGAGAACATTTAAGGTGAAGCTCAGTGTGCGCACCAGCCCAGCAGAGCTGTTTTTGTCTGCAAGATGAGGCCCTGTAGACCCTGGCCTCCCGTGGAAATACGTTTTTATATCATGTTTATAGCGTATACCTCACTGTACCTTTTCTCTTAACATCGTGCTAAACATGTCTTTCTGTTTTGACATATTCTATATCGTTATTTATAATAGTGGTAAATAATCACCAGATCAAACTGTGAGAGGCTTGTGTTTTATTTGGAGTTTGATTTCTGAGCTGGTGTGGGTGAGCCTTGTGGTGCATGTGGGTAGACTTGAAATTTATGCTGCAAGAGAAGGTATTTGTGAAAATGCGGTTCGGGAGGAAGGTAAGAGCCTGCCTGGGGGTTTGAGGAGACCCTGACGTCGGGGGAGACCCTGGGCGCAGGAAGGCCGAGGCTCAGATGCCAGGGGCCACCGGCTGGGGAAAAGGTTGGTTTATAACCAGGGATTTTTCCGCTAAATTGAATTCAGATGACTGGCTAAATTGTTTTTTATGATACCCTATCATTTGGAATATAGTTGTAAATCAACTTGCATTCTTATAATTCCTATGTTTAGGTCAGTAAACGAGGGGTTGCCAGCCGATTCTAAGATCTTAAGGGAGTGTGAGACCGAGACGGGGGAGGCGGACTGGGCTTCACACGCTGGTGTCAGGAACCCCGGAATCCTAATATTTGATTAGATATGTATGTAGATGACTCGCTTTTAATTTTCTACATGTTATTTTGAGTAGGTTGCAGAATTGTTAGACTGTTCTGCAAGTGCGAGGCATCCATTCTTGAGAATTGACAGGTTTTCTTACTACTCTATTAATATGTGCAGATTTCATTGTTCTTATCCATGTGTCGATGTGAGCATGCACACAGACCCCTCACGTGTACCTGGGTGAGTGCAGACCCCTAGCACAGTTGGGCAAAAAGCCTAGGATTAAATTCAGGCGACTTTGGGTCTTGGCCTCATGAGTAAATTTGGCTTTTCCCTGTGGTGTTTCATTTCTCCACCTCTAAACATGTGGATAATGGTGTCTAACTCACAAGGTTGATGATGAACCAGTGGCCAGCAAAATAGGTTATTGCGAGGTGACGCTACTAGAATCACCTAAATGCCACGTGTGCTGGTCTTTTAGCTTCATTTTGATATCAAGCCGGGAACTTTACACATGAGCCTCCTTAAAAACTATAGACTTGTACTTAGAAATCCACTTCAGCTTCTTCTAAAGCAGTGGTCCCAGCTTGTTAAAACACAGATGGCTGGGCCACCACCCCAGAGTTTCAGGTTGGTTGGTCTGGGTTGGAGCCTGAGAATTTGCATTTCTAGAAAGGTCCCAGGTGATGTTGATATTGCTGGTTCAGGGACCACATTTTAAGAACCACTGTTTCAAAGCTGCATGTCTGCTTCAATAGCCTTTTAAAAATTTTTTTTAATTATTTATTTTTTGGCTTTGTTTGATCTTCATTGCTGTGTGCGGGCTTTCTCTAGTTGCGGAGAGCGGGGGCTACTCTTTGTTGCGGTGCACGGGCTTCTCATTACGGTGGCTTCTCTTGTTGCAGAGCATGGGCTCTAGGCACATGGGCTTCAGTAGTTGTGGCAGTCGGGCTCAGTAGTTGTGGCTCATGGGCTCTAGAGCACAGGCTCAGTAGTTGTGGTGCACGGGCTTAGTTGCTCCGCGGCATGTGGGATCTTCCCAGACCAGGGCTCGAACCCGTGTCCCTTGCATTGGCAGGTGGATTCTTAACCACTGTGCCACCAGGGAAGTTCCCAAAACTAATTTTTTTAAATAGAAAATAAATGCATGTAGAAAATAATGGTTTTAGTAACAATAGAAAACCATGTTATGTCTGCTTGAGGAATCTAAAAATGGAATAATAGCTCCTGTCCTCTTGAGATGAACTGATGAGGACATCTCTTGGGCAAAGTCTTTAGCGTAACCCCTGCGATGGGGTGATGCACTTCAACTCTCATCAACTCCAGGAAGACAGGTGTCACTGAGTTTCTGTAAGCTACGTCAGGGTAGTTAGACGTCCTGTGGGGATACCTTGTTCCTGTTCTTTTAAAACGTGCCATTTTCTTTACATCCCAAGTTAGGTCTTGAACTCCTGGGGGCTGGGTGGGCCATACTTCTCTTTCTGTTCCTCCACTCTCGCCAGTGTGTGGCCTGCAGCATTCGCTGAAGAGTGAGCGGTTGAGAGCAGAGTTGGTTGGAAAATGCTTACACCAAGAACGTTTAGGTATAACATCCACATAGTCTCCGTTTTCAGAGTGATCCAGATTTGGCTTTTCCGAGTATTTGTATTGTAATTGAAGTCTCACTAGCTTTTATGACCCTGCAGTTGGTAGAAATTAGAACTGGAGAAGACCCAACGGGTCATCCAGACCGTTCTCCCGCTGGAAGAGGCTTATTCCCTGCAGTGTACTCAGTAGCATTAGGAGGCATTACTTTTCATATGATTACTATTTTTTTGTGTGTGTGCTGTCTTCAACTAAGTGTTTCTTGAATTGAATCTCTTTGTATTCAAGTAATAAAATGCACAACAGGCAGTACATTTCTGGGTGATTATCTCGCTCCTCAGGTGGTGCAATAAGGCATGAGGCCAAAGCCCTGGCATGCCTTATTGTTATTAGGAAGGGAATTTATGGATAAAATAAAGTGGTTAACTGCATCAGCAATAACCACAACGAGGAACGCAGTTACAGAGGATCCCCCCGCCCCCGTGCTTGGAGAGCAGGTCAGGCAGGAGACCAGAACCTTAGCCGTGCAGGCAGCAATGGGGGTGCCAGAGACTCGCCACTGCCTTCAAGGAACTTGTGAATTTTGCAAAAAGCAGCAGGAAAGCCTTGGCTGTTGACAGCCATGCAAACTTGATACCTGGGAAGAGCCTGACTCTGGACCCAGCTCGGGGTTTAGCACTGTGCTCCTGGGCAAATTGCTTGCCTGCTCTGAGCACCCATTTCCTCACCTATGAAACGGGAAGAGCAGTAAGTGATTGGGCCTGGGAAGGGTTAAATGAGTTTTTCATCAATCTTAAGCACATTTCCTGGTTCAAAGTAAGTCCCTCTTAAATGCTAATTGGATTTGAATCATTTTTTTCCCTTCTTAAAATTCTTCCTAAGCTGAGTCCCTTGTCTCTTCTTCAGTCTGGTCCAGTTACCTCACGTACACGATCATCCTCGCCATCCTTGGTGCTCCTTCTGAGCCCTCTGTGCCATGTCATCGCGTCCCTTGCACATGCCCTCACCTTGCCTTATCACATGTGCTCTTCAAAACTCTGACCCCAGGTAAACCTAGCTCAGTGGCCTTGCCGTGCAGCTGAATGTGGCTGGAGAAACGCGGCACCGCCACGAGTACTGGCCCATGAGTTCCTGTCCACGGGCCTCGGGGGGCTCAGCACTCCTGGCACTGCTGCTGCTTCTCCTGCTTGCCTTCCCTTCCAGACGACGGTTTCATTCCATGTCCTTTCCCCGTCCTCACTCGCTGCTGCTGACCCAGCTTTCACAGAGAAAAGAGACACCAGCAGAAGGGAACTGCCACACGCCCTCCTCTACATATCCGTTCACACGCTCTCTCTTCTCCTTGTCACGAGGCGTGAACGGTCCATGCGCCTAGAGGAGGCTTGGCCACGAGAGGAGACCCTGTCTCCGCAGGCAAACCTATGGGAACCAGCCATTCTCTCCCTTCTCTCCCGCTTCATCCCTCTTGGCCCTGAGGCTGGGTCGCGATCGCGAGTATCCAGATGTGCTACTGATTCTCCTGTGTTAAGGACGGTTTTCTCCTGACCCCATCCCTCCTCCGGTTCCCACCCTTCTGCTTTACAGCAGAGTTCCTTGAAACAGGCATCTCTATCTGCTGTCACTGACTCCTCTCTGAGTTTATCTGAACTCACTTAGACAGGCTTCCTCCTAACCACCCAGTTCCACCAGTATGGCTACTATTAGGGTCATGGGTGGTTCCCAGCTGGCTTAATCCAAAGGGCAGTTCTTGGTCCTCATCTTACATGATTATCCCTATCACCTTTGACACACAACATCACCCCCTCCTCCTTGACACACTTTCTTCACTTGGTTTCCTGGACACTCGAGTCCCCTGGTTTTTCTCCTCTCTCACTGGTCACTCTCCCTCAGTCGCCTGTGCCAGTTCTTCCTCATCTCCCTGAGCTCTGAATGTCGGCATACCCCAAGGCTCGGCCCTGACAGCTCTTCTCTTTTTACACCTACTTTTCTGGTGGGCTGATCTGATATCATGCCTTTATATACATTGTTTGCTGACAATCCCCAAACTTCTGTCTTCGTCCCTCATACATCCAGCTGCCTATTCAGTAGGGCTATTGGGCTATTGAATAAGCATCTCAACTGTAATATGTCCAGAAGGAATTCTTGATCTCCTCCTCCACACCTGACCTACCTACGGCCTCTCCCATCTCAGTTAATAGCCGTTCAATCCCGCCATTTTCTTGCCTGCCAGGTCACGTCTGTAAGGAAATACATTGGCTGTTCCTTCAGAATGTGTCTGGAATCTGATCATTTTTCAACACTTTCTCCAAAAGCACCCTGGTCCAAGCCACAGCTTCTCTTGCGTGGATGATTGCAGTAGACTTGTAAATGGACTTCCTGCTTCCTCTCTTGCCTCTGTAGATCTTTGTATTTTAACATCTTTATTGGAGTATAATTGCTTTACAATTGTGTGTTAGTTTCTGCTTTATAACAAAGTGAATCAGCTATACATATACATATATCCCCATATCTCTTCCCTCTTGCGTCTCCCTCCCTCCCCAAATGTAGATCTATTCTTGACATACAGCCAGAGGGCTCCTTTAAATGCAAAGTCCAGGTCATAACCCTTTGTGTAACCCTCTTCTCTGTACAAAACCCTCCAGCGCCTTCACACATCACTCACAGCCTAAGACTCACGGGGACCCATGTGGTTTTCCTCCATCTAGCCTCCTGCTGCCTCTTTGTCCTCCTCGCGGCATTGTTCCCCTTCTGGTTCCCTTCAGATCTCTGCTCAATGTCACCTGTTTTCCTCCTCCGCTCCATTTACCTCCATAGCCCTTACGCATGTGTATAATTTACTTAATTTACTGTATGTCTTCCATTACTAGAATATAAGGTCCATGAGGTCCATGATTGTGCCAGTTTTGTTCATTGACCCCCAAGCTTCTAGAAGGAGATTAATAAACACTTTTTGACTGTATGAACATGTACCAAGCCACGTTCTTCTGGAAATTTACCTATGTTGTGATTCTAGGTTTCAGTTCAGTTAAATGTACCTAGTTGAAGAAGGACGTATCTGGCACTCTGGATGAAGTTCTCAGCCTCACATGGCATCAGCCCACAGGGACCTGCCAACGGATGGTGGCAGATAAGACAGGTCCAGACTGATACCGTGCCAGGTAGTCAGGGCTGCCCGAAGAGAGGGAAGCAGAGCACTGGCCAATGTGGATTTCCTATACATGAAAAAATTCGGATTCATTTCTTCAACCCTGTAAACTTGAGATTCTTCAGATCAAGTGCTTTAGAGGTGTTGCCTAGCCTGATTTCCTATACTCGTATAGTGCCATGCACATCCAACTGTTTTCGAATATTATTCATTACACACTTGCGTTTAAATGTGAAGCCCAGTAGGGAATTTTTTTTTTTTTTTTTTTTGCTGGGAAGGATAGCCAAGTTAGGAGCCTCAGACAATTGATGGCTGTAAAACTTCCCTGTAGAGCTGGAACTTAGGCTTCCTGATTCACTTGAGGCAAGGGAGAGTTTTGTTTCTTGCTCTGATGCTGAGAGCGGCCAGAAAGGAATGAGCAGAAAATCTGCCCTGATTTTTGAAATGCCAATAAGCCACAGACCGGCAGAATCCATGAGTCATAAATTCATAATTGCATGTAATAACGTGGTGACCACTGAGCGCCAGGGCCTTCTGCTGGCAGGCATGGGAGCACGGCCAGCTTCGCTCTAACAGTGGGGGCGTGAGCCTGGGTGAGACCCACAGCGCCCAAGATAAACAAGGACATCCCCCGGGACTGTCTCTGGGAGGCATCTGGTTTTGTGTCCGGCTTTGGCCTTGCTTCCTCTAAGGTCTTTTAATCGCATTCTCAATAACCATCAAGTAAACATATTACCTTAAAAATTATTGAGAAGGCACCCCCCATGCCAGAGGCGTCCAGGGGAGCAGCTTCTCTCTGCCCACCAAGCGCTGCTCCCTCTTCCCCTCCTCCTCCTTTTTCTTTCTAATTCTGATGTAATTCACATACCATAAAATGAATCCTTTTAAAGTATACAATTTCCTGGCTTTTAGTATATTCACAAAGTTGTGTGACCATCACCACTACCTGACTTTTGTCACCCCCAAAGAAACCGCATACCCGTTGGCAGTCCCATTTCCCCCTTCCTTTAGCCCCTGGTAACCACTAACCTACTTTCCGTTTCTATAGATTTACTTATTCTGCATGTTTTATATCAATTGAATCATATAGTATATGGTCTTTTGGGTCTGCCTTAGCCTAATATTTTCAAGATTCACTTTTATTGTAGCACGAATCAGTGTTTCATTCCTTTTTATGGCTGAATTACATATAGTCCATGAATGAATAGACTGACCCATTTACCAGTTGATGGACCTTTGGGTTGTCTCCACTTTTTGGCTGTTGTGGGTACGCTGCTATGAACATTTATGTACAAGTTTTTGTGCGGACATAGATTTTCAGTTCCCTTGACTATATACCTGGGAGTAAAATTGCTGGGTCATATGCTAACTCTATGTTTAACTTTTTGAGATACTGACAACCTATTTCCAAAGCAGCTGAACCATTTTACATTCCTACCAGCAATGTATGAGGGTTCCAGTAGCATTACATCCTCGCCAATACTTGTTATTGTTTGTTACTTTGATTATAGCCATCGTAGTGGCTGCAAAGTGGTAGCTTATTGTGTTCTGATTTATATTTTCCTAATGACTTATGATGCTGAGTGTTTTTTCATACACTTGCTGGCCATTTGTATATCTTCTTGGGAGGAGTATCTGTTCAGATCCTTTGCCCATTGTTAAATTGGGTTATTTGCCTTTTTATTATTGAGTTGAAAGGGTTCTTGATATGTTCTACATATTAGATTCTTATCAGATATATGATTGACAAATAATTGATTCCATTCTGTGGGTTGTCTTTTCACTTTCTTGATAGTGTCCTTTGAAGCACAAAAATTTTAATTTTGATGAAGTCCAATTAACATTCCTTCTTTGGTTGCTTGTATTTGTGATGTCATATCTAAGATACTATCACATAATCTCAAATCACAAAGATTTACACCTCTGTTTTCTCCTAAGAATTTTATAGTTTCAGTTCTTTTTTTAATTTTATTTTATTAATTTTTTTATACAGCAGGTTCTTTTTTTGTTTTTTTTTTAAGAAAAGAAGTAGATTGATTTATTTATGTCTTCCTTGTGGTGTATGGGCTTCTCTTGTTGCGGAACATGGGCTCTAGGTGCGTGAGCTTCAGTAGTTGTGGCTCGTGGGCTCTATAGCGCAGGCTCAATAGTTGTGGAACATGGGATTAGTTGCTCCACGGCATGTGGGATCTTCCTGGACCAGGGCTCGAACCCACATCCCCTGCATTGGCAGGTGGATTCTTAACCATTGTGCAACCAGGGAAGCCCTATACAGAAGGTTCTTTTTTTTTAATTTTTAATTTTTTTTATACAGCAGGTTCTTATTAGTCATCCATTTTATACACATCAGTGTATACATGTCAATCCCAATCTCCCAGTTCATCACACCACCCCCACCCCCCCGGCCACTTTTCCCCCTTGGTGTCCATACGTCTGTTCTCTACATCTGTGTCTCTATTTCTGCCCTGCAAACCGGTTCATGTGTACCATTTTTCTAGGCTCCACATATATGCGTTAATATACGATATTTGTTTTTCTCTTTCTGACTTACTACACTCCGTATGACAGTCTCTAGATCCATCCACGTCTCTACAAATGACCCAGTTTCGTTCCTTTTTCTGGCTGATATTCCATTGTATATATGTACCACATCTTCTTTATCCATTTGTCTGTCGATGGGCATTTAGGTTGCTTCCATGACCTGGCTATTGTAAATAGTGCTGCAGTGAATATTGGGGCGTCTTTTTGAATTATGGTTTTCTCTGGGTATATACCCAGTAGTGGGATTGATGGGTCATATGGTAATTCTATTTTTAGTTTTTTGTTTGTTTGTTTTGTTTTGTTTTGCGGTACGCGGGCCCTCCACCGTTGTGGCCTCTCCCGCTGCGGAGCACAGGCTCTGGACGCGCAGGCTCAGCGGCCATGGCTCACGGGCCTAGCTGCTCCGCGGCATGTGGGATCTTCCCGGACCAGGGCACGAACCCGTGTCCCCTGCATCGGCAGGCGGACTCTCAACCACTGCGCCACCAGGGAAGCCCCTATTTTTAGTTTTTTAAGGAACCTCTATACTGTTCTCCATAGTGGCTGTGTCAATTTACATTCCCACCAACAGTGCAAGAGCGTTCCCTATTCTCCACACCCTCTCCAGCATTTGTTGTTTGTAGATTTTCTGATGATGCCCATTCTAACTGGTGTGAGGTGATACCTCATTGTAGTTTTGATTTGCATTTCTCTAATAATTAGTGATGTTGAGCAGCTTTTCATGTGCTTCTTGGCCATCTGTATGTCTTCTTTGGAGAAATGTCTATTTAGGTCTTCTGCCCATTTTTGGATTGGGTTGTTTGTTTTTATATTTTGGAGATTAATCCTTTGTCTGTTGATTTGTTTGCAAATATTTTCTCCTACTCTGAGGGTTGTCTTTTCATCTTGTTTGTAGTTTCCTTTGCGGTGCAAAAACTTTTAAGTTTCATTAGGTCCCATTTGTTTATTTTTGTTTTTATTTCCATTACTCTAGGAGGTGGATCAAAAAAGATCTTGCTGTGATTTATGTCATAGAGCGTTCTGCCTATGTTTTCCTCTAAGAGTTTGATAGTGTCTGGCCTTACATTTAGGTCTTTAATCCATTTTGAGTTTATTTTTGTGTATGGTGTTAGGGAGTGTTCTAATTTCATTCTTTTACATATAGCTGTCCAGTTTTCCCAGCACCACTTATTGAAGAGACTGTCTTTTCTCCATTGTATATCCTTGACTGCTTTGTCATAGATTAGTTGACCATGGTTGCATGGGTTTATCTCTGGGCTTTCTATCCCATTCCATTGATCTATGTTTCTGTTTTTGTGCCAGTACCATATTGTCTTGATTACTGTAGCTTTGTAGTATAGTCTGAAGTCAGGGAGTCTGATTCCTCCAGCTCCATTTTTTTCCCTCAAGACCGCTTTGGCTATTCGGGGTCTTTTGTGTCTCCATACAAATTTTAAGATTTTTTGTTCTAGTTCTGTAAAAGATGCCATTGGTAATTTGACAGGGATTGCATTGAATCTGTAGATTGCTTTCGGTAGTATAATCACAGTATATTCACAGTATTGATTCTTCCAATCCAAGAACATGGTATATATCTCTCCATCTGTTTGTATCATCTTTAATTTCTTTCATCAGTGTCTTATAGTTTTCTGCATACAGGTCTTTTGTCTCCCTAGTTAGGTTTATTCCTAGGTATTTTATTCTCTTTGTTGCAGTGGTAAGTGGGAGTGTTTCCTTAATTTCTCTTTCAGATTTTTCATCATTAGTGTATAGGAATGCAAGAGATTTCTGTGCATTGATTTTGGATCCTGCAACTTTACCAAATTCATTGATTAGCTTTACTGGTTTTCTGGTGGCATCTTTAGGATTCTCTATGTATAATATCATGTCATCTGTGAACAGTGACAGTTTTACTTCTTCTTTTCCAATTTGTATTCCTTTTATTTCTTTTTCTTCTCTGATAGCTGTGGCTAGGACTTCCAAACCTATGTTGAATAAAAGTGGTGAGAGTGGACAACCTTGTCTTGTTCCTGATCTTAGAGGAAATACTTTCAGTTTTTCACCATTGAGAATGATGTTTGCTCTGGGTTTGTCATATATGGCCTTTATTATGTTGAGGTAGGCTCCCTCTATGCCCACTTTCTGGAGAGTTTTTATCACAAGTGGGTGTTGAATTTTGTCAAAAGCTTTTCCTGCATCTATTGAGGTGATCATATGGTTTTTCTTCTTCAATTTGTCAATATGGTGTATCACATTGATTGATTTGCGTATATTGAAGAATCCTTGCATCCCTGGGATAAATCCCACTTAATCATGGTGTATGACCCTTTTAATGTGTTGTTGGATTCTGTTTGCAAGTATTTTATTGAGGATTTTTTCGTCTATATTCATGAGTGATATTGGTCTGTAATTTTCTTTTTTTGTAGTATCTTTGGTTTTGGTATCAGGGTGATGGTGGCCTCATAGAATGAGTTTGGGAGTGTTCCTTTCTCTGCAGTTTTTTGGAAGAGTTTGAGAAGGATGGGTGTTAGCTCTTCTCTAAATGTTTGACAGACTTCACCTGTGAAGCCATCTGGTCCTGGACTTTTGTTTGTTGGGAGATTTTTTTTTTTTTTTGCGGTATGCAGGCCTCTCACTGCTGTGGCCTCTCCGGTTGCGGAGCACAGGCTCCGGACGCGCAGGCTCACGGGCCTAGCTGCTCCACGATGTCTGGGATCCTCCCAGACTGGGGCATGAACCCATGTCCCCTGCATCGGCAGGCGGACTTTCAACCACTGCGCCACCAGGGAAGCCCTGTTAGAAGATTTTTAATCACAGTTTCAATTTCATTACTTGTGGTTGGTCTGTTCATATTTTCTCTTTCTTCCTGGTTCAGTCTTGGAAGGTTATACCTTCCATTTCGTCCATTTCTTCCAGGTTGTCCATTTTATTGGCATAGAGTTGCTTGTAATAGTCTCTTAGGATGCTTTGTATTTCTGCGGTGTCATAACTTCTCCTTTTACATTTCTAATTTTATTGATTTGAGTCCTCTCCTTGTTTTTCTTGATGAGTCTGGCTAATGGTTTATCAATTTTGTTTACCTTCTCAAAGAACCAGCTTTTAGTTTTATTGATCTTTGCTATTGTTTTCTTTGTTTCTATTTCATTTATTTCTGCTTTGATCTTTATGATTTCTTTCCTTCTGCTAACTTTGGGTTTTGTTTGTTTTTCTTTCTCTAGTTCTTTTAGGTGTAAGTTTAGATTGTTTATTTGAGATTTTTCTTGTTTCTTGAGGTAGGCTTGTGTAGCTATAAACTTCCCTCTTAGAACTGCTTTTGCTGCATCCCATAGATTTTGGATCATTGTGTTTTCGTTTTCATTTGTCTCTAGCTATTTTTTGATTTCCTCTTTGATGTTTTCAGTGATCTCTTGGTTATTTAGTAACGTATTGTTTAGTCTTCATGTGTTTGTGTTTTTTACGTTTTTTTCCTTGTAATTGATTTCTAATCTCATAGTGTTGTGGTCAGAAAAGTTGCTTGATATGATTTCAGTTTTCCTAAATTTACTGAGGCTTGATTTGTGACCCAAGATGTGATCTATCCTGGAGAATGTTCCATGCGCACTTGAGAAGAAAGTGTAATCTGCTGTTTTTGGATGGAATGTCCTATAAATGTCAATTAAATCTGTCTGGTCTATTGTGTCATTTAAAGCTTGTGTTTCCTTATTAATTTTCTGTTTGGATGCTCTGTCCATTGGTGTAAGTGAGGTGTTAAAGTCCCCCACTATTATTGTGTTACTGTCGATTTCCTCTTTTATAGCCTTTAGCAGTTGCCTTATGCATTGAGGTGCTCCTATGTTGGGTGCATGTATAATTGTTGTATCTTCTTCTTGGATTGATCCCTTGATCATTATGTAGTATCCTTCCTTGTCTCTTGTAACATTCTTTATTTTAAAGTCTATTTTATCTGAGTATTGCTACTCCAGCTTTCTTTTGATTTCCATTTGCATGGAATATCTTTTTCCATCCCCTCACTTTCAGTCTGTATGTGTCTCTAGGTCTGAAGTGGGTCTCTTGTAGACAGCATATATATGGGTCTTGTTTTTGTATCCATTCAGTGAGCCTGTGTCTTTTGGTTGGAGCATTTAATCTATTCATCTTTAAGGTACTTCTCGATATATATGTTCCTATTACCATTTTCTTAATTGTTATGGGTTTGTTTTTGTAGGTCCTTTTCTTCTCTTGTGTTTCCCACTTAGAGAAGTTCCTTTAGCATTTGTTGTAGAGCTGCTTTCGTGGTGCTGAATTCTCTTAGCTTTTCTGTAAAGCTTTTGATTTCTCTGTCGAATCTGAATGAGATCCTTGCCGGGTAGAGTAATCTTGGTTGTAGGTTCTTCCCTTTCATCACTTTAAATATATCATGCCACTCCCTTCTGGCTTGTAGAGTTTCTACTGAGAAATCAGCTGTTAACCTTATGGGATTTGCCTTGTATGTTGTTGTCCTTGTATGTCATTTTTCCCTTGCTGCTTTCAATAATTTTTCTTTGTCTTTAATTTTTGTCAATTTGATTACTATGTGTCTCGGTGCGTTTCTCCTTGGGTTTATCCTGCCTGGGACTCTCTGTGCTTCCTGGACTTGGGTGGCTGTTTCCTTTCCCATGTTAGGGAAGTTTTTGACTATAATCTCTTCAAATATTTTCTCGGGTCCTTTCTCTCTCTCTTCTCCTTCTGGGACCCCTATAATGCAAATGTTGTTGTTGCGTTTAATGTTGTCCCAGAGGTCTCTTAGGCTGTCTTCATTTCTTTTCATTCTGTTTTCTTTATTCTGTTCCATGGCAGTGAGTTCCACCATTCTGTCTTCCAGGTCACTTATCCATTCTTCTGCCTCAGTTATTCTGCTATTGATTCCTTCTAGTGTATTTTTCATTTCAGTTATTGTATTCTTCGTCTCTGTTTGTTTGTTCTTTAATTCTTCTAGGTCTTTGTTAAACATTTCTTGCATCTTCTCGATCTTTGCCTCCATTCTTTTTCCAAGGTCCTGGATCACCTTCACTATCATTATTTTGAATTCTTTTTCTGGAAGGTTGCCTATCTTCACCTCATTTAATTGTTTTTCTGGGGTTTAATCTTGTTCCTTCATCTGGTACATAGCCCTTTTCATCTTGTCTGTCATTCTGTGAATGTGGTTTCTGTTCCACAGGCTGCAGGATTGTAGTTCTTCTTGCTTCTGCTGTCTGCCCTCTGGTGGATGAGGCTATCGAAGAGGCTTGTGCAAGCTTCCTGATGGGAGGGACTGGTGGTGGGTAGAGCTGGGTGTTGCTCTCGTGGGCAGAGCTCGATAAAACTTTAATCTGCTTGTCTGCTGATGAGTGGGGCTGGGTTCCCTCCCTGCTGGTTGTTTGGCCTGAGGCGACCCAACACTGGAGCCTACTTGGGCTCTTTGATGGGGCTAATGGCAGACTCTGGGAGGGCTCACGCCAAGGAGTACTTCCCAGAGCTTCTGCTGCCAGTGTCCTTGTCCTCATGGTGAGCCACAGCCACCCCCTGCCTCTGCAGGAGACTCTCCAACACGAGCAGGTAGGTCTGATTCAGTCTCCTCTGGGGTCACTGCTCCTTCCCTGGGTCCCGGTGTGCACAGTACTTTGTGTGTGCCCTCCAAGAGTGGAGTCTCTGTTTCCCCCAGTCCTGTCGAAGTCCTGCAATCAAATCCCACTAGCCTTCAAAGTCTGATTCTCTAGGAATTCCTCCTCCCATTGCCAGACCCCCAGGTTGGGAAGCCTGATGTGGGGCTCAGAACCTTCACTCCAGTGGGTGGACTTCTGTGGTATAAGTGTTCTCCAGTTTGTGAGTCACCCACCCAGCAGTTACAGGATTTGATTTTATTGTGATTGCACCCCTCCTACCATCTCATTGTGGCTTCTCCTCTGTCTTTGGATGTGGGGGTATCTTTTTTGGTGAGTTCCAGTGTCTTCCTGTCAATGACTGTTCAGCAGTTAGTTGTGATTCTGGTGCTCTTGCAAGAGGGAGTAAGCGCACGTCCTTCTACTCTGCCATCTTGAACCAATCTCTCTAGCTTCAGTTCTTAAATTTAGGTCTTTGGTTGATTTTGAGTTAATTTTTTTATATGGTATGAAGTGGGGGTCCAGTTTCATTCTTTTGCATGTGGATATCCACATTTGTTGAAAAGACTATTCTTTCTGCATTGAATGATCTTGCAGCCCTTGTCAAAAATCAGTTAATGCTACATTTAAGGGTTTGTTTCCAGATTCTCCATTCTATCCCATTGATCTGCATGTCTCTCCTTATGCCAGCACCACACTGTCTTGACTACTGTTGCTTTGTAGTAAATTTTGAAATCAGGAAGTGTAAGTCCTGTAACTTTGTTTTTATTTTTTAAAGATTATTTTGGCTATACTGAATCTCTTAAATTTCTATATGAATTTTAGGCTAAACTTGTCAATTTCAGCAAAAAAGGCAGCTGAGATTTTGATGAGCATTAAATTGAATCTGTCGATCAATTTGAGGAGTATTATAATCTTATTCGTAAACATGGGATGTCTTTCCGTTTATTCAGATCTTCTTTAATTTCTTTTCAGTGATACTTTGTAGTTTCAGTGTATGAATTGTGTACTTTTTGTTAAGTTTATTCTTAAGTATTTTATTCTTTTTGATACTATTGTACATGGAATTGTTTTCTTAATTTTCTTTTCAGTGTGTTCATTGCAGTTGTGTAGAACTACAATTGTTTTGTATATATATATTTTTAAGTTTTAAATGATTTTTGTATATTGATCTTGTATCCTACACCTTACTGAACTTGTTTATTATTTCTAATAGTTGTGTGTGTTTGTGTGTTTTTGTGTGTGTTTATATGTGTGTTCCCAAGGATTTTATACGTACAAAGTCATATTATCAGTATATAGAGATAGTTTTACTTATTAGTCTCCAATCTGGATACCTTTTATTTATTTTCTTGCCTAGTTGCCCTGGCTAGAACCTTCAGTACAATGTTGAATAGACATCCTTGTTCCTGATCTTAGCGGAAAACTTTTATCCTTTATTCTTTTATCATTATGTATGGTGTTAGCTATTGGTTTTCACTGATGCCCTTTGTCAGGTCAAGGAAGTTCCCTTCTATTTCTAGTTTGTTGAGTGTTTTTATCGTGAAAGGGTGTAGGATTTTGTGAAATGCTTTTTCTGCATCAGTTGAGTTGATCATGCATTTTTTCTTGATTCTATTAATGTGGTGTATATTACATTCATTTTTTTTAGGGGCATATATTTTAATTTAATTTTTTACTTTTTTTAACATCTTTATTGGAGTATAATTGCTTTACAATGTTGTGTTAGTTTCTGCTGTATAACAAAGTGAATCAGCTATATGTACACATATATCCCCATATCCCCTCCCTCTTGCATCTCCCTCCCACCCTCCCTATCCCACCCCTCTAGGTGGTCACAAAGCACAAGCTGATCTCCCTGTGCTATGCAGCTGCTTCCCACTAGTTATCTAATTTACATTTGGTAGACTAGATAGCTAGTGGGAAGCAGCTGCATAGCACAGGGAGATCAGCTCCGGTGCCTTGTGACCACCTATGTTCGGCCATTCTTGCATTCCTGGGATAAATCTCACTTGGTCATGATGTCCGATTCTTTTTAGTGTTGCTGGATTCAGTATGTTTGTGCTCTGTTGAGGATATTTCCTGTATCCATAAGGAACATTAGCCTTTAGCTCTCTCTCTTTTGGTGTCTTTGCCTGGTTTTGGTATTGATGTCATACTGGCCTCATAGAATGTGTTGGGAAGTGTTCTCTCCTTTTCTGTTTTTTGGAAGAGTTTTTGAAGAATTGGTTTTAATTATTCTTCTGTAAATACTCGGTAGAATTCACCAGCGAACCCATCTGGTCCTGGGTTTTTTTGCAAGAAGTTTTTTGACTGTTAATTCAGTCTTTTGTTTTAGGTCTATTCAGATTTTCTGTTTCCTTTTTAGTCAGGTTCAGTAGCTTGCATTTTTTAAAGAATTTTCCATTTCATGTAGGTTATCTAATTTGTTGGCATACAATTAATTGTTCATAGTATTCCCTTAGAATCCTTTTTTTGGTGAGGTCAATAGTAATGTCTTCTCTTTCGTTCTTGATTTTAGTAAGTTGAGTGTTTCTCACTTTTTCCTGGTCAGTCTAGCTAAAAATTTGGCAGTTTGCAGATCTTTTAAAGAGCTTTTAATTTTGTTGGCTTTCTCTATTGTTTTTCTAAATTTGATTTTATTTATTTCTGCTCTAATCTTTATTATTTCCTTCATTCTCCTCACTTTGGGATTAGTTTACTCTTATTTTTCTAGTTTCTTGAGGAAGAAGGTTAAATTATTAATTTGAAATTTTCCTTTTTAATATAGACATTTACGGCTATAATTTTTACTCTAAGCACTGCTTTAGCTGCATCCCATAAGTTCTGGTATGTTGTGCCTTCATTTTCATTCATCTAAAAGTATTTGCTAATTTCTCATTGGTTATTTAAGAGTGTGTTGTTTAACTTCCACATATGTGTGAATTATCTCATTTTTTTGATACTTATTTCTGATTTCATTCCCGTGTGGTTGGAGAACATCCTTTGATGTTTTCAGTCCTTTTAAATTTATTGAGACTTGTGTTATGGCCTAACAAATGGTCTATCCTGGAGAATGTTCCACGTCCACTTGAGAAGAAGGTGTATTCTACCGTTGTTGGGTGGAGTGTTCTATAGATGTCTGTTAGGTCTAATTGGTTTAAAGCGTTGTTCAAGTGTTCTGTTTCCTTGTTAATCTTCTGGCTAATTGTTGTGTCCGTACTGAAAGTGAGCACTGAAGTCTCCAGCTATTATTGTTGAAGTGTCTGTTTCTCCTTTCAGTTCACCAGTTTTTACTTCATGTATATTGGGGCTCTGTTATTAGGTGCATATATGTTTTTTTTGCCTTCATTTATTCTTTCTCTAATGCTCTTTCTTTCTTTATGTAGGTCTGAGTTTCTGACCCATATGATTTTTTCTTCTCTCTGAAGAAGTTGTTTTACTACTTCTTACAAGCAGGTCTGCTTACAAGCAGGTCTGCTGGTGACATTTCCTCGATTTTTGTTTGTATGATCAAGTCTTTATTTGTCTTTAACTCTGAAGGCTGTTTGCTGGATACAGAATTCTAGGTTGGTGGGTTTTTTCCCTTTGACAGGTTAAACGTTTCATCCCACTCTTTCCTTGCTTGTATGGTTTCTGAAGATACGTATGTGTAGGCGTACTTTTTTTTTGTTGCACGTCTCATAAAATTTTTGTTGAAAACTAGACATTTTAAGAATGTGGCAGTTCTCAAAATCATGTTCTCCCTCCTTTCCATGTTTTGTTTGTTTAGTGACTTTTCTAAATTAACTTGGTACGGTCTGTATTGTTTGTCACGTGTGGCCACTGAAGTCCGTGACCGGTTAGCTTATTGGTCCGTGTGTGATGGGACAGAGCTTTCCTTAAACGCCTGGACGCAGCAGTTTTCCAGTCTTTGCCGAGGGGCTCTTGGTGTGTGTTGGAGCATTCTGTCAACCCTCAGCCAGGCAGTTTACAGCCTCAGCCTCCACCTCCTGCTTGCGCAGAGCCTCAAGGTCAGCCAGAGCTGGGAGCTTAGGGCCTTCTCAGGTCTTTCCTAGGCATGCTCACAGCCTTCTAGATTCCCAGGAATATGTGGGAGCTTCTCAAAGCCGCTACGGACGTCTCATTCCCCAGCTTTTCGGTTTAAGCTTTTTGGTTAGGCTATTATTTGCTCTGTCTGTTATCCACCCGTTCAGGCAGCTAAAATTT
Source organism: Stenella coeruleoalba (assembly GCF_951394435.1). Taxonomy (NCBI): domain Eukaryota; kingdom Metazoa; phylum Chordata; class Mammalia; order Artiodactyla; family Delphinidae; genus Stenella; species Stenella coeruleoalba. The sequence continues at coordinate 5,690,825 of NC_137157.1, forward strand.
TAAACAATTGCCCCTGAATTTTTTTCAACAAATGCCTTTTGACAATAGCTTGTTCTCACTGGGCAAGCTCTGAGTCAGTTCTAATAAAGACAGCCTTGTGAGAGGGGTCTTTCAGGGAGCCATCAGGTAAGTCATACGATGAAAATTTTCTGATAATGGGGCTTGGAAGGAGCTTCAACCCCGTTCCTTCCCCTCCAGTGACCGGCAGGCTGCTGGGTTTTCACTGTGATTGTAGGATGTTGGTTTCAAGGCTGTTGCAGATTTGGGGGTGAGGGGAGATGGGAATAGGAGAAGTTAAAATGCCATACAACTTGGTGTTCATTCTGAGATTCTGGCATCTCTCATGAGTAAGCACCCCCCAGATTGCTGCAAACCTTTGGTTAATTTCCAGAGTTCTGAAACAGCTGATTCGGACAGTTTTCGCCAGTGTTCTCCTTACTTTTTTGGAGATGATTTTCAGAGGTCCTTCCTCCACCATTTTTGGTGCTCTTTTCCCCAGCTGTGCCTCTGACTGTGTGTTGGATGTACAGTGAGGCACTTCAGGAGAGCTCAGAGTACCCACACTTTCCACCCCTGCTGCCCACCCCCCCAGGAAATGAGTCACTGGTAGTTGAGGTGCAGGTGGATTTTCCTATCCAAATGCCTCTTTGTTGTCCCATTTTTGAAGATTATTGGATCTGCTGTAAAAGTGAGTCTAAAATCACAATTCTGTGTTCCCTCTAAGAATAGTCTTTGAAATATTGGCATGAAGGTCATGACTAGCGGCATTTCTACAGTCTCCAGCTGCCCTCTCAGAAGAGGAATAGATAAGAGGTTGGCCACATTTGTAGGATGTGCTTGAAGATAATGTAACCTATTTTTTTTTTTAATATCACAGGGTTTTAACGTGCAAAATGGCAGTTGTACCAGATTGGCATACTTTGTATCCTCACACACAAAAATTCACGCATTTCAGACCCCACTCTTCACCATGTAGAGTGTATTCAAGGAATGGTTTCCAAAATGTGTTCAGACCTTCTTCATGTGAGTATTCCTGAGCAAATGATGCTAACAGTAGATATCGTTACGTATGTTTAGTATGTACTAGACTCTGTACAAAGGCCTCACATGACATTTAATCCTCACAGTAAAGCTGTGAAATAAATTCTGTTATTGTCCCAGTTTTCTTTATGGGGAATCTGAGATACAGGTTTATCAAGCTACTTGCCCAAAAGTTGTATAGCTTTTAGGTAGCAGGGTTGAGATTTGTACCCAGACAGTGTGATTCCAGGATCCATGGAATTAACTACTATGTTATCTAGTATACTGCCTCACTCCTCAGTTTTTTCTTAATTAATAGGCTATATTTTTCGAGTAGGTTTTTTTTGTGTTTTTTTTTGCCGTACTGTGTGGCTTGTGGGATCTTAGTTCCTTGACCAGGGATAGAACCTGGGCCATGGCAGTGAGGGTGCCAAGTTCTAACCACTGTACTGCCAGGGAACTCCCTGAGTAGTTTTAGGGTTACAGAAAAACTGAGCTAAAGTGCAGAGAATTCCCATACACCTCTTCACTCCCCATCCCCAGTTTCCCTTATTAGCAGCATTGGCATTAGTGTGGTACATTCATTAGAACTGATGAGCCATTATTGACACATTATTAGAGTTCACACTCTTTGTGTTGTACGTTCTTTGGGTTTTGATAAACGTATAATGACATGTGTCTACCGTTACTGCTTCATACGCAGTAGTTTCACTGCCCTAAGAATCCTCTGTGCTCTGCCTATTCATCCCTCCCCGCCGCAATCCAGGCAACCATTGGTCTTCTTACTGTCTCCGTAGTTTTGCCTTTTTCAGAATGTCATTTAGTTGGAATCATTCAGTCCATAGCATTTTCACATTGGCTTCTTTCACTTAGCAATATGCACTAAAGGCTCCGTCATGTCTTTTCATGATGTGATAGTTCATTTCTTTTTTTCTCTGAATAATATTCTCTTGTATGGGGCTTCCCTGGTGGTGCAGTGGTTGGGAGTCCGCCTGCCGATGCAGGGGACGTGGGTTTGTGCCCTGGTCCGGGAAGATCCCACATGCCGTGGAGCGGCTGGGCCCGTGAGCCATGGCCGCTGAGTGTGCATGTCCGGAGCCTGTGCTCCGCAACGGGAGAGGCCGCAACAGTGAGAGGCCTGCGTACCGCCAAAAAAAAAAAAAAAAAAAAAATTCACTTGTATGGATGTACAACAGTTTATTCACTACTGAAGGACATCTTGGTTGCTCTCATGCCTTGGCAATTATGAATAAAGCTGCTATAGACATTTGCATGCAGATTTTTGTGTGGATGTAAAATTTTAACTTATTTGGATCATTCAGTTTTAAAGCAACAAAATTTGACATTATAATTTCCCAAAAATGTGTCTTTTCATTTGTCCATTCCTCCCTCCCTCCCTTCCTTCACAAACATTTTCTGAGCCCTAATATGTGACAAGAACTATCACAGGGACGGAGGATAAAGAGACGGGTCCGGTAGAGGGTCTGCCCTGAAGGATCCCACAGTCTTGAGAGGGAGAGGAGGAATTCCAGCAGAACAATACCAGTGCCGGTCCAGAAGCACGTACAAAGCGCTATGAGTGCACAGCCTGAGGGGAACGGGAAGGACTCAGTGGGACGTAGTGAAAGGATGGACCGGAAGAAAGGCATTCTAGTCAGAAGTCACGCTTGCCACCTGTGCTCACCTGCATCAGTGAGAGGCCACAGGCATCTACCAGAGAGACTATTTCAAGTGGGCCATGTGTCTGTCCAAATCTCAGGCAAGAAGGGAGAATGGATGTTGAGGGATAACTGGCAACTTCCAACACAAACATTTACCATCCATAATAAATGTCTTCCAGCCCAATAGCCCCACGCCTAGAGTGTACTTCGGATGTATCTCAGTTTAACTAGCTTTCTGACAGTACCAAGAAGAATGGAGTGAAGTGGGATTACTGGAGTAAAGGGCATCCACACCCTTAAGGCTCGTGAGCGCCACCAAATTGCCTTTTGGAAGCTTGTGCTGCACATCCGCACAAGTGATATTTACAAGTACTTGTTTCTGAATATCCTAACGCAGAATATTATCTCTTACATTTTGTCCATTTGATATGCATAAACAATATTCTGTTGTGATTTTTTTCTTTGTTTTTTTTTGTTTTTTTTGCGGTACGCGGGCCTCTCACTATTGTGGCCTCTCCCGTTGCGGAGCACAGGCTCCGGACGCGCAGGCTCAGTGGCCATGGCTCACGGGTGCAGCCGCTCCGCGGCATGTGGGATCTTCCCGGACCGGGGCACGAACCCGCGTCCCCTGCATCGGCAGGTGGACTCTCAACCACTGCGCCACCAGGGAAGCCCTTCTGTTGTGATTTTAATCTGCATTTCTCTAATGGTGAGGTTAACTTTGATTGTCAAGTTCATCATGTTTATGTCTTTCTTTTGTCAGCTGCCTGTTCATGTCCTTTGCCCATTTACCCACTGTGGGTTGGTCTTTTTAGTTATTTGTATGAGCTCTTTGTATTAAAATATTAATCCTTTATCTGCCTTATGTGCCATCAGTATCTTTTTTCATTTGTCATTTGCCTTTTATTTATGTTTTTTATGTACTGAATTATTTTTTTCTTTTCTAAATAAAAATTATATATATAGAAACAAATATATTTAAATAAAAATTATATACATACATATATAATGTCTCCTAGCACCCCTTTTCTCTCCAGAGTTGGTCACCATAAGTGTCTGGCTGGCCTGTCTCTCACGCACGTCGTGCATGCGCACACACGTGTAGATATGTGCTTATATGACTCATATTAAAGAAAGCACAATTCATGGGTGAATCTGTAAGCTACAGATATTAGACACCCTGTTTCCTTTTAAGACGTTTTTTGCTTTATGTTTATGTTTCAATTTGAATAATTTCTGTTGGCCTGACTTTCTATTCACTAGTCCTTTCTTCTACTGTGTACAGTTCTGCCGTTAAACAAATTAAATGAGCTCTTCGCTTTGATATTGTATTTTTAATTTCTAGCTTTTTCATGTGCTTTAAAAAAATAGTTTCCACTTCTCTGCTGAAATTCCCTTCGTGTTCAGCATTTTGTCAGTTTTCCCTTAATCTCTTTAACATATTTGTCATTCTTGGATTAAATACCTGATCGTTTCTACATCTGTTCTCTCTGTGGGTCTTCCATGATTCTTTTTTGCTCTTGATCAGGTCACCTTTTCTTTGTTTACTTGTCTTGCAATTTTAAAAGGATTTAACACCAGACATTTGTGTAAAGCAGAGCAGAGACAGAAGTAAATCATATTTACCACCAGAAAAAGGTGGTAAAGCCCTTCTGCTCAGGCTGCTGGTGAGGTGGGCTGGCTCAGTTTAATTTCTCAGTTGAGCTCTGTCTGGATCTGGTTGCAGCTTTGGTTAGATTCACGTGACCCCTTGTTTCAAATGCTTCCCTTCAACAGGCCTTGCGAGCTGAGCACTGCTGAGACTCCAGCCATCTCTGCTTCAGAGTCCAGCTGCCAGCTTGGCATCCTGTGGCGGGCTCTCTGCTTTCCAGCCCTCCTGCCACTTTTGGAGGGTTTCTGGGGAGCTCTGTTTGTCCTCCAGCTCAGCTGCTAGCTTCGTGCACCTTAGGAGGTCGCCCTCCGCCCTGCCGCCCTGCCTGCAATTGCAGGGGCTGCTGAGGTGCACTCGGTGAGGGCCCCGTACGCTTCAGAGGGGTTTGCCGCTGGTCTGTACTCAGGCACGGTGAGCAGCTGCCTGACACTTCGGGAAGACCCTGCATCCCTCGGGGCATATCGCACAGCTCTCCTGCCTCACTCCCAGCTTTGGGGTGCTTCCTGTGCAACGTGTGAAGGCCCACGAGGACGGGTGCAGACTCGCTCTGTGACTGAGGCTCTTGGGATGCAAATCCATGGGATCGGTCCACATGGCTACTAAGCAATCGCTTGTTTTCTCCATCCCCCTGTGTAGGATGAATCTGCTTCTCTGCCCAAGGCTCTTCAAGGGTGAAAGGAGTCATGGGTGTTTTCTCTCTGAGGAGTGGCTGGTCCTTTCTGGAGTTTAGTTTATTTGTACCCTCAGTTCTTTGGTGGGTTTCAAACCCCTCTCTTTTTTTAGCTTATCCTACTTGTTCTCATTGCAGGGTCAGAATGACAATCTGCTGTGACTTTCTGTATCCTAAACGGATGTAGAAAATTTTGTCACATTCCCCTCCAGAAAGATCATATCAGTTCGTACTCTCCCACCAGCAGATTGTGCAAGTTCGGCTACCGCTTTCATTTTAAATTCCAGAAGTTGCATTAGGCTTGCGAAATAAAAAGTCTGCCCTCAAGTAAACTCAAATAGTTTCAAAGCAATATTTCTGATACTTCAAAATTAGAATTTTTTTTTTTTTTTTTTTTTTTTTTTTGCGGTATGCGGGCCTCTCACTGTTGGGGTCTCTCCCCGTTGCGGAGCACAGGCTCCGGACACGCAGGCCCAGCGCCCATGGCTCACGGGCCCAGCCGCTCCGCGGCACGCGGGATTCTCCCGGACCGGGGCACGAACCCGTGTCCCCTGCATCGGCAGGCGGACTCTCAACCACTGCGCCACCAGGGAAGCCCCAAAATTAGAATTATTGATTGCCAAGATGGGGCTGCTTGGAAAGCACCTGAAAATGCGCATGAAAATTCTGAAAAAAAAGATTTCAAGATGGAGACATAAAGACATAAAGGGGTCCCTCTGTGACGCTGGGTTCAGGAGGAGGAATTCCAGGCTGGGCGGGCAGAGGGAGAAATACTCTTCACCAGCTGATGTGGAGCCCTGCAGCTCCGCCACGTGAATCAGCTGCTTCTGAGGTTTGAAGCGACAGTCAGAAACGCAGAGGGATGCAGGCAGCCACTCCTGCACATTGAGCATCCTTGGAGTTCTCGTGGGAGATTTAAGACCCTTCTCCCCCAGGCTCTGTGCCCAGCCCTCTTCTGCCTGTCTGTGTTCTCCTAGGTGAACATCTGGTTCCACATCCCGAAACACCACCCGTAACAAACAGCAGCTCCGTTGTGACCCCCATCCTAAGCTCCCCGGCTGCCCCCCACCTCGTTGGTTTGTCCTGCTGCCTTTGCGGCACTTGGCACTATCTACCGTTACCTCATCATTCATTTGTCTGTTTCTTGTTTTGCTTCCCCCTCCAGAGTCTAAGCTTTCCAAGAGCAGAGCATCCTAAATGAATGATGGTCACCAAGCCTTTGCAATCTCATTAATAGATATAAGAGATTTACCAAGCTACCATGGTTCTTAGCCTCCTCTTTACCTACTAGGTTATAAAATATCGAAAGGGACTAATCACATCTTCATGTTTATGATACTGATTGGCACCATGAGTTAATTTGTAGTTACTGTGTTTGTAGGGTGTCAGCTGCCCTTTGGTGACACGGGGACTCTGGGACCTAAACCCTTAGAGCTGGGACCCCTTTCCTCACCAGGAAGTGCAGGCGCCCTGCAAGCTCATTCGGGAACTAAACATTCTTCATTATCCTTTAGTATCCAGTGACACTCACCTCTTCCTTGTCTTTGAAAGGAAAAGGTTGTAGATTTAAGAATTACATGTTTTCCCCTCAAAAATTGGCAAGGGGATGAAAAGTGAATATAATATTTTGAAGATTTATTTGAGATAAAATTGATTCTTAACTAAGTTTTATTTCAATATCCATGTTTTTCACTTGTGACATAGGTCCTTTATAGGGAAGATTATCTCCGCTCTTTTTTTCTAATGTTACTACTATTACTTTATATTGATTGAAATGTAAATTTCAGAGGTGCCACAAATGACTGCAGATTTGCAATTGTGGGTCATCTACTTGTAAACCTAGATGTAGTGGAAGAAATACTGTTTAGAAGTTTGTTGGATTCTAGTACACAGTGAAATGCTGTTTATTGTCTTAGCTTTAAGAGCGTTTAATAAATAGCTGTCTCTCTTTTATAGCCACAGCTGTTGCACATCCAATACTGTCATCCTTAGATATAAAGCGGATTTTATTTCAAAAAATTACTGATAAAGGAGATGAGTTGAAGAAAGCCTTTCACCTGCTCGACATCAGTAACAACATGACAGTGACAAAGAATGAACTGCGAAGAGTCATCACAACCTTCCTGCTGCCTCTCACGAGAGAACAGTTTCAAGATGTGCTGGCTCAGGTACAGTGCGGAAAAGACTCAGAATCACCCAGTATGGAGGGGGGGATGCAGCATATTACAGGAGCATGCAACCTCGTCTGGCTTTCCCCCACTGTCCCAAATAGAGTTTTGTTTGTCACAATTCAATTAAATTCTGGCAGGTTTGGGACAGTTATCATGTGCTTGGGTCATATTTTGTGTGTAGCACTATTATAGTCATATTAGTTTATTTTTTAAGGCTTCCATATAAAGAGTATTTGGTCAACATGTACTTTGAAACTTAGTATTTGCGTTTGTTCTTACCTGAAGTGGTTATTGAGCATCTACTGTATGCTCAACCCAATGCAGAGCAATCAGACAGTTTTCAGCTATTATTTCTTCAAATATTTTTTTCTACCTCTTCCTCTGCTCTCTCGGACATTTTGGTATTGTCTTCCAGACCCCTGAGGCTCTGTTCATTTTATAAAATATTTTTCCTGTCTATATTTCGGATTGCATAATTTTCATTGATGTGTCTTCAAATTCACTGACTCTTTCTTAGCATCTCCATTCTGCTATGAAGTCCATTCAGTGAATTTTTAATTTTAGACATTGTATTTTTCAGTTTTAGAGTTTTCATTTGGTTCTTTTTTAATAATTTCTGTTTATCTGCTTAGATTTCTTGGTTTTTCTTTCAATTATGAGCATATTTCTTTGACTACATTGAGCGTAGTTAAAATAGCTGCTTAAAAGTCCTTATCTGGTAATTCTAACATCTGGATCATCTCAGGGTTGGCCTGCTTTGATTTTTTTCCTTTGAGAAGGGTCGCATTTCTCTGGTTCTTCATTTTTGAGCATATTTGGATAATATCCCAGACTAGTGCTATTCAATAGAAATATAAAGTGAGTCACATAAATAATTTTAAATTTTCCAGTAGCTACATTACAAAAATAAAAAGAAATAGGTGAAATTAATTTCAATAATATTTTTATTTGACCAAATAAATGTATCTAAAATATTATCTCATTTCAACATGTAATCACTATTTAAAATTGGTAATAAGATATTTTACATTCTTTTCTGTGTACTAAGTCTACAGAGCCTGGTATGTACTTTACACTTACAGAAGACCTCAATGCTGACACCAAATTTCCATTGGAAATACTTTATCTGTATTTAGATTTCATAAAAGTTGCTGTTGAAATATTAGATTCATATACCCGGTCATTCCAAACTTAAAAGTTTTCCCAAAGCGAAGTTAATTTTAGAATTTAAATCAATTAACATGAAACTTAACAAACGGTTCAGCTCATCAGTTGCCCTAGCCACGTTTCCAGTGCTCGGGAGTCACATACGGCTCTGGCTGTTCATTAAACGGTGCAGCGCTAAACGTCACGAATGCTGTGCTGTGGAGACTCTGGATTCTGTTATATTCCTCAGAGACTTTTGATACTTTTGCTTTGACAGGCAGTTAACTTGCAAATTCTCCCTCACCTGCAGTGGGCAGTCATTCATATCTTGATTCAGCTTTCTGGTCTTTTGCTGGGACTCTTGAGTCTGACCTGCACACACATGGTTCAAGTGCCAGCTGGAAGTGTGGACAGAGCGCATACACAGAAAGTGTTGCTCCTCCTCTTTCAGGTTCCTCTCACATTGTTTTTTGTTTTGCTTTTTGTTTTGTTTTTGTGGTACATGGGCCTCTCACTGTTGTGGCCTCTCCCGTTGCGGAGCACAGGCTCCGGACGCGCAGGCTCAGCGGCCATGGCTCACGGGCCCAGCCGCTCCGCGGCATGTGGGATCTTCCCGGACTGGGGCACGAACCCGCGTCCCCTGCATCGGCAGGTGGACTCTCAACCACTGCGCCACCAGGGAAGCCCTGCTTTATTGTTTTTAAAAAAGCAATCACAAAGTCACAGACAAGTTGGAAGTATAGTGCAAAGAACAATTTTCTCTTTCGTAAGCCATTTGGGGGTAAGCTGCTCCATTACCTCAAATATTTCAGTGTATGTTTCCTTAAAACCAGAGCCCTGTTCTATACACCCACAATCCAGCCGTCATGGTAAGGATAGTAATGGCAGCCGTCTCAGCCCCAGGCCCCAGGTCACAATCATGCAGTGCATTTGGCAAGTCTCCTATAGTCTAGAACACTTCTTCAGTCTTTCCTTAGTCTTGAGGACCATAACACTTTGAAGATTGCAGACCTGTTATTTTGTAGAGTGTCCCTGACTTGAGTTATCGGATGTTTCCTGATGACTAGATTCAGGCTTGCATCTTTGGCAGGAATGTCACAGAAATGACGCTGTGCTCTTTTCAATGCTTTTCTTAGCTTACAGGTGATTTCCGTCTGTCCCATTACTGCTGATGTTCACTGCGGTCACTTGATTAAGGTGGAATATATCAGGCCCATTTGTCTTTTTCCTGGTGGAGTGTTCTTTATCTACTTTGTAATTAATAAGCATTTTGTGGGAGAAACTTTGAAACTATGTAGATATGCCATTCCTCACCAAACTTTCATGTATTCATTTACTGTTTATATGTTTGCAGGGACTCAAGATTTCCTGTTTTATTAAGTGGCTTATGATCCATTATTTTCATTATTTATTTTGATGTTTCAATGGTCCCTAATATAGCCAGTAGGAGCCCCTTTATGCTGGTTTCTGTGTCCTTTTGACATGTCCCCATCATTCTTTGAGCACTTCCTTACTTTCTGATACAAGATATTATAAACTCACCTGTACTTTCCTTGCCTCGGTCCCAGAATCGTCCATTTCTCCAAAGAGCTCTGGTTCCTTTTAATGGAACAAAAGTAACCAGAATCTGGGATCTGAGTATACCAGAGCTGCTCTTTGCTCCAGGCCCTCTAAGTGGGCAGAGCCCTAGGGGATATATTCCATATATAAACATATATACACATTTACATACACTTATATCTACGAGTATTTCTATATCAATCTATATATTGAAAACCGTGAGTTCACACCAATACCGCCAATTCTAACCCAGTACCTCAGGGTTCATTGTAATTTTCTCACTTTCTATGTTTGTAACTACCGTTTTAGACAATGAGCCACTTGGCTTCTGTGTTCTGAGTATATTCACTTATTTGATCAGCCTCCCTGGCATGTGACTCATCTCCCATGTCCAGCACCTCCACCCCCAGGTGGATGCCCTCTTCCTCCAACCCTGCTCTGGAGCATGGCTCCCCCATGTTGCAGATGCCACTTTTGTCTGCCCCATCTAATGACTGTAGGACTGAATTGTGAGGGAACAGACAGGGAAGGAGGGAAGGGGAGGAATGATGAAGAGCTTTTCTCTTCTTCTTTTAAAAAATGTATCCCCTTTATTCACTTCCAGAATTTCACAAATAGTATATATTGATTCTTTTACATGTCACCTTTTATTGTATCTGCATTTTAAATAAAAGCTTTATAAAGATATAATTTACATATCATAAAATTCACCATTCAAAAATGGACAAGTTCCTGGTTTTTCATATATTCACAGAGTTGTGCAACCATCACCACCATCTAATTCCAGGACATTTTATCACCCCCAAAAGAAACTTTGTACTCATTAGCAGTCACTCCCCACTCCCCTTCCCCTAACCCCTGACATCCATTAATCTATTGATACCTTAAGTCACAACAGATTGCCAATTCTGGAGAGTTCATAAAATGGAATAATATAATATATGATCTTTTGTAACTGGCTTCTTTCACTAAGCATAATGTTTAATTATGCTAAGCATCCATGTTATAGCATGAATCGGTATTTCATTCCTCATTATGGCTGAATAATATTCCACTGCATGGATACACTGCACTTTATCATCAGCTGATGGATCTTTGGGTTAATTCCACTTTTTGGCTTTTGTGAACAATGCTGCTGTGAAATTTCATGTACAAATTTTTATGTGGACATATGTTTTCACTTCTCTCGGGTACATACCTAGGAGTGGAATTGCTGTGTCATATGGTAATGTTCTCTTGCTTTTAAAGAACCTTTGTCCTCACAAATATCACATGTTTCCTCATAACCTTGATTTAACTGTTCCTTTCTTTATACCAAATGGAAAGTTAAAATATTATTTCCTGCTGATATCTCCCTATATTCATGATCTAATCTTAATTTAAAATTTTGCCAGCCTTCCCAAGCTAATCAGCTATGCAGGAAGAGGAAAAGTACAGAAGATGTGAAATGTGCATCCGTTTTTTAAAAGCTACATCTGTTTTTAAAAGAAGTCACTGAGAACTGTAGAACTTAAGAGACTTTAAAAAACAGGTTCTGATAGTCTATCTTATAATCAGGACGTTTTTCTAGAACCTTGAGCTCCTGTGACCCCCTCCTGTATAAACCAAGGAGACTGCAGTGTGATGCCTTTTCAGGAGGCCAGGTTCATTGGGAATGAAGAGCAGGGGTTCTCTTCCTAATCCCTGGAGTTCACAGTGTGTGTCCCTTTTCTAGATCTTTTCATGACTAATCCAGGTGGTGATACAGACTTTCTTTTTCAATAGTTAATATAAGCTTAACTGGAAATACATAAAACAGGTAAAATATTTCATGGGAATCTCACCCTTAAAATTAGAAATGAATTTTTCCAGTTATAGTGAATTTACTTTAGCTTTAACTTTATTTCAAGAACCATGTCAAGAATGTTTGAACGTCAGGGTGTTTTGATGATTGATCAGGGCAAGAGTGATGAGGAGGCATTGCTTGTAACCTGCCTTATACCTTAGTTTCATTAATAGTAAAATGAATTTTTAAAAAATGTGGCTTCAGTCTCTGAATATTAATATAAACATTTTAAAAGAGGTTGAATTGGTAAATAGATTCCAGAGAAACTGAAAGCATTTCCACTAAGATCAGGAATAAGACAAGGCTGTCCACTCTCACCACTCTTATTCAACATAGTTTTGGAAGTTTTAGCCATAGCTATCAGAGAAGAAAAAGAAATAAAAGGAATCCAAATAGGAGAAGAAGAAGTAAAGCTGTCACTGTTTGTAGATGACATGATACTATACGTAGAGAATCCTAAAGATGCTACCAGAAAACTACTAGAGCTAATCAATGAATTTGGTAAAGTAGCAGGATACAAAATTAATGCACAGAAATCTCTGGCATTCTTATACACTAATGATGAAAAATCTGAAAGTGAAATTAAGAAAACACTCCCATTTACCATTGCAACAAAAAGAAAAACATCTAGCAATAAACCTACCTAAGGAGACAAAAGACATGTATGCAGAAAATTATAAGATACTGATGAAAGAAATTAAAGATGATACAAATAGATGGAGAGATATACCATGTTCTTGGATTGGAAGAATCAACATTGTGAAAATGACTCTACTACCCAAAGCAATCTACAGATTCAATGCAATCCCTATCAAACTACCACTGGCATTTTTCACAGAACTAGAACAAAAAATTTCACAATTTGTATGGAAACACAAAAGACCCCGAATAACCAAAGCAAACTTGAGAATGAAAAATGGAGCTGGAGGAATCAGGCTCCCTGACTTCAGACTATACTACAAAGCTACAGTAATCAAGACAGTATGGTACTGGCACAAAAACAGAAATATAGATCAGTGGAACAGGATAGAAAGCCAGAGATAAACCAACACACATATGGTCACCTTATCTTGATAAAGGGGGCAAGAATATACAGTGGAGAAAAGACAGCCTCTTCAATAAGTGGTGCTTGGAAAACTGGACAGGTACATGTTAAAGTATGAAATTAGAACACTCCCTAACACTGTACACAAAAATAAACTCAAAATGGATTAAAGACCTAAATGTAAGGCCAGACACTATCAAACTCTTAGAGGAAAACATAGGCAGAACGCTCTATGACATAAATCACAGCAAGATCCTTTTTGACCCACCTCCTAGAGAAATGGAAATAAAAACAAAAATAAACAAATGGGACCTAATGAAACTTAAAAGTTTTTGCACAGGAAAGGAAACCATAAACAAGACCAAAAGACAACCCTCAGAATGGGAGAAAATATTTGCAAATGAAGCAACTGACAAAGGATTAATCTCCAAAATTTATAAGCAGCTCATGCAGCTCAATAACAGAAAAACAAACAACCCAATCCAAAAATGGGCAGAAGACCTAAATAGACATTTCTCCAAAGAAGATATACAGATTGCCAACAAACACATGAAAGAATGCTCAACATCACTAATCATTAAAGAAATGCAAATCAAAACTACAATGAGGGGCTTCCCTGGTGGCGCAGTGGTTGAGAGTCTGCCTGCCGATGCAGGGGAAACGGGTTCGTGCCCCGGTCCAGGAAGATCCCACATGCTGCGGAGTGGCTAGGCCCGTGAGCCATGGCCGCTGAGCCTGTGCGTCTGGAGCCTGTGCTCCGCAACGGGAGAGGCCACAACAGTGAGAGGCCCGTGTACCGCAAAAAAAAAAAAAAAACTACAAATAGAACCACCATACGACCCAGCAATCCCACTACTGGGCATATACCCTGAGAAAACCATAATTCAAAAGGAGTCATGTACCAAAATGTTCATTGCAGCTCTATTTACAATAGCCAGGACATGGAAGCAACCTTAGTGTCCATCGACAGATGAATGGATAAAGAAGATGTGATATATATATATACAATGGAATATTACTCAGCCATAAAAAGAAACGAAATTGAGTTATTTGTAGTGAGGTGGATGGACCTAGAGTCTGTCATACAGAGTGAAGTAAGTCAGAAAGAGAAAAACAAATACCGTATGCTAACACATATGTATGGAATCTAAGAAAAAAAAAAAAGGTCATGAAGTACCTAGGGGTAAGACGGGAATACAGGCACAGACCTACTAGAGCATGGACTTGAGCATATGGGGAGGGGGAAGGGTAAGCTGTGACAAAGTGAGAGAGTGGCATGGACATATATACACTACCAAACATAAGGTAGATAGCTAGTGGGAAGCAGCCGCATAGCACAGCGAGATCAGCTAGGTGGTTTGTGACCATCTAGAGGGGTGGGATAGGGAGGGTGGGAGGGAGGGAGACGCAAGAGGGAAGAGATATGGGAACATATGTATATGTATCACTGATTCACTTTGTTATAGAGCAGAAACTAACACACCATTGTAAAGCAATTATACTCCAATAAAGATGTTAAAAAAATTTTTAAACAGTACAATAAAAAAAATGTGGCTTCAGTCTCTGAATATTAATATAAACATTTTAAAAGAAGTTGAATTGGTAAATGGATTCCAGAGAAGGAAAACTAAGTTCCGTTCTGGTCCTGGTGGTTGTGCTGGGTTGGGGAAAGAGAAGTCTTTGAAGGTACTTATCAACATACTGGATGTGGATTTACAAACTACACTCCCCCAGCCCCAGTCTAAGAATTGCTTTCAGTGATTCATCAGTGGACAGTTTTGATTCTCCAACATTTTTGCCAGAATAGCAAATACTGGAGAGGTGATTTGGGTTGTCTAAGCGCTTAGTTTTGTAGACCAGTCATTGCAAATGTGTATGTGCCACATTAGAATTTGCATTAGACCATAAGTAGCAATATGAAATGTGACAAAAGCGTCAATAGATTTTTAAAAATAGTTATTTATTGTTTATTTTTGGCTGCGTTGGGTCTTAGTTGCTGCGCACAGGCTTTCTCTAGTTGCGGCGAGCAGGGGCTACTCTTCATTGCGGTGTGCGGGCTTCTCATTGCGGTGGCTTCTCGTTGCGGAGCACGGGCTCTAGATGCACGGGCTTCAGTAGTTGCAGCATGCGCGCTCAGTACTTGTGGCTCGCAGGCTCTAGAGCACAGGCTCAGTAGTTGTGGTGCACAGGCTTAGTTGCTCCACGGCATGTGGGATCTTCCTGGACCAGGGATCGAACCCGTGTCTCCTGCATTGGCAGGTGGATTCTTAACCACTGTGCTACCAGGGAAGGCCCAGCTTCAATAGATTGATGGATTTTAAGGCAGGGTGGTTAGTGTAGTGAGATGAACCTGGGCTCTGGAGTCACAGATTTCTGTGACTAAATGACTTAATGGCAGTGCCATGCAGGGAGGTCACACCTCTGCTCTGTGAAATGTGGAAAATTTCAACCTCCTCAGAAGGTAGTTTGGGGCTAAATGAGTTAAAACCAAGAGCAGTGCCTGTACCCGTTTATAAAGTATGAGCTCTCCAGATGTAAGTTTCTTCCCTTCCATGTTAACTCTTATCACTACCAAGGCCAGGAGGGCATCCAGTCTGGGAAACTGCACGTTTAATCTGTTCTTGACCTTCTTCTGTAACACTAGGGAACCTTTGAAGCGTCTACCCAAATTATATCTACTAAAAAATGCCCCGTCAGAAATCCAAGTCCTGGGTGTCCTTTCCAGGAAAAGGCTTCACAAAGGCCTGCCCTGTGAGCCACTCTCCCTCTGGGCCCATTTCCTAGTTATACATGTTTTTAACAGCAAGGAGAAATTTGTCCTTTGGGGAAGACTGAGATAACCGTGCTAGGCTTTGAGGCTGGAATTTTAAGGGTTAAGTAAATATCAAACTTGGTTGTATAGGCTTGGGAGCCATTCAGCTGTATGGGAAATTGTACTTTGTGTATTTGCATGAAGCTTAATAAAATATATTTATATTGATTATATTTTAATTTCATAATGCTTTTTTGGGGGAAATAATTATTTTCACTTTTAAAAAAATTTGACATTTTATTTAAAAGTAATTTCAAAGCTCCAGAAAATTTGTAAGGATAAGAGTGGTACAAACAGTAGCCATATACCCTTTACCCAGATTTGACAGTTGTGAACATTTAGCCTCGTTTGCTTCTCCCGTGATCTTTCGTTGATACATATATGCAAATAATATATACGAAATACACAATGTGTACATAATTTTTTTCTGAACCGTTCAAGAGGATGTTGCTTATATTAATGGTTCTTTAATTCTAAATACTTCAGTGTGTATTTCCTTAAGAATAAGAACTATTCTCTTACATAATCACAGTACAGTTAGCAACTTCAGTAAACTAAACATTGAGATAATAATACTTTAATTTAGCCTATAGTCCATATTAACCCACTTGACCTAATGATGTCCTTTATAGAATTTTAGATTTGAAAATGATTTTTTTCTACCTTGAAATTATATGAATGTACAGTAAGTACACATGACACTCAGAGGGTTAATTATGCCTCAGACTTTTGGGAAATATATATATATATATATTTATACATATACACATATATAAAAATACATATACACATATATAAAAATACATATACATATATAACATATATATTAGAATATATTTCTATTAATTGTACTAATCTTTTAGATAGACCTAGATTTTAGATAATTTTGTAGACAACTTGTTGGCTTTTAACTGAGCACAGACTGGCATTCTGGCATTCATGCTGCTTCTGCTTAGTCTGCTGAGGGTGCCTGTCAACTCAGACACCTGGACTGAGTAGCTGTGACTGTTACTGGAATGCCCATCCCACTAAGAATGTCCTGCCTTACATCATGAAACCTGCCGTGCTGTCCACTGCTTGGATCTGAATTCTCTAACGGGCTGTTATTCTTCTTGTTTGGGCGTAGATCCCCCTCACCAGCTCTGGTGCCCTTCCGTACCTTGTATTCCTGTCCAGATTTGGTGGAATTGACCTGAATATAAATGTTATACAGAGGTAAGTTTTTTTTTTCTCATATGCAAATGTGAAACTTGAAATGATAAGAAATAGGACACAGGTCATTAGAGATAAATCATGTCAACAGATACAATCCTCAGTCAAAAATTTTATTCAGAGAAGAGTCTAACGTCTAAATGAGATATATTTCAGAATAAGAGAAATAATATTGTATTAAAATTGGAAACATAGCAAATTAAAACCAGACTAACATATTTCATATGCAATGCATTTCATATTTGGAAATAAGGAATTTAATTTTTTTTTTTTGGCTGTGCCATGTGGCTTGCGGGATCTTAGTTCCCCGACCAAGTATTGAACCCAGGCCCCGGCAGTGAAAGCGCTGAGTCCTAACCACTGGACCACCAGGGAATTCCCTGGAAGTAAGGAATTTAAACTTTGAAGTAGAAGTATTAAGATGCCAAATTTTAAATTTGTTTGTTTTTATACATTTTTAATGTCTTTCATTGGATAGGGATCATATTTTGGTAGCTAGAAATGAAGTATTTTTAAAAAGATCTTTGTATGAGCTCCTCTGTATTTCATAATTGTAGCATGAGCATGAAGCTCATTTGCTTTATGTGCAAAACGAGAGAGTTAAAGTCTGAACTTTAATGTCTCTATCAGCTGTAAAGTTCTTTGATTCTAGTGTATGATGTAGGAAATATTATTTTAGTAAAAAAATTATTTACTCAGATTATCTGACTCTAAATGGGTAAGCTTCATTTTCTCAGGAATTGTGTAAACAATTAAATTTGGTTCTGAAATATTAGCAAATTTTGGTATTACAGCTTTCGTGATTGCATCCATCCGGGATGCAGCTGACATGTAAGACTTAGTGCAGCAGTGTGGAGCGGGGAGGGGGAGTTGATGTTCACTGGGTGTAGAGTTTCAGTTTTGTAAGGTGAGCAAGTCCCAGAGATCTGTTGCACAACAGTGTGAATATATTAACATTACTGAGCTGTATATTAAAAATGGTTAAGATGGTAACTTATGTGGTTTTTTGGTTACCACAATTAAAAAAATAAAAGAATTAGTGCAGCAGCTCCAACAAGAATGACAAGGTATTATCCGCTCCACGATGTGGGACTTCTTTGTGCTCTGATCAGTTGATGTTCCATAAGTGGTGAACTAGGATAACTTCCAGGCTCATTCAGAAGGACCACTGGTCATTTTATAGGCTCTATATTCATGTTCTTGACTTAAAACCATCCACACTTGTGGAATAAGTAATCTAGGTTGAATATTCTTTGTTGAAAAACTCAACAGTTGGAAATGCTACAACTCAACAGTTGGGAAAGCTAATAATTTGAGATGAAAAGTATCATAAGTTACTTCCTTAAACATAAAAGACTAAATATTTAAACTAAATTTGGAAGATTTCTGACTTACACATGAAGCTAAATTCTCTTTATTGTTGAAGACCATGAATTATGGTGAATAGAAACTTCTCTTTCTAGTACTATGGTAGGCTACCTCCATGAAAAATACTGCCACTGAAAACTACTAAAATGATGGATAAAAGGTAAAATATTTTAATACATTACTGAGCTGGCAAGAAGGTAATTCTCAGAGGCTAAGCATGCAGTAAAACTTGGAATCCAGAGAAGGGAGCTTTCTATAAAGCCAGTTTTTACCCTGAAGGTATTGGCCAAATCTTGATGAATTTGTGTTTCAGTTTTGTTGGCTGTTTGGAGTGAAGGGGACAAGAGTCAAAACCTGCAGGGTCTGCCCAAGGTGGAGAAACCTAAGGGAAGACCCTATACGCTCTTGTAAGGATAATCTACAAAATATAAACCTGCATGGCAGAAGGGCACAAGGAAACCTGCCAGTTTCAACACTGGCATTGGGTGAATAGGGGAAAAGTTGTAATCACAAGTCAATTCATGAAAATCTGTGTCTAAAATAATGTTACCTGTGTGGTCTGAAAAGTCTCAGGCTAGGAATTTACTTAAAATTTACTGGTCCTGGACTGGGTGTGCCCTTCTGTGGAGGAATACATCTACAACATAGCCCTTAAAGAAAACCACAGATAAAGTGTCACACAAAAAAACCTTGAAAACATATAAAGAGACAAAGAATGAGGACCGCAAACAAATGGAAATCATATCCAGTGGAATCAGATCTCCAAACACTTGGGATATTGGAACTATTAGATACAGAATCTAAAAGTAGTGTTTTAATATCTTTAAAGAAATGAAAGAATGGATTCAATATATGAGTGCAAAACAAGAGGCAGTTGAAGAAGTACAAAATGGAACTCTTGGTATTGAAAGATACAATCATTATAGAATAAAATTCAGCAGATGGATGAAAACAGTGGCTTCAACACAGCTGAAAAGGGCATTAGTGGAGTGGAAAATAGATCTGAAGATATTATCCAGAATGCAGCACAGAAAGAGAGAGAGATATCAAGCTTGGAGAACAGGTATAAGAGACATGGGAGGAGGGAAGAGAAGGCCCAACAATACTTCTTACTGGATTTCCAGATATGTAAGAGAAAGAGTAGGACAGAGATTATATTTGAAAAGGTAATGGGTTAGAATCTCAAGCCAGATAAATAAAAAGGAATGCCTGTCTAGACATATCACGGTAAAACCGCAGAACATCAGCATCAAAGAGAAAATATTAAAGGCAGTGAGAAGAAAAAGGGAATTGACTTCACAGGAGTGACAGTTAGACTGACACTGATGTCTCAACAGTGACAATGAAAGGTATGAGATTGTGGGAAAATGTCTTCAATGCACTGAAGCTAAAATATTTGCCATCCTAGAATTTTATACTATGTTTGTAAGAATAAGGAAGAGAACTTTTTCTGTGGGAACCCCTGAGAGCCTCTCCTTTTCTTGCCATGGTATCTGCTCATCCACTGGTATCAGAGTGTTTGGAAAAGGAAGACACATCTGGCACCTTTGCCTATGGTGTTCAAGGTTACTTTTCACCTAGCTCTTGTATACTCTCTTCACACTGACTTGTATGAAAATGAGGCAGCCTGTGCATTGAATTATCCGGTCATTAGACTTGGGCTACATCTCAGGACATTGACAGATTTGCAGCTCAAATTCCCTGAATTGGTGGTGGGGGGACTTATTATTGTGGTCACAGCATTTCCCTTGGTTCAAGAGGTCATATTTTGTATCAGCCAAAGCTTGATGCCCTTGACAACGTAGAGTGAACACAACACAGAAGAGGTATGCCGTCTGTTCTGTCCTGGCCATCTCAGCCTCACCAGAACTGTCTAATATGAGGAAGTTACTGAATGTGCTACAGTGGTTGATTAAGTTGGGAGCAACATGAAGATTAAAGAGGATATTTTGCATCAGAAGACATTTAGGACCTGGAATGCTATCAAGAAGTCTGTGCCTCTGAGTGTACGAGAGCTGGTAAGGACAAAATGTGGAACTGCTCTTGCATCTGCCATGGATGACCTCACATCATCTGTAATAATGGTAGTATCATCAATAACCCTTCAGAAACATCCAAGGAATTATTCTATTTAAAATGAGTAAATTGAACCTTTGAGATTTGCTTCTGATGGACATGTCGAACATTTCTGCTTATGGACCAAAAGTGTTTCCCACTTCGATAATCCATGTGGCACTCAGCGCAATGCTACCTCCCTGAAGAATAACTACAGCCCTCCACGTACAAAGCAATCGAAACAGATCTTAGCAGAAGTTTTTGAAAGCTTTCTGAGCACCATCCAGAAAGATTCACGACAGAGTTCTGAAGAACTTACTGAGGAGCCTGAGAATTACGTTGAAACAAAATTCATTCACACATATGTGCAGGGTGTCAGTGCATTGTGTATAGGGCAAAGCAACAAGAATCAAAGAATTTTTCCCTGTACTTACATCCAGTTTCTTTAATTCAGCATCAATATTTCCTTCATTCAAATATCAACCTTTAGCCATATGTGGCATATATTACAACTAGGTGTCACCTGTGAAAACTTATCGTTCACTATGGCTTAGATGTGAGGTAGAACACAACCGACCTTCCTGTGTAATGTCACATTTCAGACATCAACATGTAGGGCCAACTGAACTATGGAAGAGTGTGTAAAAGAAGAAAGAAACTGCATGGATCTGATTCTAAGAAGTTAAAAAAACAATACACATAAAAAGGAGACTGTGGACTGTGTCAGATACAGACTGATGCCCTATTTCCCTCCTCTCCCTTATTAGCCATTTTGTGACCATGTACTTTGCCCTCAAGTCTCAAATCTGATAACTGAGTTTTTGCTCTCTTTTTCTATTCTAAAATCTTCCCTTGGTTACCTGATGACCGTAACCAGCTTTATTTGTCCAAGTTTCCGGGGCTTCAGAATCCTCCCTCCCTCCTCCCACAAAGTTTCTAAGTAGATCTATTATTGCTCTGACAATGCTGAAAAAAACATTCATTCACAAGACCATGTATTGCAACATTCCTTGGCCAGGCCGGGTACCACAAATTCAAGTGGATAAAGCAAACAACGGCGGTAGAACGTCCGTCAACAGAGCAGATGTGAAGTTGACTCTAGGCAGGTAGCCTGGGTAGGTTGAGAAAAAAGGAGGAAAGAAGGCTTTTGGCCAAGAGAAGCAGGATTTGGAGGGAGAAAATTGTTTGCTACAAAGAAACAAGCAGCTAAAGGAACTCCAGTAAAGGAACCAATTCAGACAAAAGAAAAGAAGCCTTCTGCATCACATCTTGAATTTCTATGCCTCTGAAGGTCATTTCAGTGTGGACGGCGTCTTTGAATTTCTGAAGATTAAAGACATGATAGAAGTCACTGAGGAACATTTAAAAAAATAAAGACGGAGGGTGAAATACAGACATTTTAGACAAAAACTGAGACAGTTTACTTCCTACAGATCTTGACTAAAGGAAATCATAAAAGGTATGCTAAACGGCAGAAGGCAAGTGACCCTACGGTACCCGGTACCCACAAGGCTCTCTGTGCCCTGGCTGGCCTCCCTGACAGGCGCTCTCTGCTCTCCTCTTTCTTCACTGTGTCCTTTTCTTGTTGCTCCCGTCTTAGGGCTTTTGACTGGTGGTTCCCCAGTGTCCGCAGCGCTTCTCCCCCAAATAAAGCTGTAGGTCACTCGGCTCACACCCATGAGGTCAACACACAAATGTGATTTTCTCATTCTAGAACGTGAGCCCCACGAGGGCAGGCAGCTTTATCAGTTTTATTTATGGATGTATCCCAAGCCCCTAGGACCATGTTTGGCACATAGTGGGTGCTTAATATATATTTGTTGAATAAGTGGATGGAAAAACAGCAATGACAACCAACGAACGACATGTATAGTCAGCAACCTGAATGACTCTCGCAGACATAATATCTAGTGAAGGAGGAAGAAACATACGAATGCTTCTGTTCATATGTGAAGTTCAAAACCAGACGAACTGAACTGTATTGTTTAGGGATACATACCTAGGTGGTAAAATTATAACAAAATAAAAGTAAATGATATCCTAAGTGCTAGGAGGAGAGGAAATATTATGATTGGAGAAGGGCAAGTGGGAGCCTCTTTTGTTTGGCTTTAATTCTTGATTTGAGTAATTGTTAAACAGGTGTTTGCCTTAATTGTAAGTAAACTGTGCATATGTACTGTATGTACTTTTCTGCGTAAAGGTTATGTCTCACAATAGCAATTTAAAACTCAATGAATTTAAGAAACGTATTAGACACAGCTAAAGAAACAAGTGAACTGGAAGATTGGTCAGAAAACATTAGCCAGAATGTAGCAGAGACATAAACGATGTAATTGGAGCTCTGTAAAGAGAGCAGTGAGAGATGGGACAGGTAATAGCCAAAGAAACAATGGCTGAGGATTTTCCAGAACTGATGAAAAGTGCTGTCCTGCAGATTCAAGAAGGCAAATCTCAAAAAAGATATAAAACGGGTGGGGGCAGAACCCCAAAGACCAAGAGATCTTAAAGGTAGCCAAAGGGCAACATGTACACAAAAGTGACTTCTGAGTTGTAACAATGGGAGCCAGGTGAAGAGTGGATTAAAAACTGCGATGTGGGCTTCCCTGGTGGCGCAGTGGTTGAGAGTCCGCCTGCCGATGCAGGGGACACAGGTTCGTGCCCCAGTCCGGGAAGATCCCACATGCCGCGGAGCGGCTGGGCCCGTGAGCCATGGCCGCTGAGCCTGCGTGTCCAGAGCCTGCGCTCCACAATGGGAGAGGCCACAACAGTGAGAGGCCCGCGTACAGCAAGAAAAAATTAAAAAAAAAAAAATGCGATGTGTTGGAAGAAAATCACTGCCATCCTAGAACTGTGTATCTAAAGAAAATATCTTTCACTATTTTAAATATTGAAGTAAAGACATTCTCAAACAAAAATGGATTTGGCCCCCAACAGGTCCAGAAGAAGAAACTCTAAGGATATACCTTAGGTAGAAGGAAAGTGATCCCAGGTGGAAGGTTTGAGATGATGCAAGAAGGGATGCTGAGGGAAGATGGCTGAACACCTGGCAAGTACAGGACACACTCATGACTGTAGGGAATACTGATGGCTTCTGGAATTTAAAAATAGGTTAGAATTAGAACACATGATAGTAGTGATATATAAATTGAGAGGAGGGACTGGAGTTAAACGTTCTGGAGTTGGTACATTGTCCAGTCGGAAGATGAAAGTTCTGATTAACTTGAGTCTTTGAAAATTATGCTGGTTGTAATTTCCAGAGCAATTACTACAAGTCTAAAAGTGGAGTGTATAATTCCCAAACTTATAGAGGCACAGAAATGGAATGATAAAAATGGTATCAACCCAAAAGAAGGCAAGAAGCAGCAGAATAGGCAGGAAAAATAGAAATCCTGAATATATCAGTAATTATAATAAATATACCACTTGAAAGACAAAGATAACAGATAGTAAAATCCACGAAGAGAAAAACCTAAACATAGTTTTATAGAAAGGTTAAAAGTGAAAGGATTTAAAAAGACATACTATTCAAATAAATACTAATCTAAAGAAAGCAGGCACCACTAAGTTAATGTCAGACAGTAGACGGGGCTCTCCTGAGGCAGATACTGAGATGGAGTTTGGGGTACAGACTTCCCTGAAAAGGGAAGAGGACTGGAGCCAGACTGGGCAGAGGAGCTGCCACTGGGGCTGAGGAAGCCTTGACCAAATGCAGAGGAGGGAGGGAGGGGCTGAGGTTGGGAGGGGCGGGGCCTCCTGTGCCCCTGGGGCAGTGGCACTTCTCCATTTCTTCAGCTGATGGTGGGCACACAGCTGTACAAAGTCAGGTATGTGTGATTTTTATTCCTTAAATCTTAAACATATGTTACAAATAGTGTTTTGTATCTCTTCAATACATAATTAAAACCATATTTAAAAAAAAAAAAAAGGGCTTCCCTGGTGGCGCAGTGGTTGAGAGTCCGCCTGCCGATGCAGGGGACACGGGTTCGTGCCCCAGTCCGGGAAGATCCCACATGCCGCGGAGCGGCTGGGCCCGTGAGCCATGGCCGCTGAGCCCGCGCGTCCGGAGCCTGTGCTCCGCAACGGGAGAGGCCACAACAGTGAGAGGCCTGCGTACCGCAAAAAAACCCCACAACCCCCCCCAAAAAAAAAACCATATTAAATATATTACATTTAACACAGAATCATAAGGCTGGGTTCCTGGTTTCATCTCTAACTTGGGCTCGGCACTTAACCCCTCTGAGCCTGTTTCCTCGTGTGTAAAATGAAGTTAATTTCTGTCTAAAGCGCTCCAGTGGCTTCCCCTTCCCCAGTGTGAAGTCCAGTCTCCTCATCACGGCCCCCGCACCATGGCGCTGGTTTCAGCCTCCATCTGTGGACTTACCCCATGTTCCTTGGCCCTGCTTGGTGGGCTCTGGTCCCCCTGGCCTCCGCAGTAGCAGCCCTGGGACGTGCCAGGCTCCTGCCACCTCTGGGCTTCAAGCTGTGGCATGTTCCCTTTGCTTTGCCTGGAGAGCTTTTCCTTCGAGATGGTGGCTCCTGGCTTATTAGCTTGTGGGTCTCTATTCAAATGCCCCGTCGTCCACCCATGCAGGAGAGTCGGCCCATCTTACCCCAGTGTCCAGTCTATCCCCACCTGTCTTAACTGGCTTCAGAGCACTTGTTATTACTTCAGCTTACATTACTTATTTCCAGTCTGTCACTGTCACTAGCATTAAGCTTTTTCAAGCCTGGGAACGGTGTCCTGCTCGACTCCACGCCCAGGCCTGAGTGTAGGAGGCACTGGGTAAATACTCTGAAGTGGCCTCTGTTGTTCTTTATCCTCACGCTAGCCCTGTGGTTAGTTCCAAAGAGAGGCTGTGAAGCGGTTTATAGATACACAGGTAATGCAAAATCAAAAATAGTTAATAAAAGCGGCTGGAGACGGGGCTGGTATAGACGCACATCCGTCCTAAGCCCTTTGCAGAGGGGCTCGGTGCGCACCGCGGGGCGAGCGGGAGCCCGCAGGGGTCAGAACACAGTGCCGCAGCCGAGGGTTAGGCGTGGCCCGTGAAGCCAGGCCCCCTGGGTCTGAAGCCGGTGCCGTGGCTTCCCCACGGTGACCCCGGCTCCCCCAGCCTTCTCTGGAAAGCGGGATGGTGGTGGCCGCTAACCCATGGAGTGAGGGTCATGTGAGACGGGGCCTGGCCTCCGTGCGGGCTCTCTGCATGAAGGCCGTAATCGCTCCATTCCCACCCCACCCCAGGAGGAGTCGATGTCCTGTGTCATTTTACAGATGAGGGACCCGAGACACGGAGAAGCTAAGTAACTGGCCCAAGTTCACGCTTCTGGCGGATGGCGTAAGAAAGACCTTGCATTTAAAAATACGTAATTTAGAAACTCCTATAATTTTGATCCCTGTGTGTCCTATGTAAGCATTAACGTAGTGAAAACACTTTAACAAAAGATTTTCAATTGTTATCTTTGAGGGGAGGTGAGAGTGAAATGAACTGCTGTCGGACATTAAAAGAACTCGAAGTCCAAGTAGGAGAAAAGGTAACAGAGAGCTTTCAGAGTTATTCCCCCAATCCCCACCCTTCGTCAAAAGTAATTGCTATTTTTCTGGAAAAGGCAAAACTATGGAAAATTTAAAAGTTTAGTAGTTGCTAGAGGTTGAAGGGCAGAGGGTGGAGAGAGAAGATGATTTAGGTGGAAAGCAGAAGATTTTTAAGGAAGTGAAAATACTCTGTTTCATACCATAGTGATGGCTACGTGTCATTATACAGTTGACAAAACTCATAGAACGTACACCGAGAGTGAGCCTTAATGTGAACTAGGGACTATGGGAGATTACAATGCATCAGTGAAGGTCCCTCAGTTGAACCAAATGTCCCACTCTGGTTGGGGATACTGATAATGGGGGACACCATGCATGTGTGGGGACAGGAGGTATACGGGAAATTGCTGTACATTTCCACCAATCTTGATGTGAACCTTATACTGCTCTTAAAAATAAATTCTTAATTAAAAAACCCAAAATGCCAAAAAAAAAAAAGAAAAGTAATTGCTAGCAGAGGGAGCTGATGCAGAATGAGCTGTGTCTTGTCGTCCGCGTTCTCGTGCCTCACCCAGTAGAGCTCACATGAAAGCCTGTATTCACATGACTTTGCCTGCCCGGATGGCATCCTTTTTGATGAACGACACCAGCAGAAGTCCTGGAATATTAATTACTTTTGTATTAACTTCAAATCATTATTAGTAGGGCTGCCCTTTTGGTTTTTGTCTACGACTGAGGCAGGGTTTTCTTTAGAAAGAGAAAACTACTGCTTTTCGGCAGTAAATGCCAATCAAGAGCGGCGTGGTAAAAATAACTGGTGAAACTCAGAGCGATACATATTTAAGAATTGAGTAATTTAGCCACGAAAGCTACTACGCGTGTTTAAAAAGGAGCATATAGCTCTGTTCCTGTTTGCCGGTTGTGGGTAGCTATCAGGGCGCACAACTAGGGAGGGAGGAGATGCTCACGGCCTTCGGGGGCTGGAATCGGACCCCTTTTTAAAATGCATTTGGGCCTGTCAGTTACATGAGCAGTTTGAGAATCATAGTTTAATTTACTTGATTCAATATGTTGGTTTGAAATGTGACAAATTTTCTTTCCTTTTTGAACTCTTCTGAGATTGTCAAACATTTCAAAATCAAAAATAGCTAGAAACCCACAAAATGTTTGTCTGAATTTCCCTGGCTTATGCCATTAACACCAGAAAATTCTTCCTAGTGTGATAATTTTTTAGCATTATGTGCTCCTAAAAATCTACTTTCACTATAGTTTATATTAGTAGGAACCCTGGTGTCATGATTTGCTGCTTCTGTTGTGGTTCA
This sequence comes from Stenella coeruleoalba, assembly GCF_951394435.1. Taxonomy (NCBI): domain Eukaryota; kingdom Metazoa; phylum Chordata; class Mammalia; order Artiodactyla; family Delphinidae; genus Stenella; species Stenella coeruleoalba. The sequence goes on from NC_137157.1 coordinate 5,717,876, forward strand.
TTTGTTATTCTGTAAGAAATATGCAATATTTGTAATTGATATGTAATAGATATTATTTATGGTATTTGTCTTTAATTTGTCTCTTCACAAACTTGTTTAATCATGAAATTATCCTAGGAAAGTCAGCTGTTTATGACGATCATGCTTTCAACATAGGTGGGTCAGTAATGCAACGTTACAGTTAGGGGAGGGGAGGGACATAGGCCTAGCTTGTAAGTTACTGAAAGTGAGGCTTCGAAGAGGAAAGCTGAAGGGGAACTCCACCACTGGCCGCCCTTTCATCTCAGTCCTTTTTCATCCTGGCCTCCTTCCCATAGAAGCCCCCTCACTAAGAGTGAGTTTAAAGCAGCGCGGTTTAAACAGAAAGGTAACGGCGAGAGGCTGAGAAATGGGTGATAGAGGTAACGCCCGACCACAGGGCAGCTCCGAGGCTTTCTCTGCCGTGCAGTCTGGCCAGCACAAGCTGCAGCCCCAGCTCTGCCTGCCACCCTGGCGCTGGGCAGGCAGGTGGCGTGGACGGGCTCTGCCATTTACCAGCCGGGTGGCCTTGGGCAAAGTCCTTGTCATTGGGCTTCTTCATCTGTCGGTGGGGATAAGAACACCCACCTCACAGTGCTGTTGCGTGGCTTAAAGGTATCCAGCATAAAGCACCTGGAACACTTAGGTGATGCCAGCTATCATTATTATGGTTATTACTACAGCTTCCTTTGAGGTATAGGTAGGACCTTAAATGAATGTCGTCCCTTCCCACCGACCCCAAAGTAAACAGAACAAACCAAATCCACTCCTCAGCTGCTGGCTGTGTGCAGTAGCGTGTTTCCGGCTACAACTCTGGTCCTGCAAACGGGCCACACTCAAACATTGGAGACAGAGAGGAACACCTAGCGATCAGTAAAAGATGGCTGTCTTCAGACATACATTGTCATTGCTGGGCGATCTACACAGTTTGGGAATGAAAGATGCTAATTCTTTTGTTTTAAATATAAGTCCACATGGCTTATTGGAGCCAAGAATGCATGCAAATGGCTCTCTGAATTTTGGGAGCCAGACTTAGCTGAATGTGTGTGTGGTCTAGCCTTCCTAAACCAACAAGTAGTTAGCAGTTGGCACCCCAAACTGCCCGAACCCCGGGGCTTGGGTTTCCTAATTGTTTTCTTCTGCAGTGAGCTTGGTCTGGTGGCTGGCTCCTCAGCCTCGCCCTAATTCATGTGCACTTAGACCTTCCAGCACGTGTTCACATTCATGCTCCTTGTTCAGTCGAAACCGTGGGCTTCCTGAATCTCGTTTTCTCCGTCAGTCGAGAGGAAGGCAGACTGGGTGGTCTCCGGGGCCCATCTCTCCGTCCTTTGGTGACTGTGACCTGTGGCTTCACGTGAAGAGCCTGCTATCTGCGGCCGTGGGGCCCCAGGTGGTCCTCAGGGTGTCGTCTCAGGCTCCCGCTGGTCCTGGTTCCTGCTTTAACCTGCACTCGGATTCCACCCAGTGGGTGCTCTGAGTCTGGTGCGCAGCTCCCTTGCCCTCATCCTCTCGGCCCCGGCTTTTCCTTGTTCACAAAGAGGACTGTGCTTTCCTCTGGCTCCTCTTCTGTGCCTTCTACGGGGCGTCTCCTTGGCTGCCCTTGAGTTCTCTGGTCTTCAGGTTCCTTGCTCTCTTAATCTCCTGGGAGGCAGAGGGAGTTAGTGGGAAGGAGGCGCACCTGGCCTGAAGTCTCACCTCTGCAGCGGCCCACGGGCCGTGGGCAGGTCTCCCACTGCTTTGACTTTCCTCGTCTCTGGAGGCAAGACAACAGCACTTACCCGTCAGAGTGATCACAAGAATGAATGAGAATAATGTAAGTGACGCCCTTGCATACAGCAGGTGCTCAATAAATACTCGTCCCTTCCTCTACCCATCAGCGAGGGTGGTCCTCCCTGTCAGGCGCTCCTGAAACCCTTCCTGTGGTAGCTTTACCCGCCACCAGGTGGTGCCCTGTCAGCCACCGAGGTGTCTGGTCGTCCTACCCTGTGACAAGCAGAGGCCCCCAACTGGGCTGAGATAATAAGGAACGTCTCATCTCGTCTGAGAAGTCCGGAGGGAGGGCATGTCAGGGTCTGCTCACTCGCATCTCCTCCGGTCACCGGGAGGTGGCCAGCATTCCAGGCTCGACATGCAGATGCCGCGATGTCGGATTTTTTCCAGCAGCTGTTTTTTCCGCTATGACTCTATAAACACGGGGAAACTTCTTCCTGTGACTCACAGGCCAGGATTTTGTCCCCACCCAAACCAGTCACTGGCGGTGGCATTGGCCGCTGCAGGCAGCCTGGACCAACCCTGGTCACTCCTTGGTGTGGTGGCTAGGCCCCCTCCCCTTAGGCACGGGGCCACCCAGGGGGTGGCTATCTGAACCAAATGGAAAATGGAGGGTTTCGTTAGAAAGAGAAGGGGTTAGAGGTCAGTGGATTTGGAGAAAGCGACCAACAGTGTCTGCTTCAGCCTCGCAGCGAAAGAACCCCCGGCTGGCTGGGCCTTAATCCTTCGGACACTGATGTAATTTTTTGGATTTTGCCATCTCTGATAATAACGAGAGTTAGCATGGAGTGAGCACTTACTAGGAGCTATTCTAAGTGCTTTACTGTGTGTATGTTTTCAGTTTAGGCAGGTGCCCTTGTTATCCCACCTTGATATGGAGGGAAACTAGAACAGAGGCTGAGCAGTTGGGCCAAGTGTGCACAGCTGGGGGGCAGAGGAGCTGCAGTCCCCGCCTCGGCTGCTGGCTCCAGGGTCCTGGCTCTTAACCTCAGGCCACCCTGCCTCTGGGAGGACCCCTTAGGAAAGGCGGCTGCCTGCACCAAATATGACTCTTTGTTGTGCCTGGAGGTGGACCCACGCATCGCAGAGAAGCATCTCTGCTCACGGAAGCCGTATGAATGAGTGGAGGTTGTCTTCTAGCCACAGGGTCATCTCTTTGTCCGTGTAGCATCTACTTCAGATTTGGGAATTCTCTTTCCTTTTCCACCTCTGGCATCTTGCCCTCCCATGCTTCTTCCCAACTCCTCAGACGCTTATGCTTCTGCCTGTCCCGCAGGGCCCCAGCCCCGTCCTGGAGCCACAGCACTTTCCAAGGCCCAAGACTTAGGTTCTCCACATGCTTCAGGTGAGGAGTCTGCCAGGAAAAAAGGACCTAAAGCAAAGCTTCCATGTGTTTCCAGGTTAACAAAGTTTGGGTCTTTTTACTCTGTTTTATCTTTTGTCTACTCCCCACATGAGGGTGAGGCGGAAGTAAAAGAAGAGGCTAACAAAGGAAGAGGATCTCATCCTGCCTCTGGAGGTGAGGGGATGCTCATTGTAAGCCATGTCCGGAGAATTGCCGAGACACAGGAAGCTATTCTGACATATCAGAACACAGTGTGTGTTTAGAAGTGTCATGACTCGTCTCCTCCCCCAACATGCAAAAAAAAAAAAAACGTTTTAAATTGAGGACTAGAATTCAAGAATGTGCAGTTCAGTTAAAGACATTAAAAAAAGGAAAATAAACAAACCCACCCAAAGCCCCAGGCTGTTTGCTCTCGTACCACACATCACTGCCCCAATCAGGGCTGCTCTTTTTAGCCTGGGAGCTGTGCTGTCAGAATACCTGGTCTGCCCAGTCAGCCGTGACTAGTGTGTCTGTTGGACACCAAGTGACACAAGTCGTTATGGGATTACCCTGGTGCCTTGGAGTTGTGTAGATGCAGCCTTGGTCATTTCAGAAGCAATTAGTAAATAATTAGAGGTACTAAGCTGCTTGCTTGGTCGGTCATAGCTTCACAAAAGTGAAGACACAAGTGATGGGTATATCCGTTTTCTTAAATAGGTGAATTTTCTTAAAAATAAATTTAAAAAATTATTGCTTGAGGGATAAGAAACAGTTGTTAGGATCACAGCCATTTCATAAACATACCTTAACACTGGAACACCACGTTAGCACAAACGAATGTATCAGAATACAGTCTGTTTGCCTAATAAAAAGACCGTGTCAAACTCAAAATGAGGCCATTTACTAAAACATACAAGCTTTTGGTTAATTCGTAATATTCTCCTAATCCCACTTTTATCATCTCTCCTCTGGTGCACTTGGTATTAATTACCTATTATAGCAGGTATTTGAACACAACTTCTCTTTCGTCTGCAGAAAATATTAGCATATCGCAGAGCTGTTGGGACAGATTGTATCTGAGGCGCTTCTTCCTCTGCAGAAAAGACTATCAATCATAGCTGAGTATAGTGATTAATAATGTCACAGCTCTTATTCCTGTGTCTGTATGCAGCTAAATGAAGAGTCGTGCTCACACTAGATCCAGAGAATTTCACAAAACAAAATAATCGGCTGCCATTTTATAAAGAAATGATATTGAAAATGCTTCTACCCCAGGACCTATTTTTGGTTGCTCTATTAGTAATTTACTGAAGGCTTCATCAGGAAACTAAAGCAAAGATTTTGTTATGTCAGAATTTGTATCATTTCAGGCTAAGTTTCTCTTAAAAAAAAAATCTTCTTGCATGTGGCAAGTCAATAGTACACGTGAGATTGCAAGGTTGAGTGTTTAGAACAGTGCGGTGTCATGGGGACAGGCTGGTGGAGTGGGGGGACAGATGGTGGTGTGGGGCGCGGGATGGTGGCGTGGGGGTGACGGGATGGTGGCGTGGGGGTGACGGGATGGTGGAGTGGGGGGATGGGATGGTGGAGTGGGGGTGACGGGATGGTGGAGTGGGGGGATGGGATGGTGGAGTGGGGGGAGGGACGGGATGGTGGGGTGGGGGGATGGGATGGTGGAGTGGGGGGACGGGATGGTGGAGTTGGGGGGACGGGATGGTGGAGTGGGGGGGACGGGATGGTGGAGTGGGGGTGACTGAAGCCCTTGGACTCCGCAGGCTGAGTATGCATCTGAACTGGGACACTCACTGAGTGACCCTGAGCAAACCAGTCTCTCTGGAAACTTTTTTCTCAGCTGTGAAATGGGGAAGCAATATTGCAAGATTTTTCCAATATTGTTGAGAATATAATATATATATATTATATATACCATAGTGCAGGGCCCGTAGAAGTTACTCAAAAAATTAGGAGTTCACATTTGGGGGAGATATGACAAATGAGCTGTTGTGTGGGAGATTAAATGGTAGTACATGGTCATTTACGATTTAAAGCTACGAAGAGGCCTGTGTGCTGATGGCGCCCATGTTTCTATCTCCATCTTCGACCCCAGACTCACCACTGTCCACAGACCAAACCAGGACTGCTGCTGGCCCTCCTTGCCACACCCCGAGAAGCCTTCCTCTCCGGACCTCCCTCCGTCATTCAAGCAGAAACAGGATTAGCCTTGATTCCCATCTTTCCCTTACCGGCCCCTCTCCCCAGTCCAGTCCACCGGCAAGTCCTGTCGGCTGCATCCTGTGCCGTATCCTGAGCCCATCCACCTCTCTGCATCCCCACTGCCGCTGGGTCTCCACCCTGTGCACTGTCAGTAACCCCTGGACTGCCCTTCCTGTTCCTGTTCTTGCGTCTTACAGTCTCCGTTTCACATGACATCAGAGCTATCTGTTCAAAACATGAGTCAGATCTCATCAGAGCCCGTTGGTTAAGATGCCCTGTGGCTTCTGGTCACCTGCTGAATAAACGTCAGACAAAAACCTGGCTTTTGGCACTCAGCATGAGAGGTCTCCCCCCTGGAAATTCTTTGGACTACACTGTCTAAAATTCCTCAGCACTTAGAACATCCTGAGGTTTTGTTTGTTTACTTGTTCATTACTAGGAAATACGTTCCCTGGGAGTGGGCACCTTATCTGTCCTGCTCACTGTTGGAACTTTAGTGCCTTAAACAGATCCTATGTTTTCAAACGGAACATGTTGGGCACCTAATGTGAGCTCAGTAAGTATTTACAGGATGAGTAAATAAGGCTCTGCAGGAAAGGCTCACAGTAATTGCAGTAGCCAGGAAAAGCTGGACGAGAAAGGTGAGACTGGAGCTTGACTTGGACCGTGGCTGGGCTGTCAGTGCGTGCTGAGGACGGGGCAGAGGGTGGGACTTGGGACAGCTTTCAGGATTGCAGCCTGGCGGAAGGACAGGATGCGGAGCTGAAGGCAGTGGAGATGTGGCCGGGGCGGGGACACCAACTCTTTCTGTGAGGAGTTCTGCTTCTCAAGGCAAGATGGAACAGAGGACAGAGCCATTTTGTTTGTTTTGTTTTGTGGTATGCGGGCCTTTCACTGTTGTGGCCTCTCCCGTTGCGGAGCACAGGCTCCGGACGCGCAGGCTCAGCGGCCATGGCTCGGGCCCAGCCGCTCCGCGGCATGTGGGATCTTCCCGGACCGGGGCACGAACCCGCGTCCCCTGCATCGGCAGGCGGACTCTCAACCACTGCGCCACCAGGGAAGCCCCAGGACAGAGCCATTTTGAAATGCAGGCTGGAGAAGAAGGTGGAGGCGTTAACCCTAAAGCGTGGGGCAAAGGGTGGTGCTAATGGTGGCAGTGCATTGAAGGCTTCTGATGGGGGATGATGACACGAGACAGGAGGAATTTAGGAGACAGTGTCGGCAGAGTAATGGACGCACCTGATGGGAGAGCAGCTGGAATCCGGGATACCTGTCCCCAGGCCCTGGAAGTAGTCAGCCCCTCACCATCACCATCAGCCTGCATTTGCTGAGCGCCTCTGCTGTGTGAGGGATGCCATGGAGTTCCTGGGAGGGGATCGGCGGGCCCCTCCTGGTGTGCAGCTCTGTTCTATGAGTGGTCAGGGGTCGGGGTGACAGGGGCCTCAGTATTCTTGGCCTGTGGTGCCTGCGGAGGAGCTTCCATCCTCTGAATGTGGGCTCGGTTAGAAAGAAGGAGAGATGGGAAACATTTCTCCTTGATTTGGCAGCCTTTATAAAGCCCTCGGTATTTAGACTTGGGGCCTATTTTCATAGCTGTGTCTGAAGTTCAGTGAGTAGCTAGAATTTCTTATTAGCCGACTTTAAGCTACTTGTGGCAGGTGGGCATTTTAAAAATGAAAGTCAAATGTAGGGGGAGGTACCTGTAGCCTGTGGTGTATAGAACAGGAAGTTTCCCTTTTCACTGTGGCTGCAAGGAAACCCCAAATCAGATTTTTGGATTTTGCTGTCATAGCAACTCTGACTTTTAGGTTGCTGTAGCTCTTTTTTAGTCTGCTCCCTGTTCCTCTGTTTTCGTGGGTCTCCGTTAGATGTCTTTTTATGTGAGCTTATTCAGTCTGTGGTAAAGGCAGGGTTTGCATCTGTTCAATGCTTCAAGGCCTACTCCTCGGCCTGGGGGGTCAGCACCGGAGCCGGGAGCGGAAGTCAGCCCCTTTGTGAAAGGGGAGCAGCGCCAGCTCTGCTCCTTCCACACGGCGTCCCCAGATTGAAAGTTTGTGTTTATGAGGTTCTGAATGTAGTCTCATTTTTCCCTATCTGGTTTGGACCATCTCTACCAGCTGGTAAATAGGAAATGTTCACGGTAGGAAGCCAATACTCTGCAGAGTGTAAACAGATGGAATCGATATAAAGTGACAAGTTAGACTGCTGTTGAGACTACAGAGCCAAAACCAAGAACGTAGCAGTCAGGCTACTTACTCCGTTCCAGTTCATTTAGTCCTGAATAGCGCTTCATATCTGCACAGCTGTGTTGTTCTTTTTCTCCCCCTTCCTTTCTTCTGGGTTGATAATGACAATTTCAAAGAAAAACTTTAATTAAAGATTTTATACGAAATAACCAAAAGTAGAATAATAAGGAAAATGAGCATTGATGTGTTTATTGTAAGAGAAATCCTTTTTCTTGGCTTCAGTTTTTAAAATGTACTCCTTAAATTTAAAATGAGTTTAGTCGTGGTGACAGAAAGGTGCCAGACTGACAGCAGTGGCTGCCGAACCCTGCGTTTTGCTGCGGAGCCAAGACAGAGGGGCGGCCAGAGGCCCCCTCCCCTGCGTCTCAGTCCGCAGGCAGGCGGGTGGGCTGCCGTCCCCGACCCCCTGCTGCTAGAAACCAGGTGAGGAAGGTGGCTCCAGGTGAGGAGGGAACAGAAAACAGCGCATCGGGAGCTAATTTGGATAGCATGGTGCAGGTTGCCCTCTGGCCCGAGGAAGGTTTGCCTTCCCCCGGGAGGGGCCCCACCAGAGCCAGGCCTGGAGAGGGGGAATTCTGGGCTCCAGGGAGGAAACCTTAGGCCTTTTCTCACCTCCTTTCAAGTCTGGGTGGTCATATTTATTTGGGTTCACAGCTTTCCTTCCTGGAGCTCCCAGTGCTATAAAAAGAATTTTAAACAAAGAACTATAGAGTAAGAATCACATCCACTGTTAGCAGTTTATTGAACCATCTGAACTCAGTGGGGTACAAACATGAGGCAGTTTGATTCTTTGCTTCTTACGCGGGCGTGGGCGCATCTGCCTTCCTCGTCCCCGAAGGCTGTCTTAGCAGATCCCACGGCTCTCTGGTCACGTTCAGGTAGAACAAGCCCAGCGTAGCCTAGTCCAGTTTTAAACCCGGAGCTCAGATGCAGCTCAGCTGGCCGCTCCTCCCTCCTTCCAGCTCCACGGGCCCCGGGGGGAGGGGGAGGGCCACGGGGGCTGCCGGCTCGTTGGCGACTCTTTCTCTCCTTCTGCTTCCTTCCTCCCCGGTTCGTGGGATCCGTGATGAGGGCTGAGGAAGGGGAGCTGGCCTCCTTCCCCCTTCACTGGTGTGCTCTGTGGGGAGCAGGTAAAGGCTGCTCTCATGGGGCACATGGGGAGTTACTAGGACAGTGCTTTGGTGGCCTCTGAACTCGGTGGTTTTCTGGTGACGAGCAGCTCTGGCCTAATCCCCCTGCACCTCCTCAGCCCTCCTGCCGGTGGTCCACCTCGCCTTCTCATGCTGTGTGTTGTCCCCTCACTTGAGAAGCAGCCCTGGGAGCAGGACATCTCAAGCCTTTTGCCTTTCTTTTTCTTTTGAAAAAAACTTTTAATACAGGTTTTAAAGGTTACTTTCCATTTACAGTTATTACAAAATATTGGCTATTTTCCTGTGTCGTACAATACGTCCTTGAGCCTCTCTTACACCCAGTAGTTTGTACCTCCCACTTCCCTGTCCCTGTGTTGCCCCTGCCCTCTCCCCGCTGGTAACCGCTAGTTTGTTCTCTGTATCTGTGAGTCCGCTTCTTCTTTGCTATATTCACAAGTTTGTTGTATTTTTTAGATTGCATCTGTAAGCGATATTGTACAGTATTTGTCTTTCTCTATTTGACTTATTTCACTTAGCATAATGCCCTCCAAATCCATCCATGTTGCTGCAGATGGCAAAATTTCGTTCTTTTTAATGGCTGAGTAGTATTCCATTGTATATATTGTATATACCACACCTTCTTTAGCCACTCATCTGTTGATGGATACTTAGGTTCCTCCCATATCTTGGCAATTATAAATAATGCTGCTATGAACACTGGGGTGCGTGTATCTTTTCAAATTAGTGTTTTTGGTTTTTTGGGGTTATATACCAAGGAATGGAATTACTGCGTCATACGGTAGTTCTATTTCTTTTCTTTTTTTTTTTTTTGAGAAACCTCCATACTGTTTTCCACAGTGCACCAATTTACATTCCCACCAACAATGGGAGAGTTCACTTTTCTCCACATCCTCAGCAACATTTTTTATTTGTGTTCTTTTTGATGATAGCCATTCTGACAGGTGTGAGGTGATTTCTCATTGTGGGTTTGATTTGCATTTCCCTGCTGATTAGCGATGTTGAGCATCTTTTTATGTGCCTGTTGGCCATCTGCATTTCCTCTTTGGAAAAATGCCTACTCAATTCTTCTGCCCATTTTTTAATCGGGTTGTTTGTTTTTTTGATGTTGAGCTGTATGAGCTGTTTATGTATGTTGGATATTAATCCCTTATCAGTCATATCATTTGCAAATATTTTCTCCCATTCAGTAGGTTGTCTTTTTGTTTTGTTGATGGTTTCCTTTGCTGTGCAAAAGCTTTTAAGTTTAATTAGGTCCCAATTGTTTATTTTTGCTTTTATTTCCTTTGCTTTAGGAGATGGATCCAAAAAATATTGCTGCAATTTATGTCAGTGAGTGTTCTGCCTATGAGTTCCTCAAGGAGTTTTATAGCATCCAGTCTTACATTTAGGTCTTTAATCTATTTTGAGTTTATTTTTGTATATGGTGTTAGAGAATGTTCTAATTTCATTCTTTTAAATGTAACTGTCCAGTTTTCCCAGCACCACTTATTGAAGAGACAGTCTTTTCTCCACTGTATATTCTTGCCTCTTTTGTCATAAATTGACCATAAGTGTGTGGGTTTATTTCAGGGCTCTGTCTCCTGTTTCATTGATCTCTCAGTCTGTTTTTGTGTCAGTACCATACTGTTTTGATTACTGTAGCTTTGTAGTATAGTCTGAAGTCAGGGAGTATGATTCCTCCAGTTCTGTTCTTCTTTCTCAAGACTGTTTGAGGGTCATTTGTGTTTCCATACAAATTTTAAAATTATTTGTTCTAGTTCTGTGAAAAATGCCATTGGTATTTTGATAGGGATTGCATTGAATCTGTAGATTGCCTTGGGTAGTATGGTCATTTTAACAATATTGCTTCTTCCAATCCAAGAACATGGTATATCTTTCCATCTGTTTGTGTCATCTTCAATTTCTTTCATCAGTGTCTTATAGTTTTTGGAGTACAGGTCTTTTGCCTCCTGAGATAGGTTTATTCCTAGGTATTTTATTCTTTTTGATGTGATGGTAAGTTGCGTTGTTTCCTTAATTTCTCTTTCTGACACTTCGTTGTTAGCCTTCTACCTTTCTTGTTCTCCACTTAACTCATGGAAAATTCACGTGTCCTGTCCATGCCAACAATAGGCATGTAGACCACTCTAATCTTCCCCTCCTGCTCTGCTATTTTTGTTCAATTCTCAGTTTCTTCCCCCAGGAAGGTGTAGAGCAGATCACTGTGTCCACAGAAATGACATGCCTATCTGCCGTTCTGCAGGCACCAGTCCTGTCTGTACAAGGATTTCATTGGCTCACCAAAGCTTCTTCCCCATGAATGCTGCAATCAATCACCCATCCATCCATCTGTTCATCCGTTCATCCATCTATCACTTATCCATGCATGCATACATCCATCTATCCCTCCATCTGTCCATCCATCTATTACCCATCCATCCATCCTTCCTTCTGTCCATTTGTCCATCCATCATCCGTCTGTCTATCCATCCACCCATCCATCCACCCATCCACCCATCCACCCATCCATCCATCCATCCATCCATCCTTCCATCATCCATACATTCGTCCACTTAACACTTATTCGTTGATCCAGGCCCTGTTCTTGACCCTGGGCTCCTGTCCACTCAAGACTTTCTGGAAGAGGTAGAGGCGCTGGCTGGTGTGGGGGATTAGTGCTGGTTCTGCCAGTTACTGTTCTCCAGCATGTGTGTGTGGCTATCTGGCTATTTATATCTTTGTCCTCAGCCTTTGGTCCTGATCAGCAGTTCCTATCAGACCACCATCTATTGAGTATGTTCCCTGGGAGGTACCTGCACACATGAGCTCATTTCTTTTTTTTTTTTTTTAATAAATTTTGATGAAATTCTATATCTACCCATTTTTCTTTCTTTCTTTCTTTCTTATAACTTTATTTATTTATTTATATTTTACTTTTGGCTGCGTTGGGTCTTCATTGCTGCACGCGGGCTTTCTCTAGTTGTGGCGAGCGGGGGCTACTCTTCGTTGCGGTGCGTGGGCTTCTCATTGCGGTGGCTTCTCTTGTTGCGGAGCACGGGCTCTAGGCGTACGGGCTTCAGTAGTTGTGGCATGCCGGCTCAGTAGTTATGGCTCGCGGGCTCTAGAGCGCAGGCTCAGTAGTTGTGGCGCATGGGCTTAGTTGCTCCGCGGCATGTGGGATCTTCCCAGACCAAGGACTGAACCAGTGTTCCCTGCATTGGCAGGCGGATTCTTAACCACTGCGCTGCCAGGGAAGTCCACGTGAGCTCATTTTACCTGCACACGCTGATACAGTGCCCTTCTTCTTTCCCATTTAACAGACGAGGAAACTGAAGTTAGGAAGAGTCAGGTCACTGTTCCAAGGTTACCCAAACGATGGCAGCCCGGGGTACTTCCTGTAGTTTTCTGTATCTGGAGGAGGTTTCTGTTCCCTACTCCCTCCCTGGCTTTACTCTTCAGGACAGATATTCTCTGCTCCATGTAGTAACACTTGTGAGTCTGCCCTCCATGAATTCATCTAAATCTTTTGGGGAAAGTTTTACTTTAATTTTGCTCCTATCACTTCCTTTTCAGTAATCACTTCCTCCTTTTGTACTCCTGTGTGAAACGGGGCTTTTTTTCCTTTCTTGAAATGTTAGGTGAGCGAGTCCTGGTTTATGTAGCCATACTTCAGAACTTTTAGGCTTTGTAGCCTGCTTTTTCCTAGCCCTGCTGTCCAGACGGAAGAAGCGAACCTTTTAATGCATCTTCACTGTGGTTCGCTTCCCTAGGTTGCTTGGTTCTGAATCATCCCCAGGGCTCAGTCATCTCTCCATATGGGGGCTCTGAGGACACGAAGAGGGTCAGATGCTGCCCTTCTTGCAGGGTCTGTGGTGCTGCAGGGGGAGCCTGGGGGCTGTGGGGGCCTGGTGTGCAGCGGGGAGCTGGGGGGTCTAGCAGGGGACGGGGAAGGGCGGAGCACTCCTAAGCCTAGCGCAGGGCTCAGAGCATGGGTCTGGGGCAGGTGGCAGGGAAGAGAAGACTTGAGGGCAGGTCTTCAGAGGGCCTCAGGCCATTTCCTGGCTCTCGAGCCTTAACGTCATAATTAGCTATTGTTTTGGTTTTCTTTTTAAATCCTCATTGCTTCTGTGTTTGTGCACCTGAAGCTGCCTGACACCTACCACCCACTCAGATATCTGGGGTTGCATGGGAGGGAGTGGAACAGGGGTTGTGAACTTTTTCTGTGAAAATGGTAAATATTTGTATTTTGGCCGGCCAGGCTGCTCAGTCTGACTACTCAGCTCTACCCCTGTAGGGGAAACAGCCCGAGGCAACTCATTTACATAAATGAACGGGGCGTGGCTGGGCGCCAATAAAATTTACTTTTGGATCCTGAAATTTGAAACTCAGATAACTTTCAGGGGTCACAAAATATCCTTCTTTTGATTTTTTTCAACCGTTTAAAAATGTAAAAGCCATTCTCAGCTTGCAGGCATATAAAAACAGGCAGCAGGCAGGAGTTTGCATCACCTGGAACGCAGGAAAGGGAGCTCGGCCACCACAGGCGCTGGAGCCCGGCCAGGAGAGCACCTTTCTCAAGCTGGTCTCTGGGCCCTCACAGGGCAAGACCACGCTTTCCTTTCTGAGAAGCTGGATTTGGGAGGAGGCCCCTTTCCTCCCGTGAGCTGTACAGCATTTCTCCTCTCTCCGTGGATTTGGCCCTCTCTGAGCCCTCCTCCCGAGAAGCAGTGGGGAAGTGAAGGGGGATGGAGCTCCTGGAGAGCAGAGGCCAGGCAGGGAGTAGGGAGGTCCCCTCCTGCAGCGGAGGAGCTGGGTACCACTTTCAGGCAGGAATTCACCAAAATGTCAAGATGGAGGTCAGGGGGCCAGTGTCGGGATGGAAGTGCAGTCAGAAGAGCAGGAGAGACGGCGCCAGCTCCTGCCCCGGAGCGGACGGGAAGGCGTTTGGGCAGCAACACGGCTGTAAACTCACTGTGCGAATATTTATGAGCATCCACTCTGTCCAGGGACCGTTGTGAGCCTAAGGATACAGCAGCAAATGAAACCAAATCCCCTTGCGTGGCGTTTACATTTCAATGGAAGAAGAAAGACAATAAACGGACACAAATATGCAATGTGCAGGTGTGGGTGAACGCGAAGGAGAAAAGGGACGAGGATGCGTTTTTGCGCAGGTCATGGGGAAGGCCTCTCGGGGCAGGTGGCACATGACCGAGACCTGAATGAGGGCCTCAGGGAGCCGTCCAGCGGAGGGAGCCAGACGTGCAGAAGCCTTGATGGCTGAGCGCGCCCGGTGTGTGTGAGAACGCGCAGGGAGGCCTGTGTGGCTGGAGCAGGAAAGGGCCGGGGGACTTGGCGGGTGAGGTCAGGAGGTGGGGGGGTCAGATCGTCCAGGGCTCTGGGCGTGGTGCAGAGAACCCGGAGGGCTTGGGAAGCGAGGGAGCTCAGTGTGGCTGGAGCCCAGGGCCTTGCTGGGTGAGAGCTGGGGCTGGGGTGGAAGGAACAGGAGGCTCAGAGCCGGTGGCTCTAAACGCACACGTGTCCCAGTTGGAGCCAAATGGCAGACGTGGGGCTGGCCCAGAGAGGAGCCGGATGCTGCCCACACCATCCCGATTTCTCTCTCTGCGTTTCCTCTCCCACCTCTTCTCCCTTTTCAAGGGAGAGGGAAGCGGGGCGAGGCAGGGGCAGGTCCTTTTACTCCTTTGTGTTTTTCTTCTTTCCCGTCACCGTCACCGTCACGGGGAGGACAAGTCTTCACACCACGGCCCTAACTCTGGTGCCTCTGATAAGCCTCACCATCTGCAGCTCCATCTAGATCTTGCCAAACTTCAGTCTGACAAATGATAAGAAACTTGGAGACATACCTCTGGTGGGTGTGAGCTCTGTGCCAGATTTGCTGCTTCCCTGCTTTCCACGCTGGGTCCATCTGGGTTACTTTGGGTTTTAAAAAAGCGCATCGCCTCATGTGCTCCCAGAAGAGGTGAATCAGGGTTTGGCAGCAGACGAGGTACCGAGGGGTTTTTTTTGGCCACGGGCACAAGCGCTCTCTGTGGCTGGGGCCCTGTGCTTTCAGACAAAGTGGTGGAGCTGAGGGTGGACGTGCACGAGCGGTTTCGCTCCAGCTCATGCTCTCCCGGCTCTTCCTTGCTTGGTCTTCCTGGTTTTGAATATTAAGCTCGTTTCAGCCAATGCTCTCTAGTCGGTGGGAGTGGGAGATGTGTATACGGTTCAGCACAGGGCCTTGCAAACATCCAGTTCACATTTGTTCAATTACCATATTATTGTAATCTTTATTACATTGAATGTAATCATTGTTACATTCAGGGTAGGCCCCGAGGAGGTGTGTGTTCGTCAACATATAACAAGGCTTCCTCAGAGTGTGGCTTTTTTCCAGGCAGGTGAAAAGAAGATGGATTCACTCATTCATTTACTCAAGCACATGCTTACTGAGCATGTACACTCTGCCAGAGGCTGTTCTAGACCCTGGCATGAAGCAGTGAACAGAGCCCCGCTCTCAGGGAGCACACTTGCCAGAGGGAGAGAGAGACAGTAAAGACGAGCATGAAGTTCGTTGGTGAGAAGTACCCTGCAGATGCGTGCTGCGGGTGGGATCAGGAAAGGCCTTTTGGATCAGATGACATCTGGGCCAAGACCTGCGGGAAGTGAGGGCAGAGCCAGTGGGCGTCTGGGGAAGAAGTTTCCAGACAGAAGGAACAGCAAATGCAAAGGCCTTGAGGCAGGAGGTGCCTGGCTGGCACCCGCGAGAAGCAGAGAGACCGTTTCGTGGCCCGAAGGCAGTGAGCCAGCGGGCGGCTGGGGGGATGGAGAGCCGGCAGCAGCCGGTCTGCGGGGCTCTGGCCTTTGACCTGGAGGGGACGAGAGCGACTGGAGGGCGTGCTCAGCCTTAGCTACACAGAACCCTGGCTGCTGTTGGAACCTCAGCTGTGGGGTCGGGCGCGGACACTGGGGGCCCAAGTGGGAAGCCGTCGCACCAGCCCAGGCAGTAGGGTGTGAGGCGGAGAGACTGGGCTGGGTTCTGGAAACGTTCTGAAGCTAGGGCCGCTGGGCTCTCGGGCTGGCCCGGACGTGGGATGTGAGTGAAGAATCTGGCGGGAAGGCCCGGCCACGGTGGGACGGGGCGGAGCTGGGCGTCTGCTGGCCTCTAGAGCTGGACGTCCTGACTGGGGCTCCGAGAAGGAGCCAGGGCTGGAGACAGACACTGAGAGGCCTCAGCTGCTCATTAAGGCTGCAGGCCTGGGCCGCCCGGGACGGAGTGTGCTTAGACAAGCCAGGAGACCCGAGGCCCGAGTCCGCAGGTGCCCAGAGCTCAGAGGCCGGGAGATGAGGAGGGACCGGCAGGGACCAGGCCAAGCCCGAGCCAGAAAGCCGAGGAGAACCCGAGGCGGGAGTGTCGAAGCCGGGGGCGGGGGAGGCCTACGTCCAGGAAGAAGGGGCGGTGAGCTGGGAGGAGGTGCTGCAGAGACAGCAAGATGGGCGCCCAGGAGCCGCTGGGCCTGGCAAGGTCGCCCTGACAAGGTCACAGTTTCTGTGCAGCGGTGCGGACAGAACTGATCGGGTGTGTGGGGAGATAGGCTGGAGACAGGGCGCACAGACAGCTTTCGAGGGGGGATTTCTGCAAAAGGGAAGGAGTGGCTGGGGGCAGGGGCGAGGCGGGGTGAGGAGGGAGGGCTCACCTCTCAGATGGTTCGTCATCGTGGACACGAGCTCAGAGCTGGGCATAGCGGGGCACAAGCAGTTCCTGATGGGCGCGAGAGCGGCGGCGGCCGGGCGCAGGACCGGAGGCCAGTGGCCGGGTGGCCAGGTGTGGAGGCACACAGGCTGGGCGTGTCGGGGAGCACGGGACCTTGCCGTCCAGTTGCTTCTGGTTTCTCTGCAAGTGAGGAGGAAGGTTATCAGCGGAGAGGAAGGAGGCGGGGTGGGAAGGGAGGCGGAGAGCGGAGAAGGCGGGAAAGGTGCCCGGTGGCGGGTGAGCGGAGCGGGTGAGCGGACCGCCCAGGCGAGCATCACCACGCGCGCCTGCTGGCAGGGTTGATGGTCTTGAGTGAGGGGACCCAGGTGAGTGCTCGATGGCCAGTCCTCTCCGGCCGCATCAGGCGCTTGGAAGAGGCGGTGAGTTGGATCTGACCAGGGTTAGGGTCTAGCCAAGACCGGGGAGGCAGGAGGAGGGAGGTGGCGGTCAAGCACACAGGCACCGGGTCACTGTAAAGATGGGCCGTGGGGAGGCGTGCGGAGGAGAGGGACCAGCAGGCGGGGTCCCGGAGGGCAGAAGGGTGTTGGGGTTCGGGCTGAAAGACGGGGGGCGTTGGATGTGGGACTTCGTTTCGGAGAGCGGCAGTTAGTGGTGACGAGGCGTGAGTTTGAGCAGGCAGGTGACCTCTGGACGGGAGGAGGACAGGAGCTGAGCCAGAGGCCGGCTAACGTCCCCGGGGGCCCGGGGGGCGGAGGCAGGAGGGTCTCAGATGACCCAGCCAGGAGGAGCTGGGGCAGAGGCCAGCTCAGTGTTTCCTCCTGCGTGATCCCTAAGACGGCCACCCTGGGAGGGGGCTGGCAGCTCCTTCAGGTCAGAGACAGTGTAGGGACCTGTCAGAGGAGGTGTTGAGGAAACTAGGAAAAAGCCTGTTCATCTTAGAGTCTTCCCTAAACTCCTTCCTTAAGGAGCACTAATTTCCCTCCGAGTCTGGGCTGGACTTGGATGTGATCTAGTACAGGATGCAGAGTCAGACCTTCCAGGATCTGGCCATACCAGACATTCATCACCCTTCATCCACAACCCCCTTCACGCCCAGCTGTACTCAGTGCCTTCCTGTCTTGTCCTGCCCCGGCCCCCTCCTGGCTCAGATGCCACCCCCTGCAGGAAGCCTCCCAGGTGGCTCTGCTGGAAGTGTTGTTCTCTTGTGTGAAGACCCACAGCTCCTCGCTTGTCTGTCTCTGGTGTTTGGCTCTTGTTCCCATGGTTCCTATCTTGGTGAATATTTATGAATATTTATTTACATGCCTTATCTGTTCTGCGGGAGGTACAGTTTGGGGGTGGACTTGAGTTTGAACCCCAGCATCATTATCGTCTAACCAGGTGATGACGGGCGACTCCTGTGGCCTCCCCCACCCTCGGTTTTATCTAAAAGTGGGGAAACGGTACGTCCTTCGTGTGGCTCGGGAGAGTGCAGTCACAGGGCTCTGCGCTTGGCACGGGTGAGCCCTGGCGGATGTTTCTCTCCTTTACATAGAAGTGGCTCAGGGCAGGCGCACGGCCCCGCGTCTCCACGGGACCTAACCAAGTGCCTTCCAGGTCTCTGTGCCCAATAAATATGCCTTTGCTGAATTTGGGAAAGGTCGCTGTACAGCTTTTCCGTAATATCTTTCAAAAATTCAGAGGGGTTGGAATATACGCTCATAGTTTTCAGCTCCTAGTAAAAATGGTTTGCATGTGGCTATGAAAAATAAGAATTGTCCAGATCCAGCTATGCCAGAATTACGGTTTTAAAGTATCAATTAACAAAAAAGATTTTTCATATGGCTCTAAAATGCAATGAATTGTGTATGAGACTTACTGCTTTACATCAGAAAAAGTTCTTTTTTTTTAAACTTACTAAGACCTTACTGAAACTTACTAAGACTTACTAAGACAGAGAAAATTGCTTTGAAAACATTCAAGAAATGTAAAGTGTCCCTTTTTCCATAGATACATCATTTTGCAATACCTACGACTGTGAGTCTTTGAAAACATTTTATTTTACAAGAAGTATTTAAACACGTTCACTTTTATTATTACCATCTTGATTTTTAACGCTGGATCTTTTGACTTTTCCTAAATCTCTTTTTATACACAGATTTTCAAAAACATTAAAACTGTTATCAAAGCCCTTAAGCTCATTGATGTTAACAAGACGGGTCTGGTCCAACCACATGCACTGAGGAGGGTTCTGGAGACCTTCTGTTTGAAGATGAAAGATGATGAATACAAAAAGTAAGTAAACGAAGGTATGGGGAGAGATTGCTCAGTAGGACTTTCAGCCCATTTCAAAATGGGACCTGTTGGGTTCACTGGATCCAGGCAGCGTCCTTCCCTCCTGCCTCCTCTGTCTTGACTGTTTTTAAAAGAGGTCCTCAATCTGCATTTCTCCCATGTTCGTGAAGCTCTCCACGAATTCTCCAAAGTGAGAGCTAACGGTTCTAATTCCTCCAGTCCCCGCGGGTGAGAGTCATCTGGCCTGCAGCTTTGAACGCATCTCGATGATTTAAGTCATCCATCACCAGTGGTCTCTCTTTGCCTGCCTGGGACCTCGCCCACCACCCCATGGGTTTCCAGTTCACAGTTGACTTTTACTCAAAGCCCGGGGTTAAGAGAAGAATGAAAAATTTCAGGATTTATTTGTTGGTTGATGTGCTCCCTATTGGCTCTCCATCCTGACATAATAACAGAAGCTTCATTTTCCTTTGAGGACTTTGTTGCTGAGTTTGGGGTGGGCATTGCAGCAGGGGGCCGTTAGCTGCTTCTTGGCGTTTGAAAGCCGCCACCTGCCCCTGACGCGAGGGCGGTGTGGGGAAGCCTGCACAGACTGTTTTTTGAGCCTCCAATAAACTCCAGATCGTTCAGAAAAGCCAAATGCTTGGATTCTGTGGCTACTTGAGTATTGAATGGAAGCCACTGGAAGGTGAGTATTGAATGGAAGCCACTGGAAGGTGCTCAGCCAAGAGGCACTCCTCGTCCTCCTGCCTTTCCCCACTTTTCTGAATATCCTCTGGGCCATTAACAAAAGTACCAAGCCTGATGATTTCACCCTGAGCCTCAGAGTTTCACATCACACCGCAGTTATAAATCGCCACTGAAATGGGTCTTTGTGGTTGCGTCCATAGTGTTATAAAGACGACGTTGCCTCTGTTAGTGGAAGAATCTGCTTCTGGAGCAAAAACAAGTCTAGAGGGCATGTGCCAACCTCACAGGCACTGCAGGGTCTGAAAAACAAGGAGACTTTTAAAATATGGATATTTCCCAGTATTTTGAATATTTTCTTCCTCTTTTTTTTTTTTTTCCTCCTTATAACCCACCTCAGAATATAAAAGACATAATAGATGTTTTAATTTTTACATCTTTCCGACTGGGAAAATGTCCAGAATAAGATCCAAACAAAACAAATTAAATAATTCTGTGCACGCGATTATAGAACAGAAGCAGCGCTCTTCTAAAACGAGCAATCAAAAAGCAAAACAGTGTTTTATTTGACAATAAACCTTGTGTTTGGCACTAGTTTCCAACCTAGTAAATCTATAAAAAAATGTTACTGTCTGTTTCCCCATCTCACAAGTATTGAATAGTAAAGAACTCCACAAATTTTTATTTGAGATATTTTTTTAAGCCTTAAAAACAATGCTGTCTGCATGATAAGGCTTGAGGAACTTAACGCAATAGAATTGCTTTCCTTCAGAATAGAAAAGCAGAAGATCAAAAGTAACATTTCTTCAATTGCCGTAATGCTTTTCTTATCAAAGCTCAAGAATATACTCTTTCCTTGAGTAGCTGCTTCAGTATTAACTTCGCCTTTTTAGTGTTTGAGCAGGAAACACAATGCAGTTTTGAATCCTTTTCTTTATCTAACAGCTTTCTATTTAATATCAGTCTTCGGCGTGCAGCGAGGTAGGAGTGGCCTGGGCTTTGAAGCCAGGCGCGCTTGGGGTCAGGTCTGTGTCTGCCCTCCCTAGTTGCGGGGCCTCTGGAAGCTCCTGGGCCTCTCTCAGACTCGGCTCTCTCTTAAAGAAATGGGGACTGAGGAGCCCACCTTGCAAGGCTGGCATGAAGATTCTGCGCCTGCAGTGTACCTGACATGCAGTAGGTGCTCGTTTCACATCGATGCTATCATAATAGTACAGATTCCACGAGTGTCCTTTACTCTTGGAGAAACAGTTCTCTTCAGGCTGCAGAATGCCATGCAGCCTATGGAAGCAAGGAGCGGGGGAGAAGATCATCTCCAAGTTCCATACTTAGCCAGTGTCCCGAGACCTGCCGGGTTTTGTTCTTCCTTTTCCATCTCACACCATCCTACTTTCCTCTCCATTGCCCTGCAGGACAAAGTATTTGAATCCGGGTAAAATAATTTATGAGCGACCTTGAAAAACAAAGAAACAAACAAACAAACGCACTAGAATTCAGCCTGCTGCCTGGGCAGATGAATGAAGCCCAAGGCACTGTTCTGGGTGGTGATGCTGGAGAGGTTTGTGGGTCAATTGGCCTCATTCCCTTTGCATCTGAAGTCAGCTTTCCCATGTGACCGTCCTGCCCTGGGTGTCCGCACATGTGTGAGTTCTCCTGCCCACACTTCAGGTCCCTGGGGAAATGGCCTTGGTTGCTGTGTCTTAAGAATGGTTCTGTCTCCCATGCCTTGATTCTTGTTAAAAAAAGCCTTTTGAGATGCTGCATCCTTGGGAAGTACTGAGGCTTCATTTTTGAATTTTATCTGTAGGAAATATTACCATGGAATTGTGTCTGTCTGTTCTCAGTGACTGTGTAGCAGGTATTATGAATGCGGTGGGCTGGGCATTAGGAAAGGTCAGGATTCTCTTATGAGCCAATACCAGTTTGAAGGGATGCTGAATTTTCACCAAAAATAGGAAGGTTGGTGATGAGATTTTTATCGGCATCCTGACATTCTCCTGGAGCTGCAGAGTGGCCGGGACTTTCTGTAGGACGGCAACTCAAAAAGGAACACTTTAGGTGCCGCCTTCTGGATTCTTGTGCTTACAGCTTGTTTTTGCCAGACAGAGTCTGTGGATGAAAGATGGAGCTATTTAGGGAGTTTCAAGATTAACATCTGGCAGCTATCATATCTCAAGATAATTTTTCTTACTAGAACAATAGGCAAGATTCATCAAAGTGGAAAAAAAGGTATGCGTTGAAATGAATACATGACATCACTCTTTGTTAAATTTGGAAACAGAAAAATAACAACTACTTTAAGTGATAATTACTAAATTTTTAGAAAGCAGCGTGAAATTAGATAATTATAGAAACCAACACATATGGAGATAATATAACCAAACATTTAAAAACTGTCAATTGTTTATAAATGTAATAATGCAGAGATCATCTAGAAAACCATTTATCAAGTGGCAGGTCTGAATAGTAGAAATTTCATTTTAGAGGAAAAAAGAATCCAAACATTGTATTTATCTTAACTTTAAAAAAAGTATCTCAGTGTATTTCAGGGAGAGACCTTGGTTAAGTGTTTTCAAAATTTCTCTTTATGCATAGACAGCCTAGAATGCTCCGAGAAAAGCTGCCCCGCTCCCACCATCGACTGCTGTAACACGATACGCCATCCTGGGCACAGTTTCTCTCTGCGAAATGATATTCTTGGTCAAGAAGGTGGGCTATGTTCTCTCCTCCACCGGCTGTAGATTTTTCTGGTTATAGAAATTTTATGCTGACTCATGGCCCAGATCCATTCCCCCCAATTATTAAAGGAAGTGGGGAACTGCTTTTGCTGTCTGACTGCAGGGGTGCTCCTCACCCCCACCGGAGAAGGGAGAAGACCCTACGGGGTACAGGCAGGGGGCGTTCCCTTAGCGGGTCCTGAGACGTACCTCTGCACGCAGATCTGTACACAGCCATCTAGAGAGAGAGTGAAGTGATCTCCTCCTAAATATTTGCATTTTTAATTAATTAATTAATTAATTTTCAAACTGAAGTATAGTTGATTGTGTTAGTTTCAGGAGCATCTGCCTTTTTAAAATCTTCCAGTAACATTTCGTAGGCTTTACTTCTTTATTCCAGCTCTAGCTAGAAACACACATTAAAATTAATGCCAACCCCAGAGTAAAGGATACCTTAGTAAAAAAAACTTGCTTCATTTAGATTCTCTGTATCATAATTTCTGAATACTAATGAACAGTTCTATTTTAGGTTTGCAAAACACTACAACATTGATAAAGATACTGCAGTGGATTATAATGTTGTTCTGAAGAACCTCAGTACAAATAATGACTTGAACCTTAAATATTCTATGAGAAGTCAAGGTAAGTATTTTAAAGTATGATTTCAGTATCCTCTGGCGTGGTAATTCCTCGTCTGTGAATCTGTCCTGAGGAAACACTTTCAAATATGGAAAATGCATTATCCACAAAGACTGTCATGGTATCTTTATTTATAAGAATAACATAAATGCCTAACAACAGGAAAAGGGTTAAGTGAGTCACAGCCTATAGACATGGTAAGACGTGCATCCACAAGCAATGATTTCCATAAAGTTAATCATAACATGGAAAATGTATGTGGAATATCCGTAAATGATTGGAAAGAAATTCCAAAATACAGATTGTCTTTAAGTGATAAGTGGGTGTTTGATTCTTTCTGCTACTTCTGTATTTTCAAAAATTTTTGTTAATGAACACGTTACTCCTTTAACGATGGGAACAATCTTGATACAAAAGGGCAAATAGTTGAGTAGATGGTATGGTTATACCGGACATGTAAGGCTGGGCTCACGCAGGCATACAACCTTGAGAAGGAAAAACTTTCCTCGTACTGATATTCTTTATCCCAGCCTCTAGAACATAATGCCCAGAGTTGCACAGTTCTGGAGAGAGCAGGGGTCCAGCTCCTCGCGGATGGGTATATGAAAAATGCAATCGGAGAGTCTCCCTTCCAGGCCTTTGGTCATTTGAGGCAAGCAGTTTCTTGCCTCAGGGGTTTACCACGTGTGTCCTGGCTCATTCAAGATGGGTTGTCACTGTCTGGTTTCAGTGCAATTCATTGCAGCAAGTATGTACTAATACCTTCTATGATTCCCAGATCTGCCTGACTAGCAAACTTAAAAATTACAAATTCTTAGATTTCAGCTCAGTTTCACTAACCAAGATAGCTTAGAGCAGACCCCAGGACTCTACTTTTCAAAGCCTTCCAAGTTTTGGGAATTACTAGACAATATGACCTTGCAAGGATGCTGTCATCCCTTACATTTTGTTAGTTCATGTGCAAGTCCCTGTACTGCTAGATCCTTCATTGGGTACAAAGCCAGGTAAAATAATCTGACTTTAAGAAGCATGTGTGCGTGTGTGCATGTGTGTGTGTTTGTATGTATGTGTGCATGTATATATATTTTAATAGGACCAGTAAGACACAAAGCAAGTCACATAAAAAATAACACTAAAACACATCTATTTCTTGTGCTCTGTGTAGTTACTTTTTAAACCTTAGTTTTAATTTTATTTCTCTCAACAGTTTTGTGAGGTGGGTATTATTATCCCATTTTTTAAAATGAGAAAACTTGACTCCAGGGTGCTAAATGAATTTAGCTAGGAAATGTCTTGGTGTTCAGCTTTCTGCATCAATTTTCCAGAACACAGTATATTTTCAACCTGAAAATTCAATTCTCTCTTCATTTCAAGGATTCGTTTGTTTGTTTGTTTTTTAGTAATATTGTACATCTTTTTTTTTTTTTTTTTTTTTGCGTTACGCGGGCCTCTCACTGTTGTGGCCTCTCCCGTTGCGGAGCACAGGCTCCAGACGCGCAGGCTCAGCGACCGTGGCTCACGGGCCCAGCCGCTCTGTGGCACGTGGGATCCTCCCGGACCGGGGCACGAACCCGTGTCCCCTGCATCGGCAGGCGGACTCTCAACCACTGCGCCACCAGGGAAGCCCTGTACATCTTTGAATAAAGTTTCTGTTCCACTTTTCAGATTAACTTCAGTGATACAAACTACCCTTATGTTGAGTTGTTTTGTCTTCTCTATTGACTAAATTATCTTGAAGTGCTTTATTCTCTTTGTCTTTTTCCTTTGTACTCACAAGGATCATCTTAGGCCTTTTAGCTATACCTGTAATTTGATTTTCACTTTAGTCTATGCTACTCTTTGCTATGTCCACTTTATTAATTACTTCTATAATGTTTCCTTTGGCCTACTATATTGTTTTCCGCTCTCATTTTATTGTTTTATCATCTTGCTGTTGAGCTCTTGTTTTAATGAATTCGTGTTCTCATTAAAATGTTCTGTAAAGTAATTTTGTGCCTTGAATTACATTTTCTTCCAAGGTGGGATCTGTGCCTTTTTGTGTTACGCTCCTTTCCTTCCTTCTCTATCCACCAGCCCCTTCCCGCAACTTTTTTCCTGTAGAGTTTGTGTAATTTTAAGGAATTTGGATTGATTGAGCATTTTTATTCCATTATACATCTTTAGCTAATCAGAATCTATCTTCAGATAATATTATACTAATTCACATGAATTATAGACTTCAAACAGCATTTTCTGAATTCTTCTCTCCTGTCCTTTGTTATATTGCTATCATACATCATACTTTTACTTACACTATAAACACAGGCAAGCCATGTGGTGCGGCCAAAAAACAAACAAACAAAGAAAATACAGGATATGTTGCTCAGCTTCTGTTATTCTGAGAATACCTATCTGTTCATTTCATTAGTAGTATATTTTCCTTCATATTCTCAAACACTGTTATTTAAAAAATCTAAATTTTAAAATGCTTTAAAATTTTTACCTGCTAATTTCAACATCTAGGTCATTTTAGGATTTGGTCTTTATTGATTACCTTTTTAAAAAAATATGGATCATAGTTTCCTGTGGGATTTTTTTTTTTTTTTTTTTTTTTTTTGCCTATGTCTAGTAATTTGGGAATTTATCCTGGATATAGTAAATTTTGCATTGTAGAGACTATGGAGTCTGTTACGTTCCTCTGAAGAATTTAAGTTTTTGTTTCAGTAGCCAGTTTACTTTAGTAGAAGGCTAATCTTTGTCTTCCCTGAGGGGTCAACGCCCGAGATCCTTTTCTGCTGTTCCAGCCTTGGCTGGGCTTCTTGTTTTCTGCCCTACGCATCTGTAGTCCCCAGGGTTAGCCAGTGATTTTGGCAGAGTTCATTCACGGGCTTTGGAGATCCTCTGCTATGCCTTTCTTTTTGTGCTTTCCCTCCTCACTTTCTAGCTGCTGTGGTAGTCCTGAATTCTCTTTTTTTGATTCCTAAAACCAGTAAGATCCTGGGTTTATATCTAAACTCTAGCCACTTAGCGTAAGGTTCCAGGTGAAGCCTGTCCTCAGGCAAAAGGCCAAATAACAGGAAACTCCATCTTTCCAAGGGTTGACTCCAGTTTATGTCATTTGCTCTCCAATGCCTTCAGAGAGTTTTTTGTTTATATTTTGGCTAGAGTTTATAATTGTTATCTGCTGGGAGGTTTGCTTCAATATGAGCAAATCCACCATAACTGGAAGCAAAACTTTCTGGCTGCCCATATTAAGTTTCTTCTTGCTTCAGTTTATGCTAGTAAATTTATTTATTTATTTGCTTTGCTAATAAATAAATTTATTTTTACTATTTTTACTAATTTTTATTATTTTTTCTTTTGCGTATTTTATTAAGTACTGTAAGAAGGGAGTCTCCATTCATTTGCAGCAGCCCATTATCTGTGACTTTTCTATACATGGGACAATATTGGCTTTCTGTGAATTTTGCGTATTTCTGTTTTTGCTACTTTTGTTTTGAAGACGCCATCAAGACCTTGCTTGTCAAAAGCACCATCTCTTTGGGCACATGGAGAAATGACATTAGGGGCTGAATCCCTTTTGCTGCACCTATGAAATACATACTTGCCCCCTTAAGTTTTGGATTTCCTCTCTACTCCATTTCAAATCAGCTAGAATCCTTCAGAGGAAATTTTGGGGAAGTCGGAAGGCGGCAGGAATTATTCAGCTGCACAGAAGAGCGAAAGCTGGTCTAACTGTGATGTGAGCGGAGTCGCTGGACGTGGCTTCATCGAGTTTGTTGGCCAGCCTGCAGTAGCAGCTAGAGCGGTAAGGCGGAGTAGGTCCCGCACTGGGGGTGAGCTCCCCCAGGGCGGGCCTCACGCCTCGGCCCCACCTCCGCCCTCCACCCTGGCGTGCTGTTTACGGAGCACCAGGGGGTTTCCCTAGACGTGCTGTGTGTGTCCTCTAAGCCCCCATTAGAGTAGCAATGCCCAGCGCAGGGTAAGTGCAGGACCAAGGCATCAGAAAGCTGGGGCTGAGACCTGCCTCACTGAGTGATACCTGCGTGGCTCCCTTGTCTCTCAGTGAGGCTCTCGCAGCTTCTATGCTCTGAGAGCCCATGTTTCAAATGCTAGGCCCTCTGAAGCCACGGAATTCCAGACTGCGTTCTAAAGGGCTGGTTTTGTATTCTATCATGTAGCCAGAGGGGGTCCACCGGGGGAGACTTACTTTTTTTCTTCTCTTTTCTTTTCTTTTTCTTCTTTTTTTTGAGGTAGGAAATAGAATTCCAGACGACTAAACTGCAGCTGAGTAGTTACAAGTGTGCTTAATTTGAGTGGAGCTTATTTGCAGACATTTTAGGAAATAAATCTGGGAAATCATTTGTGATTCTTTGCAGTTGACTTTGAGAAAGAAAATGGCTATATCTTAGATTTGTTTTATTCTCTTTTATTATAAAAGTAATAAGTGCTCGTTGCAAAAAGGCCAGAAAACACAAAAACACAAAATCATACTTCCCTATAATCCTACCACTGTATTCTTTTGGTTATTATCCTCCCAGGTTTTGTTTCTGGTGCATAGATAGATAGATGGATGGATGGATGGATAGATAAGCAAATACACAAAATAAGTGTTAAAATGAAAATTAAATCATGTTAGTTGTTCTTTCAATCATGAAACAATATCAAGGAAAACTTTTTGCATTCATGATTTAGACAGGCCCTTTGTTTTTAATGTCTATGAACCATACTTTATAAAACCAGTCTTCTATTAATGGGCATTTAAATTGTTCCATTTTTTCCCTTCTTATAAACAGGACAGAAGAGATCCTTACACATATGGATCTGTCCTATTATTCCATTAGTGTAAAGTTCTAGAAGGGGATTTGAGAATATTCAAGGACCACGTTTTCTGTATACAAGCCAGCACTGATTTCTTTCTTTGTCATTTGCCTTAATCCCTGCCTATTTGACAAGTAGGGAAAAATTAACTTGTGTTAATTAGACCTTTTAAATTACCAATGAGTTTGAGCAGTTTTTCATACGTTTCTTGGCTTTTTAAAAAACCTTTTTTAATGTGAATTACCTGTTTAAACCTTAGTCTGTTGTGTGATTGGGGATTTATGTTATCCTTTTGATTCTTAAGAGCTACTCATATATTGAGCAAATTAACCTGCATTTCTCACATATATTAACAATAGTTTTTCCCACTCGTTTTTCTTTCATTGTTATTTGTGTATTTTTTTAACAAACAAAAATTAAATATTTATATTGTCAGACCTATCCATTATTTAAATGATTTCTAGCTCTAATGTGTTCTTTGGAAGGAACTTTTCACACAGTGATTATGTATTACATGTATTATGTATATTCATCTTAATTTTCTTCCACTACTTTTACGGTTTTATTAGTCTGTTTAGTATATATTTACTCTATCCAGATTTAGCCTAGATAAGGTAGCAAGTAGATTAATTTTATTTTTTTCTAAAATGTCCGTCCAGTTATTTCAACAGCACTTATTATATAGTTCATGTTTTTGGTTTATTTGAGTCTTAATTTTTACCAGACAGGTGATGATGAAAAGGAAACACTTAATATTCAAATGTACGTTTGACAGTCTTCATAAACTGGAGTTCTTTTGTCTTAATAGAGGTCCCATGGGAGGACCAACGAGTCAAAAGTTCCAAAAGAGATTACCTCCCCAGTCCTGTTTCATCTGAAGATATCTGGAAAAACTGCTCCTTAGATGAAATTGAGAGGACCTTTTGCCAAGAGGTAAGAACGTTCTCCTAGTGCCAGGGTTATCTAAAGTGTGAACAGAGAGAGTAGA
The DNA here is from genome assembly GCF_951394435.1 of Stenella coeruleoalba. Classification (NCBI taxonomy): domain Eukaryota; kingdom Metazoa; phylum Chordata; class Mammalia; order Artiodactyla; family Delphinidae; genus Stenella; species Stenella coeruleoalba. The sequence continues at coordinate 5,746,391 of NC_137157.1, forward strand.
TGGCTGTGGAAGACCATTAGGTCTAGACGTTATTTCTAAACTGCTTTGAACCACCTCTGCTTCCTCAAGCCCTGGGACCTCCTCCAGCTTCTCGTAACAACAATGCATGGATGATGGTAACGATGATGAGACATTAAGTACTTCCTTGGTGCTACTCACACACTAAATGTAATAAGAAAAATTTAAGACTTATATAACGACATGATACAACTTTATTGAGTAAAATAAAGGAAAATCTGAAAAATGAAGAGGGCTTTTCTAGCTCTTGGACTGGAAGATTTAGTATTAACACCTTCTCGCCCTACATCTGGGTGGATATATATATATATATATTTTTTTTTTCTTTTGAAAAGTTACAATACAGGGCTTATCCTATCACATATAAAATATTTTTAAAGGTATAATAATTAAAACATTATGACAGTGGTGCAGCAGTGAACATTCAAATTGATTTAAAACAGTAGTTGGGTAGTGGGCCAATCTTGATACGTGAATTTAGCATATGATGTGAGGCATTCCAATAAAGTATGGTGGGGACGAGGGAGGAGAAGATTCAGTAATTATTACTGGGATAATTCGCTAGCCAGCCATGTGGGGAAGAAAGCTTGGAACCTTCCACTCTCCACACCAAAATAAATTCTGTATGCCCCCACTATTTAAATTTAAAAATAAATAATCTAGGTGAAAATTTTTAATCTTGAAATTTAGACTTTTAAGCATGAAGTAAAGCCCCAAAGCCATAAAGAAAAAGACTGATAAATTTGACTATATTAAAATGAAAAAGTATTTGTATAGCAAAACTTTGTACAAACAAATGATAAACTTGGCAAAGCATGTGCCACGTAAATGACAGATGAATAATAACTGTTCCTAACATATGTAGAACTTTTATAAATTATTAATATAAAACTTTCAGTAGAAAATCATCAATGTGGAAAAAATTAACAGAAGCCAATATTGATAAGGGCGTTAGAGGGGAACGCATGAATATTCTGTTGGTAAATCAGTAAAACTTGTTTTCTCTTGTTGTTGTTAATGAATTATTGTTTTTATGAAAACATGACCATTCCAAAAAATGTAAGCAATTCTGAAAAGTATAAAGAAGAAAGTAATAAATTATTCAAAATCCACCACCCAGAAATAATCAAAGGCAACATTTGGTGAACATAATTCTAGGCCTGTCTTTATTCTATGTATAGAAGGATTGCTGCATCGGCAGGTGGGTGGGTGGATACATAGATAGAAATAATTTTATAGGAAGAGAATCATGCTCCTTTTTACAAATAAATCATATTTAATTTAAATTTCTTTTAATTTACCAGAAGTAAAAAAAAAATCATCATCATCACCCTCATAATTAACCCTTTTATGGGGCTGCCTCTGTGCCAGGCAGTGTTGTAAGCGCCCCTCAGGTGTTCAGTCCTCACGGCAACTCCAGGAGTTAAGCACCATTATCATCCCGGGTTCAAGATGAGGAACCTGAAGCACGAGGAGGCTTAATGACCTGCCCCAGGTTACCCCGCCAGAGAGTCCTGGGGCCCAGTCTGAACCCCGGGTGCTCCACATGATATAATGTCCTCAAGTGAAGCCAAAGATATTTCTGAACTTTGGATAAATATTTCTTTACCACAAGAGATACCAGGTCCCAAAAAGAGTTTTGAGACAAAAAAAGAGATTAAGAAAGCCGTGAAGAGTTGGAGAAATGATGGTGTTTTGAAGGATGTCTCAGTTACAGTCAGCGCAGGCTGGCTATGAAACTCCTTGTGATTGGCACTTCCTGTGTTTCTTCCCAGCCCCTCCCACCTCACCATTCTTGCTGTTTATATTTTGTTCTCAGTCAGAGTTTATAATATTTGCATTTTGTTCTCTTACTGTAATTCCCCCAGTTGTTTTGCCTGCGTTTTATATCTACATGGATTTAATGCACGTCACTCTACCCCAGTGCTACCATAGCTTATCCCTTTCAGAGTTCTTTATTTTGATTTATTCTTTGGTTGGCTGGATTTCATGGTCAAGTAATTCCCTCAAGAAAGGCTCATGGGTGCTTTATTCCTTTTGTTTTTTCATACTATCTCTCCCTTTTTTTTTTATTAGGACAACAACGTAGCTGGGTATAATTCTTGCATCATTCTTTCTTTTCCTCAAAATGTTGTTTTTCTACATTGCCTTCTGGCATTGGGTGTTCTTGAGAAGAATCCTGAGGTCGACCGATTTTTTTCCCCCTTGTAGATAATTTTTTATTCTACCAGGATGCCTAAACTATTTTTTCTTAATCCTTGAAATTAAAAAGCAAAACGAAGACTGTCTTGGCATGGAGCATTTTGCCAAAGTTTCCTGGAACACAGTATATTCTTTTGACGTACAGATTTAGTTCTTCACTTCAGGAAAATTTCCCCTGTGTCACGTCACTAAAACCTTCTCCCTGCATCCTTCTCTCCCTCCCTTCTGTCTTCCTTCCATCTTTCCTTCCTTCAGTGGTATCCTCAGTTATCCTTATATTGGATCATCTTTGTCTATCCTTGATGGTAATCATCTTCTCTCAAAATGCCATACTTTTTTTTTTTTTTTTTTTTGTGGTACGCGGGCCCCTCACTGTTGTGGCCTCTCCCGTTGCGGAGCACAGGCTCCGGACGTGCAGGCTCAGCAGCCATGGCTAACGGGCCTAGCCACTCCGCGGCATGTGGGATCTTCCCGTACCGGGGCACGAACCTGTGTCCCCTGCATCAGCAGGCGGACTCTCAACCACTGCGCCACCAGGGAAGCCCAAAATGCCATAATACTTTTGTCCTTTTCCTCCGCCTTCATTGGGAATCTTTCAAGCCATTGTTTTTTTTTCTTTTTTTTTTTGACCACACCTTACGGCTTACAGGATCTTAATTCCCCGACCAGAGATGGAACCCAGGGCCCTGGCAGTGAGAGTGCTGAGTCCTAACCACGGGACTGCCAGGGAATTCCCAAGCCATTCCTTTACTATTAATTTTAATTTCAGCCTTGTCTTTTATTCTTGCTGTTTCTAATTTGTTATTAGTTCCTGTAATGATGCTGTTTTTGTTTTCTATTTTCTTAGCTTTGAAATATCCTTCTACTCTCTTTCATTGTTTTTTTTTTTCTTTCATTGTTTTATCATCTTGTCTTTAAGCTTTTCTTTTAATGAATTTATATTCTTATTTAGTTCCTTTTTATAGTATGAAAGCTTTGCTGGTTATATATATATATATATATATATATATATATATATATATAATTTTTTTTTTTTTGTATCCTGTTCTCCTACAGATTGGGTTCTTTGTCTTTTGCTTGATGTTCGTTTGTTTCTTTCTTTTTCTATAGTGTGTTTGCATAGTTGTAAAACCATTTCTTTTCATCCTGCTTGTGCTTAGGTTGAGATCCACTCATATTATGGAGGTAGCTGTACAGTTTTTCACTGTACAGCTGTACAGTTCCCCATTAGCTATATATATGCACAGATAATGCGCTGCCCAGGGATGGGCATTGGATTGCTCCCTGTTTTGTGCTCATCCAAACGATGCCACCGTAAGTGGTTGGCTCCGTATCTTCTGGTGCATGCCTGCTAAGGTGTCTCTGAATTACACCCAGCATTCCTTGCTAGGTTGTAGGGAGCATGCCCCTCAGCTTTCATTGGCAGTATCCAGTTATTTTTCAGAATACCAATTCACACTCCCATTGGGAGCATATGAGAATTCCTGTTGTCCAGTGTACCCACCAGCTCTTGATATCATTAGAGTTGTCCATTTTTACCAGTCTGATGCGGATTAAATGGCATTTCAGCTATAATTTAAATTTTGTTTCTCTTTTTACTGATGTGTCAGATAGCTCCTTACATTTTACAACCTTTCTTTAGAACATTTTTGGTAAAAATGTATCCATTTTTAACAAATATTTATTGAGTGCCTACCGCATGCCGAATTGTGCTTCATTTTAGATAATTATTAGCGAACAAAACAGGGCACAATCTTGGCTCTCATGGAGATTGCATGACCTTACATCAGGGAGAGAGATGTTAAACAAATACACGTCCGTAACTACCATTTTCCTAGAGTGGTATGACAGAAAAGGACGGGGTATTATAAGAGAGAATAACAAGGGGAGCCTCGTTTAGACTGGGGGCCAGGGGAACATTTATAAGACGCAAGTGTTTAAATGTGGGGAATGGGTGCACCTTTCGCTCGTCCATCCCTAACATGACGGCTGCCGTGTATCATCTCCAAAGTGTGATGCAGATACACACTAGTTCTTGTGGGAAAAGTTTTGTGACATGTTGTTAAATGAAAAAAGCATTTGTCAAAACTGAAAGTGTAGTATGGTCCCATTTTTGTAAAATTATAATATATGTTTATGTGATCATGTTGGAGTTTTTGGAACACCATATAAAAACCTGTGGGTAGTGAGACTTCCGATATCTTTATGTCCTTTTTTATACTTTGCTGAATTGCTTGCATTTTTTTTGTTTGTTTCATTATAAACAGTAATGATGAAAATTCCTAAAAAGTTTTACGTGTCGCAAAGACATTACTTCTGGGGACTTCCCTGGCGGCCCAGTGGTAAAGACTTCACCTTCCAATGCAGAGCGTGCAGGTTCGATCAGATCCCTCGATCCCTGGTCAGGGAGCTAAGATCCCACATGCCTCCGGGGCCAAAAAAACCAAAACATGAAACAGAAGCAATATTGTAACAAATTCAATAAAGTCTTAAAAAAAAAAAACCCAGAAAAACAAAAACATTACTTTTGTTTCATTCCTGCTTTTCTTCTAAGAGCTCTGGATTATGTCAAAACACTCTCCTGAAAAAAACCTGATTGGAGACTAAATGCCATTAAGATATTAAAAGCAGGTTTCATTAATCCAATAAATATACTGAGACCAGACTCCATGTCTGGCTTTGGCTTCCCTCCACTAGAGGCTTCCCCCAGGCAGCCCACCTCCCCGAGAGAGAGATGGGCACGTTTAGCCACATATTGGGTTAATTTTATGCAACTTTCTAAGAAGCTTAGGCCCTGTAAGTCTCTAGATTCTTTTCAGGATTTCCCCTTAGATTTCCGATATTCCTGTGCACCTTCAGGAAGTCTTAGTGAATGTGCTTCTTATTCCTTTAGTGGGGAGAGACACTTGTCCATATATTTCCATGCTCCAGCAGCTTTTTTTTTTTTTTTTTTTTTGCGGTATGTGGGCTTCTCATTGTTGTGGCCTCTCCCGTTGCGGAGCACAGGCTCCGGATGCGCAGGCTCAGCGGCCATGGCTCACGGGCCCAGCCGCTCCGCGGCATGTGAGATCTTCCTGGACCGGGGCACGCACCCGCGTCCCCTGCATGGGCAGGCGGACCCTCAACCACTGCGCCACCAGGGAAGCCCTCCAGCAGCTTTTTAAACGTCCCCTTTTACACCAAGTTGGTGTTTCTTTTGTTTATCTTCGTATCCCAGTTAGCAGGAAAAAAGTGAATTCGGACAACGTGGAGAGGGTTGGAAATATCGAAGAATATTGTTATTACTCAGTAATAAACAGCAGGAAAACCTTTGGAAATAAAACCAATCTTCATAGCGTTTTTATGAGTCATACAAAAATCAGTGGTTAACCTACTTTACTGCATTTTAGAAGTCCCATAAGCAAAGCTGATTCACCCTGGTTCTTTGTAATTCCCCCCCGCCAAAAAAAGGGATAATTAAAGAAATGTCCAATGTGTACGATGTTTATGAAATCCTAACGATTTCCCTTACAGTCAAAGCTACTTCTCTTTTTAATAAAATGTCACCAGCTTTTTGTTTGATTGACCTGACTTAATCAGGAGCAGCTTAGCATGGGCTCACAGTAGGGATGGGTTGAAAGTATATTAAGAAAGATGTATCAAACTGGCAGATCCACCAAGTATTTTTAGCTCTGAAATTTGAGTTAGAGCTATTGTATGTGCTGTTTTTCCCTGAGAAACTTGTCTGCCTTGTCAGTTGAGTAGCTGTGACTGGGGATACTGTTTTGTAGTGAGCTCATCAATTAAACATTTGAAGTTCAGTACATGCCATAGTAACCTTTTTGATCAGTTTTGGAAAGGAAAATGTGAAGAGGTTTTGGTGAAAATAAAGTGGTTGAGCAGCTCTGTGCCGCTGATTTCTGTGAATGCTGTAATTTTAATTCACCACAGCTTTCAAAGTCCTATGAAAAGGTTGAAAAGGCCCTGAGTGCAGGGGACCCGTCCAAACGTGGATACGTATCTTTGAATTACCTAAAGGTTGTCCTCGACACCTTTGTATACCGATTACCAAGAAGAATTTTCATCCAGTTAATGAAAAGGTAAGAGTCCCGTTGTTTCCTTGACATTTTTTTCCCCCAAACGTCAACTGTGAGGATTGGGAACAGCTTTATTTATTTTTTATGAATGTTTTAGACTTTTTTACTATTGAAAATTTCAAACACATGCAGAAGTAAAGAGAATAATGTAACGAATCCACGAATGCTCCCACTACCCGTCTGCAACTTCCCACTCACTCATGGTCAATTATTTCATTGCTATCCCTGCCCATTTTTCCTCAACCTCAGATTTTTTTTTTTTTTCCCTACGGTACGCGGGCCCCTCACTGTTGTGGCCTCTCCCGCTGCGGAGCACAGGCTCCAGACGCACAGGCTCAGCGGCCATGGCTCATGGGCCCAGCCGCTCCGCGGCATATGGGATCTTCCCGGACCAGGGCACGAACCCGTGTCCCCTGCATCGGCAGGCGGACTCTCAACCACTGCGCCACCAGGGAAGCCCAACCTCAGATATTTTTAAAGCAAATACCAGACATCATATTTCATTGAAAAGATCTATGTCTCTCGATAAGAACTCTTTTTAGAAACATGGTGAAAATACTGTTTCACACCTAATAGAATTATCAATAATATTAATAAATATCCAGTCAGAGTTCAAATTTAACTGATTGTCTCACATTTTCTTTTATAACTTATTTGAGTCGAGATCCAAATCAAATCTGTACATTGCAGTTGATTGATTTGCCACAATTCTTCTTTAATCTGCAGGGTCTCTCTCCATTTGTTAATTTTCCCCCCTTAAGATGCATTTGTAGAAAAAGTCTGGATTGTTTGTTATGTAGAGTTTCTTACAATCTGAATCTGACTGATTGCAACCCACGGTGACATGTAACGTGCTCTCCTGTCTCCCTCCCCGCCAGCCCCTGCCCCTGAATTGATACATGCACAGATCCAGGTTCAATTTGGGGGGCAAGAACACTTCATAGGTGGTAGCAAGCATGTATGGACTGCCTGTCTTTCTTCTTGTGATGTTAGCAGCCCTTGTTGATCACCCCTATATCCATCAGTTCACTAGGGATTGTAAGGTGGTGACGCTCTGTGTCTACTGTTGCCCCTTTATTAGTTGGAGTACTTCTGTAATGCAAACTTCCCCTTTCCAACCATTTGGTAACAATGAGACACAGTTAGTGTAGAAAAGGTAGGATCTCCTTGGTTCTTTCCCTTCACTTACTATTTTTCAAAATAATGAATTGGTTTCCTAGCATCCTCCAGAAGTGAGCAATGAGTGACTTTTGTTAAATGTTATTATGAGCTCATGAATGTTAACGTATTTGATGCCTTTCAGTTCATTACAGTTGTTATTCTCCTTGATACTCAATTTGTTCTGTCTTGGCCACTGGGAGGCTTTTTGTGTTGGCTCCGGAGTCCCGCTGGTGTGACCCTAGTAGTCTTTGATAACATTTCTTGGTATAACGAAATGCTCTAGGCTCTTCTGGTACATCTCTTGCCTCAGACCTGGAATCAGCCATTTCTCCAAGGACTCCTGTTTACTTTTATTTGGAAATGGTATATATAGACCAAACTTTGGGTGAGGAATACTGTCTTTAATTTACCTGGTTTTCTGTCCAGGTAACTCAGAGAACCTTTTCTCAGGGGACATGGGATTGAGGCTGATAGAAAGATTGTCCTGTGAAACTCTGAATAGTTGGAGGACACCTTGGGGTTACCTAGAAAGGAGGGGCATTAGAGAACGAGAAGGAAAAAATAGGACTGAGCTAGACCAGCTGGACCCATTTCCCATAGCACTTCCTTCCCTTCTCAGCACCCTGTGTGTCCAGAGAGAGTCGCCTGTGTGTTACCACCATGGCTTCTAGAGCAAAGGGCATAAATATTTCCATGGCTCAGAAAACAGCTCTGTTTTCCTGCCTGTACATAGTGAAATCTTTTAGGAATTACTTTCTTGGATAGCTAAGAGTTGTATAGCCATTTCTTTTTGTTTCATTTTCAAAATGACACAAGTAATAATGTAGTAGCAGTAATAGAAATCAAAAACAAAAAAGTCACCATCCACCTTACATAGCCAATGACTGTTTCCATTTTTCCACATTCTCTTCCACTTTGTATCCACATACATATGTAATCTTTACATATTTGTAATCAAAATGCACCTACAGTTTTATATCACGCTTTTTAAATGGGAATATGCATATTATACCATTCTTCACATTGGCTTCATAGTCTTCAAAATTATAATTTTATGGATGCCTACTGATGCTGGCCATCGTGGGAGGTGCTAAGAATGCAGAAATAAATAACAAAGAGTTCCTGGCCAGAGCGGCTGCCAGGGATGATGGCTGTGAAGACTGATGGGCACATAGAAGACTGAGTGTATTAGGAGGCTGAGGGCGGCCGGAGATGTGGTGGTATTCACGTGTTCTAGCCAGGGATCCAGGGATTTCTGAGTCATGACCTTTGTCATGTCACCCACCCAGAACTCCCAGTGGAACAGGGCGCAAGAGGCAACAGCAGGGTGAATCCCAAGTGCTAATATAAGGAATTATAACTCTGGTACGCCTCTTGGTGCACATATCTGGAAGTGACGCTTCGTCATATCTTCCTGGCCAGCTGTCCCCTTTGTAATTATATCACTACCCTTTTATCCCTCTGGCTTTTATAGTCTATCTTATCTGCTATTAAAATACCCATAACACTTTTCTTTTGATTAGTATTTGTCAGGTATCTCTTTTCCCAACCTCTCGTTTTCACTCTTTTATTGTCATGGTTTCAGTGTATTTCTTGTAAAATACCATATATCTGTATTTTTAAAATTCCAAAATGAACATCTTTACCTTTGTGATGGGCCAGTTCAGTCTGTTTCCGTTTGTTGTGATAGATGGATTTGGATCGTCCCCACCACTTTACTTTGTACTCTCTATGATTTACTTGGTTCTTTCTTTTTTCTCCGTCATGTTTGGTTCGGCTGAGTTTTTCTTATCACTCTTTTTTTTCCTCCACTGCCTTGAGACTTAAATATTTTATTTCTATTCTTACATTGATTATCCTTAAAATGTTAACATGTGTTCTAAACTTGTAAAGCCTAAAGCTAATCAGTGTTTCCATTGTCCTGGGTAAAACAAGCACTTTCAGCCCACATGTTACCATTGGCTAGTGCCTTTTTTTTTTTTTTTTTTCCGTGTTGGGTCTTCGTCTCTAGTTGCAGCACACGGGCTCAGTAGTTGTGGTGCATGGGCTTAGTTGCTCTGCGGCATGTGGGACCTTCCCAGACGAGGGATCGAACCCATGTCCCCTGCATTGGCAGGCGGATTCTTAACCACTGCGCCACCAGGGAAGTCCCTCTCCCATTGCTTTTATTTATTTAATTTATTAATTTTTTTAAATTTATTTATTTGTTTAAATTTTTGGCTGCCTTGGGTCTTTGTTGTGTGGGCTTTTCTCTAGTTGTGGCGAGCAGGGGCTACTCTTCATTGCGGTGCACAGGCTTCTCATTGGGTGGCTTCTCTTGTTGCAGAGCATGGGCTCTAGTAGTTGTAGCACGCGGGCTCAGTAGTTGTGGCTCACGGGCCTAGTTGCTCTGCAGTATGTGGGATCCTCCCAGACCAGGGCTCGAACCCGTGTCCCCTGCATTAGCAGGCAAATTCTCAACCACTGTGCCACCAGGGAAGCCCCAACTCTGTAAGACTTTGAAACCCTTCTCTGGTGAAAAATTCATTGTTTCAAAGAAGGCTAATACTCAAAACAGGACCAATAAAAACTGTATATTCGTCCATTTATCCACTCAGCAAATATTTTTTGTGCTCCCGTTACATGCTAGGAAATATTGAGTCCTTAGGGATACAAAGCCTGACCGCAAGAGCTGGGTCTAGTTGGAAGGATAGAAGACATAAAACTTACTGCAATATAAATGCCAGGGGGTGAGAACACGTGTGTCAAGATTGTTAAGAATCGAGTGACTAGTCATCATCAGCTGTTTAATTAAGGACTAATCCAGGCCTGCTGACCCGTCCTCCCTCGTCCCACCCTAGAGTGTATGGGTTCATAACCAACTGTAGCCCGTGACAGGAACATTCTCTTAGTTCCAGAACAGCCTGTTTACTTACTTAGTTGTACTGCAAAGGGAGGCTGATTCATGACTCTGCTTGAAGCATTAGCTCCGGTCCCACTTTCATGTTTATTTTAGAAAGCAGCATTCGGATGCTTTTGGTACATAGCAATATCTCCCAAGTTAGTTATTTACTGAGCACATCCAATAACTGAATCTCTAGTAACTAACCAGGAGTGCGATGAATTACTTTGCCTCAGACTCATACATGAGCGAGTACCAAAGCGGAGCTGCTCGGCCTCAGTGTCTACCTTGCGAAGTCTGCCGAGCGAGGGGCAGTCTGCGCTGTGGGGCAGGGCTCTGGGGAGGCTCCCAGGGCCTGGAGGTGGACCTATGGGTCCGGGGTTTGCTCTCTGCTCCGGAGGCTGCAGCGCCGCACCTCTGTCCATCTAGAATGCCACTGCACAGTGTGGATTCCAAGGTTTGGGGTCCTGCTTTCGTGGGGGAGACGCTTTAGTTGGTACACCAGCTGTCATTAGTCTTTATGCCTGTATGACCTGTTCTCTCAGGATGGACAGGAATAGTGCCACTGACTGTGTGCCGGGCCCTGTCTTCAGTGATTTTCTCGTATTCGCTCACTTCGGCCTCTCAGCACCTCTGTGAGGTGGACACTGTCATCATCTTCATTCAGTTCTTTCACTTCATCCTCATTTGCTGAGGAAAGGAACGTGGGGGCGCGTGCCCGGCCTGAGGCTCCCAGCTAGTGAGTGATGGGGCCAGGATTCGAACCGGCTGCTCCAGAGCGGGCGCGTTCCGCCCTGCGCTGAGCCACCTGCTAGCACGTCGGGTGGGCCACCTCTTTAAGATAAACGAAGGCTTCCGTGTGTTCATCCCCCTCAGCTTGTATTAGTATATTGAAGAAGTAATTTAATTAAAAATAGTGAAATCTTCATCTCCGCTAATGGAGGACTGTAATAATGCTTACCGTGCCAAATATGTCACTGATGTACCGCTCGGCAGACAGACTGACGGACACACCTGAGAAGGTGGGGGATTGAGTGCCTGCCCCACGCCGGACCCGGCCATGGGCACTTAGGTCGAGCTCATAGATGAACGAGGTGAAGTCCCTGCTGACAGTGAGCTTACCCTCTGGGGCATCACACGAGAGCCACGGCCATCAGATACTTGAGAGCTGCAGAGGGCGTGGTTTCCGACTGACATGCCGGCTCCAACCCCTCTGACCATTTACCTGGGTCTTGGCCACGTTCTGGGACCTGGAAGGAGAAGGAGAGCAGAGGGAGAGAGCCAGGAGTGGGCAGGGATGGCATGTTGCCTAGCCACAGAGGGCAGCCCTGGGAAGCAGGTCCCCCTGATGTAGAGAGGGGCGCAGAGCTGTTAGAAGATGCTTTAGAGCCGCTCCTAGAAGCTGTGTGTGCTGCCTCCGCACACTGGCATCCTCCCTCCACGCGGGCCCATCACCCTGGTCACTGCCATTTACATCAGCTGTGGCTCATTTTCCTGCGCCCGGAAACAATCTGTACTCTGCCTGTTCACGTACTCTTATTCTCGGTGTTATTATTTGCAGCTCACATGACTTTATACATAGAAAGTCCACAAGAATCTTCCAAAAAATATTAGAAGTAATAATAGAATTGAGAAGGTCATTGGATACAAGGTCAATATGCAAAGATCAATAATATTGCTATAACCTGCAGTAAGCAATTAGAAAAAGAAGTTTTAAAATATCATTTCTAAAAATATTTTAAAAAACCAAATACCTAGAAATATATCTAACGAAAAACGTGCAAAATTCTCTACATTGAAGGCTAGAAAGATTGCTTATACAAACAGCCATCCTTTACAAACTTTCAGAAGGCATAGCAGGAGCACTTCTCAGCTAATTCTCTGAGGTCAATATTATCCTGATACCGAAGCCAGACAAAGAGATCACAGGAAAAGAAAATCACAGATCAATATCCTTTGTGAATATAGTTGCAAAAATTCTCAAAAAAGTATTAGCAAAGTGAATCCAGCAACATGTAAAAAGGATGAAATGCTACGACCATGTGAGATTTATCCCAAGACTGCAAGGTTTGTTTAACTTCCAAAAGATCAATTAATGTAATACAAAATATTAATAGAAACAAGGACAAAGCTGCATGATCATAGATGCAGAAACAAATATTTGAAAAATTCAACACTCATTCAGGATAACAATTTTCAACCAACTAGGAATAGAAAAGAAATTCCCTAACCTGATAAAGGGCACTTATGATAAACCCAAAGCTAACGGCATAGTTAATGGTAAAAGACTAAATACTTTCCTCCTGAGATCAGGAAAAACACAATGATATCAGCTCTAGCTACTTCTTTTCAACATTATACTGAAGTTCTAGACAGTGTAATCAGGAAAGAAAAGAAATAAAATGCATACAGATTGGGAAGAAAGAAGTAAATAAAACAGTCTTTATTCACAGACAACATGATATTGTAATAGAAAATTCTAAGGAACGAACACACACACACAAACTGCTAGAACTAATAAATGAACTCATCAGGGTCACAGGATACAAGATCAATATACAAAAATCAGTTATATTTCTATAAATTAGCAATGAACAATCTGAAAATGAACTTCAGAAAGCAATTCCATTCACAATAGCATAAAAAGAATAAATTACCTAGGAGTCAATTTAAGAGAAGAAGTGCCAGGCTTGTATACTGAAAATTATAAAAAACTGTTGAAAGGAAAAGAAGACGTAAATAAGTGAAGAGGCATTCCATATTCATGGATTGGAAGAATCGATAGTATTAAGGTGGAAATTCTCTCCAGATTGATCTGTAGATTCAATGCAAACCCCATCAAAATCCCAGCTGGCTTTTTCCCAGAAATTGAAAAGCTGATCTTAAAAATTCATTTGGAAATGCAAAGGTGGCAGAATAGCCAAAACAATTTTGGACAAGAAGAAGGAAGTTAGAGTACTTAAACTTCCAGACTTTGAATCTTAGGATAAAGCGACAGTAATAAAGACAGTGTGGTACTGGCATAGGATAGACTTAGTGGTTGACAGAACATAATTGTGAGTATGGAAATAAACACTTCCGTTTATGGTCAATTAATTTTCAGCCAATTCAGTAGGAGAAAGGATAATCTTTTCAACAAATGGTGCTGAGACAATTGGATATCCATATGCAAAAAGATGAATTTAGACATTTTCTTTACATCATGTACAAAAGTTAACTGAAAATGGACAATAGACCTAAATGTAAGAGCTAAAACGGTAAAAGTCTTAGAAGAAGACATATGTGTAAATCTTTGTGACCTCGTGTTAGGCAAATATTTCTTAGATGTAACACTAAAAGCATGATCCATAAAAGAACAAAATCTGTAAATTGGACTAATCAGAATTTAAAACCTTTGTGCTTCAGAAGATGCCATTAATGGCAGGCTGAGAGAAAATATATGTAAATTATATATCTGGTAAAGGACTTGTATCTAGAATAGATGAGAACCCTTAGGACTCAATAAGAAGACAACCTGATTTTTTAAATGGGCAAGAGATTTTAATAGACATTTCACCAAAGAATGTATAGAAGTGGCCAAATAGCACATGAAAAGATGCTCAATGTCATTAGTCATCAGGGAAATGCAAATCAAAACCACAATGAGATATATCACTTCACACCCCTAGGATGTCTACTATCAGAAAGACAGACGGCAATAAGTGTTGGCGAGATTGTGGAGATGGAACTCATACACTGCAGGTGGGGATGGAAAATGGTGCAACTGCTGTGGAAAACAACATAGTAGTTTCTTAAAAATTTCAGTGGAAATTTACCACATGACCCAGCAGTTCCACTCCTAGGTATCTGTGCAAGAGAAATAGAAACAGGTGTCCACACAAAGGCTTGTGTGCAAGAGTCCATAGTAACATTCTTCATAATTTCTAAACTGGAAACAATCAAGATGGTCATCAGCTTATGACAAGGTAAACAAAATGTGCTCTGTCATACAGTGGAATAGTAATATCAGGAATAAAGAGGAACAAAATGCCGATCCACGCAGTACATGGATGGACCTCAGAACCATTACAGTAGGTGATAGAAGCCAGACGGAAGGTGCATACAAGGCATATACCGTATGATTCTGTTTACATGAAATATCCAGAAAAAAGCGAATGCAGAGCGTTAGAAAGTAGATTCGTTGCCTTAGGATAGAGATGGAGATGGAGAGTGAGTACAAATGCGCACAAGGTTTCTTCGGGGTGATGAATATATTCTGGAATTAGATAGTGGTGATCGTTGATAAATTTACTGAAAATTATAAATATTGGTTGTCAATGATTCCCATTTGGACATTAAACAATTGTCACTCCCAAACCAAAAAGTGCCCTGCACATATCCTCTAAATTACTTAATTTTCTCCAAGAGGACCTTATATCCTTTTCAGATCTTGGACCCCAAAGTCACAGTTGACATTTATACACGGCTTTATTACTTCACAAGTCTTTGGTCACACTGGTATTCACAATATCTCCCTATGAAGAGGTAGGGTTCTTTATTTCCCCTGCTTTTCCAGTAAACAGTTTCTCTCAGTTTTTTTTTTTAATTAATTAATTTATTTATTTATTTTGGGCTGTGTTGGGTCCTCGTTTCTGTGCGAGGGCTTTCTCTAGTTGTGGTGAGCGGGGACCACTCTTCATCGCGGTGCGCGGGCCTCTCACTATCGCGGCCTCTCTTGTTCCGGAGCACAGGCTCCAGATGCGCAGGCTCAGCGATCATGGCTCACGGGCCCAGTCGCTCCGCGGCATGTGGGATCTTCCCAGACCAGGGCTCGAACCCGTGTTCCCTGCATTGGCAGGCAGATTCTCAACCACTGCGCCACCAGGGAAGCCCAGTTTCTCTCGGTTTTGATATTCAATTTACTTATTGGTAATTTTTTATTCTGGGGGAAGAAATTTGCCTCGCGGTATTTTGCTCATAATGTTTTCTTTATGCAGCACGGCTGAAATTTTTTCTCACTAAGTAACTGTACATTTATGTAAGTGATGAGGTTGGTGGTAGTGAAAACGAGCATGGTTAATATTCTTAGTGAATCGGCTAGTTGTAATTGAATTTCCAGGAAGTTCTGTGCCCCATGAGGCTGAGCCGCAGGGCCCTCAGGTGGGTTGGGGTGCCCTGCGAATGTGCCAGCATTCAGCCTGCCCTGGGCAAAGGGTCAGCCTCCTTCCTCCTGCCGTGTCCTGGCAGAGAACCTTGTAGGACCTCCTGCCCTGGGCAAAGGGTCAGCCTCCTTCCTCTCTTCAGACCGTCTCCTGCCGTGTCCTGGCAGAGAACCTTGTAGGACCTGCGCTTGCAAAGTTCTAGATTCCCTTCCCCCACCGCTCTTGGCACGTGGGTTATACAGTGATGACCATCCGTTGAGGTACTCGTGTTTCAAGTCATAATTCTATCTGGCCCAAACTCATGCTTTATTAAGTGCTGCTAAATACACGTAATGCTCTTGCTTCCTTTTTTCTCTTTTTAAAAAATTCCCTTATATATTCTCATGCTCAGAAACCTGATGGACATATAACGGGGAAGAATTGCGACATATTCTAAATTGCATGGTTGTAAAAATAAGTGATTCAGAATTCAAAGAACTAGTGCAAACGCTTGACCCTGGGTGCACCGGATGGGTCAACGTCAGCACGTTTATTGAACTGCTTGAAGAGAACCCTAAGGTGAGTTTTACAACAACTTCACGTTCGCTTTTCTGTTTACGGCAGGCAACTTAAGTGTTCTTCGTGAAATAAGAGATGCAGGTGAAACATGGTTTAAATAAATGGGTGAGCACATTTTTCAGCTGCGTTAATGTTTAAGTAAGAGTTGCGTTTAAAAGTTGCTTAACTTTGAGTTTTTAAATCTCATTGAAGGATGCTCTTTGACATTTCTGAAAACTTTCCCTTGAGTGACAGCACTTTATATGCCGATGTGACTCCTTTTCCCAGCATTGCAAAGGCACTGCTCTTGCAATCATGTCTTGCAGTAGAAACAAAAACAAACACTGCTTATTGCCTCTAGTGACAAACACTTACTTTTAGTATTTGTTTCTTTTGGCTGAAAAGTTGATGGTTTTATTATTAAAAATACTTCTATAACTTTAATAGCTATTAACATTTTAAGAACTTTAAAAAATCAGATTAGTTTCAGATAATGCGTGCAGTAAGCCCTAACAGAGTCTCGTTGAAATGTTTGTTAAAGACTTTCTTTGCCAGGTACAGATTAGGTTTTGGTTTCAATATTATGGCTTCCTGGGCTCCCCTGGTGGCGCAGTGGTTGAGGGTCCGCCTGCCGATGCAGGGGACACGGGTTCGTGCCCCGGTCCGGGAAGATCCCACATGCCGTGGAGCGGCTGGGCCCGTGGGACATGGCCGCCGAGCCTGCGCATCTGGAGCCTGTGCTCCGCAACGGGAGAGGTCACAACAGTGAGGGGCCCGCGTACCGAAAAAAAAAAAAAAAAAAAAAAAAATTATGGCTTCCTGAATGCCCACCTTGTGCACATCCTAAACCATGTCACTCAATCCTTCTCGAACTCTGATTCAAAAGTGAGTCCCAGAGCTCTTTTACCCACAAAAATGAAGAGCTGCAACTTTTCCAGAATTCTGCTGTGGGACAGACCCTGTGTTAG
This sequence comes from Stenella coeruleoalba, assembly GCF_951394435.1. Classification (NCBI taxonomy): domain Eukaryota; kingdom Metazoa; phylum Chordata; class Mammalia; order Artiodactyla; family Delphinidae; genus Stenella; species Stenella coeruleoalba. Next base: position 5,763,375 of record NC_137157.1, read on the forward strand.
CTTTTGAAATCATCACCTCTGACTGTCACAGCAGCCCTGCACATAGGCACCTTTTTTTCTTTAAAAACAGAAATACAGACATGTGAGCAGACTGCTCTCCATGTGGCCAGCAGCGTGGTCTCTGCCTACTCTTAAGTCAGATGCTGTCAGCCTCCAGGCTGCAAACCCTCTAATGGCGTTGGGACCCGCAGGATAAAGCAGAACTTCCCCACGTAGCTGATGAGGTGCCACGTGGTCCAGCCCTGCCACCTCTCACGGGGTCTCCTCACCGCCGCACCGCTCGGGTCCTCAGGCTCCCCAGGTTCCCGCCACCATCCTCGGCAGTGCAGCTCCTGCCAGGATCCCCTTCCTGCTCCCTGGTCCAGGGCCCATTCTCCAGGGACCCTCCCTGACCCCTCTGATGAAGCCTGTCTTGCAGTCATCAACCTCACACACCTGTGCCAGTCACAGGGTCACGTTTCTGTCACGATGTTGTCGTGCCTCCAGGAAGGCGGAGGCCTTTCTGGTTTTACTGCCCATTGTACCCACAGGCATAGCCCAGTGCCAGCAGCACTCACAAAGCAGTTTGTTGAGTGTATGTTAATATAAACAAGTGAATTAGAAACGTTAGAACGCAGAGATATGCAAATAGAAGAAACTTAAGATCACTGCTAATTCTAACATTGAGGAATTGTGTTACATTGTTACTCACTCTTACACTTTGTTGCGTATTCTTCCAAACCTTTATACCTACACAGGCATATGATTTTTTGCAGCTTTCTTGAGGTATAATTGATATATAAAAACTGCACATATGTAATGTATATAATTTGATGAACTGGATATATGTATACTTTCATATATAGTATCTACTTTATTTTAAAATGAGACCATATAATTAGTGACTTTTTAGTTTGTCATTGATTAACGTATTGTTAACCCTTAGTGTCAGTAAAAATTCTGCTATGTAATATTAAAAGATGCAGCGTATTCCCTGCTCTTATAATCTGGGTGTTCATTTTTCTTCCTTTTATAAATTTTGCTGCAAGGAATATTGTATTGCCTCCTTTTTTAAATCATCCTATGATAATTTCTTTAGTATAAATTTCCAGAAATGGAATAAAAATTTTATATATTTTTTTAATGTTTTATTTTAAAAGTTGAATATATGTATGAAGTACAAAATGCAAAAGATGCAGAAGGGAATACAGTGGAAGTGAGTTTTCCCTCTACCTCTGTCCCCAGCCACTCCCCAGAGACAGTCACTGTTACTCTAGAGGCTGTAGATTATCAAATTGTCTGATGTTATCCATTTTCAACACTAGCAGTTTGCTTCCTTTTTTATTTCTGCCATTCTGATAGGCAAAAATGTCATCTCATTATTCTTTCACTTTGCATTTATTTGATTTCTAGGTGATGGATTTTTTCATGTTTCCTGTACTTCTTAAAAATAAGCACAAGTTAAATGTTATTACCCCATTGCCAGATGGGGATTGGGGGTGGGGAGCAAGCTCACTTCTCAAGGTCTAAAGCTATTGGCTAATAATCAGGGACAAAGCTGCCAATCCCAAGTCCACCTGCCTCCAAAGCTCCTACTGCCTTTATGAGTGATTTGTCTTTATATATTTTCTCTTTCCCAATTAGCTAAGCACAACATCCTCCTGTAAAGACACCAAGGCACCTCTCTTCCTGGCTTGGGATTCGGTAAGTAACGCTTTCCCATGTGGCCCCAAGATGCTACCACCCCAGGTTACAAACGTGCAGCTTGGTAAATATGTTTGTTTTTTCTGTTAGGTGGAAGAAATTGTTCATGACTCCATTTCCAGGAATCTACACGTTTTCTATAATATGCTGCGGTCACATGACCTTGGAGACACAGGGCTCATTGGGCGAAATAACTTCAAGAAAATCATGCACGTTTTCTGCCCATTTTTAACAACCGAGCATTTAGTAAAGTAAGTTTTCTGGTAACGAAATTAATTCATGCCGTGTTTTCCATAAAGTCTGTTTTACAGTTTTAAACCTTTTTCTACGTTTTTTTTTTGCCATGTTAGTAGGTAGTGCTGATAATAGCTCCTATGTATTGAGTCTGTACTGAGCGTCGGGCGTTGGTTGAAAGTCTGGCATATATGCTGTCATGTAGTCCTCACCACAGGCGTGTAGGGCAGCTATGACAATTCCTTTCGTGGATAAGGAAATGGAGGCCTGGAGACGTCAAGCACCTCCTTGGAGTCACACAGCTAGTCAGTGGAGCCTGGGTTCTCCTCTGGTCTGCGTGACTCCTATGCTCTTAATCGTTATGCCATTTAACCTCCCGGGGCGTCTGGCTATGATCAGCCAGCCCATAAATGGTAACTTGAATTATACTTTTCTTTCGTTTTAGTTTAAAACTTAATTTGTGGTGGATGAGCTGAAGCTTGGGGGCAGGGGTGGGGGGACAGGGATATCAGAGAAAGAAGAGAACGGTGTCCTGAAGGTCCCAGGGGTCCCCTGCCTGGTGTCCCTTTCAGCCTCCACACGGAGGGGCTCACCCGTTGGGGCATTCCCTCTCTGCAGATGACCTTGACAACCTGCAGGCCGAGCCGGCGCTCTGCAGGGGATGACGCCTCCGACATGCCGCCTGCCACCCACTTGCTGCTGTCCCAGGACTCAGAGCTGCACGGCCTCAGGGACGGGGGCCGGTGTTTCCCAGCGTGTGGGCAGTGATCTGGGAGATCACTGTGGGTGGAAATCCAGTGGAATCACAGCGATTCTCTCATTCCTTCCAACTGGAACGTTAAAAATCTTATTTATTGTTTTTCTTTACATTCCATTGACTTAAAGTGACCTGAAACATAGTTGATAAAGATAAAGATTGCTCTGGCTCCGGTGAGGGGAGCAGACATAATGGGGAGAGAGGGAAAGAAGGGGCTTGAAAGGAGGGGGCGGCAGAGGACTGCAGGGGGCGACTGCTTTGGGATAGGTCTGGGCAGTAGAAGGACAGACCTGGTGACTCTGGACCGGGAGGCTGATGGCAGAGGGGGGAAAGGAGTCTGCAATGATGCCAGGGGCTGCTGGCCAGTGAGAGAACACAGAAGGAGTCAGCCAGTCGGGGTGAAAACACGGGAAAATCTCCAGGAGGCGTGGGGCTCAGAGAGGAGTCTGGGCCGTGATGAGACTCCAGCGTCCTCACACCAACGGTTGGTTCATTCGTTCAGCAAGCATTTGTCCGGGGTGGATGGGGGACTATCTGAGGTGAGAGGGCTGCAGGTGGGACCTGGCAGAGCACCACCAGACACCCAGGGCCCTGGCTGGTCCAGCAGCAAAGGAGGCCGAGAAGGTTGGGGCAAGGGGACAGCAAGGGCGGTGCCGGGGGCTAACGGGGCAGGAGGAGGCCAGCCAGGTCCCACGTCGCACGGGAAGCAGGTGGGCTGAGCAGGGGCCAGGGCTGGGAGGGGCGGGTGGACCCCCCAGCAGGTGCCAGGGGTGCTTGTGGAGTGGAGGATGCAGTGCTGAGAAAGGGTTCACCTGCTTCACAGACAGGCTTTGTGCTTGTCTGTGGGCTGGGAGGAGAAGTTAGTGGAAAGCCAGAGGCTGGAGAGAAAAGGTGTTGATAGATGGAGCCAGGCCAGGAAGAGGGGCGGGCATGGGCGCTAACCTAGGAGTCCCGCCCTCCGGACTTCTGTTTCCTCGGTGCAGGGGGAGGTGAGATCATCAGCTGAGGGGAAGGTTGGAGAAGGAATAGGAACCCTGGGAAACTGCAACTTCCAAGGGGCAAGAGAGGGGAACCTCTTGGGGGGGTCTCTGTTTACTTGTCCATAAAAAGGAAGGTGTCGCCCAGACTTTGGGCATTCATGTTCTACCTGAGTACATTTTATTTTCTTTATATCAACTCCTCTTTTTCTGAAGTATATTAATTTTTTTAAAGGCTTTTCTTACCACCATACATGTAAAAACATCCTCACTTGCTATAAAGAGGTTACACTAAGACTGCATTTCATGAAAAAAATATGATTCAATCCTAATGAGATGCCTCTATCTGCCAAGGACTCTGAGCCTGAGACTTGCCGTCACTTTAAAATATAGGTTAATAAGTAGAAGGAAATACGAACTGCGTTAGATATCACTTGAAGTAAAAGAATTGTTTGCAAACACGTTAAAAGACAGAGCAGGGAGGTAGAGAAACTGGTCCTCCCATGTGTGCCTTGTGGGCGTGTAAATGATAAAGCCCCTTCGGAAATCAGCTGGATGTAGCAAGAACCGCCAGCCCCCCACCCCCACCGCCGGAGCTACCCTTTATCTCTGCAGTTCTCCTACGAACACACACCATGAGCTCACGTGGAGGTTCAGGGTGTGTTTGGACGGCCAGGGGCGTGCATTGGGGTGGGGTGGGAAGGAAGCGAGGATGAGCCCCAGCTTCCGGCTTGAGCATCTGGGTACTCAGGATTGTCACCTGAGCTGGGGGAGTTTCAGGGCTGACAATCAGAAGTTCCATTTTGGACATGTTAACCTGGAGAGGAGATTGGTGACACCCCACCACCCAGAGTGACAGGTCACTCTATTCACCTCCTTCTCCACCTCCCCTCCACCCCACCTCCCAGGTACTCTCTACGTGTCACCCGGCTCCATTTTTCATGGCTCTTGTCATTTGTTGATGTTTATTACCTGTGCCACCCACCAAGGATGTAAAGCACAGGGACTTTGTCTCTTCACTCCCAAAGTCCCGGTACCTAGCAGTGGAACCGTACCCGGCTCATGGACAGGGCATCTTAAGTGTCAAGCGACGGAATGAATGAATGAATGAATGAGTGAACTTAAGTGAGTTGGTTGCGCAGGCAATTGGATATTTGAGATGGAAGCCCCCGTATTCTCTTCTCCATTACGTAGCCAGTCTTTGTCTAAACTGCAAAGACGATCACGTTAGAACCCTGCTTGAAGCATTTGGGTGTCCTCTTGCCATTAGGGAAATACCAGATGCTTTAACAGAGCGTGGCTTCCCAGCCCGCCAGGATCCTCAAACCTCTCCAGAGAGGCTTCCTGGTGGCTCAGTGGTTAAGAATCCGCCTGCCAATGCAGGGGACACGGGTTCGAGACCTGGTCCGGGAAGATCCCACATGCCGCGGAGCAACTAAAGCCGTGTGCCACAACTGCTGAGCCCACGTGCCACAACTGCTGAGCCTGAGTGCCACAACTACTGAAGCCCGCATGCATAGAGCCCGTGCTCTGCAACAAGAGAAGCCACCGCAATGAGAAGCGCACGCACCGCAACGAAGAGTAGCCCCCACTCGCCGCAACTAGAGAAAGCTCGCATGCAGCAACGAAGACCCAACGCAGCCAAAAGTAAATAAATAAAATTAATTAATTAATTAAAAAAAAGAAAAAAGCCTCCCCAGAGCTCGGGCTCTGCAGCCAGACTGCCTGGGTTCAAACCCCAGCTCGGCCCGAGCTAGCTGTGAACTCGGGCAAGTTCTGAGCCTCCTCCCTCCTGCAAATGTTAGAGAGTTGTGGTCAGGATCAAATGAGGTAATAGGCATGAAGCCTCTCAGCCAGTCTCAAGCCCGTGGGAAGCTCTCGTGTGCGGCGGCTGTTCCTGCAGGTCCCAGCTCAGCTGGGCTGACTGGCTTCCTATTTCCTGAGAACACCAGGCTCTCTGTTGCCTCTGGGCTTTTCGGTGATCTGTTCCCTCGGTTCAGAATGAGCGTTTTCCCAGCCTCCTGCAGCTCCATGAGGCGGGCATTGCTTTGGTTTTCTCACAGTTGTGGCTATAATACGTAACACAGTGCTCATCACAGAGTATTACTGAAGCAATTATAACAGTTGCTGGTACTTACTGAGCAAAGCGTAGTTTGGAGCTCATGCTCTGCCCGCTGGCTACATGCATGTCATCATGATATTGTGCTCCTGGTATCCCAGCTGTGGTTTATTGAGCACAGATACATGCAGCAGGCCAGCCCAGTGCTAACAGCTTTACGTGGATCCTCTTATGGAATTTTTACAGTACAGTAATCCTCTGAGGTGGGGACTTTCATTATGTGCATTTTATAGACAAGGAGACTGAAGCATAGAAAGGGTCACGTGCCCCAGGTCAGAGCTTCTCGACCCTTTGATGCTCCTAAAAGTTATCGAGGACCTCACAGGGTTTCCGTTGTATGAAGTGTGTCTACCAGTACTTACTGTATGAGAAGTGAAAGCTGAGGCATTTAACCTGTCATTGCAGAAGATGAGAGTGCACTTACTACCTGTGTTCCCCTGTAGGCTCAGGAAAAACTTCGGGATTTCAAAATAAGGATTTATTGGATAATAAAGAGGTTGCAGAAATTAGAGCAGGGATAAACAACACGAGCTCATAAGGAGCTAGTAAAGTGCTGTAAAGAAGCTGATCTGATAAAGACGCAGGCCTCCTAGAGCAGACTTGAGGACACGGGGAGGGGGAAGGGTAAGCCGGGACGAGGCTAGAGAGTGGCATGGACACATACACACTACCAAGCGTAAGGTAGATAGCTAGTGGGAAGCAGCCGCATAGCACAGGGAGATCAGCTTGGTGCTTTGTGACCACCTGGAGGGGTGGGATAGGGAGGGTGGGGGGGAGGGAGATGCAGGAGGGAGGAGATATGGGAACATATGTATAACTGATTCACTTTGTTATAAAGCAGAAACTGACACACCATTGTAAAGCAACTATACTCCAATAAAGATGTAAAAAAAAAAAAAAAAAAGCTGAGCTGAGCTCTGAAAGCGCACTCCAGCTCCTCATGGAAGCCCTACACGCTTCTGCAGCTTCAGACCATGTTAGTGAGCGCAGCCCACACGAGCACACACTCCACCAGCGGTCGGAGCAAGGAATGATCACATGCCTTGCAGCCTCTGGAAGGTCCGCTGTACACGCACCAGAGACTCGGGGTGGAAGAGACAAATGACAGCGTGTATTCATGTGAAAAGAGTCGTGGCCTCACTGTGCCGGGGAAGTGTCCGCGGACCAGACCTCGTGAATCGCACCTTCAGTCATGGAGCCGATATCCAGACCCCGGGAGGCAGAATCCAGGGCTCACGCCCACACCTACTGTGCTCTAAGCCTTGTGCATTTTAACGGATCTGTGGAATTTTTTCTTGGGTCTCAGCCTTTACCAAGTTTGCAACAATGAGCACGTACAACGTTTATGATTAGAAAAATATTAACAAACAAAATGTTGGAAAAGAAAAAGATCCTGCCATATTAGTGGTTTCCTATGTTTTTCTCAAATATTTGCATATCCCCAAATTCCAATAAAGTACTTCCATAATTCCATACCAAATTTCTCACGAAATTTTTTCTTTATTTTACATTTATTATATCTTTATTGCAGTATTCTTACAGACAATAAACTACTCATATTTAAATAATACAATTTGAGGAAATCCATCATGTGTATATATCTCTGTGAACCCATCACACGCTGTCAATCCAGATACCGAACTTTTTCATTCCCCCTGAAGCTTTCTTGTGCCCTTTTGCAATTCATCTCTTCCACCCACCTAGCACCATGTCACTACAGATGACTTTGCATCTTCTAGGATCTTCTATAAATGGAAGGCTACAAGATGTTCTCTTTTTTTGTTAGGCCTTATTCACCAAGTGTAATGATTTTGTGGTTCACTCACGTTGTTGTGTGGTTCTTGGTCGTTGCCGAGTAGAATTCTGTTTCATGGCCTTACCCCACTTTGTGGATCCATTCACCTGTTGATGGACATTTGGTTTGTTTCCAGTTTTTGCTATTACAGATAAAGCCACATGTATTACACGTCTCTGTGTAGACGTACGTTTTTATTCTTTCGGCTAAGCGCCTAGGGCTGGAACAGCTGGTTCCTCTGGTGAGTGGCTATTCAGTTGCCAAAGCGTCTTCCAAAGTGGCTGCAGCATTTTGCATCCCACCAGCAGTGGGGGAGGGTCATAGTGACCCTCAACCTTTGTGGCACTTGGTAGGGTCAGTCTTCTTTTCGCCATTCTAATGGGTGTGTTCTAATTAGTTGTGAAATTCAGACTCTGCAATAAGTTTCAGGATATTGCTTCAGGAAGAATCCTTTACAAGAAACTTTTGGCATGCCTAGGAATTAATGGCCCACCCACTGTCTCTCCAGTTCCTGTTCCAAAGGATCAGCTGTTAAATGAACATCTTCAAAAAGGGGAGCGGCAGCAGCCAGATCTTTCTGAGACGTAAAATAAAGCAAAATGAAAGCGTTCATTAAAACCACTGTGCTGGGCTTCCCTGGTGGCGCAGTGGTTGGGAGTCTACCTGCCGATGCAGGGGACGCGGGTTCGTGCCCCGGTCCGGGAAGATCCCACATGCTGCGGAGCGGCTGGGCCCGTGAGCCATGGCCGCTGAGCCTGCGCGTCCGGAGCCTCTGCTCCGCAACGGGAGAGGCCACAGCAGTGAGAGGCCCGTGTACCACAAAACAAAACAAAACAAACAAACAAAACCCCACTGTGCCTATTGCAGTGTAGATAGTTAATAAATATTTGTTGACTGAGTATTTAAATATTTTATGATCTAAATAAGAAAGATGGCAAACTGTAAAAACAGTTAAAGTCAGGGAGTTTTAGAGCAAGCAGCAGAGATCTTAGGAATTACTGCATTGACCTATTAATTCTAGAATTGAAAGCACTGAGACCTAAGAGATTTGGGGACTTACCTCGGGTTATTCACAAGCATGGTGCTCATCCTGCGGGAAGGACCCAGGACTTTCAACTCCCAGAGAACCCGCCTGCCTCTCAACTATTACGTACCTGCGTTCACACTTATTCTTCTCCAGAAACTTAGATTCCTTACCACTGTTTAATATTTATTACAAAATATACTCGTTAAACTGGTTAACATTTTCTAACATGAATGATAGAATTATTTAAATGATTGCCAAACTGAATTGTAACAAAAAACATACTTAGTAAATCTATTAAAAGTCAGACTGATGAATATTCGAGCTCTTCTTCATTTTGAAAAATATAGGTTTCATCTAATGAAAAGATATTATTTTAACTTGCTTGTTCACAGCTTATAAAAAATCCATAAGGAGAGGTACAATGTAGAACTATTCAGCCGGCTTCACGTTGTCATACCCCTTTAAAAAATTCTTAAGCGTAGAGCAATGGGAATATTTTAATGCTATGCTAATGAAATTTGAATATCTGGGCACTTCAGTAGTACCTGCTTTATGAATGGGCAGAAAGATGGTATTTTAAGAGAAAGGTTAAATATTCTCTGATGAGATATGTCTGCCTCCTAAAAACCAGTGAAAGAAGTAATAGCAATTAAGCATTTCATAAAACGTGGGCATTCCTGGAGAGCTCCTGAAGCCGACAGAAGCAGCAGGAAAGGAGTAGAACTCTGTTCTCCAGGACTATCTCATGGTTGTCAAAACGGGGTCCAGGAGACTTCTGGAGAGCTGAAGAATAATTATCCTTCAGTGACACGTACATTCTCACGCTCAGACCCAGAGCACATCACGTAAGATCTGTCTTTTATAAATTAAGTTGGTTTTGTGAATCAGCTTGGTTTAATTGTGGACGTCCCTTCCTTCCCACGGCTGTTTGATGGCCTCTTCGATCTAGTTACCACAAAACAGCCTATTTAATGTAAGGCCTATAATAGGCTCTGACTTTTCATTTTCCCAGTTCACAAAAATATCTTTTTTCGGCCATGTCTTCCCAGTCACACACCACATTCAGCCAGCTCAAAGCACAGCTGAAAATCTTAGCACAAGGATGACAGCAGCCCCTTCTCTGAAGCTCCCCACCCTGGCCTGCTGCCACATGCTGGCATCTCAGGGAGAGCTTTACCTGACACAGTGCTGCTGGCCTGTCTCTGAACCTGCAAGCCATGGGTGTGTAAGAAGTCCCCAGGTCACTCCATCGACCTCAGCATCTCTTTCCTCCTTTGTGAAAAGGGGATGGTAAACCCCTTGTTGTCCTGGGTTGAACCGTACATGGGTGAGGTCTACAGGAAGTGTGTTGCTGCATCTGTTGCCTGCTTGTGATTTTAGAGCCAAGCCCACTGAGAGTAAAAGTGCTGTGACCGAGAATATGACGAAGGATGTGGTTATTGAAAAACTCAAAAACTGTATACGGCAGCCGTACGGAGCATTCAGAAAACGATTTCTGGACTTCAGCAAGGAGCCTGATGGCAAGATGAATGTGCATGACTTCAAGAAGGTAGGAGAATGGGTTTCTTTGTGTTTCTGTGTTTCCTCCTTTCCTGAAGAAGTTCAGCCGTTTTCTTATACGAACATGCTTTAAAGGATAGACATTAAGTGTTTTCATTAAGGGTTTATTCCAGGGCAAAGCAGATTCATTTCTAGGCATCTTTCAACAATTGAAAAGGATTCTTCTGGCCAAAAATGTCTTTGGCAACTTTCTCAGAGCATGCTTTTGTTATGGATGTGGCCGGCTTTTGATAGTTAAACTTTCCAAGCACAGCGTTCATTGTTGCATTCTTTGGCCATCCGCTGAGTACCTGTCTCCCTGCGTGTGGCGGGGCAGCATGCAGGCGGGAGCAAAGCTGCTCGGGCCCCCATCCCTGCCAGCAAGGGGTCCCCGCCATGCTGTGATAACAGAGCTGTGGTTTGTTCCTCCAGAAAGTGGGGAAAAAACCTGGCAGGGAAAATGCGAGGCTCAGAGTGCTGATTTGCATGTGCTTGTGGGAACTGGCGAGGTTCTGCCAGAAAGGACTCCGTTTGAAGGGTTCTGCATAGACTTCTCAGGAACTAGTTTAAATGATTGCTTAAAATTCCTATTATGGTCCCTCTAGCTAATCATCTTCAGCTATTTTTAAGGGGAGCATTGCAGCTAATAGGTAGCAGTGTCCATGTGGACAAATTTAGAAGAAGGCAGTGAAATATATTTCCAAGAAGAGAACAATTATATTAGTAGCTACAATTACCTAGCGCCTGCCCCCATGCCAGGCGCTGTATTAGCCTCTTTCCTATCTCATTTCCAAGCGGCCGCGTGGAGGACGGGTGGATGAGGGAGCCGGCTGGAGGCACAGGGATGGGATTAGATGGCTGTCGAAACAGTCCAGACCTCCCCTTCCCCACACAAAATACACCAAGTGGAGGATCTGATGTTTGCGAGCATACGGGGCATGGTGAGGAGAAAGGGGGGTAATGGGTAAGGGAGAGGAAAGACTCAAGGATGGTTCCTAGATTTCGGTTTGGGGGACCAGAGCTGATAATTAGTCACTGCGAACTCCGATGGGGGCAACTTCAGTGGGGTTAGGGTGCTAAATGGACGGGAATCATGGAACTCTCCCAGGGCGCCTTGTCCTAGACTCAAGCCCCGAGCCACCTGGCAGCGGTCCTGGCCCCGACTCACAACAGTCTCGAATGACCACGGCGCTCAGCGGTCTTGATTCACAGAGTCAGTTCACAGGTTCACAGGAAACCAGGCATCAACCTGTCTGCCTCTGACTTTCCAGAGGGGGGAAGCGGCTGCCTTCGAGAAGGACCGTAGGTGGCAGCAAAGCTGGGACTGACACCCGCGACTCTGAGGCCAGCTTCTCACCTGCTCACCTGAGAGCACCTTTAGATCCGTCAGCTGAGCCGAGCGGTTTCCACCTTAGGCTTCGTCGGCCGTCGATGAGCCAGGGGCTCCCTTGTTCACGTGGCTAGTTCCTGCCCCAGAGCACTCTCCCGAAAGTTCGGCCAGCAGCCGCTCCGTTCTCAGCCTGGGGCAGCCTCTTCGCCAGTGCTTCAGGCCTGGAGTCTCGGAGTCCTCCCTGACTGTCCTCTTTCTCTCACACCCACATCCAGCGCATCACCCGCGCCTGTCGGCCCCTTGAACTCGCCCCAGGATACAGCACCTGCTCGCCAGCCCCGCTCCCAGCCAGCCGCCCTCTCCTGGGCTGTTACAGCGGCCCCCCCCGCCCTCCCCTGCTCCTGCCTTGCTCGCTACAGCTTAGTCGCAGCTCAGCCGCCCGGGGGACCCTCCAACAAGTCAGTGAGAGCGGGCCACGCCTGCTCGGGACCCTCCAAAGGCTCCCCCCATCACTCGTATAAAAACCAGAGTCCTAGAAGGCCCACGACCCAGCCACCCATCACCTCTCTGACCCCAACTCCCCCCTTGTCCGTACGCTGCAGCCACACCGGCCTCCTGCTCTCCCCTCACCGCCTGCCAGCCTTGGTCTGAGCCGGACGTCCCCGTGGTGAGCACGGCCTGACCTCCACCCCCGTGACCTCCTTTACCCTATTTCTCTTTTCACGGCGCTGTCACCAACTGCCACCCACATTGTACTTACAGTTCTTTAGTTCATTTCTTTATTTTGCTTGTTTGCTTGTCCTCCTCCATTAAGACGTATGCTCCAAAGGTAGACATTGTTACCTCTTTTGGACAGTGATGCATCCCAAGTGTCTGGCACATAGTAGGGCCCGGCAAGCGTTTGCTGAATGAACGGATGAACTTGATGAACTTGAGTAACTAGAATCCCCAGCGGGCCCTGAATGGACTCAGGTGGCAACCTAAGGAGTGAGGGAAGCAGGTGTTTCAGAAGCCCATTGGAATCCCTGAACATGAAGCCGGTTCCCGTACCTCTCTATGGCAAACCCACCCTAGCTCCCTTCTCTGCCCCCGACTGTCTCTGCATTCCAGACGACCTGAGGGACAGCCACAGGAATGGTCGTTCTGCCCTTGCTTCATGGTGGAGCCTCCCTGTTTCCTGGCTTTCCCGAGATGTGCCGGTCGTGGGGAAAGGAAACAGAAGCCACTAGAGGACCGAGATGCAGGGGAAGAGGTTTGTTGTCATTTCAAGAGACTAACAGTCAGTGCCCTGTGAACACAGTCAGGCAAATAGTCTACTGGTTTCCCTTCTAGTGACTTGTTAGGTTTAACCTTTGGAAACATCCTGTCGTGACCAACCATTTAACTTGAAGATCAGTAACCATGGGGTGATTATAAACAGTCTACTAGGAACCCAGATTTCAACTCTATAAGCTGATAACCTCAAAGCATTGTATAAATGTTTTCACTGTTAAATAAATTATTTATAGATCAGAGTGATTCTACTACTGGTGAAGTCAGAGCTGGAAAAATCATGGACTTCTACTGTAGAAGGAAACAAGAATTTAGATTAGACGTAAAGCAGGGCATCCAGAGGTTAAAGGTTTCCAACTTCAGTGGCAAAAGGAAACCTTTGAAGCCGCCTCCTTTAGAGAGCTTTAGGTATAAATGATGACGATAGTTCCGCAATGGTAATAACAGCAGTAATAATAGCCACGATGGCAACGCCAACCACGGTAACGCCAACCACGGTAACGCCAACCACGGTAACGCCAACCACGGTAACGCCAACCATGGTAAGGCCAACCATGGTAACGCCAACCACAATAACGCCAACCACGGTAACGCCAACCACGGTAACGCCAACCACGGTAACGCCAACCACGGTAACGCCAACCATCGTGGGAACAGTGACGCTCATGGTGCTGGCCCTCACTACACACAGCATTCGCTGACCCACCAACGTGCAGGCACTGGGGAAGTTGCTTCACATATTTCATTTATAATCCTCGTAGGAGCCCCGTGACGTATAGATCACACTATGTTCATTTCACAGATGAGGAGACCAAAGCTTAGGAGTTAAGATCGTGGCTCAGCGTTGTTCAGCTGGTAAGCCATTCAGGCACTTGGATTTGAATCCACGCTGGTCTGTATCAGCCTCAGACCCTTGCTAGGTGTGACACCGGCTTGGTGGGTGTAATACAGGCTAGCTGGGTATAATTGATGGCAGCTTTGAGGTTGGATCTAGCCTCAGAGTTCGGTGGGAAGGACTTTGCTTTCAATAACAATGCCCCTTCACTTCTTCCTACCATTTCGGTTGTGGAGAGGCAACGTTCTTGCCCTTCTGTTCTCCCAAATCTCTATCTCACCAGTTAGTACTGCAGTGGCTGCAGAGTTTCATGCCCAGGGAATTGGGAGTGAAGATCTAAGTCCCATGTACCCGCTCGCCCAATTCTGTGTCCATGCACTTGTTCATCGTTTGAACATAGGCACCGCTTGGCCATTGGCCTGCATACCTTGCACTCTAAATGAGAAGTGCTAATTATTTATTCTCACCAGCCATCGCCTTCCCTGTGGCGGGGGCGGGAAGTGATTGGCTACACAGGCTGTATGAGGGAGAGCCGTAAGAATAGAATCCAGAGCCTGGCACGGGCTTCCAGGTCAGTGAGTCCACAAGTCCCTGCGTTGCCGTTGCTGAGACCCTGTTACTGGTTTTCACCCCCATGGCCAGGAAGTTTTTGTCTGCTATACAAATTCTATTTGTTAACTAATAATTGATCTTTCCCCTTTTTCTCTCTTGAGTGTAAGAGATCTCAGAGTTTCTGGTTAGTGTGGGGTAACCAGGGACACCACACTGAGTTGACAGCCCTGACAGAGGAGTGGGGTTTTCATGAACTCAGTTGGGGTTTTCATGAACTCAATGTGCTTTTCATGGTTAAGTGTACAATTCCCACTGGTGGAGGGGAAAGGAATTTCTGGAACTGTACTAGACCTGGCCTGCGTACTTTGCATCATACATTAAACCAGCATTCACAACAACCCTGTAACACATATTCTTTCTCCCAGGAAATCCCCCTCTCCCAGTTCACTGCTCTGACCACTGCACTGCAAAGCCTGTGACTATCACGCATTTTTAAATGTGTCAATTTATTTAAATAATGAGTCAATAACTGGTAATGTGGCAAGAAAACTGTTTTTGAGTTTTAAGGTAATCTAGAATCTTTATATTCCTTCTCTAGATACATTCTCTTCCCCTCTCCCTGTCCTTCATTTGACGAATTAGCAGCAAACCCCCAAAACAGTGGCTTAAATTGAAAAAGTAGCTGTTTTTTTCCCTATAACAACGAGTCCAGAGGTTGTTGGTATTGGGCCAGTGCAGCAGGTCTACAGTGTCTTCAGAGACCCAGGTTGCTTCTAGCTTTTTACTCTTCCGGTCTTATCCTCAAGTATGCAAGATAGCTGCTGGAACACCAGCCATCACACACATGTTTCAGGCATAAAGAAAGGGAAAAGGGAAGGGCAAAAGACTTGAGCCATAGAAGTCTTTCCTTTTTAATGGGCTTTCTTGGAAGCTCCTCCCACTTACATTTTATTGTAATGTATTGTAAGCTTCCACCTGTATTTTATTGACCAGGACTGTGTTATATGGCCACACTGATCTATAGAGAAGAATGGGAAATAGTATAAATACGTGTATATATATATATATATATATATATATATATATATATATATATATATATATATATATATATATATATAATTTTTTGGCTGGGCACACTACAGAAAAAGCAAGGTTCTGTCCCTATGGGAGAAGGAGAGAATATGTATTAGGCAGGCAAGTACAACAGTCTCTGCTATCCTTCCCCTCAGTAAACATTTTGAGGGTGCCTGTTGCATACTTGGAATAGGACTAAGCCACATGGGGAACATGGATAAGGCAGGAGTTTCATTGCTTGGGACTAGTGACCCATGGGAAACATAAAATGACTAAACACCCAAGGACACATAAGTCAAGATTAGCCTAATTGTGTAATTAGACTAACTAAACTGTTCCATTCATCAGGAATTTGAGGGCAGCTTTACAATTCCAGTTCCCTGTAATTGGCTGTACCTAATGGGAAACGGTTATTCTTCATACTCAGTAAATACACTGAACATTGTTTAGCTGTTATTCTTAGTCCTATTTCTGGCATCCCAGCAGAGGCCTCTGGAGACAGACACGGGCTGCAGAGCTCATCAGCTAACACAAACAGAGCCCCTGAGACGTGGGTAAGGGAAGCAGGAGTCTGTAATGGCCCAGCCCAGCATCCCAGGTCCTTAGCAGCCTCAGCCCCTTGCTTCTGCACCTGCTTGAAGGCAAGGGCATCTCACCTTGCCTCGTAGGAGGTGAGCTTTCCTTCCTCCTTCCAGCAGACCACCTTATGCCCTCTGGGTGCTGGTCAAACTCACACATCTGGGGAACTGGCCCCTTCCCCACCCTCTACCATCAGTTCCTAATCCCACGCAGTCTTACTCACCTAGGGACAGGGACCCCGATGTAGACCAAGCCCCACAAACACCCTTGAGCATCTCATAGCTGTTCCTTACAGCGTCCTAATCTTGCAGATGTCTTAAGGGGGTGACCAGTTGTGTGTTCGAGGTCCCTCACGTCTTCATTTTTGTTGGTCCAAGCTCCACACAACCATCAAAAGTCTATATTTATTTCTGCATCTTCCGGCAACAACTCTCGGACAGAGGCTAAAACTGGACTTTCTCGGCCTCTGGCTGCACCCAAGCTGGCCAGTTCCTCCAGGGCAGGGGCAGTTGCAGACCCTCAATGTCAGTTGACCATACCTCTAGGGCTTCGTTTTTGCCTTTGTGTTCTCATGGCCTTCCTCCCAGGCGTGCCTTTGTCTCCTAAGTACCACTGTGTGGGGACTTGCATCTTGCTTTTGAAAGTTTTCAGTTTAGGTCCTTAGACTCCAGCCCTGAGCAGTTCCAGAGGTCAGCACATGTCCAGAAGCGGAAACCAGTCATGCTTTAAGCCTGTCCCCTCACATCTCCAAGTTTGCCACTCCAGCACCACATAACTAGCTCTGCTGGAGTGGCCCTCTGCCGGGCCCAAGCCTATTTCTCAGTCCAAAGTCCACTCCCAGAATCATCAGCTGTTCCCAGGGAAAATGCAATTGCATAGCCTTGGTTTGCCTCTGAAGGGTCGGTCGTTCCCACCTTGGAAGTTTGGTCTCTTTAAACCTCATGTCTCTCGTGGCTTTCTGATGCCTTTTTATTATTTTTAATTGATTGAGCTTTTCTTGTTGTTTTCATTGGGAATATTTGCTTGCTGTGAATTACTGCATCCTATCCAAAAGCAGAAGTTGAGGTCTGTCATTTTTGTCTTTTCAAAGTAACTACTTTTATTGTTATTTTTCTCTTGTGTATTTGTTTTATATTTCTTTATTTCTGCTGTTACCTCCATTGTTTTCCTCCTTTTACCTGACTGGGATTTAATTTGCTTTTCTTCTTCTAATTTCTTGAGATACAATGTTAGATCATTGCTTTCCAGCCTTTAGTTCTCTAATGTATGAATTGACGGCTATCCATTGCCCTTTAGGTGCAGGCTTAGCCACATCATACAAGTTTCAGTTTATCATATTTTCATTGTCATTCAGTTCAAAATATTTTATAATTTCCCTTGTGATTTCTTCTTTTTTCCAATGGCTTCCTGTTTAATTTCTAAACAGTTGGGATTTTCTAGTTTACCTTTTATTATTGATTTTGAAGTTGATTCCATTGTGAAGTCTAAATGACTTCAACTGATCCTTCAAAATATATTGAGGCTTGGATTATGACCCAACATAGAGACAATTTTGGTAAATGTTCCAGAAGCACTTGAAAAGAATGTGTACTCCATCATGGACCTTTAGTTTTCTAAGTATGTATATGAGGTTGATTGTATTCATTGTGTTTTTCAGAACTTCTATATTCTTATCACAGTTTTGCCTGCTCATCCCATTAGCTGTTGAGAGAAGTGTGTTGAAGTCTATCATCTGACTGTGGATTTGTCTAGAGAGATTCTTTTTAATTCTGTGGATTGTTGCCTTATTCACGGTAAAGCTAAATTATCGGGTACACATAGACTTAGAAATGCTGAAACTTCCTGTGAATTGTCTCCTTTCATATGACATGCCTTCTTCATACAGAGTAATGCTTCTTCGTTTCAAGTCTATTTTTGTCTGATAATAATATAGTTACTTCAACTTTCTTTTGATTTGCGTTAGCATAGTATATCTATTTCTATCTTTTTACTTCAGACTTTCTGGGTACTTACATTTAAAGTAAGTCTCATGTGGACAGGATATAGCTGATATTTTAAAAGATAAAGTGTGACAGTCTTAGTCTTCTACTTGGAGTATTCAGTCCATTTTATATTTAATTACTGATATAGTTGATTTTATCATCTTAATTCTATCATCTTAATTCTTTTTTACTCAGCTGTCTCATGACCTTTCTTTTTCTGTCCTTTCTTGCCTTCTTTTAGATTATTTAACTATTCCTACCATTCTGTTTTCCCCCTCTATCAGCTTATTGGTGAATACATTCCTCCGTCAGTCTTTAGAGGCTGCCCTGGAGATTGCAACATGCATCCTTGTCATACTGTATGTAGTTAAAGAGAAATTATGTTTACCACTTCTCTAGCAATGCTAGATATAAAAATACCTTCATTTCATTTATCCCTTTCTATCTTTTACATTATTTTTGTCATGCATTTAAATTCTACGTCTATGCTAAATCCCACAAGACTATTTTTTTATGGTAAATAAGATGTCATATGTACCTACATATTTACCCTTGTTGTCATTCTTTCTATCTTACATTTTTGTGTATTTGCACCTGGACTAATTTTTACTCTGCCTGAAGACTTACCCTTTGTCCTTCTTTTAACGCAAATGTACTGGCAGCTAACTCTCTGGGTTTCCATAGTTTATTCAGATTCTCTTAGTTTTAACGTCACATCGTTTTTCTGTCCAGGATTCCATTCAGGATCCCACATTACATTTCATCATCATGTCTCCGTAGGCTCCTCCTGGCTGTGACAATTTCTCAGACTTTCCTTGCTTTTGGCGACCTTGACAGTTTTGAAGAGTACTGCTCAGATATTTTGTAGAATGTACCTCTATCGGGATTTGTCTGATATTTTTCTCATGATTAGACTGGAGCAATGCTTTGGGGAGGAAGACCACAGAGACCACAATGCTTTGGGGAGGAAGACCACAGAGATGCCCTTCTCATCACATCACATCAGGCAGAGGCTGTCAACATGACTTATACTGTTGATGTTGACCTCGATCACCTGGCTGAGGTGTGTTTGTCAGGCTTCTCCTCTATAAACTTAATTTTTTTTTTCCTCTTTCTCTTTTTCCATACTGCACTCTTTGGAAAAAAAAGTCACTATGTACAGCCCACAGTTAAGGAGTGGGGAATTATTATGCTCCACCTCTTTAAGGGCAGAATATCTACATAAATTATTTGGAATTCTTCTGCAAGGGAGACTTGTCTCTTCTCTCCCATTTATGAATTTATTCAATTATTTCTTTATATCAGTATGGACTCATGCCTCATTTTCCTTCAAATGTCTATATGATCCTCAATAATGTATTCGTTTTCACTCCTGATATTGGTGATTTTTAATCTTTTCTCTTTGCTCCTTGAATAGTCTAACTAGAGACATCACTTTTATTGCTCTGTTTATCAAATAAGCTGTGGTTTCATTGATTATTTTATATTGTTTGTCCATGTTTTAGTTCATTGTTTTCTGCTCTTATCTTTATTATTTCTTTTTTTTTAACATCTTTATTGGAGTATAATTGCTTTACAATGGTGTGTTAGTTTCTGCTGTATAACAAAGTGAATCAGCTATACATATACATATATCCCCATATCTCCTCCCTCTTGCATCTCCCTCCCACCCTCCCTATCCCACCCCTCTAGGTGGTCACAAAGCACCGAGCTGATCTCCCTGTGCTATGCGACTGCTTCCCACTAGCTATCTATTTTACATTTGGTAGTGTATATGTGTCCATGCCACTCTCTCATTTCGTCTCAGCTTACCCTTCCTCCTCCCCGTGTCCTCAAGTCCATTCTCTACCTCTGTGTCTTTATTCCTGTCCTGCCCCTAGGTTCATCAGAACCATTTTTTTGTTTTTTTTAGATTCCATATATATGTATTAGCATACAGTATTTGTTTTTCTCTTTTTGATTTACTTCACTCTGTATGACAGACTCTGGGTCCATCCACCTCACTGCAAATAACTGAATTTCATTTCTTTTTATGGCTGAATAATATTCCGTTGTATATATGTGCCACATCTTCTTTACCCATTCATCTGTCAGTGGATACTTAAGTTGCTTCCATGTCCTGGCTATTGTAAATAGTGCTGCATTGAACATTGTGTTACATGACTCTTTTTGAATTATGGTTTTCTCAGGGTATATGCCCAGTAGTGGGATTGTTGGGTTGTATGGTAGTTCTATTTTTAGTTTTTTAAGGAACCTCCATACTGTTCTCCATAGTGGCTGTATCCATTTACATTCCCACCAACAGTGCAAGAGGGTTCCCTTTTCTCCACACCCTCTCCAGCATATATTGTTTGTAGATTTTTTGATGATGGCATTTCTGACTGGTGTGAGATGATACCTCATTGTAGTTTTGATTTGCCATTCTCTAATGATTAGTGATGTTGAGCATCCTTTCATGTGTTTGTTGGCAATCTGTATATCTTCTTTGGAGAAATGTCTGTTTAGGTCTTCTGCCCATTTTTGGATTGGGTTGTTTGTTTTTTTGTTATTGAGCTGCATGAGCTGCTTGTAAATTTTGGAGATTAATCCTTTGTCAGTTGCTTCATTTGCAAATATTTTCTCCCATTCTGAGGATTGTCTTTTCGTCTTGTTTATGGTTTCCTTTGATGTGCAAAAGCTTTTAAGTTTCATTAGGTCCCATTTCTTTATTTTTGTTTTTATTTCCATTTCTTTAGGAGGTGGGTCAAAAAGGATCTTGCTGTGTTATATGTGATAGAGTGTTCTGCCTATGTTTTCCTCTAAGAGTTTTATAAAGTGTCTGGTCTTACATTTAGGTCTTTAATCCACTTTGAGCTTATTTTTGTGTATGGTGTTAGGGAGTGTTCTAATTTCATTCTTTTACATGTAGCTGCCCAGTTGTTCCAGCACCACTTATTGAAGAGGCTGTCTTTTCTCCATTGTATATTCTTGCCTCCTTTATCAAAATAAGGTGACCATATGTGCATGGGTTTATCTCTGGGCTTTCTATCCTGTTCCATTGAGCTATATTTCTGTTTTTGTGCCAGTACCATACTGTCTTGATTACTGTAGCTTTGTAGTATAGTCTGAGGTCCAGGAGCCTGATTCCTCAATCTCCGTTTTTCTTTCTCAAGATTGCTTTGGCTATTCGGGGTCTTTTGTGTTTCCATACAAATTGTGAAATTTTTGTTCTAGTTCTGTGAAAAATGCCATTGGTAGTTTGATAGGGATTGCATTGAATCTGTAGATTGCTTTGGGCAGTATAGTCATTTTCACAATGTTGATTCTTCCCATCCAAGAACATGGTACTCCATCTGTTTGTATCACCTTTAATTTCTTTCATCAGTGTCTTATAGTTTTCTGCATACAGGTCTTTTGTCTCCTTAGGTAGGTTTATTCCTAGGTATTTTATTCTTTTTGTTGCAGTGGTAAATGGGAGTGTTTCCTTAATTTCTCTTTCAGATTTTTCATCATTATTGTATAGGAACGCAAGAGATTTCTGTGCATTAATTTTGTATCCTGCTACTTTACCAACTTCATTGATTAGCTCTAGTAGTTTTCTGGTAGCATCTTTAGGATTCTCTATGTATAGTATCATGTAATCTGCAAACAGTGACAGTTCTACTTCTTTTCCAATTTGGATTCCTTTTATTTCTTTTTCTTCTCTGATTGCTGTGGCCAAAACTTCCAAAACTATGTTGAATAATAGTAGTGAGAGTGGACAACCTTGTTTTGTTCCTGATCTTAGAGGAAATGCTTTCAGTTTTTCACCATTGAGAATGATGTTTGCTGTGGGTTTGTTGTATATGGCCTTTATTATGTTGAGGTAGTTTTCCTCTACGCCCACTTTCTGGAGGGTTTTTATCATAAATGGGTGTTGAATTTTGTTGAAAGCTTTTTCTGCATCTATTGAGATGATCATATGGTTTTTCTTCTTCAATTTGTTAATATGGTGTATCACATTGATTGATTTGTGTATATTGAAGAATCCTTGCATCCCTGGGATAAATCCCACTTGATCATGGTGTATGATCCTTTTAATGTGTTGTTGGATTCTGTTTGCTAGTATTTTGTTGAGAATTTTTGTATCTGTGTTCATCAGTGATATTGGCCTATAGTTTTCTTTTTTTGTGACATCTTTGTCTGGTTTTGTTATCAGGGTGATGGTGGCCTCATAGAATGAGTTTGGGAGTGTTCCTCCCTCTGCTATATTTTGGAAGAGTTTGAGAAGGATAGGTGTTAGCTCTTCTCTAAATGTTTAATAGAATTTGCCTGTGAAGCCATCTGGTCCTGGGCTTTTGTTTGTTGGAAGATTTTTAATCACAGTCTCAATTTCAGTGCTCCTGATTGGTCTGTTTATATTTTCTATTTCTTCCTGGTTCAGTCCTGGAAAATTATTTCTTTTCTTCTACTTATTTCCTTCTACTTTTTCTGTAATTTGTCTGACACACAGGGGATCTTCCTTAGAATGTTCACCTTGTGAACCTGGTGGTAAAATCCAGGAAAGTGTGCCCACTTCTGAGACTGGGCCCCCAGGAGTTTCTCATTCTCAAGCTAATCCTCACTCAGCTTCCAGCACTTTGTCAGAATCACCACTCAAGTGTTCCTTCCAGTTTGTGGCCACAGTGGTTTCTGCTCCAGGTAAGCTGATGTTGGCCATGATTCTCTGTGTACATCTGTCCCTCTAGATTTCAAATTTCTCTGATGCTTCTAAGAAAAGCCATTGATTTTTCATTTGTTCAGCTTTTTTCTTGTTGTAAGGATGAATGTGATTACTTCAAAGCTCTTTACATGTTGAACCTGAAAGCAGAATTCCACTCTTACTTTGTGAAGATGTTTTAGCTGGGAGTAGCATTTTACGTTGGCAGTTATCTTCTCCCAGCATTTTAAAGATATCACTGCATTGTCTCCTGGCTTCTGTCAGCTCTGCTGTTAAATAAACCACCAGTCTTATTGTTGCTTGTTTGAATGTAGTGTGTCTTTTTTTCTCTAGAACCTTCTGAGATTTTCCCTTTGTCTTTGGATTTCATCCGTTTTAGAAATGTGTCTAAGGGTGCTTGTCTTTGTATGCATCCTGCTGGGGTTTACAGTTCTTCTTGAATCTGTAAGTTGTTGTGTTTAATCAAAAATTTTTGTGAAAAATTCTCAGCCATTATATCTTCTCTTTTGCTTATGCCCCGTTCTCTCTGTTACTCTTGGATTCCAATTGTGTATGTTAGTCCTGGTCACAATATCCCATGGGTCTCTTTCATTCTTCTATGTATTTTCCACTATTTCTCTCTCAGTGCTTCAGTCCCATTGACCTGTCTTCCAGTTCATTAATCCTCTGTTCTGCTTTTTCCAATCTGTGGTTTTATTCATATAGTTCTTAATTTTAGTATTTTTTTCAGTTCTGGGATGTTCATTTGGTTTAAAATATATTCCATACCTGTGTCTTTACTTCTGTTGTCTCAAAATATTCCTGAATTTTTAAAAACGTATTTATAGCCATTTAAAATCTTTTTCCTGCTAACTCCAGTATAGGGATCACCTGTAGAACTTTTTCTATTGTCTGTTTTTCCCCTTGATTTAGGGTCACATGGTCCCAGCTCTTGGCATGCTGGACAGATTTTCATTGAATGTCAGATATTGTGTTAAGAAAATTGAGAGGCTCTAGATAATGGGTCACCCTTTCCTTTGCTTGTCAGATAGACTGGGGACTGATGCCCTTAATCCAGTTAGGGAATGAATCAATTTGAGGCTGAATTGCAGTTTTTCAAGGCTCCAATTGCCTTTTTTTTTTTTAAAACTCCTTTTTAGGGTATAGTCATCAAAGTTTTTAACTCAGAGTGTGGGTTATTTTCTGAGCCATCACCCCTGAGAAGTCCTGAACTCCATCTAACCTTAGTTTCCTCAGGACCCAAAAAGGTGACCAAAAAAAAAAATCTCTTCAGCTTTTCTGGTCTTTCTGCCTTGATTCCTCAGTCTTGTGCCCCACATGGCTTCTGAATTCAGCAAGTATCAGGGAAAAACTGGCAGTGTCATCGTTGGTTCTCTGTTTTCCCTTCTTGCCAGGAACCTGACCATTCAAGTCTCTAATTTTGGTCTTTGTGGCCCCATGAGCACCACTTGTGTCTCTATCAGCTGGTAGTGACTGTCTGCCTGGGCCAGCAGCCCCCGTTCTGAGCCCTGGCCCTGCTCCCAGAATGGGTCCATGACCTACTTTTCCTCTGAGTACTGAGGTCCCCCTTTGTTCAGACTTGTGTCCCTTTGAGTCCTGGTTGTCTCAGCAGCTATCTATATGTCAAACAGATGTTTTGCTGTATTTTATCTGGCTTTTCTGTTTTTTCTCAGTAGAAGCAAAGGTCTGCAAGCTGAACACCAGCCCTTCCCTTTTTGATGGGCATTCACTTCTTTTTCTCTTTTATTTTTCCTCTTTTTTTTTTTTTTTTTTTTTTTTTTTGCGATACACGGGCCTCTCACCGCTGTGGCCTCTCCCGTTGTGGAGCAACAGGCTCCAGACGCGCAGGCTCAGCGGCCATGGCTCACGGGCCCAGCCGCTCCGCGGCATGTGGGATCCTCCCGGACTGGGGCATGAACCCGTGTCCCCTGCATCGGCAGGTGGACTCTCAACCACTGCGCCACCAGGGAAGCCCTATTTTTCCTCTTTAAAGGATTGTTCTTTATGTATCTCTACATATGGATGCTTTCATCTCTATGGAATGGATTCCCAGGTGTAGGTGCTTGGTCTAAGATAATATATTTTTTAATGTTAACACATGTTGTCTGTGTGCTTTTTAAAAAAAAAAAAACTACAGAATTTCATATTTCTAACAGCTGTGTGTGAGAGTATCTTTTTCTCTAACCCCTGTTATATAGCATTATAGCTCTTTTTAATTTTTGCTGGTCTGATAGTTTTAAAATGATACCTCAGTTTAAATTTAATTTGCATTTATTTCCCTGACTACTAGTGAGCGTATGTTTTGTTTCGTTTTTTTGCCATGAGGATTTGTTCTCTTGCAAGTTGCCTATTTACATCCTTTGCCTTCTTGTTAACTTATAAGAGGTTTAGACATCATTATTTATCCCTGTCTTCCTAAGAAGCCCGGGCCTCCCACTTTACCCCCATCCTCTAGATTGTCACCGCGGGGACTTTCTCCCCATATGGCTCTGTATCCCTTAACCTGACCTCAGCCTTTCCCCTCCCAGCTGCCGCAGCTCTTCTCTGACACTGTCCCGTTTGCATCAACTCCAGCCTGGTTCTCTCCCTGGGGCACTGCTTCCCTGTAGCCCTCCCTCCCTCCCTGAGGTGTACATCTACAAGAGCAGTTATCTGTGTCTTTTTTATTCTCTGCCCTGTCCCCAGCCTCTAAAACAGGACCCAGCACAAAACAAGCGTTCAATATTTTTTGAATGAGCCCATCAATTTTGAAGCATTGTAGAACTGTGGTTTAAAATGCCCACTCTGAGCCAGGCTGCCAGGGTTCAAATCCCAGCTCCATTCCTTAACAACTGTGTGACCTTGGGCAAACCTCTCTGTGCCTCAGTTTCCGTATCCCTAAATGGAGATCATTTTAGTAGCTATACCGTAGGATTGTTATAAGGATTAAATGAGCTGATTAAGCTGAGTGTATTAATTTCCTAGGAATTTGTAACAAATTCCCACCAACTGGGTGGTTTAAACAGCAGAGATCTCTTCTCTCACAGTTCTGGAGGCCAGGAGCCTGAAGTCAAGGTGTCAGCAGAGTCCTCCCTGCGACGGTTGCACAGGAGGACTCTTCCTTGCCTGTTCCAGCTTCTGGCGGTTGCTGGCAATCCTTGGCGGCGTTCCTTGGCTTGGTAGCTGCCACCACTCTGCTCTCTGGCCTCTCCCTTCTGCCTCTGTGTCTTCGCCTGATGTTCTCCTCTCCCTGTGTCTGTGTCCAGGTTTCCCTCTTCTTATAGGACTCCAGTCATTGGATCTGGTGCCCCCACCCAATCCAGCGTGACCTCAACTTAACTTGATTACATCTGCAAAGACCTTGTTTTCATGAAAGGTCACATTCCCAGGAACCTGGGTTAAGACTTCAGCATATCTTTTGGGGAGACACAATCAACTCAGTCCAATATGTGAACCCTTTCGGTAGCGCCTGGCACCAGAGGTCAGGAACTTCGCTCTTTTGTTCGCTCTTGTATTCCTGGTAGCTTGAATAGTGCCTGGCATATCGGTGTCCCTCAATATCTCTTGAGTTAACTAACGATTTATTAACCCTTTGTCTTCTGCACTACAGATATATTTTACAATCTATCATTTGCCTCTTTGTTTTATTATATCTTTTGCCATTAAAATGTTTTAAGATTTTGTACAACCCAATATCTTCTATCCTTTCTTCCTCTTTTCTTTTTTTTTTTAAAAATAAATTCTAGGCTTGAAGTCTTGGTTAATAAAGTTTCATTCTTCTACCCACCCCACGCCCCCCACCCCACACCCAGCTCTCTGTCATATTTTGCAGATAATCTAGACTTTATTGCAAGAATTTTTACTGCTTTGTTTTTTAAATGTGAATGCTTAATCTGTATGGAATTAATTGTGTAAGATGGGGCTCTTCTATATTTTCCTTTGTCATTTGTGAAATTCTCATTATAGTAGGGTGTACATCTGAAAATTCCCATTTTGTTACACTTATCTATACATCTTTTTCTATATCAATGTAATTTTTTTTTTTTTAGTTTAGTAAAGCAGATCTTTCCTTATTTTTCTTCCTTTTTAAATTTTCTTGGCTACTCTCAAGCCAGATTTATATTTTCACATATAAGCTTTATTGCATTACCCCCAAATACATTATTAGGGTCATAATTGGACTTGCATTAAGTTTATATATTGAAAACATATCTGCTTTTGTCATCGAGAAGAGAGAGAGAAAGACGCGCACAGAGCAGAGGGTGGCCGGCTGCTCAGTGGTAGCTTCTCCTGCCGCACTTGACCTTATGCTTGGCTTTGGGCCCGTGGTTTGTCTCCACCTGCCCTTTGAACAACAGATGTGATTCCAGGACTTGAGAACAGCCTCCTCTGAAGGAGGACTGGCTTGTCTGCTTTCATCTGCGATCTTCACGATTTGTTACTGAAGTACTGGTTTCATCTGCCCGTGGAATACGCTAAGATTTTACATGTGTGCAAAAGTGCACTAGGTTCTGGGTATTTGCCTCCAAGGTCAGACATGTCTGGTCGATTTGCAGGTCACCCCTGGGATTCCCCTTGACACTGAAGGCTGTCAGGTCACCTTGCCTTTTATTCTCATTTCACAGTTTCTGAAGGCTGCATTTAGGCTCAGCATTTTGTCATTCTGAGCCATCTAAACACAAGTTTAGTCTTGTTGTGTTCTACAGGGATAATATATTAAACAATAACCCACTAAACCAAATCTTCATTGTCATTGTTTTGTCATCATCATGCCTGCAGCAAAAAAGAAGAGAAAAACCCTACTGTTTTACAACTTCCTGTTTGTTACCAAACCATCAGTCTGTCTTGAAGGTCCAGAGTTGGGCAGTATGGTTGGAGGACGGATTGTTTTTGGAAATGTGGTTCAGCACCATCACCCATGGACTGGGTGGAACTAGATCAGGTGGACTGGATAGATCTAGCCTATGGATTAGACGTTTCTAGATTTGGGGGAGTGGTTGGATTGTGGTCATGGTATCTTTCTAGAGGTCATAGCATTGCCACCAAACTTACAGAATCCCATAGACTCAAAGAGCTGGAAAGGAGCTCAGAGCTCATGCACCTACCATCCATCACTGTCTCTTCATTATCCTCCCTCTCCGTTGTTCACCACCTCAGGGGATGCTTCCCTTACCCAGTGATGTTGGACACGGAGTGTGGCAGATGTGACCTGAGCATCAACCTTAAATCTGCTTGTGTGGTCTGGCTTGGCCTTGGGCTCCAGTGATGGGCTATTAGAAGAGCTTGCCCAGGGCAGCTGCTGTCCTTTCAGTTTGGTCCCCAGAATGAATGCGTGTGAAACAGGCCTAAACTCGACCTGCAGCCTGAATCAGAAACATCTAGCCATCTTATATCAGCCAAACTGCACTTGACCTGCAGATCCACTAGGGCAAGAATAAATGTTTGTTTTGTTGTCGGCCACCAAATTTTGGATGGTCGTTATGTGATAGCTGACTCAGAGTCTCTGTCCCTGGTGTCGCTCTGTTCCAAACATGTGGTCCACAAAGGCTTGGGGAGCACCCAAACCCGGTCTGAACTGTGTCCTCTGCAGACTGCCGGGCAGCTCATTGGAGTGGGGAGTGATTCACCTCCCAGTGTGTGGCTGTCCATTGCTTGTAGAGTCTGAGCCTCAACTGTGAGTCCAGACTCAGCCACCAGTGCTGGGCTGTTGTCATTGGCTACCAAGCATCCCTTGGCAGTACCCCCAGTGGAGTTATTTGAGTGTCTCTGTGCTCAAGCATGTCCTTGGGGACAGGTGCCAGTGTCTCTGGGCTTCAGGCTCCTCATCTGTGGGTGACTCTGTAAATGTTGCAACCAATGTGCCAGGCTCTCCCACTGCTGAGACAGGATGACACGTGTTCAAACCTTTGCTCCACTGCTTACAGCTGGGTCTTTCTAGCAAACTGTTGGTTTATTTAGCCTTCCTAAACTCTGGTCTCCTCATTTGTAAGATGGACGTAGTCATATTTCCGTTGAGGAGTTGTTGCGACGTTTAAATGAGATAATGTGTACCGTGGCTGACACCTAGTAGCTCTTCAGTCAAGTTCTCGTTCTCAGTGACACTTGCAAAGCTTCTATTACTTCCGGAAGTCCATGTTCACTGCTCTGAAGTCAGCTCTGGCCCTTGTCATTAGGCCATTAATGCTGGGACTCTGTGCTTGAGATGCTCACCAGCTTTAACTCTCAATTCTGAGCCACTGTCTCCGGAACAGTGCCCTCCCTGCCCCCGGCCACCATCAGTGTTCTCATGCAAGGGACTTTTATCTAAGATGCTCCACCTCCTTTGAACATCCATTTCATTCTCCACAGTCCTCCTGTCCCTTAAGAAACAAAAAGGAAATCCCGTTACTTTAACTGCACTCATAACAGGCAACAGCATCTCAAACTAAATACGTTGCGACCTGTGCAGGTGACAGCATCATGTTTGCCTCTCATGTAGGTTTGCATCAGCTTTGAACACTGTGTCTTGCTGGGGCCACATGGACAATCAGATGTGTGTGTCCGAATATTCTAGGAAGCATTTGCTAAAAGAATTTCAACTCTCTATTCAAGCACAAATCTGTTTTGAGAGTTCCGTGTTCTCTTGCAGCCATGGTACTCTCATCCCTAGTACCAGGTTTGCATGTGACCAGATAGTCTTGATTGAATTCTCTGATTATTTCTACATTCTGGATGACTGTGGCAGCTAGTAGTGGGAGAGGACCTGGAAGAGCAGGAATCACTGGGATGGGGGATGGAGGATGGAGAGATGGAGTAAGTCTGAAATTCTAGAGAAGACTTTTTTTGCCTGTTTCATTTTGACTATGAATGGGTATGTGAAGAAATACAAGTAATATTACTTATTAAAAAGAAAGCCCAGAACTCTCTTTGGTTTTATCACAAATAACTTAGGTTAGAGAATCTCCAGGTAGGGAGGAATGGCTAAGAAAGCCGTCTCCAGATTTTGTGCACGTGAATTCTACCTTCTCCTTGAGCCGTGTCCCTTAAACCTCTGGCTTGTGTATAAACATGAGTCTTTTCCTTGGTTCCCCTTAACCGAGGCAGACTAACATTTTCAAAAGAGAATGTTACTAAATATAGTATTAAGGGGAGAACAATAAAGATGTCATGGCTGATCCAGCACCAAAGCAGTGCAATACCCGAGTGTGAAGCATCCGTAGGTCAGGTCTCAAGAACAAGTTCAACTTCACAGTTCCTCGCCCGACTCGCTTTCCTCCTGCTTCCTTTTGTGCGTCTCACAGGACAACGTCTTCTTGTCCTGCCTCGGGGTGTTCTTGATAGTCTAACTACTTCCTGGCCAAGGCTGGGTGACCACTTTGCACGCTTATCTGCCTCACGTGGACTTTCTCACATCAGACTCAAGATTCATCCTCATGCCGTAGGAGTTGGGCGAGTGTCCAGGGTTCCCTTACACTGGCGTCCCCCCTCTTCTTCTCGTTTAGCATTTGTTGAGCATCTACTGGGTACTCTTGGGGTACAGAGGTGAAAAAGAAGTGCTGCTAATTTCTCTATCCACCGGCAGTTTGTCAGGTGCTTGCCACGTGGTAGGTCCCATATGAGCAACTGTTTATGATAGAAGCAAGCAGAGGGGCTGTGGACGCTCAAAAAAGAGTTTTGTCTCTAAGGACTGGGAAGGCTTTCCCTGAGCTGGTGACAGCTGTGATTTAAGGACGCGCTTGCTACAGCATGCAAGCAAGCGTTACAAGGAGTTCTGCTTCCTGTGTGGCTGAATAAGCTCCTACCAGACCAACTTTCCCAGAAACATCAACTATGAACACTGGGCGATGTGAAACAAGTTAGTAAATAAATAATCAAGTACCTGAAGGCTGTGGAGGATGAAGCTAAGCAAACAGATTCCAGAGAGGAGTCAAATCTTGGAAGTGGGAAGAGCATGGGGAAATGTTCCCATGGAAACGGGAATAGCATGGGGGAGTATTCCCATGGAAACGGGAATAGCATGGGGAATGTTCCCATGGAAACGGGAATAGCATGGGGAAATGTTGCCATGTTTTTCAGCTTTTCACCTGAGTGAAGGCTAAAGTTGGTGCCGCATAAGGTAGATAAAACACTGATAGAAAACCAGCAGTCTTTCCAGCCTGAAGAACCAGAGAGCAGAGAGAGATTTGAGTGACTAAGGCCATTGGGAAGTAAAGGGGGATTTCTGTAAAGGACAGAGCCAGAGAGTGGATGCTCCAAATTCTGTTTATAAATTCTGCCCAAATCTCTGGCTGACCCTGAATGAAACAAGAGTGGGGCAGACTGAAAGGAGCCTGGCTAAGGATAAAAGAACCAAACTGAGATTTAAACTGCTGCCCAGCAGACAGAATCCAACCAAGTCTACTGCCTACTCAAACAAATAAACAAAATGTAACAGAACCCAGAATCTCCACACCATAACATTCATAACGTCCAAGATACTATCCAAATGTATCAACATATGGAGAAATAGGAAAACGTGACCTTTCTCAAGAGAAAAGACTCTAAGATGATCCAGATGTTAGAATTAGCACTCGAAGTCTTTAAAGTAATTATTATAACTATGCTCAGTGATGCAAAAGAAAGTATACTCATAATGAATGATAATATAGGAAATCTCAGCAGAGAAATAGAATTTTTGAAAAAAAACCAAATGGAAATTCTAGAACTGAAGAAAAAAAGAATATCCTAAATAAAAATTCACCAGAAGGGCTGAACCACAGAATGGAGATGACAAAAGGAAGAGTCAGTGAGCTTGAAGATAGATCAACAGAAGTTACACAAACTGAAGAAGAGAAAGGAAAAGGTAAAAAAACACAATAGAACAGTTGCCTCAGGGACATGTGGAACAACATCAAAGGTCTAGCATAGGTATAATTGGAGTCACAGAAGGAAAGGAAGACCAGGGAAGAAGACATATGTGAAGAAATAATGGCTGAAAGTTCCCAATTTTTGGTGAAACCTTTACATGTATAAATTTGAGAAACGCAGAAAACCCACAGTTGGATAAATACAAAGAAAAGTCATAGATAAACTGAAAACCAAAATCAAAGAGAGAAATCTTAAAGCAGCATGTGAATAATGACACATTAAAAGGGGAACAATTATTTGAATTACCATCACCTTATCAGAGACGGTGGAGGCCAGAGGACAGTGGGACAGAAACTTTACCATCCTGAAAGGAAAGCAGAAACAAAAACAGACAAAAACCCCTCACATCCAGCAAAAGTCTCCTTTAAGAATAAAGGTGAAATAAAGATGTTTTCAGATTAAAAGAAAACATAGATAAGTCCTTGCAAACAGATCTTCACTATAAGATATGCTAAAGGAAGGGAAGGAATTTGATACTAGATGGAGACTCAGATGATCCTGAAGGAATAAAGGACATTGGAAATGGTAAATATCCAATTAAATATAAAAGGTTATTTTCTTCTTAATTAAAATGCATTTAAGGGCTTCCCTCGTGGTGCAGTGGTTGAGTCCACCTGCCAATGCAGGGGACACGGGTTCGAGCCCTGGCCCGGGAAGATCCCACATGCCGTGGAGCAACTAAGCCCGTGTGCCACAACTACTGAGCCTGCGCTCTAGAACCTGCGAGTCACAACTACCGAGCCCGCGTGCTGCAACTACTGAAACCCGTGCACCTAGAGCCTGTACTCCGCAACAAGAGAAGCCATTGCAATGAGAAGCCCGTGCACTGCCACAAAGAGTAGTCCCCACTCACCACAACTAGAGGGAGCCCGCGTGCAGCAACAAAGACCCAACGCAGCCAAAAATTAATTAGTTAATTAATTAATTTAAAAAAGTGCATGTGAGTGCTTAAAGCGACCATTTTAACATTGTCTTGTGGGGTTTAGAATATATGTAGGTGTCAAAAAACCTACAATTACAGCTTAAAGGACAGGGGCAGGGTACGAATCTACATGGTTGCAAGGTTCCTACATTTCAGGTGACGTGGTTCAGTATTACTAAATAGACTGTTAAAAGTTAAGGGTGTGTGTTATACTCCCTAGATAAACCACCACAAAAATGATGTCAGAGGCATAGCAAACAAGTATTACTCACATAGAGACTGGTGGATATATCCCCAAAGCACGAGGTGCTTTGCAGGAGCTGGACTTGGAAAGACTGAATCACTCACTCAACTTCCAGTTACTGGGCACCTACCGGGGAGCACCTGCCTCCACCGAGAGAGCCCAGCAACAACTCCGTGAAATGGTGTGGCCTAATGTGGAAGAATCAGTCTGCGATCTAAGTGATGTCCCGGGAATGGTGGAAGTGACAGTTTGGTGAATCAGAATATGCCAGGTCACAGTTTGTTATTCTTTGAGGATCTTTCTTAGGGAAATGCCTCCTAGAAAAGACCAAAGGACAAAACTTGAATGGTTAAACACTTGAAAATCTGTTTTATAAATGTTGCAGTTTCGCCTTACATTGTATTGTAAATTGCCTCCAAGGTTGTGATAAGTGTAGCTGATTCGCTGCCCTTTTCATCCTAGGAATGAGTGGTGCGAGGTGGGGGCAGGGGGCACACTGATGTATGTGACATGCTTAGTGCCTGTCTGGGGACTGCGCGCCTGGGCACTGTATCCTTGGTGGTGCTCTGTGCCCACAGGGGATGGCACGCCTGCAACCTCCGGACAGGCTGCCTAAGGCATGCCCAGCCTCCCCCGTGCTTCTCAGCGCTCCCTCCAGGCTGTGAAACATTTGCCTACAGACATTTTCTTACTATTTATTACATATGTTTTTATGAAAGGACTGAGCAGGAGGAATTTGCAATGAATAATTCATGTATAATTGTTTTCAAAATATAAAGTAATTTTTCAAAGAAAGCCACCGATCTATCCGTTTCAGAGCCCCACTGCTGCTTGGGTGCCTGTGCGTGGGCCACGGCAGTCTGCCTGAAGGCTTTTGCTCCATCCCGAGCTGGGACAGGCTCCTGCACAGAGCGGGACGGGCTGGCTGTGTTTGCAGATGGCGCAGAGCCTCCAGAATTCCCAGCCACGCACTCCTGCCCAGGTCCCCAGGCGGGCCCCTGGGGCAGCCTTGGAACCCAGCGCCGCTCCCCACCTCCACCGAGCCCCCTGCAGCACCGCAGCACCTGCATCGCCCTCCCTTTCGCTCAGCTTCCAATCCCGCACCGAGCGCATCCTGCAGCTTGTTTGCTTCACCACACATACAAGACAAGCCAAGGCCAGTGCCCGACCGACTGGGCGGGCAAGACAGTGAGCTGCTGTCACATTCAGCTCATTACTGACATAGGTGGCCAGGGGTGCCAGCTCCCTGGTCCGAGCCCACACGCCAGAAATGGCGGCACCAAAGCAGGGGCTGATGGCTCTACTGCTGCTGTGGGTACCCTGTTGCTGCTAAGTAGGTTTATATTCTGCAGACCTAGTCTGCGGAGGCCGGGGCACAAGGCTCCACCTGTCCTGTCAGACCCCAGGGAGCAGAGGAGAAACTGTCTCCTGACAGCTTCCCAGGAGTTTCTCCTCTGCTCCCGGGGCATAAGGGAACGTGGGAGGTGGCCTCATAGCCACTTCTTAGAGGCCTCTCACCCACTGGTGTCCCAAGGGCATCTCAAGGTGTTCTGTCGAGACCCAGATTAGCCTTTGCCTGTGTGGCCTGTTCGGATACATGTGAGAGTGCCAGCATGCCATGGAGGAGCACCTCCCCCACTTCCTACGGTCATTTCCTATCCATTTCCGCCTGCCCTGTTCTTTGCCTGGGCCCCAGTGACCTTATTCCAACAGTGGAGTTCATCATAGGGGTTAAGAGGAACTGGGTTGGAACCCCAGGTCTGTCACTTTCTAATCATGTGACTGGGGCAGCTCTCATAGCCTCAGTTTCCACATCTTTAAAATGGAGTTAGTAAGAGTGCTTTTCTCATGGCTTATGACAAGGATTAAATGAGACGTTAATAGCTGTAAAGATCTCAGCACAATGTCTGGCATGTAATAGGCATAGGCACTGCTGCATGATGATGATGATGATGGTAATGGTGGTGATGATGATGGTGATGGCGGTGATGATGGTGATGGTGATGATGGTTATGATGGTGGTGATGGTGATGGTGGTGATGATGGTGATGATGGTGATGGTTGGTGATGATGGTGATGATGATGATGATGGTAATGGCGGTGATGATGGTTATGGTGATGATGGTGATGGGGTGGTGATGATGGTGGTGATGATGATGATGGGGTGGTGATGATGATGATGTGATGGTGATGATGGTAATGATGGTGGTGATGGTGATGATGGTGGTGATGACGAAGGTGGTGATGATGATGGTGATGATGGTGATGGTGGTGGTGGTGATGATGGTGATGGTGGTGGTGATGATGGTGATGATGGTGGTGGTGGTGGTGATGGTGGTGGTGGTGATGGTGATGACGGTTGGTGATGATGGTGGTGGTGATGGTGGTGATGATGATGGCGGTGGTGATGATGATGGTGATGATGATGGTGGTGGTGGTGATGATGGTGGTGGTGGTGATGATGGTGATGACGGTTGGTGATGATGGTGGTGGTGGTGGTGATGGGTACTATCTCATCCCATTCTCCTGCTCCCTTTCCCCTGTTCAGCTTCCTGCACAGAATGCAGTCAGTGTGGTGCTAACCCCGCTATTCCTCTGCTGTCTAACCTACTCTGGCTCCCTGTGCCATCACAACCCCTGATCATCCCCGTGTTAATGGCTGATCTGTGTGTTCCCCAACACTCAGGCACAGCCTTTCTTCTAACCCATCTCCAGACTTGGCTGTCCCACACAGCTTTCCTGCATCTGTCTTGGGAGAATCCAGTCTTCCTGGGTGTCTTTGGCCCTTAGATGCATGGACACATTTTGAATTGTGATTCAGTATCCTTTTCTGGAAGGAAAGCCATGTTTTCTCATTTAAATCGTGAATACCGTGAGAACAGCAGGGGTGCTGTCTTCGGTCCCACCTCTCTTCCCCTCGGGAGGTTCACCTCCAGGCAGGCAGCTCTGTCCAGGTTGTTGACTAACTGACTGCTGGCAAAGGGATGCCAGTGTCACGTGCCCTTCGAACAGCCCACCTCATCAGTTTCTCCTAGGAAGGTGTCGTCTCCTGGGAAGAGTCATCTAGATGATTCTGCTTCAGTTTGCAATGCAGGGAAGTGTGTTTCCTCAGTTGCTTCCCACCCCTTGCCCACCAGGGGTGTGAATTTTCTATTCACACAAAGTAGAAACCGTTGATAAAAAGTAGGTTATGTGGGGCTTCCCTGGTGGCGCAGTGGTCGGGAGTCCGCCTGCCGATGCAGGGAGCGCGGGTTCGTGCCCCGGTCCGTGAAGATCCCACATGCCGCGGAGCGGCTGGGCCCGTGAGCCATGGCCGCTGGGCCTGTGCGTCCGGAGCCTGTGCTCCGCAACGGGAGAGGCCACAACAGTGAGAGGCCGCGTACCGCAAAAAAAAAAAAAAAAGTAGGTTATGTGCACTGGAATGAAGGGATCACAGATAACTTTCAGAGAGTGGATCACACCAGGAGAGGAAAAAAGGGGTGTCCATGGATCCCCCTGCAAAAAAACATAGTAACTTACTGTTTAAACTGTGGACCATCATGAGACTTCGATCAAAATTCTAGTTTTCCCTCCTCAAGCCGCCTTGCTTTATCTTGTTCATGTTTCCTAGGATATATGTGAATATAAATCTCACTTATGAGCCTTGAAAGCCACTGCTGTCACAGCAAGTGTGAATCTGAAGACCTGGACGGCATGGCCAGGGAAAAGGTCTGCAGCGATGCTTGCGGCCCCGAGTGCCTGCCGTGCCGACCGACGAAAGCGAGGCCGGCCACCCGCCCGTCTCTTTGTTCACTCATTCACTCAACAGACAAGCCTGGCACTGGGCCCCAACCCCAGGACACTGGGCCTCGCCCGCAGGGAGGCCTTGGGTGGAGGCAGACAAGTAACAGTCACAGGCTGGAGCACAGGGGCCATGGTGGTGAGCCTGCCGCAGGCCTGGAGGGGCTCGGCTGGCAGGGACCCCGGGACCACCTAACGGCCTCTCCCCTCGCTTGTCTTCCTTGTCAGGTCCTGGAAGATAACGGAATGCCGAT
This sequence comes from Stenella coeruleoalba, assembly GCF_951394435.1. Taxonomy (NCBI): domain Eukaryota; kingdom Metazoa; phylum Chordata; class Mammalia; order Artiodactyla; family Delphinidae; genus Stenella; species Stenella coeruleoalba. The sequence goes on from NC_137157.1 coordinate 5,799,876, forward strand.
GGATGACGATCAGTATGCTCTGCTAACTGCAAAATTAGGATATAAGAAAGAAGGGATGAGTTATCTTGATTTTGCAACAGGATTTGAAGGTAGCTGATGGCCAAGTGCAAACCTGTCTCCCACCCGTGGCCCTGCCGGTCTTTCCGAGTAGTGCCACTAGGCTGCTGGGGTTGAAGTAGTGTGAGCTAAGATGTTGAAACGGTGTGTGAGTCCTAAGACTGAAACAGACATTTTAAAAAAACTTTTTCTTTGTGTTTTGGCCTTTTTTTTTTTCACTCAGCCGCACCGTGAGTGCAGAATTTTGTCGGACAGAGCCTTCTGCAAATAGTAGGAGCCCAAATAGTTTCTACAGTTTACTCCCAAGCCTGTGCTTCTCCAGTCACACCTCGTGTCCTTTAAGGTTCTCCTCCTGAGCATAGATGCTGGTCATCTGTGATTAGTGACACCCACGCACCAGCAAGGCAGATGTTCTTCCTCCCTTTTTGCAGATAAGGGAGCAGAGGCGCTAAAAGATCCAGTGACTCGCCCAGGATCACCCGGCCACCGTCCCGGACCCACATGGTTGTCAGGAGATTGCTGGGCACCGTGGAGTCCGGGCTGGAGGCGGGGCCTCCCGTTCGCCACCTGCTCTGTAATCTGCTCTCCCGGCCGCACGCCAGGCAGGCGGATGACCAGCACCCAGCCTCCCGCTTCCTGGCTCTGTCGTCTCTCCCCTCCCTTGTCTCCACTCTTACTGACGTTTAGGTAGACAAATAAGCCCTCTGGAAAAGCTGCAGAAATCACACATACATATGCATGACTCCATGGATATATCAATGCACTGCAGGCTGGATGGGGCGGAACCCGGAGCCCTATTTGCATTTTGCCGTCTTCCCCGGGGTTAGCCTGGGAGATGACTGGACGGTGCGGCGGGCCTCGCTAGAGAAGCTGGCCACTGGGACTCCTCACCCATCCAACACTACCGCCCCCCCCCCACCGATTTCATTTGACGATCCTAAGGGAGAGAGGTCCCACACCCCCCAAAAAGACAACACGGAAGCCATGGAATTTTAGGATTTTGACACTTTCTTTGACTACGTGTTTTGACTTTCTTGGAGGAACCCCCGTTTATTTTAGCGAGTGCTTCCGATGCCCGGGTGCATCCGAGGCTGAGGTGAGGACATCGGAGCCCAGGGTGAGTGGTCACTCGCTTGAGGTCCCGGGGTGGTGAGCCTGTCACAGAGCGAGCACTGCACTCAGCAGCTTCCTCCCTACCCTCCTTCCCCCTCTCTGCCCTCCATCAGTCCCCCCAACATATGGCCAGATGCTGAGGGTGGGGGAAGATGGCGGCTCCAGGCCGTTGGGGGGTTGGGGGTGGACACGGCAGAGGGGATCAAGCAGCGGGGTGGGGTGGGGGGGGCGTGTTCTCTGCCAGGCATAGCGAAGCCCAGGGAGGCCACTCCAGGCCCAGGTGGGGGTGAGGCAGAGGCCAGGTTCTGGGCTGGACTCAAGGATGCTCACAAGCTCCAGACGCCCTGCCCGCTGCCCATCCTGCAGACCACATGGGGGGCAGGGGGGCTGTGGGTGCGACATGTGCAGAGATTCACGTCCAAAACCAAGTCCCAGGTTGTAGCCTGGCTTTAGACAAGGCCACACTCAAAGTGTCACAGCCTGATGGAAATGGGTTGGTTTTGAGGTGGAGGTTACACCTCCTTCCTCCGTTTTAAGAGAGAGGGAGGGCCTAATGCAGTAATCAGCCAGCTGGGTTCTGGAACCCGAGGGCCTGGCTTAGCTGTGAAGTCTGTGAGCCCCGTGACCTTGGGGAGGGGAGCCTCCATGTCCTTATCTGGAGAATGGGCATAAGAATAGGTTTCCTTGTGTGTAAACTGGGCTCAAGAAGAGACTACCTCTTAGGGTTGTTGAAAAGACCAGGACTTGTCCAGAGACCTCTAGCACAGAGGAGGTCAGGACCTGCCTCATGACTGAATTACACTATCCTGTGTTTAGGACCTGATTCTAGGAAACAGAACAGGCAGGAATCCTCATTCTCTGCCTCTGGGAATGGAGAGATGGGCAAGATGTGGTCCCTGCCCTGGAGGACGGACAGAGGAGCCAGACAGGAAACGTGCTGGGCAGGAGCATGGCCCTGGTGGTCTGGAGAACAGGTTCTTCTCGTGGTGACGGGGACATGTCTAAGATCATAAGAGAGTTCATGCTAGGTTCAGTCCGCGGGGTTGTAGTACTGTATAGTGTTCTAACAGGCCTGGGGACCGAAGAAGTCAAGTGTTGACATAGAAATAAAGAGCCTTGCTCGCCACTAAGGGAAGTCCCCTGATTGATGTCGTTGTTTCAGATCCTAAGGTGAACGGGCCAGAAGTGAGTTCATCTCAGACTCCAGTTCTTTCCAAAGGGAACTTGGACGGCTACTTTATAACTGCTGAAGAGTGCCTGAGACAGTTCCCCCAGAGACTGAAGGAATCCTTCCGGGTAAATCATGACCTCTCTGCCGCTTGGCTTCTCCAGACACCCCTCTTACCCTCTCCTCGCTCGCAGCCATTCAGCTGCAGTAGCGGGTGTGAGCCCTGCGGCCCCAGCACGTCCTGCTCGTCGGGACACAGAGCGCTCCGTCCGCAGACTCGGGCTTGCCTTTTCTCCCCTTCCCGGGACAGGGCTTAACTCTGCGATGCCCTCCCCTCCCCGAGGCCCTTCCCTGCTGACACTTTCCTGGGTCTGCCTTCTGCCCCTCAAAGGCCTTGGAGAAGTAAGGAGACCCTCCTCACAAGACAGGGAGGGGTGGGAAGGGGCATAACAACCCAAATTACAGTGAATTCAGGATGCTTTCAGGCATTCCATCCACTCTACTCCTGCACTCACCAAACAAGCATTGTGCACTTACATGTCATAAGCTGGACTCTCGGCTAAAAGCTAGGGCTGAAATATGGGAGCCCTGTCCAGGGAGCTCAGTCCAGCCCAAGACACAGATGGTCAACAGACAATTCGACACATCATGATTGGCTGCCGTAGAGGGACCGGTACTGTGCTATGGGAGCACAGGGGAAAAAACCCATTAAGGAGGGCTTCCTGGAGGAGTGACCCCTGAACCAAATCTTAAACCCTCAGCATGTGCTGGCCAGAAAAAGAAGGGAGTGAAAAACAGAAGAGTGGGCTTGCTTAAGGCGGGTGGCAGACAGGTCATGTGCTTTAGGGAAAAGCTCCCAGGGCTGTGTGACCGAGGCGTGGTTTGCGTGCAGAAGCTGTAATGGATAAGACAGGAGAAAGAGCAGCCATTCAAACACAGAGGCAGGAATGACCTCAAATGTTTTTGTGTTGAGAAGTAAAAGAGGGTCATTAAAGTGGGAAGGAAAATTGATAAATCGACCACATTAGCTACGAAACGGGGCAGAGGGCACGAGGGAGTTAGAATGTGTCCTCGCCAGGGTGTGGAGACCCCAGGCTGTGCAGGGGCAAACACCTCAGTAGCTGAAAATCCAGTGAGCCCAGGGGAGGAGAGGTGGGGAGCACCCTGTGGGTGGAGCCAGCCCCCAGGGGCAGGGCATCCAGAGTTTGCTGTGCTTGAAACATCTTCCCTGCGTGGACTGTCAATTGGAGATTCATTTTGGTTATTACTGAGCTCCCATTTTAAAATATATACTTACGATGACTGTCTAGCTTGGATTTGCGGCATGGTTCTGACTTTGACTATTCGGTCCAACCATCAGACTGTATGTCCTAATTCTTGGTTTGAAAACATATGGTCACCGTAAGCAGATAGGGGGAGGGTTAGTCCTCATTATTTCATCCAATGTGATGCCCAGCAGAGAAGGGCACGGAGCAGGTGGGGGTCATTTACGGGGTGGAGAGCCTGGCGGGAGGGAGAGAGGGCAGAAGGGGAAGCAGAGGCACGGGGGCAGCAGCCCCTCCGTGCTGGTTAGCAGGGCCGGGTGGCCATCGCCCGCTGCTGCCTTTGTCCTGCGGCCTCACCCATGGCAGCCCAGGCCCCTTGCTCTGGCCCCTCCCCGCCTGTCTCCTCCCAACTCTCCTTTCCCCTGGGGACGCGGGGAGGCCAAGCTCCCTGCTGGCGCCACCGCCTTCCTACGTTAATTATCAGTGTAGCTTGGTTACGGCGCTCAGATGTCCCGTATTTCCTAAGATGGTCTTTATTTTAAATAGTTAACTAAAAACGTTCACCAACACCCACCCATCCTGCAAAGAACTTATAACCTAGTAGATAAGACAAAGACGTGAACCCCTAATTGCCAGGGTTTGCGTGATACAGACTCGGGTGCTGGTTATATCCAGGTTCCTGGGGGGCTGCTCGTTGCCCTCACGCGTATATGTAAACAGGATAAGGAGTGTGTCTATTTTTTTTTAATAAATTTATTCATTTTATTTATTTATTATTTTTGGCTGCGTTGGGTCTTCGTTGCTGCGCGCGGGCTTTCTCTAGTTGCAGAGAGTGGGGGCTACTCTTCATTGCGGCACACGGGCTTCTCATTGCAGTGGCTTCTCTTGTTGCAAAGCACGGGCTCTAGGCGCGCGGGCTTCAGTAGTTGTGGCACACGGGCTCTAGAGCGCAGGCTCAGTAGTTGAGGTGCACGGGCTTAATTGCTCTGTGGCATGTGGGATCTTCCCGGAGCAGAGATCAAGCCTGTGTCCCCTGCACTGGCAGGCAGATTCTTAACCACTGCGACACCAGGGAAGTCCCAAAGACTGTGTATTGATTGTTGAGTGGGAAGGTACCGTCACTTTATTTCTTTTATTGAGCTCCTATTCATGAGAAATTCTTGAATCTCTCTGTCCATCAATAATGAAGAAACGATTTTGTATTAGTTGAAAATGCTATTAATCCTGCTGCTGCTGTTGTCTGCCCAGCGATTTTGTAGCCAGATGAGTCCATCTCAGCACAGTTAGGTTTACGGACAACAGCACAGTTGAGTAAGGCAGCCTCAACCTCATAGCCCAGGCCAAAGACCACGAACAGTCGAAGGAGATAATTCATTGCGACCAAACAAGGGGCGTCCCCCGTCCCTGACTATGGTGAGGAAAGCAGGCACAGAGACCCCCTGGGTGACCTGGGGACATGACCTGGGGACAGGTTCCTGTGGCCCTTGTGGGTTCACCTTCAACCTCACCCTCTAGACAGCGTCCGTGCAGGTTCAGGCGCATGTCTGTGAAGTCATGTATATTTTAAAAAAACAAGCAGGATCGAAGTGCCCACACAAATAGGGTCTCCTATACATATGCTTCTGCCGCTGCATTTTTCACTTCACAATCTGTCCTGGACACCTGACCTTGCAGGGTTATCCCAACACGCAGCTCTGGTCAGAGTGTCCCCTTTCTCTTAGGATGAGCTCGGGTCCTGCCTGGCTGGTCTGCAGCCCCTCTCTGGACCCTCTCGACCCCCCTTCTCCTCCCGTCACACTCCGGCCAGCACCCAGCCTCCCCTTCCTGGCCTTGCACATCCTACTCCTTTGCCTGGATTGTCACTCCTCTCTCTGTGACCAGCTAACTCCTACCAAAGCGCTGGTCCTTCTTAAGTTCTTGGTCCTCCCTCTGGCCCTTCAGACCTGCTGGGAGGTCTGCTGCTGTCCACTCACCTTCCGGCATGCAATGTGGGGGACTTGTAATTCCGTGAGACGTCAAGGCACGATAACACAACTGGCTACCACGGTGCGCGCCATGCAAATAGGTGTTTGTTGAATGTATAAGAGACTTCACTTTACATGCCAGGCAGTGAACCTACACGGCCTCAGTTGTTTCAGTCCCCACAACTAGCCTATCAAGTAGGCGCTAGCGTTCCCATTTTATAGATGAAGAAACGGAGGGTCAGAGATGGGGAGAGACTTCCCCGAAGCCACATACCTAGTAAATGTCGTAGCCAGGAATTGAAATAATATCCTTTTCACTCCAACATGTATTGGCTCCAATAAAATTAGGAGTCTTCATGCTGGGAAGTCAAAGACTGAGATTCAGGGAATGAGTAAATGTTTTAAATTTGTGAAGATTATAAATATGGGTTTCCATGGCATCTAGATTGTCCCTGTAGTCCAGCAATTAGGGCTGCGTCAGAGCACTTCCCCCCCCCCCCCCGCCTTTTGCTGCACTTATCACGCTGACGTGCTGTCATTTGCTTACACATCTTTCTTCCCTACTGGACGGAGAATCTTGATGTCAGGGGCCAGTTATCAGTACGTCCCTGTACCTAGCAGGGTGCTTGGTGAATCGTAGGTACCCAGGAAATAGCTGCTGCATCGTTCATACCCAGCCTCACTCCACGGATGTTTCTTAAGCACTGCTCTCTGGACTGGAGCTGTCACGAGGAATGGATCAGAGCCCACGTTTACCTTTAGAGGTGGAGCAGACAGCACGTGAGTCTCCAGAGTGTCAGGTGGTGAAACGGGCTAGGAAGAAAAATAAAGCAGGGTGAGAGGCCGGAGACCCATCAGGGTGGTGCCCTTGTACAGAGGGGACAGGAAATGCCTCCCTGGAGAGGTGGCATGCGGGCAGAGACCAAAGGCCCAGCAGGTCTGGTGGAGAATCCCTGGAGTGCCGGAGGCAGGCTTGGCATGTTCCAACAGCAGCAAGTAGCTTCTGGCTCTCGGCTCGGAGGAGGCCAAGGTGCAACTTTCTTCAGTCGTCCCGAATCCGGGTTCATCTGACACCAGCCGCCTCCACCATGCTGCCCAAGTTTGACCCCAAGAAGATCAAAGTCGTGTACCTGACAGAGTCGTGCACCGCCCCCCCAAAAAAAACCCAGCAAGGGTGAGCGGGGAGGAGATGAGGGCAGAGGGGTAGGGGGCTGGGGCCACAGTCAGGATTGAGGATTGGACCCCGAGTGCCATGGGTGGAGCAGAGGAGCGACGTGCACTGGGTTGAGCTGTGCAGGTATCACTGGCTGCTGTGAGAATAGGGGGCTGGGCGAGGGTGGGAGCCGGGAAGCCCAGGAGCCTTGGGTCCGGGTGGAGGCAGTGGAAGTGGGAGAAGTGAAGCTCTGAACCCATGGCTGTGTGGGCAGATTGGATGCGGGGTGTGAGGCAAAGGGAGGACCCGGGGACGCTCCCTAGGTTTGCGGTCTGAGCAACAGAAAGAAGACGCTGCCACTTCTTGAGCTGGAAGGACCCGGAGGACAAGCGGGAAGGACCCGGAGGACGAGCTGGAAAGACCCGGAGGACGAGCTGTGAAGGACCCAGAGGACGAGCGGGAAGGACCCGGAGGACGAGCGGGAAGGACCCAGAGGACGAGCTGGAAGGACCCGGAGGACGAGCTGGAAGGACCTGGAGGATGAGCGGGAAGGACCCGGAGGACAAGCTGTGAGGGACCCGGAGGACGAGCGGGAAGGACCCGGAGGATGAGCTGTGAGGGACCCGGAGGACGAGCGGGAAGGACCCGGAGGATGAGCTGTGAGGGACCCGGAGGACGAGCTGGAAGGACCCGGAGGACGAGCGGGAAGGACCCGGAGGACGAGTTGGAAGGACCCGGAGGATGAGCGGGAAGGACCCGGAGGACAAGCTGTGAGGGACCCGGAGGACGAGCTGGAAGGACCCGGAGGATGAGCTGGAAGGACCCGGAGGACGAGCTGGAAGGACCCGGAGGATGAGCGGGAAGGACCCGGAGGACAAGCTGTGAGGGACCCGGAGGACGAGCGGGAAGGACCCGGAGGACGAGTTGGAAGGACCCGGAGGACGAGCTGGAAGGACCCGGAGGACGAGCTGGAAGGACCCGGAGGACGAGCTGTGAGGGACCCGGAGGACGAGCTGGAAGGACCCGGAGGATGAGCGGGAAGGACCCGGAGGACAAGCTGTGAGGGACCCGGAGGACGAGCGGGAAGGACCCGGAGGACGAGCTGTGAGGGACCCGGAGGACGAGCTGTGAGGGACCCGGAGGATGAGCTGGAAGGACCCGGAGGACGAGCTGTGAGGGACCCGGAGGACGAGCTGGAAGGACCCGGAGGATGAGCTGGAAGGACCCGGAGGACGAGCTGGAAGGACCTGGAGGATGAGCGGGAAGGACCCGGAGGACAAGCTGTGAGGGACCCGGAGGACGAGCGGGAAGGACCCGGAGGACGAGTTGGAAGGACCCGGAGGACGAGCTGGAAGGACCCGGAGGACGAGCTGGAAGGACCCGGAGGATGAGCGGGAAGGACCCGGAGGACAAGCTGTGAGGGACCCGGAGGACGAGCGGGAAGGACCCGGAGGACGAGCTGTGAGGGACCCGGAGGACGAGCGGGAAGGACCCGGAGGACGAGCTGGAAGGACCCGGAGGACGAGCGGGAAGGACCCGGAGGACAAGCGGGAAGGACCCGGAGGATGAGCGGGAAGGACCCGGAGGACGAGCGGGAAGGACCCAGAGGACGAGCTGGAAGCACCCGGAGGACGAGCGGGAAGGACCCGGAGGACGAGCGGGAAGGACCCGGAGGACGAGCTGGAAGGACCCGGAGGATGAGCTGGAAGGACCCGGAGGACGAGCTGTGAGGGACCCGGAGGACGAGGGGGAAGGACCTGGAGGACGAGCTGTGAGGGACCCAGAGAACAAGGCTGTTAAGGACCCGGAGGACGAGCTGTGAGGGACCCGGAGGACGAGCGGGAAAGACATGGGGGACGAGCTGGGTCTCGCGTGGGCCAGGAGTTTGATTTCGGCCTTGCTTGTTTAACATCCAAGGGGAGTCACCTCACAGCCTTTGGAGACGGGGCTTTGGAGGCGTGCGAGGGCTTGGAGCTGTGACGTGGAGGGAATCAGCAGCACAGAGGTGGGCCTGCAGCCCCGGCCGGCTGTGCTCCTGGAGAAGAGGCCGCTGGACAGTGGCGTCTCTGAGAGGTAGGGGCAGCCCTTGAAGTCGGTTCCCACCGTATTTAGTGCCGTGATTGCATGTGTCAGTGCTGAGTAATTTTTGGTGAAAGAAGAAGTGAGTGAGTACAGATACATCTTGCCACAAAATCCCAGAAGGTTTGAAGTGGACACTCGAGTCACGGCAGGGCTTGCCTTACATGACCTCTGTGGAGGGACGTGAAGGTACAGGCGGGGCCTCCGAAGTACCCAGAGAGATCCGTGGGTGGGACTGCCTCAGGGGCTGATGGCAACAGGGGTTCTGCGACCACAGCAGCTGCAGCTCTCCTAGCCTGAGACAGGATCGTTGGCGGGGGCCGCAGGGCGTTGGCCCGGACAGACCTGCTTCAGATCCCGCTGCCGGGCACTTGCTGTCCGACCTCGGGCAGCAGTAATAGTAACAACATTTTAGAGCGCTTAGGAAACCTGTCAGTCACCTCCTAAGTGCTTCACCTCGTTAGCACATTCAATCCTCACAACCACCCCGGAGGCAGGGACTTTATGCTCCTCCCGTTACACACGAGAAGCCCGGCAGGGTTAAGTCTCTTGCCCTTGGTCACTCTGCTAGTAGCCAGCAGAGCTGAGCTTTGAAACTAAGCAACCCGCCTCCAGTGTGTGCCCTGAGCTGTGCAGCCTGGCCTCGACCACAGGTTCCCTGCAGGCCTCTGTTTCCCCATCTGTAAAATGGGAATCACCGCCCTCGTGCAGCACGACCTGCAGACACAGAGGCAGATTTCAGGCGGGGCCTTCAGCACAGGCATCAAAACAGGGCCCAGCCTCTGGGCGGCAACTCAGGGTGAGATCAGCACAGCACTGGCTTTCCCGTGGACAGAAGTTGCCAGACGTTATGAAAGTGGTATAAAAACTTGAGGGCAAGATTTTTATATGTCCTGGAAAGCTCCAGCGTACTCATTCTTACTTCTGGTACTAGAAGTACCGGTCCCAGAAGCCGAGGGAGCAGAAGGGAAAGAAACACCTTTCTCGTCCCTTTTCCTGAACTCTTTGCATTAAAAGAGGGTACCTGAGGACATAGTTCATCATTTCCCGGGGAGAGCAAATCATGGCAAGGATATTCCCGGAGCAGTGGAATCTCCAAAATGCCAAGTCGAAACACGGTTCCTTCCTCACTTTGGAGATGAGTCCACAGCGCGGGGGGCAGGGGTGGGGGGATGACGTCAGGTTCTGGGGGACAGGCTTTGACGCTGCGTTTTTGACTCTAGGACCCCTACGCGGCCTTCTTTAAGATGGACACGGACAGGGATGGCATCGTCACCATGCACGACCTTCATCAGCTGCAGCACCTGCTCTTCAACCTGAAGGTCGAGGATTTCGAGCGATTCCTGGGCCTTCTTGGCTTGAGGCTCAGCGTCACGTTAAATTTCCACGAATTTCGAAATTTGTGTGAGAAGAGACCGTTCAGAATAGAAGACGCCGCGCCTCAGAGACGCATTAGGTAGGAGAGCAGCATGCGTCAGCATTAACGCCGTGTCCACACACGGGTGCAGATGATGGAGCTGCCCCCCAGGAGCTGTTTATTTTGCCTTTTCCTTAGTTCAAGGAAAATCACATTCAGAATTACACAGTGTAGAAAGACTAGAAAATGCAGATACAGGTTAGAAGATACACCTGATCTAAGCACCTGTGAGCGTCATTTTTGTATTTCAAAGTGTATCATCCTGGTCTTGTTGCTTTGCACATAAATATATACATATCTGTTTTTCTTTTTATGAGCCTTGGGTCAGATATATACACGTGTTGCTCAGCCTTCCAAGACATTTGGGGACACCGTATGCAGAGGGAGGTGCGGTGCTTGTCAGGAGAACACGTGGACTTCCTCCAGGCCTGAGACGTTAACCTGGGCAGTAGGTGTGAACTGGGGAAGCACAGAACACCTTATGGGAACTGATGGATACTGAGTGTCATTTCAGTCTTTTTTCTATGTGCATAAACACACACATATACTTGTGTAGTTTTCTTTTTATAAATTTGGGCTCAGCCGTGCCAGCTGCTTTGGGAGGTGCGAGGACCCCTTCCAGCCCTTTCCTAGGCAGTGCTCCCCACCAGACCCCCGGCCACCCAATGCTGGCCTCACTCACAGCAGGAAAATCTCTGCGTCCAGCTGAGCTGTGACTCCATTTGACTCCTTGGCTTCTCTCAGTAAGAGCATCTGCTCCTTGAAGCGGTAGTGGGTTCCCATCTTACCGGGACGTGTCACAGTCTGCTCTCCATTGAGATCTGTTGACAGGCATGAATGAAGTAGCCATTCAGCCACTCCTTTACCAATTATTATAAGTACACTATTAATATTTTTTTGAAACGTTACCATCCACTGCATTTGCTGCTACAGTGATACAACACAGTAGTGGCATTCACTGGGTCCTTCTGCCCTTGACGTACTCCCAGCCCCCAGGGGCTATGGGCAAGTGCCCCTTCCACCCGGCAAGGGCAGCCCCTGGAAGGGGGAACCCCCAGAAGCCCCTGTCACTGAGCCGGACTTTGTGGCACTTGGCTAGGCTGCAGAGGCCCTCTGATCTTGCACTTTAATTTTTCCCTCTGAATTTGCTGGGTTTATTTTGTCTCTACTTAAAAAGCCAGTGAGAAAGAAAACGACTGTAGTCTCTTTCTAAGTGAAACGATCATGTCACACGTGAGTTGAACACCTGCTTCCAATTGCTCCATTTATGAGGAGCTTTAATATGAGACTTGATTGCTTAATGGTAAAACAAAGCACAAAAATATCCTTCAGAAAGAACTTTCTGGAGAATGTATGCAGAATGGATATGGAAAATTTCAACCACAAAGCACAATCTTCCCATCCAAATGATTCCACCTTCTTAGCTGTATTATTTGTTCATTCATCACACATTTACTGAGGGTCTGCTGTGTGCTCAGCGTCGCCCCAGGACTCAGAGGTACAAAGATGGATGAGATGAACACTCCCTTTGAGGGGCTCGGGGCTGAACTGCGACACGTACAAAAATAAAGAAATAGAAGGATGTCTGAAGTGCCACAGGGAGGCAAGAGGCTAAGCCTGCTTGAGGTGCACAGAAAAAGCAGGACATTTCAGTTGGGTCTTGAGGTGTGAGTAGGAGTTCGTCTGGTGCAGGTTACCAGACCGTGGTTCAAGGCCAGGGAACAGCATTTGCAAAACCACAGAGGTGGGAGTGGGGAGAGGATGCGTGTTCAGAAGTGGCATGCACAGTGGGAGAGGAGGCCTCGAGATGCAGGAGGGCCAGATGTGACGGGGCTCGAGTGCCAGGCTTGGTCAGTAGGCAGGAGAGGATTTTATGCCGTGGAGTGTGTGGGTCACATCGTGCCGTAGAAACATCCTTCAGCAGCCCCAGAGTAGAGGATGGATGTAGAGGAAGCGGTGGGTTCCAGGGAGACCCAGCTGGGGCTCCAAGGGTCTGGTGGAGAGCGAGCTTTGAGACCCCAACCAAGGCACTGCTTTAGAAAGCCAAGCCTTCCCATGGCCGGACCCCATACCTGTGTTTCATGAAGGTATATCTTTCCATACCCCACAGCCCTTTAAGGAGGCATCACCTCCTGCCTTTGCAGTTGAAGGAATTGGGGCCTAGAGAAAAGTTACTGACTTGTCCAAAAGGACCCAGGTGATGGGCGGTGGACAGAGATTGGAACCCAGGATGCCTCTGGGGAGAGGCCACTTCCTCTGCCTGGAGAGCTCAGCCTCTTTCACCCTCCCCAGCCTCACTCTCCACCAGCCAAACCTAGATGCCTTGCCCTATTGGAAGCCATCCTGCCCTCTCAGTGGGGCCCCTCTGCCTTCCGGGCCTTCACTTTCCACCTGCATCATCAAAATGCACTACTTCTGAAAACTTTGAAGGTTCATAATTTTGTCAAAGAGAGGAAGACCATTTCGTTTGCTTCATAACTGCACATCATTTTTAAATGTGTAAATACCAGTTAGAGTGATTGGTCCAATGACCTGTTTCATTTACACCATCTATTCTCTCCCAATCTATTCCCTTGTTTAAAACACACGGGCCTTGTCCATTTATCTACTGACAACCCACATCAAGTACATTTTGGTACATGTACGTCATCAGAGATGAAAGAATACTGTCAAGTGTCCTTTTAGCAGAATTAGATGGTCAGCTTCTTGTCACAAAATATTGTACAATCCAGTCGTTCCTGATGAATGACTAACTAAATGAAAATAACAAATTTCCTTGTTGTTCTTAGACACGTATCACTTACTCAGTCATCAAGAGATTTGGCTTATATGATCAAGTTCACCATCACCTTCTGGTTCATCTAATAATTGCGAAACATTTCCTGATCTCAGTTTTCTTCCCTTTGCCACTTGCGCATGAAATAAGAATTCTCAATTTTCAACTACATTCAGTGAAAGCTAACATAAGACGACAAGGATGGTGTCACTGTCTTCTTTTTACCTTCTTGAAAGATGCTGTTACACTTTGAGCAGTGCAATCAGAAAACTGAAGGATGATGTAATAGTGGTGATTCATTTCAATATTGTATCATCCTGCTAGGAGATGCCATCATTTTTTGTTTTCTTCTTATTATTTAGTCTCCTTTTTTTTAGCATAGCTGGAAATAATTAATGAGCAATGTTTGAATATTTCTTAGAATAATGAAATAGATCTAGTATGATTAAATCAAGATCACTAAGATCCCATGATCTATCATATTCTAAGAGGTTTCAATGGACCCACATGGTAATTGCAAGATAGGAGTTTTATTTCATAAAGAAAATAAATACATTTTTTGTTCTTTTTTGGAAGACCTCTACGAAAGAATAAAAGTCTATTTTCTCGATCATACAGAATCACTATTTCTTCTTTAAATATTTGATAAAATTCACCAATGAAATCATCAGGTCCTGGAGTTTCCTTTGTCAGAAGAATTTTAACCACAAATCTAATTACTTTAATAGTTATAGGATCATTCAGGGTTTCTATTGCTTCTTGACCGAGTTTTAGTAATTTTTGTCTTTTAAACTATTGGTCCGTTTCATCTAAGTTGTTAAATTCATAAAAATGAAGTTGTTCATAGTATTCCCTTACTATTCTTTTAATATCTGTGGGGTCTTTAGTGATGTCCCTTTTTTTCATTTCTTATATTGGTAGTTGATGTCTTCTCTCGTTTGTTCTTGATTCATTTAGCTGAAGGTTCATCAATTTTATTGATATTTTCAAAGAACCAGCTTTATGTTTCATTTCTTTTTCTCTATTGTTTTTCTGTTTCGATTTCATTGATTTCTATTCTTTACTATTTTCTCCTTTCTTCTTGCTTTAAGTATACAGTTGATCCTTGAACAACACAGGGGTTAGGGGCGCCAACCCCCTGCACAGTCAAAAATCTGTGTATAGCTTTTGACTCCCCCCAAACTTAACTACTAACAGCTTACTGTTGACTGGAAGCTTATCAATAACATAAAGTCAATCAACACATAGTTTGTATGTTATATGTATTACATACTGTATTCTTACAATAAAGCAAGCTAGAGAAAAGAAAATGTTATTAAGAAAGTCATAAGAAACTTACATATACTACCAAATGTAAAATAGATAAGTAGTGGGAAGCAGCCACATAGCACAGGGAGATCAGCTCAGTGCTTTGTGACCACCTAGAGGGGTGGAATAGGGAGGGTGAGAGGGAGACGCAAGAGGGAGGGGATATGGGGATATATGTATATGTATAGCTGATTCACTTTGTTATAAAGCAGAAACTAACACACCATTGTAAAGCAATTATACTCCAATAAAGATGTTTAAAAAAGGTCATAAGAGAGAGAAAATACATTTATAGTACTGTATTTATCAATACTGTAAGTTTACATTGTCTTTTACAAGATAAATCATCTGTCTGTCAGTACCCATATCAATATTGTCTCATATGGTACAAAACACTGCAGGCGTCATACATTTTGGTGTGTAACTCTGGACATCAAAACTGGAAAGATAATGTGAAAAAGAAATTCATATTTGTTTAGAGGTATAATGATGCATGCATTGTTAACAAAGAAGCAGCAGTATTATTGCTTTATGGGAGTGTGGTGTAATCGATATAATTGCTTCATGGTAGCCTGGCCTATACAGTAAAGAATGAATCATAAAATTTTTATAGCATACAGTATTCCAATCATATTCATAATATAGTATTGGAATCGTTACTCTAAAAAAAACCCATTTGCCTGTGATGATAGGCTGATACACAATTTCTCCAATACGAGAGAGAGAGAGAAGCACACTGTACGGTAATATAATTCTTTGAAAGCAAAGTTATAAAACAGGAAGAAAACTAACATATTAATTTTATATTAAATATCACTCACCTTATGCCTATGTAAGGATACACTAGTATCTACGTATATTATATTTTATACATTCATGACATATCTAACTTTTTCTTAATTTTTTCAATATTTCTAGGCTATGTGGTTAATCTGTGGATTTTTTTCAAATTGTCACAAGCCTACAAAAAATTTTCCAATATATTTATTGAAAAAAATCAGCATATAAGTGGACTCGTGCAGTCCAAACCTGTGTTGTGCAAGGATCAACTGTAGTTTGCCCTCCTTTTATATTTTCTTAAGCTGAAAACTCAGATTTTTTATTTGAATTCTTTCTTTTCTATATGAGCCCTTAATGCTATCAGGTTCCTTGTAGGCACTGATTTAGCTGCATTTCACAAATTTGGATATGTTATAGTGTTTATTTTCATTCAGTTCAAAATATTTTCTAATTTCTCTTTAGACTGTTTCTTGAAACCTTGGATTATTTAGAAGTATGTTTTTTTTTTCAAAATATTTCCATGGTTTCCAACTATCTTTCTGTTATTGATTTCTAGTTTAATTCTGTTCAGTTTAGATAACATACTTTGTATGATTTTAATTCTTTTAAATTTGGTAAGGTTCATTTTATGACCCTAGAAATCATCTGTCTTGGTGAACATTCCATGTATCTTGAAAAGAATGTATATTGGCCTGTTGTTGGGTGGAGGGTTCTATAAATGTCAATAAGATCAAGTTGGTTATAGTGTTTAGCTTCTCGCTTATTTTCTATTTGTTCTATCAATTACTGAGAGAGGAGTGTTGACGTCACCAACAATAATTTTGCATCTGTCTATTTCTCCTTCCGTTTTTATCAATTTATGCTTCATGTGTTTTGAAACTCTGAGAAAAAGTATATTTGTATTTACCATTTCTGCTTCTCTTCTTTTATTTCTCAAGCTCAGAAGTGTCTCTCTCTGCTGTCATGTTCCTTCCGCTGAAGAACTTCTTTTAGCATGTCTACTGGAGACAAGTTATCATAGTTTTCCTTCATTGAGCATATCTTTATTGCTCCTTCATTCCTAACAGTTTTTTTTTCTGGATATAGAATTATGGGTAGACAATTCTTTTGTTATAACACTTTAAAAATGTTGTTCCATTGTCTTCTGGCCTCCACAGTTTGTGAGGAGAAATCTACAGTCATTCAAGTGGTTTTCTCTCTGTAATGTGTCATTTGTCTCAGGTTGCTTTCAAGAGTTTTTCTTTAGCTTTGGTTTTCAGTAGTTTTAGTATGATGTGTTTGAGCATGATTTTCTTTGAGTTTATCTTTTTTGAGGTTTGCTGAACTTCCTGAATCTGTAAATTTGTTTTTCCATCAAATTTGGGCAGGTTTCAGCTATTATTTCCTGAAGTTTTAAATTTTTTTCTGTACCAATCTTTTTCTCTTCTCCTTTCAGTACTCCAGTGACATGGGTGTTAGACCTTTTGTTTTTGTATCACAGGTCTCTCTATCATAGTCCTTGGAGATATATTCTTTCTTTTTCCTCTGTTGATCAGATTCGATTATTTCTAGTCATCTATTTTCAAGTTCACTGACTCACTCCTCTGTCATCTCCATTCTGTCCTTGAGCCAATCCAGTGAAAATTTTATTTCAGTTGTTGTTTTTTCCAGTTCTAAAGTTTCCACTTGGTTCTTTTTTTTTGACTCCAATTTCTTTGCTCAGAACTGGTCTTTCCATTTATTTTAAGAATGTGTACTCTTACTTCATGGTTATAATAACTGCTTTAAAATATGATAATTTCAACATCTGGGTCATCTTGGAGTTGGTGCTTGCTGTCTTTTATCTTGAAAATTGTTGGGATTTTCCTGGTCCTCTGTATATTGAGTAATTTTGGACTGTGTCATGGACATTTTTAATGTTGTGTTGTGACACTCTGGTCCTGTTAACATCCTCGGTAATGCGTTGACTGATTGATCTTTTTTAGGCAGGCAATCAATCCATTTAGTTTCAGAGTGCAAGTCCTGACCTGCCTTCTGTGGTTTCAACATCGGTTCAGTTTTCAAAGCCATTGTAGCTCTATCAGCTGAGCCCATGAGTGCAGCACGCAGGCGACAGTCTTAACTACACTGTAGTAAAGTTCTCAAAGCTTTCACTGTGCTGCTCTGGGTTAGTTTCACACATGTGCACATCACAGGTGAACCTGGAACTTCCTTCATTCATTTGGGCGTCCCTTTTTCTAGCCCTCTCTATGATTTCTCCCCACACTCTCCAGCACTCAGGGACCCCTTTTTTGTTCTTCTGGTTGGACAATCTTAGGTGTTAGCCATTCTGTGCTACTGAGTGCTTCTCTTGACTGGGGCCCCCTCCAGGCCAACATGGTGAGATAAACACGAGAAAGAGAAGGTAATGTGGATTTCTCCAATCCTCCTTGAGCACAGGGACGCCTTTTACCATCTCCTCTGGTTGGGAGAAGAATTTCAGTCGTGGGCACCTACTTGGCCAATACTATTGCTGACACCACCATAGAAGTGCACTTTTGTAGCTGGGCTTGCCCCAGATCAGGAATGAGACAGTAAAAAGAGACAAGAAAGGGGGGATTCCCCCATGCTCTTTGTACTTCAGGGGCTCACCTTCCTAGTTCTTCGGTCAGAAAAACAGACTTTCTTTTGGAGATTTTTCTGTCCATATCCACTGCACAGTTCCAGAATTAGGACTGCCTTTAAGCAGCCCTTAAGTTGGAAATATGGGAGGAAAAAAGCCCGTGAACCTCACCATTATGTAAGTCATCCTTCAAGTTTTGATTTCCCTCTCCATAAGCCTCCTATTATTTACTTTTTACTGTCTCTTCAGAGAGTTGCTTTTTGTATTCTGTCTAGAGTTTTTGGTTGTAACCAGTGGAAGAGACAGGATGAAGTAAGTATGTGTGTCTACTCCACCTTAACTGGGTCATCACTCATGCCTCAAGGAGTCCCTGCTCTCTGGTCTTCTTGGCTGAAGTGCCCCGGACCCCGCCCTGGTCCATCATTCTCAGTCACATCCAGTAGCTGAAGTTGTCTGATTCACTTATTTTTCCATGTGTTTGCTGCACATTCCTGCCATCACAGGATGAGCTCCTTGAGGACGTGGGTTCTGTTCACCATGCTCATCATTGTGTTTGTAGGACTTAGAGCAGCACATTGTGTGTATTTGTGACTGACAGTCTGGCTGATAGGAAGGCTGGATCTGACTGATTGTCAAGATCTAAAGAGGCAGACAATAGGAGAGAAAATAAGTAACTTCTGGAAAAGGCCACAGAAAAACCTTCCAATCTCTCTAGAGGAGACAAGGATATAAAATGGTACAGAGGAGAAATGAATGGGAAATAGGTAGGAGCTCCTGGTTTGAGCACGAGTCACTAAGAAAAGTAATCCAGCCTCATAGCCTGGAAAAGGAATTGGGTAGGGAGGCTGCTTGGACCTGTGTCTAGACAGTGAGGTCAGCTTGATAGTGAGTTGACTTTGCAGAGACAGAGCACGCCTCTCAGGACCTCCATCCTTCTGAGGGAAGCCCAGGTGCGTCCTCTGGGTTCAGACAGGATTTACAAGGCAGCTAACGGTGAAGGCAGGGGAATAGGCCTCGTGAGCACCTACAGTCCTTTTAAACAATACTTGTGAAAATGCCACATAATCCACCCAACCTTCCAAAGCCTTGGTGGCAAAGTAACGATAGAAGACTGGACTGCTTCATCTTTGGGTCCTTTTCCACCCTCGAAAGTCCATGATTCTGTGAAGTCCGGCAGACAGTTGGAGACGGAATGGAGAAGCACGTGAGGTTACCGTGCTCATGGCACGGAAGTGTGGGCAAACAGCATCCAGGTGGTAGCTGGGGACAGGAGCGGGGATGACCTCTCAGAAGAGTACCTAAGCTTTGGGGTGGAAGGAGAGAGGAGTGGTCGGGGGGGCAGGCAGAGAGGGAGAGTCACTCACTGAGGACACACGTTTGCCAGGTGGTGGGTGTTCCAACCCATGGTGTCATTTAAAGAGCAGCATCATGACGGTGACCAGAGAGGGGGAGATGGTTAACAGCGTCACACATTAAGCCAGCAGAGACCCCGGACTTGGTAATGTAGAAGCAACTGGAGAATTTAAAGACTGTGTGTATTTGGGGGGGTCTCAGTCAGGGGAGGTGTGCCACCATAGTTCACCTGTGTTCCCCACAAGCTGGCATCTGCCAGGAGAGAAAATGAAAGTGGGCATGACCTCATCTGGTCCATTTCAGCAGCGACATGGGAAGAGGGAGAAGACCCCGCCCAGCTGCCGCGGGTCCTCAGCACCTGCCCACTGAGGAAATGCAAGAATGTTTGTTTGCCGAACCACAGGAGTCAAAGTTTATGTAAATCACCAAAGAAGCCCTGGTCTGAATAAGACCCTTTCCGTGTGACACGTGGGTCAACAGCACAGTGTGGGCTTCTGGGGTAACGAGGGCCACGGTGTTGTTGGTGATCAGTGCGTAGGGAGCACTGTCAGTCATCAGGGGACCTGAGGAGCGGTCCAGGATAGCTGAGACCAGCAGCAGAGTTTCTTAGGAAGAATTTAAAGGAGAAGCCACGTGAAGAGCAATGATTACTGCTTAACTTGTTGGTTGCAGTGCTGTGTCCTGCTGTCTGCTTTTAAAATGTAGGACAGTAGTGCAATGTTCCAGGAGGGCCTTCTCTGGGGCGCTGCAGGCTTCACCTTCCCCAGGACCTCACACAGTGCCTGGCACTCAGTGGTGCTCAGCAGAACTGCTCCGGTTGAATTGAAATAGACATGTTAAGTGAAAAGAAGATCCTGCGCGTGTAAAAACCATGGGCGGCCCTCACCTCTGTGAAATGTAATATTTAATGGATCCTTTCCTCCGAGGAGTGAAGGTAGAGGGGCCACCAAAACTGTAGCTTCAGACGGAATGACAACGGTGAGAAAGGCTTTCCTCTGGCATGGGAGGGCCCTGAGTTTCAGTGCCAGGATTCCCGGTACTGGCTGTGCAATTTTGGCGGGCGATTTCACCCCTCTAAACCACAGCATCCCCTTTTGCAAACTGGGGTGGCAATGCCAGCACTGCTGTGAAAACCCAGATTCGGTAGTTCCAGCCTGACTGGTCACAGAGCTTGTGGAGGCCACGATTACCCTAAAACCACAGTGCTCCCCACCTGGCATCACATACAAAGGGTCAGCTACAAAGCCGCGTCTTTGGGGATCACATAAACTTTTGACTGTTGCATTTTCTCAACTGGCGGCCTCCTGGTTGACTTTAGATTTTTTTCCTTACGAGCAGCTCACCTGCTGGAGCATGAATAACGCCACTTCTTTAAAAGGGCGACATGGGGCTTGTGTGCTGTCCCCACCCTGGTTTTCCAGGTTCCCTTGAGGGGAAGTTCCTGTGAGGGTCCCTGTGGGGCCTCGCTCAGGTGTCCCCTTACTCACCCTCAGGCAAGATGCACTGATCACCCACGTGCCTGTGCGCAAGCGTGGTTCCAAGCAAGGCGACCGTGGAGAAAGCAGTGGCAAAGGGTTTTACAGGGTTTCACGCGCCCCTAATTTGTTTTAGTGATTGGAAGAATCCAGGGCACCCCAAACTCCTTCAGCCACAGTCTTCACTGCGCCCCGTGGAGGCCTAGCCACAGTCTTTTTTTAAAGTGTCCTTGGCTCCCATCGTTCTGTGACTAAACAGAGTTTTGATCATTTTACATCCCATAGACCTAACCTTTGAACATGAGCTGAGACTGAGTCTGTAGGTCACGTTCCCACAGTGTTCCTGGACTGTTAGCTTTGGTCTGCGTGATCACGCCAACGTGTACGTTCAGAAATAAAAGTTTCTAGTTGTCTTCATCTGAAGACAATGTTATAGTGTGTTTTTTATCCCTCTGGGAATCAATGAGCCCTTTTTGTTTTGTGAACTGCAGGAAAAGTTGAACAGCATTTATCTGGAAATGCGCGAGTACTCCTAAAATTTAAGATTGCCCTAACATGCAGCTGGGGAAATAAGACTGTATTTTAAGAATTAAGTTAGACCAGATGTGAAGTAGCAGACTTTAAGGCTGTCTTTGAAACAAACCGGGGTAGGAGAATCCCTTGGGAGATTAATGAGTCCATTAAATTTAAACAGATTCTTTTTTTTTTTTCTTTTAAGACCAAAACAGAAGGTTGCAGATTCAGAACTAGCTTGTGAACAGGCTCATCAGTATCTTGTTACCAAAGCAAAAACCAGATGGTCAGACTTGTCTAAGGTAAGAAAATGATTATTTCCTTAAAAGGAAAGGGAATCGATTTCACTGTTCCAGGATCGTTGTGATGAGGGAGCTATTTTCCATCCAGTCGCTAAGATGGCAAAGCAACTTTGTATAGCAATTTAGGGACTCCTTTTCTTCGTAAAATACTTTTTCAAAATAAATTCTCACATTCGAGGTCAATTGATCTTTAGAAAAATAAGTAATTTTAAGAGTTACATGGACTGAAATTGCTGGCTTTATCTCAGGTTTGATATGAGTTAAAATTTTAAATGAAAAATGTAAGATGCTATCATTCTTGTTTTTACACAGTTATAAACATGCTTTTTAAAGAGGTATTTCTTCCTGTCTTGCTAAAATTATAGAAAGCATAGTTTGAAGGTGAATACCCTCCATGTGCAATTGTGTAAACTGTGATGATGGTGTCAAGATGGGAAACATACTCTTAACAATGGCAGCTGTACCTGCAGGACAGTAGATCTGAAATGCAAGCGTGGGTCATCCTGAGGGCTAGGATATGGGGTCACCACTTCTCAATGCAACAAGGACACAAAAACTTCATTTAAAAAAGTATTTGTATCCTGCATTACGGAAGTATTTTCACACTATTCTGAAGAATGTCTCCACTTTGTTTCATGTGGTCATTTTCTATCTCTGTCTGCTCTGTCTTGGCCTGTGCCCGATGAGAAGTCCAGATTTTAAGTCCTGTTAAGCACCCGGGCTGCCTCACAGCCTTGACTGTGCCAGCCCAGGCCGGCAAATCACACAGATCGAGGCCGGGCCAGTCTTCCAGAGCAGTCCTTTGGGTCGCACTGATCAAGGCCGGGCCGGCCTTCCAGAGCAGTCCTTTGGGTCGCACAGATCGAGGCCGGGCCAGCCTTCCAGAGCAGTCCTTTGGGTCGCACAGATCGAGGCCGGCCAGCCTTCCAGAGCAGTCCTTTGGGTCGCACTGATCGAGGCCGGGCCAGCCTTCCAGAGCAGTCCTTTGGGTCGCACAGATCGAGGCCGGCCAGCCTTCCAGAGCAGTCCTTTGGGTCGCACAGATCGAGGCCGGCCAGCCTTCCAGAGCAGTCCTTTGGGTCGCACAGATCGAGGCCGGGCCAGCCTTCCAGAGCAGTCCTTCGGGTCGCACAGATCGAGGACGGCCAGCCTTCCAGAGCAGTCCTTCGGGTCGCGGAGTGCAGGGCAAGCTCTGGATTGCAAGCAGCGGTCACACAGGCCACAGCAGCGCCAGCCGGGGAGAGGGCAGAGCTGGCCACCTGACTGCCTTCCCGCGTGCCCGCCCCATCCCTGCTTCTCTCTGGCCTTCAAACTCCCTCAAACCTATTTAAGAAAAAGCCCCTTCTCCCCAGCGTGCCTCCCCTCTCAGTTGCCCTGCCCTCCTTCCCCTCATGGGAGCAGCCCCGCCCTGTGGTCTGACTCCAGGGACTCCCGAGGGCCACGGCCAGGGCCCTTCGCAGCTTCATCCGACCCCGCTTTGACTTAGCACAGACTCACTGCGCAGCGGTTTGTGCGCCAGGTTCAGTGGTAACCAAGGCCTGTCTGCTCCTGCCTGGCGGAGCTCACGAACCAGGGGAGGTGACAGATTATTAACAAAGCAGATGGGCGCTGGAAGGAGCAGACCGCTGGGAGTGGCCAGAGGCTGTAGAGGCCTTTGTTTCTGCCTTGTTCAGTCCATCCTTCCTGAAACGCCTCCACCCCTGGCACCACGACACCCTGCAGGGCCCCCTCCCCTCCTGTCCCGGCCTCCTGGCTGGGTGACGTCCTCCCCGTCAGTGTGGACTCTCACTCCACCTCGATTCCATGGCCTCTCGTAGCCACCTTCATCCTTGATGTCGTGCGGGACCCCAAACTATGTGTGGAGGAGGCCTGGGGACCCCAGGGTGCTGTGCTGCTGAACCAGGAGCCTTGCGTCTACGGGGCAGAGACCTCCTCCCGCTCTTCTAGGACTGAGCCTGGCGGGGGGAGGACGCGCTTTGTCCAGAATCAAGCATCGTGCCACCTCACTGGCCCCCACAGGACTAAACGATCCTGCACATGTGGACATCTCTGCCACTCTCTCAGTTCATTTTAACTAAAGCACTGAAGGAATTAGTTCTGAATTCTAAACCGGCAGAAAGTATAATACCTAAATAAGATCAGCAGTATTCCCACCGGACCAACTGGAGATGAGACGGCTGTTCTCACTCGGTGCACCCATCCCAGCTCTTCCCTTCTGGGTCCCAGCATTTAGAGACGGTGAAGGTGACCAAGGTGTGGAGTCTCCCTTCTGCCGCATTTCTGTTGGGAATTTGCCAAACAGGACCTGCTAATATCCAAAACGATGTATTCTCCAGTAAAACCGTGTTTGAACTTGAACAAGGATTCAGCGTTTAGTCATCTAGTGACTTTCACACAGAGTCACGGGGCTCTCCGCTCCCCCATGCGCTGCTGGGGACACCTCCAGCTGCATTCTCATAAGTACACAGGAGTCGTCCCATTTGGGGGCAGCTTAATATGCTCATTGCTATTCAGGTGTTTTTGGAAAATAAGTTCATTGGTTTCTTCAGCAAACCTTTTTTTTTTTTTTTTTTTTTTTGCGGTACGCGGGCCTCTCACTGCCGTGGCCTCTCCCGTTGCAGAGCACGGGCTCCGGACGCGCAGGCCCAGCGGCCATGGCTCACGGGCCCAGCCATTCCGCGGCATGTGGGATCTTCCCGGACCAGGACACGAACCCGTGTCCCCTGCATTGGCAGGCGGACTCTCAACCACTGTGCCACCAGGGAAGCCCCAGGCCTAACTTTTTTAAGCTTAATTGTTTTTTAATTTGTGACGCTACAGTGGAATATACAAATAATATATATGTAACTATGTGTATGTAATATGTATGTATGTATGCACATTTAACATACATGTTTTATAATATATATGTATTATATGTATAATGTATATGTGTAGTTTAAATACACGGTGTAGTCACCGTGTATCCCAGATTGCACGCCACCATGTAACCACCATCCAGATGAAGCAATAGAATGTTAACAGTATCTTAGACCAGGGAGCTACACTTTTTCTGTGAAGGGCAAGACAGTAAATATTTTCGACCTTGTGGGTCACAGGGCTCTGTTGGGACTCTCAGACGTCTTACTTTCTTCCCCTCCAGTGGATGTGTAGCAGTAGCTCGTTGCTGTTTTAATTAGCATTTGTTGTTTACTAATGAAACTGGGCATTTTTTCATTTGTTTATTCATTAGTCAGTTTTCTTTATCTGCGAAGTGCCTGCTTGAGACTTTTTTACAGTTTTCACACTGGCTCGTCTGTCTTTCTTTCCTTGGTCAGTGGGAACGCTTACTTTGGTTTGGCCAGTAGATTTTTGTAAGATGCAGATACCTTCTCTCAGTTTGTGTTCAGTCTTCACCCTTTAAAAAAAATTTTAATTTAATTTTTCTTCCAGTTTATTGAGATATAATTGACAAACAGCACCATACAAGTTTAAGGTGTATGGCGTAATGATTTGACTTACGTATATTGTGAAATGATTATCACAATAAGTTTAGAGAACATCTATCATCTCATATAAATATGAAATTAAAGAAATAGAAAAAAATGTTGTGTGGGATGAGAATTCTTAGGTTTTAGTCTCTTAACTTCCGTATATAACATACAGATGTGTTATATATTGTATATATGTTATACATACAGCTGTGTTCATTATATTCAGCTGTATTCATGATATTTATCATGTTGTACATTACATCCCTAGTACTTATTTATCTTAGAACCGGAAGTTTGTAGTACCTGTTGACCACCTTCATCCAATTCCCCCTCCCCGCACCCCTTGCTTTTGGTAATCACAAATCTGATCTCTTTTTCTATGAATTGTTTGTATGCTTGTTTCTTTGCTTTTAGAGTAGAATTGACCTAAAACGCTATGTTAGTTCCTGTTACACAACATAGTGATTTTTCTTCTGTTCATTTCAAAATGATCACCAGGATAAGTCTAGTTATGATGTGTCACCACAAAGATATTACTTAGTTATTGACTGTATTCCCCACACTGTAGCTCTCATACCTGTGACTCATTTATTTTGCAACTGGAAGTTTGTACCGCTTAATCGCCCTCACCTATTTCTTTCCTCCTCCCAGCCCCCTCTTCTCTGGTAGCCACCTGTTTGTTCTGTGCATCTATAACTCTGTTCCTGTTTTGTTCTGTTTGTTCATTTGTATTTTTTAGATGCCACATTGAAGTGAAGCCACACAGTATCTGTCTTTCCCTGTCTGACTTCTTTCAAAAAAGTTTTAGACATTCCTGTGTAGAAGTCTTACAATCATTTGTAAGATTTATTCCTCAAACTTTCTATTTTTGATGCTACTGTAAATGTTATTTTTTTAATTCATTTTCCATGTCTGAGATATAAAAATGTGGATAATTTTATGTATTGATATAGAATCCAGATTTCTTGCCAAAGCCTCTTAGTGTAATAATTTATTTATGGATTCCTTGTATTCTTATATATACAGTCATGTCATTTGTGAATAAATGACAATTGTATTTCTCCCTGCCCTGTTTTTACACCTTTTAACAATTTTAACTTGCCTAACTACACTGGCGGGCACCTCCAGTACAATGATGAATAGAGGGCGATAGAGATATTCTTGCCTGGTTCCTGATCTTACAGGGAATGTTTCGTGGTTTCACCATTAGGTATGATGCTCGCAGAGGACTTGGGAGATGGACCCACTGTGTCTCCCTCACAGTGTATTAGAAGGAGGAGCGAATGAGCTATTGTTCGGAAACAATTTAAGACAGAGTGGAACGCCCTGTGCTACCTGCTCTTCTAGTCTGTGGTGACAAATCCCCAGATGCCTTTTGCACCCCTCGGGGATATTAAAATGGTACCATACCATCTTGTCACAACAACCAGAGTCTCACGTCCCTCATTTCCCCTCTGACAGACAGCCGGGCAGCCAACTTCGCTGCATCGTGGAGATGATGACCTCAGCAGTGTGGGCTGCGCCTCACTCCCCAGGCTCTGCTTGACTCTTATCTCTAACAGTGTTTGATCCCCAGTTGTGATAACCTCAGCAGTGTGGGCTACGCCTCATTTCCCAGGCTCTGGTTGACTCTTATTTCTAACAGTGTTTGATCCCAAGTTGTTGGTCAGAGAAGAATCCAAGCCACACACCTGAGACCACTCATTACCCAGAAATAAGCCCCTCCTAGGTGTTAACACTTGTTCGTGTTTTGCTCGATCACCTTCTTTAGAGGAATGGGGAGGGTATCTAGGACATAGATTAAAAGGTTTTTAAGCAGGAGGAATGGGAGAAAAATCTCTTAGCTTGTTCCAGATACTGACTATTGAAAAGCTTGTTTACTGTCTGAGCATTATGCATGTTACTAAATGCCACCTTGGAATATTGTAGAATTTTATCGAAACCGACAATGAGGGCAACGGCATTCTTCGACGACGGGATGTAAAGAACGCGCTGTACGGCTTTGATATTCCCCTCACACCCAGAGAATGTGAGAAGCTTTGGATGAGGTGAGTGATGTCTGAAGACTGGCTTTTCATTCCGGATGGCCAAATTCAGCACCGGCTTTCGTCACTCCTCAGGGGTCAGGTGGGACCAGGAGTGGTTTTCCTGCGGTTGTATCTGTCCTGTTCCCCCGTAGAAAGAAGCCTTGGCCAACAGGCTGGCCTTCAGGAACATGGGGAGCCAGGTAAACACGTGTCACCAGTATTAAATACTAGACTTGAGAGTTTCGCATTTCCAAGGAACCGGGAGTTCAGCCACATCCTTTTACTGTTTCAGAGAACTAAGTCCCTCCCCAAAGACTTAACTCTAATACAAGTAGCTCAGCAGACAGATCTGCAATGGGTAAAGGGAAAAGCGGTCTCTCCCCATCACCTAAAGGTGGAAATCAATGTTGCACAACTGTTTTATAGATCAGTAATTTGCTGGAAGAAAATCACCAAAGTTTTGGTACCTTGGAGTGGTTTCCCAAGAGTGTCTTAAACTGAAACTTGTGCCTAATGCTGACTACATGTTTCAAAATGTGCTTTAGGTTCAGCTGTTTTTGAACCAGGCCCCCAGTTACAACATTCCCTGTGTAGATGTTTAAGTTTCAAGGTGTACTAACAATGTGGTCCATTTCCAAGTTCCAGCTCTGTCTTTGAATTACTTCCTTCTTCATTATATGTTAGCTGCCACTTGCATCCCCGCAGGATCGTACCCCAGTATTGCATGTCCTCTCAGAGGCAAGCCCATGGAGCAGTCCGTGTAGTATTTCAGCTTTTCATCTGTTCAAAGGGGAAAGCTGCAATGTTGGCCGAGTTTAGAATTAGGCTGTTTTGTGTCTAATTCAGAAAAGCAACTTGAAGTTCTTACAGAATCCTTGGTTTCTTTTTTGTTTTGTTTTGTTTCGTTTTAGGTCAGTTCCAACTCAGGGACAATTTGGTCTCCCTGCCCGTTTTCTCTTTTGAGGGACTAGATGAGTGGGTCCATCTGAGTAATCAGAAGATGCGGTGCAGCGGCCAAATGCATGGAGCTCTCACCATGTAGACCTGTGGGTGATGTGGAGGTGACTGTGTGGTCCTGATGCTCGGGGAGCCGTCAGGGGGCAGGAAGCATTCACCCCAATACCAGGGTGCAGGGTCGCCTGTTACAAATGCCAGAGGAGGGACATGTCGAGCAGAAAGGGAGACAGAAGTAGGGGTGCTGGGGGCCGTGGAAGAGCAGGAGGCTGTCATGGTGGGAGAGAAGCTGAAATTGTTCCAAAGGTCCAGATGGGGAAGGAGGGCTGCCTGACCCACGGGCCAGGAGGACGGGGGAGGCATTCTCCAAGCAGTGCCTGGGCTGCAGGCTGAGGAAGGAAAGGCGAGGCTGATCACCTGGCCGCAGTCCTCCCTTTCCGGCAGAGTATTAACGAGTCATTCGGAAACGACAAAATGTGATGTGGGTCAAGCCATGCTTTAGGAAGACTAGTCAGGAAGCCGTTCAGAAAAGGGGTTGGTGGGGTGTGGGCCTCGTGAGACTGTGGTCTCCATCAGGGAGGGACGGGGCGAGCTGCAAGAATGAGGGGTGTAGGAGTCAGGTGTCCCCATGAGGAAGGAGAGCACGCTTAGCCCTCTTCCCGATGGGGGACAGAGCAAGGTTCCATGTTCATGGGAGGGAGACACTCACTGTTGCTTTTGGCTAAAGTTTCTTTATACACGTATTAACATGATTAAATACACAAATATCTACCCTGTGCTGAAAACTGTTTGAGATGAGAATTTCATCTACTTTTGCTTAGCCGGCTGTTTGCCGTGGATGGTGAGTGGTTGAGAGCTCTGCAGCCAGACATGCCTCCACCCCTCATAGCTGTGTGGCCCCTGTCAAGTTACTTAACTTCTCTGTGCCTCACTCTGCCCTGCTGAGTTAGCTCAAGTGGTGTATGGATCAGGGTAGGCTGGCTGCGGTAACAAACAAGGCCAGCATCCCAGGGGCTTGCCCCAGAATGACGTCAAAATGTAGTGTGGGTGTTGGGGAGCTGTGTTCACAGTCATTCAGGGACCAGGAGTCCCACCACCCCTGGATCTTATGTGTCTGCCAGCAGAGAAGGGAACAGAGCACAGAGGACCCTCTGGTCAGCTTTGTAAGGACCAGGCCTGGAAACATGGCCGTCACTTTGCCCAAATTCTTTTGGCCAGAATCCCTCGATGGCTGCACCCCTGCACGGGAGGCTGGGGGTAGCAGAAGTCTGCAGGGGGATTACGCTGCTACTCAGAGGCCGGGAGGCTGCTGCGCCCCGGGCTGGAAGAGCAAGCGGGGGAGGTTACACAGAGATAAGGGAGCTGCTCCCCACCAGCGACTGCAGGGCAAAGGGGAGGCGGTATTATTTGGAGACCAGGAAATTGCCTCCACTCCTGATGCTGTCTCGGAATTTGCGGGAACCTCGACTGCTGTGCTGAGCCGGAGCTACGGAGCCATGACAGCAGGTCCCCGGGAACAGCCTGGCCCTGCCCTCTTCCCACCTCCAGGGGCACAGCTCCCTGGGCGCAGCCGGGGGGCAGCTGGGAAGTTGTGCAAAGGGCAAGCGCGGGGTCGAGAGCCACCAGATGAACGTCCAGCCAAAGGGCAAAGGGTGTGTCACATTCCAGGGCTGCGGGGTCACCTGGGTGGCCAGGCAGAAGGGGAGGCTGCACATCAGCTGAACCACATCATGAAGGGCAGGACAAGGTGGGGACCCCATCCTGAAGGCCAGGTGTTTAGTGGGGCCACATCGTGAAGGGCAGGGCGAGGTAGGGACCCCATCCTGAAGGCCAAGTGTTTAGTGGGGAAAGAGGGAGGCAGGCCCACGTTCCAGAAAGATCACTCTGGCCACGGGGAGGAGGATGAATTGCTAGAGACGGGGAGGGAGGCACAGAGGTGAATTCAGGGCTGTCTTCCCTGGGTGGTGCCTGGAGGATTGGGACAGAAGTGACAGGTGTGAGAGAGATTTAGGAAGTGAACCCGCAGCTGATGGGCTATGCTCTGAGGGGGCCTGCACCCTGACCCATGGCGCCCAGACTGAGCTGTGTGACCTTGGGCCAGTGGCTCACCTTCTCTGAGCTTCAGTAATCTCTCCAGTGGGATGGCAATGGGGACCAAATGATATAAAGAGGGTACCTGGCGTAGATAAGCATAAAAATTAGTAGCAAAAAGATCATATAGATTTGTAATTATTTTCTGATTACAATATTAATGCACACTGATTTTAGAAGACTCAGAAAATCCAGAGAAGCATAAAGGAAAAGAAAAGACAACAGCAAGAAAGCAGCCGTACCCCACTCAGCAGAGAGGATAGACTTGGTGGTGTGGTTTTTTTCATCCATTTTCTAGGCGTTTCCATGATCTCGGTTAGCCGTCCTCACCCTCATTCCACCTCCTGGCCTGCTCCTCTCAGTGGCTCAGCGTTTGCTGACCCTGACTCACCCTGGTCCACTCCCTCCAAGTCCCCGCCTGCCTTACGAAGCAGGAGGGCTAGGCGGCAAGGTGGTGGCCCGCGCCAGGCTGCGCAGGCACCAGGAGCCTCCTGCAGTCGCCCGTACAGGGGGAGAGGCATTCTCCCACCCGGCGGGAGTGACAGGGACCCCCGGCAAGGCAGGGAGCAGCTGGGGCCAACGTGACACTCTGCCAGCTCCCAGGGTCTGCTAGTGAGACGAGGAAAGCCCCCGCCAAAACTGGGTAGCTGGAAGTGAGTAGGAAAATAACGTTCAGCTCTTTCGAAAACACAGAATTAGAAAATAGGGAGAATATAGACAAGAAATTGTCGGCATCCATTGTTCACTCGACATTTACGAAGCACCTGTGAAGCGCACGCTTTCAGAGCTCCGGGTTAGCCTGGCAGGTCTCGTTTACGCTGGAAGTAAATTAGTGCATTAACTCCCACATCTCAGTGACCTGGCACATGCGTGCTTAGTTCTTATTCACACGAAGTCTAGCATGTCTAGCGGCTCTTCTGGACGGTTCTCTTCCAAGTGGTGACTGGGGATCTGGCTTCCAGTTGTGGCCTCATCCCTCAGCAGGGTCCCCCGGGACCTGCAGAGCACAGGACCGCACACGGGCTTCGGCGGGCTTCGGCCCAGAAGGACACACTTCTGCCACAGCCCGTGGCCCAGGGCCGGGCCGTGGCCCCAGCTAACTGCACAGGGGCGGACAGAGTGGGGAGCACGTGCATGTTAAGCGAGCCTGGCTCACTGAGGGTTAAAGGTACACAACCTTCAAGGCTGAAGGAGGCCGCTGGGAAAGGAAACCTGGTAACTGAAGCCAGGCAGGATCTTTTAGCACGAGATTTCAGGAGCAATGCGCTTGGTTTTGGAGAGACTGCAGAGAATAAATTACAAGATGAAAGTGCATCCATCCATCCATTCATTCATCAGAGCAATCATTGAGCAGGATTTTCTTGAAACTTTCTAAGTTGCAAGCCCTGTGCTGTATTCTGGGGTTCCAGAGATGAAGGAAGCCTCCACCCTCAGGTTGCTCACGACTCGGCCGGGAAGACAGCAGCTGCGTGCCAGGAGGGAGAGGCTGGGCAGCCCGGGCTGTGGTGTTCAGAGAGAGACCCCCAGGAGGTGCGATGCCTGAGTTGAGTCTTAAGAAAGAGTCATTAGCCAGAGGTGGGGAAAGGGGGTCCTAGTGAGTAGAGAGGCCCAGAGCCGGGGGAGTGGGAGGTCCCTGGGATGGAAGAGGAAGGATGCCGCTTCCATCAGAAGAGCCTGAGACCCAGAGCCTGCTGGGCACAGGGCACCCCAGGACCAGGGCACAGAGCCCTGGGGGACACGCCCTTCGGGGGCGCTCAGTGTCCTGAGCCCCTTCTGTAGCCTCATTTCGTTGGGTAGAACTCTGCTATTTTAGATCTAAAACCAACTTTGCTGAAAAACTATGGAGCCAGTGTATTATAAAAATGCACAGGCGAGTCAGGTAGGACAGCAGCCGCCTGGGAAACTTGCGTATAGTTGCCGGTCGTGTGCAACCAGCCGATCACGCAGACCTGGCAGAATGTTCGGGAGATAATTAATGCCCAACTCACGCACATTTCTTGTTTGGGTAGGTAATTGTATGTTAGTATTCCAATATAAAAGGCAAAGACTATTAAAAAGTTCCCGTGTCATGTGCATCGGCCCACGGGAAGACATACGACTGTCGGTTAACGTGAAGCTGGGTCATCTCTGTTGCCTCAAGCAACGCAGTGTCTAGAGAGAACCTACCTGTGCCTTGCTGGTGGAACACCTGGACCGGGAGAGCCTCTGGGTGGGAAAGGATTGGAAAAGGTTGAAGGAACAGTTCAGAAAAGAGAGGATCGAATGGGACGTGACGGTCGGGGATGAGTTAGAAGAGCTGCACGTGGAGGGACTAGATGGACAGGCCCTTAGCTCCGCATAAAGGACGCCTTCGTGACTAACGTCGTCTAGAACTCCACTGGGCAGTCCCTGAAGGAGCGGGTTTCCCATCTCTGGCGTGGCTTCATCCAAGGCCAGACCGCCGCTTATTGGGGAGCGTAAGGGCGGGATTGTGGCCCTGGATGGGGATGGAGCCCATGGTGTCTCATCTGTGGCTCCACCAGGACTGGCTGAATGTGCCATTGGGCACTGCCCCCTTGGGCAGCTGGACATTGTGTGCTCTGAAGGGCAGCTCTCTGAGCCATCGGACCACCCTCACAGATGGTCCCCGAGAGAATCCCTCTATCCAAGCTGCGTAAGGGCCACGTCTCCCTCTGCTGCAGGCCTGGGTCGTCAGTAGGGCTTGCACCAGACCCTCTAAATCTGGGGTCTGGGGTCAATGGTGCTGGAAGATTCTTCTGTCATTTATGTAAGAATCAAGTGCTAAACTGAGCATGAAAGGGTAAGACTTTCACAGCACAGCAATCGATGTGAACATATTCAGATCATGTGTACAACCAAATTGCTGTGTGTACAATAGATGGGCAGAGTAATCTGATTATGTCATAAATTAGTGGCCATTGCCGTATGCAAATGCGAGTTTTTATGGGTCCTCTGTTTATGCGCACATTTTTCTTGGCACATCTGTTGCCGAACCCTTTTAAAATTCAACCTTTACAGGCAAGTTGATTTTTTTTAATGTGACACAAAGGATTATATGATGAAGGGTGAGGTTATGTAAGCTGAATTAACTCTCTTATTATTCACATTCATAACAATATTTTAGTTGCAGTTGTGCAATCTGGTCTTCTGTTCCTTGGAGATGTGAATAGAATGTTTATGATCTTTATTAATGAAGTAATTAAGAAGTGTCTCTCCATTCAGTTCAAGTGTCACGATTGAGAATTTGTTGTTGGGAATCTCGTGAGCGTTGCCCGCGGGGATGGCAGGCCTTCCTTAGGGACACGTGCCCTTCACGTTCATTGCTCAGCAGCCAGGTATCGATAAGGAAGTTTTGCGAGGCATGTTGCTGGGAACTGTGGGTTCGCCCATCAGGATAAACGAGGCATGGTCTCTCCTCGAGAAACCCACCGTCAAGCAGGGAGGGAAGACCTGGACTGAAGCGGGGGAAGCAGAGGTGGGATGTGGTTGAGCCTTTGGGTGGCGAATGGCAGCGGCAAACACCAGGCCCTGGTCCCAGCCTCCACCCGCGCTCACCCCGCTCCCCGGTCCTCACCACAGGCTACAGGGATCCAGGGGAGGCAGAGACACAGTGCTTTTGCCTCAGGACGAGAGAGAGGTCCCAGAAGAGGCGCCCTGCTGTCCAGGCCTTGCTTGTCAGGCGGGTGGTCTGTGCACGTTCACTCAGGAGCCCCCTGTAGGGGTGGGGAGCCCCCTTGGGGAGCTTTCTTCTAGGGGTGTCTTTATAGAGTTGCATCACAGCAGCACTCTGGTGGCATCAGGCTGGTCACAGGCCTGATGCAGCTCAGGGAAAGACCCACGGCCCTGGGATCGCCCTAGGAGCTCAAGAAATGGCAACCCTCCCCTTCCCAGGTGCACTGATGGAGAACTAGACTCTCCTTCCTGCAGCTGTCCCGTCACCAGCAGTAGGAGAAGCCACTTGCTAGAGGCACTGGCCCTTCGTGCCGCCTGGCACATAAAGCCACTACAAGCCTCAGGCTTCCTCTGGTGGGTGGGTCGCTTTGTTTTGTTTTAGAAGGAAAATTCACTGAATAAAGGTAGAATGGTACTTTTGGGGGTTGCAGGCACTAAGGTCATACTAATAACAGACGCCTGGAAAGGTCTGGGAGGGCTTCCCAAACCCTTAGTAACAACGACGCCACTGGGGGCATGATTCCAGCCAGCAGGTCTCAGAGTGCCCTCCCCCTCCGTGCTGCAGGCCAGGCGAGGAAACCGAGCCCGGGCGGGTGGCGGGACCTGGCCGGCGACTCGAGGCCGGTGAGCTGGCGGCTCAGACATCGCTGCCCTCCCTGCCCCTCCGTCGCAGGAGGGGAGTCTCCTCACCTTCTAGGACGGAGTCCCTGATGAAAGCAGGCCTGGATGCTGGGAGGCAGGCGGAGGTGAGACGCGAGGCCCAGGGGGGCCGCAGGGGGAGGGGTGGGCAGGGGGGCCTCGGGAACTTCTCACCCCTCGTCCTCCACCCAGCACCCCAGCCCTTGAGGACAGGAAAGTCGGGTAAATAAATCCGTTCTCCTCATCGTTACTCAGTTGGGAGGGTCGCAGGGGACCCAGTGCTGGGGCGGCGGCCAGCGTGTGGTCCTGCAGCATCTGGCCGGCGGCGGAGAGCAGAGGGGGCCCTGCTTCACACAGGAGAGCCCAGGGCGCCTGGCTCCGTCCCACAGGCACCGACAGCAGCCGGATGCAGCGTGAAGCCCCAGACATTGTGCAAATACCGCCTCAGCCCTCGGAACGCTGAGTTCATCTGGGAAAAGCACCGCCGGAAGTGCCATTTTTATCGGTTAGAGGAGGACCGAGATCTTTCCGTGAAAATGAATGCTTCTTTTCTTTAAAGAAAATTGGCAATTTGCCTTAAAAATTTTTATTGAAGTAATTCTATTCTATTTGAATGATGTTGGGAGATAAAAACCCTCCATTATGCCTTTTTTAAAATGAATTACAATTTAGAAAAATCCCAATAATAGAAAATGACATAAAAGGTACATAACATAATTCTTATCTTGTTTTCCTTACTAGTCTCTCTCATTGGTTGTGTGTAATTGGCATCTCTTCAAAGAGGAAATGGGGAATTGGAATCAAGTGGCATTCATTTATTTGAGTTTTAAGATTGAATATGCTTTTTTTTTTTTTTTTTTTTTTTTGCGGTACGCGGGCCTGTCACCGCCATGGCCTCTCCCGTTGCGGAGCACAGGCTCCGGACGCGCAGGCTTAGCGGCCATGGCTCACGGGCCCAGCCGCTCCGCGGCACGTGGGATCTTCCCGGACCGGGGCACGAACCCGCGTCCCCTGCATCGGCAGGTGGACTCCCAACCACTGCACCACGAGGGAAGCCCCTGAATATGCTTTTTGACGGATTTTCTTCTGAACCTTAGCATAGTTCCTCTTACATGTAGGTGCTCAATAAAAGACCGTTGAATTAAGGAAGGGTTGGTTTTAATTTTCCGTGGTCACAGTCGGATTTCTAACAGAATGACAGAGGATGAATCCGGTTGCTCTCTTGGGGTGGTCCAAGATCACCTTGTGTGAGGTGACCTTCCTGTTGATTGATGAGCCTGTGGATCGCCTGAGGGTCTTGTTACGAGCAGGTCCAGCTCAGGTCTGGGGTGAGGCTCAGGATCCTGCGTTCCTGACCCCCGGGGAGGCCGGTGCTGCAGGCCTGCAGAGTACACGGGGTGTGAGGAGCCAGGCAGACGGAGTGCAGACGGTGTTAAAGCCCTGAGCACCTCGCACTGGTGAGAGTTTTGTTTGTTTGTCTTTAAAGGTACGACACCGAGGGAAGAGGGCACATTACTTACCAAGAAGTTTTACAGAAATTGGGGGTTAACTATTCAGCGGCTATTCATCAGCCCTACGCGGAGGATTATTTCAACTTCATGGGTCATTTCACGAAGCCACAGCAGGTGCAAGAAGAGATGAAGGAGCAGAGCACGGAGTGGGCCGTGCCGGCCGGGTGAGTCTGTGAGCACACGGCCCAGGGGCCGGCGTCCGTTCCTCGTTGACCCTTGCAGCACTGTTTGTTCTGAAGTGGTACCTCCCGGTGCTGGCAAAGCTGCCGTGAAATTGTAATACTGGTTCACTGCTGTAGATTCTAGAAATCGGCGCTAAGTCACAAAGCTACAAAGGAGTTAAAGAGCTATAAGCCTACGCCACCCTACCCAGTCACACTCTCAGGTCACCCTTGAGAACTGAACCTTTGAGGTGTTTACTAACCTAAGCCCCTGGCCGCTCCTCTGGACAAGTAGATGCAGGTTCCACGAGGACATGCCTGTCTCTACCCGGTTCAGAGCAGTGCTTGACGGCTAGTAGGCACCCAGTGCGTATTTGTCCAGCGAATGAATGAAGGAACAGACACATTCTTTAACTCAGCAGTTCAACTTTGGAGACTTTATCCCAAAGAAATAATGCGGAAGAGGCCAGCAGTTTAGCAGGTGGAAGGTATGACTTGCAGTGTGTTTTCAACAGCAGCAGCAAAAGGACACCTGTCGGCTTCCCTGGTGGCGCAGTGGTTGAGGGTCCGCCTGCCAATGCAGGGGACACGGGTTCGTACCCCGGTCCTGGAGGATCCCGCATGCCGCAGAGCGACTGGTGCCCGTGGGCCGTGGCCGCTGGGCCTGCGCGTCCGGAGACTGTGCTCTGCGGTGGGAGGGGCCACAGCAGTGAGAGGCCCGCGTACCGCAAAAAAAAAAAAAAAATCCATCCCAGATGAGGGCCTGGCTTACAGAGCGTGGCCCCAAGGAATATGAGGTGGTGTATGCCAGTTTCAGCCATCGCCTCGGACACTGTGGGAATGTCTGATAGAAGGCTAATTGGCAATGAAGTTTTAAACAGTCTGTATAGGGACTTCCCTGCCGGTCCAGTGGTTAGGACTCCACGCTTCCACTGCAGGGGGCTCGGATTCGATCCCTGGTTGGGGAACTAAGATCCCGAGTGTCCCGTGGTGTAGCCAAAATAAATAAATAAACAGTCTGTATACCATGATTGGAGCCACACCAAATGTACGTGCCTGTCCACAAGATGCTGTACAGAAGGTATCGTGTTGTACTTGGATGGTGGGACTGCGCGTGATTCTTTCAAAGTTTAAAAGTAGTCACTAATGAAACTAGTCACTAATGCCATATTTTAAAATTCTAAAACAATGGATCAAGAAAGTGTGGTACATACATATACAATGGAATATTATTCGGCCATAAAAAAGAACGAAATATGGCCATTTGCGATAACACAGCTGGACCTTGAGGGCATTATGCCAAGTGAAATAAGTCAGACAAAGAAAGACAAAAACCATATGATCTCACTTACATGTGGAATCTTTAAAAAAAAAAACAAAAACCCAAGCTCATAGATACAGAAAACAGATTGGCAGTTGCCAGAGGTGAGGGTAGCGTGGGATGCCGAAGTGGGTGAAGTGGGTCAAAAAGCACAACTTCCGTTAGGATAGAAATAGGTCCTGGGGGTGTGATGCACAGCAAGGTGACTATCGTTAGGAATACTGTACTGCGTATTTGAAAGGCGCTAAGAAGGTAAATCTTAAAAGTTCTCATCCTACGGATGGTGATGGACGGTAACTATACATCCTACAGTGTATACAGATATCAAATCATTATGTTGTGTACCTGAAACTAATATGTTATATGTCAATTATGCCTCAAAAAAAAAGGAACATAGGAGAAAATGTTGCTGCATTTGATGTGACCCTAAAGGGATGGGACAGACTTTCTCAATCAGTCTCGGTCCTGGGTGGCCGCCCACCAGCACTCCCCAGGCCTGGGACCCTGCTCCCTGCTCCAGAGGCTTACCTCCCTGGCACTCTCATCTGTGTGTCTGTCCATCTCCTGTCTGTCACTTCACCTCTCTGTCCCCATCATCTCTGAATGAGTGAATGAGCTGTTACTAACGAATCCCCAGAGGAAAGAAGCACTCCAAGGACACAGGGACGAAATGCAATGGCTGAATGGGGTTTAAGAGAAGGGCAGTTTGAACACACCCCTGAATTATGTCTAAGTTACTGAGTTATAAAGCCCGAAGGCAGAGAATGGAGTTGGTGAAATTTCAAGTAAAAATATGCGCAAGATTGGTATAAATATCAAATATGCCATAAAAGTAACGAAAACGTGGAATTTATCTTTCCCAGACAGGGCTGGCCTCATTAACCACACATGTCTTCCCTTCCCTCTCTCCTGCCACTTATGAGTAACGAGGCTCTGGGAGGGATCTCACATCCTCAGCATCGTCCGCATGGTCTTTCTCTTCTTGTTTCTGTTTATTGTGCGATCGTGGATCTGTAGCTGGGAGAACTACATGCCACTGGACGAAGCGTTTCAGATCATCCAGCTCCGAAAACTGATTCACACTCACCCGGTCCCCTCCCACCATCACCCTCTCTTACCAAAGAAATCAAGCCCAATGCGTAAAAATTCATGACCGGCTTCTGTTTCCTCAAAGATGTCAGATGGCGAAATTGTCAAGTCACTTTGCCCTTCAGGATGGCCCACTTTTCAATTTTGGTGTCAGTGGGTCTTCCAGCTAACCCATCAGATGCAGTGTTTCCAGGACTTTTAACCTCCTCATTTATACTGAAGCTTTGATAAGATTAAGAAACAGGAGTCGTGTTCATTCAAGTGACTGAAATTTTATGTTTGCCTCTTAAATCTAAGAGGTTTAATTTTGTTTGAAATGTCCTGAATACATTTTAAAAATTCAGAAGAATCCTTTTCTAAACCCCTATTTATTTTCCAGAGTCAGACCAGCAATAGTGAACTAGCCGCGGAAGCTCAGCCGGCTGTTCTCAAATGCAAATTGCGAGACACAGGAGCGAACCCAGCCGGGCTGCATAGGGTTCTCTCTAGCGTGCCGGCCGGGCTGTGTGTGAGGGCCTCTGCGGCCGTCCACCGGCCGTGCCACCGCCCTCTTCGGGCTTCCGTCTCGTTGTCCAGACCAGGGACCAGACACTGTGTGGGCTGACACGGGTTCTGCCTGGCAGCGTGGCGTGATCAGAGCTCCGAATCCTCACTTATTCTAAGCACATATTTACCCTGCGAGGGAAATAATTACTGCCTGGAAACCAGTCCAAGAAATACTGAACGCCTCAATTTTCTAAAAATATGTATCTCAAAAAAAGTTTTGATTTTTTTTATACCTTCATTTACTTTCATTTTGAAGGATTAAGTGGAATATAATAGTTGTGATCACGAGTAATCATGTTGTAGGATGGGACGGAATTCAAAGTACACCTGTGAGGGAATCCAGGGTGTTGCTGCCCTTGGGATACATTCCCCGGACAGTTACTGCAGCTCATTTGTATCAGCTTCTCGAAGACTCACACCAGCCAGCTCGGACCCGGAGGCCAGCAGGGGAGGGAGACGGTGACCCACGTAGCTTCAGGGTCCAAGCCTCCCTCTCCCCACAAGTGGTCCCTCCGCTTCCCCTCTTCTGATTTCCGACTTCTCTGTTGCCATGGATGATTTCTTCCAGGCATTCCAGGAGCAGTTTGTGGACATGTATCCACAGATACACATCGGAGGTGGGAGATGATTACCAGCAAAGAGTTCGTGTTTGGAGTTTCTGGCATATCCTCTTCCCTGAGTAGGAACCTCACAGCCGAGCTCAAGTCAGACGAACACAGTGCTCAGTGTGGTAGGACGAGCTTCCTGGGGCCTGGATGAGCGAGTTTATGGAATATAATCCGCCCCCTGTAGGTCAGGTGTAAGACCGTTTATTCCTAAAAATGTCCACACTTTTTTATTCCCTTATCAGTACTTTTTTTTAAGTCTGGGAAGAGTTTTCCTGAAAGACTGAATCAGAAACTTGAACACATTCCTAAGAAAATCAGCCCTCGATCACGATCAGGAGTTACAGTCGGACGCTGTCTCTGTCCCAGCAGGGGAGAGCTGGCTGAGCCCGGACGCCGCACAGGCCGGCACTGTCTTCTTCCTATGAAACGGGGATGATAATTACCCTCCTCCCTTGTAGGGCTGTTGAGAAAAATAAATGGGAGAAGGTACATGAAGACAGCACAGCTTCTGGTTTCCCAACTCAGACACGCAAATTATGGGCTGTGCTTCTTAAGAACAAAGGACCTGGACCCCCGCCCCCGTCGGCACTCACTGACTAGACTCTCTGCCCTCCTTGGCTCCTGCTCCTGCATTCCTGCCTCAGGGCCTTGGCGCCGGCTGTCCCTGGGCCCAGAGAGGTCTTCCAGGGGTAAATCCCCACTGGGTCCTTGACCTCCCTGCCATCTCTGCTCAAGTGTCACCTTCCCCAGTGAGGTCCCCCTGCACCCCCTACTGGGAATTGCAGCGCCCCCTACCGTGGGCATTCTCAGCCCCGCTTGTGGGTGCTCAGCTAACCCCTGACCCGCTGTGCAGGGCACTGTTGTCTCCTGTTTATCGTTGGCCTTGCCCCAGGGAGAATGTAGATTCTTCTAGGGAGGCCTCTCTCATTCGCTAGGTGTATCCTGACACCTAGAGCAGTACCTGGCACGTGATAGGTGCTCACCGAGTCTGCAGCAAGAGGACGGAGGTTTGTGTCCCGTGTCTGTAATATCACTGTATTTTTAAATGTTTGGCTCCATTTTTAAAGTACCCATTCTAGTAAAAAGACAAGGTTGTAATTTCTCTAACATAGTTTTGCTAATGATAATAATAATAAAATGGTAATGATAAAAATGCCTATTATTTTTTTCCAGAATACCTTTCAATGTAAATGTTACATCAAGGATGCAAAGCATCTTCAAAATTCGTTGTCAGATGAAGCACAAATCATCACATTAGAATGATCATGGAACTCTTGCTTTAAAGAAATTACTTGTTTTCCTGGTTTTAGTGTGTGTCTCAAATGCATTCTCTTTCAGGGATAAGCTTAAGGACCACTATCAAAATATCAGCAAAGGGGCTTCTCTGGTGGTGCAGTGGTTGGGAGTCCGCCTGCTGATGCAGGGGACGCGGGTTCGTGCCCTGGTCTGGGAGGATCCCACATGCCGCGGAGCGGCTGGGCCTGTGAGCCATGACCGCTGGACCTACGCGTCCGGAGCCTGTGCTCCACGGTGGGAGAGGCCACGGCAGTAAGAGACCCGCGTACCGCAAAAAAAAAAAAAAAAAAAAGATATCAGCAAAGCACTCACCAAATTAGATAAATCCAAAAATGGCTACATATCCTTATGCAAGATGCAGAAGTTGCTGCAGGAGTGCAGCTGCTCTCTGAAGGCAGAGGAGCTGGCCGATCGTCTAACCGGGTTTTCTATGATGAGGCAATACGTTTCTTACAGCACTGAAAATCAGGGTGTCGCATTGCTTTCGTGAATTTCTTCTTTTCCCGTCCACTCAAACAGCCTTTTGGCATTGAAATAACCTCCATGCCACCAAAAACTCAGTCTCTATCTGTGTACAGAAGTAGAACTGTAATGTTGTACTCATAAAACTTATATAGTACTATAAACCAATGTGACCTCCATTTAAAAAAAAAAAAAAAGAGAATGAATCTTCAAATACTCCTCTGGCTGGGCTATGTTCTACTGGGTTTGAGTCAACTCAAAGCAAAAAGAAAGCAACTTGACAAATCCATAACTTTTCCTGGTGCGTCTCAGCAGCGTTAACATCCTTTTCTAACATTATTTTCATTTCACCCACGTTATTCATGCACTTGGGCAGGAGTCAAGTCGTCCTGCAAGGCTTATTAAGAACAGCAGCCCCCTGCCCTGCCATCTTCCCCATCTCCTGCCCAGAGTCAATAACTTCCAATGCTTTAATTCATATCTTTTGGTACTTAACTCAGTACTTCTAAGTGACAAACTTATCCAGCTACTTCTTGATTTTTCACTTCTAGGCAGTGTCTATCAACTTCCTACCAGGAAGATGCAGATTGAACTCTTTTTCACCCATCACATAACCACCAACCACCTCACCCCACAGCCTCCACCACCCCGTGGAGACACACGCAAACTTACCCCGTTGTCCCCCCATATTGCTGTGTCGCAGTTTGGTGTAGTTCAATATTCAGGCTTTCTATTACTGTGACGAGCTGATCACTTTTCTTTTCCCGTAGAACATGCTGTTTGCCCTGGAGTTAATAATAATTTTTTCTGTTTGCTCAGTTTCCATGTAGTTCTTATCACTAATTAAACCCCCAACTCACCCCAGCTTGTGAAGTCTCTTTCCAGTATGTTCAGACACCTCAGCTGATCTGTCAGCTTCGTCTTTTTGGATGTCCCTTTCCATGTTCTTCAACTCTCAGAAATTTTCTTGATTTACTTCATTAAAGAGTTCCTCTCCTGTTTGTTTCTTTCTGAGCCTCCTGTTGTTACTGATTAGTGAGCCACCCAGAGTGTCTCCTTATATTTTAAACCTTCCCCGTCCTCCATCTCTTTTTCTTCTTGCTCCACCTTCTGGGAGACCTCCTCAGTTTTAGTTCGCAACCCTTCTTTTGAGATTTTTGTCTCTGCTAATCATACTTATCATATTTTAAATTGCCAGAACTTGTTTTTATTCTCAGAATATTCCTTTTC
The DNA here is from genome assembly GCF_951394435.1 of Stenella coeruleoalba. Classification (NCBI taxonomy): domain Eukaryota; kingdom Metazoa; phylum Chordata; class Mammalia; order Artiodactyla; family Delphinidae; genus Stenella; species Stenella coeruleoalba. The sequence continues at coordinate 5,842,260 of NC_137157.1, forward strand.
TATAGCGTCCTGTTCTTGTTTCATGGATATACTAGTTCATGTCTCTGAAGATATTAAGAATAGATTTTTTTTAAGTTTTCTTCACTTGAGAAGTCTCTCCTCAGTGTTGCTTTTTTCTGCTCTCTTCCATGTTAGACATTTTCCTCAAAAATATGCTCCTACTAAGAATGAGCTACTAAGAGATAGATTAAAAGTTCTGCGTAGATGGGGAGAGCTAGTCAACTTCAGTTTGAACCGCTTTGGCAGGGTAATCTGGCAGGTATTTCCTTGGAAGACTCCCAATGTCAGAATCTTTAAAACTTTTCTTTTGGGCTGGTCAGATTTCCCAGGGATTAGGGTTGCCGGATAAGACATAGAGTGCCCATTTAAATTTGAATTCCAGATAAACAATTTTTTTTTTTAGTGTAAGTGTGTGCCATGCGATATTTGGTACATATTTATACTAAAAATTATTTTTGTTTATCTGAAATTCTAATTTAATTGAGTATCCTTCTAGGCTTCTGTTTGTTTCTTTGTTTTTCTAAACCTGGCAACCCAACCAGAGAAGACTTGTTGGTCTCCTGCTGCCAGCACTCTGGGAGCTGACTGGGAACAGAAGGCTGGAAGTTTCAACAGTCAGCATGATAAACCGAATAATGCCCCCAAAGATATTTAAGTCCTAATTCCTGGAACCTGTGAACGTCACCTTATATGGAAAGAGACTTTATGGATGTGATTAAGTTAAGGAACTTGAGAAGGGGAGGTGATCCTGGGTTATATGGGTGGGCCCAGTGTGATCACAAGTGTCCTTATAAGAGGGAGTCAGGGAGAGATTTCACCCGGAAGTGACCACAGAGGGAGAGATTGGAGCGATGTGGCCACAAGCCAAGGATCGCCAGCGGCCACCGGAAGCTGGAAGAGGCAAAGAACAGATTATCCCCTAGATGTTCCTTCTGTTGGTTCCAGGAGATTTCTCGAATCTGATGTGTCTGTTCTCCCTCATCCATCAAATTCCCAGCAGCTGTTGTCCTCTTCCACTTTCTCTCCATCCTTCGTGTTTTCTGCTGGTGTCCTGCAAACTCCAGCCAGCATCAGAAACTCGGCTTGCTGGGCCCCTCCCTCGGGTTCTCTGACTTAGCAGCCCTGGGAATCTGCATTTCCAATGAGGCCCTGGGTGATGCTGATGCTGCTGGACTAGAGCATCCCAAGAACCACTGTCTGACACCTTTTAAAAACGCCTTCTTCTGTCACTTTAGAAGGAACGGAGCTAGTTATGTGCGTTCAAGCCACTTTAACTGCAAGTCCTATCCTCTTATAATTTTAAACCCAAATAACTCAGAGTTGATTGGTCCTCCTCGGACTGCTTTTGTATGCAGTTTCTGACTTGCGGTGTCCCTTAGCTGTGCTGGCTGGAAGTTGTATGACTAAGTGCATGGGTCTTATGTTCCTCTCTTTGTGAGGTGAGGATACTAGCACCCCTCCCCTCCCTTTAAAAAATGTTAGCGGTTGCTCTAGGGTTTGCAGTGCACATGAACAACTAGCCTAAGTCCACTGTCAAATAACACATTACTACTTCACGGGAGGTGCAGGCGCCTTATTACAAACTAAGTGTTCCTGAATCCTCTCTCCTGTCCCCGTAACATTGCTCTTACTCATGTCACTTTTCCATTTGCTGTAGTCACCCAATACATTGTTGTTACTTTGAACAATGATCTATTAGATCAACTAAGAATAAGAAGAATAAAAGATATTATTTTACCTTCATTTATTCCTTCTCTTATGCTCTTTCTTCCTTTAGGTAGATCCACGTTTCTGACCCGTCTGATTTTCCTTCTCTCCGAAGAATGTGTTCTAGCATGTTTTGAGGGGCAGGGTGGCTGTGGTGATGAATTCCCTCGGTGATTGTTTGTCGGAGAAGGTATTTATTTCTCCTTCACTTTTGAAGGGTAATTTCACTGGTTATAGAATTCTAGGTTGGTGGTTTTTTCCTTTCCACACTCTGAATATTTCAGTCCACTCTCTTCTTGCTTGCATGATGTCTGATGAGAAGCCCCATGGAATTCTTATCTTTTTTCCTCTGTAGATGCTTTCCCCCCTCTCTGGCTTCTTTCAAGATTTTCTCTTTGTCTTTGGTTTTCAGCAGTTTGAGTATGATATAAGTGGGTGTAGTTTTTGGTATTTTTCTGCGTGGTGTTCTCTGAGCTTCCTGGAAATGTGCCTTGTGTCTATTATTAATTTTGGAAAATTCTCGGCCGTTATTACGTCCAATGTTTTTTTCTGATTCTTTCTTTTTCTCCTTCTGGTATTCCAATTATGAGTATGTTCCACTTTTGAAACTGTCCCACAGTTCTTGGATGTTCTGCTCTGGGGTTTTTTTTTTCCACTCTTTTTTTCTCTTTGCATTTCAATTCAGGAATTTTCTTATTGACATACTTCAAGCTCACTGATTTTTTCCTCAACCATGTCCAGTCTACTGATGAGCCCATTAAAATGCATTCTTCATTTCTGTTACGCTGTTTTTCATTTCCAGGATTTCCTTTGACTCCTAAGAAGGAATATCCACCCCTGCTTACATTAGCCATTTGTTGTATGTGTTGTCCACTTTGCCATTGGACTCCTTTACAATTTAATCATAGTTGGTCATTTTAAAATCCCTGTCTGATAATTCCAAACTACATCATGTCTGAGACTGGTTCCCATGCTTGCTTTGCTGTCTCTTCAGACTGTGTTTCTTCTTGCCTTTTAGCATGCCTTGCAGCTGTATTGTTGTTGAAAGCCAGACATGACACACTGGGTAATAGGAACTGAGGTAAGCAAGCGTTTCACGTGAGGTTGTATGTTAATTCGGGCAGGAGGTGGGCTGTGTTTAGTGCTGCTGTAGCTGTCAGTGCCAAGGGTTTGGATTTCCTAGAGTGTCCTTGTTTTTGTCCCTCCTGTTTCCTTAGGCTTCCCTAGGAACTCCTCCTTAAATAGAGTCTGTGTTTGCAGCTCTTTCCTTTGTAACCCACTGTTGTTATGCTGGAGCTGGCTTGATGTGGTGGTAAGGTATGAGGGAGGGGAAAGATTCTGTACTCTTATGATGAAATCTCAGTCTTGCAGTGGGCTTGAGTCCCTAGGCTGCAACCTTCAGAGATGTTTCTTAGCTTTTTTTCCTCCCTCAGATGAGACAGGAAGTCTAGAGTGTGCTGGAGTTGGCTCTCTGCCTTTCCCCCAGATGGGCTAAGGCTCTGGTAAATTCTTTTCCCTTGCAAAATTATTATGCCAAAGCCTCTGGGCATACTTTCTAAGGATTATTATTCCCCTTCCCCGGCCAGAGCCAAGAGGAGACCATCTTCAGATTTCCACTGTGATAACCTAGTGGGGTTCTTGACGGTAAAGCCCATGAAAGTAGGGGGTCCCTAAGACTGGGCCCCCAGGGGTTTCTCAGCCTCACACTAGTCCACACACAGCCTCCACCATTGCTCAAGTTACCACTTAAGTGTTCCTACCAGCTTCAAAGGCCTTTGCTCCAGGAAGAGCAGATCTTGGCTGTAATTCTCTATGTTCACCCATCTCTCCAGATTTTGAGGTGACGTTTTGCCCTGTGACCTCAATTTTCTGATGGGACCAAGAAAAACCATTAGTTTTCAGTTTGTTCAGCTTCTTTCTTATTGTGAAGATGAAAGGGACACTTCCAAGTGTCAGAGCTCCCCCACTTCCTATCACTTTCCCTCTCCATGTCCCAACTTTTGTCAGCTACAGTTTTTCTTTGGAAGAGCTAGTTAAATTTAACTTTTAAATGTCCTACAGCCACAACCAGGTCCTCTCTGCTTGGTTCATTGCTTGATTATAAAACTCAAAAACCATTAAACGGCATTTCATAATTATGACTATGTACATATTCATCATTCATAATATTCAGTGTCCGGGTAATGAATGAAAATTAGCTTGCTTCTCAGTGGCACTATCCCTGGGCCTCTGTGTCCACCTTTTTGTAGGCAAACCTGGGGGTACCCATGCATCTTTTCTAAGCCATTTGGGGAAAGGCGGTTCTTCACTGTAAGCTGCTTCCAAGGACATAGAGAGTAGGGTGATCTCTTTAACCATTGCTGTTTTCTGAACACGGGGCTCGGGTGAAGTTCAACATCATCAACCTTCAGCTTTCCCCGGAATTCTGCACCACTTTCTGTTCTCTCCATTTTTCTCCTGCTGTCCTCCATCCTAGAGCCTCGCTCCCCACTCGCCCATTCCAGGTCTGTCACCCAAGAGTGTCCTGGGCTGTCCCCACTATTCTCCAGGGCTGGATCCCCTGTTTCTTATATCCCACATCTTTTTATTTATTAATTGACATTCTTATTTTGCTGGAGTACTTCCTGGAGTAATTTCCTAAGAAAGTGGGGGAACAGGAAATAAATTTTCTCAGTTCTTTGTCTGACACTATTTTTTATTTTCCTTCACACACATTGTGAGCTCGCCTGAACATAGACTCCTAGGGAGAAAATCATTTTCCCGTAAAGCTTTGAAGGACAGCGTTGTCTGTGTGTGTGTATGTGTATGTGTGAGTGTGTGCAAGTGTACGAGTGTGTGAGTGTGTGTTAAGTGTGTGTGTGTGAATGTGTGTATAGGGGAAAGAGGACCGTTTCATCCTCAAATGCCTGTATGTTCTTTTCTTCCTTAAACATGGTCTCCTCTCACTAAATCTATTTCCAGCTGAACAAGAATTCAAATGCATTCAGTGAATACACCATGGAAAAATAGCACCAGATAAATAATTAACTAAATGATTACAAGAGAGTCTTGTTAAAACATAGTTAGGCTCGATACTTTTATAAGCAACGACACAAGGGCTGTGGAATTTCTGTAGTCCACCTGTCAGTGGGGTGATCAACTTTTTTACGAATCAAAACCTTAATAAGGATCCGTAGCTCAGCCGCTTGTTTCTTCTCAAAGACCTCTTGATGATAAACATCTCTGTTATTTGTAATTATATGTAGATTGTTCTTTCCTAGATCCAAAATAGACTTTTCTAAATAATACTGAGATTAGCATATGCATTTGATTTTATTACTAAATTTTAATACCAAGTTGGCAATTTATCCTGCTGATGAAATAGAGCTGATTATCCTTTTCCTCCGTGTCTCCGTCGTGTAAGCCAGCAACGCGGGGCCTGTGGATGGCAGCTCTGCAGCTGTGGGCTGGAGAAGCACAACCCTTGGCTTGTTCTCTCTAGGAGCAGATACCCGAGTCGCTGGAAACTTTCCTCTCCAGCTTCCCGACGTTCCAAGCTGTTCTTTGACACACGCTCCATCCTGATGAAAGAAAGTTCAGGGGTCAAGGTGCCAGCAATCCTCAGGGAATCTAAACTACAGAGATGTGAACTTTGAATGCAATTAAGCTTTATTTTGAGTTATTTTACATGGTTCATAAATATGCTCTATATTCTCACGAAACGTGGATTTGCTCTCGCGATGTATTCTTGTAGAAGATAAAGGTATTTTCTTCTGTGTCGGAGTGCTCTTTTTCTGCGTGGATGTCCTTGTTGAGACACAGAGACACACACCCAGATGGAATTTCTAACTGAGAAAATACTAAACGATGTAGGTTTTGTAAAAATATGTTTTGAGTGCTTTCAGCTTGACAGCATGATTTCAACCATTCCTGAAAAAGGATTTAGCATCTATTTTACTCAGTTCCTCTTTTCCTTTTCACTGTCTTTATTGTACTTCCCTTATTGTCAGATTCCCATTCCGCAGCGCAGGCCCCCCCCGCCGACCCCACAGTCCTGCCCCCAGACCAGCTCTGCCATCACCATCACGTGTATTTCCCCAGGATCCGACTCTGCACATGTCACGACCCTGCCGAAGCACCTTCATCTGACTCCGCCACGGGGCCAGATTCCTCAGCCAGGCCTCCTCCTCCATCCTCTGCTCTTCAAGCCCATGAGCCCACCGTCCAGCCTTCAAGTCTCAGAGCTTCAGGGCAGGACAGTCTGTGGCCCCCCAGCCGGCAGTGGCCCCGCGCTCTCTCCTGTCATAGCCCTTCCCCTGTGCCCTTAGACTGCAGTCTTCGTGTGTGCTCGTCTAATAGCATAGCTGACCGGTGTGCGTGCACCTACAGGCCAGGGAACCGTGTCTCAACATTATTCATGTTCTCCACACTGTTCTGTGCTCAGCAAGTGTTTGTTGAATGAATAAGTGATTTTTTTTTAATTAATATATTGTTTTCTTTCTTTTGGGACAAGTTGGGGAATCAGCTGGCATGGTAATTCCATCAATTACCTCGACTTCTTGAGAGCAGTGGAGAATAGCAAGCTGACAAAACCTCAGCCACAAGAGAAGGAGGAGAGCGTGCCGATCAATTTTGCGACCCTAAGTCCAGAGGAGGTTCTGAAGAACGTCCAGGAGGTCCTCCAGTCCGGCTTTGTCAACGGTATGAGAGAAAGCACATGCTTTTTACTGTGGAAACTGAAGTTCTGGGGTTCACGCCAATTCCTAAAACCAGCTCTCAGCCCTGCCCCTCATCCTGGGCCCCTCCACCTCTCGCCACTCTCCTTGGGGCATCAGAACTCGATGGTTGGTCGAGAACAGATTGTTCACTGGAGGAAATGTGTATCCGCTTTTGCTCTGTACAAAGCTACCGTGAGCGTGCCCAGCATGTGTTCTGTGAGACGAAAGTGCTCGGTGTTTAGCAAAGGCTGGGTCTGCAGTGAGGGCAAGGGGTTCTGGGCAGAGGGCAGAGGACAGAGGCCTCAGGGCAGCCCGGGCCAGTGGGGAATGAGTGACGCTAGTGGGGAATGAGTGACGCCAGGTGGCCTTGAAGATGTTGGCTGGGGCCAGGCGGTGGCACAAAGCCTCACCGTGACTGGGAGCCCAGAGCAGGGGGTGTAAGAACGGGGTCCCCCGAGTACACTGACATTTAGGCTGACGTCTGTGTGACCCCGGGGGGGGGGCGTGCCGAGACCCGGTGTACGTGGGCATGGCACTGCGGGGCCCATCCTCGGAAGACAGTGCTCGGGCCGCGCTCCCCACCGGGTGCTGGTCCCCTTTGCGGGTCCCCACATGAGTTCCCCCTGCAGCAGCCATGGGAAGAGAGACGCTGTGTGCAGAGGACAGGCCTTGCAGCCTAATGAGACGGTGGACACAGGGCCTCCCGGGTGATGCTGGGCGCGTGCTGTCCAGACAGCACAGTCCCAGCAGGGTTGCCTCTGTGTCTGCCGCATGCAGACCCTCAGCCCCACGCTGACACCGAGGCCCACCTCGCTGAAGGCCTGCGTCCTCTCAGCACCGGGAGGCAAGCTGGGCCCTGCAGTCCAAGGTTCAGTGGGAGACAAGGAGAAAGGCAGGGCAGCCCAGCCAGCTGGTGAACGTTCTGGAATGCCGGCGAGCGTGGCCTTCCTCCCGACAGCAGACATTGTTTGCATGCAGGAATTCTCTGTGAGGATTTAGCATATCTGTGTCTTTATTTTAATGACTATCTAAAGATCAAAGAAAAATTAGTATGAACACATTGTGGGCCATCTAGAAAGACCATCTGTACCCCTTTCGACACCAGGTTGTCCTGGCCCAGTGGTCACCGCGTGAGGACTGCAAACTCGGATGGGCACAGGGACCAGAAGTACAAAAGTGATGAAGGGGCCAGGCCGTGGCCACAGCAGGCCAGAGGCACAGCCCTGTGTAGAGCGCAGCTCCTCCCCAGCCCCTGCCGACTGCTGCTGGGCTGAAAAATGGTCCCCGCTCTGCTAGATCTTTGTATTTTTCCTGAGAAGCTGTGAAGCCTCCTGACTTCTAAATGTCAGCATGTGCTTCAGATTTGTCAAAAGCGCCGTGCGGGCCAAATACTTCCATTCGCAGGCTGGCTCTGCCCCGTTCCAGTTTAGGGTGGTACCACGTCACATCTATCGGGATGTTTTCTCAGACTGAGGTCCATGGAACCTGTGGGAGGAACCACGGTTCTCCTACTCCTTAGGAGACGAGGTTTTAAGCAAGAGAGTGAGATTCTCTGGCCAAGAGATTGGCAGGTGGCCTGGAGGGGGAGGGCATTTGGGGCAGCGGGGCGAGGAGGGAATGACGATGTCTGAGGATGGCTGTCAGAAAGGGTACTGGACACATGATGCAGCTCCTTGTGTCACTGGAGACACGTCTCAATGCAGCGTCTTGTTTCTGAAATGACACAGCAATACCTTATATTTATGTAGAGTTTTATAGATCCCTAAGCCTTGGCATATTTGATTCTTCCACCCACCCCGTGGCTTGTCAGGCTGGACTGACAGCGGGGAAGCCACATAGCCCCAGGGAAGTGCAGGTCCCGTGGCCACAGCGAGCCGGACCCCAGCTCAGCCCTTAGGTCCACTGAGCCTTGCGGCACTGCGGCACCTTCTAACGCCCTCGGAACAGAATGCTCGGTCATCTCCCTTCATGTTGACCGCCATTCTCCTGAACATATGCCGAGATCCACTGTGCGCCGGGTACCTGGACAGGTGCATCTTCAGGTTGCCATAGTAAAACTTGGACCAACACGAGTTCTGTTGTCCCTCTTTTCATACCGATGAAGTTAAGCTCAGAGAGGTTAAGGGTTTATGGTGGGCGACACAGCCAGGGTTCAGAGTCTACCACCTGGCTGTGCAGCCAGAGGTTTTCCACTGTACCTGGCTGTGTCGTATCTACACAGGCTACATGAAAGCTTGAAGCCAGACAGTATTAAGGTTAACTTGGTTACCTGTATAACACCTTGTGGACAGGTGGGGTGTGCCCAGTTAGTCCTGAGTGAGAATTAACCGCAAGGGAATTTGGGCTTGGGTCTGCAAGCACGTTAAATTCTTTCTTAAAAAACTAAGATCTTAACTTACCCCTTGATACGGATTTTCTAGTGCAATAGAAATGAATGATTTTGTTTCAACAGATGGGAAAAAATGTGCTTTCTTTTTATAGCAAATGTTTGCACTTCGGTTTGACTGCTTTACTGCTGGGCTGGCGCCGGCTGCCCCAGCCCCTCTGCACAGGCGCGGGCAGGGGGGTCTCCCCCACCGTAAAGGACAGAGCCTCGGTGTTCATGCCCTGGGGTGTGGGTGGGATGGGGCAGTCCCTCACTCCTCCTCCTGGCCGCTTCCCACGTCAGACTCCTATCGTGAGACCCCTGCCCCACACCTGGACGCAGTGGGGTAGCACCTGAGCTTCTCACTCACAGGTGATTCACTGGGGAGTAGAATTTAATGATGCAGAGACCTCGGGCAAGTGCCTTCGTGCCTCAGAGCCTCCTCGGGACCTGCGAGGACCGGGGCTCCTCTTTCACACCTCTTCGTCTTCGTATCCAAAGAGGAGGGACTAAGGCAAGTTTCCTCAACGACACGTCAACTCTCAGACGGGGTGCACATCCTACCTGTCTGTTTTCAGTCCTCGTGCGTTTATTTAGTAATTTAGAATCTGCAGGGGACTCACGTTCATTTGATTTCGTTTGCATTCAGAAAAGCAATACTTAAGAAAAATACTTTTGAAATATTCACTTGACAGTAACATCTGCCTTTTTTTTTTTTAATTGTAGGCATTTTCTGCACTGGATAAAGAGGACACTGGGTTTGTAAAGGCTTCGGATTTTGGACAAGTTCTTAAGGATTTCTGTTACAAACTAACAGATACCCAGTATCATTATTTTTTGAGAAAACTAAGAATTCATCTCACCCCGTATATAAATTGGAAATATTTTCTCCAGAACTTCAACAGTTACCTTGAGGAGGTAAGAATGTATGCAAGCACATAAGCATTTCTTTTTGAAAATGGGCTAAAATTAGTGTTTGCAAAATAGATAATTGATTAAAACCACAACAGATAAATTGGCCATCACCTCAGTTAATTAGCTCATTCTAAATGAAAAATTGATATAAATTCTACTTAGTGTTAGAAGGTAAATATGTATCCTTTAATTCATTAGAAAGTTATTCTATTCTATTCTATTATTTTGTTTATTTTCAAAGAAGTTTAGGAGAGCCTGCTTTTGTCTGGTTGTTTTAATGAGTTCTAAGAATCTTAGATCCCTGTAGATGACCTAGTGTCGAGAGAAGTGAGGCCACTACACATCAGGCCCTGAACCAGCAATGGGGGAATTGGGACCCACTTGGGAGACATTTGTTGAGGACCCACTATGTGTCAGACCCTGGGCCATGTGTCAGCCAAGCCTGAGGTAGGGGTAATCATGGAGTTAGTAGAGTCCTGGGGAAAGTCTAAGAGGGCTTCCTGGAGGAGGGTGGTGGCTGACCACAGGGCTCTCGTTCCTTCCCGGGACCACTTCTCTGGCAGCACGAGCTGTTCCTTCTGAGGCTGTTTCTCCATTTCTGAATGTAACTGGACCTACAGCATTAGCGCCAATTACAATCTAGTTTCAGCCAACTTGAATTTCTTTGGTCACCATTCTGTGCTGAGTGAGAATGGACACACAGGTGTACCTGCCGCCATGGAAAGGGAGATAAAAGCAAATAGGAAAAATCCAAACATAGTGCAGCAGCTAAGTCACAACAGGCTTGTGCTGAAACGTATTTAACTGTCCTCCTGTAGCTGGACACTGGCGTCATTTCCAATTGCACACTTTTGTATATAGTGGACACCCGAGTTCATAAATCCTTGATCGCTTATCTGGGATACATTCTTGGAAACGAGATTGCTAGAGCAAATGGCATGAGCGTTTTTAAGGTCTGAGACTCATTGTAGTAATAACAGCAGCAAACTCAATATAGTGCTTCCTGAGGGCAAGGCACCATTCTTAGTCCTCTATAGATATTAACGGGTCTAATTCCTTTGCTATCACTACGAGGCACATGCTAGTAATATCCCATCTTATAGACGAGGACTGGGGCACACACAAGTCATTGCCCACAGTCACCCCGAAGGTGGGCAGTAGAGCTGGTTTGTGGTCCCAGAAGCCTGGCTCCCGACTCCAGGTCTCTGAAGGCTGTGCCGTCTCCTCTGGGGCGTGTGAGCATTTTCATCTCTGCCATTTAGATGGACATTTCCTAACAAAATATACTATTTTGTTGCCTGTTTCAAAACTTTATATATATGATATTGTATCAAATTCTGTCTTCGGCACTTGTGTTTTTCTCGCTTAATATCATGAATTTAAGATTGGCCCGTGTTGCTACATTGGCTTTAGTTCACTCGCTCAAGCTGCCATAAAATTAGCCAATTAAATGATAAATGAATATATTCTATTGAATGAACAAACTCCGTTCAGTCGTCGTCCTGCTGATGGCATACAGGCGGTTTGCGGTTTTCTCCGTTACGAGCAGGGCACGGTCAGCCTTCTGTGACTGTGTCCTTTGCACACTCGGGGTCACTCTGCGTGGAACGGCTGCGGGAGGGGGCGGGGGCACAAGTTGAACTCCACAGACACCGCCACGGTGGCTGCACCTGTCAGCGCACGCTCCCGCCAGCCACGTGGGAGGGCTGCTGACGCGCCGCATCCCGGAGCCCTTGGTGTTATCGGGAGTTTCATTTCCGCCAAGGCTTTCAAATGTTATCAGCCATCCAGGCTCCCTCGTCTGAGAACTGCCTGAAAGGATTCCACTCCTGTGTTGGTATGGGCGTTGCAAGTGTCTTCTCCTGGTCTGTGACTTGTCTTTTCTCTTTGTCTGTGGTGACTGTCACTATTTTTATGTGAATTATACTTTTTTTCTGATTTTAAAAGAAATACATATTGTGAAAAATTTGGAAAACACAGGAAAGTGTAAAAAAAAGAAGATAGTCGTTTAACCCTGTGATGATGGTGTGATGATGGTGTGATGACAGGAACAACCTCCACACGGTTTAGTGAGACCTGCTGAGCTCTGGGCCCTCCCCCTGGCATTTGCTCACCTGGTTTGCTGCCCGGATGAGGGAGGGGATACAGGTGGAACACGTGGGTCCCAAAGTCAGGTACCCGCCTCTGCAGCTGGAGTGGACGCCAGGCAGTTCAGCTTCACAGCTGTCTTCTTCCCAAGGGCCACGCTGCCTCGGAGAGCTTCTTCGTCTATTTTTAATGCATTTACCCCCAAACCATAAAGTTTGCCATCTTAACCCTTTTTAAGTTAATGCACAGCTCAGTGGCATGAAGTCCATTCACGTTGCTGGGTAATCATCACCACCCTCTACCTGCAGAACTCTCTTCGTCTTGCAAAACTGAAACCCTGTCCCCATTAAACACGAACTCCCCAACCCCCCTCCCCCAGCCCCTGGCACCCCCCGTTCTACTTTCTCCAGGAATTTGACGACTCCAGGTGCCTCAGACGAGTGAAACCTGCGGTCCTTGTCCTTTTGCGTCTGGCTTATTTCACGGAGCGTGATGTCTTCAGGGTTTATCCTCTTGTAGCACGGTCAGAACTTCCTTCCTTTGAAGTCTCATAATACTCCACTGTATGGACAGACCATGTTTTGTGTATGCACTGATCTATGGATACATCTATTTCTATCCTATCCAGTGAACACTTGGGTTGCTTCCACGTTTTAGCTACGGTACTGTGAATAATGCCGCCATGAACGTGAGTGTCCAGATGTAATGCGTGTTTTTACATAGTGGAGATAACATTTTAGATATAATCATGTATCTTGCTGTTTTTCCTTTAACATTAAATTCCACCAAGTCACTTAAAGTTCTTCCAAACATGAGTTAAAATGTCTGCATAACATTCCATCAACTCCTTAGTTTTAAGCGTTTTGGGTTTTTTCCAGCGTCCGCCACTGTAATTTGCTGGGCCATGAACACTTTGTATGCAAGTCTATGTACACATTTTGGACCTTCTTCCTAAAGAAAGAATCCAAGAAATAAAATAACTGGGCTCAAAGGATAGGAATACTTTTATTGATCTTGAAAGCAGCCCCATTTTTAAAAAATAATTTTTTCTATTAGGTTGAATCATATGAAATCACCATTTTTAGAGTCCTAAATGATTGAATATTGACAATTTCATATGGTTTAAGCTAATATTTGTAGAAGTAATTTGTGTCCATTTTACATGATTAGGAATATACCAGTCATTTTGAAGGAGAGAATTAAAGTCAGCCCTAGGGACGAACAGTGTTAACATGTTGGTATATTTATCTCTAATCCTCTTTTTTATACAGATATCCTTTGGGGGTGAGGTCAAGGACAGAGAGTATATGCTGCTGAATTAGGGGGTGGTTGGGGATTCTCACAACTCTTAAAAGACTCTTTAATATTTTTAAATTTATTTTTCTTTGAACTTTAAAATTTTATTTTATTATTTTTTATTAATTTTAATTAATTTATTTATGTTTTGGCTGCGTGGGTCTTCGTTGCTGTGCGCGGGCTTTCTCTAGTTGTGGTGAATGGGGGCTACTCTTCGTCGCGGAGCACGGGCTCTAGGCGCGCGGGCTCAGTAGTTGTGAGCTACTTGCAGGCTCTACTGGCGGCACGCAGGCTCAGTAGTTGTGGCGCACGGGTTTAATTGCTGCGTGGCCTGTGGGATCTTCCCCGACCAGGAATCGACCCCATGTCCCCTGCACTGGCAGGCGGATTCTTAACCACTGCACCACCAGGGAAGTCCCAAGACTCTTTTTTAAACAAACGTTTATTATTTGTATCAAAGTAATATATGCCCATATAGAAATAAAATTAAATTGTTGCAAAGGATTTAAAAGCAGAGATCACTTGATCAACTGTTCACCGCAGTCCTGCTTCCCAAAGGCAGCCACTGTAAGCCCCTGTTGTTTCTCCAGCTGCACCTTCCTGTCTCTCAGCACCTCCCCTCCCCTCCATTCCCTAACCACCCCCAGGTAGGAGAGAGGGCTCAGCTTTCCCACCCCAGCTGCCCAGCTCCTCCTCTGGGACCCCTGCATGTCCCTCTGGAGCTGCCTTTTCACTTCCTGTGATATCGCGGGCATTTCCACGTCAGTGATTTGTCTCTAACGCAAATCACTTTGCTTTAGAGACAAAGTGGGGTGGATGTGTACCATCCCAGTCACTCTGTCCATCAGCCAGCATTTCCTGTGCGCCCGCTGTGTACCCAGCACTGAGCGGGTCCTGAGGTCAGCCAGGGGCCTGCGTTCTAGCGAGGGAGACGGACGAGAAATGAGAATATGTACCAGATGTCAGAAGCCAGTATGTGCTGTGGGATAAAATAAACCCGGACAGAAGGGTAGCCCGGTGAGAAGCGGATGTCTGAGCCGAGACCCAGCGGAGGGCAGGGAGGGACTCAGTGACCTCTAGGGAGGGGCTGTCGGAGCACAACCCTGCAGAGACCCAGCAGGAGGGAGCCCTCGGGGCTTGAGGTGTGGCTGCCTGGGTGGGCGGGAGGGACAGATGAGGGGGGCGGCCCTGTAGCTCACTTTGACTCTGAATAACATGGAGACCCAGGGAAGGTGTGGGGAGAGGAGCGTCGTGACCATGACCAACTAACATTTTAGAGAAGTCACGGTGGACACCAGGTGGGGAAGGCTCGGGGAGGGCGCCCGGGGGCGCCCAGAGCCAGTAGGGAGGCGGGAGCACCCTGGGGAGGGATGCTGCTGGCGTGGCTGCTTCTGGATACATTTGGAAAGGGGAAGGTAAGAGAATGAGTCAGGAGTGGCCCAGGCTTTGGGCCTTTGAATGGGGAAGGGAGCAGGAAGACAGGTGTCCTGGGTCAGCAATCAGCTTCATTGGCTTCGCCGATGCCCCGTCGTTGGTCTTGAAGCGACTTCCAGTGTTCCGAGTTCTAATTACTGTAGAGTGTCCTTGCCGAGCACCTATAAGTACGTGCCCAAACCCTTCCAGCGGCTCCCACTGGAGGACTCCGCTGGCCACGCTGAATCTTGACAGGCTGTGTCCAGAGGTCACGCAGCCTGCAGGCAGAGGACGCGGCTCGTCCTCACTCACGGTCACTCTGAGCATCTCTGCCGACCCTTGAGTTCCCGGAACCAGGGGCGAACGTCTCCAAAGCTTCAAACGTTGCCACGCGCTTCCCCTGACATTCGTCCTACCTGATTTCTTCGCAAAGCCCCCTTTGCCTCTGGAAGCACTTTGCTGAACGTCCTTGCGAGGAGGTTCTAGGATTAATTGCAACGTGAATGACGGTGGGAGATGTGTTTCGAGACAGGAGGGGACATGGAGGCTGGCGGGGCAGCGGGGACTCAGAGGTGGCACAGACTGGCCCACTGTTTGCCCTCACACCCCGCTTTCGCTGTCCGTGTGCAGTGGGTGCTTGGGACTAAGTGGCATCAGCCCCACACCGGCCTGGGGGTGGGAAGTCCTGCTGAGAAGCCAGTGCTTGAGCAGAGGTGCCTGTACCGGAAGGACAAGTTGAGGTTGGGACTTCCAGCTTGAAAGGATGTGGGGTGTGAAGACTCAGTGTGGGGCGACCATACTGTTCAGGGTGCATTGGGGGTTTCTTCTGCCCCGTTTTTTTGAAGGGGGAGGAGGGCAGCAGGGGCCGACCACCGGGGCCCTGCGTCCCTCGCTCCGGAGTTCAGGTCCCTTTTTCTGAGCGGCAGGAGACTCCTTAAGACTTCTGAGCAGGGACCTGGGTCAGCTTCCTCAAGGGAGGCTGAGATGGCAAAGTGGCTGTGTGAGAGCCGTGACCGTGTACATAGTGATGGTTCCGGAAGTTTAGTCCTGAGCTGATGTTCTTAATAGAAGGAAAAGAAGTCACAAACAATAGGAAGAGTTAATGCATCCTCCTCGAGCTCATTAAATACATCAGCCATCCCTTCCTCTAGGGGATGCATGGCGGCAAGTAATTAAAAGGAGATTACCAAAATGTAATTAAGGCAGTCGGGACCTCTTCTTGCAAAGGAAGTTTGCTGTGAATAATCGCCAGCCAAACCGAATCCGTTCTTGGAACAGGGACAGCTGGAAAGGTAGCTAAGGAGTCCCGTAAGGCTTGAGGAGATGGAGCGCACAAAGATGACGATTTTAGCCCTGCTCATGATCCGGTTCTCAGTCGGGGTGCACCGCTAAGTCTGCCCCCCAAAACTCGTATTGCTCTGTGTCTCGCGTGTCCATCACGCACAGCAGGGGAAAAGCATCTCGGCTGCTTTCAGAACAGGTGCCGCGTTACTTTCAGATCCTGGCGTGCGGATCGGCCCTGGCGTGTGGCTCGGCCCTGGCTTTTTGGCTGCTGGCTCTTTCCGCTGCCCCACTGAAGCGTTTCTCAAAGTGGGGGTCACGGGCTGGCGCAGATCAACCGCGCACCGTCGGCTCAGCGCGTGGGCCGCACGTCACTCTTGGGACACCGAGCTCGGCCTGGAGCCCGGGGAGCTGTGGACGACGAGACTCCGTCAGGCTCTGCAGACAGGAGCAAAGGGCATGCCTGGTGCCACCGGGAGCATCACACCCGAGTCAGGACAAGAAACACTAGCTCAGGTGGCACAAAAGAAGAGGAACGAGGTATTAAAACTGAAATGCTACCAGAGCCTTGGTTGAAGAGTAAAAAAGAAAAAACAAGACAAGCTCTGGACGTCAGCAGTAACACCTTTTTCATAAGATTCTCACAAACGAGGTGAAAACATTATCTGAATGTCTGCCCTCAGCAAATACCTCTTTTTCACTTCTGGGAAAAACATTTTACATTCAAAATGCTACGTGCAAACTGTATAGAGTATCACTACTTGTTTTTAGAAATCATTGCTGTTTAACATTTCTTTTAAGTCTTAAAGTGCAATTTCAGTGTCTTCCGTGAATATAAAATAATGCTCAGAGCAGAAATAGAATTTTTAAAAGACATGGTAGAAACCCATATAAAATCTTTCTACTTTATTATCATGGAAATAATGGAATTTTTTTTAACAAAACGCATCCTTATTCAATGCAGAGTAATTATTTTGTCCCATTCTAGCTAACACAGAGCCAATGAGATCTGTCCTTACCTTGTGTGAGATGTTGAGTAACTTGAAGATGATTTTTTTCCGAGAGAGAATTTAAGATTGTAGTTTTCAATTGAACAAGAGACCGTAAAGCACATCAAAATGTTTGTAGTCTTTTATGAACATCACATTTATATTAGTTGCCAACAGTGTTACTTTGATTTATCTTTCTTTTTATTGTAAACATAATGGTGTCCATGTATTTTTAATGAACATTATAAAGAATGGGGACGTTTCCTTTTCAGGAAAAGCCTCGAAGGTTATTGGAAATAAATTAAGGAAATTATTGAGAAATGTCATTCCCGTTATTTACTCTTGCCTCTGATGGCGAGAAAGGCTAAGTCCTCTTGATACAATTTCGGTGATTTTTGAATGTTTCCCCTAAACGTCACTCACTTTCCACTTGCCAATGGGATAATTACTACCTGCTGTCCTGGAGACGGTTGAGTAGATGGCAGGGTGGGAGGGATGACACAGGCCGCTTGGACACTTGCGGTGGCCTTGGTGACAGTGCAGGGTGAGGGGCTGCTGGGCCCGCCGTGCCTGAGCTAAAGGAAAAGGAATATTGTCAACCACCGCCCTGTATGAAAATGACATCATCGCACCAGAGGAGCAGTTAGGGGCCAACCTGCTCAAGGTACCTGACCACAGCCAGCATGACGCGTCGCCGTTCTCGTGAGGTTAACACGCTTCTCCCAAATCTGAGCGCGTCGAAGCACCCATGCATCCTCGGCCCCATCTGGATCTGGAGCCTCCAGTCAGAAGGAGTAGAAGTCCCCCCGTCTTCCCCAGCCTCCAGGGGTGTGGACAGTCGAGGGACTGGGCACCTACCTCTCTAGCAGCTGCCAGATGGGCCCCTGCCAGAATTAGGACAGGGCCAGGCCACCTGGTTTCCACACCTCTTGCAGAAAAGCAAAGGGGGCCGTGCCAGGCTTGCTTCCACCTGACCCCTGTACAGCGCCAGCAGGGCCGGGCCTCAGCCGTCTCTAGGGAATGCTGTACAGCTCCTCCGATGTCCCACCTTGTATTTGTCACTCACTCTCGCATTCTCCAGATGCTTTCGCCAGCACTCGCCTCGAATCTGGGCTGGCGATCTCTCTTGATTCCTACCCTCAGTGGGAATACATGAGGGTATTCACGTATAGGGTATTCACGTATAGGGTATTCATGTATAGGGTATTCACGTACAGGCTCTCTACATGTTCAAAATAAGCGGACTGTGACACAGCCCATGCCCGCAGACCCCCTCCAGGGCCATGGCAGTCTGATTTGCAGTCTAATTCAATTGCCAATGTTTGGGTCAGTTAAACATCAGAGTTGAGCTGTACCGTTGATTCTACAAGGTCACGACCATATCAGGAAGCCAGGAGTCAATCCAAGAAGTCATTGTTCCGAACAAGCCTCGCAGAGCAAATCCAGGCTGCAGACAGCACCAGTTTCTTAATTGTTACCACATACCTACATGTCTCGCTTGGGTGAGCTCTCACGTTCTGGCTTTAGCTGCCCCGTTTGACTGGGAGAATCTTACCTTCCCACATTCAGCACATGTGTGACAGCGTGTGCCAGACCCTGGCCTACCTAGTGATTTTGCCCAGCCAGTTACCGTCATCTTCTTGTCACCCACAGTCAGACAGCAACATCCAAACGGTGGCTAGTACGCATTGGGCACGTGCTGTGAGCCAGGCCCTGTTCTAGGCACTCTACCTAAATTAACTCAGCTAACCCTCCTAAGATCCCTTTTAAGGATCGGGAGACCGAGGAACAGAGAGGTCACAGCATCCGTTCCCAGTCACACAGCTAGAAGTGCCAGAGCTGGGATTAGAGTTCAGACCAGAGCCAGGCCCCTGCTCTCAGCTTCCTACTGTCAGTGGGAGCTGTCTCGAGTGTCCCCCCCACAGGATTGGTGTTTGGATGAAGCGAGTTAATGCAGAAAGAGCTTTGCATGGTACCGAACATAGCAAACACCAAATGTTTGCATTATTAGTTTTTATTCTATCCTACTTCAGTGAGTGCGTGGTTATTGTATAATATTTAGTAATGATGGGATTATACGGTGTGTAATTTATTTGCGTGGAAGAATTCATCTCATAGTTTCATACATGAATTCAGCCATGAGTTTCTTGAACATTAAAGGGTTGAAGGCGTAGCTTAAATGTTTCCTCTACTTCTCAGCATTTTGTGGCAATTCCGTGCTACCAAAGGATTTGTGTACTGGGTGTGTGCAGAGGTGTCGGATGGACCCGTTGTGAATGTCGAGCTGTATGGTGGGAGTCAGCTCGGAGAGCCGAAGGGGGAGGACCTAAGTCTGCATGGTCAGGGGCAGAGGTGGCATAATCAGCTCTCTGATGAGCTTACACCGTGTCTGGACACCGGGAGACCAGGCTTCCCGGGCATAAGGACAGCATGTGCAGAGACCCAAGATGGGAAACGTGTACTTTGGGCGTGGCTAGAGCATGGGTCAGGTGGGCTGAGAGGCCGGGGGCAGAGGATCTGCGAGGGAGGCCAAGGGGCAGGGCTGTTAGGGTGGGTCTCCCCCGTGCTTGCCTCCATGGGCATCTCAAAGCATCAGCTTCTCCAAGGCAGGGGTTTGTCTCTGCCGTTCACTGCTCTATTCCCATTGCCTGGCATGGAGCCTGGCACGCGGTAGGCCCTCAGTCAGTGCTGATGAATTCGCATATTCCTCTCTTGGGTGGGCTCTGTACTTGTGCGTGTGGTGGGGCTGGGATCATGGAAGGATGGGAGAGCACAGCTGTGAAGTCATCAGCTCACAGGGGAATAGCCTGGGGACTGGGCCGGGTCCTGACCCACTTACTTTGTCTAGAAATAGGGAGAACCATGGCTGCCTCGAAGGACAATGGGAGGATTAGAGAAACTTCTGCAACACCCCAGCCCAGCGCCTGGGTGAAGGAGACACAGTGAAGGACGGTCACCAGGACTGGGTGTCAGTTAGCCTTGGTTCAGTTGACTTGAAGCTTGACTTGATTGTAGCCTTTCCAAAGGAAAAGGAACCTGGAATCTCCAGATCTGCCTTCACGCATTGCCTAGAAAGAATCCCTCCGTGGTCAGAGATCCCAGTGTGGGCAGCGGTCACGCCACCGGGAAACTAGAGTTGTGCCTGCAGTTCTGGTGTCACGCTTTTGAATCTGCAAACAGCATACTGGATCGCTGAGGCCAATTCATCGCTCACTAAGGCCTCCAGACCTCCCGCCAGACGAGCGTCTACCCTTGGCCTCGTGCGTGCTGGGCTCTGGGAGTCGCAAAAGTTGGTTCCTTGATGCGGCGGGAGGCGTCTGTAGCAGCACGTCTGCACACAGAGCTTTCACTTTATTCTCAACTGGATTTTTTTTAATGTTTTATCTTTTTTTTTGACAGGCAGTTTTGCTGCTGTTGTTATTTTTAGCATTCATTAATTCACTGTAAATACAAATGAAGATACAGTGCAATTAATTTCTTTGCTAATCAAAATATTTGATCAAATGAAGCAATTTTTCAATTCTTAGAAGTCATTATACTGTTCTTTAAAAGGAAGTAGAGGAATTCATTACTGAGTATTTCTAATTAGGAGTTTTTGCTACCTGCTGTATTCTTATTCTGTATGAAGTTTTGGGATTGTTTTTTTTTTCCTCCTGTAAGGAATCATGGGAAAAACTGTATAATTGAATCCCTAAGTATTCAGAACAAAACTTAGTAGAAGAATCATGCAGTCTGATTAGCTAATTATAACCTTCATAATAGTTAGACTGATATACTAACATGTTTCTAATCTGACAGCTGGAATGGACCTTGCTAAACCATGTTGTCCCAGCCAGGTGACTGCCACCTTGGACACCCACAGGAGGAGTATCACAAAGTCCCTTTGCAAAGTGCCCATCGTCAAGGAACACTGACAGCCAAAAAGCCACCTTCTCACCTCTGTACTCTGAGCTCAGTGCCTTTTATTTCTCACTAACTAGAAATTCAGAACTGAAGTGGTCAGCTATCGCCGTGTAACAAACAACCACGGAACCTCCAGGACTGTGAGCATTCGTTCGGCTTTTGCTTGTGGGCTGGCTGATCTGGGCTGGCTCAGCTCTGGTGGCCTGACTGGGATATCTCTGCTCCTTGGACCAGAGCGAAGTCACGTGGGCTCCTCTCAAGGCAGCACGACAGACACAGGAAGGCTTGCAGATCACACAAGCACTTTTTAATTCTTTGGTCACGTTGTACCTGCTAACGTTCCCTTGGCCAAAGCAGTCATATGGCTGAATCCAAAGCCACAGGATAGAGAAATATTCTCAGCTCTTCAGTGGGAGGAACCCCGGAGTCCCATGGCAAAGGATGTGGAGACAGGGGAGTTGAGGAAATGGGCCTTGAATGCAGCATGCCACCAGCAAACAGATACACGGCGTGTCTCTGTCTCCAGCCCTACCAGATCATCTGACAGCTCAGCCCACCCCTCCACCCCTTCCCTACCACGTTCTCTCCTCCAGGTTACCTAGAGAAGTTGCTTAGGATACGATTTCATGGAAAATTGATTTTATAAGTCAGCCAAGAACGTGGCTGGACGTAACTTATTGACAGGACACTAGAAGGCTCTGTTATGGAATCATTCCCGTAACAGAGCTGTTGAAACAAGAGTACAATAAAACTGAATATGAGCTAACAGAATTCCAGGGTCAGTGAACCCCTGGGGCGCCCTGCCCTCTCTGGCTTGTTCTTGCCCTGGGCTCACTCTCTCAGCTCTGGGTTGGGGTCACAAGTTTCTTACTTGGGGATCCCCCAACCCCTTTCAAATATGAGTTCCCTGCAGCAGAGATGGGTTAATTCGTCTTTGTGGGGGACAGGTCGGTGCAGTGCCTTCCTGAGGGGACAGGATGCTCCCTGTTTGTCCCCTGTCTCCTGGGATGATTCTTGCGGGCAGCTCCCTCTGACTGGTGTGGCTGTCATGACCTTACAGACTGAGAACCTTGGCCCAGGGAAGTGAGGGGACTGCGTGAGATCCAGCCAGAAGATGGCAGGGCTCTAGCCTAGCTGTCCTGAATCTAAGCCCGGCTCCTCCTGCAGGGCCCGAAGCAGCTGGTCAGGAGCCCGGGGCCTGCGGAGGGCCCTCCTCGAGGTGCGTGACCACGTCTCAGACCTGGCTTCCCTCCCCAGCAGGCTGGCTTGACCTGCAGGCAACAATGGGCGCCACGTGCCTCTGCCCTCTGATGACCCCCCATAGAGCCGGCGTGGGCCAGGAACCAGGACTCAGCCCAGCTCTGCCCGACCTCTTGACTCAGGCAAAGACGTCTATTAAAACAACCGGCAGGAACAGCAAGAACGGCCGCCCATGTTTGCCGGGCATTGGGCGAAGCACTGCGAGGGTTTTCTTGTTGAGATCCCAGGCCTGACCTTTGAGACGGTTCGGGTTTTATTCTCGTGAGGAAAGTGAGGCAGAGGGGAGTGCGTCTTGCCTGAGGTCACAAGAAAGAGCAGAACTGAGCTCCATTCAGCCCTGAGCAGCCCCAAAGCCCTCAGCTGACGGCGAGCTGTCCTCGCCCTCCAGGCCCGGCCCCTCCACTTGACCAGTCTGGCCCTGGTCGACTTCTGCTGGGTCCCAGTCGTGCGGAACTTGGGTTGCTGCTCCCTGGCTGTGCTCTCGAGGCCGGGTGGGTCTGCCCCTTCTTCACGTTTGGTGTCAGGCTTGGAATGGTGGTGGATCTGGCCTGAGCCGCCAGGAGGAGGGGACACAGGCTGGGGGTCCCAGCTGTGTGCCTTCAGGGCTCCCCCAGTTCATCAGCCGGCACTGTGCGCGTCGGGAGACAGCCCAGTCTGGGCGGAAGGCGACCTCAGAGACACTGGGCTGTGGGGCGCGAGGAGCCCTGAGCTGGGGCAGAAGGGGTGGGCTCAGGGTGAGTTCTGCACAGCCCTCCCCCCGGGCCCCTCCCACGCGGGCTTCTTCCCTCTGACCCCCCACTGGTTGGGGCGGCCTCTTGGGTGAGTCCAAGCAGTGGCAAGATTCAGAACCCCTGGATTACACTGTAAAGCTTGCTTTTTACTAAATGACATACGTGGCTACCTTTGAGCCTGAGAAAAACTCCATAAAATTGAGGTGTTATTAGTCAGCTCTTTGAGGACTGTGTGCTCCATATGTTGGGACGTTATTTCTTTTATGTATCTCACCAACACTGTCGTGTCGTCACAAAGGGGACCAGGAATCTTCCTTTTGGGACAGGCGGCCCGTACTTCTCTGCAACATCAAGAGGGACAATTGTTTAGTAAAACAAGGTTCCATGAATACCCTTGAATAAATGAGAGAAGATACCTTCAAAACATGTAAATCATTCTCTAACTGGGTCAGACCCGTAGTGCATAAGAGTCTACTTTGTTTTTTTTTTTTTTCATTTGAAAAGTCACCGGTGTGCGCAGTTGTCGGATGGGGGGCTGCGGGGAGGAGCGCTGAGGACACAGGCCCCACGCCTCCTGCTCCAAAGAATAGTGGGGACGGAAGTGGGCGCCTCTCTGTCTTGCAGCTGTGATTCCTATCCTGAGGGGACCTTTTATGTAAAGCGTAGTTAGTTTTGGAAAGTGACATTTGCATCTGAAGATAGTGGTGTCTTTTCTGATTAGGAGAAACATTTCTTCTAGTTATAGAAAAAGCACTATTTTTCCCCATTCAGATATAACGATCACGTGAGAAGTGCTGGGGACACAAAAGCGCCAGACCAGGAGCCATCTGTTCTTCCCTGGCGTCTCCAGTCACTCAGAGCTAGGCTGGCGGTGGTGGCTGAGCGGCTCTGCAGAGAGCAGGATGGGAACCAGAATGTGGGCGCCTAACAGCCTCGAGCCCAACTGCCCTTGATGGGAGAGCCAGGAGGCCCTACCCTCCAGAGGCCAGAGGCTTCTCCGGGTGGCACGGGGTGGGGAGCAGCGCGGCTGCGTCCCCTGGGGCCTGGGGACCTTCTGGTCAAGGGCTGGTCCCTTGTGCACAAAGGCGATGGCCGTGGTGCTGCTGGGGGCGGGGTAATGAGTGATCTTTGTTTTCAATTTGTGCCCTGTTTGTAGTTTTCTACAGTGAACACGCAATAATTATCTTTGCAAGCGGCAAAAGAATATCTCTAGCTGGCAGCGAAACCACCTTTGTGACAAACATAGTCCCCTCCCTCTCGGTGTCCACAGCCTGGCCTCTGGCTGTGGCTTTGGGGATGTTGAGGAAAGCGCTGGTGGTGCAGGAAGCCGGCGCTGCTCTCCTGAACTTCCCGCCAGCTTGTCGAGTAAGGATAATAGCACCCCGGGTGCCAGTTTTCAAGGATTTGCACCTGTACCTCCTTCACCTCCTGGCTCAGTGGTTTCCTCCTCTGGAGGCTGTTTCCATCAGTTGTGTCAAGAGCACATGACCCGTTATAATCTCTGCTCACCTGTGAGACTGGCCCTCATCTCTCTTCCCCCCCAGACCCTACCCAGGCAAGACTACTTAAGGATTACTTGTTACCTCTGTCTCCCCAGCATCTAACGAGGAGCCTGGCACACAGCAGACATTCCAGGGGTGTCTGTGGATGGCTCAGTACAGTCATCTCGGGCGTGCGTTGAGTGTTCATCCTCTGTAAGTGCATCGTGTGTGCGTGTGTCACACGCCCGGCAGAGATGCTCGCCCTCCCCCCAGGGCTCTGGGATTCAGTGTGACCCGGGTGTCACTCTGATCCCTGCACAGGTGGAGAGCGGGCAGATTCACATCCAGGGCAGTCACACCGAGCAGGGCTCCCCGACCAGCCGTTCCTCCACGTCGCTCGCAAGCAGGCTATCCCGGCCCCGCAACCTCAGGACCGCGACCCGTGGGGCAGGCAAGACTCCCGGCTTGGGAGCCCCACCCAGTCCTCTGCCTGGCTCTGCCCTCGCTTATTCCTCATCCAGAGAACAAGCGTTAGTACTGGGGTGTGTATATATACACGTGTGTGCATGTGTGTGTGTGCTCGTGTGATCATTTGGACCCTTTTGTGGCCCCTTTCCACTTAGTGCACTGCAAACATTTTACCATATTGTTAAACTATTTCTTGAAACATTCTAAATAGCTGCACTGTCATCCATCTTCTAGAAATATCGTGTTTTATTTAACCATTCTCCTACTTTAGACATCTAAAGTGTTGCTAATTTTTTTTTAATTTTGTGAATTCCGTAAATAATACTGTAATGATAATTCCATGTTTATTTCCTCAAGGAAAGTCTTCAAAGGGTAGGTACCAAGTCAAAGGATAGGCACTTTTATGGCTCCAGATACCTTATTCCCCCTTTTCCAGCACTGATATTGTCAATCAAGAAATTTGCATTTCTTAGAAGAAAAAAGTGGAATCTTATTTTCTTTTCCATTTTTTTTGCAGCATGACCAGGTCAGAGTTTTTTTGGTTTGTTTTTTGTTTTTTTGCGGTACGTGAGCCTCTCACTGTTGTGGCCTCTCCCGTTGTGGAGCACAGGCTCCGGATGCGCAGGCTCAGCGGCCATGGCTCACGGGCCCAGCCGCTCTGCGGCATGTAAGATCTTCCCGGACCGGGGCACGAACCCGTGTCCCCTGCATCGGCAGGCGGACTCTTAACCACTGCGCCACCAGGGAAGCCCCCAGGTCAGAGTTTTCTAACAGAAGACCCAGGGTGGCTGCCCAGAGCAATCATTCATTTGATTGGCTGTGTGGAGACACTGTATCCACTCTTTCTTTGAACAAACAGCAAGGTCCCGCTGTGTGCCAGGTTCTTCTAAGCACTCAAGAATCCAGCAGTGCACAAAAGACTAGACTTGCCTTGAAGTTTATTTTCTGTTGGGATGAGATAGACAATTAGGGTAAATATGAGGTGGATCAGAGAGTCATACGTGGGATCGAAATGAGCAGGGAATGCAAGAGAGAATCTGGAGTTTGGCTCGGGAATGTGATAAAAACCCTGAGAGAAGGGCGAGAAGAGCAAGTGCAAAGGCCCTGAGGCAGCAAGGAGGTTGCTGTGAAGGAAGCACAGCAGGAGGCTCTCACAGAGTGAGGTCAGAGGGAGTGGTGGGCAAGCCATTGTGACACCCTGCCTGTTACTCTGAGCAACATGGGAAGCCGTTTGAGAGTTGTGCCTGACCTGATTTGCACTTTAGAGATCGTCCTCAGGGGAAAATGACTATGGCTTTTTGATTATGGCTCTGCCCTCCCTCACCCCTCCATCCAGAGAACAAGTGCTGACACGTGTGTGTGTACTTTAAAAGACTGAGGGTGGAAACAGGGAGGCTGATGCAATAATCCGTGCAAGATGATGGCAGCCTGGACCAGGGGGTGAGGGTAGAGCGGTCAGCTTCCAGGTATGCACTGGGAGCAGAGCCCCTGGGATTTGCGGGTGGTTTGGGTATGAGTGATAGAAAGATCCGTCACAGAGGACTCTATTCTGAGCCACTGGGACAATTTCCATTTGCTGAGATGGGGACCTCAGAAAGACTGTGTTTTGAAGCTGATGACTCAGAGAAGAAAGAATTTTCCTTTGTGAAACTCGGATGTTCTGTTTCGCTTGGGAGGGCCTCTCTCCCCCAGGGTTATCTTGGAGTCAGCCAGCCGTGTCCACTGATTTATTTGCATATTCTGGGCCTAGCTCTTCTGATTCTATTATTCTGATTATATCAAGTTTACGGTGTTTTTATATCTGGTGGCTCAAAAACATCATTGCTAGCCGTTTCCAAAAATTTCATGGCAAATCTCACATATTTCTTTTTCTTTACCAACTTTAATATCTATGTCTAATGAGTCCCCCAAATATCCATTGAGATATTTTTTTTTTTAAATTTTTCTTTATTTTTTTATACAGCAGGTTCTCGTTAGTTATCCATTTTATGCATATTAGTGTGTATACGTCAATCCCAAGCCATTGAGATTTTTACTACAGTTTTATTGATTTATAATTTGAGAAAGGTTTTACCTTTGGAAGTAGAGTCTTCTCGTCCAGGAACGTAGTATGTGTCTGTTTTCATTCCAGTCTTGCTTTAATAACCTTCAGTAGACTGTGTATAGGTCTTATGCCTTTCAGATGTAATCTATCCCAAGGTATTCCGTAGCTTTGTCATTAATGTGAATGTGGATTTTTTTTCACAATGCAATTTCTAACTAGTTATATTTACTGTTTAAAAAAAAAGTATTGGTTTTTTTTGGTATTTTTTACTTGAATCCAGCCACTTTCCTCATTGTCTTGAGATTTTCTAGTTGTAAAATCGTATCCCGAATAATGATAAATCTTGTTTTTCAACATTTATACTGTTTATCTCATCTTGTCTTATTTCAAAAGCTGGAACCTCTAAAAATGTGACTAGCAGAACTGATAGTGAGCGTGCCTGTCTTGTTTCTGACTTTAATGGAAGTGCTTCAGTGTTTCACCCATGTAACATATTTGCAGATAGTGTCTGTTAATATTCTCGTGTTTAGGATGTTCATTTTATTTCCATGTAGTTTATATGTTCTGTTCTATTCTATACCATTTAGTTAGGAAAGACTGCCGAATTTTGTTAAATGCCATTTTGCCATCTGTTGATATGTGACCTTTGCTAATATAAGGAATTGAAGTTTTGCTAATTCTTGACGGATTCTTATTCTTGGAATAAACCCTAATTGATCTTGGTAGGCCCTTTTAAAATATGGCACTAAATATTCCTCAAGTTTTCTTTTTTTGATGTATTTGCATTTATATCCATAAACTGGATTGGCTTATATTTTTCTTTCCAAGTGTTTTCTTTATCACACTTTTGTATTAGGGTAACATAAAATGAACTGGAATACTATATATATCTGGAATAATTTGACTAATGTAAAAATTATCTAGGCTTGACACCTTTTTACTGATAGATGGTAGATCTTTTAAGAGCTTTTTAAATCTCTTTGGTGGTTACCTGTCTATTCAGGCTTTCCTATTACTTAAGTTAAATTTAGTAATCTATATTTTGCTCGAAAATGATTCAATTTCCTCCAGAGTTTAAAGCATATTAACTTAAGGTTGCCCATCCTACTTTGTTAGAATTCTTCCATATCTGTTGTTAAAATAGTAGTGTTTCCGATTCGTTTTGTGTGTTAACGCTTTCAAAGAGCAGTCACACACACCGTCTCGGGGGAGCCTTGATTCCTCCTGGAAAGAGAAGGAAACTGAGGGAAGCATGGTTAAGTGGCTTGCGGGGTCGCATAGCCGGTTAGAGGCAGAGTCTGGCCTCAGACCGGGGACCCGCCTTCCCTTGCGGGACAAGACCACCTGTGCTTCTTCCAGTTATGTTCACCTGGGGTGCGTCCTCCTCAGGCCCCAAAGGTGTGACAAGTGTAAGGATGGACTTCGAGACTGAGTCCCCATCCAGAAAAGGTCCCTGTACTCTCTGAGCACCAACACCCCTTGCGATGTTTAGGGAAAGGCCCTCCTACCTAGATACAGGGGGTGCATTTTCAACTGTTTGAACAAGTGTAAGATGTGTCTGTAACATCACTTTTTTTCTAGAATGAAGAAAGAAAGGCGTTCATTCGCTTTACAGATGGCTCCAAATGGACATGTTTAAAAGCCTCTGTTAACCTTTGGGTGGTCAAGGATGTGGTGGGCTGTGGTGTGAGTGTGTGTATGTTCACGTTTTGGGGGATATTCCCAGCAGCATCTTGTGTTTGATACAATTTCATAAAGTAACGTTATGCTCTGTCCTGAAGGCTAGTAGCATATAATACCTATATTGCTATGGAATTGCTGAACCTGAATCGTGACCAGGTTTCAATACAGGCTGGGGGGATTAGATTGATCATCTGGTAAAGTGCTGGTGCTTTGAAAGAACTGTTATCCTAGCTAACAGTCATGAAGGGTTTTGATGTGGAGAAACCCAGTGTATCTGAGAATCCACTCTGGTACGGGGGCAGCACGCATGCCTCCGCTACCCCTGGGTTCTCACGGAGCCCGGTCTCCCCTCCCACCCCGGGGCTCCATCCCGTCCTCGTACTCCAGGAGCCGACCTGCTGATGCAGTGACCACAGGTGTAGCTTCGGGGCCTTTTCCTAATTGCAGCAAGTAGAGGCACATCAGGGCTGCAGCCCTGGCCCCGTTCACTGCGCTCGCAGGAGGCTGGGGACTCAGCCGCCCCCCACCCCGGCTTCGCCCTTCCAGCTCCAGTCTCCTTAGTGCCCAGGATAGACAGAGGCCCTTGTCATTTCCAGGGCTGCCGATGGTCACTAAGGAACTTCCCTGCTCTTCCTGTGGTCTGTCCACCACACGGATCGTCAGCCGATGCACACTGAGATGCTGAACGTGGGCTGAAGGCCCCTGCAGCTCACCTGGCCACGAGCCCTTTGCCAGCACGTCAGCCTAAACATCCAGTAAAAAGATCCTTCCTCTGCTCCTCTTTCCTCGTGGCTCACCCCTCCCCCCAGAAAGCTGTCCTGGGGTGCAGACAGGGCCTGTCCCTCCTCGGGGATTCTCAGCACCCTGGACAGCGCCCCCAGGCCCTGAAAGCACCTCCCAACACCCGGCTGTCCTTGCCCTACGAGGGGTGCTGAACGGGCTCCAGGCCAGCGGGCGGCTCCGTTGTCCCCACAGCCTCCAACTGCAGGAACCTGCGCTCATCAGGATCAAATCCCTGCGGGTCTCAAAGTTTCAGACCCAAAGGGACACTTAGCCGACAGCGGTGCTGCAGCACAATGCGGTAGCAGCCATCCAAAACCGCCTTTCACATTCTAACTGCTGGCAGTGTAAATTAATCAAACTGAGGTTCGGAAAATGAAAGCAGTCTGGATCCACATCCCTGTTGATTCCCTTACCGCTCAGAGCAGACACTCACCGCGTGCTTGTTACACAAACCAGAGGACAGGCTGAACGAGTGAAGGGACGAGGGGAAGAGGTGCGCCCTCCCCAGGCCTGGCCCGGCCCCTTGCCCTGCCCCACGGGGGCCGACATGCTCTGCTTCTCCTCCGTGGCAGGTCAGCCCAGGCTTCCCCTTCCGCCAAATCTGCCCCTGCAGTCGGGCCTCTGGGTCACACTGTCTCCTGCCTCTTCATCTTCCTCACTAAGCTGGACCTCCCAGGACGTGCCCTGGCTGAGGCACGCGGAGCCAAGATGATTCTTTGTTTATTAAATGGATCAATTTTCCATTCTGTTTTGCCCAGGCTGCTGCTGAGTGGGCTGAGAAGATGCCCAAAGGCCCGCCGCCCGTATCTCCCAAGAAAATGGCAAACCAAGAGGTCCTGGCCCGGCTCCACAAAGCTGTGACCTTCCACTACAACACGATCGCCCAGGAGTTTGAGAACTTCGACACCATGCGGACCAATACCGTCTCCAGGGACGAGTTCCGGTCCATTTGTACTCGCCACGTCCAAGTTCTGACGGATGAGCAAGTAAGAAACGCATTTCGTTTCGCCTCCTAAGCGATGCGTAAAGAGTTTAAGACTGTTCTCTAGTTTTTTAAATACTTGAACGTTTTTTGTTGTTATTTAGTTTTAAATCTTACTGGAGACTCATGGAGCTTTCTGTTTATGTAACAGGGACGAATCGCACCATTTCAATCAGGGTGCAAATAATATCACTTTTATTTTTAAAATCAAATTAAACTCGGCTCCAGCTACCACTGTCCTTCTTCCTCCTTCCCCAGATCATTCCTGGGCTTAAGTGATCCTAAGAGGGGGCCAGTGTCTCCCCACATCTGAGCTGGGAGTGCGGGGCTAAGGGCGGATGTAGAGCCGGTAGGCTGCTCTGACGCTCCCACCACCTCGCGGCTCCCGGCCTCTCCCTGGTTCTGCTGCCGGCGTTTCTGGATGCTCTGGAGCTACCGCCCCAAGCATGCTGGTGACACGCCCACCCCCAGTGGGCCTCTCCACTGTCCACAGGCTGGACACAGGCCACCCTCTCTGAGGGCCTCTTGCCCATCACAGATCCCTCACGAGAGTTTCTCTGCGGTCTCTTCCCCAAGGACTGAGCTGGGCTCTTTTTAGCTCAAAGCTCTAGCAACCTGCTGCCCTGGCCTCTTTGGCCCTTCGTGGCTTTCCTAGGGCAAGAGCACCTCCCAGCAGGACGGCGTTCCAGGGGCCTGCCTTGGTCACTGGCATCAGCCGATAATCTCACTGAACGTCCGCAGTGGGGAGCGGAGCCCTGGCTGCTTGGTCCTCACTGTGCCCCCAGCACTGAAACGGAGCCTGGCACAGAGCAGGTGCTCAGCATGTCCCAGTGAGCGGACAGTGTCCACGTTCCCACCCCCATCCCAGCAGTCCAGGGGCTGAACAGCCGATAACAGAGCACCACTGATCCAGTCCCAGAAGCAGATTTCCCTTCTTCCCAGAAAATGCACTGCTACCATCCCTCTTCAGTTCTCAGGTGAATTGATGCCCCATCCATTCCCAGAGAATAATTCAGATGAGAAAGGAACTCCAAAATACTCACAAAAGCAGCCCCGCCTCCCCTCTTCCTCCTGGCTCTGCTCAGGCCCAGCCCAGGGGGCTTCCTACAGCTCCCCGTGTGGAAATGTCATTCTTTCCCCTCCAGAGCTGGGTCACTCCAAACTCAAGTCTCACATTGTCAGAGTTTTAGGGTAAGGACTGGAAGTATTCACGGGGAGGGGTGATCATCACGTCCACCCTCCACCCCTACTTAGGCCTCTGAACTCACTGCCCTGAAGAATGAATTTGTTAAAGATATTAGTAATATGAACATCAGATTTCACTTTCCTAAAATATCACCTTTTTTAGGCATTATGATCATTTCTGCTAAGCAAAAACAATGCCCTATTTCCAAACAATTCTGTCCCACAGAGCCTCCAAGCCAAGTGAGCTCTCTATTTGCAAATATCAGTACTTCTCTCCATCACTACAAATGGATGGAAGCCTTTAAAATTAGTACAGTTGCATTTATTATTCTATGGGGCCAACTAATAAAGGTTGGTAATAAAGATTTTTAGTAATAAAGATTTTAGTAATAAAGATTTTTCATTCCATCTAAATGAGCAAAATTTTACTCTAATTATAGGTATAAATTAATGACATGCCGGCATATCTGGCATTCATAACAGAGAATTTGATTCTAATTGCCCACTAAGAAAGCTTCACCATTCCCGTCACAGACAGCACCCCCCACCCCCCACCCCCTGCAAAAAAATCAAGCACTTACTTTTGAATGCTGCTTTCTAAAAATACACGGACACATCTCAAAGACAGTCTGCACCATTGAGAACATCAAAGTCTGGCATGAGTACCGTGGTTTAAGTTGGGTGATGATTAACAGAAATTGTGCTATATTTGGGAAGGATGCTTCTAGATACAGGCTAGTAAACAGAAAACAAAAGCCCCAGAGATCCACATGCTTTCTCCTTGCATGAGTTGCTTAGCCAGCGACCTTCTTGGTTGGATGGCCCAGTGTCTGGCACAGTAAGACACAGAAGTCATTTGCACTCTTGACATGTCTAGACCCCTCATGCCATCATGGGGAAGAGTTCACCCGAGATACTGGGACAGTTCCGACCACGTTAAACGGTTTTCAGGTACAGATTCCATGACTTCGTTTATCTACATTCTAAAGACTTATCTCTAAAAAATCCAATCATCGTGAATCTGAGGGCCAGCTTTCTTGACTTACAGAGCTCCGTAAGTAGGGAAGCGCCACATCTTTGGAAACCTTTTGGCACAATTAACCTTTCAGAAAAGGAGAGCGACTTTCAGAGCAGATGCAGCCAGACACTGACAGGTCTTCATGGCTCTGCATGAAGCGTGTTATAAAAGCCTGTGGAACTGGGTCCACCTGGATCTGGCTTAAGATAGAGATCCCATGGGGAGAGCCTGTCCTGGTGAGGCGATTTAGGTCAGTCCATAGCGACCGCATGAGGACTTTGAATGTGCAGCTATATTAGGGGAAGGAAGCAGCAAACATTGCTGAGCATTCCAGATGTGATATTTCTAAAACAGACAGCTTCAGGAAGAGAGAAAAATGCAGGCAGACTTGGGTTTCGACCCTGCTTCTGCACCCGTCCAGCTGTGTGACCTTGGAGAATTATTCAACCTCTCTGAGCTTCAATGTCCTTCCCTCTGAAATGGGACAGTGCTCCCAGGCAGATCCAGGTGCCCTCCCCTCTGCCCAGGCTGCAGTTCTGGCTTCCCCATCTTTGCCCGTGCAGTCCCTGCCTGCCCCTTCCCCCGCCCCCTTGTATCTGGCCACACCGACTCCCTCTTCCAGACTCACTTCGAGCCAAGTGAAGCCTTTTCTGACCTCACCTTTACCTGCTGGAGCTGGCCACGGCCCGCTTTGCCCTCCTCGCCCCCCCACCTTGAGCTCTCCATCATCCGGCTGAGCCCTTGGGACACCCTTGCGTGTTCGTGGGCACAGAGCTTCCTGTGTTGGCTGCACCGTGAGTGCCCGAAGGCAGCACGCATCCGCTCCTTCCCTTATTGGGGGCCCTCTGAGCTCAGAGTGGTGATGTTAGGTCCGAGGGAACCAAGGCGGGCCTGCTCCCTGCCTCCGTTGAGTCTGCATCCTGGGAGGGTAGAGAGAGGTTAAACACCTGCGGTACATTATTTCTGTAACTCCACACCGCTCTCCGGTGCAAAGGGACGTGCAGCGTGCTGGGAGAGCAGAGCTGGGGGCTGACCTGGACCGAGGGGTCAGGGCTGTTTCCCTGAGGACACAATGCTGGAATGTGGGCGTTTCCTCTGAGAGAAGACGGGAGAGAGCAATGCAGGCAGAGGCAGCATCCTCGAAGCAGGCGCAGTGGGCACGCTGCTTAGATGGTGATGCTGCCAGCGGCTAGCGGACACCAGAGACACACCCTGCCCGTGGGGTCTGTGTTCCCTGAGGGGCTGGCAGACAGTGAACAAAATGTGTGTATGTTGGATGGTGACAAATGCTCTAGGCCAAAAGAAAAGCAGGGAAGAGGGTAGTGCTAGGGAATTGGGAGGGTGTGTTGTGAGTAGGGCGGTCAGGGGAGGCCCCTGAGAAGGCAACATCTGATTAAAGACCTGGGTCAGGTGGATGGCTGGGAACAGCGGAGGTTGGATCATGAATGCGTTTCAGAGTTGGAGGCAGCAGAATTTGCTAATGGATGTGGGTGGAAGAGTGAGAAGGGGAGTAGAGGATGGGGAAGCCAAAGGAGCCGTGGATGGGGTGCTGTGGGGGGCAGGGGGGAGGGGAGGGCGGGCGTGGGGCGCCTCACTGGTCCATTGTCCACAGTCACACCTTCTGTCCTGCTCTCCTTCCTGTTCACTTTCTTTTTTGCTCAAGTACATCTTTACTTGCTCTTTCAGGGGAGAGGAAGCCCGAGAGCTTCCCTATTTCACCTTCGTCCTCAAAAGATAGTTTGGCTGGGGATAGAATTCTAGGTCCAAGTTTTCTCTCCCTGACCCTTTCAAGCGGTTTCTCAGTTGCCTTCCAGCATCTCTCGGTGTTGATGCGACATCTGCTAATTATCACATGCTTTCTGCAGGGCCCCGATCCCAGTGGGAAGAAAGGCAGGGGCTGAGCTACTCATGCCACTTCCTTTTTACCAGAATGCTCCTCTGAGACAAGGGGTGAGGTAGGAGTGAGTGAGGAGAGAGGAGCCAGCCGGGCTGTTTGGATAAGTCCCAAATGCTCCCCACGCAGCTCGCCCAGGTGGGTCTCCTCAGCGCGGTCGCCACCGCCGGCTGGTCCTACAGTTGTCTGGGCCTGGTCCTAGGGACTGGACTCCTCCTGCCTTGGCCTCTAGGCTTTTGTCCTCAGTGACTGTGGACACTAGCAGCACAGGCCAGTTCCAGTTGCTATGTCAGGTAGTGGGTGATGGCTTGGTTCTAACTGCCCATCTCACATGGGGGCCTCTTGTCCCTGTTCCTGAGAGAGTACCGCCCTCCACCTGCATCATACCATGCCTCGAATGCCATGGGTTTCTTCTCCATTTCTGTTTAATCCGATTTCCCTGTTGTGTTTGAATAAGGACAATGCATTTTATTTATTTATTTTTACATCTTTATTGGAGTATAATTGCTTTACAACGGTGTGTTAGTTTCTGCTTTATAACAAAGTGAATCAGCTATACATATACATATATCCCCATATCTCCTCCCTCTTGCGTCTCCCTCCCACCCTCCCTATCCCACCCCTCTAGGTGGACACAAAGCACTGAGCTGATCTCCCTGTGCTATGCGGCTGCTTCCCACTAGCTATCGGTTTTACATTTGGTAGTGTGTATATGTCCATGCCCCTCTCTCACTTCGTCCCAGCTTACCCTTCCCCCTCTCTGTGTCCTCAAGTCCATTCTCTACGTCTGTGTCTTTATTCCTTTCCTGCCCCTAGGCTCCTGAGAACCTTTTTTTTTTTTTAGACTCCATATATATGTGTTAGTATACGGTATTTGTTTTTCTCTTTCTGACTTACTTTACTCTGTATGACAGACTCTGGGT
The DNA here is from genome assembly GCF_951394435.1 of Stenella coeruleoalba. NCBI lineage: Eukaryota > Metazoa > Chordata > Mammalia > Artiodactyla > Delphinidae > Stenella > Stenella coeruleoalba. Next base: position 5,877,366 of record NC_137157.1, read on the forward strand.
CCATCCACCTCACTACAAATACCTCAATTTCATTTCTTTTTATCGCTGAGTAATATTCCATTGTATATACGTGCCACATCTTTATCCACTCATCTGTCGATGGACGCTTAGGTTGCTTCCATGTCCTGGCTATTGTAAATAGAGCTGCAATGAACACTGTGGTACATGACTCTTTTTGAATTATGGCTTTCTTAGGGTATATGCCCAGTAGTGGGATTACTGGGTCATATGGTAGTTCTATTTTTAGTTTTTTAAGGCACCTTCAAACTGTTCTCCATAGTGGCTGTACCAATTCACATTCCCACCAGCAGTGCAGGAGTGTTCCCTTTTCTCCACACCCTCTCCAGCATTTATCGTTTGTAGATTTTTTGATGATGGCCATTCTGACTGGTGTGAGGTGGTACCTCACTGTAGTTTTGTTCTGCATTTCTCTAATGATTAGTGACGTCGAGCATTCTTTCATGTGTTTGTTGGCAATCTGTATATCTTCTTTAGAGGGACAATGCATTTTAAAAAAATAGTTTGCACCTCTCTGCTGAAACTCCCCGTCTGTTCATGCATGCTGGGTACCTTTTCTACTAGATCCATTAACGTATTAGCCACAGTTGTTTTAATGCTCCCATCTGACAGTCCCCACAGTGGGCTCATCTCTGACTCTTGTCTGTCGATGGCTGTATCTCTTGGCAACGGGTCGGTTCTTCTTTTGTTTGTATGTCTCAAGATTTTAAAAAATTGGATGCCAGACGTAGTGTGCAGAAGAATAGTAGAGATGGTGGCATCAATGATATTTATGCCTGGAGATGGGCGCACCTCTTCTCTGTCAGGCTATGAGTGTGGCAGCGTTGTTGAATCAGTCTGGTGGGTAATTGAGCTACATTTGAATTTTGTTGTTGCTACTCCTCCCCAGCGTCAGATCCCTCCCGCAGAAGATTGCCCAGGGCCCCCGGGCTTGAGTGGGTCTGCTATGGCTCCGCCCATGGCTTTGCTTCTCAGTAGAGGAGGGTCTGGAGAAGCGGGCGGTGTTTCACGTCCATCCCCCACCAGTGGCTTCACGTGCCTCTTGGGAGCAGTGGCAAAGGCTGCAGAGGAGAGCTTGTGAGTGTGAGCGTTCCCTGTGCCCGTGACTCCCAGCTCTTCTAGCCTGAGCGCCAGCCCAGCTTGGCCTTTAGGAATTTGCTAACATCTCGGCTGATTTCTTCCCACCCTCGCACTTCCTCCTGAGCCCCACCAGGCATGAGAGCTGGCGCGTCGGGCTCTCCTTGGAGCCTCGGGGCTCCGTGGAGTTCAGTCCCCTCGGCTCCTGCAACCTCAACTGTCTCATGGGCTCAGGAAAAGTTCTGAGTTTGTAGGTATTTGGCTTTTTCTTGGTAGAATGGGAGTGGCGTTCGCTTGCCGCTTTCCACATCACAAGCAGAGGTGGAACCCGAAGTGGTGAATTTTTAAGTAGTTAGAAGGTAGTTGTCTGCTACTCTGCGTTTCCAGGGGACCTTTCAGCAGGCGTGCATTCTGCCCCGTGACCTGGAAACTTGCTGACATGCAATGAACTTGCCTTTCAGTTCCTTCACAAACCACAGGAATTTTACCTGGGTCTCACGTCCAGTTCACAGGCCCATAAGTTTCCAGAGTCTACTTCTGTGGTACCCATTTCCAGTCTTCTGATGCCCCTCCTGTCCCCACAGCCCACACCAGCCGCCATCCTGTGCTGCGCCTCCAGGCTGCATCAGTGTCCTGGGCTGTAACCCATCAGGGCTGAAGAGCCACACGTGGGCCTCCACTTCCCCACCCGCCCAGGCCCGTCCTAGCAATGTGTATTCTGCCCGTTGAAGCCCCTTTAGTTAAAATAGGATAAGAATAGGGTTTGCGCGGTCCTACCTTGACCTCGCTTGCCTCACAGGCTTTCATTAGGAAGGTGGTGGGCGCCTGCCTCACCTGCCTGAGAACGAGCCCCTTTTGTTGTCCGTGGCCGTTCTGCAGGCGTCCTCATTTCCATGCTTCAGCTCTTCACTGCCTCCTGAAGCATTCATGCCCATCCTTTGTATCTGTCCTTAATCACATGACCTTCCTCCCACTTGCCTCCCAAGTCTTGCTAAGATACGAGAGCATGAGAGCCCACTGGCAGCCCACCCTCCTTTAAGCCACATCTTTGTTCCTTAAAGCCCTTCCTGAGAGTTGTGATCGGAACACGGTTTAGCCCTTGCCTCCAATCCCTCTTCATTTCTAAAGGGTCTTCCCATTGTCTGATCAGTCTTATCATGTGATACGGAACTTCAGCCGTTAAAAAAAAAAACATGTATTGAGCACCTACTGTGTGCTGGCACCTTTGCAAGATGGTTGGCATTCAAAGATGAATCTCAGAGGATCCTTTGGGGAGTCTCAGCCAGGCTAGGTGTCCCCTCATGGGTGGTTTCATCAGGATGCCAGAAGGGAGAGAAGAGGCTCCGGTCTGCCCAGTGGTTCTGGAAAACTTCCCTGGAGGAGACCGGTGCGGGGGTTACTGCCCTTGGTGATGATGCTGTGGCCTGTCTGAGCCCATGTGAGCACTTTCTCAGGGACCCTCACTTCCACTCCCCCGAGTAGTTTTCCCTCATTGATCAAAATTAAAGCAACATAAAACTACAGGTGTGATAAATGACACTGAACTATACACACACACATGAAGTTGTTACGTAAGATGTAACCTTGGAGGGAAGTTGGGTGGAGGGTCCCTGAGGACCTCTCTGTACCATTCTTGCAACTTCCTGCAAATCTATAATGATTTCGAAATAAGAAGCTAAAACACATCAAGAATGTTGTCCCAAGCTAAGCCGTTTTCCCTTCTCAGGGCCTGGAATATTCTCCCTCTCTTCCTCACCCCTCAGTACTTCATTTCCAGAATTTCAGGTAGAGCCGGACATGGTCCCTTTTAATATGCTTCTGGAAAACCCCAGTGGAGCCCACAGGCCAAGCCGGTTCCTGACCAAGTTCAGGCACAGGGTAGGAACATCCCTCCCATGGCCTCAGGGGTGGAGCGGAAGCTGCACTGGGCCTCGGGCGGGGGCTGTGGAAAAGCAAATTGGAAGTAAATTACCATCTTCTCGGCCCCCTGAACAGCCCCCGAGTCACCAAGGGCGGCTCACTTGGCATTGAGTCATTTTGCAACATCCCTGCCGGGCCGCGTGTGGCCCTGACCCAGCGCGTGACATCGGATGGCACCGACACAAAACCGTGAACTTCTGCTGTTCTCCAGATGCCTCCCTTTTCACCTTGCGAGAAGACATTGTTTGCCCTGAGGGTGAGAAAAGTTGCGGTGGCTGAGGGCTGCAGCACCTGCGTGTTGTTCGCAGGGCTCAGGGGGCCTTCGAGGAGCAGGAAGGAGCCTGGCTGGGCTCCCGGGAGCGAGGTGGGCTGCGGCTTGATTTGCATTTTCTCCTAAAACATTCTTCTGTCCTGCAGCTCAGTCTCTGTGACCACTCACAAGACTTAATGGCCTTAACGTGCTCGCTAAGGGCCCAATTCAATTAAAAAGTGTCCTGCAGAAGCCACCCACGATCCTCCCGCGTCTGCTTTCCCGGGAAGCCGCAGCCGGATGGGCGTTTTTCTTTTTTCAATTTTTCATTTGACGTGGGCCCTGGACCCCTGCGGAGGAGAGCGCCTCTTCGCTGGCTTCTTCCCCACTTCTGAGGGTTTGCCACTAACCCTGGGAGGTAACCTCTGCTTCTTTGCCAGTTTGATAGGCTCTGGGACCAGATGCCCGTCGACGCCAAGGGAAGGCTGCAATACCTGGACTTCCTCAGGAGCTTCAGCTCGGAGAAGGCGGCCCCGCCGCCGGCCCCGGGCGCCTCGGCCAAGGCGCAGAGAGGGTGCGGCGTCCCCGAGGTCTCAGAGAGAAGCAGGTCTGCAGGGTTGTCGCCCATTCGAGACCTGAAAGCAGGGTCCAAACCGCGGAGTCATCCCTGCGTGAGTTCCCGTCTCGCAGCATCTAACTGGGTCCACGTCCCGCCGGGGCTGGGGTCCTAGTGTCCCCACAGGGTGTGGGTGACCGAGAAGGTGGCCAGGGTGAGCCTGGGGCGGGGGGCTCAGAGGAGAGCCACTGGTGGGTCCTCTCAGTCACCTGCCTGGGAGGGGAGGTAGCTGTGGGCACGGGGGTGTGGGAGGGAAGAGTAAAGAGGGTTCAGAGCAGGGAGGGACCTTGGGGGCGGGGGCGGCATGTCAGCCACACGGAGGGCATCCTCTCGGACGAACGCAGATGCCCCGGGCTGGACAGCCCCGCCGTGGGCCACAGGACCCGCAAGGTAAGTGTTGTCACACCCGTTCTACGGTTGAAGATACGAGGCTCTAAGAAGGGTCCTCGTGAGTTCAGGTCGCTTGTTAGACACAGAGAGAGCTGATTTCAAACCCAGGCCTGTCTGACCGCACGGCCCTGGACCTGGGCTGAGCCGCCCCGGCCTGGGATGGGGAGAGGGGCTCAGCCTCGCCGAGGCTCCCCTTCCTCTGCAAGAAGCTTGACGGTGTCTCCAGGCGAGGGTTGTTGAGGGGATGCCAGCGGGCACAGGAGCACGCCCACCGCCGAGCCTCGTGCACGGCGAGCGCTCATTCATTCCTTGGGCCTTCAGTCAACACATGTTTATCGCACGCCTACTACGTGCGGAGAATGAACACAGGTCCCTGCCCTTGTGGAGTTTACGGCCTTGGGGGTGATGGGCAAGAGTAGTGAACATGTAAGGAAAGTATTGAGTGAGTTAAAGAGGGTGTATGGAGCAGAATGAAGCATCCCGAAGGCATCCACGCCTCAGTCCCCGGAACCTGTCATGTGTACCTTACATGGCGAGGGGCAGTCAAGGTTGCAGAGGGAGTTAAAGTTGCTAATCGGCTGACTGCAAGACGAGATTGTCCCGGAGTGTCCGGGGGCCCGAGGTAATCACATGGGCCGGTCACTGGGGACACAGAGGCAGAAGGGTCATACTGGAGAGATGCAGTCTGGGGGAGACCCACCCAGCGTTGCAGCTTTGAAGGTGAGGGACGGGGCCACGGGTCAAGGAATGTGGAGGCCTCCAGAAGCCAGAAAGGGCCGGCTATATATTTGTTTCCAAACCTGTTTCTGTTAAAATGGTAACATTACCGTTTTTGTTTTGTTTTTCATTTTATTTCTGAAAATAATGCTGCCTGTGAAATTGTGCGCCTGAGTCCTATCTGTGAGTTTCTCTTATTACTTCCACGTGGAATCTCAGGTTACAAGACAGTTTTCTATCTTGCTAGACCCCCGCGAGCACGACCCCGCCGCTGCAGAACTGCGAGCCCGTGGAGAATAAGCTGCGGAAGAAGATCCAGGGCTGCTGGCGCGAGTTCCTGCGAGAGTGCCAGAAGAGGGATGCCAACAAGCAGGGCGAGATCCCCGCCACCGAGTTCCAGGGTGCGTCCCGTTCCCTTTCCCCCTGGGGATACAGGGTCACCTCCCAGCACAAGTCCACTCCTCATGGTGGCGGCAGGGGAGTGACACAACAGGGACCCAGCGGGGAGCACCTCGATAAACCCCCAGTATGGGGGACAAGGACTCCTAACGCCTCAGCCCCTAGCAGGCAGGTCTACACCTTCCCGATCAGGTCAGCACGCGAAACCACGGGCTGGGTTGTGGTCTCTGGGCAGGTTGTAAATGGTGACAGACTTGCAGAGCTGAGGGAGGTGGGACATGGGCGGGGCGCAGGGGACAGCTGGGGACCCAGCTCTGCCCTATTGATTCGATTTTCGCCGTGTAGCACTTGGGTAGTCTTGAAATAAGACCAGTTAGACGTACACTCCCACTAATTGTTGCATACTGTTTACACAACCTTTCACATTACAGGAAAACCTGACCAGGTCACTCCTCTGCTTAAAAGCCCCCTCAGCCCATCCCCCACCCCCGCCGTCTTTAATATATGGACCCCTTTTAAAGGAAAGCGTTTTTCCTGAGAACCTCCTATATCAACATAAACTACTTTTATGGTGTAAACTCTTTAAGTGAACAGCTCCTACCTCGCCCCCCCCCAAAAAAAACACTTATGAGTTAAATATAAAAATTTGAAATCAGTTATAATTAAACGATGTGACATTGATTTGATGTGACATGTCTCGCTGAAACGAAATCACCAGTGTGGGTTTCAATGCACGTTGGCGTTCCCCTTGTTTTTTAGTTAATTCTTTTGATTTTGAGCGTGATGAACCCTAACTTGCTGTTCTTCATCATCATCACCATCATCACTGTTTTTCTTTTTAACCGTGAACTCCCGTAAGCACCCCATCCACGGCTCTGACAGTGCATCCAAAGTTCAGTGCTCTGAAAAAAAAAAAACACACTGATTAATTTTCAGAAGTCATTCTGTATTTTCTGTACGTGTTGGATGGCCTTCTGCAAGTTGGAACCTCCAAGGCATCTAGTGGCCATTCCCTTGGGTCCCCCCGCCCATGTCCTGGGTGCACCGTGCCCTCCTACTGCTTTCCTCTGTGCAAAGGCAAAGACACCTGTTTGCACAAGCGCAGCAGCGTCTTCTGGGCTGCGCTGGTTTGAAGACATCATGTCTATAAATCCCACATCCACTGGTTTTCCTCACTAACCTCTACAGTTAATGCAGCACAGTGTTCCACTCCCAGAAACCTTGTTGCCTTCGTGATGTCCAGTGGAAGTCTCAGCTCATTCACCTTAAACTAAAATCCTTATCCTACCTCTCTTCCAATTACGCGTCGTGACCCCAAAAGAAGCTTCGACTGTATACCTAGTAGAAGACTGAGCATGTGTATGAGTGCAAAGTAAGGGGGTGTTGACATCCTGACATTGCCACCTCAGGGCAGCCAGGAGGACTCCCCAGTGGGGCATCGACGTGACCCTAGTCAGAAAGCCAGACACAAACCCTCAAATCGCGTGGCGGTTGTCTCTTCCGGGAGGTCCGTGTGTTCCAGAATACACATTTCAGATCATTAAGGTGAAAACTCAAACTGCATAAATTGGTGTAGCCTGGGAGACCCTTGGGAGCGTATCTCGGAAGCACAGTTGGAAAATGCTTGCTCGGGGGCCAAGTCTGAATCCCTGACCCCCAGTCGGGCCCCTGCCGGACTCAACCCCAGCACATGGAACCTTCCCTTCTCCCCTCCTGCCCGGCTCTGCCCCGACTCCCGTCTGCTGGGACCATCCCTCTGCCTTCTCCCCGCCTGCGTTCGTAAGCCCCACGGTGTCGTGTCCGTACTGCCGTGACCACAGTGACGGTGACCGTGCAAAGCCAGGCCGGCAGGCAAAGCCTGGACCGAGGGGGCCCAGCAGGACGCGGGTCCCCTCCCTCCTTGCCGCACTTACCTCGTCGCGTGCCTGTGTGTTTCCACATCTGTCCGGCCACCAGCCATGAGCCTCTGAAGCAGGCACAGGGCGTCTCAGCCAGTGATGAGTGAGTGAATGAAGGCGTGATCAAAAGAATGAGTGAACCGACCGCCACCAACTGAACTGACATGTTTGCCTTTAGCTCTCGTGGAGGAATTCAACCTGGACGTAAACAGAGATGAGTGCCGGCAGCTCACCGTCAAGTACGACTTAAAGAACAACGGGAGGTTTGCTTATTGTAACTTCATTCAGAGCTACGTCCTCCTGTTAAAAGCAAAGGAAACCTCGCTGATGCAGAGAATGAAACTGCAGAAGGCGACTAAAATGGTACGTGGATCGTCCAGAGGAAAGGGGTGGGGCTGGGGCTGAACGGGCTTCCTTCATTTTTCTCAGTTCTGCCTACATCCCATTGTCTCACTTCATACAAACGGTGGCCCCATAAGGGCCTGGAGACCCCAGACTGGGAACCAGCAGGCTGGATCCCAGGTTCTCAAACTGGCTGGGTGGCACGTGCCCGCGGGCACCTCTGTGTGGCAAGCGTCGGGGAGAGTGTCAGCGGCTCACACGGCCACCAGGAGCGGGGGGTCTCGGTCAGTTCACTGGAGAGGCAGGTAGGGTGGGACCACAGCAAAGGGAAGCGCCTGTAACTTACACATCACCGCCGGTTCACTCCTCAACTGTCCGAGACGGGCTGGCCTTGCTCCTGGTGTGGGCGGCCAGTCGCAGACCCTTCCTCTTTCTTGCGTAAACTACACCCGTGATGCATGTCTACAGTTCTCTTCTCGTTTCCTTGAAGAGGAATGAGACCCTAAAGATGCTTAAATGGCAACTGGAGGGCCTGTGCCGTAGATTTTTACCTTTTTTCTTAATCGTTTGTCATTTTATGAGTCTCACCCACACCCACTTCAACCACGCTGTTCACGGACTCACCTTTCTCGAGTCTTTCCACAGCATGAAGCAGAACAAGCCTTTTTCACACTCATATTCCATCACCTGTAACGCTGAATTCAGTGACATTGAATTAAACGAGCACAACCGGCCTTGTCGACCTGGGAGCAAACACAGCTGATAGCAGCTGCTGCAGGACTCAGCTGCGGGGACCAGAGGTGTGGGGCAGACCTGACAGCGTAGGTGGCGGCTTAGCCCAGCAAACAGTGGATTCCATCGCAGAACTTCCCATGCAGCCGAATTTGTCATTTTGTGCTAAATCGGGCCCCATCTTAGCATAGTTTCTAGTTTAGCCAAGCAAAGGCTTAGGCCAAGTTAAGGAAGTAAAACTTAACCTTAAGACAATTCTTTCTCTAGCTCAGCTTTTCTGTGAGTGGAGAAAACACTGTCCTTGGTGGGTCGTCAGGGGACACAGGAACATAGCTGGAGAACCATGGAGACCACACAGCCTTCAAGGCTCCCCCAGCTCTGGCCCTCCTCCACCTCTCCCGGCCTCAGCTCCCCCTTCTGTAAATGAGGGGAGGCGTGCTGAGCCCCCGGGCAGATGTCCCCGCTCGCCTCCGTGTGCCGCTGCCTCGTCCCCCAGCTCCGGTCTTTCACCCAGACGTGACCACAGCCTCCGCTCTGTGGCTTAGGCTAGTCCTGTCTTGCATCCTGGGCATGACTGACAAGGAGGTGAGACTCCCCGGGAGCCTTTCCCAGGAGAGAGTGTGGCCAGGGCCTGCCCCTGCTCCTGCCCCTTCTGGTCCCCGTGCCAGTCCCCGTCCCCTCTGCAGGCTGTCCAGGCCCCACCGTGCCAACTGTCTGCCGGCAGAGTAGCTGAAAGGGCCGTTGCCTTTTCTAGTGCTTTGGGGGCTTTCTACAACTTTGACAGCAGAGACACCCTCTGTGGAAGTGAGCTGGGGCTTTGCTTCGGGGGGCTCTTCTAGAGGACTTCTGGAGGGGTTGGTGTACAGGGCTGGGATGGGAAACCCTTTCTCAGGCCAAGCTTGGGTGTGGGAAGGGCAAGTGCGCATACAATCCCTTCTCTTCCGTGCATGCTGACCAGCTGATTGGATAAATTGGCAGCTAACGAAGCTATAGGGTATCTGGTTTCTATCATAGGTGCTAAATTATACAAAAATTGAAAGCAGTTTAACTTTGTGCTAATTTGTTTCATGTAGTGCCATGTTAAAAATTAAACTTTCCCGGGGCTTCCCTGGTGGCGCAGTAGTTGAGAGTCCGCCTGTCGATGCAGGGGACGCGGGTTCGTGCCCCGGTCCGGGAAGATCCCACATGCCGCGGAGCGGCTGGGCCCGTGAGCCATGGCCGCTGAGCCTGCGTGTCCGGAGCCTGTGCTCCGCAGCGGGAGAGGCCACAACAGTGAGAGGCCCGTGTACCGCAAAAAAAAAAAAACTAAACTAAACTTCCCCCAAATGTGTTACACATGACTGCCTAAAGTCCACCTCTGTGATACTCAGATGTGCTTTGGGGCTAAAATATCTTGTTTCCAATCTAATAAATAGCATCTAAATGAAATAATCGTAGGGTAGTGTACTGTCTAATTACTAGATATAATTACAACCTTGTGATTTTTTTAAAAAACTCTGTTCATTATAAGAACGTACTAGAAGACCGCAGCTGAATCTCTTTTCTTCCCTCAGACTGTTTTGAAATTGGCCGGTTATCTGCCTGTCTCTCCCCTCAAGTACGTTGGGAGGGGCTCCCCGGGAGGCAGCCTGGCAGGTGTTGGTGTCAAGCAGAGCCTCCCTGAGCCTCCATTTCCCAATCCAGGAAATGGGGCTGTGGAGACCTACCTTCCTCCCAGGGTGGGGGAGGAGCGGAAGGAGGCGCACAGGCGATGCTGTTTGTGATCAGCCCACACATAGACTTGAAATGTGGGCTTGCTGACTCCATCCTAGCTGGGAGCGTGGGGTGGGGAGTGAGCAGGGGGCCGAGACGACAGGAGCTGGCAGCCCTCCTCCCTCCCTTCGGGCCATGGCCTGTCCGCTCCATCCTTCCCATCCGAAAGCTCCTTTCTTACCTCCTCTTGGTTTTTGGTTCTTTTCCCAGAAAGAATGCGGTGCTGAGACTTCTTCCTTTTACGCCGCTCTGCTGCGGATTCAACCCCAAATTGTGCGCTGCTGGAGGCCGATGCTGCGCACACTCAAGGCCTACGACGAGGGAAGGACGGGGCTTTTAAGCGTGGCTGATTTCAGGATGGTGAGCACAGCTCTTGTGCGGCTGTGACCTCTGACCAGGAAGCAGTTGCCAAAGGCCCATGGCCAGAAAACCTCCAGAAAGGATCCGCCGGCCCCCAGCGGAAGGCCCGGGTGTGGGCAGCTGTCCCAGACCTCACTTCCCCACTTCCCCCAGGTTGTCAAGGGCCGAGTGCACGTGTCCCTGTGCTGCAGACCCCAGGCTCTCCTCCCTGAAGGTTTCTAGAACCCTGCAGGGACGTCCCGGTGCCAACACCTGAGTGCCGCTGCCCTCGGGGCAGCACGACAGCTGCTGCGTCTCGCGGAGCCCTGGCTGCACTCCACCCCGCGCCAGGCCAGGCCTCCTCCCCAGCCCCCCTCCCAGGTCTTTATGGGGGGAGCCGGCAGGGTCACAGAGCAGAGTGACAGCATCGGGGGGCCGAGGCGGGGTCCCAGGTGTGCGACTCAGGGCCCACAGACCCCAGCCCTGCCTCGCAGGAGCCCCGGGGTCGGCCCTCCCCTCTCCCGCAGCCGCCCTCACGTGGAGGGGCTGCCCACCGTGCACCACACGGTTTGGTAAGCAGCTCTCCCGACAGAGCCTGAACCCTGGTGCCTTTCCTGCCCCGCGCAAGTCCAGCATCCACGGAGGAAGGTGGTCTGGAGGGAGCGCCTCGCCCGCCGCAGCCGCCCCTCTGGAGCAGAACCTCTTCGCTTGGCTTTACCCTGCAGAACCTTGGGAGCGCTTCTCCCAGAGGAAAGAAGCGGCCGCCCTCGAGGGGGACTTAAAACTCCCGCGTTCAGAATAACGTAGAACTCCTCGGATTGGCAGTTTCTTGACCCCCCCTCCTGTCCTCTCTGCATCCCCACCCCGGCCACTGAGGTTCAGAAAATCATTGAGGTCTAGAGCATTAGATTAAAAATCAAATATTACAGCCAGGAAGAAAACTCAGTCAGGACATCACAGAGACAAGGGGTTATGGCCTCAAAAGGCACTTACAAAAAATGTATTCCTTAGACTTATCTGTGCTCAGCAGCTAGAAAAAAGTTTAAGTAAAAAAGCTTTTCTTAAATAATAATGTAGGAAGATGAACCGCAGTTGGAGGGCCTGGCGGGGCTGCATTCTCAAGGGCCTCGTGCAAGGCGCTGGAGGGCGAGGGGCCCCCTAGAGCCCCAGTGCCGCGCACGGTGGGTGGGGGCCAGGCCTGTCGCTGGGCCGGGGCCTCCGTGCCCCACAGTGGCAGCCAGCTCACAGCGTTTGTCTTTACTTTGGGGGCAAGTAAAATTCTCAGCCAGAGAAGGGAAGGAAGCGGGTGAGCTTCTGTTAGTCTCCTCGTCTTCAGGTAACTTCCCAGGAATTCGGGGTGGATGACAGCAGGGAGAGGGCAATAGAAACGGAGACGATGCCCTCAGCAGAGCCAGAGCCCGAGACCAGATGGGTGCTGGGACCCTCTGGACACCCAGGCTCAGTCGCCTTTTCTGCTCTCAGCCCATCAGCCCCATAGCCAGGCCAGCTGACCTCAGCCCCATGGTCCCGGGCCTGTCCTGCCGGCCCCAGAGGAACGTCGGGCTCTTCTAGCCCCACTTTCTAGCCCCCTCTGAGAAACAAATTATAACACAGAACATAGATGGGGAATGTATAACCTAATCTTTATCTAATAGGGTATCTATCTATTAAAATTTGTCTCAGTTGCACATAACAGAGGTGAAAAAAAAAAATAACAGCACCTTAAACATGGTAGAAGTTTATTTCTCTCTCACATAAAAGAATCTCAGAGGTAGGAAGTCCAGAGCTGGCGTGGTGGCCGGACAGTCATCGGGGACATCTGTATTTTTTTCTGCTCTCCTCAACACCTGACTTCCTGCCTCAAGGTCGCCTCATGGTCCAAGATGGCTGCTAAAGCCCCAGCATCACTTTCACATTCCAGGCAGCAGAAGAGAGAGAAAGAGGGCACGCCCTTCTTCTTTAGAGACTTCCCAGAAGTCCCGCATAACATTCTCAGTTAGTTTTAACTGGCCAGAACATACCTAGCTATAAGAGAAGCTAAGAAATGTCGCCTTTTTTAGGTGGATCCCAGCAGCCTGAAAATCAGGGTTCTGATAACAGAAGGGGAAAGGGCAATCAGTATTGGCTGGGCAATAGCAGGCTCTGCCTTGGGCTGTATTACTGTTGGGTCATAACGACTCCCTGCACCCTGCACCTGCGGGCCTGCCCTCCTCCCCGGGTGGGCCGCACCCTGAGGCCCCCCTAGCTAAGGCCCTGTGGCCAGGTCTCCCCTCCAGTCCCCTCCTCTCCGTCCATCCTCCTCATCCTCCACGTTGACCAGCCTCACTACCCTTTGGGGAGGCGATTGTGGGAGGGCCGGCTAGGGGTAGGGAACCCCAGCGGCTCCCATCTGAAGGGAAGTCCAGGGGTCTTCGTGTCCCGCACCCGTGTTGCTGGACGGAGCTGCCCTGTTGGAGGGGGGCGGGGGGTGGGCAAAGAAGAGGGGTGGGGAGAAGGGAAGCGGGAGAGAGAGCTGCTGGGGGCAGCTCTGGAGGTGGGCGGTCCAGGCTCAGGGCGGGAGGAGAGGTGGGCGCATGCTTCCCTGAGTGGCTCCGAGACCAGCGGGGGATCCCCGTCTCTTCTGCAGGTCCTGAGGCAGTACGGCATCAACCTCTCCGAGGAGGAGTTCTTCCACATCCTGGAGTATTATGACAAGACGCTGTCTTCAAAAATCTCCTACAACGACTTCCTCCACGCCTTCCTTCAGTAGGGGGCCAGCTCTGCGAGCCCAGCGTGGACAGACGGGGACCGCAGGGCCTGTCCCCGAGACTAGTAAAATCTATCATCGGGCTGTCTCACGAACTTCCAGAGTGTCCCCAAAACAGAGCCCACACCCACGCCCGGCCTGCGTCTTTCCGAGGTCATCCCAGGCCCAGCGCTGGGCTCTAGCGTCAGCAGTGGCCTTCCAGAGGGCCTCGGGGCTGCCCCGCTGAGCCTCGGGACCCTCGTTAGTTTGAGCAAATTAAAATGTTAGTCTCTGCAAGAATGATGCTTGAGGCTTTAAAGGAACCACCAGTGATAAACTTCAAAACTCAGACTTTCTGAAGGTTTTATTCATAAGCGCTTGCTGGGTGCCTCAGGGCCGCCACAGCACTTCCTCCACCTGGGTCACATCTGTGCCGCTGCTGGGCTTGTCCACAGGGCCGCCTCTCCGCCCCTGGGGACACAGGCACCAGCCTGACGTCACGGAGGAGCAGCCGGCATCTAGGTCAGGCCCCACGTGTTCTTTGGGGGCTCAGCCTTTCCAGGGCCCGGCTGAGCTGACCGCTGATTGGAGCCACCCACCAGCGCCCATGTCGGGAGGGACTCTTGCATGGACACAACAGGGAGAACAAGCTGAGAGAAGTTTTCAATTGCCGCAGTCCTTTCCACCCATCATGAAGAAGATGGAAGGGAGACAGTTTGCTGCCTCCTGGAAAGTTCTGGAAGGAACAGAAGAGGCAGGCAAGAGAGCTGCCCCTGAGCTGTGTGACCCCGGGCTGTCAGGGAGGGGTGGGGGCAAGGAGCCTCCACTGTCACCCTGAGCAACACACGGCCAGCGGACCTCACGTCCCTCAAAGGGACGCCCGGCCAGCGCCCGCCGCGGCCCCAGCCACTGGAGGGCGGGTTCCCCAGGGCCTGGGCAGCGGCCTTGGCTTCTCCTCCCCTTTCCTGTCGTCACTGCCATGGCCACGCCTCCTCCTTTCCCTGCTCCCACGGGACACAGACACGGCCGCTGACCAGGGAAGGAGTCAAATGTTCAACCAGAGACCACGGGAGCTCTTAGGAAGCCAGACCAGAGCTGACCTCCTGTGAGCCCTGCTGGCTGCACAGCCACTCCAGCGGGCCGGGTGGGGTCTCCGTCCCCAGTGGAGAGATGGAGACCCTGAGGCCCAGGTGGAGGAGGGAAGGACGCCCTCTGGGGTGCCTGAGGAGTGAGGACATGGCTCCTTGCTTCCTGCCCCTCAGCCAGGCACCCCGCAGCCCGGCAGGGGGCATCGGGGACCAGGCTGAGGAGGTCTGGCTGGGCCAGGACTGCGGAGGCCCCCAGATCCCAGAGAACCTGGGGGCCCTGAAGGAGGCTCAGGGGATGAAGATGCCCACTGCGGGGGGCGGGGGTGTGTGTGTGTGAAGGGGGAGGGGTTGCCCTGAGGGCAGCCTGAGTTCAGGGAGGAGGGAGGGAGGGGCCGTGGTCCCTGCTGGCCCCAAGTCGGTGCTGTGGAACAGGAACGCCCTCGGCCCCAGCAGCTCTTCTTTCTAAGGGGCGGGGGTGGGAGGATGCCCTGCCTTTGTGCCCCTGCCGCGGCATTCGGGGCCCCACCTGTGTGCCCAGCCCCCACCCCGTGTGCCTGGCTTCAACCTTCTTGAGATGCCGCTCACACTGTGCACCTGCTCCTCAGGGAATGCTAACTTGTCCTTCAAAACTCAGTGCAGGGCTTCCCTGGTGGCGCAGTGGTTGAGAATCTGCCTGCCAATGCAGGGGACATGGGTTCGAGCCCTGGTCTGGGAAGATCCCTCATGCCGCGGAGCAACTGGGCCCGTGAGCCACAACTACTGAGCCTGCGCATCTGGAGCCTGTGCTCCGCAACAAAAGAGGCTGCAATAGTGAGAGGCCCGCGTACGGCGATGAAGAGTGGCCCCCGCTTGCCACAACTAGAGAAAGCCCTTACACAGAAACAAATAACCAACACAGCAAAAATTAAGTAATTAATTTAAAAAAAAACAAAAACTCAGTGCGGAGCTGCCTCTTACAGGAAGCCTTCCTGACTTCCCCAGGCTGAGCTGCGCATTTCGTCTGATGCTGTTCAGCAGCCTGTGGGTCTGTCGTTGAGGGACTTAGGGGCCTCCAGGTCAAGAGGCAAGTGGCTCATCCTGACACAGAAGCGGGACTCAGTGGGGTCACAACTGGCCACCAGCCCTCCTGAAACATTCTCAGAGTAGTTTTGGTGTCAGTGAGATGGGGTTCCAGTTCCAGCTCTACCATGACACGCAGCCAGGTCATTTCACCCCTCTGAGTCTCACTTTCTACATCTGTAAAATGGGCAATCACAACCCCCTCTCAGAGGACATTGTGAGGACCACATGTGGAAAGAGTTTGGCTCTGCAGTGGGGTTTTCTCTCGGAGTTAGCAGAGCTTCCGAGCTGAGGGTTGCAGGCGAGTGGGCTGTTAGCCACCCTCTCCCTTAACCCCAGAAGAGGTGGGGCAGCTGCTTTCCCAATGCCTGGCCCTTTCAAGCTTGAGTCAAGAGAGCAGGGCTGGACTGAGGATCAGGGTGTCCAGCTGCCCCCTGTTCATCCCCTGGCCCCTGTGCAACTTCCCTCTCTGGCTGAGCCTCCATTTCCGCATCTGCAAAATGAAGATAACCCCGCTTCCCTCGGGCTCGTCCTCCAGTCGGTCTGTGCCCAGCCCCACGAGTCAAACACAAACCTGTCTCCTAGAACCCCCAACAAGGTAGGTCAGAGACAATCAAAAGAGAGGAGGTCAGGGCTGGTGGGGGGAGCCCTAGGTATGGGAACCCGAAGAGCCCTGGCCCTACACCTAGAGCTGGACTTCAGGACAGAATTTCAGCAAGGGGTTGAGGGAGGGTTTCAGCTGAGTGCCCTCAGAGTCAATGCTGGGAGGCCAAGAGGGCTGGGCCATTTCCCAAAGGCAGTACCGTGCTCCCAGCCGGGATCACCCGTCCCCTCCCTCTCCTCTTTCCTGGGTCCTTGTATCCCGATCAGGTGTCTTCAGGTGGGCACCCTTCCCAGAGCCAGGCCCAGCTGGGAGCAACAGCCCTTCTGGATCCTACTGTGTTGAAAGAACTGAGTGCCCATTTTTCCACCCCAGTAGAACTCATATTAAAGCAAATGGCCCTATTTGTCTCCCCGTCATGTATCCATGTCCCTTGCTTTTGACCTTGAAGTTCCTGTTGCTAACTAATGTCTATTTCCCCAGTCCTTGAAGCCACACTCAGCCACGTGACTTGTTTTGGACAATGAGCTGTTAGCAAGCATGACACAACAGAGGTTTGAGAAGCACCTGTGGTTTTGGGCTTTGAGATGCAGAGAGCTGGAAAGAGCATCACTCCCACCTGTATGAGAAGAGAAAAGCTGGACAAAATGCAAGTTAACAGCTTTTCTTAAACCCACCTGAGAATGGAGCTCGGCGCAAACAAGTCACTAAAGTCTAGAGATAGACAGGTGCCTGCAGGGAGAAACAAGACCCAAGCATTTGCTTACCTGGGATAGACATCACAGAGTACCGTATAAGCCAGTAAGAGGATTCAGCTGGACATTTTTAACAGATTGCTCAAAACCAAATGTGGGCTAGCCTGAGAATGTGGAGGCTCTGGGGGCTCTGACACAGGAGTTTGCATCCTCTGGGAACCTCACCAGGTGCTCACAGAGATCAGGGAGCATCCAGAGGAAGCTTCCTCTGTCCCTGTCCCCGCAGCGGTGTGGCCGGAAGAGGTACCAGCAGCCACTGCTGGAACTCTGCCAGAACCCATCTCCCCATCCCTCGAAGGGAGCAGAAAGCTCCCTATGCAGAGAAAAGGACAGAAAACCCTAGCCTGAGGGCACCGGTCAGAACCCAGTGCAGGCGAGGGGGCAGAGCAAGCTCTACTCCTGGAGGTGGAGGGGGGCAGAAATATATGCTAAGCCCTGTATTACATCTGCAGGAGGGGCAGGGCGCTCATGAAGGCTCACAGTCTGCAAGGCCGAATCAGAACCTCAGAGAAGACCCCACCCCATCCTCTACCACCACACCAACAATCATCAAATAAAATGAAAGGTGAAACAGCTAGGAGAGCCACAGGAGCCCATCGCTCCAGGGAGCAGCACAAAGGAAGACCCAAAGGCAAGCTGCGAGCAAAATTCAATGCAGCCCAACTCCTGACAAGATCAACCCAAGCCCCACACTAAAGTCCTAACAGAAAGAAAGACATAGTCTTCTCCAAGCGTAAAGAATACTTACCTCAGCATCTACTGTTCTATTGTATCAGAGGTTAGCAAATCACAACCAGTGGACCAAATAGGGCCTGTGGCTTATTTTCATACAGTCTATGAGCTAAGAATGATTTTCACATTTTTAAAAGGTTGGAGGAGGAGAAAGAGAATAAGAGCAAGAAGGACAAGAATCGACAGACTGTATGTAGCCCACAAAGCCTAAAATATTTTCCGTCTGACCTTCTACAGAAAAAGTTTGCTGACTTCTGCTATACAACTGTCCAGCTTTCAATAAAAAATTATGAGGCATACCAAAGAGCAATTAAAAGAAAAAAAAATAAACAGTGAAGAGACGAAGCAGTCATCAGAATGAGACTCAGGGGCTTCCCTGGTGGCGCAGTGGTTGAGAGTCCACCTGCCGACGCAGGGGACATGGGTTCGTTTCCCGGTCCAGGAGGATCCCACATGCCGCGGAGCGGCTGGATCCGTGAGCCATGGCCGCTGGGCCTGTGCGTCCGGAGCCTGTGCTCCACAACGGGAGAGGCCACAATGGTGAGAGGCCCGCGTACTGCAAAAAAAAAAAAAAAAAAAAAAAGAATGAGACTCAGATTTGGCACAGATTTTAAACTATCAGAAAAGAAATTTAAAATAATAAATTTGTATGTTAAAGCTCTAGCAGAAAAAGTAGACAACACATATAATCAGACAGGAAGTTTCAGCAGAGAGGTGGAAACTGGAAGAATCAAATTGAAATCTTAGAAATGAAAAACAGTAACAAAGATAATGATTGCCTTTGACAGACGCATCAGTAGACTTACACAATCAAGGAAAGAATGAGTGACCTTGAAGATAGATTAATAACATGTACCCCAATTGAAATGCAAAGAGAAGAACGAATGGGAAAAATAACAAAATATCAGAAAGATGTGGGACAATATAAAATGGTCTAACATATACATAATTGGAAACTAAGAAGAAGAAAGAGAACATGCGGCAGAAGAAATATTTGAATAAATAATGGATGAGAATTTTCCAAAATTAGTGAAAGACCCTAAACTACAGAGAAAAGAAGCTTATTGGACCAGGCAAGATTCCTTTATATACATAAGATTCTCATATGCATATGAGAGAGAGACAGGGAGGGAGGGAGGGAGAGTTTTAAAAGTTATATATACTTTCAAAAGTTAATAAGTCAATACAGGAGATAAGATGGAATCACAGAGGCGAAATTAGAAGAATAAGAACCTCTGACACGTCTCTCCTCCAAATTGTTAGAATCAACTTTTTCAGAATTCTAGAACTTAACCGAAGATTTGCAAGAACCCAAGGAACATTTATTCAAGAAAAGCAGCTGAAACCTAGCAAGGACAGCAAGCTTTGTGGCATTTTAACTTGCCCTAGCCCAATCAGCCACCTCCAGCTCCACAGTAGCCTTGAGAAATAACAGCTCTCTCAGTGCAGAGTGGCAGTCACGGGAGGGAGCAAAATAGAGCTGGACCTCTTTCAAAGCCTCATTCCCAAAGAATTATCATTATTTGACCTGCCTAGTGATTCCCTGGAAGACCTCATTTGCAAGACTGTCTGTACGTGAACTGACTCAGAGACTGCACAGTTACAGGTATCATAAAACATTTCCCTCAGAGTAGGGGAGGGGACGTTTGTCAAAAAAAAATTACACACAAATGTTTTAACTTTGCGGCTGCTTGAGGCAGTAGATAACAGCTGGGGTAACCAATCGACTACACAGAACGCTTAAAAGGAAAAGCTGAGGAATAAGAGGGTTTGGAAAGTTCCCAAGATATTCCTGGCAATCTAGAAGGCCATGTATGTGCGTAGGGCTGGGCACATGCCCAGGGATGTGTGCTTGCTCAGAAAAGACATGAGAAAGCCCTAAGCTGTCATCTCTAGCTGACCTTAAGGCTCTGCACAAGCAGGAAATCAAGACTAAAGCAAAGTTGTCAACTGCCTACCTGAGTGTTGAAGGCATGATTCAAAATGCACACAGAGCTCAGCAGCAGATTGGGAGATTTACTGGTTCCAAGTGTTTAAGGAAATCTCTGCCTAATGATTAGCTAACCATTAAGCTACCTGAGAAAAGATTTCAGTGGCCACACATGACAAAGAATACAAACTTTACAGAATTATTTCAGAGAAGTCACTAAATAAACAACTACAATAAGCAGCAACAACAGTAAACCTTTGAAGGAGGAGAATCTTATTTCCAAAGTTGCTATAGTACATTATTTTAAATGACCAGTGTTTAACGAAAAATTATAAGACATAAAAAGAAACATGAAAGTATGGCCCATACACAGGGGAAAAAAGGTAATCAATAAAAACTGCCCCAGAGGAAGCCCAAATATTGGACTTAGTAGACAAAAACTTTAAATCAGCTATTTTAAATATATTCAAATATCCAAAGGAACCCATGTGTAAAGAACAAAAATAAAGTACAAGAACAATATCTCACCAAATAGAGGATATTAAAAGTATTAAATAAGCAGATCAAAAGTATTAAAAAGAACCAAAAAGAAATTCCAGAGTTTGAAAAGTTTAACTGAAATTTAACATTCACTAGAAGAGCTTAACAGCAAATTTGAAGATGCAGAAGAAAGAATTAGAAAACTTGAATATGAGTGAATTGAGATTATCCAGTCTGAAGAACAGAAATAAATAAATAAAGAAAGAACAAAATTCTTTTTTGAAGAAGATAAATGAACAGAGCCTCAAAGATTTGTAGGGTATCATACACACAATGGAAGTCCCAGAAGGAGAGGATAGAGAGAAAGGGGCAGAAAGAATATTTGGAGAAACAATAGCCAAAAATTTCCCAAATTTGAAGAAAAACATGAATCTGCATATCCAAGAAGTTCAATGAACTCCAAGGAGGATAAAGTCCACACATAGACCTATCATTTTAAACGTATGATCATCTTAGTAGATGCAGAAAAAGCATTTGACAAAATTCAGCACTATTTCATAAAAAAACTCTTAGCAAACTAGGAACAGGAAGGAACTTCATTAACTGAATAAGAAACATTTACAAAATACTATAGCTAAAATTACAGTGAATGGTGAGAAACTGAATGTTTTCCCCTAAGATCAGGAGAAAGGCAAGAATGTCCTCTCTCATCACTTTTATTGAACATCATACCACAAGTCCTAACCAGTGCAATAAGGTAGGAAAAATAAAAATGGGAAGGAAGAAATGAAGTTGTCTCTATTTGCAGATGACATGGTTAAATTCCAAAGAACTCACCAACAAGCTAAATAAGCTAACTAAGTGAGTGACAAGGTCAGTACACAAAAGTTAATTATATGCCTATGTACCCACAGTGAACAATCAAAACATGAAGTTTAAAAAACAGTACTATTTATAATATCCCCCCATTAAGTACTTAGATAAAAATCTAACAAAATGTATATAGGATCTGTATGATGAAAACTGCAAAACATAAATGAAGGAAATCAAAAATCTAAATAAATGGAGAGATAAATGGTTTTCATGAATTGTGAGACTCAGTGTTGTTAAAATCTCTCTTCTTTCCAGTTTGATCTATAGATCCTATGCAATCCCAATCAAAATCTCAGCAAGATTTATACGTCAAGTCAATCCAAAAATATATATGCGGGACGGAGTCAAGATGGCGGTGTGGGAAGACGAGGAGTTAGTCTCCTCACAACTAGGGTGCCTGCTGGCTGCTAGTGGGGACTCTAACCCCCAAGTAGATGGGAGGAACCCCATAGTGAGCGGGTAGGATGTAGGGGGACCAAGGGGGGAGGAGAAGTGGAGGCCAGACAACATTGGCACCCCTGAGGCCGGGGAGATCAGGAGAGGCAGGTGGGAGGGACTCTCCAGGAAGAGCACGAGAGGAGCAGAGGGCCATTGTCCTGCCCACTCGGGCATGGGTAGCCTGCTGAGCTCCCAGGCCCCGATCCCCTGCCCTCCAAGCCCCCTCCAGGCTGTGTGGGTCCTGGGGGCATAGGAGGGAGACTGGGGAGGTCAGAGGAGACAGGTGGGAGGAGCCCTGTGGGAGGGGCCCTGCAGGAGGAGCAGGAGAGAAGCAGAGGGCGATTGCCCCGCCCATTTGGACACGGGAAGCCTGCTGGGCTCCCAGGTGAGGTGCTCTGCCCTCTGAGACCAGGGGTGGGGGGCACACCTGGGCCCCTTCTGTTCCTTGAGTCTAAGCACCACCCCCCACAGCCCCTAGGGCCTTTTCCAGCCCTGTGGGTCCTGAGCATTGGCCCTGCCCACTGCCCAAACCTCACCCTTGCTTAGACCCTGCCTCCACAGCCAAGGTCTTTTCCCCCCCTCCTTTTTTTTTTTTTTTTCCCTTTTCCCTCTTCCTCATTTTTACTGTTGTGGTACTGATGTACCTTCCGGTTGTTGATTCATGTATGTTTTTATTTTTACATTCTTTCTAACATATCTGTTAGTTTCCTAGTCTAATATTATTTTTAAATTTTTATTGTTTTTTTTTTTTTTTTGCCACCCCACGTGGCTTGTGGGATCTTGATTTGCAAGCATGGGTTTGGGCAGAAGCTCCTGTGATGGGAGCTCCGAGTCTGAACCATTGGACTAACAGAGAATCTCAGACCCCAGGGAATATTCATTGGAGTGAGGTCTCACAGAGTTCCTCACCTCAACACCAAGACCCAGCTCTACCCAACAGCCTACAAACTCCAGTGTTGGAAGCCTCAGGCCAAACAAACAGTAAAATAGGAACACAATCCCACTCATAAAAATAAATAAATAAGATGGCAAAAAAATATATCACAGATGAAAGAGCAAGGTAAAAACCTACAAGACCAAATAAATGAAGAGGAAATAGGCAATCTACCTGAAAAATAATTCAGAGTAATGATAGTAAAGATGATCCAGAATCTCAGAAATAGAATGGAAGCACGGATTGAGAAAATACAAGAAATGTTTAACAAAGATCTGGAAGAACTAAAGAACAAACAAACAGAGATGAACAGCACAATAACTGAAATGAAAAATACACTAGAAGGAATCAATAACAGAATAATGGAGGCAGAAGAACGAATAAGTGAGCTGGAAGACAAAATGGTGGAAATAACTGCCAAGGAGCAGAATAAAGAAAAAAGAATGAAAAGAACTGAAGACAATCTCAGAGACCTCTGGGACAACACTAAACACACCAACATTCGAATTATAGGGGTCCCAGAAGAAGAAGAGAAAATGAAAGAGATTATAGTTGAAAACTTCCCTAACA
The DNA here is from genome assembly GCF_951394435.1 of Stenella coeruleoalba. NCBI lineage: Eukaryota > Metazoa > Chordata > Mammalia > Artiodactyla > Delphinidae > Stenella > Stenella coeruleoalba. Next base: position 5,900,001 of record NC_137157.1, read on the forward strand.
TGGGAAAGGAAATGGTCACCCAAGTCCAGGAAGCACAGAGAGTCCCATACAGGATAAACCCTAGAAAAAACACACCAAGACACACATTAATCAAACTAACAAATATTAAATTCAAAGAAAAATTATTAAAAGCAGCAAGGGAAAAACAAAAATAACATACAAAGGAATCCCATAAGGTTATCAGCTGATTTTTCAGTGGAAACTCTACAGGCCAGAAGGCAGTGGCAGGATATACTTAAAGTGATGAAAGAGAAAAACCTACAACCAAGATTACTCTACCCAGCAAGGATCTCATTCAGATCCAATGGAGAAGTCAAAAGTTTTTCAGACAAACAAAAGCTAAGAGAATTCAGCACCACCAAACCAGTTTTACAACAAATGCTAAAGAAACTTCTCTAAGCAGGGAAACACAAGAGAAAAAAAAGATCCACCAAAACAAACCCAAAACAATTAAGAAAATGGTAATAGGAACATACATATTGATAATAACCTTGAATGTAAATGGATTAAGTGCCCCAACCAAAAAACACAGACTGGCTGAATGGATACAAAAACAAGACCCATATATATGCTGTCTACAAGAGACCCACTTCAGATCTAGGGACACATACAGACTGAAAGTGAAGGGATGGAAAAAGATATTCCATGCAAATGAAAATCAAAAGAAAGTTGGAGTAGTAATACTCATATCAGATAAAATAGACTTTAAAATAAAGACTGTTACAAGAGATAAGGAGTGACGCTACATAATGATCAAAGGATCAATCCAAGAAGATATAACAATTATAAATGTTTATGCACCCAACATAGCAGCACCTCAGTACATAAGGCAAATGCTAACAACCATGAAAGGAGAACTCGACAGTAACACAATAATAGCAGGGGACTTTAACACTCCACTTACACCAATGGACAGATCATCCAAACAGAAAATAAATAAAGAAACACAAGCTTTAAATGACACAATAGACCAGATAGATCTAATTGATATTTATAGAACATTCCACCCAAAAGTGGCAGAATACACTTTCTTCTCAAGTGCACATGGAACATTCTCCAGGATAGATCACATCTTGGGTCACAAATCAAGCCTCAGAAAATTTAAGAAAATTGAAATCGTATCAAGCATCTTTTCTGACCACAAAGCTATGAGAGTGGAAATCAATTACAGAAAAAAAACTGTAAAAAACACAAATACGTGGAGGCTAAAGAGTGTGCTACTAAATAACCAAGACGTCACTGAAGAAATCAAAGAAGAAATAAAAAATACATAGAAACAAATGACAATGAAAACACAATGACCCAAAACCTATGGGATGCAGCAAAAGCAGTTCTAAGAGGAAAGTTTATAGTAATTCAATCTCACCTCAAGAAACAAGAAAAATCTCAAATAAACAATTTAACCCTACACTTAAAAAAACTAGAGAAAGAAGAACAAAGAAAACCCAAAGTCAGTAGAAGGAAAGAAATCATAAAGATCAGAGGAGAAATAAATGAAATAGAAATGAAGAAAACAATAGCAAAGATCAATAAAAACTAAAAGCTGGTTCTTTGAGAAGATAAACAAAACTGATAAACCCTTAGCCAGACTCATCAAGAAAAAAAGGGAGAGGATGCAAGTCAATAAAATTAGAAATGAAAGAGGAGAAATCACAACTGAGACTGCAGAAATACAAAGGATTATAAGAGACTACTACAAACAACTATATGCCAATAAAATGGACAACCACAAAGAAATGGACAAATTCTTGGAAAGGTACAATTTTCCAAGACTGAACCAGGAAGAATTAGAAAATATAAACAGACCTATCACAAGTAATGAAATTGAAACTGTAATTTAAAATCTTCCAATAAACAAAAGTCCAGGACCAGATGGCTTCACAGGCAGATTCTACCAAACATTTAGAGAAGAGCTAACACCAATCCTTCTCAGAGTCTTCCAAAAATTGCAGAGGGAGAAACACTCCCAAATTCATTCTACAAAGCCACCATCACACTACCAAAACCAGAAAAAGATATCACAAAGATAATTTTAGACCAATATCACTGAAGAACATAGATGCAAAAATCCTGAAGAAAATACTAGCAAACAGAATCCAACAGCACATTAAAAGGATCATACACCATGATCAAGTGAGATTTATCCCAGGGATGCAAGGATTCTTCAATATATGCAAATCAATCAATGTGATACACCACATTAACAAATTAAGGAATAAAAACCATATGATCATCTCAATAGATACAGAAAAAGCTTTTGACAAAATTCAACACCAATTTATGATAAAAACTCTCCAGAAAATGGGCATAAAGCGAACCTACCTCAACATAATAAAGGCCATAAATGACAAACCCACAGCAAGCATCATACTCAATAGTGAAAAACTGAAAGCATTTCCACTAGGATCAGGAAAAAGACAAGGATGTCCACTCTGGTCACTCTTATTCAACATAGTTTTTGAAGTCCTGGCCACAGCAATCAGGGAAGAAAAAGAAATAAAAGGAATACAAATTGGAAAAGAAGAAGTAAAAATGTCACTATTTCCTGATGACATGATACTATACATAGAAAATCATAAAGATGCCACCAGAAAACTACTAGAACTAATCAATGAATTTGGTAGGGTTGTAGAATACAAAATTAATGCATAGAAGTCTCTGGCATTTGTATACACCAACAATGAAAAATCAGAAAAAGAAATTAAGGAAATACTCCCATTTACCATTGCAACAAAAAGAATAAAATACCTAGGAATAAACCTGCCTAAGGAGGTTAAAGACTTGAACTCAGAAAACTATAAAACACTGATGAAAGAAATCAAGGATGACATAAACAGATGGAGAAATATACCATGTTCTTGGATTGGAAGAATCAATATTGTGAAAATGACTATACTACCCAAAGCAATCTACAGATTCACTGCAATCCCTATCAAACTACCAATGGCAGTCTTCACAGAATTAGAACAAAAAAGTCTTACAATCTGTATGGAAACACAAAAGACCCTGAATAGCAAAAGCAATCTTGAGAGAGAAAAACGGAGCTGAAGGAATAAGGCTCCCTGACTTCAGACTATACTACAAAGCTACAGCAATCAAGACAGTATGGTACAGCACAAAAACAGCAATACAGATCAATGGTGCAGGATAGAATGCCCAGAGATAAACCCATGCACATATGGCCACCTAATTTACAACAAAGGAGGCAAGAACATACAATGAAGGAAATACAGCCTCTTCAATAAGTGGTGTTGGGAAAACTGGACAGCTACATGTAAAAGAATGAAATTAGAACACTACCTAACACCATACACAAAAATAAACTCCAAATGGATTAAAGACTTAAATGTAAGACCAGACACTATAAAACTTTTAGAGGAAAACATAGGAAAAACACTCTTTGACATAAACCACAGCAAGATCTTTTTTGACCCACCTCCTAGAGTAACAGAAATAAAAGCAAAAATAAACAAATGGGACTTAATTAAACTGAAAAGCTTTTGCACAGCAAAGGAAACCATAAACAAGAAAAAAAGACAGCCCTCAGAATGGGAGAAAATATTTTCCAATGAAGCAACTGACAAAGGATTAATCTCCAAAATATACAAACAGCTCATGGAGCTCAATATCAAAAAAAAAAAAAACAACAATATAGTTTAAAAATGGGCGGAAGACCTAAATAGACATTTCACCAAGGAAGACAAACAAATAGCCAAGAGACACATGAAAAGATGCTCAACATCACTAATTATTAGAGAAATGCAAATCAGAACTACAATGAGGTATCACCTCACACCAGTCAGAATGGCCATTATCAAAAAAGCTAGAAACAATAAATGCTGGAAGGGGTGTGGAGAAAAGGGAACCCTCTTGCACTGTTGGTGGGAATGTAAATTGATACAGCCACTATGGAAAACAGTATGGAGGTGCCTTAAAAAACTAAAAATAGAACTACCATATGACCCAGCAATCCCACTACTGGGCATATACCCTGAGAAAACCATAATTCAAAAAGACACATGCACCCCAATGTTCATTGCAGCACTATTTACAATAGCCAGGACATGGAACCAACCTAAATGTCCATTGACAGATGAATGGGTAAAGACGATGTGGCACATATATACAATGGAATATTACTCAGCCATAAAAAGAAATGAAATTGAGTTATTTGTAGTGAGGTTGATGGGCCTAAAGTCTGTCATACAGAGTGAAGTAAGTCAGAAAGAGAAAAACAAATACCGTATGCTAATGCGTGTATATGGAATCTAAAAAAAAAATGGCACTGATGAACCTAGCTGCAAGGCAGGAATAAAGAGGTAGACATAGAAAATGGACTTGAGGACATGGGGTGGGAGGGCGAAGCTGGGGCAAAGTGAGAGTAGCATTGACATATATACACTACCGAATGTAAAATAGTTGGCTGGTGGGAAGCAGCAGCATAGCACAGGGAGATCGGCTCGGTGCTTTCTGATGACCTAGAGGGGTGGGATAGGGAGGGTGGGAGGGAGGCTAAGAGGGAGGGGATATGGGGACACGTGTATGCATACGGCTGATTCGCTTTGTTGTGCAACAGAAACTAACACGGTATTGTGAAGCAATTATACTCCAATAAAGATCTATTAAAAGAAAAGAAATATATACATATATATATATGAAAATGTAAAGGAGCTAAATTAGCCAAAACAACTGTGAAAAAGAACAAAATTGAAGCACCCATACTACCCAACTTCAAGATTTACCCATAAAATTATAGTAATCAGGAGAATATGATTTTGACAAAATCACAGACCAGAAATAAACCCACACAAACATACTCAACTGATTTTTGACAAATGTGCAAAGGCAATTCCATGGAAACATAGTGTCCATTTGAAAAGACATGAAACTGTCACATACCTCACACCTTACACAGAAATTAACTCAAAATGCATTATAGACCCAAATGTAAACATAAAACTTCTATGAGAAAATGTCAGAGAAAATCTGCATGACCTTGGGTTTGTCGATGTGCTACACCAAAAACACAATCTATAAAAGAAAAAATCGATAAACTGGACTTTATGAAAATTAAAAACTTTTGCTCTGAGAAACTGTTAAGAGAATAAAAAGACAACCGACAGACTGGAAGAAAAGATTTGCAAATCACGTATTCAATTAAGGACTTGTATCCAGTGCCTAAAGAACTTCAAAATTCAAAAACAAGAAAAAAAACAACCTAGTTTTTAAAGAAGGGCACAAAAGATCTGAACAGCTGCTGCACAAAAGATCTGAACAGGTGCTTCTCAAAAGAAATATGGCAAATAAACATATAAAAAGATGTTCCACATTATTAGTCATCAGGGAAATGGAAATTAAAACCACAATGAGATATAACAATACTCAAATGGTTAAAAATTTTTAAATTAAACAAAAATTGGGGGTGGGGTATAGTTGATTTACAATGTTGTGCTAGTTTCAGGTGTACAGCAAAGTGAATCTGTTATACATATACATTTAGCCACTGTCCTTTAGATTCTTTCCCCATATAGGCCATTACAGGTATTGAGTAGAGTTCCCTGTGCTATACAGTAGGTTCTTATTAGTTACCTATTTTATATATAGTAGTGTGTATGTGTCAACCCCAATCTTCCAATTTATCCCTTCCCTCCCCCTTAACCCCAGGTAACCATAGTTTATTTTCTACATCTGTAACTCTATTTCTGTTTTGTAGATAGATTCATTTGTAGCCTTTTTTTAGATTTGGTTAAAATTTTTAAATTGACAATACCAAATTCCGGTGAGGATGCAGACCAACAGGAATACTCATTTACTGCCCGTCGGATTACAAAAGCATACAGCTATTTTGGAAAACGGTGTGATTAAAAAGGGGCCAAATAAAGGAATTTTTCAGGTGACGGAACTATTCCCTAGCGTACTGGTGTGGTAGATACATAACTCTAAGTATTTGTCAAAACCCATAGAACTGTACGTTACAAAGAGTGAACTCTATTGTATGCAAACTTGAAACAGCCAATCAGTGTGTCAGGGAGTCTCAGGATGGAATGCAGACTGTGACTAAAGGATCTAATTGTATTGCAGGTATATGACAAAACCTCACTGATTAGGTGGGGGGAAAGGAGCTGACCAGTTTAACCTTGGAAAGCAGAGTTTAGACCGTAAAGCTAAAGACAAAAAGATTGCACATGAACCCTGTTCTCTGGTTGGTAACGATGTTTCTTACAGGGGTACAGATCTGCAGTTCTGAGACTATGTGCTTTGTAGGTATCCTAGGGTCAAACAAATACCTAAACTGATTGTAGATATGGGAGCCAGGCTCTGATTGTCAAAGAAAAAAGTTGCAAATGGGCAAGGCAGCAAGGCAAGAGTAAATTCTGCATTGTTGGTTTAGCGTCAGAGGGGAGGCTGTCAGTATGAACTAATGCTTATTTTAAGATAAATAGCTGATAGCTGGATGGATGGACGGAAGGACAGAGGCAGGGATAGATAAGTGTATGTATACGTGGATTAGTATACTACAAATATTTCCTAGCTCTGGCCACTAAGAGGGTCTAGAAATAGTGAGAGTAGCAACCAGTCCATCTACAATCCAGATCTTAGTTTCTAAATAAAAGGAGCCAGAACTCTATGGGGAAGTGGCTGATGCTAGCACTGGCGTGAGAGAAACACAAGGTGAGCCTGGAGCAGAAAGCAAGAGAGTGAAACGAACAAACAAAAAAATAGGAATATGTCCAAAGAACACAGGAGCCAATTCGAAAGGGCTCCCAAATGGACAAAGTTAGAACAATTTGACCAATGAAATAAATGCTAGCATGAGATTCTAACCTAAAGAATACCCATGCTGCTGTAAATAAATAAATGACAGAGAAGGGACAAATCTCCCTTACAGAACAATTCCAAATAATAAATGTAGGAGGGAAAAAGAAATAGAAAATCATCATGAGAACACCACGGTAACCATTGATTCAGGCAAGGTCCACGGATGGATGCTAAAATTAGTGGGCAAAACGTTAGGAGGCTTGCATAGCCTCGGAATGTCTCCCCCAAATAGGTGTTCATTACTGTGGTGATCTTATCATGCGTCCACGTTCTTGGATGCTTCATTCCCCTCTCCTGAGTGTGAGCTGGGCTAGTGACTCGTTTCTAACAAACTGAGTATGGAAAAGGAAAACTGGTATCTTTATGGTGGAGAAACCTGGCAGACATCCCGTAACCATGCGATCAAGATTAACAGCCACAGTGATAAGTCGCAGTGGTCTCCTGTTACCCCAGATATGATGCCTCGAGAAGGACACATCACCTCCACACATAACCCCAGACAAATCACGAGAAATCATCAGACAAACCCAACTTGAGGGGCGGTCTACAAAATAGTCAGTATTCTTCAAAACTTTCAAGGTCATGAAAATTGAGGAAAGGCGGGGAAAATATCGCCGACCACAGCGGGCTAAGGAAGCACGATGACTAAATGCAACATGGTCTCGTGGACGGGACGTTAATGAAAAAGATCCAGGGGCTTCCCTGGTGGTGCAGTGGTTAAGAATCCGCCTGCCAATGCAGGGGACACGGGTTCGAGCCCTGGGCCGGGAAGATCCCACATGCCGTGGAGCAACTAAGCCTGTGCACCACAGCTACTGAGCTCGCGTGTCACAACTACTGAAGCCCATGTGCCTAGAGCCCGTGCTCCGCAACAAGAGAAGCCACCGCAATGAGAAGCCCGCGCACCGCAATGAAGAGTAGCCCCCGCTCGCCGGAGCTAGTTCTGCCCGCGCACAGGAACGAAGACCCAACTCAGCCAAATAAATAAATAAATTTATTTTTAAAAAATCCAAATGAAGATCTAATAGTCTTATATCACTGCTAATCTCTTAGTTTTGGTAAGTGTAACATAGGAATATAAGATGTTAACATTAGGGGAAACTGAGTGAAGGGTGTGTGGGCACTCTCTGTACCCTCTTTACAACTCTTTGTAATCTAAAATTATTTCAAAATAAAAAGTTGTTTTTTAAAGAGGGAAATCATTTCCTGTTGTTCAGGGCCCAGCCAGGCTCCCTCTCAGGAGGTTTTCCCTGATCTCCCCTGCACACTGGGTTTGATCTTCCTTGGGGTCCTCAAGCCTGACTGTGTCTGCCGCTCACTGGACCCCAAGCATGTAACAGCTGAAGGGCTCAGCTCCTTTCCTGGGATCACATGAGCCTTCCAAAGTGCTCCTCGAGCTTCCAGACAGCAGGGCCTAATTCTCACATCTTGGAAGACTTCGCAGCCCATGCCTTCAAGGGGAGGGTGGGGCTGAGGGCCCCCTGGAGGGTCTAAGATCTTCCGTGACGAGACCCCCAGCTGGCCAGGCAGGTTTGGGCCCAGCTAGGAGCTGTGGGTGGCGTTAGGGGAGAGCACTGGATGAAGCCTGGGTCCACAGAGCTTGTCACCTCTCCTAGCTTATTCAGGAGGGTGGAGCAGGGGTCTCCTGGAAGAAAAAGGCCTGGCAACTTGGTCCCGGTGGAGGTTCAAGGCCCAGCTTCATGGAAGCTGAACTGCAAGAAAAAGCAGCTGGGGGCTGGGCTCCCTGAGAACGAGCTCCCCATGAGGGCGGAGGCAGAGGGAGCAGAGGCAGCTCACTGGATTTGCCCACCGGGCTCCCAGGGACACATCCTGTATCGTCCCATCGGGCCACGGGGGCACCTGGGGAAAGATGGCTGTAAAGCATGAGTGAGGCCAGAGTGCTGAACCACCTGCACCACTGTGGAAACCCCGGACACATCAGAGCCCGTCTACACTGAAGGCAGCAGGAGCACACGGCTCAGAGCTTAGCAGCTGCCGCCTGTCAGCAGAGCGGGTACCAGGCGCTTAAGCAGCGCTTGCAATGTGACAGCACTACTAGAGGCGGCAGCAGCCACGGTGCGTCCCTGCCCCTGCCCGGGACCCCTGCTCAGGTACACAATGGCCTAGAGTAGCAGAAGGGGTGCCTCAGATAGAGCAGCTCCTCTCCACCGGCTGTGGACGGGGACCCAAGGCCCAGGACCGGTCGTTGTAGGCACCTGTGAGGCTCTGGTGGAGGGGAACTCTTTGGAAGGGCGTATTACAGGTGGGCCAGTCTGAGGACAAGAGAGGGTCATTGAGGGCTGACGCCATCACAGGCTCCCTCAGCCTGCTCCCCCAGCCCCATGGCTCTGGTTATGACCCACAAATATAGGTCTCCAGAGAGGCTCCTCCCCTGCAGGCCCATTTATCACCCCCCCCACCACCGTCCCCGGCCACTGGATACCTCCCCCTGCATATCCCAAGGGCACCTCCAGCTCATGAATCCCAAACAGAATTCAACACCCTTCCTCCAACCTGTTCTTCCCGCCCCATGTGCCTCCTCCCTGACGGGCAGCCAACACCCATTACCATCCTTGTCTCCCCACGCCCCTACCTCCTAAATCTATCACTACCACCACTGCCACATCCCTGTTCCAAGCCAGGTCCAGGAGAGGTGCTCAGTGAATGTTTGTGGGCTGGCTGGAGGGGTGGGTGAGTGGATGGATGGATGGATGGTGGCTGGAGGGATGGTGGTTGGATGGATGGACGGATCAACAGATTGATCAATGGGTAAGTGAACAGTTGGGTAGATGGATGAGTGGATAGATCGATGGGTTGATGGATGGATGAAAATGGCCGAACCGCTACAGCACAGGGAGCTTTGGAACTGGAGTTCCAAATACACCTGGAAGTTCCAAATACACCTGCCAGTATTTTTCTTGGGCAACACCAGGACCCTTAGTTGGACAAGGGCTGGATTGGAACTTGCTGCTCCGAGAAGAGGCCAGAGCTAAGGCCATTTCGAGATATTCTGTTTTGGGGGGACGAGATGCTCCAGCAATTTGAACACAACAAGGCACAGAACTGCACGTGCCAACCACCCCTGAGGGAAGCTGGAGCAAGCAGAAGGATGCCAGTTATTGGCACACGGAAGGTCTTTGGCCTCTGAACTCAGTCCAGGACTCAGGACTTGGCCGGGAGGATGCCACTCCTCCCCTACATGCCCCACATGACACCCGGAGACACAGAGGAAGAGGCACCCGGAGGACTTCTCTTTCTTTTTACAAAGACTTTATTGTCTGACATGCTTGACAAAAAAATTACAGCCACAATCAAGTTATGCCGAAATGATTGAGGAGCATGCCATCATCTTTCATACCTCAAGGACTTTTAATGAATTTTCTTTTAAAGTAACAGCTGCCTTCATAACTTTTATTTTCCACATAAAAATACACCATATTCTGAAGGTACCTTAGGAAAAAAAACATTTTTTTTTTAAGTTTATAGTTCTTGGTCCGCATAGAAATTCAGTAGAGGTTACTGAAAGGGCCTGGAGTCCTCTCCCCCCACGCATTCATACACATGCCGTGCGTCAGAGGTGTCCCCAGAGACCCTGTAAACATCCCCGGCTACCAGGAACCACTTGGGCCAAAAAGGATTCCTGAAACCCTGCACCCTGTGGAGCAAAGCCGGCCTCGGCCAACGTGGTGCTGCTACTGGGCTCCCCGGATGGTGCCCCTCGCCCCATGGGGAGCCCCACTTGAGTAGGGAAGGAATCATGGTCTCCTGGGATCCTGGGCACAGAGAACAGGGTCCTCCAAGACTCCAGGGGCTCTCCATGAGAAATGAACCAGACAGGTGCTGAATAGGACCCTTAATAAAAAAAGAGCCTTGGACCGTGCATTGCCTTGTAGGGCAGGAGCTTTGAGTGGTGGGAAAGCAGGGGCTGTGAAGCCAGAGACCAAGGTTCAAATCCTGCCTCTGCCTCTTTTGAGCTGTGCACCCTCAGGCAGGTTACCTCACCTCTCTGATCTCAATCTCCTCATCTCCAAAAGGAGGACAGCAGTACCCACCTTGCAAGACTGCTGGAAATGAGATCATATCTGCAAAGGGCTCATTAAATGCTGGTCCCAGGCCTGGGACTAAGGGGAGGTGAGCAGGGCCCTCCTCTCAGGTGTACAACTTAAGGGGCGCCAAAAAGCTCATAGATGGAGATAAATGATACTATTTTAATGCAATGTTTTTAAAAATCAAAATTAATGCAGGAAAAAAAATCTATGATGAACAAAATATCCACATTTTAAATAAAGGCAGAATCTGACCCTGCACGTGCTAGTCCTGCCTCACTGGCCTCACCCCAACGAGGCCCTGCTGGTTCTCTGTCCATCAGAGACAGCCCAACCCCCCAGTCCTAATTTAAAGAAGAAAAAGAAGCCCGCCCTGGGTGGAGCTGCCGGAACCGAAGCCCATCTCTGTCTCTGCCAGCTTCCCGTGGGGGCCGCCGGCTGGCACCCAGGGACATGGCAGCCCGACTGTGAACCATTTAGCCTCCCTCGGCTGTGGGCACGGCAGCCAAAATCCGAGGGGCGAGGGATATCCTACTGGGGTACAGGACCCAGTCGAGGGCGATGAGAACCACGGGGTCCACTTTATTAAATTAAGAAGGGGGCGTGAGCACACGTGTGTGTGTGTGTGTGTGTGTGTGTGTCCACACCCATATGGGCGCGTACAGGGGGCAGGGCAGCCTCGGCCCGCAGAGCCCTCAGCCTTCTGAGTTCTGCAGAGCAGCGCAGCCCCCAGGGGACCAGGGGCATCCAGGACTTGGGAACCCTCCAGCTGGCCCTGGGCCCTCATCAGGCTCATTCCGTAGAAACAACCCCCCAAGTCCAGGCTCCGAGCGGGTGCCCGGGATGCTCAGGCCACAGTTTACATCAGCAAAAATGCCCACAGGAAGAAAACGGGGGATCAGTGAAGCAAAGGGCTGGTCGGCCCGGCCAGGTGCGGCCCGATTCCTGAGACGTCCCTGATCGTTCCCTTGGATGCCTGGACGGAGCGGAAGGGCCGCCTGCACTCAGGCTACGACACACCCTCCCACCCCCGAGCCCTGAGGCTTGCAGCCACACAGACCCTCGGTGAGAAGGAGACTTTGTGCCAGAACTCCCAGGATCTGTCCAAGAGCAGCGGCTTCCCAAACCCACGAGGGTGTCCAACGGAGAAGGATAAAGATTCAGTCACTTCCCAAGCAGGACAGGGCCACGAGCGTAGCAGGTCCTTTAACAAGGAACACACGGAAGGGACACGCAGAAATCAGCGATGAGCACAGAACCCCTGACGGACCTGCAGGGTCCTGACTCCAAATGACAGAAGGCTGAAGAGTCAGGGGTGATTTTCTTCATTCCAAGGCCTCAGCCCGCCTGCTGGGCTGGTCCCCGCAGCCGGACGGGCTGTCTGCATGAAAGGAAGGGGGGTTGGAGGTCCGTGCTCTCAGCTAGGTGTACGTAGCTGATGCGGGTGGGAAGCGCTGGGGCCGTGGGGGCAGTCAGGAGTTCCGGGGTGTGGGGAGGTCAATGACTATGGGTGGGTTCACGGGCTGGTAGTTCACGGTGCACACAGATGCGTTCACGTAGGTGGTTGTCCCATCCGCCATGACTCCGTACCCTAGAAAGTAAGCACACGGCTGTCAGGGCTGAGAGGTGACACCAGGACCCAGGGCAGTGAGGGTGGTCTGGTGAGTGTGGTAGTCAGAGGGAACTCAGCCACAAGGGGCTGAAGATGTCTGGGGCGAGCTACTGAAACCATCCAGTACAGGCTCTTCATCTATAAATGGTGACGATGACAGATGCTCCTCCCAAGCCTGCTGTGAGCAGCAAATGAGATAATAATTCACAGGCTCGGCCCAGTGCCTGGAAAGCACATGGTGAGACACCATCATTGACATCATCACCATCACCATCATCACCACCGTACACCATCATCACCATGATCATTACTATCATCGTCACTATCACCATCTCATCATCACCACCATTATCATCACCACCTCCATCGTCACCACCTCCATCATCACCATCACCATCATCACCACCATCACCATCACCACCTCCATCATCACCATCATCACCACCTCCATCATCACCATCACCATCATCACCACCATTATCATCATCACCATCACCATGATTATCACCATCACCACCTCCATCATCACCATCATCACCATTTTCATCACCACCTCCATCATCATCATCACCATCATCACTATCATCACCACCATCACCATCACCACCTCCATCATCACCATCATCACCACCTCCATCATCACCATCATCACCACCATTATCATCATCACCATCACCATGATTATCACCATCACCACCTCTATCATCACCATCACCATCATCACCATTATCATCACCACCATTATCATGATCATTACCATCATTGTCACTATCACCATCTCATCATCGCCATCATCACTACCATTATCATCATCACCACCTCCAACATCACCATCATCACCACCTCCATCATCACCATCACCATCACCATGATTATCACCATCACCATCATCATTACCATCATTGTCATTATCACCACCGTCATCATCACCATCTCCATCATCACTACCATCATTGTAACCATCATTATCATCCCCGCCATCGTTGTCATGTACTTTCTTCTCCTCACCTCTGTCCCCAAACATACCCTCTTCCCACCACATCTACTGGTCAGAATCCTCCTCAACCTTGAGCTCAGCTCACCTCCAAACCAAAAGGGACACTTCCCCTCCTCTGTGCAGGCTACCCATCCTTTGGAGCCTGCATTTCTCTTGTACAATCATGCAGGGGTGTGGTTTGGATCACACACAACCTTGCATCTGAGGGCACTACACGCCCACAGTAGGTCTACAGAAAATGACAGCCGTTACTATTATCCCACAGCACAAGAGCTGTCCATCTCTCCCACGACCTTTCAGAGTCTGCCTTTGATGGCTCATCTGTTGCCCAGGAGTCTGTGAGCTCCCTGGGGCTGGAGAGGTCTGATCACGCCTGCCCCTGACAGCGCGATGCAGAGGAAAGTGATCGGATGTGGACCAAGCCATGTGAGTCCCAGGGGCCCTGGCCCAAAGCAGACAGAGGTTCAGGAGGCCAGGAGACAAGCTTGGGGGAAAACCATGTGCTTCCTGGCAGGGGATAATGGGACCAGGAAGCCTTGGACAGGTGGGATAATGGTTCAAAAGGAGCAAACTGGTGAAATCAGACTCCAGTGAGGAAGCCTGAGGTCTCATGAGGTGAGCCCTGTGCAGTGACAGGCCGGGGCAGTCACGGCTGGAGCCGACATCACCGGTCACCTTCACGGCCACCCTGCCCACTCTCCCCAGGTGATGTGGACACAGCAAGGGGTCCTGCCCCCAGGACAGAAGGCAGAACCTCACGGCTGTCTGTGTGTGGGGGGCGGTGGCGGGGGGGAGATGCCAATAAAGCCCCTTGGGCAGGCAGGCAGCCCTCCCCATCCATTAAGCACCTACTGCATGCCAGGCCGTAGGGATGTGAGCAACAAGACGGGCCACCTGTCCTGTAAGGAGCTCCCAGGGCGCCCCCAACTCGAACACCTCCTCCGTGTCACATCCAAATGTCCCCTCCTCCAAAAAGCCCCCAGCCATCTCCGAAGACTTCCCAGGGCAGAGGAGGCACAGCAGAGCTGCAGGGCTCCAAGGAAGTAAAACTTATTTCTAAGTCTTGCTAGACTTTTCTTCCATCTTCCTATGATAAAACATTTCGGCAACAGCTAACTGACAGCCGACACGGGGACAGGCATTTACGAAGTGTATGTAGGAAATGGGCTATTTCCCTCTGGTCAGGGGGGAGGTGACTGGGTTCAAGGGAGGTGAGACAGCCCCCCTGAAGGGCCAATGAGGCGCCCCGCCCCCCTGCAGGTAAGGCCCCCACCCCCGCTGACCTTCATGGATGTGGCCGAAGACATGCAGCCGCGGCTGGACGCGCCTTTGCACCGTGTTGAGCAGCTCCACGCAGCCCACCCGCTGCATCTTCTTGGGGACCCAGTCCAGGAAGCCTGGCAGGGGAGACAGCAGGAGGGCGATGACGGGGCCCAGGCCGCAGCTCTGCAATCTCAGAGACACAGTGGCCCTGGACCCACCCTGCCCTGCCTCAGCCTCCGGGAGGAAAGCCTGGCTCCAGCTTGCACTGCCTGGGGCCTTGCAGCCTCATCCTCCCCTGCTTCCCCTTCTCCTCCCCTGCAGGGCGGCACGGAGAGCCCACGTATAAAAGCCCGAGTAGGCCAGGCACGATGGGGAGGGAGCAGTCTCGACAGCTGTGAGCCCCCCAGACCATTCATGCTCAAAGTGGTCTCAAGACTGGCATCCACCCATTGCAGAGAGAAGCAAACTGAGGCCGGAGAGGGACAGTGGAGGCCCAAGGCCACCCCAGCAGGTGGCAGCAGAGCGGACCACGGGAGCAGGATTTCCATGTTGGAAACTTTCTAAACACACATCGCAAAATCATGAAAATGAACTTCTTCATCCACTGCAGCCTCGAGCACGTGGGCCGTGTCTGGGTCTGCTCACGCCGCCAGCCTCCCGGAGCCATCCCATATGGTGGCTTATTCTCCTCACACGGCTACACAAACCACAGGAGAATGACTGATTACTCCAAGCATACAACTACGGTTCATCTCAGCCCCTCTCTGCTCAGGCGGGAGAAACAGGTTTCTACAACCGCTGGGAAGGGGAAGAGGAATCCTGCCACTCAAAGAATCTGACAGGCTGCAATGGACCTGACTTAGAGCTGAGAGAGAGAAAGAAGGAGGGAGAGAGGGAGAGAAACAAGAAGGAAGAGGAGGAAGAAGAGGGGAGAGGCGGGGAGTAGGCAGGGGACGGGCTTGGAGCAGACACTTGGGCTCTGCTACCTACTGGCTGTGTGACCTTGGACAAGTCACTTAACCTCTCTGTGCCACATTCAACAATTCATCCAACAACGGGCTGGGCTGAGCACACAGGCGCCCCCGAAACAGGAGCTGTGTGTTGTGTGTGAAGCAGGCGTGGTGAGGCATCCAGAGAGCGGGAACCCAGAAGATGCTGTTGGAGGAGTGGATGGAGGGGTAGAAAGGGGGGAAGGAGGAGAGGGAGAGAGGGAGGGAGGGAGGAAGCAAAAAAACCTGCCTCAGAGCCTCACTAGAAGCCACGTGTCACGCCTAAACCACGTCAGGGCCCTGGGCCTCGGGGCTCCCTCCGTTTGGAAATGGGGGTAAGAAAGCCTTCATTTCAGCCCTTTGTGAGGGTGGAGGGAGGCGCCAAGGGCTCTGGCTGGGCGTCTGGCACACAGCAGGTGCTCAGGGCAGCTTCTCCCTGAACAGGTATCTGAGCGAATGACTCTGGAGCTGCACTGGGCCTCACCTGACAGCCCTTCCCACCGGGGACGCCCTGCCCGCACCCACCTCCCTTCCCGCCTCTCCCAGACCCGATGCTGAGACCACCCTTTCTGTCAGCCTCTGCAGGCCCCCTCTGACGATCTCTGTCTCAGGCTTCCCTCATCCTTGACTGTGTCCCACTGGGCTTGGCCGTTCGGTATCCCTCTGCCCGGCATCTTGGAGCCTTCAAGGCAAGCACTGCATCGGGTTGGCTCCAGGTCCCGCATGGCCCGGCCCAGCCCAGCCCCAAACACCAAGGGAGTGATGACAGGTCTGGTGGAGGCACTGGTGGGGGGAGAGGCGGGTCTGGGCAGGACTGCTGGGAGTTGGGCTTCATTCTAAGGACTGAGGGAGTCACAGAGGGTTATAGAGGGATGGCATGGTACAACGGACCATTCAGAGAATTCCCTCCTACTGACGTGAGGAGAGTGGACTGGGTGGGGCAAGACTCAGAGCTGGGGGACCAGTGAGGAGACCACATTGGTCATCAAAGAGACACAAGACACTGGCACGGACGAGGTGGGGACAGCAGTGGTGGAGAGGAGAGAAAGGAGCTGGAATGCAGTTTGGGGCAGAATCAAAGGGACGAGCTGAGGGACAGGAAGCAGGGTGTGAGGAAAGGGGGGGGGGACTGAGAAAGGGGCCTGGGTGGCAGACGGCAGGCTAACGCCGAGACCAGGCGAGCAGTGACATCAGCTTGGCCAGAGTGGGGCCGAGGGGCCGGGGAGGAAAGCTGCTGGCGGTGGAACCACAGGCCCTGGGGACTGTGGGATGCGTGGTCTGATGGGGCGGGGGGGTGCACGGGATGGGGCCCGGTGAGGTGGGGGGGTGCACGGGATGGGGCCCGGTGAGGTGGGGGGGTGCACGGGATGGGCCCGGTAAGGGTGACCTTGGTGGTATTCAGCCCCCAGGACTCAGGTCTGGAGTGTCAAGGGCCCAGCCTGCCTTTTGACCTCCCCGAGCTCCAAGGTACCACGTGTATAAAAGGGGCAGCTGATCTGACCTCACCACGCGGCTGTGAGGTGACACACCGAGCCCCCGGCACACAGTCGGTGCTCAGGAAATAAGAGCCACGACGGGGTGACCTGTCCCTGGTGCCCCAGCGAGCTGGACTCAGAACAGAGCCCGTCCGCAGCTCCCGTCGACAGGCCCAGCTCCGCCCCCGCTGCCAGCACCCACACCCCCTGCGTCCTCCCCCAGCAGGAGCAGGCGTGCGCGGGGCCGGCCAGCCGAGGCGGGGCCGGCTGAGTCTTACCCAGTGGCGGTCCGTGGGTTACCAGGACGTCTACACCTTCGGGAATGAGGTTCCACTTCTCGAGCAGCGCTTGGCCTCGCGGGAGGTTAAAACCCCAGCCGTAAAACCAGGGCTGCCTGTGGGAGGAGAGCACGTGGGTCAGAGAGGGCCACCGAGAGTGGGGGCAATGACATGGCAGGAGAAGCAGGCCATAGTGCCAAACGGCCATCAGGGCTGGCCAGATGCCCAGAACCTCCCGTCCAGGGAAAGGTGTGGATTCACCTGGACTTGACCAGCCTTTTTCCTTTTTCTATGATGAACAAGTATTATCTATGTAATTTTTTTTTTTTTTTTTTTTTTTTTGCGGTACGCGGGCCTCTCACTGTTGTGGCCTCTCCCGTTGCGGAGCACAGGCTCCGGACGCGCAGGCTCAGCGGCCATGGCTCACGGGCCCAGCCGCTCCGCGGCATGTGGGATCTTCCAGGACCGGGGCATGAAACCCGTGTCCCCTGCATCGGCAGGTGGACTCTCGACCACTGAGCCACCAGGGGAGCCCTATCTATGTAATTTTTGAAAATGAAAGTGAAAAAGAAAATCAACTTCTGCCAAAGGGCTCTCTTGTTCCAAGCCCTTCTAGGGAAATTCAGAGAACATTCTCACCTGTCCCCATGGTGGGAGAATGCCCCTCCATCCATCCTCCTTCCTACATTTGGGGCAGGTGGAGCCCCACCCAAGAGAGAGTGGGTCCCAGGTGGAGATGCTCCTTCCCGCCTCTACCCAAAGCTCCCAGCAGGGGCTCCACCGGGCTGAGTCCACCCCCAACATTAAGGTCAGGGCTGGGTGGACCGAGGCCATTTAACGGAATTCCTACCTGTCGCCCAACCCGGACCTAGACTGATCAGTGCAAGTCATTCCCCTCGATGGGTTCAACGGTGAGCATGTGACCTAGAACCTGCCAGTTGGAGGGAATTCCAGACGTTTCTTTCAGTGATGAGAGAAAAGAACACTGTCATCCCTGCATACAAACCACTGAGCTTCTTGCCTTGTGAGCTGTCAGTACCTGTTAAACTGTCCCAAAGGGAGATGGCTGGTGCACATGACCCAGGGGAGCAGCTGGATCAAGTCGCACCTGACACCCACCATACCTCTGCACTTCTCCGTTACCTGGGCCAACAGAAAGCCATTTGAGTTCGGTTTTCATTTACAACAAAAGTATCCCAACTAAGAATTAGCCCTTAGGCCTAAGTCATTATAAGTTCCCCACATGAACCCAGCTCTTTAGCATTTACAAAGGCACCATCACCACCACCAACACCACCACCTTTACTATCATCACTGTGGTGGGTCAAATTGTGTCCCCCCTAAAATATATGTTGAAGTATCAACCCAGTACATGTGAACGTGACCTTATTTAGAAATAGGGTCTTTGCAGATGGAATCAAGATGAGGTCATACCTGATTAGAGTGGGTTCTAATTCATGACTTGTGTCCTTATAAGAGGATCACGTGCAAACACAGACAGAGAGAGGAGAAGGCCACGTGACAATGGCCGTAGAGATTGGAGTGATGTGTCTACAAGCCAAGGAGCCCCAGGCTGCCAGCAACCACCAGAAGCTGGGAGAGTGGCGCGGAACAGATCCTCCCTTAGTCCCCGCAGCAAGAACTAACCTTGGTGACACCTTGATTTCAGACTTCCAGCCTCCAGAACTGCGACAGAATCAATTCCTGTCGTTTGAAGCCACACGGTTTGTGATAATTAGTTAC
The DNA here is from genome assembly GCF_951394435.1 of Stenella coeruleoalba. NCBI lineage: Eukaryota > Metazoa > Chordata > Mammalia > Artiodactyla > Delphinidae > Stenella > Stenella coeruleoalba. Next base: position 5,919,223 of record NC_137157.1, read on the forward strand.
GCGGCCCTAGGAAACTAATATAATCGCCATTACCACCATCACCTCCCCACCTGCCGCCCCAGGGACCTCCACACCTGCAGCAAGGTTGACAGACAGGTCTCTCTCTTTCTGTTTTATGGGTGAGGAGACCGAGGGCCAGGGAGTAGAAACTAAAAATTGTCGCCAGCATTTCCCGCACACCTATTTTTTTTGCCAGGCGTCATCTAATTACATTATAGGGATAAGTTTATCTAACTGTCAAAAGAATCCTGTGAATTAAGGGCTGGGATTATTCCCATTTTTCAGATGAGGACCCAGGGGCTCAGAGAAGCGAGCTGGCTCAGGGATCTGGGCCCCGTGAGGCCAGGCACCTCATGTCCATTCGCTGACATACTCTGCACGAGTTGGTCGTGGGGCTGGCCTTTCACACTCAGAGCCTCTCGTGTGTCAGAGCTGCCACTAACATCCCTCTCATGGCCCAGGAGCTCCTCCGTGGGAGGCTGACACCCCTAGCTGTTGACCCAACGTCTCTACTGCGTTGGCAGCCACCCAATGCACCTCTGTGGAACCCTAGGGGCTCCATGGAACAGCATTTGAGAACCCCACTTTAGTCCCACCACGGCAGGTTCTGGACAGGAAGACTGAGGTTCAGCGAGAGGAAGGGAGGTGCCCAGGGTCACACAGTGGTCAGTGAAGAAGTCATTCTGGAACCCAGATCTGACCCTCTCTCCCAGCTGCCGTCAAGCCTGCAGCGCCAAATCCTGGAACGTGGGTTGTGAAGGAAGAGGGTGAGTGGCCATGCTGGTTGGTCATTTGGGGTCAAAGGTGCTTTCGCCACTTCAGACACCTGGGGGATCCTGTCCGCTGCCAGGCTTTGCTTGTCCGTGACCCACGCCTGGGACGCCGGGTCCCTCCTCTCCTCCTGCCTGCCCCTGACCCCACGCCACATATATCCTTCCAAGCCCTCTGTGCTCCATCTTCCTTCCCACCCCGAGTGACGGGCACCTGCCCGGGGAGGAGCAAATGTTTGTTTAACAAAAGGTGTTGAGTGACGGAGGGCTGGATGAATGAATGAAGTTGTTAACGGGAGGTCGAACAGGACTCTTCCTGTTGCCTTGGAATCGCAGCCAAAACTTCAAAGCTGAACACGATCCCCAACGCTGGAATGAAAGCCCCCAGGTACACCCAGGGAAACGTACTGAAAATGAGCAGAATACGCCAGGCCGCCGTCTCCCCACGCCCCTACCAGCCTAAGTTTTGATCCTGAGGGAGACTCGTGGCTCCTGTCTTGTTCTTGTGGGGGGATGGGGTTCACCCACACCCAGCCATGAGTGGCTTCCAGGGGGACCACCTGTACAGGTGGGGGCCTGGGGATCTGTCCTCTGGGCCCGTGAGAGGAGAAACAGACAGTGAAGGGGCAGGCGCACAGGAGCTGTCTGCACCCCCAGGTTTGGGCTGTCCCAAGGGATCCCCACCCACAGGAAGTGCCCACCTAGTGACGAGACCAGGTGGCCGGGGCCGGGGAGGGCAACTGGGTGGGTGGCACTGGGCAGTCCCTCGGAAGCCGCCTACTCCCTCAGTCACACCCGACTCAGGCCTGCTTTTGCGCTTCTGCAGAAAGCTGAGGGTTCTCTCTGCAGAAAAACGTCTCCACACACACACAATTTTACATCCACCTTCGAGGGAATCTTGGGATCAGAGGGACCTGGGTTAGAATGGGTCCACCTCTAACTACCTGTGTGACCTTGGGCAAGTGGCTTAACTTCTCTCTATGCCTCAATTACCCCATCTGTATAATGGGCATAATAATATCCTTTGCCTCAACAGGGCTTTGAAAGGATTAAATCAATTAATCCATGTAAAGTGCTTAAAACGGTGCCTGGTCCAATGCTTTGCCACTGCCCTCATCTCCATCACCATCATCATCCCCAACACCATCATCCCCAACATCGACACTGTCACCACCACCACCATCACCATCGTCATCTCCATCACCACCACCACTACCATCATAACCATTATTATCATCATTACCATCATCAATACCATCACCACTACCACCACCATCACCATCATCATCACCATCATTACTATGGACCCCTCCTGAAACCCACTCACGGAACCTGGATGAAAAACCTTTGGCCCAGGGCAGGGTTTTTCAAACTGCATTTTGAAGGGTCAAACAGCATTTTAAAAAAATAAAGGAAAAGGGGGAAATAAAGAATAGACAACATCAGAGTACATCATAGCACGGAAGGGATACTTCAGTTAAATATATTTATATTTAAATAGACACCCACATAAGGGTGTCCTGAGTCACAATGTAAAAAAACAAGTGCTTTTCCTACCACGGTTCCTGGTCAAAAGCAGTTGGCAGCCCTAACATACTGAGCTCACAGCTCTGCAATTTCTGAAGCCCTCAGACCCTGGGCGTACTCAAAGCCCCACTTTGGCTAAGCCAGGGCGGGGTCCCTGCAGGGAAGGCTGCAGCAGCCTGGAAGCTGCTCATGACGCCAAGCCCACTAGTCCCCCCGGAAGCCCACAGCCTGTCAGCTCACAGCAAAAGGAGCAATGCCTTTCTGCTGCCTTCCGAACACAGCATCCATTTTTCAAAAACCTAATCAAATATTTACAAGAGGGGACAAGGCCTCATCAGCATGGAGAGGAGGCGTCTGTGAGCTCCCATGAGCCACAGCAAGGAGTGACTTTTTGGAAAAGACACTCTGTAACATATCAGAGACCCCACAGACCCCCAGGAGCTGACCCACACGAGCCCCTGCCTACGTCCCCCTCCAGTACTAACGAGCCTTCCTCTGGGGGTGGCGTTTCTCCATAGATATACCTCCGTGGTTCTTGGAAACACATCACCTCAAATCCTGGGAAGGTGGAATCCACCCTGCCCCCTGGGATGCCCGGAGGGGTTGCTCAAGGGCACGGAAGTTGGCATCAGACACTCTGGCTCTGCCCCTGGGCTGGACGCACCCAGACTCTTTCACCGTGTAAACTGGGATAAGGATGCCTATGGCCCCAGATCTTACCCCATGAGGGCAGGGGGGTGCTTCTTGCTCGATGCTCTACCCCACCCATTGCCTGACACAGAGGGGAGGGAAAGAAAGTGGGTGGGAGGAGGTGTAAGGGAATGAAATTGCACCATCATCGCAAAAATGCCTCCAAATTCCCAGGAGCTCTGTCACTGGGAAAAGGGGATGTTCTGGCCTTTACTGAAATTTGTGGGGAGGAGGAAAAGTCAGGTCATGCATGGAAACGTCCAGAGGAGACATTTCTCAGGACGGCCCGCAGGTGGGGAGGCCTTTCTCAGGGGTGGCCAAGAGCAGGGCTAGAGCAGCGGGAGAGACGGACTCTTCTGGGTGACCTCACTCCCCAGGGTCTGGAAAAGCCTTCGGCCACTCCTGCGTGACGTCCATCCAGGTTTGCGTCATGGGAATGGGAGCCTAAGGGATGGGGGGCACTAGCCCTTCCCGAGGGCGCAGTCGGCCCCAACGTCCCAGGAGTCCTGCGTTTGGTCACTTGACCCTCTCTCCTCGCCCAGCAGGGCCCTTTGGGGCCAGAGGTGAAGTGCGAGGCTGCTCGGGGTTCCAGACAGAGGTCAGGGCAGGCGGGGGCTCGCAGGGCCTGTCATCCAGGCAGCCCGGATCCAGCCCGGCCCCGAGCTCCCCACCCACCCTGGGGGCAGCCGTGGGCTGAGACCCACGAATGCCTGAGACGGTGGGCGCTGAGAGAGCCACGGTCCCCATCCCCAGTGCAGCTGGCGCCTGGACGCAGCCTCACTGCCCTGAGGGCCAAGAGCCCTGACGTCCACCCACCGTCCGGGACACATCACAGACCCCGAGGAGGTCGGATGGATCAGAATTCCGACAGAGCCGTGGCAGGCGGCTTTATGTCCTGAATTTCTGTCTTTCTGTTCTAAAGTAACCATTGGAATAATTTCCTTACAGAATGATAGTTGCCATGACAACCAGAGCAAATTTTCCTTTTCTGAAACAGATGTCTCATTTAGTTGAAAATTAGAATGTGAACAAACCCATGGGAAAAATTAATTCAAACTTTAACAGAGCGGTGAATACAATGTAATCTCTCCGAGGTTAACCCCTTAACAGCTTTTTTCTGCGCTTATGGTAACCTTCGAATCCAGTCTAATTAGGCCCGCTTAGCCAATATAAATGACCTCCTCATGGCCAATCATTCAACGGCTTCCCCCTGGAGCGTGAATTCCCGGTTCCCTAATGGCAGACGGGAGGGGGGCGATGCCTGTCTGTAGAAAACGGCTGAAACAGAGCCTCCCCTGCTCTGGGTTTTCCATCTCCCCAGGTAAGGCACACGTCCCGGGAAAGGGGGTGTACCAGGGGCCATTCAATCAGCCTGGAGTATGGCCACCCCATTTCCCAGGGATGGGGGTGGAGGAGGCCCAGGGTGTCCTGGGTAGAGCTGGGCCCAGTGGTGCACCCAGGCCAGGGCGCAACGCCTGAGGGCAGAGGCCAGGGGAGGGGGGCCCCCTTGAGAGGCCGCCTGCCAAGGGGTCACCGAGGGGACACCCACACAGGCCTAGCTCCAAAGGCTCTCCACGAGCCTCCAAATCCTCACACCCACCCCGAGGGACGACTGCCATCACTGCTTCATTTTACAGAGGCACAAACTGAGGTGCACAGAGGTACAGAGAACTGCCCAAGGTTACCCGGTAACCAAGTGGCACAGCCAGGGCTCCAACCCAGACAGCAGATTCCAGAGCCTGTGCCCTTGCTTCAGTCCCAGAGTGATGGCAACAGGACCAGGAATCCTGCCCACCTTCCTCAGCAAAGCCCACTTTACCAGCCACTTTCACCCCTCTGCTCAGTTAATCCTCGGGACAAAGCTGTCTGGAGGCCCCCACTTTAGAGATGAGGAAATGATGGCACGGAGAAGTCATGGGTCTGAGGACACTCGGGAGGCCAGAGGGACCTGGACCAGGGTTCCTGGCTCCTGCATCCTGTGCCCAGTGGGCCGCTGACCCGGATGCCGCTGGGGCGGCTGGGCCCCAGGTTCTCCCTCTTCAGTGGCAGCTGCCTGCCTGTCCCTCTGAGCCTGGCTGCACTCTGGCTCCTGGTGCCCCACCTCTCATCCACCCTGTTACTCTTCTAGTCCAAAACCTTCCATGGCTCCCAATTACCTCCAGGACAAGCCTGAGCCTCATGGCCTGGCGTGCGGAGGCCTTCGGCTCTGCCCCATTCCACCTTTCGGACCAGCCTACGCAGATTCCCCAGTGAGCTCACCACCCACCAGTCACGACAATCCTGTTTCCTGAACAAGGCCCAGCCTTTCCCCACCTCTGGGTTTTGCTCATCCTGTTTCAGCCATCTGAAATGCCCTTCCTAGCCTCTCCTCAGAGTCCATGACCCATTATTTGTTAAGGCCTGGCTCAAAGGCCACCTCTTCCAGGAAGCTTCCCCGATCACCTCCATCCCCAAGCACAAGTGACCCTCCCTGCTCTAAGTGCCCTTATACAGGCTCCTTCAGGGCAGGCCTGGGTCAAATCATCCCTGAATCCATCCTGCCTAACTGATGGCTGGGCCCAGGTGGACCTCAGGGTGGGTTTGCACAAAGCGTGCCTGAATGAGTGAACAAATGAATGAATGATGGAATGAACTGACAGGTGCTCTACCTCGCAGGCAGGCAGGTGGGAAGAACTAAGCATTAACCCTCCCCTCCCCACACCCTCCCCAGGAGCCCTCCCCAGAGCCCCTGGCTGTCATGAAGCCCTGAGACCCACCACCAGCTCCACAACCAGAACCAGAACTCTCACCATCTGCTGAGCTTCCCATTCCCCCTCACCCTGCCACGACCTGCCTGGGGGAATCCTGTGCCCATTTCACTGATGAGGCCTCAGAGGTGATGCTCACCTCCTCGGCTGCATCCCGACTCACCGCCCTCGGGGGACCTTCCCTGCCTCCCCAGGCAGCCTGCTCCCTAGGTGAGGGCAGGGGCGGCTGCCCTACAGGTGGCAGGGAACAGCCTCTCACAGTGGCCCGCCCCATCCCCCCACCGACCAGGTGCTCTCCCGCTTCCGCCTCTCCTTCTGCGGGTGAAAGCTGCAGTGTGGGCGGGGCAGGGACCTCGCCCCACCAGCAGCCGGCCCGCCCCTGAGCTCTCAGACAAGCCTGACCAGGTCCACTCCCTCTCCGGCTGCAGACAGAGCACTCACCTTGACCCTCATCTGTTTGTTCTTCCTGCCCCAGTACCCCCTCCCCCAAAGGCCAGGCTTTCCGGGGCCACTTCCACGGAGCCAAATACAGCCTCTGCCTTCTCTCAGAGACAGCCAACACTGAGAGCATCTCAGGTGAGGATGACACGTGGCACTGGCCCATGTGTGTCCTGGGACCCTCTCAGCACTCCAGTGAGGCTGTGCTCCCATCTGCAACAGGGAAACCAAGGCTCAGCGTCAGTGACACGCCTGGGTCCCCCGAGAGAGTTCCTGCTGACTCCTCACCCCACAGGTGGCCCCCATTCCTGGGGACGTCCCAGTTCTGGTGGAGGCGGGTTTGCCTTACGCCTTCCCTGCATCTCCCAGGCTTGGGAGCCCAGCGGGAGTCTGGGGGAGACGCTGCCACAGCAGGGGAGCTGTGGCTGCCAGCGAGGGGGCAGGGCCAGGACGAGCAGCGACGTGTCCCCAGGACTGTCAGTCACACACCTTGCCCCACACACACTTAGGGCAAGCCAGCAGCAAGACGAGTGGAACCAAAGAACGGGGTCCTTTGTCTTTCCTAATGAATTTCCCCCACCCTTCCGAGGCGCAGAATCATTCATCGTTTGTTTCGCTGGGACTCCTCTGCAGCTGGGAGCAGGCAGAGGACTCGGTGCAAACATTAATCTCACGTAGAAGAGTGCGCGCGTGTGTGCCGAGGGGCTTCTAGAAAGAAAACAACAACGTGAAATCAAGGAAGACAAGGATAGGAAAGGAGCAGAAGAGAAATCCCGTGCGTGTGAGAGAGGCTGAGTGTGAGAGAGGTGAGAAAAAGCGTGCGTGAGAGAGAGTATGGGTGCTCGTGTGTGCGTGTGTCATGTGGTGTGTGTGTGCGTGTGTACGGCATGCGTCTGCATGTGCGTGTGTGCACACGCTCGTGCAGGGATAGCACCGTGTGGGTCCAGACACGAGGAATTTCTTCCCTCCATCAAAATTTGTCAACTGCCAGTCGTGCCAGGCTGATGAGTATAATATCCGGCGGAGGGAGGAGAGGGAAGCGACCACTGGTGGAGGACACTGCTGGGTCCCTCGGGGACCCTCCCACGCCTGTCGTGTCCCTGTCACAGGACCAAACTGTAACAGGACCAAACGAGGGGGCACCGAGGCTCGGGCAGGGCTCGCGGTCAGCAGGCTTCCCAGCTTGTCTTGAACAGATACAGACTGTTCCCAACTCGATTTGGGCTCTAGACGGGAAGGGAGGGAAGTACCTCTGAGGTTCTGTGATGCTCCGACCAGCGCTCACGGGGCCAGGGATCTAGGCCCCCAAGGCCAGCCCCTTGTGGCTCTGCAGCCCAACAGGGGCTGCAGGAGGGACGGGGCCAGGTCCAGGCTGGGAAGCAGCAGCCGATGAGACAGGTCAAAGCCAGCCACCCCCCCCCCCGCCCCCTGCAAGCTCCCCAACTCCACCCACCTGGGCGGGAACCTGGCACCAGCTCTGCCTACAGCTGAGATCTTGGACCAGTCGCTTGACAAACCCACGCCCCGCCTCACCTCTCTCCTCTGTAAGGCGGGGATGAAAACAGTCCTGCCTTGTCCTGCTGAGAGTGAAAGGCAGAGCAGGTGGGACCACTGCACAGCGGTCTCATGGGAAGTTTGCTGAACAGGGGTTTCAGGCATTGAAGGGGAGGGAAAGCCTTGGCCTCTCTTGTCTGAACAGATCAAGGCCACGGTCTGTGCTGAAACCACCTAGAAATGCAGGATGAAATGTAAGTAAGCACAGTGCCGGGTGCCCGGGCACTGCCAGCCTCTGAGCCAGGGGACGCGGGTCTTCATGGCCTTGAAGCAACAAGAGAGAAGGCCCCGGTGGTCAGCAGCGGCTGTGACCAGAAAGCTGGGTCCCCAGATGGCTTCGGGGAAAGAGCGGACCACGGGGAGGCCTCCACCAGAGGGAAGCTTCCCCTGGACCTCTGACCCAGGCTTCCCCAGGCCGTGAGCCCGTGGGCCCAGGAACCTCTAATCCATGAACGGAGCAGAAGGGGGTCCCTGGCCAGGTGCACCCACAGACTGGGGTAGACATCCTCTCTGAGGGGCACCCCTAAACCTGGCTGCCCAGGATCCCCCAGATAGAGCCTTGCAGAACTTGAGCGGGCAACCCCAAATTACGGCACCCCAAACACCTTGGAGAATTACCAGAGAGACTGAAAAATGAGTATTTTTTTAAAGAGGTGAAAAAGATTTTCTTAATAGAAAGAGCCAAGGGTGAGGTGGCCGGAACTGAGCCCCAGGCCCACCCATTCCTCAAGCAGAGCCAGAAGGACAGAGGGTCCGGAGCCCAGTGCGGGACACAGCAGTCCGAACTGGGCTCACCGTGGTCTCCCATCAGCTTCTGGCGGTGGCGGGGACAGCGGGGGCAGCGCGGGCTCTCTCAGGCCCTGGCGCCGCCAGGATCCCGCTCCCCTGGCACCCCCTTGACCACATTACGGTGAAAGGCATTGAGAAGCAAGGGAAAAGCTAGGAGTTCATTATTTCATCCTCTCTATTCTTTTTTCCCAAAAAGATGTATTTCATCAAGTCTTTTAAAAAGCATTTAATGGGCTTCCCTGGTGGCGCAGTGGTTGAGAGTCCGCCTGCCGATGCAGGGGACACGGGTTCGTGCCCCGGTCCGGGAAGATCCCACACGCCGCGGAGCGGCTATGGCCGCTGAGCCTGTGCGTCCGGAGCCTGTGCTCCACAACGGGAGAGGCCACAACAGTGAGAGGCCCGTGTACCGCAAAAAAAATAATAAATAAAAATAATAAAAAGCATTTTATTTTAGCGCCTCTCTGTCTGCCGTTCTGGGTAGGGCCTCCATCCTTCCATCCCGGCCCATCTGGGCTCTCAGTTTCTGTGGGACCTTAAGCCAGTCGCTTCATTTTGTGGGTCTCAGTCTTTTCAGCTATACAATGGGGACAAGGGCCAAACCTCACTCACGGCCGTGAAGAATTCAAGCAGCTGGAGCAGCTGTGAGTTCGGAGCCTTTGGGTCAGCAGTGAGAAGAGCATCTGTGCTGCTGCTGCTCCCACATCAAGAAGCAGAGCCCCACACCTTCAGGGCACAGAGTTTAAATTCCCAGGCTGCTCAGTTCCTGCCTTCTCCTCGCACCCACCCCCGCAGCGGGCCTGCTCTGTGCACACCGGGAAGCGGAGGGAAGGCCGTCAAAGGCTCACGCTAGAACCCACGGCCAGCCTTGTCCAGCGGCCACCCTCTCTGTGCCCGCAGCCCCTGCAGGCTGTACGTACACAACCTCCTCCAGCCCCCTCTCTGGGCAGTCGAGGCAGTAGCTGGAGAGGTTTGGGGGTAGGTGGGACCACCGTGTGTCGAATGCCTGTGTGCCAAGCAACTTTACGCACAAGACCTCTCTGAATCCTAAGAACAGCCCCACGAGGGGACTGTCCCATTGTCATTTCACAGAAGCCGAGATCCTGACCTGAGGTCCCTCAGCTGGGCCCAGCACATCCTGGCTGTTTGGAGAGAGCTGGTCCCTGAGGCTCCGGCTGCCCGCCTGGCCCTGCCCTGCCCGGAGGCAGCCAGGCCTCCTAGCTGAGGTTCAGGCTCCGCGCCCAGACGCCCAGCAGCGGCCCGGCCACCACTTCTCAAAGTTTCCTGTCTCAGCAGGTTTAGATGTCTTCTTTCAAAATACCAGAAGTAATTAGACCAGATGGACTAGCTGTGTGCCAACTTCACTCCCTCCCTCACTCCTTAAAAAAAAAAAAAAAAATCAAGGCCGTTTTCAGTTAAATGAGACCAAAAAATGCATCCAAAACCCATAAATGAATACGGTATGTATACGGAATTTTTTTTTAACACTTAGGATTTTGTAACAGCTGAGTTCTTCCTCTTCTTCTGAGGATGGTTCCCGCCCCCTTCCTCTAAGCTGCTCTCGGCGAAGGCTCAGCGCCGAGTCTGCATCTGAGGGGCCCAGAGATGACTTCCAGAAAGTCACGGTGCCCCGGGAGGGTGGCCGTGCAAGCAGGCGGCTCTAGTGAGCCCTCCATCCCTCCCATGCCGGACTGGACCGGGGAAGTGGTGATGCAGCCTGCCCTGGAGTCAGGTCCCTGCTCTCCTGGAGCCTCAACTGTTCTAGTTGGGAAAAGAGACATGAAAGAAATGGGTTGCTGGAGTAGTTAAGACAGTGTGGCCCTGGAGCTAGGTGGGCTGAAGGAGCAGGCGAGAGCCCAGACACAGCCCCCGTGTGCCAGGCAAGGAGGGTAACACAGAGCAGCCAGGAAGGATGAGCTCCATATTTGGTGCCAGGCCAAGTGGAAAATCCCAGAACGGGATCCCTACCTCACACCATCAATGCGATCACTGCCAGTGGACCCAACACCTAAGCATATTGATAAAAGGCAACACAGCGAAGATGTGGGAAGATAATAAGGAAACATCTTCATGACTTCAGGGGCGGGATTTCTTAAATAGGACACAAAAAGCACTTACTGCAAAGAAAAACAGTGATGCATCTGACTCCACCAAAATTACGAACTTTGAGTCAGCTGAAGGCACCATGAAGAGAGGGAAGAGGCCGGTCACAGGGGAGGAAAAGCCATGTTACACGTTACATGTGATGAAGGGCTTGCGTTCAGAATACATAAGGAATCTCTACTAACCAATACGGAAAGGGCAGACAACCCAATCATCTTTTAAATGGGCAAAAGACCTGAGCCCTTCACAAGTGGCCAAGATTCTCAAGCTCGCGGGTCGTCAAGGGAATGCAAATGAAAACCACCTTGAAATATCAGCACAGCCACCAGATGGGTACGATCTGCAAGGCCCACAATACCAAGTCCCGGCAAGGAGGTGAGGCAGGGCACTGCTGACAGGGGAAAAACTGGCTTCACCCCTGCCAAAGAGCTGTACAGTGTATGACCTGACCACTCCGTCCCTGGGTGTGTGCGTGTGTGGTGTGTGTGTGTGTCCACATGCACGCACATTCAGGACTGAATCTCTATGTGCACTAAGAGACGTGTGGAATGTTCACAGCAATATTATTTATAATGGGCCCAAAGCAAGGGTGGTGGGAACTGGTTAGAACGGATAAATAAATCGTGATATATTCATACGATGAAATCCTACACAGCACTGAGAAGAGAACCAATCACAACTGCACATGACGACATGGAAGAATCTTAAAAATATATAATATCGAGTGAAAAAAAGCAGTCCTGGAGCGACACATGAGTCCATTTTTATAAAGTTCGAAAAACAGGCAGAGCCCAACTGTCTCAGGATACGGGTGGCCAGACGAAACACAACATGCCCCGTTAAATTTGAACCTCAGACAAACAGCACAATTCTTTTAGTGTACGTACATTTAAAATATTGCATAGGACATATTCACATTACAAAATTATTCTCTCTCTGCCTCTGACCATCCTGCAAAATGGGATTGGTGATGGTGCCCTGTCACGGGGGACACAGCCAGGCCGGACCCATTCTTGGGACTCCAGAGCCCTGCAGGGGGCCAGGCACCTGGCGGCCACTGTGTGCCTCCGAGTGTGTGTCTCACAAGAAGTGGAACCATTCAAATCTGACCCACCAGTCTCCCAAGCAGAGCATCCCCTGGCGGTAACACTTAGGTAACATGGCGACCGTGAGTTTGCTGTCTGCTTCCTCCTCCGAGCTTGCTTTGGTGAGTCCTCAATATCAAGGCCAACCTCGTCCCAAGTCTAGCGCCAAAAGGGCTTCTCTGAGAGCCCTGGTCTCCACCCCAGCGGCTCCCCAGGCCCATGCATCCCTCTGCTTACAGGGGGTCATCAGCCTCAGGCAGAGAAACAGTGGCCCTCTGCACGGGGGAGGAGCCGGGAGGACACCAGGCCCAGCCACAGTGTATCTCTGCTTGCATGCCCCTTGTAACGGGCAGCTCACCACTCAGTAAGGCCCCACTGCATCTCCTCTGGGCTCCTGCCTGTGGGACTGTCTTCCCACACTGCTGAGAACCTGCCTTCTGTGTCCCCGCTCTGCCTTGTAGGACGACACAGAACAGGTCTGCCCCCAGCGCGGGTCAGCTTTGCCCACATGCCCCAGGTACCACTGATATTAGGTTACTTACGGCTACTGGTTTATCTGATCCCTGATCCCCGCCTGCTGGTGTTACGATGCTGCGAAAGTCGCCTGTATTCCACGTGTTAGTCAATATGTTAAGGGCACGGGAAAAAGAAAACGAAAACCCTGAACATCTGAATTTAATAATAATCGCTACCAGCTTTGCTGTCCATCCCGTCCTAACAAGCTGCCATACGCCCAGGCGCCCGGGGCTGAGCTCGCCCAGCCTAAACCTCGACAGACAGTGGGGACCCCCCGAGCCAGGCAGAGTTGGCAGCCAGGCCACGAGGTTCTTTGGCCAGGAATACCTTCCTGGGGACTGATAAGTGCCACTTCCCCAGCGTGGCTTCACCTGACGACACCACAGAGAGGACCCTGGTGCCCCCTTGCCCAGATGGAAGACAGAGGCTCAGAGAGACGTGACTTGCCGAGGTCAGATGTGAAGTGAGAGTCAGGGCGGTGGGGACGTCCCTGGTGTGTCTGGGTCCAGGGCACAAGCGTGACTGAAAGTCAGCTCTGCACACACGAGCACTGTGCCCCTTCCAGGCCTTGGCTGTGATGTACCAGGTCCCCACGGGCTGAGGACGCAGGGCTACAGGAGCTGCGACTCACTGAGCGCTGGGAGACCAGGGTGAGGCCACCACCCACCGTGGCAGCCGCCAGCCCGGCCTGATGACCCAGCCTCTGGCCTCCGCTCTCTCACGGAGACCCTGGAAGCCACACTCCGCCCCCAGCACATCCACAACCCTCTGCGCCTCCTGCGCCTTGCCGGGACTGTTTCCTCGGCCTGGAACACCCTTCCCAGCTCCCAGAGCTGCTTGTATCTCTGGCTCTCCTGTGGGGAGACTTCCCCGACCCCAGCTCCCAGAGCTGCTCCTCCGTGGCTCTCGTTGAACCAAGGAATTGGTGGCTGACGTGTCCCCCACGAGGGTAAAGACCCCGCAAAGACAGGAGCTGCGTCTGTCTGGCCCATGGCACGTCCCCGGAGTGGCCATGGGACAAATGCTTGATCAATGAATTAACCAACCCATGGGAGGCCATGAGAACATCATTTTGATCCCCGGGTCTCAATGGGCCAACAGGGCCGATGTGCACCCTGAGGCTATTCAGAGGACCAAGGGACACATGAAGAGCACGTTGCTCCACGCCTGGCGCACAGTAGGCGCTCATAACAGGGCGTCCATCTTGGATCAGACTGAGAGTCCGGAGAACCACCCACTGTGTGGCCCTGGGCAAGCCACGACCTCACCGGGGCCTCTACTTACCCTCCTGTAAAAGGAGGGGATTGCAGGCCTGGTCCTACCCTAGGGGCTGTTGAGGTATCAGCGGGAACAGAGCTCTCTCTGTCCTGGTCTCCACCCCAGCGGCTTCCCAGTAATAATAACCACAACCAACCTCCAAGGCCACACTCTGGGCCTGGCCTTCATCTGGATGGGCCCACGCAGCCCTCACAACCCCCCTATAGGATTGGCAGTACCATTTCCCTGTATAGAGGGACCAGAAAAGGCTAGGCACTTGCCCAGAGTCACACAGCTAAGAGGTGGTGTTACCCCAATCTGAACAACCCTTCCCTTACCACCCAACCTCCTAGCCGCTACAGTTGCTGAGATTCCGGGGGCCTGGTGGCAGGGGCCCACCCTCCCAGGCGTGCAGGTCCCAGGGGGGCAGGTGGCAGAAGGAACCCAGGATTAGTGCCATGGGGGCATGGAAGCAGGTGCAGGCAACTGGCTCACACACGGGGAAATCTAGTGAAACTTCCCCAGCACATGACACCCCCTGCTCCCAGCCCCAGACGGGGCCTAAAGGAACCCAGGGTTGCTGCACGGAATGCCAGCTCACAGCCTGCACCTCAGAATGCAGACGAGGTGCCGTCTAGCTCTCGGCGTTAAGGGCCGCGAACCAACAGCCCAAGAAGAGTGCGGCAGGGTCCGGCACATCACAGGGGCTCCGAAATATGGCTCCTCCCTTGCCTCTTCCGCCTATGGAAACCCCACACCTCCTTCAAATACCCCCTCCAACAGGGAGCCCTCCTGGATCTCACCAAGCCCTCCTGGGGTCCCTTCTCTGTGTAGCAGCCTGGTGGTGCTGGGCCCGCCACGGCATGGGGTCGGGGGTGTGCGTCCAGCTGGGACGAAGGTAAGGGTCAAGGAGAAGATAGGCACTCCTCTCACTCAGGCCCCGGGGGGCCTGCAACTAAAAGGTCCAGAACTGCCCGTGCTGGAGCCACAGAAGTCAAAGCAGAGACCACAGGCAGCTCGAGCACAGAGCAGCTGGACTCCAGCAAGGCTGACAGCAGCCTCACTCAGGCCTCAGCAGCAGCAGCTCTTGGCCTGCAGCTGGCATAGGGGACCACAGGGCTGGCCTGACATCCCGGCCAGGAGCCTGGGGAGCTGGCCGTCAAAGGGGTTCTTCGGGGCCCAGCTGTGGGGCTGCACAGAGCTGCTCTGGGTGGGGTGGGAAGGACACTGAGTGACACCTGCCGGCTCCCACCCCCTGCTGTCCTCCATCCCACGTCTGGGTCCCGGGCAAGGCTGTGATGGAAGGGGGCTCCACATAGCAAATAACAAGAATGATGTCTCCATTCGCGGAAAGCCTGGTGCAGCCACTGGGCTCAGCTGAACCCTCCTGACATCTTTGCACCCACCCCCTGCAGGAGGTGCCCCATCACTCCCATTGTGCAGAGGAGGAAACGGAGGCACCGAGAGGTTAAGTGACTCACCCAGGGTCACACAGCCCATAAGAGGTGAGGTCAAGGGCTGAGCCCAGGCAGTTTGGTTCCAAAGCCGTGCTGTTAACTTCTAAGCAATCTAACTTTAAACAAAATGTTGTGTGTATGGGTGTGGGTGTGTGTGGGTATGTGGGTGTGTGTGGGTATGTATGTGGGTGTGCAGGGGAGACAGGGTGTTGGAAACCACTGGGCAAAGAGATCCAGTCCAGATTCCCCGGTCTGGCACCTGACCCTCCTGACCCTCTAGCCTAATCTCCCGCCGCCCCACCCCTCCCATCGTGCTCAGCTCACCATCACGCCTTTGCTCACACTGGTTCCTCCTTTGACAATGACCTCCTTCTGTTTTTTTGCCTAACAGCCCTCCCCTCCAGGTCTGGGCTCTCACGGCCTGCCAGACAGACTCGGCCATCTGCTCCCCTCTCCTGGCCTTGGCCCCGAGCTCATCACATCCCTGAGGGCCCCCCACCCCAGTCCTCATCAGGACCTCACAGGCCGCCGGGAGGGTTTGTGGAGACCCGGTACACAGCGAGGACCAGGGAGATGACAGCAGGCATCTCCTGGGGCTCAAGGAAGGCAGGACAGCCCAGGATCTCCCCTCTGCCCCATGAGGAGGCCTTGGGAGGATGGGACCATGTCCTAAACCCCTCACAGCCTCTAGCCAGCAGGTGGTCACCATGTGGTATCAGCCAGGGCCGCCCCAGGGCTCCCCAGCCACACTGTGTCAGCAGCTGCTCTCCCTGAAGTCCCTGCACCCGGACAGGCCCCGGGTCCCCCCACATCGCCCGTCAGCCTCCCTACGTGTGCTGCTCTGGGTGATGGTGCAGCCTCAGGCCCTGTTACCTTTCCACGCCTGTGAATGCCCTTCTCTTCCCTGTGGCTCAGGTCACCCCACCCCCTCCAGGGAGCCTTCCGGAATCAAACCACTCTTTCAAGCACGTGAGGTCTCTCCTTCCTGTGTAGGGTGTCCTCCTCACCCTGCCAGCACTTGGCACCCTGTGGCCATTGCCAGCTGGGCCTCTAAGGGCCAGGTGGTCTATCCAACTACAGGACGGGGACGATATATCAGTCCTCACAAGGCTGAGCAAGGAGTAGAGACAATCCTTATGGGGATTTAAGCCCAGGGCCCAGCTTACTGTAACCGTTCAGGAATGTTCTGCTGCCACCATCACCATCATCACAATCTTAATCACCATCATCACCATCGTCACGGGGGTTGCTATGGACACACCGACCACCACGCAGACCCATCATGACCTGTTCTCACCTTGATCCCCACTTAGCCAGGTGAGCCTAGGGATGAGGTCTGATTGCTCTGTGTCCCCAGCAGGGAACAAAGGTTTGATGTATACTTGTGATTTAAACAGCTGCCGTCCCCAATACAGTAAAGCAGGCCTTTGGTCTTCCAGGGAAATTCCGACGGCCTCTCCTAACCTGGCTAATCAATCATCACCCCCCCACCTGTGCATCGTCTGTGTGTGTCAGAGGGACAGACAACAGGGACATTCCCAGCATGTGGAATAATGATTAAAAGCAAGGATTCTGGAACCAAACTGCCTGGGTTTAATCTCAGCTCTGCCCATTCCTACCTGTGTGACCTTCAGCCAGGCCCTTACCCTCTCTGTGCCTCAGTTTCCTCACCTGGAAAATGGGGATACTAATAGTACGTGTCTATACGTGAGACAGTATAGCATATATAATTATTCGCAAGATATGGGGAAACCAAGGCTCAGAGAGTGGCAGCGACCTGCCTAGGGTCACACAGCATGAGGGGAGAGCTGGCCCCGGGTCTCTCTGCGGCCTCTCCCAGCCCCTCTTCCCTCCATGCACTCAGCCTCACCTCCTCCATCCCCCCACCCCAGCACGGCTTCACGGTCGCCAGCGGTCGGAACGGCGCCCACCAGGCACACTCACCACGGGGAGCCGTAGATGCGGAAGCCCCGCACGGTGACCTCCGAGTCCTGCAGGTAGATGCAGTTGGTCAGCAGCGACTGCACGTTCTCGTAGTTCTCCGGCTTCAGCTTCGACACGGACGGGAAGTAGTAGAAGTCCTGCTTGATGAGGTCGGCCATGAACTCCTGGTCGAAGGTCAGCTCGTGGTTGCCTGCGATCACGATCTTGTACTCGTAGGGCAGGCTGCCTGCAGAGCCGACACACACAGACACACGGTGCCCCGCTGTTGGCTTCCGGACGCCACAGTGCCCGGGGCAGGGGGCAGGCAAGAGCCCCTGGACCCCCTGGCAGAGCTGACCCCCGCTGCCGACAGGTGCCTTCTGATCGGAGGCGGCGGCAGCAACCTGGTCACCATCCCTGTGGCCTCCCTGCCCCCGCCGCTGCTGGGTGACAGGCCGCCTGCCCCCCAGACCAGCGGGACGGGGCTGGACAGTTTCCTGCAGGGCCTCTGAGCTGCAGTGGACCCGGGCTCATCCTCAGGACTCCCCCACCCCCGTTTCTTCTGTCCGGGCCCCTTTTCCACCGGAAGGAGACCCTGCCCTGGGCCCCCAGGCCTGCCTCGCCAGCCTCAATGTCTCAGGCCCCCTCCACCTGGGGGTCTGACTTGTTAGTTTCCACATTAACAGGGACTGCAAGTTCTTCGCAGAGCCCAGGTCAACCCTTTGGAGACCCTACGCTCGGGAAAGATTACACTGCCCATCCCCACCCCTACTGCCATGGAATTCAAAGTCAAAACACGGTCTAAGTGGGAACAAAACAAAACCGTCCGTGTATAACATACACTGAGCTAACACTAGGGTCCTTCCAGCTGTGCGCTCTGCAAATTCCACGCGGTTCCTCGACGCCGTGCTTCTTCCCCTTGCTTTCTCTGGGGCCTTACGTCACAGATGCCCTAGGCAGGTGTGTGCACTGCGTCCCGGGTGATCTGGCCATGGGCTGGGTT
Source organism: Stenella coeruleoalba (assembly GCF_951394435.1). Classification (NCBI taxonomy): domain Eukaryota; kingdom Metazoa; phylum Chordata; class Mammalia; order Artiodactyla; family Delphinidae; genus Stenella; species Stenella coeruleoalba. The sequence continues at coordinate 5,937,079 of NC_137157.1, forward strand.
CCAGCACAGCCGCCCAAGGCTACCACAGCCCCTCGGCCTCAGTAAACTGGCCGCCACCCGCCCCGGCTCCCCAACACCCGCCGGCAGCCAGCCTGACCCCAGGCTCAGGCCCGGGACTCCCGATCTCCCACCAGCCTCAGCTGCTAGGCTCTCCGGGCCTGGAGAAAGAGTCATGATGGTACCTGATTAGGATAAAAAAATGAATTCTGAAGGTGAACCCCGAGGCCCAAGCCTTTTTCTTGCCCCCTCCCCAAGGGCGTGCCCTGGTGGGTCAAGCAAACACCAAGGGGCGTGTGAAGGTGCCAGCCCAGCATGGGGCCCTGGGGAGACGGGGTGTCCAGGCAGGAGAATGGTGACATTCCATAGCCATTTCACAGACAAGTAACTGCGGCCACGGCATGGAACTTCTAAACCACCTGAGCTCTGGTTTCTGAAGGAGCTGCGACAAAAGACACCAAACTTTACTCTGCGTCTGTTTCAGCAAGAAAGTCGCTTCTTTTGTACGAATTCTTCAGCAGTGAGTGGCTAGTGAGCACGACCCCGTGCACGTATAAGCCCTACTACACGTTAGGCACGGAGCCAGGCCTTCATCGCGTCCATCATGCAGACGCGGAAACTGAGGCTCCGGAAGCTGCGGGATGATGTGCTGGAGGCCACGTGGCCAGGCAGTCCTGTGTGACCCCAGACTTTCCACCTACTCAGGGAAAGCCCGGGAAAGCGCCCTCGACAAGGCCAGGGCGAGGGCCCCATCCTGACCACCGAGAGCCGTGGCCACACCTCTGGCTCCGGCCTCCCGTCGGGGGTCCCAGGGTGATGTGAAAGGGAACCTGCCCAGAGGACCGCCCCGGGCTAACAGAGACCCACACCTCAGGAGGCGTCTTCTCCGTTCCCAGTGACCATGACTCCCACAGGAGCACACACAGGGCAAAGTGTCCGGCTTTGGAGCCAGCGGACCTGGGTTCTGTCACCTCTCATCCGAGCAGGTCACTTTAACCTGTCTGAGCCTCAGTTTCCCCTCTGATCAACGTGAGTGTGCCTGGTAACCGCCCCTTTCTGGGGGCCAAGGGCCTCGTGTGGCCCCCAGCTCCACCAAGCCCCTTCCCTGTGGCTGGTCCCACCCAGGGGTAACACAGTCCAGGGACAGCAGAGCTTTCTCACTCTTGACCATGGCCTGAAACTCGACCTCCTCTGCCGTGTGAGCCTTCTATCAGAAACCCAATTCCAGAAACGCCTCTTCTCCAAATTCTGAGGACTGTCTGCCTTACTGGGAACCGGGGCCCACAACACCAGGTCAGCTGCGACAGACGTGGGATCAGACTCAGCTCCCCATGAGGCTCCAGGAAGAACACCGTGTGCCCAGCACTGTGGAAGCTCCAGGAAGGGGCAGGGTGAGTTTTACGCCTGTGCCACACAGTGAAGTTCCACGTACCATAACTACACCATTATCATATTCTAATTGCAACAAACCCAGTTAGAAACGTCTCCAGCCCGCCCCCCTCCCATCCCTGCAGTTGGGACCTGCCCATTCTGCCTGGCCCCAGGCTCCATGGCCGTGGCAAAGGGCTGTTGGGTGGCCGCTCGCCTCCGAGTCTGGCCACAGAGGAGATGGGGACCCCAGGACGGAGAGAGAAGTTTTTCACAAAACAAGCAGAAAAGCATAATCTGTTCATCACTGCCTCACCGGCCACCCAGACTTCTTTACAGGTTTGAGAAAATAGCGTTCTCTCTTCTTTGGTGTTTGTCAACTCTGGGAGGCTGTCCGATGACAGGCATGGGCTCCAGGGGCTGACAGCTGGGTCCCAGACCCAGTTCTGCCACTAACCGGCTATGTGACTTGACCTCCCCGGGCCTCCGTTTCCTCACCTGTGAAACAGGGAGAATAACGTCTACCTCGCAAGACCATTCTAGGATTACACAAGACAGTGAATGGAAACACACAAAGCCTTTTGATGTTCAGAAAAAGTCAGCTTCCCTGGGCCAGAGTTTGCAAACTAGAAGCCAGCAGGCCAGCCCTGCCCACAGACGTATTTTGTTTGGCATATGTTTTTGGCTTTTCTAAATTTGCATTTGCTGCCAACATTAAAAATTAGAGAAATTCCAATAAAATGTCATTCTTTCTGTTTTCTAAAAATCAATCAATCAATTTTAAAATCTCACCGTCCTGGCCTAGGCAAGTGCTGAGTGCCTGTGCTTCCCTTAGACAGGAAGCAGAGGGCAGTTTGCCCACTCCCCACCTGCCCCTTCTACTCACTCCCAGCCCACTTCACTCATTTTAAGGTACTGCCCACTCCGGGCAGTGTTGGGGACTCTGGCCCCGGCCACAGTCCCTGGAGACGAAAGAGACCAGACCTGGCCCCTGCCCCTCCGAGCTGCCAACCAGGCCGTGGGGATGAGCTCCCCAAGGCCCCTCTGCCTCCCCGCCTCACTCATCCTCCTATCTGTCATCCCAGCCTGGCCCAGGGATGCCGAGACGTCCTCTTGCTCTCCTCACAGGAAAGAATCAGGAGCAGAGAGGAGACGTGTTGGCTTCACCATCTCCATCCCAAGCAGGCCCCAGCAGAAGTCTGGAAAGCGAAGCCCCCGCCAGCACCCCGGGTGACACGGTGCAGAGCCCCCTCTCTCCAGTGAGGCTCAGGCTGCCGGCGGGGAGGGGAGAGGTTGCCTGGGCCTGAGCATCTGGAGAAGGGTCGTGGAGGACAGCCCAGAGAAGCCTGCCATTTCCGGGACCTGACTGTTGGGCCAGACACCCTTGGTAGAAAGGCTGGGCCCTCCCGAGGTGGGCTCTGTCGCCTCCGCCTCGAAGCTGGGGAACGAGGGTCCCAGGTCAGGAACCTGCCCAGGTCCCGCAGCAGGTGAGCGGCAGAAGTCAGCTGCTGGTCCAGCTGACTCCACACCTCTGGGTCAGCAGCTCAGGTTCGTTCAAGGCCACCAGGCCAGCCCCTCGCCACGCTGCAGTCGCGGCCGGAGCCGTGGCCACCACGACTGCCTTCCAGCACCAGTCCGTGCGTTTCCACTTCACGGCATCCACCCACCCCACTCGGCGCGCCGCCCCGGCTGGGGCAGCCCGAGCCGCACTAATGTATTGATGTCATGTCTCTGACTGGGGGTGTTACTTAAGCAAACTAGCAAATTACTCCAACCATACAGTTTCATTTATTTCCGCAGCTCCTGACTACCAGGGACTGAGGAGTGGGCAGGAGGCTGTGGGCTGTCTCCTGTTCCTCCCACCTCGGATCACAGGAAGTAACTGAGGCTTCTTCCCTCCCGGGGAAGAACCAGCTCCCGGACATAAAGCCAGGTGGGGGGCAGCAGCCACAACATGCTGGCGTGATACGCTCAAATACTGTCTGGTTTCTCCCCAGGAGGTGGGTGCCACACGGCTTGGAGGCAGGGGGCTCGTCCATTTGTGAACACAGAAACCTGCCAGCACCAGGCCCTGCTGAGCTGGACGTCCAGCCGCAAACACATCTCTGTCTGCGTGGTCACCTGGACTTGGCAACTCGCCAGCTGTGTGTAACCTTCAAAGACACTCAAGTATTATTATCCCCATTTTACACCTGGGAAAATGGAGGCTCAGAGAGGTTACACAAATCGATAATAAAGTGACGAACAAGCACAGAGGGTGATGGACTCTGACAGTTTTTGTGGCTTGACCTCATCAAACTCATCCTGAACTGGTACCATCACGCTACACCGCCTCTCAGAGGGCAGACAGATCATTGGATGGATGACGGATGGATGGACGGGTGGATGGATAGATGGATGGATGGATGGATGGATGCATGGATGCATGAGTGGATGGATAGATGGATGGATGGGCAAAGAAGGATGGATTATGGATAGATGAATAGATGGAAAGAGAGAGATGGATGCCTTTATAAATCAATCAATCCATCTTGGGATAGCTCTGTCTCCTTTATAACAGCTGATTTCTGTCTACCTGGATCCCTCCCTTTCCTCCAAATTTTTCTTCCAACTGTCCTGGCAGGGTTTGCTATCCAGACCCACCTTCCTCACCCATAATCCCGACTGGCTCTCTCTGAATCCTCTCCCACTGGACCTGCTCTCTTGTAGATGGGGGTGGGAGAGCCAGAACCAAGGCTCTGGTACAGCTTAACGATCACAGAGGCAGGTGGAAAAGTCCCCTCCTCTGTTCTGGGGCTGCTACCTCTGTGGCTACAACCTAAAGCTGCATTAGGTGCTCACATCAGCCTGCAGCTCTTACCAACCTGATTGTGGATAAAATGCCCAACGACCAATCATCAGAGGCTTTCTGGCTTAGCTTCGTCTTCCCCCTCCTGTATCTGGGTGGTGAATGAGGGAGTGTTTGGGGGCCCTCGATGACCATTTGGCGTGCAGGGGCTTCGTGGGGAAAAAGATGAGATGAAAACAAACTCTTCCTCCCCATGCCTGCCCAGAGGAAATTAATGTTGTTCCCTCTGCCCCTTCTTGCGGCTGTCCTTCCTGGCAGCAGAGAAGAGGGCTACTATACAGGGGGACCACCCCAGTGCCCAGATGGGAGCACCTGCCCTGACAAGCTGCCAAGGGTGCCTGAACCCCGGCTGTTCTCCAGCAGGTGTCTGGGGCTGTGCCCGCTTGGGGAGGCTCCGAGGGGACAAATGGGCCCAATGCCTTCTCACACCCACCTCCCTCAGCCCAACAGAAGCAAAGAATCCAGTCAGCCTATCCCAAAAGCCCAGCAAGCCAGAAACTCATTTTCTTCCCTGAAGCTGGGCCCTGTTTTAACCCCCCGGCCCTGGTCAGCTGCCCACAAGCTCTGTCTGAGCACAGGCTGTGCTCCAGAAGCTGGACAAGGCACCATACAAAGCTTAGCCCTGAGGTCTGTACCAGAAGTGACACACAGCTTCCAATCCACACCCCTCACTGGAGAGAGGAGGGAACTGGAGCTCAGAGAGGGAAAGGGGCTTGCCTGAGGTCACACAGCAAGACAACAGCGAACCAGCACTCGAACCCCAGCCTCCCACCTCAGGAACGCAGAACAGTGGTCACACCAGCCAGCCTCTGGTCGGACATGCAGGCTGAGCTGGGGACTGGAAAGACGGGACATTCGGGAAGAGTGGCACAGAGACCTGAGGGTCTGCTTGGCTCCTGGGCCAGGCGCGCCTTGCTGGGATGTGATCTCCCAGCCTCGGGTCTGGGAGAAGCAGCAAGTCCTCGTGGAAACCAGCCCTCCTCTCTGCTTTTCAGAGCTGGTGGGCATTGTTATGCATTTGTATTCTGTGTGATAACGTCCAGCTCATCTTCCCCAAATGCTTCGTTTCTTCTCAGCCAGCTCACTTGAAATCCTGGCATTTGCTAGCCATGGATTTGTTGGTGGTAAAAGGACCATTAGGTATTCATCAGCAGAGAATTGGAAGATGATCACACTATGTTAACTTTTCATTTGCCGTCTATGGCCAAATAGATATGCACCCACACGTAGATTCCCCACGGCAGCGAGTATGCGCGGGGTTCGGAGCTCAAAGGGGGATGCAGACGAGAGCTCTGCTACTTGCACTTCCAAGATTAATCTCCCTCCAAAAGGTTACAATTCTTTATCGCTAACGCTTACCCATCCCATTGAACAGAAAGTGCTACCTCCAAACTGCATAATCTGTTAAATTCAACGTGATATATGTGCGAGCTTCTCTGTAATCTGCGCCCCTCCCGGGGCGGCGTATGGGGCCCGGCAGAGTTTTACTGTTCTCTGAACGCAGCGGCAATCAGACAAATGCCCACTTATGGTTCCTCCCGCCCATCCCCGTCTCGCAGAACACAGCAGAGGGGAATGGAATAAAGAGACGGCATAACGATCTCTGATTGCATTTTTAGCGCGTCTTTGACAGTTCCGTGTTTAAACACTTGCCCATGTCTGGGAGATTCACGTGACCAGACTTCTCGGGATGGCGCTCGATCTAGAGTAACTCTGCAATGGAGACTCGGCTTCAAGCTGCCGCCGGGGCTGCAGGGGGCTCGGGCACACGTGTGCCGTCGCCATGCACACACAGACGACACGGGCCGGCGACGCAACAGGGGAATCTGCGTGCAGCCCGAGCGGGCGGGAGAGGCTGAAGACAGGTGCCTGGGCCGAGGGCAGGGCTGAGAGATGGGAGCACACTGCACGGGCTGTGTCCCCCAGACGCTGGTTTGTGCTGCCCTGTGTGCCAGGCACTGTGATAAGCAATTTCGAGGCAACGCTTCTAGACACCCTTAGAAAGCAAGGCTGGACCCCATCTCTGCCTCCTCCTGGCTACTCGGCCTGGAGTGGAAACCCTCACTTCTCTGAGTCTGAGCATCCTCATCTATAAAGGCGGAACGTTTAGGGTTCTGCACAGAGTTCTTGGAAAAATCAAACTAGGGAAGACACATAAAGCCCCTGTATTGTACTTATACAGAGATTTGGTTTAATCAGGTAGGCTAAGACTTGCAGACACGGAAATGACTGCCTTGAGGAAGCAGGTTATACTCACAGATCCCTAGAAACAGGGCAAGCGGGCAGAGGATGGGCTAGTGAATAACGCGGGTGGGCTTGGGGCGCAGGGCTGGCCCTCGTTGTCTGCTCCCAGGCCCTGGGGCGATTGATTGATCAGGGCAGTGTGTGCGACAGCCCCATGCAGGACGTGGCTGGGGGTGGGGTGTGGAGTCTGGATGAGTTGGTTTGCTTGTGAAAGGTGTGCTCAGAGCTGAGTCCTTTACTATCTCTACAATGGGTTCACTCTGGGGGGGTAGTCCCTCGGGGTCAGCCGGCCTCCAAGATGCCAAGCCATCAGGATTCAGAAAACCAAAGGCACGATTTATACAACCTGGGTGGTAGCTGTTATCGCTGTCTTGAGGGATGTTAGGAGGAGTAAACGCCATGCTCTGTTATGAAATCCAGAAATGTCAGCTGGGAAGATGGAGATGAGAGAAGAGGCCACCTGCCTGGGGTCACACACAGCAGCGCTGGAGTCCAAATCGCCTGCCTCAACCTGGTGTCGAGACGCACCCCCCACTGTAGGGCAGACAGTCCTGGGAGGGCAGACCCTCCACCCGCCGAGCTGCAGGCCGGCCCCCTCGGGTCCCACGGGGGAGGCACTGGAGTCACAGCCCAACACCGGTGCCCGTATTTAAAGGCAAATGCGATGTTTCTTCTGTTTCATCCTAACAGCCAAAATGTTTAACTTGCAAACGTTTGTTTTTCCTGGGAAATGTTTTACAAACAGGAACATTCAGTCCTAATCATCAGTTTAAATGCCTGTTTCAACTGCTACCGCAGAGCACACAGGACGTGAGGCTGAAGGGGACAGCTGAAAGGTTTCTGGGTTCTTCCTCCCCCAAACTAGGCCTCCTGTAGCCAGAAAGATTTTGTGGGAACCTCCCCAGAACACACATGCCCAAACACTTCATGAAAGGCTGCCCAGGGCCCTCACAAGGGGCCAAGCTGGTGACCAGGGATGTAACACGCATTCAGAACTCAAGGCTACGGCGCCCCCTCCAGGCCAGGCCCCGGTGGTGCCCTGACCTCTCCTTTCCGCAGCAGGACACACCGGGCACCCCTCTGAGCTGCTTGAGGCCTCTTTGCTCATGCTGTCCCACCCACCTAGGACCCTCTTCCTGCCCTTCTCTCTGAGCCAACTCCAACTGATTCTCCCTTCAATGGGCCCAAGTGCCACTTCCTCCAGGCTGCCTGCCATGAGCATCCTTTTTCACCCAGCACTCGGGGCTCCCAGCTCCGCCCAGCCTGAGCTCTCGCTGTCGCTGCCTCGTCTGCTTCCCCCACCAGCCGGGCGTCCTCCCAGGCTGGGACCAGCCTGCTTCCTCTCCTGCGCCCAGCACAGGGCTGGCTATGGGGGAAGTGCTCATACACGCTCACTGAATCCGAGATGTATTACCATCCTCGTAGGATAGAGGATGAGGATCAGATGGTGAGGGCAATGACTCACCAAAGGTCCCCAAGCAGTCCACTACGGAACGTTCCAGAAGGATCATCGTTAAGATGCTGACCGGCCTGTCGGGTGGCAGCCCCCAAGCTGTCGTGGCTTCCACTCCCTCAACAGACGTCAAGGTGGGCACAAGGCCCAGGTGTGGGGCTGACACCCGGAGGCTCCAGTAAGAGCCTCCCCGGAGGCAGGGAGGCCTGGGTTCAGCCTCGGCTCTGCTACCACATCACCGGACCCGGGTGAGGCCTACCCCTGCTCAGGCCTCAGTTTCCCCATCTATCCCATGAGGAGGTCCTGACCCTTAGAGAGCCCTTTCAGCTTTCTAAGACCCTCCAGGAGGTGCCGGGGTTGCAGGGGGGCTTCCCAAGGCAGGTGCTAATGGGGCCAAACAGCAGGACAGAAAGGGCTCACACAGGGCAGGGCATTGTGAATGCCCACGTGTGCCTGCTTGTTGCTGACATCCTGTGGAATCAACAGTAAAGGAATAAAAAGGTATGACCCTCCACAAGAAGCAAAGCGAGCTGTGGCCAGAGCCCCAGGCGGTTCAGGGACCCAGGCTCAGTGCACGGTCTGACCTAGAACCCATGGGAGCAGGTAGGCCTAGGGCCCCTCCCCCATCACACCTGTCACCACGCCCTTTACCCACCAATCTCCGCAGGAGAGGGTATTTACTCTCAAGGGAAAATAACAGCTCCACAGAGCCCATTTAGGGACCACAAGGCTTGAGGGAGGATGGGCAGTGAGGTCGGAGGCTGAACAACAGTAGGATAAAGTGAAAGAATAAACACAGTGACTGTGCAGACCCCAGGCCCCTTCCCCACTGAGCTCTCAGGTTCTGGAAGCCAGGCTTGGAAACTGGGGCACTCATTTCTGGGGAGAAAGATAAGTCCAGGAGAAAAAACCTACAGATAGTGATACGAGGGGCTCCCCAGAGAGATGGCCAGGACCCCATCACAGTACAACCTCCACCCCCCCCACACACACACGTATACACACAGCTTATCAACAGCTTTCAAACGTCTAGTTCTTAAACACAACACACAGGATCATCAGACCTCGGAGAAAAGCCTCCAACCTGAAAATGGAGGCAGAGGCCAAAACAAGAAGAAAGGAAATTGGAGGAAAAGGGGCTGATGCGGGGGGAAAAAATAACATATAATTACCACCATTGGTGAGATAACAGAAGATATTACACCCGTGAAATTCTAGCAGGGTGCTCTTAACAAAAGAAATTAAAACGTGGCAGAATTTTAAAATTTTGGTTAGAGAGTAGAAGATGGAATTGAGGAAATCTCCCAGAGACTGAAACAAAATGACAATAAAGTGAGTACCAGGCAAGGAAAGAGACAAAAATCAGAGAATCAAAACCAGAGGTCCCACATTTGGATACTATGAAAAAGAAGTCAGAAAAAATAGAGGGGAGGGAAATTTTGAGGGAAAAAAAAAAAAAAGAATATGAGAGAATGTCCCAGGATTAAAGGACAATATTTGCTCCATTAAAAGGGTTACCTGAGTGACCACAATAATGAATGAAAAAACACCCACATCTGAGGCACACTGCCCAGAAACAAAACAGGTCATGTACAAAGGGTGAGATATCCAAACGATAGCAGAATCTTCAAGAGTGACACAGGAAACTAAAAGAAAACAGAGCAATGCCTTCCAAATTTTGAGGGAAAACGATCTGCTACCCAGAATTCTACACCCAGACAAACTACCAATTAAGACTGAGGACAAAATAAAGACTTTTCCTGACATACAATTTTGCCAAACATTTATCTCCAGCACATTCTTTCTCAGAAAGCTACTGAAGGGTGTGTTCCACCAGAATGAGGGAGTAAACCAAGAAAAAGGAAGCCATGGGATCCCGGAACCAGGAGCTCCAAGAGAAAAGGAAGGCGAAGGGAAATGGTGAAGGGGGATCCAGGATGACGAGTGTACACAGGCCTGGAAGGCAGCTAATCCAGGCAGGGGTTGGAGGCTCAGGAAGTATAAGAAAAATGGGCCATCCGATGGCCTGGCCCAGCCCAGCACATTGCTGAGGTGCACTTCAAACCCTGCAGGAGACAGGGATGAACCACAATGGGTACAAGGAAACACAAGCAAACAAAACAATTTACTACTTTAGGAAAAACAATAGGTTATGCAATGAATATTTAACCAAAAACTGTGATGGGACTACAGCAGAAGGATTAGAGAGGAGATGTGTATATATGGGTAGAGAGACTAAGTTTCTAAATTTTCATTTTTCATAGTAAGACATTAAAAAGTAATCCCTAAAACTGAAAAATAAAAAACAGCAATATAAGGTTGTTACTCAGAGACATCGTGGTGATAAATCGGTAGCTACCAGATTTGCACGGGGAATAGGAATCAGGACTGGGGAGGGGACCTGGGGAGGAGGCTGCTGGCTTTACCATAAGCCTTGTAGCATGTTGTGACTCATTCTGCACATGTATTACCTTAATGCAAATAAAACTGTGATGAAATTAAAAGACGGCATTGGAGGCCAGGCCCTCCTCGCCTGCCTCCTACCTCTGCCCAGGGCAGCCTGACCTCTCACTGGTTCTACCCGCTGCTCAAAATCTAGAACCAAATCAAACTGGGTCACAATTGAATCTGTAGACTGTTTTGCATGGTACTGACATCTTAAGAATCTGATTCTGAGGCTCTAAGGGCTGGGATGACTCTAGCAACCAGGTGCAAAGGCAGGTGACCTGGTCAAGCATCTCCTAACCCTGGTAGGTCAGACAGCCACTAATAACATCACAGGTATCACCTGCTGAGAGTCTGAGACAGGCTCCCTCCTGCCTTACTTCTAACTCTCACAACAGCCCCACAAAATGGGCAGTAGATTGGCAGATGAAGAAATTGGGACTCAGTGAGTTTAAATAACTACAAAATGGGTAAGCAGAGAAGTGGGATTCCATCTGTAGCTGAAGCCTCAATCTCTCCATTTCTGTCACACCACCAAGACATTACATATGCCAAAGAAATATTCCTCAGGAAAAAAAAAAGAAAAAAATGGTACCATATACTTGAGTCCTTATAAAATCTCCCCTGCTATGAGGAGCTCTCGATGATTTTATTTTAAACGACATAACATTCTGGAGCTATCTTGTGGCTTCAAAAACAAGCCTTTACAGACCATCTTGAAAAGCAATACAGATGTCAGAACAAGTTAAACGAATTCAGCAGAGGTGCAGGATACAAAAACAACGGCAAGACAAGCAGTTGCATTTCTATACACTAACAATACACAATCTGAAAAGGATATTAAGAAAACAATCCTATTTGCAATAGCATCAAAAAGAATAAAATAGGACTTCCCTGGTGGTGCAGTGGTTAAGGATTCACCTGCCAATGCAGGGGACACGGGTTCAAGCCCTGGTCCAGGAAGATCCCACATGCCGCACAGCAACTAAGCCCGTGAGCCACAACTACTCAGCCTGTGCTCTAGAGCCCGCGAGTCACAACTATTGAGCCCGTGTGCCACAACTACTGAAGCCCGCGCATCTAGAGCCCGTGCTCTGCAACAAGAGAAGCCACCACAATGAGAAGCCCACACACTGCAACAAAGAGTAGCCCCCGCTCACCACAACTAGAGAAAGCCCGCGTGCAGCAACAAAGACGCAGTGCAGCCAAAAATAAATAAATAAATTTATTTTTTTTAAAAAAAGAATAAAATACTTAGGAATAAATTTAACCAAGGAGGTGAAATATTTGTACACTGAAAACTCCAAAATATCTGCTGAAAGAGACTAAAGAAGACACCAATAAGTGGAAAGAAGTCCTGTGCTCATGGACTGGAAGACTTCATATAGTTAAGATGTCAATACTATCCAAAACAATCTACAGATTCAATGGAATCCCTACAAAAATCTCAATGATGTTTCTTTCAGAAACAGAAAATCCATCCTAAAATTCATATGAAATCTCAAGAGTCCCTGAGTAGCCAAAATAATCTTGAAAAAGAAAAACAAAGTTGGAGGTCCCACACGTCCTGATTTCAAAACTGACTACAAAGCTACAGTAATTAAAACAGTATGGTACTGGCATAAATACAGACATATAGATCAATGCAATAGAAGAGAAAGCCCAGAAATAAACATATATGGTCAAATGATTTTCGACAAAGGGGCTAAGAGAGAAAAGAACAGTCTTTCAACAAATGGTGCTGGGAAAACTGGACATCCAATGCCAAAGAATGAAGCTGGCCCCTTAACATCATATACAAAAATGAACTCAAAACGGAACAAAGATCTAAAGTTAAGAGCTAAAATTATAATACTCTTAAAAGAAACCATAGGGGGGAAGCTCCATGACATTGGATTTGGCAATGATTTCTTGGATATGACACCAAAAGTGCAGGCAACAAAAGAAAAATATATCAAAATTTAAAACTTCTGTACATCAAAGACACCATCAGCAGAGTGAAAAGGCAACCCAAAGACTGGGAAAAGAATTGCAAATCATATTTCTGGTAAGACGTTAATACCCAGAATATACAGAGAGCTCCTAAAACTCAACAACAAAAACCCCCAAACAATCCAATTCAAAAATGGGCAGGGGACTTGCATTGAGATTTCTCCAAAATGGCCAATAAGCACATGAAAAGATGTTCCACGTCACTGATCATTAGGGAACTGCAAATCAAGCTGTGAGATAACAACCTCACATCCATCAGGATGGTTCCTATCAGAAAAACAAAACCGCAAGCGCCGGTAAAGTTGTGGAGAAATGACAGCCCTTGGACACTGTTGGTAGGAATATAAGACGGAACCGCCGCTGTGGAAAACAGTATGGAAGTTTCTCAAAAAATTAGAAACAGAACTAGCATATGATCCAGCAGTTCCATTTCTGGGTATATGCCCTGAAGAACTGGAAGCAGGGACACAAACAGGCACTTGTATCCTCAAATTCGCAACAGCCCAAAGGTGGGGGAACTCAGGTGTCCATTAACAGATAAACGGATAAGTACGATGCGGCGTAGCCACACAATGGAATATAATTCAGCCTTAAACAGGAAGGAAATTTTGACCCACGCAACAACATGGACGAACCTTGAGGACATTCTGCTCAGTGAAATGAGCCAGTCACCAAGGAACAAATACTGTGTGATTCCACTTATACGAGGTCCCTGTAGTCAAATGCACAGAGACAGGAAGTGGAATGGTGAGCGCCAGGGGCTGGGGAGGAGTCAGTATTAATGGGTGCGGCGTTGCAGTTTGGGAAGATGTTCAGGAGATGGATGGTTGCACAGCAATGTGAATGTGCTCCATGCCACTGAGCTGCACACTTGAAAAAGGTTAAAGTGGTAAATGTGATGTATATTTAACCACGATTTAAATTTTAAAATAATCTTAAAAGAAGAGAACCAAGGGCCTTGAATTCCAGACACTAGAATTGTGAGCAGGTAGAACCATAGATTCTTGGAACTCTTAGAATCCTAGAACCTTAGAGCCCTGGAAGCCAATCATTCTAAAAGCAAACCATTCTAGAACTTTAGAAGTCATCAAGGTTTACAGGTGGAGAGGGACTGAGTGGCCATCTAGAGTCTTGCCCCCCTCACCCTTCCCCCTTTATCAAAAAGTCCTAATTGAGGAGCTCCAGGCCAGGAAGCCTATACCTGCTTCCATCCTTCCAGAAAATTCCCAGCATGGATGTCACCTGGGGTTTGACAGCCCTGGATGAAAGACATGACTACGGGGACAGATACCTGGCCTTCATGTTACCTTTTTCCAAAAGGTTCCTCTGGTGCCTTGTGACACCTACAGACAACCCTTTTAAAGGGGAAAAAAAATGGCCCAAAACAATATTCTTTGCAGTAGCAACTGAAATAAGTATTTGAAAATGATTAAGGCAAAAGGTTCCTATTTTTTAAATACTTCTTAGTGAAGCCAAGTGTTTTAAAGCTAAATAAACATTTTGGAGATTAAGATACATGGAAGTAAAATCATCTTGCCACCTCTGTTGACGTTTACTTCATTCTACAGTCATTCTCCTTGGCCCTAATAAGTGCCGGACCCTGTGCTGGGAGCTGGGGACAGAGAGGTCCTGACCCAGCCCCTTCTCCTGTTGTCCATTGTGGAAAAGATACACGCGGGAAATCTGGGATCTGTGATGCGGGCGGTACCAAGTCATAGGGAACCGTAAACAGTAGCGAGTTTTCCTTTCCCTGACCAGGAGTGAGGGAGGAGCTCTGAAAGGTGGATAAGAGGGAACACCATAGAAATAGCAGCTCTCCAGGCAGGCGAGGCTGGGAAGGGCATCCCGGGAAGAGAACCCCACACCGGCAAAGGCATGCAGGTGGGAGAATCACCTGCTAGGTATTCAGCAATTGCTTAGAAGCCCAGGGCAGACGGGGCTGCAAGTGGGGACAGGCCTGGGAGGGACAGATGGGGTCACACCAGGAGGGGTCTCCACTGCCCGGAGAAGATCTGGACTTCCCCCGGACACAGCAGAAAACCAAAAAAGAGCATTAAGGGGAGAGGGGATACGGTTGGATCGATGAACAAAAAACTTTCAAACACAAATATGACAAACGTTAATCTGGAAAGTGACTATTTTGAGAGGCTGGGATGCTACCAGAGAAAGCCCCGCTTTGTCAGCTCCATGTTTCCCCTTCAGGGTCATGGCTGTCAAACCAGCCCAGAATTAGCTCCGAACGGCCTTCTGAGAGCTCTCAGATCTTCATTTGCATCGTGCGCGCTCGGAAAGGTGTGACATTCTTCTTCTTAAGAGAAATCAAAGAAACAAACCTATACACTTAAAAAAAAACAAAAACCCTGATTTTCTTTAAAACAAATTTCAAAGAACTAAATCCTAACTTTTAAATATCTGATTTTATAAAGGAAGGCATCCATGGACTTCCCCGGGGGTCCAGTGGTTAAGACTCTGTGCTCCCAATGCAGGGGACCCAGGTTCCATCCCTGGTCAGGGAACTAGATCCCGCATGCCTCCATGAAGATCCTTCAGGCGACGAAGAAAATCCCTGTGCCACAACTAAGACCCAGCACAGCCAAATAAATAAATATTTTTTAAAAAGGAAGGCATCCGTCCATGATGTTAGTAATAGTAATGAAAGCTCCCATCAACCGGGCATCTACTTTTTGCTGGACCCTTTAGATGCATTCATAAAATAGCCACAACAAAAACAGCAGAGGCATTTATTATCATGTGTTCATCTCACACCAGGTCCTATGGTGAGCCCAGATCAGCCCCTGCCTCACTGAACCCTCCCAATATCGGCCCCCTTTTACAGATGAGAAAACTGAGGCTAAGGGAGAGGACATAACATGCCAAAAGCCAGGTGGCTTGGAAGAACGGAGCCACGATCCAAACCCGAGGGGTGTGTCCAGACCCACACGCTTGAACAGGAGCCCAACTGCAGTGTCTTATTCAATCCTCACAACAGCCTACAAAGGTGTGTCAGCCCCACACCGTAGACGGATACACTGAGGCCCAAGAGAGTAATGACTTTCTCAAGGTTGCGCAGCAGGCATGTGGCCAGGGAGGGCTGGGGAGGCAGTCCCACCCGCTCCAAAGCCTACATCCTTTCCACCGGCTCCTCTGTCACTTCAGGAATTTAATTTATAAATAATAAATGGTAACAGCGAGTCCCTACTGGGGCTGGTGCTGTCCGTGGTGCTGAAGACGCAACATGCCTGAGACGGACAAGATCCCTGCCTTCCGGAAGTGGACCTTCGTGGGATATTGGCGATAAAGGAACACAGAATTAAGTACCAGGTCAGGTGAGGATAACAGATATGGAAAAATGAAGCCAGGTGAGCAGGACAGGGCACACTGGGGTAGAGAAGCAGATCAATGTAGGGCCATCAGGAAGGCCTCTCTGGAAAGGTGACCCCTGAGAGCCAGGAACTGGGTGACCTCCGGGAAACCACATTCCTGCACCGGGTCTCAGTCTCCTAATCCGTAAAGTGGGGATGGCATTACTCAGGACCCAGGCTGTTCGCTTCAAGGGGGAAGTGAGCAAACAGCAGGAAAGCACTTTTACACTGTAAAGTGCCATCCAGGAGACAATCGTCGCTGTTCAGCCCTCCCGCGACTTGCATACAAGGCTTGGCAGCAAAATGTGTTTTTCACGTAAGAAATGTAAGGTCCCATCAACAACTTAAACATGACTTTATTTAGTTGGTCCTGATGTTATAAAGTGTTACTCCTGCCCACAAATATCAGAACAGACTTGGTAAGGAGGAATCTGTTAATAGCAAGGGTTGGGATTTTCTGAATATACAAGGGGAGGTTCCCACATGGAACAGGTCACCTTAGGCATTAAAAGAAATAATTTAAACATTTTAGAAGAGCACAGGCCTCGATTCCACTTTAATTTACTGTGCGATCTTGGGCAAGCTCTTCACCTAAGCTTGGTTCCTTCTCCCATAGAGACAGGAACAGCAGAGACCTCAAGGGGTTGTCTTGCCCCTACAGTAGCCATTAACCCCCCGTGGCTATTTAATTTCAAACTAACTGCCATGAAATGAAACACAGAAGTCAGTTTCTCAGTCACACTAGCCCCATTTCAAGTGCTCAAAACCCACAAGAGGCAGGTGGCCGCAGTAGTGGACAGCTCAGGTCTAGGGCCTTGCTACTCATCAGCTGGGAGCTGGCGAGAAATGCAGATGCTCCAGCCACCCCAGGCCTGCTGCACTGAGATCTGCGCTTTAACAAGACCCCCCCCCGCAACCTCTCTAGGGAAATCTCATGCACCTGAAGTCTGAGAAGGGCTGCCGGGGAGAGAGCAGGTAGGGAGACACACCCTATGAGAAGGCGTAGCTCTGTAACAATGACAAGGATGACAGGGCGCTTTCCACACCCTCTCTTAGTGGGGGTCACAGTCTCCAAACCGAACTAGTCACAGAACTTCTGACAAAGGCTGCGCTGAGTCCAGGTGCAGAAGGCAGGCAGGGGAAGGTGGTGTGGACAGGAAAATGGAATCCCTCAGACATTTCAGAAGTTTGTGTGCACACGGGGACAGAATATTTCAATTCTGTGCTGGCCAGGATTTTCTGACTTGTTGACTATTCCTGTTTTGGAATGAAGTCCAACATGAAAATGACATTTAAAAAAACCCACAGGCTGACTTCATGTCCAAACACATCTCTCCATGTTTGTAGAAAAAAAAAAAAAGAAAGAAAGAAAAGAAGCATACCAGCAAGAGAATCTTGCTTCCCCCAATTCGTGAATGGCCAGCCAGCTACTTCTCTTTCAACCAACGATTTCCTCTGATGGTTCCACAGCCTTGCCCCAGCGCTGACGCTGACGAGTGAAAAAGCCTCAGAGCACAAGTTGTTTTTAACACTTCATCTCTCACCTGCACAATCACCAGCCTGGGAGGAAGTCATCAACATCCTCCACTGGACGGATGAGGAACCAGAGATGCAGGACAGGGGAGTCACCTGCCCTCCGTCTCACGCCTGGGAGGCAGGTGAGTGTCTAACCTGATCACAGGCTACCACTTCACCCAGTTCTGTCTCCACCATGTCATGGCCTTTTCTTGTTTATATTTCTCTTGAGTAGGAGTCTTGGTTGTTTTGCTACCCACTGTATCCTCGGCACCTAGAAGAGTCTAGAACTAGGTACGTGCTCGGTAAATGTGTGTCGAATGAATGAATGAACTGTAACGGCAGGAGCACCTCCAGCCTCGGACCCTTGGTTAGCCTGCCCCTTCGAGCTGGAAGGCCTGCACCCCACCGTCCACTCGTCCAAACACTATCTAAATGCCAAGGACCCTGTCAAGTGCCACTTCCTACATGAAGCAACCCCACCTACCCTACTTGGTCCCCACGCAGCCTCTGTTTCTCCCACTTGCCCCTCAGGCCCTCCATGGAACTCCAGCCACGTGCCTCCTTGCCGGTCTTCAAATGCGCCACCAACGCTCCGGACTAAGAGCTGCTGCCTCTGTCCAGAATGGCCCCCCCCAGACATGTGCGTGGCTGGCTCCCTCCATTCCAGTCTCTGCTCAAATGTCACCTCATCGGAGGGTGATGTCATGCCCTGTCCTCTTATCCCTGATCCCCCAACATATCAAAGCTCTGTTTATCCATGGCCTGTCTTCTGTGTGTTCACTGCTACATCCTCGGTGCCCAGAATCAGGCCCTGCACGTAAAAACGGGTCAGCAAACACCCATTGAGTAAAGAATCAGGTGCAAATGGGAAAACACACAATAATGATGATGACTACTATGGGATAGGGTTAAAACAAGTGAGAAGGGAGACACCAGACAGCAAAGATACATAAGATGGTGGGAGGAGGGGTGGGGTGGGTGCATTCCAGGGACCTTCGGGCAAGAGTGGCAATGTTGATTAATTTTAGGCTAAGTTGGATATGCATATTAAAATATTATGAGTAACCACTAAACAAATCGAAAGGAATGTAGAATTTCCAAACCAGTAGAGGGGAAAAAAAGAAACTTCAATCAATCCAAAAGAAAGCAGAGGAGGGAGACGGAAAGCACAAAATGAATGACAGAGATGTTTTATATACTGGGAAAGACTAAACAAATATTCATTGTTATTACTCAAGTACAAACATCTTTACCGAGGTCCTCCTACACAGAAACGACCAGGGCACAGGTCTGATCCCCAAGGGACTCACAGCTGAGTGAAATGGACATCAAACGTCCACAGGGGATGGACCATTCAGAGGGGCTGGCACATTTCCTCCTCCCATAATCACAGCCATTTGCCAAATGCATCTATCTTTTTCACCTTGGCCCCCAGGAAGCTCAGGCTCTAATTTCCAGCCCACAGAGTCCACATGAGCCCCAGGTGTTGATATTCTAGGCGCTCCCTCTGAGCTGCTCTGATTTCTTTTTCTTAACACTGGCTTTTAATTTATCATCAACACTCTACCATTTTACTATTCTTATTGTTTTTATAAACCGTCTCAAATCCTTTGACACAAGGTGGGGTATAAATTAGCAAGCAAAAAGTCCAAACGAACAACAAAACACACAAAATAAAACGAAGGAAGAACTTTCAAAGAGCCCAGATCTTTCAGAGACATGCCCTTCTACCTTATTTAAACATTAAAAAGAAATTTTTTTTAACTTAAGGCAGAGATTTTTAGGATGATGGTCTTAAAAAAAAAAAAACTGCAAAACATGTTTGAAATACCTACACACACACACACACACACACACACACACAACAGGGGGTCTCATTTCATTTCCAAAGCCATTCTGTTGTAAATAGATAATTAGCACTTAAGCACACCTTTCAGGGGGTTTATATATTAACATGAAAATACCGTAATTACGGCTGGCCAAAGTCGCTTGACCACTTAGAATTCTAGATTTTTCATCTTTATTAGAAGTTAACTTTCTCTCTTTTAGCCCCTGAAACACAGCTTGGCTTCGTGAGAAATTCTTTTTGGTGAAGAATAGAGCAAGTTAATCTTTTGAATCCACCGCACTCTTCCTCTAGATTTCTATCTGAGCGTTGGTCTCCCTCTCTCTGGGCGACCACGTGTTTATCAGTCACCCTGGCTTCTGCGACTACACGCCACCAAAATTCCTCAACACCAACGTGCTTCTGAGCGGACACAGCCAGAAATGACATGAACCCAGAGTCCAAACTTTTTTTTTGTTTTAAATATTCCATCTCGAGTCTTTGCGGGAAGAGCAACCTGTTTCTGAAAATGTCTGGATCGGGACCTTGTATCCAACTAATGCGCAAAGGAGCCAGAAGCCGTTTGAAGCCTGCTGTACACATCCGGGGTGATTCTTATGAGCTCTTCAGAAGATGAAGTTGGTTGGATATTTTGGTTGAAGTGACCACAGCACAAGGTTTTTCTTTTCCTTTCTCGTTCGCTTAACAAATACTTGGCGATAAACACTTGCCAGCGTTGTCTGCTCTCTGCCCCCTTGGCCACCTCCAGGGCCACTCCCAGCCCTCCTGCCTCTCCTGGAGTCCCAGTGTCCTCCCCTGTCTGCTACGGTCATGCACCACCCAGCAGCCAAAGGGAACTTTCAAAACACTGAGTCAGGGCTTCCCTGGTGGCGCAGTGGTTGAGAGTCCACCTGCCGATGCAGGGGACACGGGCTTGTGCCCCGGTCCGGGAGGATCCCACATGCCGCGGAGCGGCTGGGCCCGTGAGCCATGGCCGCTGAGCCTGCGCGTCCGGAGCCTGTGCTCCGCAGCGGGAGAGGCTGTGACAGTGAGAGGCCCACGTACCACACACACACACAAAAAAACAAAAACCACTGAGTCACACCATGTCCCCCCCCCTGCTCTGTGGCCACGTTAACACTCAGAACAAAATCCACATCCTCGCCCTGCGGGTCAGCAGACTGGGGCCTCCCTCCCTGGCCTCTGCCATCACTGCGCTCAGCCCTGCAGGCCTCGGGCTGCACACCAAACAACTCAGGGCAGGGCCCTCTCCAGCTTAGGACGCTCTCGGAGAGGCCGTCCTAGATCACCTATGTCAAGAAACCTCCGATCCCCGTCACTATCACCTCGCCCTGCTCATTGATCTGATTCATCCATCCAATCCCCTAAATGATCTTGTCTGTTTACAGTAAGTCCCCTACTACGAACCTTTAAGCTGCGAACTTTCAAAGATGCGAACGTGTAGAGTACAGCAGTATAGTATTTTTATTTCAAGCCCAGGGCGTCCGGAAGCAAGCGTAAAAGCAGTGGTGGTGTAGTCCTATACAGCCGATTGTGTTACCTGGGTACCTAGGCTAACGTTGCTGGGCGTACAGACAAATTGGACTTAGGAACGTGCTCTCGGAACGGAACTCGTTCTCATGTAGGGGACTTACTGTACTTTGCTTATCGCACGACCCTGCATTCGTCCTCGGGCCCTCCTGGCAGGGGCTACATTGGTCCTCACCAAACCTCCAACACCAAGACAGGGAACACGGCAGGCCCTCCGCTCAAGACATGGGATGAGCGGGATGCGTGTGGACCCCTCCCCTGTTCTCCCGCGGTCATAGGCCAGCGGGAGAGACAGACACTCAGCTCAGCTCACCCGCAGCGGGGCTCTGAGGTCAGCAGGCGTGTGGGCCGGGAGGGGAGATGAGCGGGAGCTCCAGGGGGGCTTAGTCAACACGTGGTGTAAACGTCACATTCTGTGGATGCAGACGTGGACACCCAGAGGGAGAAGCGAGGTCGCCTGGCCAATGAAGTGGGCCCCAGGACCCCCTGGCTTCAGCGCTCCGTCCCCAGCTCTGCCGAAGAGGCTGTGAGTCCTGACCTCGGTCAACGTGAGGCCTGTCAGACTGGACCTGCCGGCGAGCTGAGCTGCCCACACCCTGGGGACTTCGGCCAGTCCCAGGAAACCCATCCCTCCCCCACCACCCTGGCCGCGTGGGGCAGGACAGCGGGATGGCTCTGCCCAAGGAAACCCAGAAGGTGTCCGGCCCCAAACTTGGGCTGTGCACGGCCCGGGCGGGGTCACCCAGGTCCTGTCTCTCAGGCCTGATACGCTGGATGCCCAGCGCGGAGCTTCCACGGCCCGGGGCAGGTACCGGGCATAAAGAGACGCAAGTGAACACACACAGGTAAGAGACTCTGGGAAGAAGGTGTCCCACTGTGGGGAGGCTGGAAGGATGGAGGTAAAAACAATTTGTCTCAGGAATAAGACAAAAGCAGCGACTTGTACAAGCTGCCGGGGACAGAGCTGTGGGGAGTGGCGAGCCAGAGCAAAGCCTTCCCGAAGCCTGGCCTCACCCCAGAGGAGGGGGAAGGGAGAGAAGAGAAGGGCCGAACCTGGGCAGTGGGTGAGGAGGTCAGCAACCTCTAGCTGCGTCCGAAACAACTGTTTCCCACAGAGAATAACGGTTCTGTGCCAGGGAGCAGCCTCCTGCTCCCTGGGGATCCTGGGGAGCACGGAGATCCTCAGCCCCACCTGCAGCTCCTGCCACGGGCTCCTGAGTCCAACAGCAAAGAGGCGAAAGGACGGCGTGGAGCCCGTCTCTGCACCAACCCCCTATGGCCCTCGGGCCCTCAACGCAGCGGCAAATGAGGCAGAAAACAAAGAAATCCCCTCGGAATGATTTCTCCGTTTCCCTTTCTCTCCCTTCCTCCCTCACAGATTTTAATTAAGGGTTTACTTGCAAAAGACCTAGCTCTATTTAACTAAATCCTTGGACCCCTTCTACATTGTCTTATATATCGTTTTATGCTAGGGCGCCAGTAGAAAGTTAATTATAACTTCTAAACTCTCCACTGGCAGTCATCTTCCTCCCCTGCCTGATGCCGCTAAGGGTAGCGCCACTTAATTAACCAGCCCCTTGTGGGTAACCAGACCTCTCCACGCTTGTTCAACAGACACCCGCGAGCACCCCTGGGGCCAGGCTGGGCTGGGTCCTGAGGACCTGCACGGACTAGGCGCCGTCTCAACCCTCGAGGGGCTCACAGGATCCTGCAGGAGGAAGGGGAGGCTGGCAGGACGGCCCACTTGGGACCCCAAAGCAGCTCGGCAGGTGACGGAAGTGAGTGAAGAAGACACGGGCAGGACAGACAACAGCAGGGCGAAAATAATGGGCGGCGCTGATGACCTCAGAGGGAAGGGAGCAAGGATACCGGAGCTGTGGTTGGGTCTCAGTGGAGGCCTACGTCTTACGACATAGCCTCTGGGGATGGGGCTGAGGTCTGGGAGTTCAGTTTGGGACCTAAAAACGAGTCTAAAATCCTGGTGGACAGCCAGGAGGAGGTGTCTTCTGAGAAGACTGATTAATATACCGGCTGGATCTCAAAGAGGGATCAGGTCTGGGAGGAGATAGAGGTGTCTGCGAGTCTGGGCAGAAGCAAGAGCAGGAGGGTATGACTATCATCTGGAAAGAAGGGGTCGAGAGGCCCACGGTTGGTCCCAGGAGGAGCCACTTTCAGTGAGAAGGAGGAGAACCAGGAACAAAAGGAGGAGATGGAGAAGCAGGGAGCCCAGAGAGGGAGGTGTGGAAGCTGGGGCAGGAGAAGCCAAGCTGGACGGGGCAGCATCAGGCAGGTGGGGAGGCGGAGAGGAGGGGTGGGCACCCGGCTGTGGCCGCTGGGCAGTCGCTCTGAGGCCAGTGCCGGGGTCTGAGGCTGCAGGAGCCGGGGGTGGGAGCGAGGGATGCGGTGGCTGCAGGCTTCTCCTGACAGGGGCGTGGGGAGGCCAGCCTGGCCCCTGCCAGTCGCAGAGAGCAGGCTTCCTGGCATCTTGTGAACCCCGTCTCGTGAACTGACAGCTCTTGAGGACACGGCTGTCACTCAGAGCCAGGGGCAGAATTTGGCCTGGTGTTCTTCCCTCGGGGAAGATGCGGGCGTGTCGCAGCCTCAGGGTCAGGCGCTGCCTCTGCAGACGGCATCCTGGGAGGCGGGTGCTCCTGGGCGCTCGGCCTCTGTCCCCACCCTCAGCACCCCCCGGCTTCCAGTGGCGAGCCCAGGCTCACCTGCCGGCCTCAGCTCCTAGGCTCATCCTGGAGACCCCCACTCAGCCTCCGCCCTTTCGCAGACCCTCCCGGAGTCCCATATTGCGACAGCCATGCCCACACTCTTCTGCGTCACAGCCCGGCCCTCCTCGAAGCCCCATTTGCTGCTGTCCCACCCAACAGCAACCAGCCCTGCTGGGGACGCAGGGACCAGCTCACGGTGCAGACACCCCGAGTCTACGTCTCTGTCCAGGGCCTCCCCCGGCTAAGGCACTGGCTGGTGCTAGGGATGAGACGCGCCCTGCCCTCCAGGGGCTGACAGTCTCAGGGGGAGGCAGGGCGGACGGGAGGCATGAGGACACAGACAATTCCCTCCACAAGGTGAGGGCCACCACCAAGGACTGAATAGGGAGCCCTGGGTGCACAGGGAGGAGGGACCAATGCCGCCCAGTGGGGCAGGGGGAAGCTTCAGAAGAACGACATTTAGGGGTGGGTAGGACTCTGTCGGGTGGACGAGAAAGAGCCTTCCCAGCTGGGGGACGAGCATGAGGCAGGGCCCAGGTGGGGCACTGGAGTCTGCCAGTGTGGCTGGAAGAAGATGGCTCGCCGACCTTGAGGCTCGTTGATTTGCCTGTGTTCGTGGCGGACTCAGCTCAGGGAGAGGCAGGCTTCTTACGACAACAGCTGCCACTTCCGGAGGGCTTCTCCTTGCGCTAAGCACTGTATGGGAACATGATTTTCAATCCTCCCCAACCCCATGGGGTAGGTAACTAATTCTTCCCATTTTACAGATGAGGCACAGAGAGGTTGAGTGGCTAAGCTAAGGTCACACAGCAAATAAGAGGCTGAAGCAGGGGTGAAGACAGGTCTGCCTGACTTCCAGGAGGGAGCTCTTAACCTTCATGCCGTCCCACCTCCCTGCACAGACACGACTTACTGGGCCAACCAGTCTGTGGGCTCCACGCTGCCGGTCCATCCTCACGCAGTTACTGCGGGGGAGCAAGGAGCTTCCAGCACATCCTTTTCCATTTTCAGCCAATTTTGCTCTTCTTTTCACTCTTTATAGCCAGAAAGCCCGTCCTTAGCAATTTTTTAGCTGCTTACGGGGACATTTACAAATCAAGCTGGTGTTTCTATTCCATGAACGTATTTGGGATATTAATGGCCGAAGGGAAAAAGGATCTGCTCAGAGGGGCCCTGTCATCCCCAACCCAGCGCCCCCCAAAGAACACAGACCCAGACAGAAGCCTGCAAGTGGGCAAAACGTGGACACCACGCACACCCCAGCCAAGAGCAACGCCGCCGACAGCAAATTAGAGTCGCGTGAGTTTAGTCGCACCGCTCCCCAGTTAGGTGCCTCTCACAAGGAGGGCCTCTATTAACTTTTTAACCCTTCTCCTGTCTGTCTGGAGGTGCCCCCTGGAATATGATTTTAGATGCTTTCCATGAGATCAACGAACAGGGAAGAAGCTGGTTATGAATTTCAACTCTGTAACTTTCTCACTCGGGCGGAGGAAGGGCTGGGCCAGTGGGCCTGAGAGGTGGATGGGGCCCCGCTGGCCTAGGGAAGGGGCTCCAGGGGAGAGCTTCTGAGCGGCTGGATGACACCAGCACTGACCTGAGCCCAGCGCGGCCCCTAGCCCCATCCTGGGACACACTGTGCACCAGACACCAGAGAGGCCAGCATTTCTTTAAAAACAGCGAGATTTTAGTGTTGCCTTTTTAAAGCTACGAGAATAATACATGCTCCCTATAGAAAATCAGAGGGAAAAAAGAAAGAGAGAACCATAAAGAAGAAAATAAAAATCCCTCATGATCCCATCTCCCAGACATCGCTTCTGGAACATTCCAGAGCCTTTGCCCTCACTGGCCTTGCTGTCTCCGCAATCCAGGCCTTTTTAAAGGTCACTCCCATACACAGACCTTCCCAAAGACCCCATGGCACCTAGAATCAACCCCAAACTCCTGCCGCTGGCCCACAGGGCATATCTGAACCAACCGGTGGCAAAGCCTCCACACTGCACACCTGCCTGCCTGCCCTCAGGTCCTCTGCAGCCGCTGTGCCCCTGCCTGCCCTCAGGTCCTCTGCAGCCGCTGTGCCCCTGCCTGCCCTCAGGTCCTCTGCAGCCGCTGTGCCCCTGCCTGGAGTGTCCCTCCTACATCACCTCACTCTCACCTCCACGCCTCACCCAAAGCCACCTCTTCAGGGAGGCCTTCCATGGCGCCTCAAGGGGCTCTCAGTCACCATCACTCCCCCTGGGCCAGCGCTCTGCCGACCTCATCACGTGAACGGTTCTCTTACTGCTTCTGGTGTATCCACCCATCCACTGTGTCCCCATCACCAGACGCAGCACCCTGTCCTCACTCCCCACCATCACCCACTGCATGGGACACACTTGCACAGAGCTCTCAGTGAGGTGTACTGAGTGGACGAATGAATACCCCTGCGGTCTTTGCTGAGTGTGTGTGCGTGTGTGTGTGTGTCTGCAAGAACTGCCCACACAGCTGAGATCGCAGGTCAACTCCACACACACACAAATCATCTACCGCTTCTCCCTGCAACTCAACGTGAAGGCTCAGCTCAAGGCCCCCCACTGCCTACTGTGGGACCAGCCCACGTCCCCTACCTCTACCCCAAGGGGGCCCTGATCTGCGAACGCCAGCTCCTGGACGCAGTAATAACACCTGCACAGCCCTTTACGGTTCACACACTTGAACATTTCCTCCATCCCAGTGGAGTCTCAAAACAACCTGCCTCCAAAGAGGCAGGCAGGTCAAGGGGAGCCTGACCACCCCCAGTTAAAACGAGGCCGGGGGGCTCAGAGAGGTCACACGACTGCTGCCATCACCTGGGAGAAAGCTGACCCTGGACGTCTGGCCCCAAGAGGCACAGCCCACACCTTAACTTCGAATCAGTGAGGTTTCACCATAAAAACAAGAGAGGTGATAACAGAGGAGAGGACAGAGCTCGGCTCTGGAGTCCAACTGCCTGGGTTTAAACCCCAGCTCTGCCACTTACTAGCTGTGTGACCTTGGGCAAGTTCCGTCACTCCTCTGGGCCTCGGTTTCTCCTCTGTCAAGTGGGGATGACAATAGCTCCCGCCTCGTTCCCTCATCAAGAGAAGCAAATGATTTAATAATATACATGAAGGGCACATGCCAACACTCAATAAACACGGAGCCCTTTACAACACCACCCTGAGCCCATCTCTGCCGCATCACCACACCCCTGGCACGTGAACCGCCAGCCCACAGAGGTGAGTCACCTTGCGCAGCGGGCCAGTTCCCAAAAAGCCAGATGCAGACGGACCGCTATAAACCCACTCCTACTGATGCCCTAACTCCCATGCAAATTCCTCCAGCTCTGTCACTCTTCAGGCAGAAGCCCCGCCCAGCCCACTTGAGTGACAAACACTGACATCTGCAAACACTTCAAGGCTGCCAAGGGGAGAGGTTCCTTCTGTAAAAGGGAGACCCCTCTGTAAGTTCACCCTTCCCACCCGTGATGATCCAGGCAAATAAATCAATCCCACGTCAAGTGCAGACATGAAGAAAGCCTCCTCAATTCCTCCAGCACACAGTTCTGACTTCAGTTACGAGGCAAGTAAAGAGATTCTCCTAAAATGGCCACATCTCACCGTGCTGGCCCTCCCAGGCCCCTGCTTTCCCCTTATGTGCAGAGTCTCAGGGAGTCCCCACCCCTCTTTCCAGGCTCATCACCCTCACGTTCTCCAAACCTCCTCCTTCCAGTCACAACACGTCATGCCACCTCTCAAGTGTCCCCCCGCAGGCTTTGGCCTCCGCTGTCCCCTCAACCTGCAGCTGCTCTGTTCCCAGCACCATCGCCCAGCTCCCCAGGCCGGGCCCAGCCCAACGGCAGCTTGTCCCAGAAGCCGCCCCAGCCTGGGAAGAGGCCACCACCAGCCTCTGCACTGAGATCCCACAGCCCTTGGCCACCACCCCCCTGGCACATGCAACTGTTGGGTTCATTTACTCACTCAGCTTGGAGACGAGCACGTCTGGGCCGGGGGGACATCGGAAATAGTCCCTCACTTCGGGAACCTCAGTGCAAGGGAGCCGACATCGTCTTCTGTCAGATAGGGGTCTAAACAGCACCCACCCCAAATGGCTCTTCCTCAAATTCAGCCCGGCAGTGGTGGTAAGGAGCCTGGCACACAAGCAGGTGCCCGGCCACCAGCGACTCCTGTTCTCTGCCTGGGACACGGACTCAGTTCAGCCTCACATCTTTTGAGACCCACAGCAGGGGGACAAGAAACCAGCCGCCGTGAGGGTCCCCTCCTGGGAAGCAGCCCGGGGCGTGGGGAGAAGCCCAGGGCAGACTCACCGACAGGAGCCCCTCCCACCCCAGCCTTCACAAAGCTCAGCCCAAACAGGCCCCTTGATGAGAACTTCCCATTTGAATAATCAATATTTAAAGCTCCGAGCCCGCCAAGGGGAGTGCAAGGCCTTGCTTGTAAATATTTGTCTCGACTGGCAGAGCCAGCCTCTCCCGCCGCAGCCACCCGCCTCGCTCCTGGCCCCCCTCTGCTTGCACAGCTCCCAGCCAACTGCACAGCGGGACGCCCCTGGGGAGGCGGGGGACCGTCTGGCGGCCACGAGGGGCTGCACGGGGAGGTGGGCCCGCCCCGTACCCAGGCCTCTGTGTCAACAGCCCAGGGGCCACCCATCTGTCTCCTTGGGCCATGGCACAGAGATTCGCTGGGAGGTGTCCCTGGATTCCAAGCAAACGGCTTTTCCCAGGGCGGCACCCCAGATTTATGTCTTTCTTATTTTGGAAGAAAGCAAAGCCAAGGACAAAACCCTAGGGGCGTGCTTGCAAATCGTGGCCCACCATCTCCTATGGCGCAGGACGGCACTCCGCTGCCTGTACCAATGGCTGCCCACGGAGGAACCCACACCGGGCCCCCTGGGCTCCTGCTTGGGGCCACGAGGCCTGGAGGGTCCCCTCACTGGAGAAGCCGTCAATGACGGTGGGTGGCTGTACCTACCAGCTGAGGAGCCTGCCCTGACATCACCGTTCCCAGAGAGTCATTCATTCATCCGTCCATTCAGCCACTTATCTGCTCATCAATTATTACTCGGCATCTACCTGTACCAGGCGCTGGGGGCTGGACACACAAGTGGACAAAAACAAACCCGGACAAAATCCCTTTGGGAGGAAGTCCCCCAGGCCAAAAAAATCCCACCAACAAATGGAAAATCACAGCAGAGACAAGCGCTGGCGTAGGAGACCTCCCAGGTGTCACGGGAGAGCGAGAGGGGTGTGGCCTGGTCCCGGAGGCCAGGGGGCTTCCCAGGGGAGGTGGACAGGTGACAAAGTCCAGGGAGGGGCCGGGCAGAGCAGGGAGGAAGGACGGAGGGCAGGGGGCCGCCCGAGTCCGGCTGCTCACAGGCACCGCCCCTTCTGGCACCTACCCAGCCACTCGTTGAATTTCTTCACCTCGCTCGGGAGCCCCAGCTCGGTGAAGTCCCCGGCATGAATGAGCACGTCGCCGTAGGGCATCTGGATGGGGTCCGTCCTGGAGTGGGTGTCAGACACGCAGACAAAGCGGGTGTATCCGGGCGGCTTGGGGGCGTCATGAGGCACCGGGTCCACCCTGAGGGGAGAGAAGATCATGGGGTCACGGGGTCGCGGCGCTGGGAGGCTGCAGCTCACGTCCCATCAACTCAGACCACAGCCAGGTCAGATCACACGTGGTCCAGATCACATCCGCCTGCCCACTTGTGTCCGAATCCTGCCCCTCCTGATCACTAGCCGGGCAAAACATTTCCCCCTGAGCCTCAGCTTCCCCTCTGTAACGTGGGAAGC
The DNA here is from genome assembly GCF_951394435.1 of Stenella coeruleoalba. Lineage (NCBI taxonomy): Eukaryota > Metazoa > Chordata > Mammalia > Artiodactyla > Delphinidae > Stenella > Stenella coeruleoalba. Next base: position 5,966,208 of record NC_137157.1, read on the forward strand.
CCCGAGGGTTGCTGCGAGGTAATGAATGGGAAGGGCTGACAGGTACAGCCGGGCACCTGTACCCGCGTGCACCTGTATGGCGGCTACAGCTAACCTGCTGCTTGACAAGTAGTACCTCTCTACCTTTTTTTTTTCATTATCAGCCCTTAAGGGGCCTTTTCGCCTTCTTTCTTTTTTTCTTTTTTTTGCGGTACGCGGGCCTCTCACTGTTGTGGCCTCTCCCGTTGCGGAGCACAGGCTCCGGACGCGCAGGCTCAGCGGCCATGGCTCACGGGCCCAGCCGCTCCGCGGCATTTGGGATCTTCCCGGACCGGGGCACGAACCCGCGTCCCCCGCATCGGCAGGCGGACTCTCAACCACTGTGCCACCAGGGAAGCCCAAGGGGCCTTTTTAGATGTTTTTTCTACTCACCCCTCTCTCATAAAGTTCTAACACCACAGATACGCCGTATATCTGTTCATTTACTGTGCGTGTATCTGTGCTTTAGAATCAGAGTAAGATTTTTTTCACCCCCCAAAACCAGTTTTCACCCCCTTGGGGGGTGCTATCAGCCCCATCAGGGATGCATGGACGGAGCTCCACCTTCCAGCCGGAAGATCCGACTCTCTGGCACTGTGCAGAGACAGCACAAGTAGAATCCGGGGAGAGCCACGAGGGAAGGGGGGAATTTCGTGGGAACTTGTGAAACAAAGCACTAAAGACAGGCAGCAATTTTCCAAAACTATGAGATGGTCCGATCGGGTTTAGAACAAGGGCTTTCCAAGGTCCTGTAGGAAAACACTTCTGGAATCAGAAGACCAGGCTTCAGATCCCAGATCTGCTGCTCGTCACTAATGTAACCTTAGGAAAATGTCTGGCCTTGGTTTGCTCATCTGTAAAATGGAGCCACCTCATTAGGCAACAATGCTCAGAAAATTAACAAGCTGCACAACTGTTAAGTTCTTGGCCCCGGGGAGCCCCTGGGAGCCTTCTCGTCTTACAGAGGAGGACACTGAACAGGTGGCCCCCCCCAGTTCAGGGCTCTCCCCAAGAGCCACACTCTGCCTCCTCAGCTGACTGATTTTTCCAGGCTCAAAACTCTGAAAAACAACGCAATGACATTTCAACGAGCTGCTCTCTCCCAACGAGGATGCGGCTCGAGGAGTTGTGTTTAAATCTAATTATGCGCCAAACCAAAAGCAGCGCCACATCAGTTACGTAAATACTTTCAAAGGCATCTTTCTGATTATGCTTCTTCTTCTTCAGACAAAATACTTCGAAGAAACGTAACTAACACCTTACGAGAGACGTGGGTTCAGCAGGCTAATGTGCGGGGACCTTTAGCACGCCCCATCCATCGCAGCTACAGCGTCACATCAGCCCCTCCACGTCACCAGGCTGCGGCGGGAGGGGGTCGCGGGGCACCTCTCTGGGGGTGGTTAAGTCAAGTTCGAATCCCAGCAGGTCAGAGTGGGACCCGACCGGGGAGAAGAGGAAAAATCCCTGAGTCTGATGATGGCAACAGGAGGGTTCTGGAGCCCTTCTTCATCCCTCTCATTCCTTCATTCATTCCCTCATTCATTCAACACAACACATCCTGAATGCCTACTGGGTACCAGTCCTGAGCTCAAAGCTGGGGAACTTAATGAGCCAGGCCTGATCCCAGACTGACGGTGGACACAGACCTGGCCAGGAAACGACAATAAAGTCACAAGATTCGATGGGGCAGCAGAGGGGCTGGGGGCCAGAGAAAGCCCTAACCTGGCCTGGGGCCCCCTGAACTTTCCAGGAGGAGGTGATGCCTGAGCTGGTCTGGAAGCGCAAATCTCCCTCCCAGTAATTGCTGCCACTCCTCTGTCCTCTGGGTCCCTCCCCCCACCCCATGTGACAGTCTTGCAGGGAGCTGGCCTGTGAATCCACCTGTCCGCCCCTAACACAGCTGATTGGACCAAGGCAGCCAATCACTACTGGGCTACTGGCCCAGCAAGGAACACGAGTGAGCCAATCAAATTCATTCAAATTCATTCATTCTTTCTTTCTTTCTTTCATTCCCCCTCACATACACTGAGGTTGTGAGGACACCACAAGGAAACAGAAAACAAGTCAAAGAGAAAAAAAAAGGAGACACAGGGAGTGAGATGCCACCCCCTGTGAGTCCCTCGTGGAGGAGCCCTGAGCAGTTCCCGCCATCAGCCAGCCAAGAGCACGCGAGTTGCACCGGGGCTAGTCAGGCTGGGCCTGCTGCTGGAGCCCAAGCTCTTTAATTAACTCTGTTCTTACTTCCCTCCGCCCCGAGGCTTCTGAGCTCAGTGAGGAGGCAAACCTAATAATCCCCAGAGAAAAAAAAATAGACTCTTATTTCCCGGCACTGTCCTCCGGCTATTTGGATTGTAACAAATGCTGAACCTTGAAATAATAACAACAGTAATGATACTGATGATTTCCAGGGCTGAGAGCTCATTATGTGTTCAGCGCTGTACATGCATCTGCTCTCTTCACCCTCACAATGACTGTCTGAGCAGGGCACTATGGTTGTGCCCATTTTATAGATGAGGAAACTGAGGAGCAGAAAAGGCTCACGTGCCCAGGATCTCAGCTATGGAAGCTGGTGGAGCTGGAATTTGAAGCTGGTTTTTGGTTCCAGAACTCACACCAAGCTGGACTATTTCCAGGCCTTCATTTCATTCAGTCAATCTATGGACAAATGCTTCTTGAGTGCCCCCTAAATACCAAACACCTGCTAAGCACAGGACGGGACACCCATAGAGACCACCTCGTGCAGCTCCCAGAAACCCTGCCGGTGTTTAGAAGTGAGGAAAAGAGCGAGAAGAATGAAGATACGGAGAAAGAGAACGAGAGCACACAAAGGGTGGGAGGACCCGGCAGCATCCTTTGAACCCTAGATCCAGCTGTGCCTGAAGCTGGTCCCAATCTGGATTTCCTAGCTAGTTATGTGAGCCAGTAAACTCTCCTTTACCCATAAGACAATTTGAATTGGGTTTCTGACACTTGCAATGGCAAAACCCTGGCTAACCCCTGAGTTCCAGCAGCCCTGTGGAGTAAGTAACTGAGGCCTGGAAAGGTTAGTCCCACATCCAGGGCACCTGCTAGTACGTTAAAGAGCAGAATTTGAACCTAGGCCTTCAGAACTGGAATGGGGGCATTTAACCTCACACCTTCTCGCGACTAGAAGAAACAAAGCAAAATGGTTATTCCAGAGTCGTTCTTCATGGACCAGAGAGAAGGTATGGAAACAAGTGTTCCTGGTTTGGGGGGGGCCAAACCCGACTTTCCCAAAGCCTCTGCCTGCTGAGGGCCCCATCAAGGCTGTGGCTCTTTCTCTCTCTCTCTCTGAGACCTATAATCTGTCACCACTCTCTCCAGCCTCACAAGGGATCTGCCCACCGGAATCCTGGCGGCAGGCATGGTGCAGAATAGAGAATGCAGCCTCCGGCACCTGGACCCAGCCTGGCACCCTGGCTCGGCGACTTCCTCGCTGTGCCCTGGACCCTCCCATCCTCCAGTCCGGCTCTGTAAGGTGGGAACCACCCAGGGCTGCCCCCTGCAGCCCATTTCCTGTGCCCTGGACCCCTTCTCGGTCGCTTTCTCCCCTAAGCCATTGGCTCCCTGGAAGTGCAGCTCCTGGTACCAAAGACTCATGTGGGCATCAGAAGCAGAGCCCCATCCCCCCACTACTTCCTGGGGAAATAGGGTACACTGAAAGCCAGGGGGTGGAGAGCAGAGGACCCGTTCCTTCAGTGAAGTTCCAAAACCATGTCCAGCCACGTAACTGGACACGAGCTGTGGCGTTCTAGAATGAGAGAGACCTCTGGTCCCCTCCTTTCATCCTACAGGTGGGGAAACGGAGGCCCAGAGGAGGGTAGGGACTGGTTGGCACTGGGCCACACTGCCCAAGGCTCTTTCCACGAAGCACTGGCTCCGAGGTGACCTCCATCCTGAGTCCCTGTGCCTGCCCTTCCTCCCCACATCCTGGCTTTGCTTTTGCTGGTCTTCCAAGCTCCGGGGTTATGCCACCACCCCCAGGAAGCCCTCCTTGATCTCCCACCACACTCTTCCTGGGGCGTGCACCCTGCCTCATCCTTGCTCCCTTTTCTTTCCCCCCTCTTGTCCACTGTGCTAGGCTCGAGGGACAGCCCGTGCTGGTGGAGGGGACAGATGCTTAGAAAACTGTCCCACAAATGAATGCATAAGCACAGGCTGAAGCCTGCGTCACAAAGGGAAGGCTCTGAGTGCTTAGATCGGGGTGGGGGGCCGTTAGGAAGGTCTGGGGAAGGGTCAGGGAAGGTGTCCCCAAGGAAGTGACACCTGGGTGAGATCTGAAGGATGAGTCTATGTTGTCAGGACAAAGAGTAGGGGAGGCAGAGGGAACAATGGACTGTCCCAGAAAACACGGAAAGAACAAATGTGTATGGGGGGGGGTGGGAGGAATTGGGAGATTGGGATGGACACATATACACTATTGATACCGTGTATAAAATGGACAACTAATGAGAACCTACTGCATAGCACAGGGAACTGTACTCAATGCTCTGTGGTGACCTAAACGGGAAGGAAATCCAAAAAAGAGGGCATATATGTATATGTATAGCTGATTCATTTTGCTGTACAGTAGAAACTAACACAACACTGTAAAGCAACTATACTCCAATAAAAATTAATTTAAATAAAAAACATAAATGTCCCAGAAACCAGAACTGCACCTGGAGCCCTTGGGGAGAGGGTGCAGGATGCGGCTTGAGAACAGACAGAGCCCAGGTCGGGGCTTTCTTCCTGCCACGCCCCCTTGGCCCCTCCCGGGGCCAAGGCTGACCCTCACTGTCTCCTGGAGACCTCTCAGTGCACAGACGGGCTAGGGGCCACTGGGTCCCTTCTGAAGCCTCCGTGTCACGTGCGAGGGGGTCGGCACTCCAACCTGGCGCAGAGGTGAGGGCCGGGGATAGGGGCCAGTCCCAGCCTGGCGCAGAGCAGTGCCCCGCCCTGCTACATTCTTCAAGGACCCCGCACAGCCTGACGTGCTTGGAGGGTCTTTAAATGGGTTAGTCTAGTATCCACCGATGGGACTCCCTTTCAAGGCCAGAGAGGAGTCGCCATGCCTGGCACCAGCTCCCCGCCCCCATAAGGTGGATCCCCAGGGTAACCCTGTCCCGCAGACACTGCTCTCACCTTCTCGCTGAGCAACAGGCCACCCGTCCACCTGCCCACCCAGGACTAAGGGGCCGGTGCCTGGAGGGGCTCTCCCCAGACCACCGCAGGGTTTCTCGGCCCCCAGGGTAAGGGGTCTTCCGTCTCAGGGCCCAAAACCCAGAGGCCCAGATCCAGACATTCACTCCTCAGGCAAAGACAGCCTCATTACCGCCAGGGTCTCTGGGGGCAACTACATAAATCACAGGCTCAACCGGAGGCCGCGTTTGGACGGTCACTGTTGTTACTAATGTAAATTGTGGATTTATTAAATAGGGCCCCTCGCTCCCTCACCCGAGACAAAGCCCAGGGTGGCGATAAATTACGTGTTGGGAAGTGGCATCCGTCCTCCCGCGTCTCCCTCAGTGGAGACTCGCCATGGAAACCCACGTGCTTCCCTGGTGCACAGGGTGTGAGTCCAAAGAAGGAGGGTGGGAGGGAACGGCGCCCCGCCGAGTCCCCACGCGATCCGGCTTCACCCAGCTGGGTACAAAGTTGCATTTCAAAGGTGGGTTGACCCGAGCAGGCAATGAGAGAGCACCGGATGAGGAGTCCAGGACCAGGGCGCACTGCGTGCTCTTCCCAGGACCCACCCGGCCCACACCCCCGGCCTCCCCAGAGCCCCACTGCCAGTAAAGCCTGGAGCCCTGGCCTCAGGAGCAGGCAGCATAGAGCAGGCCAGGAGGGAGGCAGCGGGGCAGGCCGGTGGGAACCTGCTCCGCCCACGCCAGCTGAGCGACCACGAAAAGCCGTTAAGCTTTTTCTCCACAGCACTTGTTGCTCCCAGGATCCTACGCTATCGCGCACTTCAATACTCTTACGACGTGTCCCACTGGAGGGTCAGCTCGGCGCGGGCAGGGCTCTGCCCCGATCACTGCTGTGTCCCTGGCACCTAGCCCAGCCAGCGAATACTAACGATACAGGACATCGTGGCCTGGCCCCCCTCTATGTGGGTTCACCTACCTGACCCTCAGTATTACAATGAGCGGCATTACATAGACGGGGAAACTGAGGCACCGACAGACACCCGACAAACAAGTGGCAGAGCCAGGATTCAAAGCCAGGCAGGCCAGCCTGGAGCCCACACTCCTAACTAACCAGTGTGCTGCGCAGCTGCTCACAAACACCCCGAGAGGACGGATAAATGGATGAATGAACAAATAACCCGCAGTTGTTAAGCGGGGGAATCACCCTTCTCTCACCTGGTCATTCACTGCCCTTCCTCAGGACACAGCCCGGCCCACGGGGGCCCGCGTGGCTCCCGCCCAGCGCACCCTCCACCCAGCTGGGCGTTCCTGCACTTCCCAGCCGCCCCCCAGCTCAGACCCTGCGGCAACTTCTGCCTGGCCTGCTTCCCCCTCCCAACTTGCTGCCCTCACTCCTCGTCCTCTGGGTCTCAACCTAAAAGTCAGCTCTTCCAGAGGGTCCTTCCTCAGCCCCTTGGCCGCCCTGTCTCCTGACTTCTGTTGCCCTAGCCCTGTTCTGGGACTGGGGGCTGCCTGGCGGGGGTGTTCTACAGGACAGCTCTGCCTGCTACTACTCAGCTGTATCTGCGGCGCCCAGGGGCCCCTCTAATGGGTGTGCAGACAAATGGGCACAGACACATACCCCACCTGCTCTGCCCGAGGGGCCCGGTGCTCTCGCCCGTCCCCAGTGGCATCCGGGGACCTCAGACACTGTCACTTCCAGCCCAGGAGGAGAAACCCCAGCAACAGAAGAGAAAACCCAGCCCTGGGAGGGCCTTCCCCCTCTGCAGCAGCCCTGCCAGGCCTCAAGGTCCCAGAGACCAAGGAAGAGCGGGCCTGAGACCCAGGGCCTCCCATCCTGCCCAAATCTGCCAACCTGGCTCCAAACTGGGTACTGGGGTTAGTTTCCCAAAGAGAAGTCGACCAAACAATAAAGTAAGCAGCTACCGACAGGCCAGCCCTGCGGCTCCCACAGAAATGAACGTTTTCCAGAGCAGGCGCTGCAGGGAAGAGGGTGTTCCCAGCGCTGGAGCCCACCCCCAGGCCTGGTGCCCACCTGCCTTCCAGAACCCCTTCGCCCACGAATGATCTCTCTGCACCCATCCTCTGCAACAGAAGACCAGTCCCGAGGGAACCACACAGTAACAAGAGGCAGCAACCTCCCCACCCCACTTCCAGGCCCGGGTGTGGAAACCCCTGGCTCCTTTTCTACGCGGGCCGCAGGCCGCGTTCTCCCGTCTCCCCGAAGGGACGGCCGCTGATACCTCACCTGACCACGGCTCCCTAGAGACGGTACTCAAGGTCCTAGAGGAAGCTGGGGTCTGTGTCCTCATGGGGGCATCTGACCCAGCCTGGAGGTCAGGGGGCCTGCTCTGAGCCCCAGAGCCCAGGAGCATCCCCATCACAGCTCTGACCTCCCTGTGCTCTCACTGGGAACTCGTGGGGCTCCCCCCTCGTCAGGGGCTTGTCAGAGACCCAGACCCAGCACAGGGGCACCCCAAAGGGGCTGAGAGAAGTTTCAGCAATGGAGCAGACGAATGTCTACACTCTCAGATGGAGGGACGTACATACTTACGTCCACAGACATCACAGCAAAAGGATGCTAAGCATGGAGAACGCCCTGGACTGGAGATGGGCGTCAGTTCTGGTGCCTGCCAGCTGTGTGGGCTCGCGTGGGTCACCCGTCTGGGCCTCTGCTTCCTCACCAGGTAAGCCCTGTGGTGCGGGGCTGATGGGAGCGGGCAGCGGGGACAAAGGACGAGGACGTTCTGGCAACACCCGGAGTCGCCCAGGGCAGGGCCAGGAATTTACCCACCTCCACCCTGTGCCACCTGCACCCCTCCCGACCACTGGAAAAAAAGCCAGGGAGCGGGGGAAAGGTTCTACCTGTGCACAGGAGTCCCGAGTCTATGTTCTCGCTGCGGCCCCACTGCTGGGGCACCCCTGGTATTTTCCATCAGCCCCAAAGGGCAGGCAGCAGAATTCCCCAGTCCTTTTGGAAAGCATCTCTGCTTTTTCAACAGAAGCAAAGGGGGTCTGGGCAAAAGGGATAGGCAGAGGGAAGAGAGGACAGCCAGGCCAAGCCCAGGGTCCTACCCTGCCATGGGGCCTGCAGCAAGTCCCGTCCCCTCCCTGGGCCTCGTCCTCCCCATCTGTACAACAAGGAACATGAATTAGACCAGGGGGTCAGTAACCCAATACCAAATACCAAGAAGGGGCAGCTGGAGCTCAGCTCCCCAGACATTGCCACGAGGACGTATGGGCCTGGGGCTGCCAGGACGTTGGGCTTTGTACGGCAAAGCCAGAAGTCTGGATTTCCGTGTGCAATCACCTCACTTTTCAATATTTGTAAAACATTCTCCCGGCCAAACGAAACAAGACTCCAGGCCAGAATCGGCCCACAGGCCAGCACGCTGCAACTTCTCCCACATCCCTCCCAACTCAGAGCCTCGCTGATCTGGGGATCCCAGAACCGTTGCATGAAACGCTTGGGCCCAGAAGCCAGGAGGCACCCCGAGTCCAGGAGCCCAGCCCGGACGGCCCTCACCACCCACACCTTCCACCCCGCAGTCCCATCGGAGACGCCCACTCACATCTGCACATGCGGCGGCTGGAAGCGGCCCTGGTTGATGTTGTAGAAGGTGAAGGCCTGGGTGGGGTTGGAGCTGTACTCGTCCACCTCGATGATGAGCCGACTGTGCTGGTGCCTCCGCGCGGCCATCGCGTGGGACTGGGAGAAGGCCATGCCCAGGCCGCAGGGCAGGAGGGCCAGGGCCTCTGCTTTCAGGACGCCGGGATCCCACCTAGCGCGCCACATGGACTTCCGCAGGCCGCCCGGGCATCTCCCGCCGCCCGGCCCCGAGCCAGACCTGGGAACAGACTGAGGAGACGAAGCAGAACCGTGCGACAGTTAATCTGTTTGGGATTTGCTTTATTTAATGTCAGATGAAGATTTAGAAAGAGGGAGAGGGCGGGGGAGAGGAAAAAAAAAAAAAAAACACAGTCGTACAGCTCAAAAACTCATTACAAATCTTTCCAACTCAGCAGTTTGATGAATATACTTTGGTGAAAAGAAAAGGGAAGGGAGGGAGGGGACCAAAAAAAAAAAAAAAAAACCCACAACGCCATGGACGGATGCATGCATGGTCCAACATGTTTAAATACTTAAGACTTTTTTTTTTTTTTTGCCTTCGACAAAACCCTCCAGAGCCCACAGCGTGGCCGTGAGATGCGGAAGACAATGGCTGGTGTTCTGGAAACAGGTAAGGTAAGTTTTACTTTTCGGAACTGGGGAATAGGAAGGATTCACCTCCAACCCCACCCGCTCCCCTCAGACCCCCCCACCAACACACTCCCACACGGCCACACCCCTACAAGCCCGAGCAGGTGGGGAAAGCACGGGCACAAATTCCTTCATCAACCACCATTTCGCCTAAAGATATCGTTTTAGCAGCGCCCGGAGAAGGGATTTTCCCCGAAAGACTGACATACACCAACTCAGCTCAGAGGGTGGCCACGGTCGGGCGTGGGGGGGGAATCTACTTAAAAAACAAAACAAAACAAAAAACCAACAACCTTCTCGAATGCCTTATAGGGATCTCAGGAATTCCGATGTTCCCAGTCAAACCTTGAATCCACTCACATCACAGCTTACAGACGCTATAGACATTTTTTTCATTTCTTTCATTGGAAAGTACAGTTTGCATTTGTAGTTACTAGATTAAAATGTCCCTTTTTTGATTCCAACTCGGCTATGTGAAATCCTGGAAACAAGACTGCATCCCACCCTGACACACACCCTTGCCATGACGGCCCATGCTTCCTCATTAAGATCATCTTTTTTCTTGCTCTTTTCCATAATTTTTTTTTTAACGATGTAAACAGGAAATGCCTCAAAGATTCGGATTTTTTTGGGTTTTGGTCATTAAGACCCTCTGACGATTGTATCCGCACTTCATTTAACCAAGGAGAAAATAACATCATTTAAACTATTCCTGGACAGTCAGATCCCAGTCACGTTAAAGGAAGAAAAAATCCCCTTTGCTTTGCACATGGAAGAAGAATGGACACAGTCAGAAAACAAATTAGATTAGGAAAATGACAAAAATTAGAGACTGGAGAACATTTTAATTAGGTGCAAAGGAGAAATAGATTATTAATTTTTTGAACTCTCAACAATCATGCCCATACAAGGTGCAATAAACACCAATATCCTTCTGCTCTCCCGTCACCATCCTCCCCCCAAAAAATGCATCCTGACTCAGAATACACATCCCTCCTTTCCACTTGGGAAGATAAGGAGAAAAAACTCAGCCTTTTCCCTCCAGGACGCACTTGCTCCCGTTCTTTGTCCTGTTCGTTGTTTCTAACGAATCGGTTCCCGCAGCGGATGCAGCGTGGCAGGCCTCCTAGCTGGGTGAGTCAGGGCGCCCGGGCCTCGGGGCCTGTGCCCATCCTGTTTACCCCGGGAGAGGCCGCAAGGCTGCAGACGCGAGGTCCAGGCCTCCAACAGCCCAGATCTGGACAAGAGTTTGAGGCCCAGCCTGGAGCTGACCTGCTGTGTGACCTTAAGCCAACTTCCTAATCTAAGTCTTAGCTTCGTCTTCGGGGAAGTGGGTGTGATAACAGTAACATCGCCCCCCAGGGCAGCTGCGCAGGTTAAACGAACGGGAATTCTGAGCACAGTGCCCGGCAGGCACCAAGCGCCCAGCTAATGTTCGCCGTTACTATTATAATCACGATTCAGTTCAATCGGGGACCTGTGTACGGAAGGCCTGCTGTGGGCAGGTGCTGCCCAGGTGCTGGGGCACCTGTGGTCCAGGGGTGTCCAGTGTGAGCAAAGGGTGCAGCTCCAGGAGCCCCGAAGAACCGCAGTCTTCTCAGATGTAAGCTGACTATGCCAAGCCCCTGCTTGAAATCCTTACCGTGGCTCCTCTGATGAGGCCCCACGGCCCGCGGGCCCTGCCCACACTCCAGCCACACAGGTCTGTGCCCAGCAGGCTCCAGTGCCCAGAGGCCGCTGGCTAATGAGTGCTGTGAGCTGGTTCAGAGCACGCAGTTCCAACACTTTCAAGGGGCCCCTCTCTAAGACTCACCACCTACCTATGACATCGGTGTTCCAATACCCCACATTCTGCAGATGAGAACGGTGTGTCACAGAGAAGTGAGGTCTCTTGCCCAAGGCCAGCACAGAGAAAGGGTGGTGCCGAGACCTGGACACAGGCAGCCTCGACCCCCCGTGGCCTCCTCTCCATCTGGCCAAACTCACCCTTCACCCCTCAACAACGCCAGTATTTCCTCAGAGAGGCCTTGATCAGGGGTCCTCAGCCCAGGGTCCCATGAAGAGCCTGGATGTCCACTGGGGGCTGAGCCTAGGTCTCCCTCGCTCACCCTGGTACGTCAGATCAAGCCCCAGCAGCTCTGTGACCTGCCAGGGGCTCTGATTCCTCGTCCACGAGATGGAGAGAAAATAGTACCCATGTCATACAGTCGTGAAGATTAAATGAGGTGACACACATAAACTGCTTTTCACAGAGCCCAGCACATAGCAAATGCTCAAAAATATTGTTATTGTTGTTCGTATCCTCATCATCATCACCCCAGGGCCCAGCACAGATGCTTCATAAATACTGCATTAGTGAATGCATGGGTGCAGGGATGGATGGAAGGATGGAGAAATGGAGGGAAGGATGCAGGGATGGAGGAAGGGAGGGGTGTGGGGATGGGGTCCTCCACCCACCCCTGCCCCCAAGGAGCGGGCGCCTGCGTGCCCTGCAGCAAGGCTAGCCGCAGTGGGGGAGAACCTGTCTGCACCAGGGGACTCGGCCAGAAAACGCAGGCTGCAAGGCGTCCCGGGAGGCGCTCCGCAGTGAAATGCTGCATTTCACATAAAGGGGGTTTGCAATGGGCCCCGCTCAGAGAAATCAGGGAAACTGGGAACGCAGAGCCTTCTTTTAACGCCCATTTAATATTTATGGCGCTGCAGCAGCGCCAGCCACTGTGCGGAGAGCGCAGCCGATCCACGGAGGGGGAGCAGCGATTCCCAAACACACGGCTTGGAGCTGGGAAGCATGTACACCTGGTCCACAAAACAACACAGCACGCAGGCGACGTGGAGGGCGCTGGGACCCGCTGCGGGGGAGACGACCTGGGCTTCCATCCTGGCTCTCTGTCCAGTGGAATGACCTTGAGCAAGTTACACATCCTGGCTGGGCCACCGGAGCCTCCTCCGTGCCAGCGGGCAGGAAGGAAATGGGACTACGAAGAGGAGGGTGGAATAGATTGATTAATGCATTTACTTATTCAACAAATGTTGACCTTGGCCCTATGAGCCATCACCGGTCCAGATGCCACAAAGAGCAGTGAAAGAATCAACAGGTCACAGCCCTCAAGGAACCGGGGGTGGGGGCAAGAAAGCAAACACATAGGTAAATAGAAAAGATACTTCCAGATAATAATAGGTACCCGGAAGAAGACAGGATGGGGTGATGCAATAATGAGTACTGGGGGAGAAGAGGGTGGTTACTTTACATTGATGATCAAGAAAGTCCTGTATAAAGACGTGCCATCGCCTCAAAATGAATGCTGAGAGGGAGCCAGACCTGGGAAAGAGAACCAAGGCAGAGGGGACAGCGAGTGCAAAGGCCCTGAGGCAGAGACAGCATCAATAAACAGTCTCATCGTATCATTATTGTTGTTGGCCCCTGGTGTGCTTCTGCAATGGAGGAGGGCCTGGACTTTGAGGTCAGAGGTTCAGGGTTCAAATTCGGTGCTGTTTAGCTACGGGACCCTGGGCAGTCACTTAACCTCTCTGTGCTTCCACTTTCTCATCGGTCGCGTCAGGAGGTGACAGATGGGGTGACGGGAGCCTTGTGCCGGCCCTTCCATAAAGGACCAGTCAGCCCAGATTGGGAGAGTTGAAAACTTCTTGTTGAAAAACTCCTTCCATTCTTTAGGGCTCGCTTTTCAAAAGTCTTATTCTTTCACAAGGTGGTTTCTCTTTTTGTTTTCCCCTCAGAGACAAAATTTATTTGTTGGTCCTCAGGTGCCTTGAGGCCAGGAGGAGCCTGGATGCCGGCCGAGGCACCAGGCGGCAATTAGCTATTAGGGACGGACGGTACGGAAGCTCATACCCGGGAAAGAGGCCAACCTGGGCCCCACCTCCCGCTGCTGCCTCCACAACCTTGTCTGCCCTCCATTGGTGCATCACCAAGGCCACACATCACACCAGCCTCCAGAACCAAGGCGCTAACACACACCCTGACCACGCCATTCCTTCCCACACACTGGATCTCGTCAGGAGCCCGGCTCCTTAGAGCCCAGGAGCCCACACCTGCCCCCAGCCTCACCACTCAGGCCAAGCTCTCCACCCCAGGATTCCCCGGCACACCGGGAGTCCCACCTCTGAGCCTTCGCACTTGCTGTTCCCTCCGCCTGGAAGGCTCCACGCACCACCCCCACCTGTGCACACACACCTGTTTCCTGGCTCGGGGCCTTGGGAAGATGTCCCCCCACCCCCACCGACTCTGACCTCCCTGGGGTTTCTCTCACCGAAGCTCCCAGAGTAATGTCCTGTGTCTGGGCTGAGACGCCAAAGAATGAAACAATACACAAACGAATGAGTGAGTAAGAGAAACCATACAGGCCCTCAGGTACCCAGCCCAGACTCCAAAGCAGCTTCAACCTCCTCAGATTTGGGGTTTCTCACCTGTAAACATGTGGAGGCTAAACCTCCCTCCAGAGCCATTGGCAGGAGAGCAGGACACGGTACCTGCAAAAGCACCTGGCTGGGAGCCAGCACCCAGGAGGTTCTCACTAAGCGTCTCTTCTACTGGGGTTAGAACGTTCCGATGAAACCCAGGAGCTCTTCCAGGAACTTCCGAGAATCGAGCAGAGATTTTCAGATAATCAGGGGGCTCCTGGCCCCTGCCCTCCCATCCAGTACTGGGTGAGTCAGAGGTCACTCCTTCCCAGGGTGCTGTGATTGGACACACCCTGTACCACCCGCCCTTGACTAGTTTTCTAGGCAAACTTCACCACTCCCTCACCCAGGTCACCGCAGAACACCGGTCAGCCCTGAAACACCCACTTCCCCCCTCGAGGGCAGGCCCTGTTCTGGGACCCAAATGACCCAGATACGAAACTGACCCTCAAAGGGCTTGGAGCCCCGCAGGAGCAGCTGGACAGATCAGCAGGGCAGCTCAGACCCCTTTATGAGGAGGTAGAGGGGAGGGGCCTGGAGGGCCCCCGAGGAGGCCCCTACCAAACTAGGAGGCCCCTGGCACGTGCTGAAGGCCCAAAAGGAGACACTGAGAAGGACCTCGGCGTACACGGAGCATCTTAAGAGCAGGTGGATTTCTGCAAAGGAGACAAGACACTTGGGTGGTCCCGGCAGCCCAAATCTGCCCAACAGATACGGAAGGGAAATCTACAAGCCACCGCGCTGCCGGGGTCGCCGATCTGCAGACCAAAGACAGCTTCCCTTTGCCACACGGCTTGAGGCAGCCACTCCCTCAGGCTCTTCAGAGCCGGGGTGGGCTCGGGACAGTCCCGGTTCACGTCTGCTGTCCCCCGTCAGTCATTACGACCAGCATCCTCTCCAGCTCTCAAAAGTGCCCCCATTTCAATAGCTGAAAATATCATAAAGGGTAAAGGTCACCGTAATCCAAGCCAACCAGAGGCTGTTAAGGCGACCACCCCCAGGAGGTACCCATGTCTCTCTCTCTCCATCACCGGCATGTCTGTAGCCATAACTTGAGGCCGGGACGATACTGTGCTGTCCTGAGTCCGAAACTCGGATGACAATCAATGATTACACAGGGGTGACTGTCCATTAAACAGGAGAAGCCCCCCGAGAAACATGTGCCCCGAGAGCCTTTCCCACAGCAGCGTTCTGACGAAGCCCAACACCTGGAGAGTGTCCCCAGGATTCCAACCCTGTCTTCACTCCCACTCCTCTCCTCCCTGGACCGCGAGTGGGGGGCAGCCAGCAGCCCCAGCCCCTGCAACCGGTCAGCCCAGCATGCAGACGACTGTCTCTGGCCGGTCGCCCAGAGCGATGCAGAGAGGAAGGCGGCTCAGCCCAACGCCCTGCTCGCTGAAGCTTTTGTTGAGAACTTAGCGGCAAGGCGGCAAAACGTTGCAGGAAAACCACGCCCACGCTAACACCTAAGTTATGCCCCCCCGCAAAGCAAAATGCAGGAGAAATCATATTTAACAGAAAAGTGCCCAGTGTGGGGATTTGGGAATGATTCTTTTACAGGTCATGCTTCCACACGAGCTCAAAAGTCACTTTTAAACTGGTTTTTTTTCCCGTTGTTTTGCTCATGCCTGTAAATATGCAATTGATTAGTCAGTAGTTGAAAATGTCAGAAAGGGTAAAAAAACCAAAAAAACGAAAAAAACATAGGAACTCAAAGGAAAGGAAAAAGAACAAACAGCCCAGTAGGAAAAAAATCAGACCCAATCCCCCCATGTGTCTGAAATGACAGCCCTTATGTTTGACCTCCTTCTTTATCAACTGTGGGTTTCCAAGGGAAAAAAAAAAAAAAATACTGGCCTGCAGCTGGTATTAGCAGCCACGTTGAATAAGCTGATGGGCTAAGTCGATGAAGGCATCCACAAATATTGTGAAAATCAGACCATATTCCTTGAAAAAGGATCAACCACGAGTGACTTTAAAGCATTACCACTTTAAAACCTTTTAGCTGGGCCCATTTTGAATTATGACTACATGATTTTAAATTACACTTTCTAATTCCTCGCCGCCCACCCCCCCCCACAAGCAGTCGCTGCCGCTTCATTTTCCAATTATGTACTTTTATTTCAGAATGATGAAGACGGCTACTTACTGGATCATGTCCTGTCTGCCACAAATAGCTGCTCACTTATTCCTTTAATTTTAGATACGAACGCAGTCAGTTCACCCCGCTGGTCTTCAAATTCGGAATATTCTCCATTCCCGGAGCACCGAACGAGGCCCGAGAAGCAAAGAAACCCTCAAAGCTCGGGCTGAGAAATACGTGTGTAAAGCAGTGCTCTGCTCCATAAATTATTATAATTCTTGGTGCTTTCTATATCCATCTAGCAGATCAGCAATCACATAAATAATGGTGAATGCACTGATTTTTCTTCTGCAAAGTGCTATGTCCTAGTTTTCGAAATAAAGCATTTGGAGAGTCGCGTATCTGTGGAGTTGAGATGGGAAGCTGCTCGGATCCGTTTCAAACGAGCACGCACACATACCCACACGCAAAAGGAAATACGAGTTACACGTGAAAAAAATCAGCATTCTGCATCCTTTTCCCACGTACGCGTCAAGTAACACTCAACGTTAATGGAGGTGTGGGATGCACATGGTTGGGGAGGGGGAGAAGCAAGGGGGTCTGGGGTGCTCAGCGTTCAGTTACAATTTGCAAAGAAAGTGAATGTGGACTTACAGTTCTCATGGAAATCTATTAAACAGATGTCACTGAAGCATAATCAAATCGGCACTATGGTAATTCTACACTTAAGTCTGAGATTGGGGTTTTGCCATTTTTATGATCAGTTTAAGTGCATTTTTTGTGATCATGCGGGAATTTGCAATTAAGGATTAAATCTCCAAAGTATGATCAATTAACTAATGTGTCTGAATGACAAACTTACGAAAAGCAAAACTCCATTCTCCACAACCCCCCCCACCCCACCCCCCGCACACACACACCCCTTTGTGCGGGGAGCCTAGGGTGGGGGAGGGAACGATTGCCTTTTCCATGAGCATTGCAATGCCAAAAGCACTTCGTTGTGAAGGGGGAAAGGCAGGGTGCAGGGATGAGCTCACACTTCTCAGGTAGCCGGTGCAATATATTTTGCAGCCTTGCAGGCTGCGGTACTGTCGGAAAATGCAAAAGCATGCAATGAAGGGGAAACGGGAGGCAGAGGCATCATTTTCCCCTTAAAGTGATGAAATTAGCATGCGCGATGCCAAAAGTCTTTTCATGTGTATCAACGCTGAGCCTCAAATCCTTCTTGGAAGGAGGGGATGGAAATGTGAAGTCATGCAGTGGAAGCAAACTTTCAGGGTTTGGGGTTGGTTGGGGTGGTGGAGAGAGACACCTACTCCACCCTTGAGTCTGAACTCAACGCATCTCACAATCAACCAGAGGGGAGACATTTTTGGGGGGTACCTGCATCTACTTATGATGTACGAGCAGAGTCTGACATCAAGCTGGCCAAGTTCACGTCCAAGAAAACTCCGCCAAATGGTAATTCACAGAAAGGTGTGGAAAGACCAAAGAGCATCTCAAGCCACTGAGTCCAAAATTAAAACATATAATCCCAAATTGCTAAGATTTATTTTTTTTCATGGGATTGGGCTGCCCTCGTTGGCCACAGATATTTTAAATGGAACTAAAGCATAACTAAGTCTTGTCTCCTTAGCGGGGCGGGGGGGGGGGGGCGGGGGAATCAAAATAAAGTGAAGCATTTGCTTTAGCAGCAGAATGGCCGTGTCACCAGGGAGAGTCACAGCAAATCAAATTAACAGAGGAACTATCTATACCTTCTCTCCAACACCACCCCCCAAAAAGGGGGCCTCTCTTTTTTTGGTCTCCCTTAGGGTTGCTTTTGCTTTTTACATTTTTGTCACTTCTTCAGACCCGAGTCACACAATGTCAGTGGCAGCTTGGAGAGGATGCTAGCTGGTGGTCTCATTCCGTGGGGACATCCACACCCCAGGAAACACGGCTGCAGGGAATTGCTTTCAGGGTGACCCAGCAGTCTAGATGGTTCTTGCTGTGTTCTTGCTGTGTGACCCAGCATAGTCTAGATGGTTCTTCCCTTCGCCCCCTCTCCCCCCTGCCCCGCAAGTGTTTGGCATATCTGATCCTAGAGGGTGAGAAGTTTGGCCGGAAGGAAGACCCCACAAGCAGCCTGTCTCACATCTGCGATGCCATTAACTGTGTGATCGGTGGGCACAGAGCAAGCCTGAGAACTCATTCCCGGGCTCCTGCACCTGGGGAGTCCCTTTCCCCAGGGTCCCTCGCTCCAGAGGTGCAGGCAGACAAAAGGTACCAATTTGCTGAACGGAGAGATCTCAGAGAGAAGAAGAATGGAAAGGGGGGATGCTTGAAAAGACCCTTTTTCTGTTCCTGGTGAGGGAGGGGCAATGGGAGAGACATGTCACATTGTCACATTAAAGATTTTGACAGACAACTGAGGGATAATGCAGAAATTCCACCCTTACTGCAGTGCACCGCCGAAACTTGAAAGGCATTAACTAACCACCACTAATTGCATGTTTTTCTGTGCATAATATTTACTTGTTAAAAGTCTTTGCCTGGATGATTAATTTCCTCTGCCCTGCTATTCGTGATCAGTTCACAGGCCTGAAATTGGGAAAACGAAATCATTTTGATAGATTTAAAAGATGATTGCACTTTGGGGAAGGTTTTCTGTTTTCCACTAGCCCAGAACCCGCACCCAGAATGCTGATTTTTCTTCTTGAGTGCCACCCTTTAGTGAAATCCTGCTACCATCCTTAATTCCTCAGACAAGTGCAGAGAGATGTGTCCTGTGTTAGGTGAATGCCTGCAAGGGAATGTAGCAAGTTCAAGGGAAAACAAATGAACTTAAATTACCTTCATCGGATGAAGGTTTAATAGTGGACTGGGAAATTTTTAAAAATTTCTTGAATGGCTACTTTTTGTGTCTGTGTATCCCTGACACGGTTTGGGCGCTAACAGAAAGCTCCGAAAGCCCCAGTCTCTTACCTAAACTTAGACCTACTCTATCTGTCCATAAACACAGCCCACAGGGTTAGGGTATATATGAATGATTTTAAGTGTTCCCACAGCAACTGCATCGGAGATAAGACATCCCATATGTAGGTGACACTCTGAGCCTGCCCACATGAACATCATAGGGATCTACTTCAATCCAGGTCTTCGGAAATTCCTAGGACTAAGAAATAAATAGGAAGGCTGCCCCACGTTGAACCACTTCCGAATACACGATTAAACCCCTGTGACCGGATTATCGCCTTTTGACTAGCCATCAGCACCTCCACGGAGTGAGCACGCAAATAGATGTAACCATTTCGCAGAAACCCATCTTAAGGAAAAAGATTTTACAAGTGCTGTGGGGCTGCCACTTGGAAAGCCAATTTGCAGGGAGCTGGGCGTCAGGAAGCACAGTTTATTATGCATGGCTGCCACACCGCAGTCCCCGAGTTACATGGTGCCTGGCTCCACGACGCCTCCCAACACCCCCCGCTGGCTCCACAGCCCCGGTGTGCTCCCCACCACCAGAGGCCTGCCTCGGCCCAGCCAAATCCACCACCCCCTCCCCAAATGGTCTCGTAGTGCGTTGGCTCGCGTGGATGGAGGGCCTGGCTTCCAACTTGAATGTGGCAGTCAGCCGGTGGCCTCTGATACATCCCCCAGAGCATTTGAGCCAATGTGACAAATCATTCATGAAGTTGGTTTAATTTTTTTTTTTGCAAACACCAGGTAGGGTATTGACGATGGTAGTGTCTGCTTGGGCCCCCAGCATGGCTGGTCCCGGCTAACAAGCCTCCCACCACCATTCAAGTCCTGTGGGGCCAGCTCGCCCTCCACCAACCAGCCCACTTTTGTTCACTGGTTTAATTTCATAATTGTTTGCCACTTAACAAGCTCTCCTCTGGGCCGTTCAATAGGGGCCTTGGAAATGGGGAGGGAGAGGCAACCAAGCCCCCAAGGGGAGCTGGGAAAGGCTCTGACCCATCACTGGGCAAAGACTTCCCAGAGAGCTCAGCGAGCGGCCTTGGGGGCCAGTTCCAGGGTGGGGCCACCTGATCCCACCTCCAGCCTCCCAGCCCCAGTGGAGAGGGGATGGAAGACACGGTGGCCAAAGCTGTGGCCTGCCACAGACTCCTGGACACATCAGCTCTCAGACTGACCCTCTTCTGTCTCCACCGATTCCAGGGAGACTATGCGTGAATTCACTCTCTCATAACAAGTCGCAGAATAAACACACACGAGACAAAACTGTTCCTCAGCCTGGGCAGTCCATGAAATATTGCCTGCGTGGCTGGAACCTGCCTGGTCAGCCACTGAATCCCCTGTGCCCGGCGCACGGCAGACAGTAATAAATATGTACAGAATGAGTGAGTGGATGGACGGGTGGATGGTGGGTGGATGGATGGAAGGATGGATGAAGTTTGCAGCAATGCCTAGCGAAAGTGGCCACTAGACCAGCATTAGTGCCCGCCTCCCTTGCCCCCAAGTACCAGCAGGGGCTTCGCTGCGCACAGTAGGCTCTCAACGACTAGGGGCTGCTATTGTTATCACCATCTTCATCACTTGCACCCCACCAATCCGCTTCTTCCACCAGCAACTCCGCCAGCAGCCAGCAGCGACTGGCGAGCTAGGGAAAAGTTTCGCTGACCCCTCGGCCCCAGTCAGAGTCCAGCGCCCCGGCCGAGCCCCTCCCAGCGGCACCCGCTAGGCCGCCAGGGCAGTCGGGGTGCCGGGCCAGGGCGCCAGCACCCGGCAAAGGCAGCCAAAGTAACTTTGCTGGCGCCCCTGCGCCGCGCCGCGGGCGTCACGCCGTGCCTGGAGAGGGTCCCGGCCGCGACCCCGCCCGGCCCGGCGTCCGCGCCCCTCGCCCGCCGCGCCCCGGCCCGCGCCCGGCCCGCCCCCCGGCCCTACCTGGCCCCGGGCTCCTCTTCGGCGGCCGCGGCGGCCGCGAGCTGCAGCGCGCACGGAGGGAGGCAGGGGCCCGGCTCCGGGGAGGGAGGCGCGCAGGGGCGGGGGCTCCTCCGGCGGCGGCCGCCTTGCCGCGCGTCCGAGGCAGCAAGTGGGAGCCAGACTCCTCCTTCGGGGGGCGGGGGGCTCCCCGCCGCCAGCTCCCTCGCCCGCCCGCCCGCCTGCCCGCCCGCCGCGCGGCTCCGAGCCTCCCCAGCTCCCCCTCCCGCCGCCGCCCTCCTCCCTCCCCCCTTCCTCCCCGCCTCCCCCCTCCCCGGCGCCAGGAGGGGCGCGCTCGCGCCTTCGGTCCCCGGTCCCGCGCGGCCGCCGCCGGGGCCCCCACCAAGCCGGCCAGGCCTCGGCCCCCGGCCCCCGCCCGGGCCCGGCGACGCATCCCGCCGCCCAGGGGAAGGGAGCTAGGGAGCCGGCCGGGGCGCGGGGAGGAAGGAGGAGCGGAGCCCGCGCTGCGGAAAAGGGCCGGCGGCTGCCTCGCCTCGCCCAGCGCCTCTCCCCGGCCCCGGGCCCGGCCGCGCGCGGGGTGGGCGGGGAGCGCGGCGGGGGCGCTCTCACCTCCCGAGCCGCGGCAACGGGCACCGCGTGCTGGGGCTTTCGCTGCTCCTTCTGGGCCGCCGCGGCCCCCTCCCCCGGCCCGGACCCTCTTCCAGGACCGCGAGGGTACCCGGCCCCGGACCCCTCCTGCCAGGAGTCTGAGAATTCCCCTCCGCCCCCATCTCCGAGAGATGTGGACCCCAGCCCCTAGGCTGCATAGGCCTGGCCCCGCTCCTGCGCCCCCATCTCTTCCCTCTGGGGGTCCCAGGTCCCCAATCCCGGGGTAGAATGGGTGGCCAGCAGCGGTCTAACCCGGAGTGGGCAGGTAAGCTGGTCTGGACCCGAGGACCTGGCCCTTGGCTTGAAGAAGGCCCTGACTTATTGGGGAGGGGGAGAGCGACACCCCAGCTTCCGTGGCCCTACCCTGGGGAGTCTGAGAGGCTCCTTGTGACCTCTAGCCTCTGACATGGGTGGAGACTGGTGTCCACCGGCACAGGTCAGGCCAGGGCCTCCCAGACTGAGAGGCAGTTGAGAAGGAGGTGTAACTCCTCAGAGGTCCACCTAAGGCGCCCCAACAAATGTTTGTGGGTCCCCCTCCCCCAGCACACTCGCATTACCCCGTGCCTCCCACTTCCACCTTCATCAGAGCTTCAGACACAACCCCCAAGGACAGGACACCCCATGTGGGTGCCCCAGGCCTGGCCTGCCCCTGGGAAGAGCCAGTCTGGTAGGGCGGCAGACAGGGACAGGGCAGGTGAGGGCGGCGGGGAAGTGGGAACAGCTACCCAGTGGGGCTTCCTGGAGGTGGACCCACCCCAACTAAGTGTATGCAAGGAGAGAAGGTACGGAAAAGGCATTCCAGGCAGAGGGAACAGGGTTTGCAAAGGCCTCGGCGTACTTGGGATGGCAGCTTCCGTGGAGCTGAAGAAAGAGGAAACGTGCTGGAGGGGCCTCGGATGCCTGCCTAGGGGACTACCGGTGGCAGCCGCGGAAGGTTTTTGAGCAGGGGCACCTGACCGAGTTCACCTTTTCAGAGTTTGCTCGGGCAGCCCTGACCAGAGAGGGAGGGGCTGAAGAGAGCAGAGGCTGGAGCTGCCGAGGGAGACGAGGGGGGCCTGGGCAGTGGCCCTGAGGCCAGGACGGGGTGGGGGGTGCTGGCTGAGGGGGCTTCAGCTGGTCACCCCCCTCCTGCTTCCTTGTCTATGGACCTCACTTGGCAGAATCGCTGGGACGATTCTGGGGCAGAGTGAAGAGGCCAGGCTGGAAATCCAAGGTCAGCCGGGCGAGTGGGAGGGCCAGGTAAAACACACGGTGGGTGGGTACAGCGATGGCAGGCCACTCAGTCTCCCTCCGGGGCCAGTCCTGGAAATCGGGTTCCCCAGTCCCCTCCCCCCGCCTCCATGAGTACTTGCTCTGGCTCCCGAGGCCATGCTTACCTTTGCAGGTGCGCAGCTCCAGTCTGCCTGGCCCCCTGAGGGCAGGCTCTCCCAGGCCAGGTGGAGAGGAGTGTGGGAGCGGTCACCGGGAATTTAGGAAAGTAACCCCCGGTAAAAGTGCAGGCCTGCTGCCGGGGAGAAGGTTTGGTCAGTCCACTGTCAGCTTCACCGCTCAGGCGGCTGCAACATCCATCTGGTACCTGTGTCGTTCTGGGAACTGTGTGTCTGCCAGGCCCGTGTTGGGTGGCCAGGGATACAGGGGGCACCCATGAAAGGCCAAAGGGGAGACACACCCAGACAACACCCCAGACTGAGTGTCAGGTGGGAAGGAGAGATGCCCATCCTGTGGGATGGGGCAGGGCTTCCTGGAAGAGAGGGCCTAGGACTGGGCCTGGAAGAAAGGGCAGAACGTGGACGGGGGAGATGAGCCTGCTGGGCACTACCAACAGTAGGAACAGCAGATGCCCAGGACGGGGAGGGGGGAGGTGCGGACCCCTGAGGAACTGGAGCATTCCATAAGGCAGGCCTTGAATGCCATGACCAGCAGGTCGCGGGTGCCCCGAAGGCTTTTGAGCAAGATGCTCTGTGGTGTCTTGTGTCCCAGCACCCGGGACAAGGCCAATGTCAGGTGAGTGAGTGAATGAATAAGCAGATGAAGGATGAGATCCGCTGACCTAACCTCCCCTTGACTCACAGAGCCTCCCATCTCCTCCAGCCGGGCTGTCCAACTCTGGAGCATGAAGAAGCAGCCCAGACTCAGCGGGGAGCATCTTTCTCCCCCTAGGGATGCAGGCTTCCCAAGCGCAATGTCTCCATGGGTCCATCCTACCTGCCTGGGAGACAGGGCTTGGGCTCAGTAGCCCAACAGACTCCACCTGTTACCTGCCAAGGACAAAGCCACAACTTGTTCGTGGCCTCCGGAGACCCGAGGGGACATGTGGTTGGGGATGGTGGAGAATTTTTGGTCTTGGTCTTGAGGGGAGAGCAGAGATGTTCTTGTGACACTCATCCTCCAAGATCAGCTTCCTCACCACCTCTGATCCCACCGGGCCTCACCTCAGCTCCCAGATACCATCTCTTATCTTCCTGGGATATGCATTTATTGAGCAATTACTATATGCCTGGCACTCAGCACTTCCTTCGGAGCAAAGCATGAGCTCCCCACCAAAGGGGCCTGCATTACGTGCACCACCCAGTCCCAGACATTGAGCTCTGAACTTGACCCACACCTACCCTGGTCCAGGCTGCCTCCTGAAGGTCAGGCTGCTTTGGGCCCCAAACCTACATCCCGCAGGCCTGGAGCCCATCATAGATGCCCAGTGAACGGGCTCCGAAAGATGGAGAATGAGGAGTGCAGGATGGGCAGGGTAGACCCACTCCTAAAAGAGCAACCAATCTGGCAAACACAGCAGACATTCTGCTTTTGGAAAATTTAATAACACAGTGGCACTTGTTCATGGAGACTAATAGAAACACCACACAATCCCACACTACTAAACCAGCCAGGGGACGGCCCGTTCAGCTGGGAAGCACTTCCCAGGTGCCTACTACGTGCTGGAAGCCAGAGAGAAGTCAGAGAAGGCAGGCTCTCTGCCCTCTGAGAGGCAGGCGGTCAGCAGATGCTCATGACACCAGAAGGAAGAGGGCAGCTGAGGGCAGGGACAAGGGCTGCAGATGCAGCCTGGGGATGCTTCAGAAAGGGGATGTGTGTGCCCCCAAGAAGGAAGACTTCACTACGAGGATAAATGGGACAGGGACAGCCCAGCAGAGGGACCGAGTGCAAAGCCGCGGAGTCTGGGAAGAGCATGGCGTGGTATACCCTGGCCACGAAATTCACCTTCCAGGAAGGTGTCCCAGGGCAATAACTGCAGGCACTTTATAATAGCCCCAAATCTGAAACAAGCTAGATGCCCAGCCAGAGGGGATCGGTTTTTAAAATTACTGTATGTCCAGGGAATTTCAAACAGCCAAATCCTGTTGCTGAAACGTGATGTGGCAGGAAAATGTTCATGCTCAGCCCGCATCCCGCAAGCCAGTGAAGTAGGTTCCACGAGAGCATACCTGGTTCTGGGTTTTGAAAAATGAGAAACAGAAAAAAAGGAGTTAGGTAGAGCAAAATGCCAACCCTGGGGGTCAGATGATGGGTGATTTTTAACTTTATTTATGGGACCTTTTGGTTGTCTTGAACTTTTCTATGATCATCAGAATATCGTGAGGGATGGAGAGGGGGGCATTCTGGGAGGGATGTGAGCAGAGTGGCAGGGGGGCATGTAGGGCAGGGGCTGCGAGGAGCTGGAGGCATGGCAAGGCCCACGCCCTGGAGGACTCTAGGGCCTTGTTGACCGAGGATCTCCTCAGGTCCTCCGTGATGCCTGGCTCAGAGCCAGCCCGCAGGGTTCGGTTATTATTCAGCAGGTGTTCACTGGGCCCCTACAGCATGCCAGGCGCTGTGCCAGGCCCCGGGAATCACCCTGGCAGAGGAAGCCAGAGGATTTCAGGGGAGGTGGGAATCAGCATGGGCTAGGAGGGTTGGGAGAGGCTCCCTGGAGGAGGTGACCCAAGCTGGGGCTGGAAGGACGAAGCCTGGCTTTGCATCCCCACCTCTGCCCCATTAGACCCCTCCAAGGTCTCCACCTGCCAGCACAGGTCTGTCTGGATACTGACACAGCCTAGAGGCAGGTCAGTTTCAATGCAGTCATCTGGCGTGGGCCTTACCCAGGTCTTCCTATCGGCCCAGCGCCCAGGGTAGAAACGCCACACCCTGTCAGGGACCCCAGGCCCTGCCCACCTCTGGTGAGGCTCAGGTACAGCCTATAATGACTGCCCCAACTACTGAACCACTGGTCCAAATCCTGCCTCTGCCACTTATAGCTTGTGACTCTGAACCTCAGTCTCTTCTTTTTTATGATTGTAAAGCTGGTACAATAATTTCTAACTTGAGGGCAGTGCCCATAGGGCACCCTGTACACAGGTGGCACTCAGCAGGTGGAGGCTGTTAACGCTGTCACAGTTCTTGGTACCAAGTCTGGGGATCTGGATTCTAACCCAGTTCTGCCACTAGCTTGCTTGGGACCTCGGGACATCCTCCTGTTTCTCCAAGCCTCAGTTTTTTCAACCCGAGGAGAAAAGTGAGGTAACAGCTTGCTCCCGGGCTTGCTCCAAGATGAATGGCAAAATGTGGAAAGACCTCAGGAGTCCCCTCCTGCCCCTGGCTGAGGATCTGGCCAGGCTGTTGCCCAAATGAATCCTCCGCCCTGTTCCAGGGCGCTCCCCGCATATGACCCTCGGGCCATCGCCCAGAAAGCCAGGTGCAGAGACGGGCCTTGTATAACGTGAGCTCCGGGCACCTAGCTGATCATTCCACAGGGGTCGGCCCCTGGCGGATCGGCCTGGAGGGTGAGGCCTTTGTCACTGGACAGCTGGCCCAAGACATGTTCAGGAATGACGTTCCTGGCCCCAGGTGTTGCTGCTCCGGGATTGGAGTCCCCAGGAGCTGGGCAGAGGCCAAGCCCAGGGAGGGCCGTCCCCTCCCTAAAGGCTGCGGTAGCCAGGGGGATGCTACAGCCCACAGGCCTCCCAAGGGAGGTTTCAGCTCCTGGTGCCACTCCCAGTCTCCACTGTTGTGGGCAGCCTAGGTCCCAGGACCCATGACTCCGCCCCTCACCTGCTGCCTGTGAGCCCTTTGTTGTTTCTAGAGAATTTTGCCAGATTCCTATGACTGGTTCATTTCTCACAACAGCCTGGCTGGGATCTCAGCTAGGGGCGACCTTCCCTGTGAAGGGAAATCTGAAGGCCCATTTTACAGATGAAGAAACTGAGATTCCAAGAGATTTATTTGAGACCTGTCCAGTTAGTATAGGGTAAAGTTGGGACGGCAAGGCCAATCTTCAAACTCCAGAACACCTGTTCTCCCCTCCACCCACCCTGCTCCCCCCAGGTGCCAGGTCAGCTCCTTTCAACCCTGCTGAAGGCCCCTAACACATGGAGGTACCATCCCAGCCCTGCCAGGGGTTGCTGAGCTCTGCTGAGCTGTCCAAGGTCCTGGCCAAGCCCAGTCCTGCCCTGCAGCTTTCTCCGGTCCTTCCCTGGCTGCCACCTCTTCTGACCTCCTAGATATTGAAGAAGTGGGAACAGGTGAAGCTGGGCCTGCCCAGGGCCCCCATCCCTGCAGTGCCTGGACTCCCTGTGGGCCCTTGGATACCACACTTCAACTCTCAAAGCTTTGGTTTCCTTTTCTGAAAAATGGGTGCAACGTAGGGCAGGCCAGGAGGTGATTCATATTCGATAAACTTCCAGAGATATCCCGGCCACCTCCTCAGGGCCAAGCACAGCCAGTGACGTAGAGGGGCTTGGCACTGGCCCCGCCCTTGAGGGTACGGGTCCCAGCTACACACAATGGCTACACACTGCTGAGCACAGGGGGACACAGGCTGGGGGCTCACAGGGGACCTCTCATCCCTCTTGGGGACAGAGAAGGGGAGGTGCTCAGACAGTGCCTGGTGACAAGGGCAGAGGAAGGAGGGCATTGGGGAGGAAGGGCCAAGTAAGCAAAGGCCTAGAGGCAGGAACCAAAGGCAACCCTGGGGTGGAGGAAGGCGGGGCTCAGACAGAGGAAGAGACGGAGGTGGCACCCCTCCCAGCACACCTGTAAGCCCAGAGCTGAGCCCAGGGAAGGGCGGGCAGAGCCTGGCCAGATCCCTCAGCAGTGAATGATGTGAAAAGGGGACAGGGGGATGGTGAAGAGGGGCCCTGCAGACAGAACACCCAGGGCTCCATGACTCACAGGTAATAGTAAGTCACAGGCACTTTACATATGTCCCCTTGTTCAATCCTCACAACTCGTGCACCAGCTCAGGGTGGAGTGGGGGGCGATGGTGGTAGGAAGTGAGACACAGTGGGGCCCACAGGCTGCCAGTATCCCCCTCCAGCGAGCTTGTGATTTCCTCAATGTCCCCGAGTTCTGCATCCCCCTCCGAAAAACAGGTGAAAGTACCGCCTGCCTCCTGGGGTGCTGGTGGGGTCAGGTGAAGCACAGACTGTCAGTGGGCCCTGAAAACCGGGCCCCTGGGGACACTTGGCTCTACTGCTCGAGCTCACCGGACCTCTCCAGGCGGCTCTGGCCATCGCTGGATGCCCTGCCGTCTAAGAGGTGCTCCACCCCGATAACCCTGCCCAAAAGCAGGTTGGGCGCCAGGACATGTGTGACCCCATTTCTCACAAGAACCCCACTGACGGCCCAGGTGCCATGGCCAGTAGTGGGAGCACCGGGTTCAAGTCAGGCTGTCTGACCCCAGAGCCGGGTCAATGGTGGTGCCGGAGGCGAACATGAAGAAAGAAGGTAGAAAGCGGGGTTTGCTCCTGTGACCCAGGAAAGGACCGAGAGAGAGAGAGAGAGAGAGAGAGAGAGAGAGAGAGAGAGAGAGAGATCGATCCTGGCCCAGACCCAGCCCTCTGCCGCTCCCACTCACACCAGGAAGCCTGTGGGAGGCTCGGATAAGATGCTTGGGACACAGGCCTGGTCCTGGCACAGGTGTCCTGGCCAGGACCATGCAGAGAGCAGGGCCCCCAGGCTGGTCCAGACCCTGGGCAGTAGAGAGCTGGGAGGTGAAGGCACCAGGCACCAGCTCAGAGCGGGCACCTCCTTCAAAGGCAGCAGGACCTGAAAGCTGGGCATCCGCGTGCCCACCTCCTGCCCCTCACTCCTGTGTCTGGTGGCTCCCCCAGTCCTGGCCACCTGCTCCTGAATCCAAGCCCCCCATCCTCATGGCCTTCCCTGGGCTCCCTGCTCCCCACACTGCAGTCAGGGCACCTCCCCTGCTTGGGAGCCTCAGTGGCTCCCTAATGCTCTTTAGTCTGCATTCTGTGGAGGAGGGGGTGGGGAGACCTCTGCCCATCCCTCTCAGGACTCGGTTCCCCAGGCACCCCACCCTTCCTGGGCCCACCATGGTACTGTAACTGCTCTGCCCTCTACTCGCTACCACGGCCAGCGACAGGGTCCTGAGCCTGGGAACCCCGGCTGGGATCAAGAGGCAGGGGGGCATCTGAGCAGGCCTGGAGGCCAGCAGCCGGTGAGGCTGGGGCTTCCTGCCACCCTCCCATCACCCTATTTCTCTCCACTGGAAGTCCCCCTCTCCGGTCACCCCTCACCCGCGAGAGGCTGTGCTGGAGAGGAGAGCACAGTCCGAGGTGTCAGACAGGCCTGGGCCTGCCACCGGCATCCTGGGCAGGGCGCTTGACCTGTTCCCTCACCTGTAAAACGAGAGTAAAAATACCTGCCTCGTTAGGTTGTTCCGGTCACGTGGGGTAAGGGCTGTGAACTGCCTGGTGCTGGCTGTGACTCGCAGCAAGTACACATCAGTGACGGGCCCCAGGAGACGCGGCCCCAACCCCTCCTTGATCACTGGTGTCCCCATGCTGTTCACTGCCGGACACGCAGCTCTAGCAGGTCCTCAGCAGACACACTTTGCACCAGGTGTATTAGGCAGAGAAGCCCCGGGAAGCACTCCCGCTTTTGCTGATGCCTGAAAGCCCCACCCTGGGCAGCTGTTGGCAAAAGGCAGAGTCCCCGGGAGGTATTGCAGTGGGGGCAGGGTGCCAGCCTCCCACGCAGATGGCCCCCCCACGCCCCTCCCTCGGGAAGGAAGCTTCTCCCCCGCATTCCTGAAAAGGCCCTCATGCCTCTACTTGTAGGTCCCCCAAGCCCATTGCTCCCCACTTCCCCAGGGACCTGTTCCATCTCTGAGGTCTTCTTACCTGTCAGAAGGTTCTTCCTTCCGTTGAGCTCGTTGCTTCTTCCCCCCTTGTTCCCCACCCACCTCCGGGACTGCACTCTCAGCTCCCTCCAGGATGGCCCTGAGAAGCCCTAGGGCCATCAGCAGAACTCCCTGTGTCCGCTCCTCCCAGACTCAGCCCCATCCCGCAGCTGTCCCTCGGCTAACCTGGCCACATACCCCCTGCTCATCTTGGTCCGCTTCTCTGGACGAGCCCCAGGCTTTCCCTTCCCACAAGCTGTGGCACCCAGACCAGCACTGAGACCAAATGCAGCTCTTGGACGGGCATGGGGCGAGGGAAGAAGCCAGCAAAGTACTGTTGTGCTGCGGCGGCGGCAGTCATTCACACCCTAGTCTGAATGTTTCCAGCCCTTTCCTAACAGCAGTTTTGATCAGAATCCTCAAAGTAGGGAGAGAGCTCAGTGCCCTTCTATTCCAACCTCACCCTATTCCTGTACTGTACAAAGAGGAAAGTAAGGACAAATTGGGAAAGAAACATAGGAGAGGGGAAACTCTGTCCTCAGATTAGAGGGAAGGATAAACAGTTTCTGAAGAGGAGGGTCAAGGGTGGAGGGGAGGGAGCTGAAAACAGACTTTTGTGACTTCTCCATCCAGGGTGGTTGATGCCGGAGGCCACGGGGCTGCTGATAAATCTTACTGATCTAATCCACCAGGATAACCCCCTATTTCAACTTATTTTATTTTAAAGTGAGGCTGGCGCTGTTGGTGACCTGGCCAAAAGGCGCACTGCAACTGCGCAGATCTTCATGACCCCAGCCTCCACATGCTTCCATCTCTGACGATGCTCTGCACATGGCCAAGGGGCAGAGAAAGATGCATGTGCGTGTGCCCGAGGCCAACACCCCAGTGAAACATCCCTCATTCAGCATCCCTCCTGACTCCCATTCCCAGGCTTCCCAGCACCACCCTGCTGCTGCAGTCCATCACAGATATGACAGAGGTGCTGTGTTTGAGCACACACATGATGCTTTTAATTCTCGTGATCACCCGGAAAAGTGGCATTATTATTTCCAGTTTACAAATGACAGACTGGGGCTGAGAGAAAGGACTTGCCCAAGGTCACACCTTGAGTCCCTGGTAGGGCTGGAGTGATACCAGTTCTGGCACCATTCCATCCCTGGCCGCTGGCTCTCTGTTGCTGCCTGGGCCAGAGGGGTGGCACAGAAACAGCTCAAGCCTTAAACCTTCCACTGTGTGCTCTGAGCAGACATCACTAATCAATGGCAGTGCTCTTTCTTCTTAGCCAGAATGCCACCTCAGAATCCTTGCACAGGGCTCCAGGCAGCCACTGTGAAGTGTTGGCCCTACAAACATCATCTACCTGCCCTTCCCAAAGGACCCGCTGGACCCGCTGAGCTCCTCCCTGCCCACAGCCTCGGCCGGCAGCTCTGCCCTTCCCTGTGTAACAGAGGCAGTCGCTTCCCTACAGGGTGGGGTCTGGAGCTGATCCGGGACTCACCATGGTCCAGCAGAGCTCCCCAACCCTCCACCATGCCTTATCCCCAGAGACGTGGCGCCTCTCCACAGCTCTCCGGAGCCTCTACCTCCCCACCCAGAAGATGGCCAGTCTTCGTACCCCACGGAGCCACAGAAACTGTCCCCGGCCTAAGCCCAAAGCTGCAGCCCTTCCCAAAGCCCCTCTCCAGGGCTGCCCCTCCAGCTCTGCCTCGCTCAAGGACCCCTCTAGCCAGTACCTCCTTTTCTACATCTTCAGGCAACCCCAGTGGACCAGCGCCTCTCTACCTGCATTTACACCTTCTCATGTCTCCTGACCTAAGAAGTAAGACCTCTGTCCCTCCCATATCACCCTCCGGCCACTGCCCATCTCCTTCGTCTTCTCGACCAAGTTTCCTAAAAAGGCCTCCACACATGCTGCCTCTGCTTCCCTGGCTCCCCCGCCCTCTTCTTAGGCCAGGCAGGGTCACCAGCGGCCTCCTGGTGTCCATCCCCGTTCTGCTCACCCCCAGCCATCTGGGCCTTTCCCCCTGCTCTCAGGACAAAGTCCAGCCACCTGGCCACGGCCCTTGTGTCTGCATGTCCTGGGCCCGGGCACATCTCCAGTCTTGTTCGATGCCCCACCCCACCCTACTCTCCAAATACACCTACCAACTTCCTTCTCATTGGCTCTGGGATTCCATGCTAGCTTAGCCCTCTGCCCCTGGTTAAAACCAAAAACACAAACAAACAAAACCCACAAAGCTATTGCTTATCTAGAACTGCCATGTGCCAGGCGTTGTGCTAAGCATGGGTTAGCCAATCCCATCCTCCATCCTCCCATATTTATTCATTAACTCCAAAACTATTTACTGAGCACCTACTTTGTACCACACCCTTTTGCAAACACTAGGGTTCAGCGGTGAACTGTGATGTAGGTATTATTGTTCCAACTGAACAGGTGTGGAAACTGAGGCTCAGAGAGGCTAACTGACCCGCCTGGGCTCACGCAGCCGTGAGGTGGACTCCACATCCTGCACCCACACACCCCTCCACGCCATGGTCTTTCTGTGGGTTCCCCACTCCAAGTCAGCCCCAGAACCCTGACCAACCCCCACCTCCCGCCTTCTTCAGTTGCCCCTGGAGCCCAGCACCCGCAGTGCTTTGTTCTCCTCCCCAGGAGCCCCCTCCCCCTCCCTCCTGCCAGGCCACCAGCCTGGGAGCTTCCCTGCGAGCCGCTGCCGAGAGCCGTCAGCCCCTTCCAGCGCCCCGAGGCAGCCAGAGGCAGTGAAGGCGGCAGCCTTGGCACGCACCCGCCTCCGGCCGCTCCCCACGTGGTCTCAGGCACAGACACCAGGCCCGCAGGATGGGAACCCAGCCCCAGGCCCACAGCTTCAGAAGGCAGGGGAGGGTCAGAGCTGGGGAGTCCAGCCCTCCCCATTACAAATCGGGACACCGAGGCTGGGGATCAACCAGGCCTCCTTTGAAATTGCCTAAATTAGTTAAATCAACCCATCAGGGCTTCTCTGGTGGCGCAGTGGTTAAGAATCCACCTGCCAATGCAGGGGACACGGGTTCGAGCCCTGGTCTGGGAAGATCCCACGTGCCGCGGAGCAACTAAGCCCGGGCGCCACAGCTACTGACCCTGCGCTCTGGAGCCCGCGAGCCACAACTACTGAAGCCCGTGCGCCTAGAGCCCGTGCTCCGCAACAAGAGAAGCCACCGCAACGAGAAGCCCGCACACCACCACCAAGAGTAGCCCCTGCTCGCCGCAGCTAGAGAAATCCTTTGCACAACAACAAAGACCCAAAGCAGACAAAAATAAATGAATTGATTAATTTTTTAAAATATATATATATTGATAAAAAAATCAACGCATCAGAGTGACAATCAGATGTCTGGAGCAGGTAGTTCCCGCTACTGGAAGGCTTTTCATTCAACTCCTCACCGGCCCCTCAGAATGCAGCGAGAACAGGCCTTTC
The DNA here is from genome assembly GCF_951394435.1 of Stenella coeruleoalba. Lineage (NCBI taxonomy): Eukaryota > Metazoa > Chordata > Mammalia > Artiodactyla > Delphinidae > Stenella > Stenella coeruleoalba. Next base: position 5,999,254 of record NC_137157.1, read on the forward strand.
CTCAGAGGAGGGCCCTGACCGTCAGCCGGCTCAAAGCCCCTCTCAGCGCTCACAGCACTCACCCCAGATGCCAGCCAACACCAGCCCAGATGGGCCCCTGATGGCTAACGAAGCTTAGGGGTGGGAGACGGGGCCTCCTGGGCTCCATGTTGGTCCACCTGGCAGGCGGCTTCTCCCCACGCGTGGAGACCTGGCCGGCCCTCCAGGACGGCTGTGTCTGGCCCCCAGAGGCAGCTGAGGGCTGCACAGGGGGACACCTGATTTCACAGAGACACCAATGGCCTCAGGAAACTGTCCCTTGCCCTTGGCCTCAAGGTGAGGATAAGAGAGCCCAGCCCTGGCTCCAGGCTCACCTCCGTGGAGACCTTCCTGGTTCTCTGAGCCTTCACTTCCCCCTCTGCCAAACTGATTCTGATTCTTCCTGGTCAGCCTGGTGACAGGTGAAAGGAGGTGATGGGCACGGACCACTGCCCTTCCCCATCCTCCTGCTGCCCTCTTCTCACAGTGAAAAAGTTCTGAGCGGCAGGAGGGCCCCTGGAGACAGCAAATGCAGCCGACCCGCCCTGTCTGGGGCCTCCCTCTGCCACTTCAGGGCCCCTGAGGATACCTGCTGAGACAGGGGTCTCGGGCTGCCACACTGGCCGGGAAGCAGCAAGGGGGAAGAGTGTCTGCAACAGGAAGCATGCCTGGGGAGCGAAAGGATAAAGGCTATTATCTGGGAGGGCAGTGAGCTGAAGGAAGGGTTGAGAAACAAGCATGCGGAGGGAGAGACCCACGTAGCCCTGTGGCCATCAGTACCCACCCCGCTGTCCCACTTCCAGGTTCCGGGTCTACCTGTTCTGGCTTCAGATTCACGGGAGAGGATCCCGTTGGGCCGCAGTTGGGTCAGGTGTTCAGCCTGGACCAATCAGTTATAACGGGGGCGGAGTCACATAGCACAGAGTAGGTCTGGCTGATCCCAGAGAGGGGAGGAGCTGTGAGCGGGGCGGCCGCTCACAGGTGGTTTCTCAGTTACAGGTGGGAGGTTGCCAGGCTCCCGGGACAAGATGTCCCTCAGTAGTGCACCCCAGCACCCTTGGCCCTGTGGTGGGAGGGAGACAGGTGTCTTCCAGGAAAAAAGGAGGGAGAGGAGTGGGACAGGGGCCCAGTGGTAAGGATCCTCAGGGAAGGTGGGCAGACTTCAGGGCATGCGGCAGGACAAGCAGGACGACCTCCCTATTTGGGGCAATAAGACTGGTAATGAGGGCCAGGCGGTGATCCCAGAGAGGGAGGGAGTGGATGAGGGACAGAGTTAGGAGGGGAAATGCATGATCCAAGTCACTGGGGGCAGGTGGAGGGAAAGGAGGCCACTGGCCAGGGCTCCGGGACGCACGATAGTGCCTGCTGGGCCACATGGAGGCTCACGGGAGGGAAGCCAGCGAAGGGGAGGACGAAGAGTTGTTTGAAACATCATGAGCCCGAGGTTCTGGGCCCACTCAGGAGAGCAGGGGAGAGGGTGGTGGCCTCAGGGCAGACAGGCTTAGGGGTCACTGGCACGACAGATGTGGCCTGTGAAGTCAGGAGAGTGGTCAGGACCTCCTGGAAGAGACCTAGAAAAGGACGGAGACCAGGGCTGAGTCCTGAGGACCCCAGCATCCAAGAGAGGAGTGCAGGGAGAGGAGCCGGCAGAGAAAACGGGGAGGAGCTGCTGGGGAAGTGGGCGAGCAGAGGATGAACCCCAGTCTGAGAGGGACGGTCAGGAGGCCCCAGGAAGAGAACTTGGATTCAACAACCAGAAAGTCATAAGAGACCCTGAGGACAGGACCCCCACAGGGGCTGGGGTGATGGAAGTGAGAAGGCGAGACACCCCCTCTGGACAGGGCATCTCACTGAACCCCTGCTTCTCCATACTTGGGAGCAATTCTCCATTATATTGAGAGCAATGACCCCAATGTCCATCATGGGCAGAGATTTCTTTGGCTAGAAGGAGCCAGTGTCTGAAATGTGCTGGGAAATAGCTGCATTCTATTCCCAGCCTCCTCCCCACCCCCAGCAAAGGTTATCCCCATTTTACAGATGGGAAAACAAGTGGAAGCAGCTTACCTAAGGGCACACAGCCCATCAGAGACAGAGCTGGCCCCAGGACTAGGGACCCGGGTGCCCAGCCCAGCACTCTCTCCTCCTGCCTCTGTCCATGCTCCAAAAGATGTTACGAGTGAAAGTCATGGCCCTGAGGCAGAGTGGGGAGCTCTGGTTAGGCTTCCCCTCCCCAGACCTCTGCCCCTCCATCTAGGAGCCCGATCCGGGCCTCTGCTTGACCATGATGCCTTCTCTCGATCTCCCTGGCGAGGCCAGGAAAAGCCCCGTCCTGCAAGTCCTCCCACCTCATGGCGAGGCCCCATAGGTAAGAGGCCTGTGAGGCCTGGGATGGCCTGGTTGACGCCTACCCTGCTCGGTCACCTGTGTCTAGACTCCAGGGAACAGCCTCCACACACTAGCAACTTCAGGAAGGAGGCATGAGGGCAGATGGGTTCTCAGATTCCAGTGGTGGCATGGCTTCCTGGGGCCAGGTTCAGATCCTGGCTCTGTCACTTGCTACCTGAGTGACCTTGGGCAGGTCTGGACCCCATGTGAGAGCCTTAGTTTCCTCATCTGTAAAATGGCCTTTATATACCATCTCCCAGGGCCACTGTAAGGCTCGATTTGCCCTTCAAACAGGTGCCCGGCACAGAGAGGGAGGAGCCCCGTTTATGTTGGATGTTGTCCAAAAAGACCCAGCCAGAGAGAGAAAGATGGACCCAGTGAGGGTCTGCCCTCACGTAGCTGACGGGAGAGAGCACACGGGAACGCACACACGCTGATACAACAGTGAGCCGGGGGTGGCGGGACCTCCAGGGTCCCCGTGTTTCCCATAAACATGATCCAGTACTTCCCACTTCCTTGCCTTTGCCTGTGCCCTTGCTTGGTGTGTCTGGGTCGTACTCGTCCTTCTAGGTCCGTATCTGCATCCTCTGGCCTGACTTGTCTTAACCTGGAGCTGGTCACATTGTCCCTCTCTTTAACATGGGTCACTGAGGGACTTCCCTGGTGGTCCAGTGGTTAAGACTCCACACTTCCACTGCAGGGGGCGCGGGCTCAATCTCTGGTCAGGGAACTAAGATCTGCCTGCTGCACGATGCAGCCAAAATAATAATAATAATAATAATAAATAAATACATTAAAAAAATCCATCGGTCATTGGTGCCACTCAGACGGCCCCTTGGAAGCTCGTGTTCGAAACATCCAGCCACCCGTGAGCCCAGGAGGCCCGAGGAAGCCAAGGGGACCCCCTACCGCTCTCCCCTGGCACCGAGGGAGGGCGGGCAGGACTGGGCAGCCACGAGCAGGAAGCTGGGTGTTTACATTGCAAACAGAGGCTGAGGGGAGATTGGGCTGTGGCAGGGAGGTGCAGACGCCCAGGTGCCAAGCTGCATGTTTGCCCTGGTCCCAGGGGCTCTCAGTGCCCCCGGCAGCCCCGCGTGCAGCGTGCGCCACGTGTGGGTGGAGGGCCACGCTCTACCTCCACGCTGTTGGGGAAGCAGCCCGCATGTGCTGTCCCTCCCCGCACCCAGCCCCGCCCCAGCCTCATCAGGCCCCACTTCCTGTGCCTGGAGTGGCCTCCTGCCTGCAGCATCAACCCTCTGACCCGCTGTCAACACCCCGCCCCGGCAAACTTCACTCCCTCCCTCATCTCTTTAACAGGCAGTCCTCATGCCAAGCCCTGTGTTTGAGCTGGGCTCCCGCCCAGGGGGAAACAGGAGCCGGGTGAAGAAGCCAGGAGCCCATTGGCTCAGACCCTCAACCCTGCCACTCACCAGCTGGGTGACCTCGCCCAAGTCAGTGCGCTGCTCTGGGCCTCTTTTCTTTGGCTGTAAAATGGGACGATGCCACTCATAACCTCCACCTCGTAGCACGATCACAAGTATTTAATGAGTCAGGACAGGTAAAGTGTTTAGAAAGCGCCTGGCACAGCACGAGCTCAGCAGACGTCACCGCTGGTACCGCCGCGGTCATCATCGGTGCTGGGGACCGTGGGTCCGGAGGAGGGGGCAACGGTTCTTTATACTCATTACCTCCATCCTCGTGAAAGCCCTGCTAGGTGGCCATCGTCAGACCCAGAAAATAGAAGAGGGGAGCGAGGTTATGCCAAAGCCACCAGGTGTGTGTGTGTGGAGCCTGGACTGACCCAGGAAGCCCGATGGAAACCACTGAGCAGGGACTTCCCTGGTTGTCCAGTGGGTAAGACTCCGCGCTCCCAATGCAGGGGGCCCGGGTTCGATCCCTGGTCAGGGAACTAGATCCCGCATGCATGCGGGATCAACAAAGAAGTCCACGTGCTGCAACTAAAAGATCCCACATGCCAAAACTAAAGATCCCGCATGCGGCAACTAAGACCTGGCACAGCCAAAATAAATAAATATTAAAAAAAAAAAAAAAACTACTGGCAGGAGTTGGGGAGAAATGTGCAGGGCTATGTCAGACTCCCAGGGCTCCCCAGGAGCCAACCCCTGTGTCCATGTGCCCCAGGAGGCCAGCAGCCCTGCAGCCACATCTCAGGTGGGGCCAGGGCAGCCCTCCCTCCCACCCACCCGCCCAGCGGCCCCCTCTTCCTCAAAGAGTTCTTCAAGCTTCCCCTTCCCGAGGCTGCAGCCCCACAGGGCGCCCTCCAGGGCCTTCCTCCTAGGCTGGCGGAAGGCGATCTGCACCAAGGTCACGTCCGCATCATTCACACAGGGCAAGTGGGGCGGAAAGCGGCCTCGAGAAATTTCTGTCCTCTCCCAGAGCCCCCTTCCAGGGGTCTCCTGCCCAGAATTCCCCTTAGGCCCGTCTTGCATCCCCTCAAATGTCTGGAGCCCAGGCGCCAGCAGGATGGCGTCTCGTGAACAAACAACAGTCCTGGTAGAAGCCCAGGCACCTGCTGGCCAAGGCTGCCCCGAGGTGGGGAGTGGCCAGGACCAGCCTCGCTCCCTGTCTGCGTGCTGAGAGCCAGGGGTCAGGCAGACATGGGTTCAAGTGCTGACTCCATCACGTAAGAGCTGGGTGGCCTTGGTCATGTCAGTTAACCTCTCTGAGCCTCTTGGCAAGGATGAAATGGGAAAAGGTGCATGAAGAGGTCCAGGAGGCATCTAGGGGCTTGGCACACAGTGGGAGCTGAATTAATGTCAGTCTCATCTACACTTCCCTCCTGGAACTTGTGAAGAGTTGGGAAAAGATGTTCAGTCACTCATTTATGCTCCCTTCCTCTCTCTCTTTCTCTGTCTCTTTCATACACACACACACACACACACACACACACACACACACACACACACACACACACACACACACACACACACCCCAGTTCCCTCCATGCTGGGGAAGACACAGGGTCAGTGTCCATTAAGTGGCTTCCACTACCAAGGCCCTGAGACACTGCGAGGCCGCACACAGGCCTGGATCCACCCGGCAGGAGGGGGGGGACACACTGGCTCCTGTGAGCCCCTGGAGAGGCTTGGGTTCAGGTGGGAGCAGGGTGAGGTGCTGAGATCCTAGAAGAGAAAAACCTTGGGACCCAGGGGCGCCTCACAGCCAGAGGCCAGCACGCTAGCACAGGGGGTGACCTGGGTAGGTCTTTCCCGCTTCTGGGCCTCAGACTTCCTTCAGTGCAACAGCAAGAGCCCCCTGGCTGGCCACCAGGGATGGTTACCAGGTTAAATACTGGTACTAAAACCCTGACACTCCACCACAATACATGGGGCCCTTCATGCACAACCCCAACATTTAACGGTGGGTCTGCAGGGGAAAAGCCTGACGTGTAGCCTTGCTAACTTCCGTGGTGTAAATCTCCCACAGCGGTCCATTTCAAGCTACTAACCTACACACCCAGATGGGAATGGTCGTGTGCCGATGGCCCTCGGGAGCGGATGAGAGCCGTCACGACACCACAGCTTCCCTTTCGTCTCCTTCTCCCACCGCCCCCCCTTCTGCCGCACTAGCCACGTTTCTAATCTCCACATACACCAGGTGTGTTCCTGCCCCAGGGCCCTTGCACTTATCATTGTGTCCTCTGCCTGGAACGTTCCTCCTCCAGTTGTGGCACAGCTGGCCATGTCTTGCTTTCCAAGTCTCAGCTCAAATGTCACCTCCTCTAGGTAGCCTGCCCTGACCACCTGGGTAATATTGCTCCCTTGCCCGACCCACACACCCCTGACTCTCTCCGATTTCCTGCTGTTTTATTTCCCTCGTGGCACTTGACTCTATTTGAAAGTGTGGCGCACGTTTTATCCGTCACGTGCATTTATCTGTCTATCGTCTGTCTCACCTACCAGTGTTTGCTGTCAGAGCCGGGCCTCATCTGCTGGGTCACGGCTGGGTCCCTGGTGTTTAGCACGCAGTAGGTGCTCAGACACTATTAACGTGAATGAATGTGTGAATGGTGAATGAACGAATGAAGGTCGGAACCTACCTGCCCTGATGACCCTGGGCCCTGCCTGGCCCGCTGCGCCCTCCGCCGTCCCCCAAGCACCCTCCCCCACCCAGCAGCGGCTCTAATTGGCGGAGGCCCCTTGACGGTACCCCATTGTGGAACCTGTGATTCCCAGCTCCGGCCTCTCCCCCCACCCCAAATCTCCCTCTTCAGCAGAAAGACAGACCCCGGCCCTATTGTGCGGTTCCTGCTGACAGGGATGACCTCACCGGGGGCCTCCTGAGATGGGGCCCAGGGAGGGGCGGGCCCAGGTTGGGAAAGCCTGGAGGCCTGTGGCCTGGGACAAAGGGCCAGAGGGGAGTGAAGCCCTTCCTGAGAGAGAGGGTTGCCAGGGGAAAGACAAGGGCGCTTTTCATTAGGGGAAATAATTGGTGGTAGTGGTGGGAGTTAATCCACAAGAAAGGATGCCGAGGGAGGGCTGGGCTGAGAGGCCATGCGCCTGAGCGGGGCTCTGGAGACACAGAGAGACAGACAGACAGACCTGGGCCTGAGACCTGCTCATTGTGTGGCCTTGGGCCAGGGACCTCCTCACCCTGGGCCTGTATCTTCATGTGTAAAGTGGACAAACTTTATACATGGTGCCCCCTGCATGGGGTTGTTACAGGCCTGTGTTGGATGCCAGCTGGCAGGTGGCAGGCACACAGTAAGTGCTCAATAAACAGTCATCGCCCCCCACCCTCTTTCCTGGACTCTCCTCATTCCTCACCTTCCCATCTCCCGGACTCAGCTGACCGTCCCCCAAGCTGCTCACCTAGGAACCCAGAGCTTGGCAGTCCCCCTCCCCCAGGGCCGCCAGGCTGGGCCAGGTCCCCAGCACAACTCCTGCTCCAGGCTCCTGAGCTCAGGACCAGGCGGTCCCAGAAGAACCTTCATTTTCACGGGCGAGCCCAGAGCCGGCCCGTCTGGTCTCTGCACCGGAACCTCTGCCTCGGGGCCCTGTCATCACCCCAGCCCTGAGCACCCTCCCTGCGTGGTCACCCTACCTGAGGATCCCTAGCAAAGGAGCACCTACCCCACAGGGCCTGGGGAGCCCTGGTGGTGTGCTTCCCATCCCTGGGAAGGGGGACAGTGCGGGGTCGGGACCTCTGTGGGATGGAGAGACCAAGCCTGCTGGGGGAAGAGCACGGAGCTTGCTGGGGCAGAGTGCGATGTCTGGTCCAACCTTCTGACTCCTTGCTATGAATAACAAACATTTTCATCAAATTCTATCAGCACTGTGTCATTTTCAAGAGCAAGATTTTCCGGATTGAAGCGCCGTATGTTAACTTAGTTTCTTGGCCAGGCTTCTATCCAGTGAGGTTAACCTGTTTCTAGCTTATTATTATTATTATTATTTTGCAGTACGCGGGCCTCTCACTGCTGTGACCTCTCCCGTTGCGGAGCACAGGCTCCGGACGCGCAGGCTCAGCGGCCATGGCTCACGGGCCCAGCCGCTCCGCGGCACGTGGGATCTTCCCGGACCGGGGCACGAACCCGCGTCCCCTGCATCGGCAGGCGGACTCCCAACCACTGCGCCACCAGGGAAGCCCCTAGTTTATTATTTTTACTTTCATTTTATTGAACTCATTTTCATTGGGATCAATGTTTTCCCATGTGACGTTTGCACTGACAATGTCATCTTCCCAACAGCTTTTCAGCCGTGTCACACTTTGTCCCTCATAGCTTGTGCCACTGTGGGTTTTCCTTTGTGGTAATTTTTTTTCCACCAAGTTCAATGTTTCAGAGACGCATGTTGCACGTTCTGAAATTGGTTGAGGTTTGATTCTTCCATCAATCCCTAAATCAATAAGTTTTTCTGTGTCGGGGTTTGAGTTGGGTTGTTTATTCTTCCAGTGAGATTTCTCCTGCACTGGGTAGAGGGCTTGGGGTTTGTGTTGACTCCTGGCAGCAAAAAGCTTTAGAGATGGGTGCACATGGTAGGGTTGACACACCCTGAGGGGCAAAGCGCCCTGTGCCTGAAGGTGGCCCTGGTCCTTGACAGCAGAATCGGGATGGGGAAAACTTCCATGGGAAACGACAGCCCGATTCAGACAGGACTACTAATCCAGACCCTTTAGAAATGAAGGTTCAGGTCACTCCACCGCCCGCAGGGCACCACAACCAGCTGACATGCTGGTCCTCTCTGCCTCAGGTCCCAGATTATCGCTGTGGCAGGCAGTTTCTCCAAAGGCCCCCACGATCCCCCTGAGTGCGGGTGGGACCTGGGACTTGATTCTAACCCATGGACTATGGCAAAGGTGATGGATGTCACTTCTACGATGAGGTTACACAAGCCCAAGATTATGAGTCTGGTCTTGCTAGCAGACCCCCACCCCTGCTGGTTCTGATGCCGTTGCTGTCATGTTGTGAGAAGCCCACATGGCAAGGAACTGAGGGTGGCCTCCAGCAAGGAACTGTGTGGAACCAACTACCAAGTGTGCTTGGGAGTAAATCCTTCCCCGGCTGAACCTTCAGGTGCTGGACCGACAGCTTGATTGTAGCCTTGTAAGAGTCTCTGAAGCTGGGAGGACCCAGCTAAGCTCTACCCAGACTCCTGACCCACAGAAACAAAGAAATAATCAATATGTTTGCTTTAAGCCACGAAGTATTGTAAAGGTTTATTACAGACAATTAATATATCAGGCAAACATAATAATGATAAGAAGTAGTAATAGTAGTAAGATATATTTATTTTACTGAGCACCTACTATGTGCCAGGCACCATTTTAAGTGTTTCCCATGCATTGTCTTATTTATTCCTCACATTCACCATAACCATTTTATAGTTACCATTCACAGATGAAAAAACAGAGAGGTTAACATGATAGAGCAAGGCCCAAATCCCAGAGCCTGGCTGTGTGCTAAGGTGAGTAGCCCAGGGGCAACCACCTGGGTCCCTTTTTCCTCCCAGATCCATCCCTTGTCCACACCCTTTTCCTCCTTGGATACAGACACCCTTTATCTTGTCACAAACATGATCATATGGACACAAATGCACCTATGATATCATTCTGCAGACATATTTCCCAGAAACATAATATCAATTTTACCTGAACTTTTAATAAGCATTTAATTCCTTCAACTGTCTGGTGGTCCATTTGCAGGGGAAACTGAGCTACCTGGCTTCCTGAAGATTCTTCAGGAGACTCTCACTTCACCGCCGTACAGGAAATAGATTCAATTAGAAAAATCTATTGCTAATTTGAATGCTCTGATTCTATAATTTCCTACAGGGAAGACATGTAAATTGCGTGTTACTTAACACCCTTTCATGGCAGGTGAGTTCCATGGGGGGCAATTATAATCCGCTCTCCACTCCTCTTACAGATTCCTGACAAGGGGGGGAAGAGGGAGGAGGGAAAAGGAGGAGGAGGGAGAACAGAAAATATTTTGAAGGCTGGTCTCTAACGGGCTTTAGGAACTGCTAAGCTGGAAGGGCCTGGGTGAGGCCAGCTGGTTTGGTGCCCACCTGATCACCCATCCCTGGGTCAGAGTCCCCAGGTCCTCTGGCCTTTCCCTAACTATCTGGACCTGGAAGATCACTGGGGTCGGGGTGGGAGCAGGGTGGGGGAGTGCAGCCAGGACACTCAGCTCTACACTCCAGTTTCTGTCACCAGCTGTGTGGCATGCAGCTGTCCCTTTACCCCCTGGCCCTGGTCTCCACCTGTGCAACGGGGAAAGTTAATACTCCCCAAGCTGAGCTGTCGGGAACCCCAAACCCAATATCGAGTGTGAAATTAAAAGGGGGGCTTTGCAAACTACAATGCACTGTCCTTCGTGAAGGGTGCTAATATTGGGAGTCAGACCTTGAAGCACTCACTCAGGGTCTGATTTCCATCCTCTTCCCCACCTCCACGAACCGCCAAGAAGGTCTTTCTATAGTTGGACCCAAATCTTTCTGGCTAAGGGGTTTTTCAAGATAAGCCTGTCTCTTTCCGTACAGTGTGTATCTGGCATCCCCCTTCCACCCACACACACTCTCTCTCTCTCTCTCTCTCTCTCTCTCTCTCTCACACACACACACACACACACACACACACAGGTGTGGGTAGAGGTCTCTGGAAGAATCTTCAGGAAGCCAAGACCACAGAGGGCCTCTAGGCTGGAGAGCTGGGCGTGGAGTGCGGGATGGAAGGACCTAATTTTTACTCCCTTCCTCCCTCCCTTCCTCCCCCCCTCCCTTCCTCCCCTCCCCCCTCCCCTCCTTCCTTCAATTCTTTTTATATTCACCCATTACCTACTCAAACACGTGATTTTATACATTTAAACATTTATTCATTTTAAACAAACGAGACCTGGGGCCCAGGGCTCCTCCTTTCTCCCCTTCCCCCCCTCCCCGCCCCGGCCGGAGCCCTCCTTTCTGACCCTCTGACCCGCCTCAATCCATCCTTCAGGTCACAACATTTGAGCACCTTCCCCAGACAGACGCCGGGCTGGGCGCCGAGGAAGGGTCGCTTCTACCTGGAGTCGCCCCCTGAGCTGGGCCTTGAAGAATGCACAAAAGTCCTCTGCTCCCCGCAAGGAGCTGTGAGCAGACCCACCCCGAAAACCAATACCCTGCCACGGGGCGCCCCAACAACCCGCCGCAAGCAGCCAGACTTCCACGGGCCTGCGGGCGGGGGCGGGCGCCACCTGCTGGGCACAGGTGAGAAGTGCGCCCGGTGCCCGCTTTTGGCCTTGGTCCCAGAATGAGGCGGTTGTCAGCGCCGGGCAGGTTTGTCCTGGGCTCCCCTTGCGGGGGAGGTGGGACGCTGCATCTTCCTCCCCACAAGTTTCTCCAAACAGCTGCTCCGTGTGGTTTTCGTAGATGGGAAGTTTTTTACACGTCAGAGGTGTGCCAGACACTATAAATCTTCATTAACTCCCCAAATGTGTACCAAGGGCCAGCCCCTGTGATCGGCACCGGTGACGTAGTGACCTGTGGGCTCTGAGGGCAGGAGGCCGAGATTAAACAATTCGTTACTCAGGAGCCATTTAATTACAAGCATAATCATGTTCAGTGGGGAAGGAGAGAGTGCAACATTGCTTCAGCTGCCCTCCAGGAGTTCTGCAACGTAGGAAGGATGTGACCAATATTTTACAAATGAGGCTCAGAGAGGTGGAGGGGCTCCCCCAACGTCACACAGCAGGAGGAGATGGAGCTCAGATAGGGAGCTAGGTCTGCCAGGCCCCAGGAGGTGGGAGGCTGCTGGGTCCCTGCAGATCCACTGCCGAGCTGCAGGAACAACCCCCAACTCCCTCCCTTACAAGGCCCCAGGGAGCAGCTATTTCTCCAAAGGCCAGTTTCGGCGGGCTTCCGCCATTGCTAGGAATCAGACCAGACCCCCTACAAGAGCCGCCCTTCTCCATCTAACGGGATCAGCAGACAGAACACCAAATCATCAAACGTCATCTGCCAGAGACCGTCTTCCCCACCCTTACCAAACCCCTTCTCCCTGAATGAGCCCACCATCCTTCAGGAGAGAAGAGGCCCTGCAGTAAGACGTGCCGGTCCCTGGGACACCTGGGAATTACTGTCTCCTCCCGGCCTCAGTTTCCCTCCAGTCTAGGTTGATCTGAAGTATTAGAATCCTCTTCACCCACCTCCCTCATTAGCGCGTGCAGAGATGCACAGACCCTTCAGCGGTGCTGGGCGTCCTCAGTTTCCCGAAGGTGACCTGTCTTTGGGACACTAAAACCAAGATTGTTTGGAGACTGTGAAGGCAAGCAGGACTCCCTGGCCACGTGGCAGCTCAGGGATCTGCAGCCAGGACAGGCCCACTTCCCTTGGGGACACCAATGCAACACACTGGCAGCTGAGGGGCTCCGTGGACCGGACCCTGGGGGGGGGGTCCCCTCCGTCTCCAAGTTTTGGCCCCTCCCTGTATCTGCAGCGGCTCCTGGAGCCGGTATCCTAAGGCCCCTTGTGGGTAAATCGTGCACTTTTATAAACGTGGTGGAAGAGGGGCTGGAACCCAGCTCTCGTTCTGGCACCGCTGTTTTAGGAGTCACTGGGGCGGTTACCTACCCCATCCATGGTGTCCCATCTCATCATCGGTCAGTGAGGATGCTGACAGGCCCTGTCTCCTAGACGGTGGAAGGATCAGTGCAGATGACCCTCTACACAGAGGGCAGAGCACCGGGGCGCCATTGGCACACAAGAAGAGTTGACCTGATGGTGAGTGTTGCCTAGGCCTCCCTGAATGTGGAGTGAAGAACGCTGGCTGTGCACACACCAATCCCCTCACCAGTACTTGGCCCGCTTACACCCATTATGTCACTTTACCCTCAGAAAACCCCTGCCCCCAACGCCATTTTTCAACTGAGGAAACGGAGGCCCAAAGAGGGCTATTCCCAGCGTCACGCTGTGCTGGGGCCGCACTGCATACACACCAGGCAGGTCTGGAACCAAACCCTGGTCTCCGGGGAATGTCAGCCTTAACTCCTCAGGGGAGCAGCCTGGACCCTGGACCCTGGACCCTGGACCCTGATCCTTGTAGAAAATCACAGACCCCTTTCTCCCCATCACAGCCGGCACCTCCCCATTTTAGCCACAGGGGGGCAGCAGCGACCCAGCCATCTCAGGGCTGCACAGTGGGGCTGCTCTCCCATCCTTGCTGGCCCAGGACCCGTGGCCAGTGGGAAGGGGCCCCCAGGAATTGTGGCACGGCCAAGCACACAGAGAGAAGTATACAGTTCTGTTCACTCTACAGAGTTTTTCAAACACTCATAATTAGTTGTCAGCATTTAGAAATCAGATTTCATACCCAAATCCAGAGTTTTAGGCTTTCTTGAAAACCAGAGAATCAGGCAGCCAGAACTGGTGCCCACAAGTTCCTGCTGGACTGGATGGCTTCACCCCCTTCAACACCACTGTCCCCTCCGCCATCACATTTTTGCGGCCCTTGGGCCTCAGAAGACATCTGCATTTGAGACCAGGAGGGCTCCCTGGCAGCCGTGCCCTGCAAGGCGGGGTTTCTCAACCGTCACACCATTGGCATTTCGCATCAGATAATTCTTCGTTGTCTCGGGGCTGCCCTGCGCATGGAAGGATGTCAGCAGCACCCCCAGGTTACAACGGCCAAAGACATCTCCAGACATCGCCAGATGTCCCCTATGCTACTGCTGTGAGCTATCATGAGTTGCCTACACACACATACAATCAATGAACACTCCCAGAGCCCCTCTGGGCAGGCCCCAGAGCTGCAGGGTATCCCAGGCATTGAGCTGAACCAACACCTTTCCATCCTCCTAAAGCTGGGGCCTTGGGGGTGGGAGAGACATACACACAGAAATTGCAGCAGAGTGTGACTAATGGTGGCATAGAGGGGCACTCGGCATGGGGTGGGGGGCACTGAGCAAACCCCTGACCTGAGCAGGAGGCCAGAGCACCATTGTTCCATGATCCAGGCAGAGGGACCAGCTTAGAGCACAGGAGAGAAGCAACAGGGACGTGCCCATAGTTCAGCATAGCTAGGGATGTGCGTGGGCTAGAGTGACCCTGGTAGTTCTGGGGGGCAGCCTCCCTGACCCAGAACCTTCTCCACACACACACACACACACACACACACACACACACACACATACACATACACACACATACACATACACACACACATACACACACATATACACACACATACACACACACTCACACACACACACACACACACACCCCCCATCACTGCAGGTGACCCCCTCAGCTCCAGCTCACTGACGGCCTAGCACCTTGCCCCAAACCCCTCATATGTCCTGAGCTCCAGGCCAGTCTGCGTCCTGTCCCCCCATAAGAGGACACCATAAATCTGATGGAGGAGCTGGCCTCCCATGGTTCTAGCCCTTCCCTTGTGTCCTAGCCCCCAGGGGAATGCTGCAGAGGTGCAGGGCTGGATCCTATAGCAACAGCTTCCAACAAGCCACCAAATCCCAGCCCCTGGGGCCTAAGGCTGGCCTTTGGGAGCCCAGCTAGGGTCTTCCAGGCTACAGACTCCACATTCCCTAGTGAAAGAGGGGGAGGGGGCAAGGAGTTCTGGGAGGTCCCTTTGCTGGGCCCAGACTGGGGAAACTCAGTGGCCTGGCCATCACGTCCAAGGCCAAGCCGGGAGGTCAAGACCTGGACCCGATCATGGCTGATGTGTCAGGTAAGGGGACGGACGGATGGATGGTCAGACCACATGCTCCCCCACGGCCCAGGGCTAGAAGGGGAGGTCCACTCGGCCCCAGAGAAATGAGACATAGGCTGTGGATGAGAGCACGGAAGCTCAGAGAAGCCAAGCAATGCAGACGAGGGCACACAGCAAAGAAAATGTTGGTCCCGAGCCAGAACTCCGGTGGGCCCGGCAATGCCAGCTCTAGCCTTCACCATGAGCCCATTTTTTTTTATTGGGCCATTTACTTTTTCTTATTGGTTCTCAGGTATTCCGGATGCATTCTGCATAATAACCCTTTGTTCGTTATATATGTTGCAAACATCTACTACATTTCTTTTCAATCTATTTATAGTCTTTTGATTTTTAAAAATGTTTAATTTTAATGTAGTCAAATATATAAACTTTACTTTTCGACTCAAAATCATAAAGATAAGCTCTCTTATTTATTGTCTTCTTACGTAAGCTGTCTATTATATGTTAGTGTTAACACATCAGACCTGATATGGTGTGAGACAGGGACCCAATTTCACTTCTGTTTCCTATGGATGCCCAATTATCCAGTGCCATTTCTCGATGTTCTGAAATGCCAGCTTTGCCATAAATCAGGTTTCCACATATGCATGGCTGTGTTTCTGGCTACGTTAGTTACGTTGATCTGTTTGTCTATGTAACAGCACCTTACCTCTGAATTTTTATGTTATATTATGATATCTGATAGAGCCGGTCTTCCCCTTGTTCATCTTCAGGAAAGTCTTGGCTACCCCTAGACATTTTTGCTTCTACATTTTAAAAACAGCTTTTCAAAAAGGCAAAAATTTTCTTGGCATTTTGACTGAAATTGCATTGAACGTGCATATGGTAATTTGGGGAGGATTGAGTCTAAAATACTGAGTCTTCTTATCCATGAACATGACATATCTCTGCATTTATTTAGATTTTCTTTAAAATCTTACCATATAGTTTATAATTTTCTCTGTGAGGTGTTATCACATCCTTCGCTAGATTAATTCCTAGGTAGTTTATTACTATTTTTTTTTTTTACTATTGCTAAATGGCATCTTTTTCTTTTTCAAAATTTTAAAATTTTTATACAATTTTTAAAGGTTACTTTCCATTTACAGTTATTACAAAATATTGGTTATATTCCTTGAGCTTATTCTTACACCCAATAGTTTATACCTCCCATTATCCCACCCCTGTATTCCCCCCAATGGGTAAGCACTCGTCCGTTCTCTATATCTACAAGTCTGCTTCTTTTTTGTTATATTCACTAGTTTGTTTGGTTGGGTTTTTTTAGATTCCACATGTAAGTGATATACAGTATTTGTGTTTCTCTGACTTATTTCACTTAGCATAATGCCCTCCAAGTTCCATCCATGTTGCTGCAAATGGCGAAATTCGTTCTTTTTTATGGCTAAGTAGTATTCCGCCATGTGGTATATATACCACAACTTCTTTATCCATTCATCTGTCGATGGACACTTACGTTGCTTCCATACCTTGGCTATTGTAAATACTGCTGCCATGAACGTTGTGGTGCATGTATCTTTTCAAGTTAGTGTTTTGGGGTTTTTTTCAGATATATACCCAGGAGTGGAATTGCTGGGTCATATGGTAGCTCTATTTTTATTGGGGATGGGGGGGTAAGCCTCCATAGTGTTTTGCACAGTGGCTCACGAATTTACATTCCCACCAACAGTCCACAAGGGTTCCCTTTTCTCTGCATCCTCGAATGGCAACTTTTTTAGATTGCTTTTTCTAACTGATGGTTGATGGTGTATAAAAATACAGTTGGCTTTTTTGTGTTCTTATATACTGAACAAAATTTCTAGACACTTAATTCTAATAATTTATTGGTAGATTCTTTTGAATTTTCTGAGTAGATGATCATATTACCTGTTTCTAGTATTAGTTTCATTTCTTCTTTTCAATCTTTATGCCTTTTATTTATTCTTCTTATATTACAACCCTGGCTACAAGCTAACTTCATGTTGAAAAGAATTAGCATCACTGATTTGTTTCTGGTCTTAAAGGTAATACTTCCATTATTTCATTATTATGTATCATGTCATTTACATCCATTTCCCTTTATCAAGTTAAGGACATTCCTTTCAATTCCTGGTTTGGAAAGAATTTTTATAATGAATGAATGTTAAGTTTTACTGAATAATTTTTTTATCTAATGAAATAATCATATATTTTTCCTTTAAACTGTTAATGTGATAAATTATGTTCATTACTTTCCTAATAATAAGCCAACCTTACCTTCATAAGATAAACACAACTTAAACATGATGTACTATATTTTTCAATTATTATTGCTGAATTCACTATGCTAACATTTTAAAAGAATTTTTGGATCTATGTTCATGAGTGAAATTAACTTGAGAAGTTTTTTAGTGTACTGCCTTTATCTGATTATCAATCTTAGCTAATCCGATAAAGTAAGTTGAAGAGAGTGGACTGTGTTTCTCCACTCCAGAGCAGAAATTTGGGTAAAGCTTGAAGTGGTCTGTTCTTTGACTGCTCAACAGAATTCACCTATAAAGCCACCAGGAGCTGGTGTTTTCTGGATAGGAAGGTTTTAAACTACTAATTTAATTTATTTAATAATTATGGAAACATTCAGTTTTCTATTACTTCTTGAGTCAATTTTGATAAGTTGTATTTTTCTAGGAATTTGTCAATATCATTTACAACTTCGAATAAATAAGGTCATTTATAATATTTTTATAGTATCCATTTAGTCTGTGCTTTGTCTATAATCACTCCTTTTCTTTCATTCTTAATACTGATTATGTGTGCTTTTTCTTTTAATTAATCTTGTAAGAATTTGTGTAACATTTTTATTCTTTTCAAAGAATCATCTTTTGTCCTCACATCTTCCTCTCTGTTTGTTTTCTATTTCATTAATTTCTCTGCTTATAATCATTTGATTTCTTCTACTACCTTTGGGTTTATTCTGCTGTTCTTACTCTAACTCTTTAAGTTAGATACTTAGCTTATTAGTTTTGACCATTTCTTATTTGCCAATACAAGCACATAAGGTTATAAACTCTTCTGCAAATACCGCTTTGGAGGCATCTCACAAGTCTTGATGCAAATATTTTTGTTATTGGTCAGTACTAAGTATTTTCTAATTTTGGTGATGACTTCTTTCTTGGCCTGTGAGTCAATTAGGTGTCTGTTTTCAAGTTTCCAAAAGTATGAGCTTTTTTTAGTTATCTTTTTGGTTATCAACATCTAACTTATTTGGATGATGATCAGAGAATAGAGTCTGTGTACACATTGTCCCAGATGCGGTGATTACCGCTCAGGACCCCTGCAGGAATGAAGAACTTACTCTGCCAGCTGCTAAGGGAGCTACCCAGACGTTGGCCCTCAGCTGTCAGCCTTTGGAGAGCGGTTGCATGGGCTAAAGAAATTGCCCTGCCCAACTGAGGTCATGCCTCCTTCAGGGGGCAGCCTGCATCTAATCAATGTGGGCGAATAAAGGCCTGGGCCCTTCCCCCAACCCAAGAACTCAGAAGGACCATCCGAGCTCCAGAGCTCTCCATGGAGTTGGTTAAGGCTTCCGTTGATACTGCACTGTGGCTAAGTGCCTCCTCCTGTACAAGCCTGCTTCTTCCCCTCCTTCCCACGGATGCCGATCCCAAGAGTGCTCCCTAATAAATTTCCTGCACCCTAATCTCCTTCTCAGAGTCAAGTTCCCAGGAGATTCAAACTGCCTCCCTAATCTTTGAAATTTGTTGAGGTTAGCTTTACAGTCTAGCATCTTCTCTAAACTTTCTATGCATCCTTGAAAACAATGCAATTGGGGTACCATGGTCTACATATGTCGATTATATTGAACTTGTAACTGTGCTCCTCAAATGTCCTGTATCTTCACTGAGATGACCTAAAAAATACCCCATCGTGAGGTGGATATGTCTCTACTCCTGTCCTTCCCATGTTCGTTTATATTTTTGCAGCTATGATATCAGTTATGTATAAATTGAGAACTGTTGAACTTCCCGGCAAATTGAACTTTCCATCATTTACTGACCATCTTATCTCTAAAAATGCTTTTCTCCACAAAACTCTATTTCTATCTTATGAATACAGCCACAGCAGCTTTCTTTGTGTTAGTATTTGCCTAGTATATTTTTGCTACACTTGGACTTTCAACAATTCTGGGTCCTTATGTTTGAGGTTTATCTCCTGTTAGAGAACATAATCTAGATGTTTTGAGAATCCAGTCTGAGAATCTTCTTTTAACCGAAGAGTTTGGTCCTTTTACATGTATTACTGATAGTTTATATTCTAGATGAAATTCTATAGTCTTATAATGTATTTTCTATTATTTCCAAATTTTCCTGCCCCCAGCCTCTTCTTTACCTTCCTTTCAATCATTTGAGACTTTTATCATCTTTTTCTTATCTGAATTTTTCCAATTGTTTGGAAATTGTACATGCTATTACTATTTATTCGTACTCACCCCAGCCATTCTAACACTGGGCCCTTAACTAATAACGTCTAAACTTAATCAGTATATTTGCCCTCTTCTCAAGTACTTGAAGGAATTTGAAAACTTTAATTTTGACCATCCCCTGCAAAATTATATGGTGTTGTTCAGTATTTTAGTAGCAGCCTGTATTTCTCCTACCATAAATGAGACATTATTGTTGTGGAGTCATACAGTTCTTTTTGTTTGTTTGTTTGTTTCCAAATATTTGCCCATATCTTTGCCCATTTTTCCTTCTTATGTATCTGGCCTTTCCTCTGGAATCATTTTTATTCTGCCTGAAGTACATTACATTTAGAATTTTCTTTAGTGAGGCCTTTCAGTAGTAGGATCTCACTGCTTTTATTTGTTTGCATATGTCTTAATTTCTCCCTTACTCTTATTTTTTTTTCTTTTTTGCGGAATGCGGGCCTCTTACTGTTGTGGCCTCTCCCGTTGCGGAGCACAGGCTCCGGACGCGCAGGCTCAGCGGCCATGGCTCACGGGCCCAGCCGCTCCGCGGCATGTGGGATCTTCCGGACCGGGGCACAAAGCCGTGTCCCCTGCATCGGCAGGCGGACTCTCAACCACTGCGCCACCAGGGAAGCCCTCTCCCTCACTCTTGAAGGATAGTATAGAGCTCTAAGCTGACGGGTATTTTCTCAGCACATAGAAGATATAATCCCACCGTCTCCTGGCTTCCATTGAAGACAGTGAGAAGTCAGCTGTCACTCCAACGACAGACCCTTTGGCGATCATCTTTTTTTCTCTGGTGCTCTTAGCCTCTTCTCTCTGATGTTCCACAGTCTTACTATCATGTGTCTAGACAGGAATTTCTTTTTATTTACCTTACTTGGGATTCACTAGGCTTCCTGAATCTGAAGTTTTGTATCTATAACAATTTTACCAAATTACCAGGCATTATGTCCTCATATATTGCCTGTCCCTCCATCCTATCATCTCCTTCTAGAACTCTGAATAGATGTACCCTAGGCCTTGTCACTCTATTCTTCTGGATAATTCCTGTGACTGATGGGTTTACTAATCCTGTCTTTGGCTGTAGCTAATCTGTCATTCAACCTGTCCGTTGAGTTTCAAATTATAAGTCTTATGTTTCTCATTCCCGTCAGTTTTCTTGGGTTCATTTTTGAATCTGGTTGTTCATGACAGTCTCTTATTCTCTGCTCATGCTGTCAAATTTCTCTTTTATTTCTTTAGAAACACAAAAATAGCTGTTTAAACTTGTTTTAGTCTGCATAGGATAATTTCAAATCTCAAGTCTTAAAGGATCTGTTTCTACTACTTCTTGTTCCTGCTGGTTCTCTTTTTCTCCTTGTGAAGTTTATTATTTTTCACTGTGAGCTGCTCCCTTTCTCTGGAACTGTATATGTGGACATTCTAGAAGGCTGACACTTATTAGTTGAATTCTTCAAAGGAGGCGTAGAGTTTGCTTCTGCCAGTTGACTGGGGACACAACCAAGCAGGGGCCATTTTAAATTCTCCAGTTGAGTTTGTTTGAACCACACAAGCAGCGTGAATTCAAACTGAAAAGCATGTGAGGAGCAGCTTGTGGTTGCAAATTCTCAAGTGAGATTTTTTTTTCCTCTCAACCCAATGTCAAGGTCAGAACAGGCAGGTTTCCTTTCTGTTCTCTTCTGCAGGATGAGATTTACTTTTCATTCTTTCCTTACCCTCTGGACATAGCCCTTTGGACTCTAACTTTGAAGGGAGTCTCCCATGAAATCCTCCCCTTGAGTGGTATCCCGTGTTTATCTCCTGTTCCTTGCATCCATCTCACACAGCTACAGAAACAGAAGGTCAAAGGCTCCCACCTCCACTTCATTTCAGACATCCATCATTTCCCTACTTTCCCGCCAACTCAGCAATGTGTCAAGAAATAAGTTAAAAAAACATTTTATCCAGCCTGTTAATTATAACCAGGGGAGCTGTTAAAGGGATCTAATCTGGCTGAGTGCCAGGAACAGAAGTTCTCTCTGAGAACTTTCCAGAACTTGCTTTGGCCTTAAGCCTGTTTGCCACTGTTAACACACACTACCTCATCCCGTGATTACCCGTAGGCTTGTTCTTGTGGTTGTGGTTTTTGTTGTGTTGTTTTCCCCTCGAGACCATGGGCTCCTCAAGGACCAGGAGGAAGGGGAGTCCAGTGTTTTCACTGGATGAAATAACGAAGGCACCAGAGAAACGTGTGCTGGAAGTTGAATGAATGAATGAACAAACCAGTCCTCATTACGACGCCCACCCTGCTTCATCTGCACCATCTATTAATTTCAAGTCCAACCAGCGCCTTGACTTACACTTTCTCTTAGGTGTCGGGAGAAAGGATGGTAATTGTGCAAGACATTTGCACGTCACTCACTGTTCATCACAGCTGCACCCTGGTGCTTAGAACCGCACTTCAACCAGGATATGGTCACAGAAAGCTTCAAAACTAGCCAATTAAAAAAAAAAAAAGGTTTCGTGCCACAAAATGAAAATACTTCTTGCCAGCTGGAATCAAACCAACCAAATGTGGGACCTGTGGGTTTCAGTAACCCTAACCAGAAGGCCCAACCCATGGGCATCAGAGCCTGGCAGGGAATAAGCTGGCCTGTCTGACAGCATGGATGTCTCAGCCCTCGTCTTTCTTAAAATGGAACTAATCCTGGTACCTAAATATACATGGGTCTTTCAAAACCTTGCTGCTTCTCCCACCTACCTTCACACTTCTGACTCAAGGGGGAAAAATAACCCACCAGCAATTCATCTTCTTCAAGGGCTGCCACAAGCTTATATTTTTTCTCTTTTCACAGCTGAGTTATTTCTGATCTCGGTCCTGGCAAAAAGCAACATAGAGCAACCGTGGCTGGGAGACTTCTGGAAGCTGTGCCAAGCCAAACAGTGTCTCAGAGTCCACATCGGACCCGCCAGCCTCGCGAAAGTGTATTTTAACTTGACGGAAAAACACCTTGAAATGCTCGCGATGTAAAACCGGTGAAAATGAGGGTCAGAAAGGAGACGCTCCCAAGTTGTAATGTGAGGCGGTCTCTCGGCCCCTGAACACGTGGCCTCGGGGCTTGCGAAGAATCATGAAAACACGAGCGCTAGGGAGGCCCCAGAGGCTCCAGGGACAGCAAAGTTCAGAGGTAAAAGGCAAGCTTGTGAGTCGGACAAAACCAGGTTTGCGGGCTTCCCGACCTCTCCTCAGCTTCGTGACCCTGAGCTAGTCACTTCCCCAGGCTCCATTTTCTGAACCTAAGAGAGAGGTGATGCTAATATACCTACCTCATAAGGTTGTCGTGACAGTCAAATAAAAGTATATACGTAATTATATATAATCACAGTGTTTATCGAGTTCAGAGCAGACTAAGTGTTCGTCGTATGACAGATGCTGCATTTTTACTGTGTATCGACACTTGTGAGATGGTGATCATGATGGTGGGGGACAAGAAATTGAACTGAGAGGGAAACAGACACGTTCAAAGTTATTTTTAGAAGCAGGGGCAGGGACTTCCCTGGTGGCACAGTGGATAAGACTCTGCCCTTCCTAATTTCTTTTTTTTTTTTTTTTTTTTTTTTGCCGTACGCGGGCCTCTCACTGTTGTGGCCTCTCCCGTTGCGGAGCACAGGCTCCGGACATGCAGGCTCAGCGGCCATGGCTCACGGGCCCAGCCGCTCCACAGCATGTGGGATCTTCCCGGACCTGGGCACGAACCCGTGTCCCCTGCATCGGCAGGCGAACTCTCAACCACTGCGCCACCAGGGAAGCCCCAAGACTCTGCCCTTCCATTGCAGGGGGCAAGGGTTTGATCCCTGGTTGGGGAAATAAGATCCCCACATGCCATGAGGCCAAAAAATTAATTAATTTTAAAAAAACTGTATGGGCAGAAGCAGAACGACAGCCCAGGAGAGCTAAGGAACCCTCATACCTCCTATTTACACCTTTGTTCTTTTGCTCTACTTTCTAGAATATTTCTTCAAACTTATAAGATTGGAAGAGTTCAAATTTATAAAATTTACAGATTTCCAATCCTGCATTTTTTTCACATTGCCCATTTCTAATACTGTGGTCATACTTTTCCTAATACTTACTATTAGGTAAATATCTAACCTGGTCTCATGCTCACTAAGTGCCCTCATATATACCTTCTGGTTTCTGTTTTAGATCGACTTTGTGAGGTAATGTAGGTATACCCATTGCGCAGATGAAGAAACTGAGGGACAGAGAAACAAAATGACTTGTCCAATGCCAGGAAGTCCGTAGGGATTTGAAATCAAACCTCCCGGCTTGAGATCTGCCTCCCTTGTGGGAAAGCAACCCCGCTTTTCTCTTCTAAATAATCAAGTTCACATTTGCTGAGGTCTGCTCCTGTGCTCACTCAGGGGACTCAGCAAGGAATTGGACACACTCCTTTTCTTGAGGAAGCTCACAGGCTAATGGGCCAGAGAGACACTAAGGAAATAAACAGGGGGCTTCCAATAGAGATGACAGATTCAACAGCTGCATCAACTTTTTCCCTCCCCAAACCCTATTAAAAATATAGCAAAGGGATTTTCGAAAGCCAGAAACAAAAGAGAATGGAAAGGATGGGGGAGGAGACAGCAACAACTACATTCAGGTGAGGAAGCTGAATGCTAAGCTGGTCGTGAGGCACGTTAAGACCAACTGGACTTCATGATGAATCCCCAGAGGGCTTGGGGCCCGGGCAGTGCCAGGAAGTGAGTGGGGCTCAGCTAAAATGAGGAAGAGGACGCGTCGGTCATCTGTTCAAGGAATAGTTAATAAAACAGAGTCTTCTCCTCAATTCCAGGCCACCAAGGACAAGCCTCCACAACCACTCCTTGGCAGAAGTCTGGGCTTTACACGCTTGTTATGGGGGTGGGGCTGGGGGGGGGGGTAGGACAGAGGCCCTCTGGACAGGTATATACAGGATTTGGAGAATCCTCTCATTTTCCCACCCATGTCCTAGAGCACTAGCATCCTGGCCCTCACTCTCCAAGCAAGAGATTGGGAGAGACTTCTCTGGGGAATTTGACCAGACCAAGAGGAAACATCTTTAGATACAGGTACTAACATTTCCCAAACTGAATATCCCAGACACATGACTCAGAGAAGCTCACATCACCAGATGCCACCCACACACTCAGGAAGACCAGCCAGCTCCTAGTCCCACAGGCAGACAACCAAAGACAATCAGACGCGGAAGGAGAGCAAGGCACATGAGCAGTGAAGACAGACAACAAACAGAGAAAAGCAACTTGGAAGAAATAGAGACTATTTGAGGGGAGAAAAACTTGGATAAAAAAGCTACCAGTGACATTCTTTGAGAAAGAAGAGAAGAACATATGGTATCCATGAAACAAGAACAGGACACTACCAAAAAATGAACATTCAGAGAATTTAAAAAGAGCTCTTGCTCTCGACAGCAACTGGTGGTGGGAAAGCTGCACGGCCACATGTAAATCACTGAAGTTAGAACACACCCTCACACCACACACAAAAGTAAACTCAAAATGGCTTAAAGACTTAAATATAAGACGTGACACCATAAAACTCCTAGAAGAGAACATACGCAAAACATTCTCTGACATAAATCGTACCAATCGTTTCTTAGGTCAGTCTCCCAAGGCAATAGAAATAAAAGCAAGAATAAACAAATGGGCCCTAATCAAACTTACAAGCTTTTGCACAGCAAAGGAAACCATAAACAAAATGAAAAGACAACTGGAATTGGAGAGAAAATATTTGCATACAATGTGGCTGACAAGGGATTAATTTCCAAAATATTCAAACAGCTCATTCAACTCAATATCAAAAAAACAAACAACCCAATCAAAAAATGGATGGGCAGAAGACCTAAATAGACATTTCTCCAAAGAATACATACAGATGGCCAATAGGCACATAAAAAGATGTTCAACACTGCTAATTATTAGAAAAATGCAAATCAGACCCACAATGAGGTATCACCTCACACTGGCCAGAATGGCCATCATTAAAAAGTCTACAATTAAAAATGCTGGAGGCAGGCTTCCCTGGTGGCGCAGTGGTTGAGAGTCCGCCTGCCGATGCAGGGGACACGGGTTCATGCCCCAGTCCGGGAAGATCCCATGTGCCGCGGAGCGGCTGGGCCCGTAAGCCATGGCCGCTGAGCCTGCGTGTCCGGAGCCTGTGCTCCGCAACGGGAGAGGCCACAACAGTGAGAGGCCCGCATACTGCAAAAAAAAAAAAAAAAAAAATGCTGGAGAGGGTGTGGAGAAAAGGGAACCCTCCTACACTGTTGGTGGGAATGTAAATTGGTGCAGCCACTGTGTAAAACAGCGTGGAGGCTCCTCAAAAAACTAAAACTAGAGTTGCCATGTGATCCAGCAATCCCACTCCTGGGCATATATCTGGAGAAAACTGTAATTCAAAAAGATACATGCACCCAATATTCATAGCAGCACTATTTACAATAACCAAGACATGGAAGCAACCTAAATGTCCATCGACAGATGAAAGGATAGAGAAGATGTGGTGTATGTATACAATGAAATACTACTCAGCCATAAAAAAGAACGGAATGATGCCATTTGCAGCAACATGGATGGACCTAGAGATTATCATACTAAGTGAAGTAAGTCAGAAAGAGAAAGACAAATACCATATGATATCACTTATATGTGGAATCTAAAATATGACACAGATGAACTTGTTGATGAAACAGAAACAGACTCACATACATAGAAAACAAACTTATGGTTACCAAAGGGGAGAGGGAGTGGGGGGTGGATAAATTAGGAGTTTGGGATTAGCAGATCTAAACTACTGTACATAAAATAGATAAACAACAAGGTCCTATTGTATGGCACAGGGAACTATATTCAATATCCTGTAATAAACCATAAAGGAAAAGAATATGGAAAAGAATATGTATTCTACATATATGTATAACTGAATCACTTTGCTGTACACTGGAAACTAATACAACATTGTAAATCAACGATACTTCAATTTAAAAAAAGAGCTCTTGAAAATTAAAATATAGCAGAGATTTAAACACTCAAGGAGAAGAGGTGGATTATAAATTTGAAGGAATATTCTAGAAAGTAGAGCAAAAGAACAAATATGCAGCCAGTATAGGAGGTGTGATGGTTCATTTCATGTGTCAACTTGATTGGATCACAGGGTGCCCAATATTTGGCTAAACATTATTTCTGTGTCTGTGAGGGTGTTTCCAAGATGAGATTAGTATTTGAATCTGTAGACTGAGTAAAGCACATTGCTCTTCCCAATGGGGGTGGGTCTCATCTAATCCTCTGAGGGCCTGAATAGAACAAAAAGGTGGAGGAAGGGAGAATTTGCTCTCTCTGCCTAACTGCTGGAGCTGAGTTATCAATCTTCTCCCATCCTTGGACTGGAACTTACACCGTCAGCCTCTAGAGCTACATCACTGGCTTTCCTGGGTCTCCAACTTGCAGACAGTAGATTGTGCAACTTAGCCTCTATAATTTCATGAGTATAAATAGATAGATGGATAGATAGACAGATATAGAACCAACAAGATGTACAGATATAGATATAGATGTAGAACCAATAGGATATAGAGAAAGAGATAAAATAAAGATAGATCCCCTTGGTTCTCTTTCTCTGGAGAACCCTGACTAACACAGGAGGAAAAAAAGTGCAGGAGTCCAAGAAGAATGACATCCAATTAACAGAAGTTCCAGAAACAGACCAGAGAAAATGGTGGGAAGGAATTCATCAACATTTCGGAGAATTTTTTTAAACAAAAGGGTCTAAATGTATAGATTACAAGGACCCACTAAGTAACCCCCTGGGCAAAGCATGAAAAGAGACTCATACCAGGGCACATCGTCATGAAACTTGAGATGCCTGGACAAACAGAAGATCCCACAAGCATACAAGGTAAGGAAGAGGGTCACACATGAGGGTCTAAGATAGCTTTAGACTTCTCGACAACACCAGCAGCTAGCAGGCACAGGAGCAATGCCTGTGAGATGCAGAAGGAGAAGTATTCCTGGGACTTCCCTGGTGGTCCAGTGGTAAAAAATCCACCTTCCAGTTCAAGGGACACAGGTTCGATCCCTGGTCGGGGAACTAAGATCCCACATGCCACAGGGCAACTAAGCCTGTGCGCCACAACTACTGAGCTCGTTCACCTCACGGGAGAGCCTGCATG
This sequence comes from Stenella coeruleoalba, assembly GCF_951394435.1. NCBI lineage: Eukaryota > Metazoa > Chordata > Mammalia > Artiodactyla > Delphinidae > Stenella > Stenella coeruleoalba. The sequence goes on from NC_137157.1 coordinate 6,026,509, forward strand.
CCACAAACTACAGGGCCCATGTGCTCTGGAGCCCGCGTGCCACAACTAGGTAGAAAAAACCTACACACAACAACTAGAGAGAAGCCTGCATGGCGCAATGAAGAGCCCGCATGCCTCAACAAAGATCTCACGTGCCGCAACTAAGACCCACGCAGCCAAAAAAGAAAACGAAAAAGAAAGAAGTATTCCCAAGCTAGATTTCTTTACCCAGACAAGCTATCAATCCAACGTGAGGATAAAGTGAAACTATTTGTAGACATGCAAAGTCTTGAAACATTTACAGTCCATCCTCATTTTTCACGGACTCCTTGTTTGCAAATTCAGCTACTCACTAAAATGTATCTGCAACCTCAGCATCGATACTTGTGGTGCATTTATGGTCATTCACAGACATGCACAGAGTAGCAAAAAAATTGGGGCTCTGACTCAGCACTCACACTGTAAACGTGTCCTTTTTGCAATCTATTTAGCGCCACATTTCTCACTTTTTGTGCTTTCTGCTGGTGGTTTCGCTGTTTAAAGTGGTTCCAAGCAGAGTGCCTAAGGGTTGTCTAGTGTTCCGAAGTGCAAGAAAACTGGGAGGTGCCCTTATGGAGAAAATCCGTGTGTCAGATGAGCTTCGTTCAGGCATGCGTCACAGGGCTGCTGGCCGTGAGTTCAACGTTAGTGAATGAGCAACACATTAAATATGGTGTCTTTAAACAGAAAATACAGATAAAGCACCCAGAAAGCAAGGTTAGGGGTTGATCAGTTGATGAAAATGCTGTGGGAGTTCCCTGGTGGTCTAGTGGTTAGGATTCCAGGCTTTCACTGCCACGGCCTGAGTTCAATCGCTGGTCGAGGAGCTGAGATCCCGCAAATCGCGTGGGATGCTGGGACCACAGACTCGCAGGAACCTAACCTCGTATTTCCCCTGGGAGCAATAGCTCAGTATTGTCTAGTTCAGTGTTTGCAGTGACTTCATAGAATGTAACTCCCTCGAATAATGAGAACGGACTGTACTTTCCTTATACTCTTTCCCAGGACATTACTTGTCAAGATACTTCACCAGAATATGGGGGTAAATCAAGGAAGAGGAAAGGGACTTCCCTGGTGGTCCAGTGGTTAAGACTCCATGCTGCCACTGCAGGGGGCACAGGTTCGATCCCTGGTGGGAGAACTAAGATCCCATATGCCATGCAGTGAGGCCAAATAGATAAATTGTTTAAAAAAAAAAAGAGGAAAATATAGGATACAGGAAACTGGAAGAGGCAAGGTGAATCCCCAGGACCGCAGCCTGGCCCCAGGCCTGGGGAGCTACAGCTCACCAAGCCCAGGCTCCAGGAGTGGAGAAGGCCTGGTGCATCCGACAGTCCTGTGAGGCAAGTTCCGGACTGAATTAGCAACAGCTGCATAGAAAACTAAGCAAAGGAGGGCTTCCCTGGTGGCGCAGTGGTTGAGACTCTGCCTGACAATGCAGGGGACACGGGTTCGAGCCCTGGTCTGGGAAGATCCCACGTGCCGTGGAGCAACTGGGCCCGTGAGCCACAACTACTGAGCCTGCGCGTCTGGAGCCTGTGCTCCGCAACAAGAGAGGCCGTGATAATGAGAGGCCCGCGCACCGTGATGAAGAGTGGCCCCCTGCTTGCCGCAACTAGAGAAAGCCCTCGCACAGAAACGAAGACCCAACACAGCTAAAAATTAATTAATTTAAAAAAAAAAACTAAACAAAGGAGAAACAACACAATTATTAGCTGGGATGGGGTAGCACTGAGCCTCAAAGGTTGTCACAGGTATGGCCTTTGCTTCATCTTAACACTTGTGAGCATGTGCTCTATTGAGCCCTGTTTGAAGCAAGCATTTTACATGAATGAACTCATTTTTTTAATTTTATTTTTTTATTTTTATACAAGTTTTAAAGGTTACACTCCATTTACAGTTATTACAAAATATTTGCTATATTCCTTATGTTGTACAATACATTCCTGTAACCTCTCTTACACCCAATAGTTTGTACCTCCCACTCTCCACCCCATGTTGCCCCTCCCCCCCACACTGGTAACCACTAGCTTGTTCTCTATATCTGTGAGTCTGCTTCTTTGTTTTTTCGGTTTTTTTGCGGTACGCAGGCCTCTCACTGTTGTGGCCTCTCCCATTGCGGAGCACAGGCTCTGGACGCGCAGGCCCAGTGGCCACGGCTCACAGGCCCTGCTGCTCCGTGGCATGTGGGATCCTCCCGGACCAGGGCATGAACCCACGTCCCCTGCATCGGCAGGCAGACTCTCAACCACTGCGCCACCAGGGAAGCCTTGCTTCTTTGTTATACTCATCAGTTTGTTGTATTTTTTAGATTCCACATATAAGTGATATACAGTATTTGTTTTTCTCTGCCTGACTTATTTCACTTAGCATAATACCCTCCAAGTCCTTCCATGTTGCTGCAAAACGCAAAATTGTGTTCTTTTTTATGGCTGCATAATATTTCACTGTGTGTGTGTGAGTGTGTGTGTGTGTACACACACCACATCTTCTTTATCCACTCATCTGTTGATGGACACTTAGGGTGCTTCCATATCTTGGCAATTGTAAATGATGCTGCTGTGAACACTGGGGTGCGTGTATCTTCTCAAATTCGTGTTTTTGGTATTTTCGGATATATACCCTGCAGTGCAATTGCTGGGTCGTATGGTAGTTCTATTTTTAGTTTTTTGAGAAACCTCCGTATTGTTTTCCACAGAGGCTGCACCAATTTACATTCCCACCAACACTGTACGAAGTTTCCCTTTTCTCCACCGCCTCGCCAACATGTGTTATTTGTGTTCTATTTGATGATGGCTGTTCTGACAGGTGTGAGGTGATATCTCACTGTGGTTTTGATTTGCTTTTCCCTGATGATTAGTGATGTTGAGCCTCTTTTCATGTGCCTGTTGGCCACCTGCATCTCCTCTTTGGAAAATTGTCTATTCCGTTCTTCTGCCCACTTTTTAATTGGGTGAACTAACTCATTTAAAGCTGCAGCCCAGCAAGGTCTGGTGGATGGCTATCAACCAGGAGGCTGGGTAACTTGTCTAGGATCACACAGCTAGTAAGTGGTGGAAGGAAGATTGGAACCCGGGCGGGTGGCTCCAGAGGCCATGCCCTTAATTACTGAAAACAAAGGTGGCCAGCGTTCTAAGACTATACGCAGAGGTCTGAGGACATGGGGAGGTGTGTGTAGCGGGGGTGAGGTGGGGAACGGCGAACTCCTCGCCTTCCAGAATAAGTCAGCCGATAAAGCTGAAACTACAGAAATCAAGATGCGGTTCCAAAGGCAGGGCGGTAAAAACCAAAATCATTAGTTAAAGGAGGTGAAAGAGTTGCCTCTGGGAAGGGTCTATGGGAAAGAGTGGGGGACAGCGGCAGGAAACTGCTGTTTTTCTTAACAAACCTTGTAGAACTATTTGCCCGTATAAGTCTGATCAAAATAAAAGCTAAAAATAAAGGAAAGAAATAAACAACATCCCCCTGATCCTAGACTGAGCCTGCCAGCCAGTGCTGCCAGGGCAGGGCCTGGGCAGGGAGTCTTGTTTCCCCTGTGACTCTGCCTTTGACCTGGTAGACACCCCCCGACCCTCTACAATCACCAGGGCCATTTCCACCGGGTGAGTTATGGCCCCGGACTGGTTGAAGGTTCCTGCTGAGACCCCATCTGCATCAACCCTCCAGCTCATTCAGGGGCTGCTGGTATTGACATCTCATCTCAGAACCACGCTTCCTGAAAGAAGCCGGGCTGCCAAGGGCTGTCACCACACACACTAATGACACAGACACAGGCTGACACACGGGCTCTCCAGAGACACTCCCAGCACCTGAGGTCACAGGGACAAAGTAGAATCCATCCGGGAGGTTGCCTCAGGCATGCGGAAAACCTCTATCGCATCTCATGCCCCCAGCCCAGCCCAGATGGGGCTCCCTGCCCCTTTCTCCTGATGCTCCAACACTGACTCATAGCTGTGGGTGGCAGCTTTACTGAAGATTCCCAGCTGGCAGCCCCCTGATCAATGAGGGTGAGTATTAGACGCCTGCTGCATACACATCCCCACCTCTTCTTCTAAGTGTCAAACTCAACAACCAAAGGTGCTGCTGGCCACACAATTCCCTTCCTCCAGGGAATTCCAGACCCTAAAGGAACACTTTTGTTCCCTCGGGGCTGTGACAACCATGTTTCTGCTAATCTGTCCCTTAGCCCCAAGGGGACACTCAGTTAATGGAATTAATGCTTCTAGCCTCTTTCACAGGGCTCTTATGAGGGCCAAATGAATCACGCAGGCTGGGGTATTTGGGGAAACAGAAGGGTTAGAAATCCAAAAAATATTTTGAGAAACATAAGCAATCAGCCCTCTAGGATGTTAAAATAGATGATTACGCCCTGGATGAAACAGCAGAGCAGGCACGGATGAGACGGAATGGCGGGAGAGAAGCTTTCTCATGTAAGAGAATTTAAGATATGATAAAGTTGTCTTGAGCAGACAAAGAACAATGGAAGCGGTAGCACCTAAAAAAATCAGTTTAGATGTATTCTTCCCATCTTTCACGGATGCTGGCAACAAAAATGGCTTATAAAGCAAAGCAAATCTTAGGAAGACTGGCCAAAAATATAAATGAATATTGACCAGATCTCTGGAGGAATGGGATGTTTCCAAGCTTTTAAAATTTGGGCGTATTTTTTTACAAGGAGAGGGGAAAGGATTGGACTATATAAAGACAAAAAAATCTTCTGTATCACAGAAAAAGTTAGCAGGGAGAAAAATGAACCAACAAAGGGTTAATAACAGTAATCTGTTGAGGGGGAAAGAACTATACCCACTGGTAAGGAAGGCCTTAAACCAACAGGGTTTTTATTTTCTTTTATTTTTTGGGAACTTGACAGAATGATACCAAATTTCATCTGGAAAAATAAACACGTGAGACCAGCCAGGGAAATTCTAAGGAAAAACAAAACTAATGAAGGAGAGCTGACTTTACCAGATGTTAAAACGTATTATGAAAGTACAATAATTTTTTAAGTTTAGTACTAGAAAAGAAGTCGACACTCAATCCAACCCAGAGTACAGAAATCTGTGGGAATTCAGCACATGGAAAAAAAGGAGGCATTTCATATCAGAGGGAAGAGACCTATTAATCAAAGCAGGGCATTGAGATAACTGGGTAGTCACCCATCTGGAAAAAATAAAATTGAATCCCTACCTCACCCCTTATACCAAAATAAATTCCAGATGGATCCAAGATTTAAACAAAAAATATTGAACCATAAAAATTCTAAAAGAAAACATAAGTGAAGTTATTTATAATCTTGGAAAGGAAAGCTCTTTCTAAGCAGGATACCCAGAAGCCATAATAAAATTCATTTGAGGAAATAAATGAGTGAGAAATCCAAAGAGATGAGGAATAATCCCTCTTTGATATTAGAATCCATGATTAATGGAGAGCAGAGAAACACTCTTTCCTATATAAAATAACTCAAACCATAATGGCAGTGTCTTCTCCAACGAATGAATGTTGAATAAATGTGAGACCATGTGAGGAAAAATACAAGCTTAAATCCATTTCCATATACTGAAGAATAAATTGTTTATAAAGCAAATCAAATCCTAGAAGGACTGGCCAAAAATATAAGTAATATTGACCAAGTCTCTGGAGGGATGAGAACCTTCCAGGCTTTAAAATGATTGAGGAAATCAAAAAAGAAAGGAGAACTGATTCAACTGTTTTAAAAAATATATCTTCTGTACCCCCCAAAAATCAAAGTTTAAAAAATGTGACTTACATACAATTTTTAAATGTCTAGGTGAAAAAACAGTATAAGCAAAGTCATGACAGAAACCAAACAGGCTCATACAAGTGAGAAAAAGACTTAAAACTATCAGAAAAACAGGCAAAAGCTGTATATGAAAAAGAAATTCACAGAAAAAAGAATTTAAAATGAACAATAACTATATGAAAAATTTCAACCTCACTCATAATTTAAGGAATGTAATTAAAAGCAATAAAATACCCTTTTTTTACCTATCAAATCGGCCAAAATTTTAAAGTTTGAAAATACCTAAGTTTATAGAGAAATAGTCATTCTCAAACACTGTTAGTGGGAGTATAAAATGATCTACCCCATTCCTTTTCATGGCTGTATAATACTCTGTGTGGATGTCGAAAAGTTTAGATAACAAGTCACCATTTACAGACATTTAGAGTTGCTGGTTCTTTTTTCTTACGGTTTTACGTATAAAAATCAGTACCGTGGTGAACATCTTTGTACATACACCTTTGCATACATATGTGAATATATTTGTAGGAGTAATTCTAGGCAATGGGATTGCTCATTGAATGGACCTTTGCATTAAAAGTTTTGAGAGATATGGCCAAACTCTTGGCCTTCCCACGAGGTTACAGCAATTTACACTCTGATCAATTTGTGTGTGTCCCTGTACCTTTTCCAGCAGCAAAATTATAACAGCAATATTGTTTTGTTAAGTATGTTTTTTTTTAAAAAAAAAGAAAAGAAAGATGAGGAACAGGGCAGGAATGGACAGGAATTAACAAATTGCGGTACAAATGTTTAAAATGTTTCTTAGTTCTGCCTTTGCCATTTACCTGACATATCTCTTCCCCACTCTAAGCCTCAGTTTCCCCATCTGCAAAATAAGAGGAATAAAATGAATTGACCCTGGGGCTTCCCTGGTGGCACAGTGGTTATGAATCCGCCTGCCAGTGCAGGGGACACGGGTTCAAGTCCTGGTCCGGGAAGATCCCACATGCCGCGGAGCAAATAGGTCCGTGCGCCACAACTACTGAGCCTGCGCTCTACAGCCCAAGAGCCACAACTACTGAGCCCTTGTGCCACAACTACTGAAGCCCGCGGGCCTAGAGCCCGTGCTCCACAACAAGAGAAGCCACCGCAATGAGAAGCCTGCGCACCACAAAAAAGAGTAGCTCCTGCTTGCCGCAGCTAGAGAAAGCCCGCACGCAGCAACAAAGACCCAACGCAGCCAAAAATAAATTAGTTAATAAATAAATATATTTTTTAAAAAATGAATTGACCCTTCTTCAACCTACTCACCTAATAACAAAGAGTGAATGGGTCTTACCTGTGAGTGTCGGGGTGGCAGCAGCAGGTGAGAGGCCATCCCTGCCCACCCTTCCCTCCCACACACCAGAGACACAGATATATCAGGGGCTCCAGCATGGCCCAGCCCAGGCAGACAAGACTGGGTCTCATTCCCCGACCGTGGCTGAGGAAGGTTGGGAAGCCAGCTTCTACTCTGTTGGAGCAGTCATTGTTTTTCTGCCAGGATGCAGAAAGCTGGACCTCAGGGCTGCCTTTCCTGGTGTCTTAGGTGTGGGCCATTGACTTGGTCACAGCCCTTGCTCAAAGACCAGCAGTAGCTCCCCACTGCCTGCAGGAGTAAAGCTAAGCCTCTTACTGCGTCTGGCCTTGAGGCTCCAGATTCTGGCTCCACCTCCCTCTATGGTCTGGCCAGACACATGGTCTCCGCTTCCCAAACTGAGCCCTGAATATACACCTTATCTGGGGACTTTCCCTCCTCCTGTGCTTTGTTCACCTGCAGAGTTCTCCCATCCATCTCTAACGACTTCCTTTGCACAATTGTTTTGCTCATGATCTGCAGTGTGTAATCCAAGGGCATCGGGTCCGCAGGGAAATTCCACAAGCCTTTATCACAGCTTTCTGGCTTGATGAATCTCAGGAAAAAAGGCATGCATATTCCAAACAGTGCATAGTATAATTAAGATCAAGACTGGGGATGTTTAGATATACGGAAAACAGACTGGGAGGAAACTACACCACAATGCTCTCATCTCCAGTACCTTCATCAGGGTAACACGGATGATGAAGGTGATGATGACAGCTTACACAGACTGGGTGCTCGCGCCACGCCAAGCAGCACCCTAAACCTTTAACAGGTCCTTCTTTATTCATTTTTATATTTTTCAAGGTCTCCACCATTGACATGTATGACTTTTATAGTCAGAAAAACAACTGCTGTTTCTTAGCTAATTAAAGTCATAATAGATACAGAATTATTTTCATACAGTTGAATTATTCTCATCCATTCAGGACTCAGATGGATGAGGTCAGAACCCCACCATCCCCTTCCTCATGGCCCCCTCCTCTGCTGCTCACTCCCCCCACCCCTGCAGTCTCCCAGGAAACTGGGCCCTCTAAGTGCCCATGGCCAGAGGCACCAAGCTAGAACCCGTTCCGGGAGTCCCCTCCCCTGGCCTGTTCAAGTTTCCATGGCTACCTGGCGGCAGGTGGTGGTTAAGAGTCTAGACCCTGGAAATCAGACCAGCCCTGACCCTGCTCTATGCACCCCCCGTGTGAACTTGGCCGACTTGACTCCTTCCTCCGTGCCTGTGTCCCGGTTGTAAAGTGGCCATCACAGTAGTGCCACCTCCTTTGTGGACGAGAATGAAATGGGATGAGGGCAGAAGAGTGCCTAACCCAAGGTCTGGCGCACAGTAGGCGCTCACTACATAGGTGCTCTGGTCGTACTAATTATTACTATTTGTCACTAATTTGTTGGGGCTGCCCAAAGGCAGCAGACAGGCAGTCCCCTCAAATAAGTACTTATTTAGGAGCTCTCTGAACAGAGGCCTAGAAAACCATAATCTTGACGATAAATAGTCTCCACGAGCTGGGCAAAGTCTGACACCGCTGTGGGTGGCGTCGTGGCGGGGAGGATCCGGCGCAGAGAAGGGTTTAAGCCTCGGACAATGGGCGCCGTCTGAACTAACCAGGGCCGGTTCTTTGAGTCGTGAGAAGAGCTATTTTCTTGTTTAAAGCCTTAAAGAGCTATTAGGTTGGGCAAATCACTGGTAGAACAGCTGGAAACTTAAGTAGCAATTTAAACAGCCCATTGCCCTTCCAGCCGGGGGTGGAATGCGAGCCGCCGGCCGGCCAGTCTCCGGCCCTACATTGTCTGAACTAAGAGGATTGAGCCGGGACCTCTCCGCAGGCTCTGAATGCGGCCCTGAGCTTTATTTAGCAAATCCACAATTTCTACCCCACCCCCTCCTCTTCTTTTTTTTTTTTTTTTTAAGTGAGCAGACTGAACTCTAATTTTCCCTTTTCTCTCCCAAGCCCGTTGAATCGGCCCATTCTTTCATTATCTGGAACTAATGAAGGCCTTGCAGAGTCCCCGCCCAGGAATAGGCCTGTATGTAAAACATGTTTCATTGATCAACTTCAAAAAGTCTTCGGCGGGGTAGGGGGTGACGGGGGAGGGTCTCCCGGTCGCTTGGCAGGGGAGGGGGCGGCGCGGAAGCTGAGTGACAGCGCGGGAGGAGGGGCCGCGCAGAAAGTGTTTCTGTCCCCGTGATCCGTGTGTTTGTTTTGTGGCCGGCGATTCTGCCGGCGCCGGGGCGCCCGAAGCCCCACCGTTCACCCGCAGTGGACTTGGAAAGGAGGGCTGGGTTGCTTTAAATGTTTTATTTTATTTTTTCTTACTCTCCCCACAAATAAAAATTGGGGCCAACCAAGCAGAGCTCTGGCCCTAGAGCAGTGCCCCCAGGGAAGTGTGGCCACTGGCTTTAAGCTTCCCTTAACATCTGTTCCAGCAACATCCCAAGGCCCTGAGAGCCGGTGGCGGGGTTGGGGGGACGGGACGTGGTGGGGGCTTGGCACCCAGACAGGATCAGGCGTGTCGGGCCCACCCGGCTGGGAGCGGACAGTCTGAGCAGGAAGGCACCACAGCCCAAGGACTGTTGAAGCCCTTCCTTCAACAGATATTTAGTGAGCACCTACTACGTGCCAGGCGCCTCTACTGATTGATTTTATTTTTAAGGGTTTTTTTTTTTTTAATTGCAAAAGCAGTGAATGCCAATTGCAAAACAACTCCATGACACGTGATGGATACACAGGAAGAAGTAAAGGTTCCCAGTGGCACCTCCCAATCCCACTCCCTGGAGAAAACTGCTGTTCACATTTGGATGTCACTTTTTGAGACTTTAAATGTACACACACAAACAGAAAGGGGTTTTTAGTTGCTGTGCTTTTTGCAAACGCAGGATCACAGATCTTGTTTTCAAACTTGCTTTTGTCACAAGGTAGCTGGAACGTTTTTTTCCGAGATGCTCTTGAATGGCTGCATATCACTATTCTGTTGTGTTTGTTCCGTAATTTACTCCACCCTTCCCCTACTGAAAGGCATTTGGGTTGTTTTCAAATTTCCCTTGTTACTAATGATTGTATCCTGAGCATCCTTGAATAACTATCTCCATCCATGAGCAAATATTTCTGCAGAGCTTCCTGGATGGGCAATGTTGATCAAAGGTAGTTTTGCATTTTAGTTTGTTTTTCCTTTTTATACAATACATGGAGTGATGTGCATAATATGCACTAATCTTTATTCAGCTCAGTACATTTGACACAGGTATATATCTCTGTAGTCCCACCCAGACCAAACTATAGAACATTCCAGCACCCCCAGCATGCTCCCGTGTGTGCCCTCCCACTCAATCCCCCACCCTAGAGGTAAGGAAAGAGCATTCGAAATTTTGACAGAGAAGCCTTCCGTAAGCTCTGCTCCAACGTACCTCCCACGATAGTGTCCAAGGCTATCTCCCGACAGCCTCTCCAGCACGGGTGTTACTGATCTTTGTCTGTTTTTGCCAATCCCATTGACCTAGTTGGCCCCTTTGATAGGAGTGAAGCTACACTTTTTTTTTTTTTTCTGGAAATACTGTGTCCTTTAGGAGTTCCTCCTCTGTCAATTGCCTATTCACATCCTTTGCCCATTTACTCTAGTCCATTAAGAATTCATTCTCTTGGCCACAAGGAGCTTGGGATTGGTCTGAGCCCCTTCCCCTCCCTACACCCCGCTTCTGAACTCCTCACTTCACCTCTCCAAGCCTCGGTTTTGCCATCTGTAAAATGAGGATAGTCACGCCTTCCTGGCAAGGGTGTTTTGTGAATGAAGCAAGGTTGTGAACAGCTGGCTGGTTTTAAGAACTAAGTGAATGGTACCCACAGAAAGCGTGACCAACCCTAGTCCTCATTGCATTCTCCCAGCTCTTTCTCCGGTTTCAAAGGGGAGCCCCTGGAATTGGATTTCTGTTACCTAAGGCAAGGGAGGAGCAGGTATTAGAGGCTCTGGGGTCCACACTGGTGAGGCCCCCAAGGTTTACTTGAAACCAGTTTTTTCAAATCCTTGGAATCAGAAAGGGTCTAGGCTGTTTCTCAAAGAGTGTTGCAAAGAATCTTAACAGTTGCTGCATGACTAATATAAAGGAGGTGAGGGAATGTGATCAAATCAATGTGGGGCACACCGGGCCAAGCAAAGACATGGGACGGCTCTGCTGCAGGATCTCCCAGAGACTTCAATATGCTAAGAGCTGGGACAACTCTCCAAGAGGATGGGGTGTATGTACAGTGAGGTAGTTCCCAAGTGGATTTGACCCTGGGCTCCCAGAGTAGCAGGCTTTTGCTCTCAGAGAAAGCCACCTGCAGAGAAGACTCTGGGTGGGGTGAAACAAATGCCGTAACCCTATTCACAGCGTCCCACCCAGGCCAGAGGGATCTTTCTAGAACACAAATCTGCCATGTCATTCCCTTGCCTTGAACCCTCCCGTGGTGCCCCACCGCCTCCAGGATAAACTCATAGCCTGGGCAACCTGACTGGCCTCCCTCTGCTCCAAACCTTTGCCTCCAGGCCCACCAAACTTGTTGCAGTTTCCTCTGCTTCCCAGGATGTTTTGCCCCTGTTCCTCTATTTGGAAAGCTCTTTGTGTGCCAGCCACCTGTTGGACTCCTATTCATCCTACAAAACCCTACTTACCTCTTCTGTGAAATTTTACCCTCACACATGCCCTTGCCTCACCCAACCAGACCTGCTGAGTTGATGTCTACCCCCCTCTTATCTTAAAATAGCACCTTGTACAGATCTCAGATGTCTCTCTGAGAAGTAACTATCTACTCACTTCTACCCCCGACTGGCCTCTAAGCTCCTGCTAGGTAGAAGCTGTGCCCAGAATAGCACTCTGCATATAATGGGTGCTTTGTGAATGTTTGTTGAATGCCTGAGAGCATGTCGCTCTAACACAATGTCACCCAAACAAAAGCAGTGGTTTGATGGTAATTACAGGACTTTCTTCTCACTGAGTTCTATGGGATTGATTATTCAGGACCAGAATCCCAAAGAGGAAGTTAACGCCCAGTCATTGGTTTGGCAGGGAAAGCACTGCCCAAAATGCCACTGTCTCTTAAGCTCAGGTGAGGTGGCATCCTTCAGCAAGTCCTTCCTGGGTACACCATGATGGCAGAGAACAGCATCACTTCCCCTAACCCCCATGCCCTTGGAGGGTGGCATTCTTCTTGCTCTTCTAGGCCTAGTGTCAATGTCACCTCCTCCAAGAAGCCCTCCTGGAGACACACAGGAGGTTCTCAGCATAGTTTTCCTTTATTCTTCCTTCTCTCCTAGAGCAGACATCTGCTGTGCCTGCAATCTGGCTAGGGCATCTCCTTTGGAAACTCCCCCACCTCTTGTAGCCTACAGTCTAGTGGGCTCATCAGAGCAGGCATCCAAACCACCCCAGCCAAGGTGGGCACACTACCCTAGCTTGACCCACTGGACTCACTCCTGGGAACTTGAACCTTGACTCAGGGACAGAGACTCATTGAAGCTGATTCATCCTGGACTCGGAGAGCATAGCCCCAGCTCCTGCTACCTGAATCCCGAAGCTGCCTTGGTCCTGTTTCTTCTGAGGCTACGTTTTAGGTTGTCCTTTCTTTTTTTCAGTAAGGTAGCCACCTCTTTCCAATAGAGCTTGTGTGGTTTAAGTTATCCAGAGCCCCCTTCTGTCCCAACCAACAAACTCTGAGCCATGCTCCTCATTCTGCCAAGCTAGCACTCCCTACACTTTGCTCTATATATGTCTCTTGACTGTTACTTTACCCTAAAGTTTATATCAGGTTTTTTTGGTTTGTTTTTTGTTTTTGTGGTACGCGGGTCTCTCACTGCTGTGGCCTCTCCCGTTGTGGAGCACAGGATCCGGACGCGCAGGCTCAGTGGCCATGGCTCACGGGCCCAGCCGCTCCGCGGCATGTGGGATCCTCCCGGACCAGGGCACAAACCCGTGTCCCCTGCATCGGCAGGCGGACTCTCAACCACTGCGCCACCAGGGAAGCCCAAGAGCTTCTTATTCTCATTTTACATACGGGGAAGCTGAAACTCAGAGAGACTGAGGAACTTCCCTGAGGACACACAGCTGGTTACATAGTTGTGTCCACTCAGGTCTAAAAGCAGTTTCTGTGGTCGGTTGCAGGAGACTTGCAGTACAGCAAAGAGGAACAAGGGTGGATATGAGAGGCAGGGCCCTCTGGCTGGAATCTTGGCTGCTTCCTGCAGAATTCATGTGCCAGGGTCTCCCTCTCCAGCCTGAGCTTGTCATGAGCAGGGGCCAGGTCTCTTCCTGTGTCCCTAGTGTCCAGCTCCAGGAGTCATTGCTTAGTAAATTTTTTTCTTTCTTTCATTTTGTTTGTGTTTTTTTGTTGTTGTTTTGTTTGTGTGTTTGTTTGTTTTGGCCATGCCACGTGACTTGCGGGATCTTAGTTCCCTAACCAGGGATCGAACCCAGGCCCTCAACAGTGAAAGCGTGGAGTCCTAACCACTGGACCACCAGGGAATCCCCAGTAAATTTCTTTCTAAAGGAAATAACTCCTCCTTTGTCTCTTTTGGGCAATAGCACAGCAACTAAATAACTCTTCTCCTTTCTCTAACAATTTAGGTGGGACCAAGGCAAGTCTACAGCAGGGGGTACTTTCTTTTCTTGGACTCAGGTTCTCCACCTACAAAACAGAGGTTATGAGACATGTGACCTCAGCCTTTGAGGGTCAAACAAAATGATGGGTGTGAATGAGTCTGGGAAAGTCCTGCACAAATGCCCATTGTCAATACCGCCCCGCTTTGCCCGGGGATGCTAGCTATCAAAGAGCATTGCTGACCTTGGGGCAGAGACAGAGAGCCCAAACTCCCTGGTCAAGCTCTTTCTCTCTCGGGCCAGTGTCCCTCACTCCCCCAACAGTCCTAGAAGGTAAGGGTGTCAGGCAAGAAAACCACAATGGCTCATTGTGCGTGGGAGCTGCGTCCGTCTGCAGCCTGGCGTGGGTGGCTGTAAGGAGACCTTTATCATGGTGACACAAGCCCTTCCTCCTTTGTGTTGGGGACATTCTTGGAGTTGAACTAGACTAGGTCTAGGTCCAGAGAAGGGCTGGCATGTTCCACTGAAATGGCAAACTGGGTCAAGTCCCCAGAGGATGGGAAAGCCCTGGGTCTCTGGGCCAAGAGCCCTTGACTTCTTTCGGGATCCTGGGAGACCCTCTCTGGGATGTCGCTGACCAGCATCATCGCCTCCTGACTGTCTGTTATCTCTGCCACCAATTAGCCCATGAGAAAATGTGTGAGGGGATTCCAGGCAAATGTCTCCACTGCCATGCCTATTTTCAGTGCCTTCCCTGCCAGACCACTTGCTGGGCACTGAGAACAGAAGGGAGGGAAGAGAACTAGTGACCCCCTAATTCATTCACGGAGCCCCCGCTCTGTACCTAGTATTAATTAAGGCTCCCGCCCTGTCTGCAGCCATGAATCCCTTGCCTGGCTTCCTGATGGTTCTGCCTCCTTGGAGGACTGTGTTGGGCTTAGGTTTTTAGAGATGCTTGCAGCTCAGGCAGGTGGCCTCCGTGGGCAGTGTCACTGGGAAGAATGCCAGGTAGTGACCCTAAAGGGCTGAGGAGATTGAGGAGGTGGAGAGGGGTCAACAGGTTCAAGAGCTACTTAAGAGGTGAAGTTGATAGTACACGGTAACACCTTTCTGAGAAGCAATTTGGCAATAGGTATAAGAAGACAAAAACTGTTGGTTCCCTTCTACCCCGTTATTCCACCTCCATGGATTTATTGCAAAGCAATGATCAGAGAAGCAAGCAAAGGTTTAGGTACAAGGATGTTCCACTCAGTGCCGTTTATAACAGCAAAAAATTAGAATCAGCTTAGACTGGTTAAATAAATTATGTTGAAACTCTGCAATGGAATACTACATAGCTTATTAAAAAGTCAATCCTAAAAGAAGATGTAATTCTTATTAATTTGAATGAGATGAGAGATGGCAGGTTGCAGAGCTGAATGTGTTGAATAAAACTTGAAAAGTATGCTGAACAAAAGAAGTCAGACAAAAGAGTACGTCATTAGGCGTGATTCCATTCATATAAAGTTTTAGAATAGGAAAAATTAATCCATAGGCAGAGACATCAGATCAGTGATTGCCTGAGCTGGAGGGGGGTTTGGGGCAATTGATAAGAATGGCAAGTGGAAATTTGGGGAGTGCTGTAAATGTTCTCTACCTTGATTTGTGGTGGAAATTACACAGTTGTGTGCATTTGTCAAAACTCACTCAACGGTGCAGCAACTGTGGAAAACAGTACGGCAGTTTCTCAAAAAATGAAACATAGAATTACAATATGATTCAGCAATTCCACTTATAGGTATACAGTCCAAAGAGCTGAAATTAGGGACTCGAACCCATAATTCTATACTGATGTCACAGCAGCATTATTCACAATAGTCAAAAGTGGAAACCCAAATGTCCATCCACAGATGAATAGATAAACAAAATGTGATCTGTACATGGAATAGAACAGCATTCAGCCTTCTATAGGAATAAAATTGTGATACATATTACAACAGGGGGTGAACTTTGAAAAAATTGTGCTAAGTGAAATAAGCGAGACACAAAAGGACCGATACTGTATAATCCCACTTATATGAGGTACCAAATCCATAGAGACAGAAAGGATGAACGGTGGTTCCCAGGGGCTGGGGACAGGGGAGGATTGGGAGCTAAGAGTTCAATGGGTACAGAGTTACAGCTGGGGATGATGAAAGCGTTCTGGAGATGGATGGTGGTGATAGATGTACAACAATGTGAATGGACTTAATTAATGTCACTGAACGGCACACTTGAAAATGGCTAAAATGGTAAATTTTATGTTATGTGTATTTTACCACTAACAAAACTTTTTGAAAAACTCAATGAACCATGCGCTTAAAATGGTGCATTTTGTTGTATGTAAAGTATGCCTCTATAAAAATAATTAAAGGAAAATTTAAAAACAAGCATAGAGGTCAGAAAAATGTGCTGTATGTGTAACATGCTCTTAATTTTATAAATAAAATTTAAATTTTAAATTAAAATTAAAAAGATAAAATTCTGTGTGTATGCTCATAGAAAAAAGGCTGGAAGGAAATACAGCAGAAAGTTAACTGTCACCCTTTCAGGACTTGTTTTCTGTATTGAGCAGATATGACTTTTCAAATTGGAAAAGATGTTAATTTTTGTCTAAGGCGTTCTTGCACAAATCAGCCTTCGCAGGGCATGTGGTGAGGGCACACTCGGGCCTGCATTTGGGGCACACGCCCCGCATTCCTACCTGCCCCCCCACCTCCACGTGCCCATGATGCTTGTTAAGTCATCCTGGTGCAGGGGACTTGGAATAAGCTCCACTGTAACTTAAAAAAAAAAAGATTCTAAGAGCTTTTGGAGATCAGGTCCACTCCATGACTCTCTAAGACAGACTTCCAACCACTCTCCCACACCCCCGCTCCCATCTCAGCACCTTTGATGTTCAGGTCCTGATACAGGTACCAGCTCTGGGAGATCCTGGCTGATCGCCCCCATCTGCATGGCCCCCGCACCTCTCCATCAGCTGATCCTACCGCCCTCTTCAGTTCTCTGCACTGCCTTTTTCACCACCTTAGGCTTTTCTTTCTTGTTTCTTATTGTCTGCGCCCTTGAATGGGCTGTGAGCTCCCCGAAGGCAGAGAATGTCTGGCCTACTCACTGCTGTATCCCCAACACCTAGAACAGAGTCTGGCATGAAGAAGTTGCTCAGTAAACATCCTCTGAATGAATGAACTGCCTGGCTGCTATGGGTGGCAATGCCCACTCTGTGCCCAGCACTATACATGTGTGATCTTATGAGATCCACATGCCTACTCTGTGAGGTAGGCATGCTTAGCTCAACTTTAAGGGTGAAGATACTGAGTCACAGAGAGGTGCAGTGTCTTGCCCAAGGCCACAGAGCAGGTAAGTAGCCGAGCATGGATTTAGGTCCTGATTTGCCAAGCCTCTACCCCATCACTGAGCACCTAAAACTACAAGACAGAGGGAGGATCGGGGAAGCCTGGACAGGGAATCAAGAGCACACAGCTGCTCTCATCCTGATTCTGATTGGCTGGGTGACCAAGGGTAATACTTTCCATTCATTCATTCATTCATTCATTCATTCCTGGCTCTGCTGTATGACCTTGGGCAAGTCACTTAACCGCTCTGTGTTACGTTCCACACCTGTAAATGAGGATAATAACACCTACCTCATGGGGTGGTTGTAAGATTTCATGAATTAATATATGTAGTGTTTAGAACAAGGCCTGGCACACCTATTTGTAAATGGTGTCATATCATGGAGACACCCCCCAACCCTGTGCTTTGATTAAGCAGGACGATTTTGTTTGTAGGAGACAGAAGCCAGCACAACTGTCTTAAGAGCAGAAGCCTTGAACAGTGTCAGGTGTCTCCTTTCCCCTCCCCTCCTTTTCTCTTCCCTCTCTCTCTTCTCTTTCCTTCCCCATATCTTCCCTCTGCTTCTCTCTGGCTGATCCGTTCTCTCAGGCCAGCTGTCCACACCATGATAGAACCACAGCGACAGGCAATTCTGACACCCATCCCTACTGCCCCATGCCCACATAGGAAAGTAGACACACCCCACCAGCCCCACTTAGAGAATCCCAGGGAAGACATCTGATTGGCTTGGTTTAGTCACATGGCCTTGCCTGGACCAATTGGCCAGGGGCATGAAATACAATGAATGGCCAAGCCAGCGCCACCTGTTCACCACTGAAGCCTTGGGTTGAGGTCTGGAAGGGAGACTCGGTGACCAGGAAGTCTAACTAACCTTCACACCGCAACATCTGACCTAAGTGAAAGACAGATCTACTAACCAAAAGATCTGCTAAGTTCCAGGTTTCAAAGCTGAACCGGTGCCCCTGGTGGGGGGGATCACGCAGGATCAAGGGCCCCAGGTCACCCATTCTGGGCACCTGAGGATGGCAGTCCTGCTGGCTGGCCCAGCTTCCCCTCGGGGCAGAGGATGGAGGTGTCCAGGAGAAAGTGGGCAGCTGGATTCACTCCCCAAGGCCCTGAGCAGGAGGTGGGCTGTGAGGACAGAGCTCCTGAGCCTTGAGTGTGGTCTGCCAGGCACAGGGATGGGGAAGGGCATTGTGAGAGAAGGGAACGGAGTGAGCTGTGGCTCAGAGGTGTGAGGCAGCATGGAGCAGAGGGGAAGCGTGGGGCTTTACCAGGCAGAGGGTGGACCCATCTCCCACGGTCCCGAGTGGACTTTGTCCTGTAGGCAGCAAGGACGGGAGAGGTCAGGTCTGTCTTTGAGCACCGACTCCAGCTACCCTGGTGGGCATGGGTTTGAGCCTCTGTGGAGTCATGTGGGTGAGAGCTGGTGTCATCTCAACCAAGTCAGCGGCCCAGGGAATGGAGAGGAGAGCTTATGTGGCATTGACACGGCTTGGTGGGTGGGGAGGGGAGGGGGCGAGATGCCAGCCCCAAGGCAGGGGGCCCTCAGAGGAGCAGGCTTGGGCAGAAGGAGCTGAGGGCCCAGCTGGTGAGTTTGAGGTGCCTGAGGGGCTCCGGTGGACGCGTCCATGGGGCAGCAGACCTGCGGGGCTGTGCTGAGGCTTCCGCCTCTGTGAAGCCGGGATGTCTCCAGGATTCACTTGCAGCTTTTGCTGTGGATGTGTCTATGGCCTTGCTGCTTGAGTCAGTTCCACACATACACCCCTGAGGGGATGGGTAGGGGTACGTGTGTGTGTCACGTCCTTCCCGCTTCCCACTTCTACACAGCCCCTCCCACTATCCCAGAGTGAAGTATTGCCATGCTAGATGGGTTGGGGGGGTGGACCTGTTAGAAAGATGGGGAGCATACAACTGGGTGGTACCTCAAATCAACCATATGAACTGCGAACGGTTACAATTTGGCCACTATGTGAAGACCACTCTTCTCAATATCAAAACCAAAACAGTAACACTTTGTGATTACAGGTAGGAGCACCCTAACTCCCTTCAAGTGGGTTTTATTAGCCGTAATGGCTTGGAGCATGTCTTTGGGAGTCGCACAGACCTGGGTTCGGATCCCACGTCTGCCACTGGCTGGCTCTGTGGTCCCAGCAAGTGGCTTGTGGGTCTCCGTTTTTTCAGGTGTAAGGTGGGGGCGGTAGCAGTTTCTACCTCTCAGGATAAATGATGTAACGCACAGGACGTCTGAGCACAGTGTCGGGTACACAGGGACACTCCATACGTGGTACCTGTTGTTATAATTGGGGAAAGAGGCAGGCGGTAGGTCAGAATCCCTTGAGTGCTGAATCTCAGGAGGGCTGTTTCAGAGGAGTCTGGAACGTGAGCTGGAGATGTCCAGGGCTCCTGGGGACTGAGACCCTCATTTGACAAGTAGGGGCTTGAACCAAGGAACCTGACCTGTGGGGCCCATGGTCACCCAGCGATCACAAAAAAACAAACTAGCCTTGGAGGTCTTTGTGAGCAAACACGAAGCAGTATTATTACGAAGGTTCATTTTCAATAAGAGGATGACAGAAGCATCTAAAATCACCAAGATCAAGCCTTCACATCCCTGTAATGACATTTCATGCCTGCAGAGAACTTTATTTTCTCAAAGAAATTTCTGTTTTTAAAGAACAACTGTCTTTAATCAAGAGAATTCTTCCTGAAGAAATAAAAAAAAAGTAAGTTCTTCTTATGCTGAAGACTGGGGTCAGCAGGTTGGAGTCGGGGTGGCAGTGACTGTGTGCCTGGAAGGAACAGAAGCGCTCCTTTCCTCCTCTCCCCTCTGCTGCTCCTCAGACCTCTGCGAGGTGTCAGCAGGGGGACCCAGAGGGCCCCAGAGGACAGTGGTCCTGCTGGCCAACTCAGAGGCACAGAGGATGGAGGTGCCCAGGAGAGAGTGGGCAGCTGGATTCATTCCCCAAGGTCGCATCAAATAGCCAAAGAATCTTTACCGCTCCCTGGAATAATACGAATTCTCAGTTAAGTGATGTCTGTCTTGCTTCTTTGTCCGTTCATTCATTTATTCAACAATCATTTCTTAGGCCCCAGCTGGGAGCTGTGACTCCAGACGTGGATCAGCTGTGAGCCCCACTTTCGGGAACCCCCAGTCTGGGAAGAAACGATGTGAAACCCAGGGTGAGCTGGACTCTGATGGGGAAGCCCCAGGGTCTGTCGGAGCCCGGGGGAGACCCTACACCCTGCCTGGAGGCAGGGGTGGGCAGAAGAGGAGGGGTGAGCCTCGTGAAGGAGGGAAGTAAGGGCGATCCTGGCAGAGGGAGGCACGTGGGCAAAGGCTTGGAGGTGTGAAAGCAAGGTGTCTGTGAGGCCATCTTTGCCAGTGGTTTGTCAAGGAGAGGACTGCCGGGGAGGGCAAAGGGTGTCCCACAAAATGTTCACAGGTTGTTTGGAAAGTGATGGGGAGCCATGGAATGTTCCCTCCCAAAGTGACTGTCTGATTCATGCCTGGGCCTCCACTCGCTTAGCTCAGTTTCCAGAGGCTGCGAGACATCCCTGGCTGGAGTCCAGACAAACGGGATCTCACCCCACCAGCCCATCCTGGCTGCACAGACACCACAGTCTCAGTGAGCAGCTGTCCTCCATGCCACCGTCACCCACGTGCAGCACTTAACAGTTTGCGAGGTGCTTGGAGGATATCCACTCCTAGGCCCCCACCTTCTCTCCCTCACACCTTGCACGTGGTTTTGTCCATCTCGGAAATCTCCTACTCATACTTGGTGCCCAATTCTAGGGTCATGTGCCCTGGGAGGCCTTCCTGACCACCCCTGGGGCAGAAGTGACCACCTCTTTCTCTGCCACCTCCTTCAGTGCATACCTGGGGGGCTTCTGAGTGTGTGTCTCCAGCCCCCTCCTCCTCTGCTCCCTGACTCCTAAGCCCAGACCATGATCTCCTCCTGGAAGGAACCACTTTTTCTCTGCACACCCTGAAGGGGCAGGCTAGGGACTGGACTTGGTGTGAGTGAGTGAGTACTGCCTCCGGGATCTGGGGGGTCAC
The DNA here is from genome assembly GCF_951394435.1 of Stenella coeruleoalba. Classification (NCBI taxonomy): domain Eukaryota; kingdom Metazoa; phylum Chordata; class Mammalia; order Artiodactyla; family Delphinidae; genus Stenella; species Stenella coeruleoalba. The sequence continues at coordinate 6,047,675 of NC_137157.1, forward strand.
AGTCTAACAGGCCACCACCCTGCTTCCATTTCCTCCTTGATCTGGGGGGACAGAGCCTGGAAGAAGAATCCCCTGCTACTGTCAAGCTTGGGAGGCACCTGGCCAGGGGTGAGGGGCCCCCTGACGAACAAGCACATTAAAGGGCATTGTTTCTAGTTGGTTAGAGCCCCTGAAAGGACCTGCCCTCCTGCCCCAACTCACCTTTCTTGTCCTGTTACCTAACGCACAAGAACTTTCTCCCCCAGAAACCCGAAGCCACGCCACTGGGAGGAGGGCAAAATAAAGCCTGACAGCAGGGTCTCCCACATTGAGCCACCAGCTGGAGCAACCACATGGAAGGACGTGTCTGGCGTGATGGGGGGTAAGGCTGGCCTTCTCTGCACGTGGGGGACCCCTTGCCTCAGCCAGCAGGCCAGTGCCAAGCTGTTTGTGATATGAAGTCAGATTGGGAGCAAGGTGGCTGGACAGATTCAACTTTCCAGGGCTGCGGAGACTGCCTACAGAAGGTTGTGTGAGTGTGTGTGTGGTCACGTGTCTGTGTGTGAGAGGCTGCGTGCTTGAAGTGTGTGTGACGGTATGTGTCTGTGAGGATGTATATGAGTGTGTGTATGAGTGAGAGCATGTATGCCTGAGGGTGTGTGTTGGAGGGTGTATGTGAGTGTGTGTGTGTGTGTGTGTGTGTGTGTGTGTGTGTGTGTGTGTTGGGGACAGGATGGGAGCTGGTGGGGAGAGGAAAGTTGGGTGTGGACTGGTGCAAGCAGAGTGGACAAAAAGAGGAAAGTCTTGTCTTTCAGGCAGGCCTGGAGAGCAGGAGAAGAAAAAAGGAGCTCTTATTGGTGGTTGTCAAGGAGATGGGCCTTGGGGTTTGCTGAACTTTCTTCCCTTAAAGCGTCCTGCCTGGGGCTGAGAAGGGCCATTTATTTCCAGCCTCACCTCCCAGGCGGGGGTCTCAGGTCTGAGTCCCAAAGGAGTCAGGTGTAGACTCCAGGCCAGGCCAGAGCAATTCTTGGGTGGAAAGACCTGAGGCTTGCTCTGCCTGCCCCCAGCCCACCATCCCGCGGGCTCTGGCACTCGGAGGCCCTAGGCCTTGCATTCTGGGGCTGGGGCGTGGCGGGGGGGCGCGGTGGTGGTGGGCATCAAACTTTGCTGGGTAAGAGGTCAGCCCCGAGATGGGCTGCGCTGGCCAGGACTGACCGCCAAGCAGACACGGAGTTTTCCTGGCGTCCCTCCAGACGTGGATCCTGCCGCACTCCTACGACAAGCACGTTTACAGGCCATTGTCCTTTGGGGAGTGGTAAATAGTTCATTTGTGGGTTTTTTGTTTGTTTTTTTAACATCTTTATTGGAATATAATTGCTTTACAATGTTTTGAACGTAAATTTTTAAACCGGTCGTCAGGATTTTTTCCTGTCTGGCTTCTTCGCCGCTGCATTGCCAGAGACTGGCACACAGTAGGTGCTCAATAAACATTACCGAATGGACAAACGGGCAATTCTAATGTGAGCGATTTGCGTTTCTTTCACTACAAATGATTGCCGCTGGGCCTTTCTCGACCTCCGAGGGAGGGTTGGCAGGCCCCCCTCCTCTCCCGTGTGTGTGTGTGTGCGTGTGTGTGTGTGTGTGTGTGTGTGTGTGTGTGTGTGTGTTTGTGTTAGCGCGCGCGCGCGCTGGTGGGTTGATGGGTACTGCCCCCAAAGGAGCGGCCACCCTCGACGACAGGGGCTGGGGGGCGCGGGTGGGGGGGCGGTGATCAAGGGACAGAGGGAGGGAGAAGCCTCAGAGGCAGCTCCAGCCTGGCCTAGACCGCGTACCCCACGGTCGAGCGATCCGGCCCCTACCCCCCACCTGCCGCCCGCCCCGAGGGGAGGGGGCGCCCCCAGATGCCCGGTCCGACCCCCCCGCCCCGCCCCTCCCTTCCCCTCCCCCCGCTGGCTGGGGGCCTGCCCCCATTGGCCGGCCTCTCACGGAGCCCTGCCCCCGGCAGCAGCGGGCCAATGAGCGCGCGGCTGTCAGCTCGTCAGCCGCGCCGGCTCGGAGACTGTGAGCCCGAGCGTTGGCCGCGGAACCAGCAGCTACGAGCGCTCGCCGAGCGGCCGGTCGGCGGGGTCCTCGCGCCCCGCACGCCCGCACGCACGGCCCGGCCCGCAGTGAGCATGGGCGCGGCGGCCGTGCGCTGGCACTTGTGTGTGCTGCTCGTCCTGGGCGCGCGCGGGCGGCTGGCGGGGGGCAGCGGGCTCCCAGGTAAGCCCTGAGCCGGTGGGCGGCGGGCGCTCGGCGGCGGCGGCAGGGTCCCGGCCGGGCCCCCAGCCCCGCGCCGTCGGGAGGGCCACAGCCCGCGCGGCCCCGCGCCCCGCCCTGCCTTTTTGCAAAGTAACTTCTGCGGCCGGCGCGGGGCGCCCCTCCCCGCAGCCCGGGCGGAGCGAGGCTCCCGGAGCCCGGCGGGGCCGCAGCATGGGGCGGGGTGGGCTGAAGCCCCGTGGGTGGGGGGAGTGTGAGGGCGGGAGGAAGAAAGAGAGCACGACGGCCCGCCGAGGGCCCCCCGCCGTCCCCCGCTCCCCGCCTGAAGGCGGGAGGGAGTGGGGACCCCGGAGCCAGACGGGCTCTCCCCCAGGGGAGACGGGAGCGCGGGCGGCAGGAGGCCCAGAGGGGAGACCCGGAGGAGGTGAGCAAGGGGAAAAGGACGAACGCAGAGAGAAAGAGAAGGGGGAGGTGTTAGATGGAGAGACAGACGGACAGAAAAGGAGGCACACAAAAGGACACAGGAAAAAAAACCCAGAGAAAGACAGACTGGAAGAGTGGAGACCAGAAAGACCAAAGAGGGAAAGGAGGGAACCGAAGGGAGTAAGGAGGCAAATGAGTAGCAGGAAGGAAAAGGCTCAGAAGAGGGAGGTGTGAGGGCAGGACTAAGGGATGGGAAGGAAGAGAGAGGAGGAGAGGTGCAAGCGGAGAGGCACCGGAGAAAGAGGGGGGAGGACTGGGGGAGGGAGGAGGCAGCGAGACAGAGGGAAAGAGAGGAGGATGGAGATGGCTGGAAAGCCATGGACAGATGGACAGACAGGAGGGGGAGGGCTGAGGGAAGACACAGACGAAAGGGGATGCATGGGAACCAGAGGGAGGGGAGCCCAGACATCGGACACGGTGAGGGGGTCCAGGAGAGAGAGGCAGGAGACACAGGAGAAGGGAACCAGCATCGAGCATCAGGCATGGGACATGGTTAGGGCAGGCAGCAGAGGCGAGGTGGGAGCGCCCCACGGATTTCGCAGGGACCCCGGCACTCCACCCCTTCCCCTCCTGCTCCCTCGGGTGTCTGGAGGGGGCTGTCCCGCAGAGCTGAAGACACATCCTCTCCTCCCACATCTGACCCTGTCCCATAGAGGAGCTTCCTTCCTTTCCCTCCTTGAAGGGAGGGGAGAGACCCTGCTGCGCTCTCCCTGGCTTCCCTGAGCTCCCCTGGCTGCTGCGTGGGGCTCCCTGAGGTCTGCGTTTGGTGGCAGGAGGTCTATTCCTGGGAGTTACACCCTGAGTGAGGATGCCGGGCCATTTAAACTATTCCACAATTGGAGCCGAGCTGTCTTTCCTGTGGCCCCAAGGGAAACTGGGCCCTACTGCCACACCCCCACGTGTCTGTGGGTGTCTCTCCTGGGCTTTGAGGTCCCTCAGCCCTGTTGGATTGTTCCTGTATGCGCCTGTCTCCCTCTGTCTTGGTCTCTCTGCTGTGTCTGTCTGCACTCCCCAGCCCCAGCCCCACCCCATGGAAGCCTTGTGCTATGAAACCACTAATGTCAAACAAGCACCTGTGATGGGAGGACTGGGCTGGGCTGTCCAGGCCAGGACTGTGGCCAGGGAACCTGCAAGAACCCATGGCCTGTGTTTCCTCTCCCTCTGTCCTCGAACTCGCGTGCCCTCTCCCCAGCACTCACTGAAAGACATGTTTAAAAGGTGTGTTGGGAGGTTGCCCCCACTGCCTCTTGGCTAACATCCATCCATTTCCATCCCACGAAGACACGTACCTACGTGTGAGACTGGGGGCACAAGGGGCTCCAGAGCCCCAGGCAGTTTACCTCCCTCATCACCGTGCACTGACCCTTGGGAAGTGGGAAGAGCTGTATCTGTGATCCATTGCCCCTGCTGGTCCTGTCTCAGAAGCGGCCCCAGTCCTCTCCCCCTAGAAGGGTGCCCATTGACCCCCTCTGGTCTCTGGCTTCCTGCCCTTGAGGCTGTGCCACCCCTCTCGGGGGTCCCTCTGGGGTCGCTTCTCCAGAGGGGGATGTTCTGCTGGCCCGATGTTCCTGCTGGCCCCTGGCCATGTGATGGCTGGCTCTGGTCTCCTACACAGACTGCCTCCTGGCCCCCGTTCCACCTTCCTCGGGGCAGCTGTAGAGGATGGGCTGCTCACCTGAGCAGATACAACCACCCTGAGAAGGGATGCCACCTTGTGCGTGTGTGTGTGTGTGTGTGCGTGTGTGTGTGTGCGCACACGTGTATGTGCGTGCGCGAGCATGCAGGGAGGTGATTCTGTTGTGTTTCTTTTTGATGCCTCTCTTCCTTTAGGGGCAGACTGGGGCCTTGGGGACTAGGGCACGGAGGAAGAGTCCTGGGCGGGGGGCAGTGGTTCTCTCACAGAGGCCCCCATGCAGATTTAGAGCCCAGAGGCTATTCAGGGGAATAATTCAGAGTGGACAGTCTTGAGGGCCAGACAGGCTAGGGAGTGGCCGGAGGCGTGAAGAGAGGAGGACATTCCAGGACTTCCCCAGGCTTGCCCCTGGGGGACTGCCCTCAGGGTGGCTACTGAGAGTTGCTTGTGCTCCCCTCCGAGTCCTTCTGTCTGTCTGTCATCCATCTGTATTCTATTCTTGGCTGGCTGGAAGCAACACGGCATGTAGCAAAGCTCTGGACCTGCTTCCCTGAGGCGGAGTCCAGGCTCTGCTCCTAATGAGCTACCGACCTGCAACAGGCTTCTCTGGGCCTCAGTTTCCTCATTTATAACCCGAGGAATGAACCTAGATTACAGCTACGGTTTTCTGGCTGTGCTGTTCCGTGCTCTGAGGGTCCTCTCCCTGTCTGAGCTGCGGGGCGGGGGGAGGTGTATACACAGATACACAGGATCTATTCTACATTATTTGCCCAACAGCTGTTCCAACTGAAGGTGTATACGGGTTGTTGCGGGCAGGAGGTGGGGAGTGCCAGGAACCCTCACAACCTAACTAACTTGGGTTTGGAAGTTGGAATAAGAGAACCAGGACTGAACCTAGATTTCCAAGGTGGGGAGGCTGGAGAGACCGGAACCGTTCCTTGAGGCCGGTTAGCCCCGTCGAGGGTATGGGTCTGTGGAGGCCAGGTGAAGAATCCTTTATTTCCACAGCCTAGGGGCTGGGTGGGGCCCCCGTTCAGATCTCCTTCATGGGCCTGCTGGCCTCTGCTCAGCGCGCCATGCTAGCCTCCATTTCCCCATCTGTAACCCAAAGGGGATGGATTTAAATTCCTCCGAGGACGCTTCTGGCTCTAAATTCTAGAATAAGGAGAGTGGAGGAGGGATGGAGAGATGCTTTGTGAGGAGAGCAAGACGTACAGAGAGGCTTCTCGTTCTGTTCCTAAGCCTCTGTTTTCTCATCTTTTTAGTGGGAAGAATAGCTCTACTTGCTGGAATTGTTGTGACACTAAATAAGACCCGGCACTTTGGTAACGTGCCTGGCACAGAGTAGCCACCCCAAAGATGCCACCAGTCGCTGCCTGTCACACCAGGTGGTCACATGAAGGCTCTTACTGTTAATTACCCCGGTGATCAATGGAAGGGCGAGGGACAGAAGGAACTCCCTGCCCCGCGCTAGCTGCCCACTTCTTCAGGCCACACCTCACTCGTGGTTCCCCCTCCAACAGGGGCCGTCGACGTGGACGAATGCTCGGAGGGCACGGACGACTGCCACATCGACGCCATCTGCCAGAACACGCCCAAGTCCTACAAATGCCTCTGCAAGCCAGGCTACAAGGGGGAAGGCAGGCAGTGTGAAGGTGAGCCCAGCCCTCCAGCCAGACCCGCGGGCGCCACCGTCATTGCAGGCGGCCTCTGTCAGCCTTGGGAGGGAGGCTGCGGGCTTCCCCGGGAACCTGTGCTGCTTCCTTGGAGGAGATATTTGGAGTCGTGGGGTGCTTAACTCTCCCTGGGTTTGAAACTTTGGTTTTGTTTTTTTTTTTTTTTAAAGAAATTGAAATGGAGCACTCAGTGATATATTTGTCCATCTGTCCCTGACTGGATGTGCGTGGGGTAAAGGCCTGGGGTGACCCCACCAAGGTCCCTAGTTTCAAATCTGAAGCTACCCGTGTACCCGGTGTAGCTTCCCCAAGGGAGCTGCGCCGTAGCAGCCACAGCGTCTGTGGGGCTGGCTCAGGTCTTCTGTCTTGAGGATGAGAGCTTGGGCAGAGACTGGTGGCTGTGTGATGTCCGTCTGTCTGTCCAGCCTTCCTTCCCTGCACCTGGGGTGCTGGTTTGACCGTGTGGCCTTCGAAACCTCCTCCCTAGCAGGCTGAAGGTTGGAGGGAAGAGCAGCCTCAGCTGTCTTTGGAGCCAGGAATTTCCAAGCCGGACAGAACCTTTGGGAACGTTTGTCCAGGAGGGTCTGTGCGGTCATTCTGCCTCCGAGGGTCTGGGGCAGGGCCCAGCATCAGGGGGCTGGAGACAGCTCTCTACATGACTGCTGTGCACCCCTGGGTGAGAATCAAGATTCAAATCTTCCCTGTCTGCCCCCACTTCACAGATGAGGAAAACTGAGGCTCAGATTGGAGAAGCCTCTCCCGCAGGGTGTCCATGTTCCACAGTGGCATGGCCAGTACTCGAACCCAGGTCTCTTAGTTCCCACCCAAGGCTCTCTCGCATCTCCTTATCTTCTCTCTGAGCCCTGCCAGCTTCCTTTTTCAAAGTGTGAGATTCGCGTTAGGAAAGTGGCACCTGAGAACAAGGTGGGTGCCTCTTCCTTCTGTATATAGCTTCACAGGAGCTGGGTTTCGTAGGAGACGCGGCTCTGCCTCCTTGGGATGCTGACGTTGTTTATCCATCTCATTTGTTGGGCATCTGCTTAAGGCCGAGTGCTGGACAGATGACACTGTCCTGGATCGCGCCTGGTTCGGCCACATCCCTGGCCTTGCTTAGGGCCCAGAAGCCGGAGTGGGGAGCTGGCGCCTACCCACGGACCTCTGGAAAGAGGCCAGGCTGGAGGCAGATAGAGCAGGCTGGCTGCTGGCAGGACCCGGACGTTAGCTTGGTGGTTCCAGCTGACACATGTGAGGCTCTGTGCAACTGTTTTCTGACCTTCTGCTCTGCCCTCTGGCCAGGGAGGGCCCAGGGTGACCCCCATCTCTTCCGGTTTAAGCCCCTGACCCAGCCTGTTCCTTCTCCAGCCCAGCTCCTTAGGTCGCCTCCTGCTGTCCCCTGCCCAGGATGCCCATGCTGTGTCCTACCTGTTGCCCGGAAGTCCTGCAGAGTCCAGTTCCAGCTTTCCAGTCTGCTTGAGCCCAGGTTGGGGGTCACACTCACTGGCTCCGGGGGCCTGATGTCCTCAGTGTGAGGACAGAAGAGAGCGCGGCTTGTGGCTGTGCTCCAGGAACTGCCAGGAGCCCTGTCTCTCCAGCCTGGCTCTGGCCTCTGCCTCACCTCCTGAAGCGCAGAAGGCCCTGTGCCCTGGCCACACATATATATACCAGGCCAGTCCGTGTTTCTGAGACCCAGCTCAGGTTTTCCCCCTTCTGGGAGTTCCTTTCCCTCCCTTTATGTCCTGGCTAATTCCTAATGAATCTTCAGGGCATCCTGAAGATTGAATGACACACTGTGTAGCATCCCAGGGCCCTGGCAGCCTCAGTGCCTGGCTCACAGTAGGTACTCAGTATACAGTACGTGCTCAGCATACAGGGGAAGGTACCATTACCTGCATTGTCATCATCTCTTCTCACCGCCTCTCGCAGTGGTTTTAGGCTCAGATGACATCACGTATGGTGAAGACCTTTGAAAATCGCCCACTGCTGTATACCTCAGAGGTGATAGCTATGGTGCAACCTGGTCCCTCCCCTAAAGGACCTTCAAGCCTAGTTGGGGTGCATGAGCTGAAATTATGTACCAGTGGAAATTCTTAAAGAACCGGTGAGGATTGCACAGGCGGTAATTCAGCAGCTGTTGGGCTGCCGTGTGGACAGCCCGGAGAGCAACCGTCAGGCGCCGAAGGAGGGGCCGTTTGGCCACTTGCTCCCGAAGCGCTCTGTGAATGAGCGCTGCTGTGCGTTCCGGGGACCTGAGTGGACACTGTCCCACTTGCACTGAGGTTTTCTCATCCTGGGGGACCCACCTACAGTCGTCGGTCAGAACCGGTGGAGCCTCTGGAGGGCTCACCCGTGGGCCATCTGACCCCCACTGGCTTCCCCAGGAGGAGCTTGCAGAGATTTCTGGAGGCCATGGAATCTGGAGGGACTTGCAGGCCCTGGGCAGTAGTTGCCTAAAGGGCCTTGGGGGTCATCCAGGTGTTCACTTCCTGGCTCACAGGTGGAGGAATGGAGGCCTGAGAAGGCAGGGGTCTTGTCTGAGTTGGGACTAGAGCCCAAGTTTGGTGGGCCCGTTTCTCCACGCTGCCATTTCTGCACACAGTTATTGCTATCTGGGGCTCTCTGTTCTGGGAAGAGGGAATGAACGGTCAGTATTCAGTTGAACATAGTGGTTAAAGCGTGGCCTTTGGAGCCAGACTGCTTGGGTTTAAATCCTGCCTGTGTAGCCTGGACAAGTTACTAGACCTTCTTTTGTTTATTTGTGAAATAGAGCCAATAATAGTCCGACCTCATAAAGATGGTGTGAGAATTAAGTGAATTAATGTGTATAAAGCATGTGAACAGAGCCTGACACAGAGGACACACCGCATAAGCATCAGCTGCTGTTACCGGGACGATGATGGCAGTGATGGTGGTACTAACGGTGATGCTAGCAGTGATGACGCTGATGATAGTGATATTGATGATGAAGATGAAGCTGTTGATGATATCGATGATCATAATGTTGTCCAGTATATGAAAGGGGTGAAGCCTTGTCTTTCCAACAACTCCCAGCTGGGAAATGGGGTGTTCTGGTTCATTGACTATTCGGATAAACCGTATGCATATATCCGTATCCCCACAGAGACGTACAGACGTGTGTGCCATTCACAGATGACCATTTACCAAGAATGTGCAGTAAAAGATACGAGTGACAGAAGGCTTTCCTTTGTTCTACTAACCCTACTGCAGGACTGGCAAATACTGTGCTGCCACCTTCTCCCCTAGCAGACATCAATAATCAATCACCAGACCCTCCAGACGGCCGTTTCTACTTTAGATGAAACCTGCTTTCCCTCCCTGGGCCCCTTTATCTGCAGGTCCAGAGCTGGTGTGGGTTTTGCAGAGTGTGGGGTTGGAGTCTAGGGGGAAATGAGTTGCCTTGTCCTAGAGATCTGATAGACTTTGCTGTTTACTGTGGTAAACACACAGGACAGATTCTCAGCAAAGCAGGTCCAGAGAATGCGGCTTCCACAGCCTCCCTAGCTCTCCCCAGGATGAAATCAGCCTATGGCCCCGCCATGTGGGACTGAGTGAGCCTTTCGTACCCTTCACCGTGTTGCCTTGAAACTCCTGCTGCTTGAGGAAAACCCTTTAGGAAACCTGGCACCTGAAGCAGCCGGAACCCCCTTCCGGGGACGGTTTCTCACACGCCTTCAAGGCCATCTTGCCATGTGGCCAGTTCACGTGTGATGGTGATGATGGGGCTTCCACGTGTGCAGCCACTGTGTGTCCAGGGAGCAGCCTGGGGCCACATGTGGTCAGCTTAACGCTGGCAGGGGGCTTGCTGTAGCCAGAACGAGGTGCCTCAGACATTGCAAAAGACGCTGAGCAAAGCTGAGGATAAATCAGTGCTTTCTTGATGATCTGCATTTTGACAGGATCTGAAGTTGCTTGAGGTAAACTCATGGATGTGCAGAGCTGGAGTGAACTCTACCGGGCCTCCAGGGCAGCCCCTGGGTTTTACAGATGACCGCCCCATTTGTTGCCCTCCCCAGGCCCATACAGCCCTCGTTTAGCCCACGTCACACTACGGTGATGTTTCCCATGTGTGGGCTTCTCCAAGGCAGGGTCTGTCAGCTCTGACCCCTAGAACCCAGCACCAGGCCTGGCACAGGGCTTAGAAGGCCTCTGTTGGGTGAAAGCGTGGATGGATGAGTCCCAGCAGTCACCTCCTCCAGGAAGCCTTCCCTGATGCCCCAGACAGGTCAGCTGTCACCTGTGAGCATCCTTCCTTCAGAGCTCCTGTCACACTGGGTTGTGATGACCCATGTGACTTCACTCAGGGCTGGGCCCAGAGCTGGTGTTGGTGGGCAGTGAATGACCCTTATCAATCTCTGGGATATCAGGAAAGGCCTCCCAGAGCCTCCCAAGCTTTGTGGGGCTTTTTGTTTTGTTTTTAATTAATTAATTAATTTTATTTTTGGCAGTGTTGTGTCTTCGTTGCTGCGCGCGGGCTTTCTCTAGTTGCAGCGACCCCGGGCTACTCTTTGTTGTGATGCGGGGGCTTCTCACTGTGGTGGCTTCTCTTGTTGCGGAGCACGGGCTCTAGGCGCGCAGGCTTCAGTAGTTGTGGCACTGGGGCTCTGTAGTTGTGGCTTGTGGGCTCTAGAGCACAGGCTTAGTAGTTGTGGCGCACAGGCTTAGTTGCTCCGTGGTATGTGGGATCTTCCCGGACCAGGGCTCAAACCCGTGTCCCCTTCATTGGCAGGCAGATTCTTAACCGCTGCGCCACCAGGGAAGTCCAAGCCTCCCAAACTTTGAAGGTTTTATAGATGAGGAAGCTGAGGCCTGAGAGGGGAAAGGATTAGTTCAAGGATATCTGGTAGGGACCAGTGACAGAATTAGGTTGAGGAAATTGGGCCCAGGGAGGTCAGTCTCTAACCACGTCACCCAGCTGAGAGACGGCAGGGCCTGGATTCCAACCCAGGTCAGCGGTGGGGTCCCAGCAGTGGTCTAGGCCCCCATAAGCCTGTTTGAATGCAGTGGAAGGAGTTCCTTAGCTATGGAGTGTTAGAGGGGGCTGGGGAGACCCTTTCACACCTCCCCTCACTGCCATCAGCTCATCTGAGCCAGGCCCTATGAGCCCTGATAGCTGGGAGATACCCCTCAGCTAACCACTTTGAACTGCTGTCATTCTCTATCCTTTCCTCTAACCACACCCCAGCATCACTGTCTTTATCTAGCTCCTCAAACTTGCCAGCTCCTTCCTACCCCAGGCCCTTTGCACATTCTGTTTCCCCATCCCTCTTCATTTAGCTCAGCTGCTATATCCCCCCTCACCAGGCGCCTCGTGCATGGGCCTTTAGGGGGCCACCAGGGCCAGCTCTGTGCTGGCCTCCTGGTCTGAATTAGTTGGTCCTGTGTGTACTCTTTCTGCCGAGGGGGCAGACCGGGGACAAGGAAGGGGCATTTCATCCCCTTTAAATGCTTCAACTCATTTAACCTTAATTGCTTTGTTTTCATAGACATTCGCTAAGGAAAAGGACCAAATTATAGCCTGAATTGGGTCTTACTAATCTTAATTAAAAGCTCTCATTTATAATCAGGACCAGACCCCAAACGTGGAGAAAACCATCCTCATATGGCTTGTTTAAATAACTGAGGCCCTCTTGATAATCACTGTTTAGTCTGAACCAGCAGTGCACATCACCCCTTCTATGTCTACTTAATTTTTTAGACCATTTATTCAAGTGGCTTATTCCACTTGCATGTTCCAACTCGGGCCTTTTCCAAAATGTTATAATGAAAACTCTTGAGGGAAGTAACTTTTTGTTTTGGCCACAGTATATCAAATATATTACTGTTTTCCCTTTTTTGTGAAAAGGAAAAAAATGACAACCTTATGGGCATCAGAGATCACAAAATTAGCATGTATGTAATGAATGTAAGTAGTCACTTCCTGAATTTTATATCCCCGGGGTCTACTTGTCAGTCACTGAAGTTAGGTAGATTACAGGGCATGCTATTGAGTGTTTTAACAAAACTCCTAATAACGCATACAGTGATCCATTTAGTTTAACATCAGAAAAAAATTCTTAAGACCAATTGGCCTTCTGAGGGAATAATGTCTATGACCTTATCCAGTCATTTTCATCATCATTATTACACACTTTATTGAGACTCCAGATAAAATTCTGCTTTCTGGGAGTCCAGGAAAGGGCAGTAGGAGGTGGGCTGGGAGCGGGGAGGAGGGGAAATTCTTCTTCAAGTCTTAAAACGTGCAATTATGCATGCTAATGTGTGCCCTGCTGCAGATGAAAGCGCTCCAGTCCAGCAGACCAGCGGGCAGGAAGAAATTGGATGTGACTTAAAATTCCAAGTTGCTGTCAGCTAGCAATTAGGCAGCGCTGCTTACAACTGGTCCCAGATCTGCTGCAGCGTTTAGGCTTCTCGGAGTCCACGTCCATTTCTGGAAGGAAAAATTGAAAGCTCGAGTCGTTGGCGTTTAAGCATTGGAGGTGATTGGCTCCCTCAGCCTCAGTTTGCCCGTGTGTGAAATGTGTCCACTGGACTAGATACAGTTCAGTGTCAAGAATGTTCACTGAGTACCTACTCTGTGCCAAGCCTGGTGCTGGGGCCAAGACGTTTTCCTGACCTCCCCGGTTAGGGGAGAGACAGATTGGGAAAGATGTGGTCATAACAGCGCGTGGCAAGTACAGCAATGGAAATACAGACCAGACTCAGTGGGGGTGAGGACGAGAGAGGGCGCATATCTCTGCCTGGGGAGGGGGGAGTTTGAGAGGGTTCCCTGGAGAGGTGTCATCTGGGCTGAGTTAGGAAAGCAGAGCGGGTCTCTGACGTTCCTCCCAGCTCTGCTGCTCCACGGGAGTGTCTGTAGCAAGGATGCAGAGGCCTGTTTTTGTCCTTGCCGACTCAGTAAGTCCAGCAAGTGACCTAACCTTCCTGAGACCTGGTTCCTTACCCATCAAACGGGAGCAATGGCACCTGCCTCCCAGAATGTGCGCTGCAGTGGGCTTGGGGGAGGGAAAGCCACCTCGCCATATGTGAGAGTGCGCTGAAGACAGCACCAGGGCCTGCACGTCGAGCTTGCTTTCTTCTCTAAATCCCCATTTCTCCTAGGGTTAGAGGGCCTCTGCCCCCACCCCTCCCCTCGTCTCCAGGCTCCCCAGGCAGCAGGCCTCTTCGGCCCCTTCCTCCAGGCCCTCTGGCTTCCTCTTGGCCGCTCCTTGTTACAGTGGCTGGATTTGTTTTTCCATTGGAGGAATGCTAACCAGAAAAAACCATTATTTCTAAGAAAATAAACTACGGGCCTGTTGGCCTTTGAATGCTACTGAAGTGGATGGCAGCCTTCCCCAAAGGCCTTGAGACAAAGAGTGCCAGAGGGCTTGTGTGTGCCGGCAAGGTCAGGGGGTCTCGGAGGGTACTTGGAGGGGGTCCTCCAGATGCGCCAGGGCTGCAGCCCCTGGGAGGAGAGAGTGGAAAATCCCATCTGGCCAGCTTGGACTTCTGGCTGCTGCCGTGGCTCAGCCCCGCTCCCTCCGTGGGCTCCAAGATGCACCCCTCTGTCCCGGAGCCACCCTGCCTCTGTCTGGGCCTCCTGCCCCTTGAGTCGAGGGGAGTAGAGCTGGGTGTAGTCCGTGGAGGCCTGGGTGCCAACCTGTGTGACCTTGGGCAGGTCTGTGGACCTCTTGGGCCTTAGTGTGCTGACTGCAGAGTTCAGGGCTGGGGCCAGGATACCCCAGGCCCCTTTGGACCCCTGGAGCGGGCAGCTCTGTCTTCAGTGTGCTCCTTGCCATGGTGGCGCACAGTGCGGGCTAAGTCTGTAGGGGTTCCAGGTGGACTCCAGCTGGACTGTGAACCGCCTGTCCCTTCCCACTGACAGCCCCAAAGGCAGGCCCGGCCCAGCCGGAGCGCTGGCGGCAAGGCTGTCCCCACGTGAGATGTTCGTCTGTCTCTGGATCACCCTCCCCCTCTAGGCTGGCAGCTCCTCGTGGCCAGGGTCTGGGCTGAGGGCCAGGGGCCAGGACGGGGAAGGTGCTGGTATAGGAGGGAAGAAGTCGGGGAGGTGGCTTGATCCTCCACGAGGACCGTGGGCCCTGGCTCCCTGTTCACGGAGACGTGGGGAATTCTTCAGGTGATTGTGTCAAGGTTAGGACGGTGGAGTCTGGAATCAGCCTGCCTGGCTTCTTCCAGTTTTGGCTTTGCCACTTACTAGTTGGGCGGTCTTGCGCGAGTCACTTCAGCTCTCTGAGCCTCAGTTTCTCTTTCTGTGATGAGAGAAGTTAAGCCCTTCCTACTTGGCCTGTAGTAAGGGTTTAGTCACCTGCCATTAGAAGGTGGCGGCGGGGAGTTGGTCCCGATCTTATTGTCATTAGAAGGAAACTCCACTGGGGATTTGGAGAGAAAGAGAATGAAATCAAACTGCACCAGGGCAGCTCCGGCCCTTGCTGCTGGAGCACAGAGGGCGGCCTGTGAGGTTAGGGGAGGACGCCTGGGCTGGGAGTCTTGGTTCAAGTTGCCGTCGGCCTCAACCTGCTGATAGGTTAGCTCCGCAGCTTCCCTCTCTGGGCTCGGTTACCCCTTTATCAAATCCAGGGGCGCATCGGTGGAGCTCCAGGACCCCAGCTGACCCATTCCAAGCAGCGGCTCAGGCTTTCAGGCAACTTCCAATGATCCTCTGTTGAGTTCCAAGGGGGTTGGGCCCGTGGAACAGCCCCTCTGAGCCTGCAGTCTGCTCAGCGGGTGGGAGAATGACCATGCCTCTGACTGGTGGGAGAGTAGTGGGATCCCCAGCTCTGGGCTAGCAGCCTCCTGGGGCCCCTCCTCACTTCCGTCCTGAACACTTGGATAGGTGAGCTCTCTGCCAGCCAGGGTGCTTCGGCACCCACCAGGCCCGACGTCGGAGCCTGGGGACAGCCCCCAGTGAAGGGTCCAGGGTGCTTTGGAGGGAGAAGAGGAGTAATTAACTGGTCCTTTGGGTTTGCTAGGCCAGTCCTGCCTGTTACTTGGGAATCACAAAGCCCACCTTGAGCCCGCGCTGGACAGGTGGCATTCGAGGTCAGTCCAGGGTGAGCATCTGCACCCCAGCAGATGCACCCCAGAGACTCGCCAGCGCGGTGGATGAGAGTGCCGGGAGCATTAACTTAGGAAAACATACCATACAATGCACCCACTTAAAGTATACGATTCAGTATTTACAGAGTTGTGTATCCACCACCGAAATCAACTTTAGACCCTTTTCATTACAACAGAAAGAAACCCTGTACCCCTTAGCCACCTCCCCAGCCCCCCAGTCCCCGGAAACCACTAATCTGCTTTCTGTCTCAATAGTTGTGGCCTTTCTGGAGACTTCATGTAAATGGAATCCTACAAAACGTGGCCCTTTGTGACTGAGACGGCATCCTTCGAAGTCAGGTAGCCTGGCTCACTTCCTGGCTCCACGTGTATTAGCTGTGTGACCTTGGGCAGGGCAGGTAACACCTACGAGCCTTGGTTTCCCTTGCTGTCAGAAAAAGATGTTGGTACCCACTTCTCAGGGTGCTCATAGCAAAGGGCCTGCGTACGGCCTCACACGTCCACGGAGGCTCCAATCGAGAGGGCTACTCACTCGTTCAATGCCGAGCAGACTTTTGAGGAGACACCATGCGACTGCTGAGCCTGCAGCTGAACAGGACACAGTTCTTGCCCCATGGAGCTCACAGCCTCGAAGGACACATACATCGCAAGTGAGAGTAGCGATAGTGTCCATTCAAGGAGCTGTGGCGTCCAGAGGGTGGGGAAGAGCCCCGTCTGCCAGGGGATCTGCAAGAGCTTCAGGGAGGAGCTGATGCTGGGGCTCAGTCTGCAGAAGGGTGTAGGTGTCTGTGAAGGGGAAGGAGCTCCGGGCAGCACAGGCAGAAGCGTGGAGGAGGCCCGAAGCCGTCCGGGCCACTGGGAGAGGTCAGCCAGCAGCTCAGACCCCATGGTTACCTTGGATCATGGGTTGGCTGGGGGGAGGACCTTCCCACCCTCTGGCTGAGCCATGGTCATTGTGTGCAGTTAGGAATGAAAAAGTATATAGATTTGTGTTGGTTTTGCATGACCTTTGACCTTTCCCATAATTAACTGCTGGGCCCACTTCTGGCATTGTCTCAGCAGAAGGGAAACCTGATCGATGGATGCCAGGGGTCCACCGAGAGCGGGTCTCATTACTCAGTCATTACAAACCCAGAGCTTAACCCTGTGGCACCGGCAACGGGGGGGAGGCTTAATCCTTCCTGCTAGGCGGCCCTGCGAAACTACCTTCCCGCGAATGTAATTAGCCGACAAACTGGATTAAGATTTATTCACCAATGAGGACTCAACTTCCTAAGCCATACATCTCTCCCAGAATGGTTGCCTGATCTAAGGAGTGCACGGTTTTTCCTAAAGCCCCCAGACAAAGGAGAAGACATGCAAACGCCCAGCCAGGGAAGAGTTCTTTGTTAGAGCGTTTGGTCTCCACTGTCTGCAAGGAATTTTGAGAAAAATACCAATTTCAAGGGGAAACGCGAAGGTATTTTCGGTAGTGATCTCTGAGAGCGGAGAGTGCGATGCTTTCAAAAGCCTCATTTTGAGAACCTTCCCGGTCAGTCTGAGTTTTAGGACTAAAATGCCCTAAGTAGGATTAAAATGAGAAGCATCTCTGACTCGTTGTGGTAGAATCTCTTACAGGCACTACAGAGTGGATGTATATTTTATGGGGCAGCGAGAATCAGTTTTGAGAATCAGTTTTGAGTACTCATCCCACTCGAGTCCTTACCAGCGTTGCTGGTACATAACCACAGCTGTGGGATCGTGTGTGCCTTCTGCCGTTTTACTATAGGAAAAGTGGAACCGCCTGACCTTTTAAAATCCCACGAGCAGCTCCCCGTGCTGCTTTTCTCTGCTCTATTGGATGTTGGAAGCTGTTTTCTGTTGGGAATTGAGTTCTCATTAAAAAAAAAAAAAAATCCAGGCCGGAGAAGGAGCAGGGATGTTTAAGGCGAGCCGTTGAGACTTCTCATCCTTAGCATTCAGGTCAGACTTTTTGTCCTGCCCACTTCCTCTGGGATGAACCATCTCTGTCGCTGCCCCTCAACCTCAAGAGCAGGTGCAGACCTCGGAAATAAAAGCAGTGACGCACGTGACATCTCCTCCCCACCTTTCTCCTTGATACCTTTCTGGAGCATGAAGCATTTTTTATAAGTATTCATCTCATGCAGCCCGAGGACGCGGCTCCAGCGGGAGTAGAGCCTGCGTCTGAACGCAGCCCCTGGCTGGAGGCCTGCAGACAAGGTCCTCAGCCATGCTGGGCCTCGTTTCTCGGCATCAGTAAAATGGAATCAGCAGTCACACCTGCTTTCCACACAGCTTCATCACTCCGATCTCTGCTGCTGTGGTCCTGTGGCCGTCTTCCCTCTGTATGTCTGTGTTTTCACATGGTTTTCTCCTTCCTGTCCTAACATCCTCTCTGTGCGTCTATATCCAAATCCCCTTCTTATAAGAACACCAGTCACTGGTTTAGGCCCACCCTACTCCACTGCAGCCTTACCTAAAATTTGCAAAGATCCTATTTCCAAATCAAGTCCCATTCACAAGTCCTGAGGGTTAGGACATCAACACTTCTTTTCGGGGGACACAGTCCAACTCACAACAGTCCTTTAAGAGTAAATATCTAGATCAGTCTCCCAAGGCAAAAGAAATAAAAGCAAAACTAAACAAATGAGACCTAATCCAACTTAAAAGCTCTTACACAGCAAAGGAAACCATAAACAAAACGAAAAGACAATGTATGGAATGGGAGAAAATATTTGCAAATGATGTGACCAACAAGGGCTTAATTTCCAAACTATACAAACAGCTCATACAACTCAGTATCAAAAAAACAAAACAAAACAAAAAACCAAAAAACCCAATCAAAAAATGGGCAGAAGATCTAAATAGACATTTCCCCAAAGAAGACATACAGATGGCCAACAGGCACAAGAAAAGATGCTCAACATCACTAATTATCAGAAATGCAAATCAAAACCACAATGAGGTAGCACCTCACACCAGTCAGAATGGCCATCATCAAAAAGTCTACAAGTAATAAACGCTGGAGAGGGTGTGGAGAAAGGGGACGCTCCTACACTGTTGGTAGGAATGTAAGTTGGTGCAGCCACTATGGAAAACAGTATGGAGGTTCCTTAAAAAACTAAAAATAGAGCTATTATATGATCTAGCAATCCCACTCCTGGGCATATATCCAGAAAAGATGAAAACTCTAATTCAAAAAGATACATGCACCCTAATGTTCATAGCAGCACTATTTACAATAGCCACGACATGGAGACAACTCAAGTACCCGCCAACAGACAGTTGGTTTAGAAGATGTGAGATACACACACACACACACACACACACACACACACACACACACACAATGGAATATTACTCAGCCATAAAAAGAATGAAATAATGCCATTTGCAGCAACATGGATGGACCTAGAGAATATCCTACTAAGTGAAGTGAGTCAGACAGAGAAAGACAAATATTATATGATATCACTTACATGTGGAATCTAAAAAATAATACAAATGGTTCTATACGCAGAGCAGAAGCAGACTCACATACATAGAAAACAAATTTATAGTTATCAAAGGGGAAAAGGAGTGTGGGAGGAATAAATTAGGAGTATGGGATTAACAGATACAAACTACTAAGCATAAACTAGATAAGCAACAGGGATTTACCATACAGCACAGGGGACTATATTCAATATCTTGTAATAACCTATAATGGAAAATAATCTGAAAATATATAACTGAATCACTTGGCGGTACAGCAGAAACTAACACAATATTGTAAATCAACTATACTTCAAAGTTTAAGAAAAGAGTAAAGATCTAGAGAGCTTGGCTCTGCCCCCCTCCATTCCTTTACCCTCTCCGCTTTCCAACCGCCTTTTCCTCATTCTCTGACCTTAACAGTCCTTAAAACGTGGTCCAACATAGAGAACAGACTGGTGGCTGCCAGAGGGAGGGGTTTGGGGGAGGGATGGCGTGGGAGATAGGGGTTAGCAGATGTAAACTAGTGTATATGGGATGGATAAACAACAAGATCCTACTGTATAGCTCAGAGAACTATATTCAGTATCCTATCATAAACCATAATGGAAAAGACTATTTTAAAAAAGAATATATATATATAACTGAATCACTTTGTTGTACAGAAGACGTTAATACAACATTGTAAATCAACTATACTTCAATAAAAAAAATTTTTTTGAGGTGGTCTGAGACTGTTGGGCATCTTGGAGGCCTGCAGGACCTCCTCTGGGGCTGATGGCTCCTTGATGAGTTTTTTACAATAATAAATCTACTAGCTTTGGCAGGGATTTATTTTTTGGTTGATTTGTTTATGTGTTTATCTCTTATGTATTAAAGGAGGAGGCTCACACGATTTTAAAGAACAAAAATTCAAGGCACATACACAGAACATCAGGGAAGGTTTGGTTTGTGAGCAGACGTTCTCCATTCGGGACGGATGCTGGGTGGGTGGGTAAAGCAGGTTGGCCTCGGAAGCCTGTGAGAGCGCTTCAGGCCTGGGGATTGGAGAGGAACCGATAATTCTAAGGGGTGCTCAGATCTGGGGGAATTCTCTGGACTGGATTAAGGGAAGAAATGTGAGCAGCGAACGTTCCTGCACTCTTCAGCCCAGCAGCGCCCACCGTGGCCTACGTTATGGGGAGTCAGAGGAAGGAAAAGGCTAGAGTTGTTTTGTGGACTCTCCAGCAATCTCTTTATAACGTCTTTTGTGCATGGTGATCGAGTAGTTTATCATTTTGATAGTGAAAATGTTGCTGTTAAAAATTATACCCAGACAACAGCATAAACTGGAACTATGCCAGGCTAATATGGGTGTATGATTATCCTAATTGGGGAAAGACGATTTTCTCAGACCTTATCACCCTCAAAGCAGCTTGTTCAATGGAATTTTATGGATGTGGTGACTCTATAACTGATCGTGTTTCCTTCCTTGCCTTGGTTTCTAGGAAACTCAAAGTCCTATTTGAGGCCTTCCTTTTGTCATCGTGCTGGAATTACCAAGTGTATTTCTGCATACACTGCCCAGCTTTCCTTTATTCCGCAACCCTCATTTCTCTTTCTTCATCCTAACATCTGTTCTTTTTGAAAACCTTTTTGTGTGTATTTTGTAGGCTGTTTAGATGCAGGATGTTTGAAGTCACTGATGGATGGATGAATAGGTGTTTGGTTGGATGGATGGGTGAATGTTGAGCTGGATAGATGGATGAACAAGTAGGGGTGCGTGTGTGTGTGTGTGTGTGTGTGTGTGTGTGTGTGTGTGTTTGGATAGATGGGTGGGTGTTTGGATCAATGAATAGATGGATAGATGGTTAGACATTTAGATGGATAAGTATTTAGATAAATAGATGCTTAGGTGAATGGAAGGATGAGTGTCTGGCTGAATATTTAGATGGACGGATGCAGTTTGTACGGGTGGATGTTTGACTGGATAAGTGGATGGGGAATAGGTGATTGGATAAATGGAAGGGTGGTCAGCTGACTGGATGTTTAGATGGATAGATTTTAGCATGCATAGGCAGATGGAAGGATGGTTGGGTGGGTGTCTGAATGAATAGCTTATTGGAGGGACTAGATGGATGGATAGTGGGTGGGTGGATGGATGTTTGGATGAGTGGACGCGTGACTGACTGGCTGGCTATTTGGGTCGACGGGTAGGTGCACACACGAGTGTGTGTGTGTATGGATGTGGCGCAAGTGGAAGGATGAGGTGTGAATGGGTATTCTGATGATTAGATTACACTTTCTTGGTACATAGGGTAAATGTGCCAAGAGTGAAATAACATATATAAAGTGCTTTGCCTGTCAATGCCTGGCATGTCATGGGCATTCTAACTTACCAGAAAGGACATGGGCTTTGTAAACCGAAAGACACGTGTTTTGATCCTTGCCCTACCCCTTACTATGTGACCTTGAGCAATTACCTCTCTGCCCTTTATTTTGCTTAACCATAAAATGGAGTTAAAATACCTACTCCAGAGGGTTGCTGTGAAAATTAAGTAAGCTGGTATATGTTTCAGGAGTAGATACCTGCATCCTGAGGTACAGCATGAGAGAGAGAGAATTCTTCTGCCCAAGCATGGAATAAAAGTCCTTCCCCTCGGTCTGACTGATCCAGCCTGAGTCATGTGCCCACCCTGGGACCCATAGCAGTTGCTATGCCATCTACTGTCTCCGAGTTAGACTGATCAGGCTCCACCCCCACAGGTGGAATCAGGCCCTCTTCTTTTTTTTTTATTTTTATTTTTGGCTGTGTTGGGTCTTCGTTGCTGTGCGCGGGCTTTCTCTAGTTGTGGTGAGCAGGGGCTACTCTTTGTTGCGGTGCGCAGGCTTCTCATTGCAGTGGCTTCTCTTGTTGGGAGCACGGGCTCTAGGCGCGCAGGCTTCAGTAGTTGTGGCACGTGGGCTCAGTAGTTGTGGCTTGCGGGCTCTAGAGCTCAGGCTCAGTAGTTGTGGTGCACGGGCTTAGTTGCTCCGCGGCATGTGGGATCTTCCCGGGCCAGGGCTCGAACCCCTGTCCCTTGCATTGGTAGGCAGATTCTTAACCACTGCGCCACCAGGGAAGCCGTCTTCTTTTGAGTCACCTGCTTGAATGAAGGAAAGGAGGGAGGCAGCAGTTCGCGAGCTGCCGATTCGGATCAGATGAGAGATGACGCTCACGCGTACAGGCGGTGGAAACGGGCGACCAGTCAGCAGACTGTACCCACGTTAAGAGTGTAGAAAATTCACGTGTTGGTAGCTGATAGGTGTCAGCGGAGAGGTGGAAGGATAACAGGATTCACTGGGATGGGGAACCCCAGGGAAGTGCAGATGGATGAGTTAAAGTTGGGCCGTGTTGCCTTTGGCGTGAGTGTGGATGATCTAGGGGGAGAGGTGGTTGGATCGGTGTATCTGGGGCTCTAGCAAAAGGTCGGAGCTGCAGAGATTGGGAAGTAATCAATATCTGTCTTTATAAATCCATGTGCCCTTTCAAACACAGAATCTTACATCCTGCTTTAATGTTATTTAAAACGTCTAAGTGCATTAAGTATAATGGTTAAAAACAATTCAAATGACTTACAGAATTGAGCCAGCTTCCCAGCTGACACTGATGGCCTCTGCAGCAGGAAACCCCCTGTCTCTTGCACCTTTGGGGATCCAGGCAACCTTATTCTTCCCTCATCGTGGCAGGGTGGGTGGGCACCAGGAGGAGGCTGCGCAGCTCAGACCCTGTATTCCAGCACTTTCAGTGCTGCAGTTTCCAATGAAGTTATTCCCTCTGCTGGCAGTGTCCCAGACAGTGCTTGATCACCTCCAGAGTCAGCGAGCTCACTACCTCCTGAGACAGGCCCTGTCCTCCAGATGGACATACCTGCCCGTGAACATCAGTTGGCCCCCTTGGCTTTCCCCGGCTGTGAGTAGCTCTGCCCTCTGGGCCGCTCGGAGAGAGCGTGGAGCTGGATGTCTCCCTGCGCCAGCTCCTCAGGCATTTGCAGGAACGGCCAGGGTTGCTTTCAGTTCCCTCTCTTCAGGCTGGGCCCCTCCTGGCTTTCACAGCTGGAGCCGGGCCTCGAAAATCCCTCTTCGACCAGGTAGAGGAGAGACTGCTTCTTCCCACGTGGTAGCCTCTTGCAAAGCACTTCTAGTCCTGCTGAGACGGGGCAGTACTGCTTCTGGTTTGGCTGTGGGAACACTTCCGGTTCCACTGGGGAACTTCTGGTTCCGCTGTGGGACACTTCTGGCTGCCCCCTTTCCTGCTTCTCTGCGGAGCCTGTGGAGGTCTGGGTGGGTAGATTGAACACCCGCTCCCCTCTGCTGCCTTGGGGGGGTTGCACTGGTCGAATCCCACTTACAGCCCTTCTAGGTGTGTGACCGTGGCAAGGGTGTGGCCTTCTTGTGCCTCGGCTTCTCCGATGCCCTTGTAAAATTGGAATAACAACGATGGTGCCTATGTCTCAGAATTAGCATGAGGACTGGGTCCGTGATGGCGCGTGGTGTCGCCCCCCCGGGACTCGGGCATAGAAGCAGCTCATTGAATGTTAACTAGACTCGCTTCTGTTGCTCTCCAGGGTCTCTCCGATCTCTCTGGAACTTCAGAACTGATAGCTCTTTGACCTGTGATGGGAAATGTTGAGAAAGACTTAAAACAGGAAAAAGGGTGACCTTTACAAAGGCTGTTGGCCACTGTTTATGAGACGAAGGCTTTGTTGTGACAAGGAAACTGGAGCGGTAGAAATTCAGACTTCAGACGCTGATCTGGAAGGAAACTCTGGGGGAGTATGTGGACTTTTCTCTCATTCCAGAGGCTACATTTTTTGGTGGTGTGCAAAGCTCATTTATCTCATACCCCCTGCCTCACAAGTAATGAGGTCTCCACCTCTGGGAAGCTTTCAGATATCCTGAAAAGAGGCAGTTTGGGGGGATTTTAGACGGGGTCCCTGCGTGCTGTTAGTGTTGAGAGAGCTTCAAAGGGGGAAGATAGGGGTGGGAATCTCACCTGCTTCTCTGCAGGGGGGATCTGAAAATCATCCCAAACATGCCTGGCACGTGGCCCTGCTCCCCAAGGCGGTGGCCAACCTCGTGGCAGAGCCAGAATCTTCATCTCTGTAACCTTTGGGCCCCCCGCCCCCAGCACGAACTTTAGTGAACACCTGTTGAGTCATCCCCTAACCACTCATGTCCCGGTGACTTCAGCAGTGGGGGGAGAGGGGACCCCCAGGCTCTCCCTCTGACACCTCTCGTGCACCTCATTTTGCAGACATCGACGAGTGTGAGAACGACTACTACAACGGGGGCTGTGTCCACGAATGCATCAACATCCCGGGGAACTACAGGTGCACCTGCTTTGACGGCTTCATGCTGGCACACGACGGACACAACTGCCTGGGTGAGTGAAGCAGCTGTGCCCTGCCCGCGGGGCACACCCTGCCTGTTCCTCAGCTCCAGCTGGCAGTGCGGGGGGTCGTGGGAAGGACTGCCCTCTTTTGGTTCCTTGTCTTAGTCTGCTACGGCTGCCGTAACAAAAGAGCACAGCTTGAGGGGCTTCAACAACAAGAATTTATTTTCTCACAGTCCTGGAGGCTAGAAGTCCGAGGTCACGGTGTTGATGTGTCTCTTTCTATTCTGAGGCTTCTCTCCCTGGCTTGCAGCTGGCCCCCTTCTCGCTGCGCGTCCACATGGTCTTCTCTCTGCGTGCAGGTACCTGATGCCTGTCTCTCTCTCTGTCCTAATCTCCTCTTCCTATAAGGACACCAGTCATATCGGAGTAGAAGCTATCCTGACGACTCATTTTCAACGTAATTACCTCTTTAAAGGTCCCATCTTAAATACAGTCACATTCTGAGGTACTGGGGCTTAGACCTTCAACATACGAATTTGGGGGAAACCACAGTTCAGCCCATAACAAGGATTCTTACACACCTCCAGATTCTCCTGGTTCAAATACACATATTTTTAAAACAGTTGTGTAAAACTTATGAGTAACGCAAACTTTCTGGGTCAAATTGGGAAAACGTGGAAGCACAAGATAAAACTGGAAAGTATCTTGGTTACTGTGGTGTGTTTGCCTTCAGGCGTCTCTCTGCAGCCAGGTGTGGTTACACTGTAGTTGTGATCAGGTGCCTGGCCCCTGTTATCACCCTTTTCCTAGTTGCCTCATAGTTTGATAAGTGACTAACAACCCGGGGCTGCTGTAACAAAGTAACAACTGAGTGGCTTAAGCTACAGAAATGTATCCTGTCATAGTTCTAGAGGCGAAAATCTGAAGTTGTGGCGTGAACAGCGTTGGTTCCTTCTGGGGGCTTTAAGGGAGGACCTGTTTCATGCCTCTCTCCTAGCTTCTGGTAGCCTCAGGCTTTCCTTGCTTGTAGATCACATTCTCCCTCTGTTTTCACATTGTCTTTGCTCTCTGCATGCCTGTCTCTGTGGCCAAATGTCCCCTTTTTCTAAGGACACGGTCATATTGGATTAGGGTGTACCCTACTGACCTCATCTTAACTTGGTCATCTGCCAGTAACCTGTCTCCGGAAGGGGTTACTTTCACCGGCATTGGGAGTCAGGACTTCGCCGTCTTTGGAGGGATGTAATTCAACCCATAATAGAGGTGGTTTGCAGCCTGTGGCAGGAGGAAGGTCTCCTGGTAGAAACCACGTGGTCCCAAAGCAGATGCCCCGGTCCCCCAAGCCCTCTTCTGCTACCAGCTGCTGAGTGACCTGGGGAACGGTGGCTGGAGCCTAGAGGGTAAGACCATGGACTTGGCCGGAGTGTGGTGTGACTGTGAACCCGTTCTTAACATCTCTGAGCCTCAGTCACTTGTTGGTAAAGGGAGGGTGTGAAGAGCAGCTGTGTCACACGCTGCTGTGAGCAGAAACTGCGATCGTGCCCAGACGGCTGAGAAGTGTGCCTGTCCCAGGGCTCTCAGTCCTCAGAGCGGTTCCTGTCACCATGACTGCAACAGGGATAACACGCTGTCTGCCTCACTAGGTTGTGTGTGAGGATAAAATGGCGCAGTGAAGTGGCTGGCACTTGGCGAGTATAAATTGTCAACAAACAAGCATTAGTATTACCGTAGGTGACTCAGCCACCCTTTTGTGGTTGGACGTTGAAATTCCTTGCTTATTTTGTTTGTTTTTACCATCAGAATCCAGAGGTGATTCTGGGCATAAAACTTTTTTTCTTGTTTCCCCAACTGTTTCCTTAGCAAGTCTTCCTGGAACTACTGGGTCAAAAGGATTATTTGGACTTTTTTTATGGCTTTCAATGCCGTGCTTCCTGGAAGGGCTCAGTAAACCTTCCATTGTGGCAGCGGGTTTTTTGGTGTATGGCACAGAAGCTGGACATCCCAAGTGCTCTGCAACTTCCAGAGTTAGTGGTGTATTCGTCTTCAGTTCCTCTGCCTGTTTCTGTTGAATGCATATTGGATCTCAGATGAGCTTGTTATGGGAAACAGATCCATAAACATGTAATTACACCCCCAAATAAGTGCCAAAACGGAGGTCTGGACTGTTAAAGCCCAGACGGGTCTGCGAAGAGCTACCCCTGCATGGGGTTGGGGCGTGGCGGGGCCTGACTCCTCAGGGGGACTGCATCCAACAGGATCTCCAAAGGTAGGCGAGCAGTTTACTGGGTCGAGGGCAGAGCCTGCGTGGAGAGCTGTGGGTGGCTCCTTGAGGCTGGGCTGGGGGGGGCGGGGTGGGGGGGTGCTGGGAGGAAGAGCGGGAGGTGGGGCTGCCACAGCAGGCAGAGCCTTTGGTGAGATCGCGGAGAACCGAGGCTGCACGGCGTTCATTGTGCCGGACGCCAAGTTCAGTGCTGTTCAAGTTTTCTCTCCTTTAATCCTCCCAAGAGCGTAAGCATTTAACTTTCCTAGTCGCTCGCCCCTTTCTTCAGATGATAGAGCACATCTCAGACACTGATTAGTCCGTGAAAGCAGAGCTGACGGTCTCTATGGAGCAGCAGGCAATATCCCCAGTGGTCAGGAAGACGGACCTTGGCAACTGCCAGTTCTGGGCTCAGATCCTGGTTCTGCCAGTTATCAGCTGCGTGACCTTTGGCCTGGAGGTGATACTCGCCTCCAGGCCTCAGTTTCATCACCTGCAAGACAGAATTCGCAGTCCCCTGTCTGGCACGGCTCTCGTGAGGACTGAGTGGGATCGTGGATGTCAAGCATCTTGAGAGTGCCCGGCACCCACCGAGCACACAGACGTGACGGGCCCCAGGCTGGTCATCGGCTTGCGGACCAGATGTATTGCGGTGGGCTGGTCTGACGCCCCCGAGGCCTTGTGGGGGCCCGGCCTGCCGTCTGCAGCCCCCGGGCAGTCACCTGTTTGTAAACACCCTTGTTCTTTTTTTTTTTTTTTTTCCCGGTACGCGGGCCTCTCACTGTTGTGGCCTCTCCCGTTGCGGAGCACAGGCTCCGGACGCGCAGGCCCAGCGGCCATGGCTCACAGGCCCAGCCGCTCCGTGGCATGTGGGATCTTCCCGGACCGGGGCACGAACCCGCGTCCCCTGCATCGGCAGGCGGACGCTCAACCACTGCACCACCAGGGAAGCCCATCACCCTTGTTCTTGGCTACGGCAGGTGTACCCAAAGCCTCCAGACTAATGGAGTCTGTGCAGGTCTTTGTTTCAACAGGATTTTCACGGTGGATTCTTTTTACACTCATCAATTTAAGGAACTGGGTAAGACTCCACCCACCCCCGCCTCCGAGCACAGATTGCAACTTCCTACGGCTCTAGCTCGCACATACGGCAGCCGACAAAAGGCTCTCTCTGTTGCTCCTCTGCTTTTAGCTGGGGCAGACGCTTCCCGACAGACCTCCTTATGTTTGGGCTTTTTCCTTCTCAAGACAGAACTCCGGCTCTAGAGAAGACAGACCTCGGCTCCCACTGGCTCCAGCCCCGCCTGACCGCGTAAGCTCTCAGAGCCGCAACTCCCTCACCCATAAAACGCTGAAAAAGTACCCAGCACAGTGTCGGGATCGTGGAGGCTTATAGACACTGGCTGAAACAAGTAACACTGTACGAGGAAGCTGGGCTTGCAGTTGGAAGATGTGACCCACATTCTGTCACCACCACTCATGCGTTCTATGTTGGAGACCAGTTACTGACTCTCCACGTGTCAGTGCCCCTAACTGCAGAGCGGGTCGGAAATGCCTGTCTCGGTGTCACTGTGACAATTAAATAGGAAAGTAGACCTGGAGAGCTGAACGTATTGATGTGAAATTCTCCGCGGGTGCTGGGTGTTGCAGAGGTTTCAAGCCGGCAGCCCACAGCCCTTCTCCAGCCTGTAAACATGTTTGGTCTCTCCCCGCCATGTTGATGATATGACCGTGACGATGGTGGTGGTGATTGAATTATTTGTCAACATTTATAAATCGACGGGTGTCACATAAAAATCAATATTTCCAGCACTGTTCCTGCTTGGCCATAGTCACCCAGCCCCTGACTTTGTGGGACTTGGGCAGGGGTGCATATCCCATGTGGTCCAATGTGGAAGTCATCACGAAGCTTCAAACTAGAATATGTTCAATCTTTTCTGCCTTGACAAGTGTTCCTAATGACTTGGAAGGCTAGACCGGAATTGAGAAATCTAGGACTCCTTGGAGTTTTGTGCCAGAAAGTGGTAGCATGGGCAGTGCCTGCTCTCCGCCCCTTCTTCTCACCCCTGGCTCCGTCCTGCACCACAGGGAGCCTGAGGACACCCTAACCTGAATGTGTAAGCTCTGACCATTTGCCCCCAGACCATCTTCCCTTTGGCTTGGTCCTGTTATTTGTCCCTCTGAGAAGAGACAGGCTTGGGCCATGTGGACAGGGAATTTTGGGGTCTCAGACACCCAGAATGTGGTCTAGAAGGATGGGTATGTGTTCCAGGTGCCGTGACCCCCTGTGGACTCCTTACTGTATTGGAAGGGCTGCAGCCACAGGAGGGGCAGCACAGGGACCCTCAAGGCATTGAGCCAAGAGCAGGGGCACCTCTTGCCCACGTCTCAGTGTGGTACCAGCAGCAGCCGGCAGGAGCCGCACCATGGCTGCCCCCTTTGGAGGGTGTGTGTACGTTCCCGACTGCTGCACTCCCCACCATTCCCTATTGCTCACAACCTGTTGGTCATTTAACTGCCTGCTCTGTCTCAGTAGGAATTGTGTTCACACTGCCTGATGAAGCTTCCAGCACAGGGCCTGCCCTCAGTGGGTGTTCGGGAGGGGTGAGAAGCGGACTGAGTGGTGGCAAGTTTCTGTGTTCTGCATTCTCGCTGCTTTGCGCGGTCCTGACCGTCTCTGGTCAGTCACTCTGAGCCCCGCTCCACAACCCATCACCCGTCAGGGACAGTTAGGCCTGTTTGCGTCTCCTGTTGTTTTGTCTCCAAGTCTGGGTCAAAAGTCTCGTCCGGTTGTAACATTCCGCTCTCAACCACCAACGAATTCCTTCGGGATGGTGGCTGGAACCGAGCCTGGTCAGCACAGTCTGAAAAGCATTCTGAGCTAACTAGGAGAAATGAGGCTGATGGCTGAAGGGTTATTTTCTTGCCTGGGTTTTCACAGTTGAACCTTTTCTCTTTTTTTTGAGCAAATGAGGTTATTTTCTTGTGGAGATGGCTTGCCTGGGACTGTGTCCTGGAGGATGGCCAAATCTGTCCTCTGGGGAGTAAAACCCTGTTTCTATTTGACATCTTTATTGAGGAATTTCTCAAATATAACAGAAAATGACACCAGAGGGAATTGAAACCATGATGAGATCCTTGCTCAACCCCAGATGACTGCTTTTAGCATTGTAATTACTTGAAATAGCAGTAGTTCTGTTTGAAAAATATTATTCCAAACTCCACGCAATTGGACGTAAGAGCAATATTTAGGCTAATAGAATAAGATTTTTTTCATCTTAAATTAAAACCAGCAGTGGGTAATTTTTTCCCGACTCCACAAAGCAAGGCTCCTTTCTCCCTAAAGCCATTAGTTCACTTAGCCAGATGTTTTCTGCGACCCCAGTCTTTATCTTGACTTACTGCAAAATACGGTTCTCAAGTTGCCCACAGTCTGAATTTCGGACTTGCTTCTCAGCACTTTTTCCCCTGATGAAGAGGAGTCATCTGGAGCCAGGTTCAACAGAACAGTTGTTTTGTTAACCGGATCGCTACGTTCCCGTTAACACTTACGGAGCACCTACCGTACGCCCGGCCTTGTGCTAGGTAGTCAGCTTCTTAGGTGAGATGAGGAACTTCGGCCGCACCTCTGCCGTGCACCTGGAGTCGCCCAGGATGTCGTGCTCACGTGCCGTCGTTCAGTTCTCACAGCATCCACAGGCAGAAGCCATTAGTATCCCCTCTTTACAAATGAGGAAACTGAGGCTCAGAGAGGGAAAGTGACCTGTGTAAGGTCACACAGCCAGTACGTGGTAGGGCTGGGAACAGAGCCCAGGTCTGTGCGTTTGCCAGTTCAAGCCTGTAAGCCACTGCCCGCCCCTTGCCTCATGGCACCCGGAACAGAACCAACTCTGGGAGGCTGGTCCGGATCAGGGAGGGGCTTCCTTCACTGGGGGTTAGATGTGCCCTGCTCTGAGTTTGAGAGTCGCTGAGAAACCCTGGCGTCTGCCAAGCCAGGCTGGTGGGCGGCGTGCTGGAGGGCGTGAGGGCGGCCCCTGCTCCAGAGACTTCCCCCAGGTCTGTCCTGCCTCCCGGGCCAAGGCAGGATCTTCCTTACCCTTGAGCTGCTTTGGGGCATTGTCTCACCCCGTGTGAACGAGCGGAGCCCTGTTGTTACTGAACCCGCTCGTGTGGCTCCCATCACTTTCACGGGAGCACCCAGTTCTTCTGCCTGCCGGCTCACGAAGCCCTCAGGCCAGGGTGCTTGCTGCCAGCCTCCTCTCCTCACCTCTCATCCTTGCCCACCTGCACCCTCTGGCCCGGCCTTCCTTAAATCCACACGGTCCTCCTACCCTTCCCAGCTGTTCAGGGCTGCTCCCTGAGACCCCTCCCCCAGCATGACCTGGTGAGGTCCTACTTGTCATTCGAGACCCAACCTCCACCTCCCTTTGCTCCAGAGTCTTCTGTGACCACGTGGTACACACCTGCACTGTGGCTCTGCGCTGGGGTCCTCCCTTCTTCTCCTGCAGGCAGAAGCTATCTTGTTTATCTCGTCTTCCTCCTCTGAACCTAGTGTGGTGTCTGGCATATCACAGGCACATAATAAACATTTGTAGAATGAATGAATGAATGAGTTTGAAGAGGGTCCTCAAGCTCAGCACACTTCCGTGCTGGGCACATAGCAGAGATCCAGGTGAATTAGACGGAGCATGTGTCACAGGACTCCCAGGTTCACGAGAAACACAGAAATGTCCACGCTTCTAATGACAGGTAGAAAGGGCTCTTTTCGCAGTGACACAAGCCTCCCACCTAGTATTCATCCATTTGTTTGTTCAAAAACATTGTTCTGAGCACCTGCCGTGTGCCAGACCTGGTTTTAAGTGCTGAAGATACAGTGAGTGGCGACCAAAAGCAACCAGGCACCCGCCCTAGGGAGCGGGGAGGACAGGGCACAGGTAAACCCGTAACTCAGTCAAGTAAGCTGAGTCAGGTCAGCTCCAGTGAAAAACAATACAATAAGGTGATAGAAGGTGATGGAGGCAGGATGACCGTGTTGGAGAGGGCGGCGCTCCTGTTACTGCCGCTGCATGAAAACCACCCCACACTTAGTGGCACAAAACACCCTTTGCCTCTGCTTGCAGATTCCGTGGGTCAGGAATTCAGGCAGGACGCAGCAGGGGCGGCTCTCTGAGCTGCACGGTGTTTGGGGCCTCGGCTGGGAAGACGTGAGGCCGGAGATGACTTGATGGGGGCTGGACTCCTCTGGGGCTTCTCTGCTGGCGTCTGACGGTTGATGCTGGTTGTCAGGCAGAACACTTACGGGCAGCCTCTCGCGGTCTTTCCGCATGGGCTGGTGTGGGCTTCCTCACAGCATGGCCGCTGGGTCCCAAGAGAATAAGACACAGGTGCATGGAAGCTTTCCAGTCTAGTCTCAGAAGTCACTTTCACCCAGCTCTACCTGTCAAGGCAGTTACAAAGGTCCATCCACGTTCTTGGGGGGGTGGGCACTTGGGGAAGGGGGCCTCAGAGTGGAGGAGGAAGCTGCCCTGTGACGATCTTGGGAAGACCTTCCCTCCAGGCAGACGGGGAGGACAGAGGCGGTGGCCCGAGGTGGGGACAAGCTGCGTGAGTTTGGGCACAGGTCACTGTGCCTGGAGGATCTGGAGGGAGGGGGAGGGTCTGGAGACGAGGTCGGGAACGGGCAGGGCCAGGTCATGTGCAGCCTTGTGGGCCCTAGAAGGGAGTTGGGATTTTATTCTAAATTAGTTGGGAAACCACGGGACATTTTAACCAGGGACTGACTTAATTAAGAGATTTGCTTTCTGACTGCTCAGTAGAGAATGTGTTACCTGGAATAAGAGGCAGAGACCCCTGTGACGATTTGGGTCAGAGATGTTGGTTGGCCAGGTGACAGTGGTGGCAGTAATGAGAAGTGGTTGAATTCACGTATGTTTTGAAAACAGGGCCAAAATGAATTGATGATGGACTAGATGTAAGAAGTGAGGGGAAAAGAGGAATCGAGATGGACTACTAGGTTTTGATTGTTTGTTTTGTTTTGTTTTGTTTTGTTTTTGCGGTACGCAAAACAAAAACAGAGGCCACACTGTTGTGGCCTCTCCCGTTGCGGAGCACAGGCTCCAGACGCGCAGGCTCAGTGGCCACGGCTCACGGGCCCAGCCTCTCCGCGGCATGTGGGATCTTCCCGGACCGGGACACGAACCCGTGTCCCCTGCATCGGCAGGCGGACTCCCAACCACTGCGCCACCAGGGAAGCCCTGGACTACTAGTTTTTTGCTCGGAGTTACTGTGTAGCTGTGCAGCTGCGGCTGAGACGGGGAAGACTGGGGGGGTAGGACAGATTTTGGGATGGGGAGCGGGGTGGGCTAAGAGTCTGTTTGGCCAAGTTCAATTTGAGATAATCAGTAGCCCTCTGAATGGAAATGGTACACAAGTTCAGAGGTCTGTGGGGTAGTCAGGTCTGGGGTTCGGGGAGAGCGTGAGAGCCTAGAGCTTCTAAACGGCGTCAAAATCCAGAGCTCTTAACGTTCATTCGTTTCATAAGATTCCACGAGCACCTGCCCGGTGCCACGTCCTGGGCTGGGAGCTCGCAGTTGGGAGACGGATGACGTAGTCCCGGCCCTCAGGAAGCATCGGGACTCAGCCTCCCCAGCTTTGAGTCCTGGATCCGTCACTTAACTGTGTGACCGTGAGCAGGTAACGTCACGTCTCTGGGCCTCTGTATCCTCGTCTGTACGGCGTGGCTAACAGCAGCGCTTATTTGACGGGGGTGACGCAGAGACCAAAGGAGATAAGCTTTGCAAGGTACATGCCTGGTACACACGACGAGGGCTCAGCAGATGTGAATTACCTAAGTATCACTCATTCCTGGTGTGCAAAGTCAGAATACTTTTTAAAGAAAATGGATGTCCTTTCTGAGCTGGTGAAGAGGCAGGGGGACGAGCCTCGTCCCCGAGCTGGGGGTGAAGCTCAGGGGACCGTTGGGGACTGTTCCTTGTGTTCCACACGGTGCTCACCACCCTCCCGGCTCAGAAACCTCTCCTTCCTCCTGCACTGGTTCCTGTGCACTCATCCGTCGGCATGGGTCACGTGGCATCAGGGCTTCTGATCCCAGCTCTGCCACATACTCATTTTGTGACCTTGGACCCTTGCCCCCTCTTTCTCAGTCTCAGTTTTGTTTTCTACAAAATGAACATGATCCCTGCCTGGTAGGATCAGATGTGCAGGTGACACCACAGGGCACCAGGCAGAGGGAGAAGAGGAGGAGAGGATCCTGGGAGGCGGCAGCCGGGCCCAGGGGCCGGGCTGCACACGTGGGAGGGAAGCACCGCAGAGGCCCAGATGCTCCGCGTCGGCGCAGCGGTCACAGCTCTCCCTGCGCCGGGCTGGTCCCTGGCAGGATGAAAGGGCCGCGCTCCAGGCCTTTTGAAGGCGCCCCCTCTCATCCTGGAGGACAGCTGGAGACAATGTGTTGCTCCCTTGAACCCCTAACGCAGGCTCGAGTTGCCTCTGTTTATTTGTCTTCATACTTCAGCAGCTCAAATGCATTTCTTGCTGGGAAAAAAAAAATGCTGAACATTTTAATGTAAAACTAAACAGCTTCGGACAGTCCTATACTTACTCCATAAACGCCAGTATTTTTCAAGGTAAACTGGAGAGGTTTCTTCCTGTTCTATTTACGCCCTCCCCTCTCTGCTTTTCCCTAGTCTGGCCCACATTCAGGTGGTCTAAACACGCTTGGTTGGAGGGATTTGCTGTCCGAGGACAAGTTGGATTCAGACTTGCTTCTCCTCCCAGCTTTTTACAACTGTTGATCTGATGGAAATTCTTTGGCTTGAAGAAAAGAAACACACGGGACAACAGTGTGCATCTTTGTAAATGGACTTCCTTCCTTCCCCAAATCACTACAGAACCAGGGAGATCCCGGAGCAGGGAGGGAGGTGGATGGATTGAGACCCAGGTTTTGTTTTGGGGGGTGGAGTGGCCTCCTCCAGCCTCATGCCTGCAGCCAGCTCAGGACCGGGGGCCAGGGGGAAGGGGTGGGGCAGGGCAGCTTCTGTAAGAAGCAGGCGAGTGCTGGGGGGAAAGGGCAGTGGGCCAGGAATCAGGCTCTGCGGGCCATGGACTTGCTGGGGGACCTTGGGAAACTCCCTACCTCTCTGTGCCTCAGTTTCCCCATCGTCTGTGACATAGGGATGGGATTTGACCAATGGTTTTGAGATTTCATGGGGTTTTGTTTCCAGCAGCAGAACCATTTGTTTCCAGCAGAATCATACGGTGGTCACACTACTCTGCTGAAATGGGAGGCAGGACTGGCAGGGATGAGAGCCCTGCGCTCCATGGAGCCCCTCCCTACTTCTGCAGGGTCCCTGGGGCCAGGAGCACTGTTTGGAACCCCTGTTTGGCCTGGCTGCTGTGTCAGAGCCCTCCTCCCTCCAACATCTTGCGATTCGATGACTTGGTGGCCTGGAGTGTCCTCAGGGACAATGGCCAAGCTCCTCGCCCCTACCAGCTGCAGTCCCTGTCTACTTCTTTCTCAGAACTGTAATCTCCAGCATGGCAGACAGCTTGCGTTTCCCTAAATGGTACCCCGCTCTCCTGCTCTGGCGTATCCGTACACCTGCTCTTCCTTCTGCCCGAATCACCCCTCTCCGTGCTCTTCATTAGTGCTTTTTCTTTGGCTGACGCCCTACTTTTGTCACGACTCAGCTCGGGCATCAGCCCCTCCAGAAAGCTTTCCCTGAGTTGCATACCCTTCCCCTGGGGGCCTACAGCCCCCTCAGGCTGCCCTCTGCCTCAGCACTGAGCTCCTAGCTTGTCCCTGGACACCAGGGGCGGGTCTCTGCTGCCCCGGGAGGTCCCGGAGAGCCCTGCCTCAGAGTGACTTAGCCCTGCGTTCCTGGGCCCAGTGCAGGCTGCTTGGTGTGATGGCGGGATGGGTGGTTGGCCGGTGAAGCGGGCAGAAGGTTGGATTCTGACTCTCCAGGAGAGCGCGGTTTGACAGTGGGGCGTGCACAAGCCTGGCACGGGGGCAGAGCTTCAGCGCTCTCAGAACTTCTGAGATCTGCGTGGCGGTAGCAGGGGCGGGCAGTGGGGGGCTCTTAGCAGCCCACGTGACTGCAGCCCCCCGTGGCTGGCTGAGCTTAGGACTCCCCTGTCCCTGTCCTCACGTCCAGGCCCAGCTCCTTCTAGCCTCTGCTGTAGATGAGGGGAGAGCAGGGACTTGGAAGCAGACGCATCAGCCTTGGCTCCCAGCTCCCTTCCTAGCCGTGCTTCGGGGCCAGCACTTCACTGTTCTTACCCCAAAAAGAGGAGTGATGATGTTCCTGGGAGGGAGCTGGAGGCATCAGGCAAGGTGGTCCGTGTGGCGGCAGGGAGGCACCCAGCGGGCGTCAGGAGCCTCCCCTTCCTGCTCTCCCTTTGGTTGCATGTTCAGGTCAGAGACCACATCACAATACGAGGCGGCCCTTCCCACTGGTAGGACTGTGTTGAAATGTGCCGTCAGTCGCCCTGTGGCAGCCTCACCTTTGAATAGGTCTCAGTTTGGTGACCTGGGGAAGAAGTCCTGCTCTGTCCCAGGGCAGAGAATGCCAAGTCCATAAACAGCAAAGAAAAACACCCAGTTGCAGAGCACAGGCCAGGCGAGCAGACACGTTCCTTCATCTTTGTTTGCAGTTCGTATGCCAAGGGCTGGGTCAGAACTCAGAGAAATAAACAGAAAATAAGTGTCTTGTGAAGGCTCTTTAAAAATACTTCACCACCAAAACATATGCCCGAAAGCAGCACTGAACCGTGTGCCTACAAAGGGGCATTGTCGACGAATACGTGTGCCCCAGCGTGCCCAGTGCGGTCCTTCCTCTGCCAGTAACCTTGCTGACTTCGGAGCAGTCTGTGCCCTGGCTGGTGGTGGGGTCACCCCGGACGTCGGCCGGGCCTGGCTGCCTCTGCACAGATGCTGCAGCGACCGTCCTTCCCCACCGCCGACAGGCTGTTTATAGTGGCCATTCGCCACCCCCACGCCTCGCCTGCTCCAGCCCCCTCCCTGGATCTGCCTCATCCCAACCACATGCAGCTGGAAATAGACGGGCGGGCAGTGAGGGCTTGCACCCGGCTGGCACTCCTTGTTTGTTGGAAGTAGGTGGCCATGGTGGCAGCCTCCCAGCTGCTTGGTATGGGGTCTTTTTTTTGTTTTGGTTTGGTTTGGGGTTTTTTGTGTTTTTTTTTTTTTGCGGTACGCAGGCCTCTCAC
Source organism: Stenella coeruleoalba (assembly GCF_951394435.1). Taxonomy (NCBI): domain Eukaryota; kingdom Metazoa; phylum Chordata; class Mammalia; order Artiodactyla; family Delphinidae; genus Stenella; species Stenella coeruleoalba. The sequence goes on from NC_137157.1 coordinate 6,084,112, forward strand.
TGTTGTGGCCTCTCCCGTTGTGGAGCACAGGCTCCGGACGCGCAGGCTCAGCGGCCATGGCTCACGGGCCCAGCCGCTCCGCGGCATGTGGGATCTTCCCGGACCAGGGCACGAACCCGTGTCCCCTGCATCAGCAGGCAGACTCCCAACCACTGCGCCACCAGGGAAGCCCGGTCTGGGGTCTTTAGTAACCCCTCAGGTGTTACCTTAATGGTGGGAGAGGATCCCACAGGCCGACTTGCCCTGCCCTGGCTTACGTGCTGGCCGCCAAGGGGTCAGATGCCAGTGAAGTCGTCTGGATGAGCCTTGGTGGAGGCCTCTCTGAGTGGGATCCTCCTGGGGCCCCTCTTGCCATTGGAGGAGTCTGGGGTCCTCAGCCTGGCAGCTGGCTTCTCGGGCTCTGGGCTCCGCCTGCCACTCCAGCCTTGCCTTCTCTCCCTGTGAATACGAAGCCTGTCCCCCTGCGCTCTTGCTTCCTCCCACCTGGAGAACGTCTTCCCTTGCCTGTCCCGAGTGCTCTAGTCCATCCTTCTGCACCTCTTCCCCGGCCTTCCCGGCAGCCTGACTGGGTCCCACCCCCGCCCTTGGACCGACCAGAGTCACGGTGCTCGTCACGCAGAGTTGAAAAGGTCTGTTTACTTATCCATCTTCCACAAGTGTAATAATCACACAGAAACACTCAGAGAAATCGATAGAAAAGACAGAAAATAATCCCCCCATTAGCTCGCCACCACAACAGGTCAACAGCCTTCGTGTCCTCGTGTTCTTGTCCGATGCCATCTGTGTGTAGAGCTGACTATATGGTTATGATCGTGCACTGGTGTTTGTACGCCGCTTCCCCCCGCCCCAGGAGACTTTTTTCCCTCTTGGTGTGTAATCACGTGGCTGGGGTGTGGGACTGGAGTCAAGAGTCCAGGATGTGGAGGGCCTGGCGGCCTGTAGGCGCTGAGTGAGAGCTTCTGGTGCTGTGGCTGTCCGGATGGGAGAAAGGGTCTGTAACCTCTGGGTCAGCAGCTGACCCCCTGAGTGCCCGTATCTGCCAGGTCAGGGGGTCCAGAGATGACTTAGCTGTGCCTGGCACTCTCAGGGAGTTCTAGGCTCTGTGCAGAAGTACTCCCAGAGCGGCATCCTTGTTGTGATGAACACTGCACCGAGTCCTGGGGGGAGGGGGGGAGGGAGGGGGGCCATCTCACCCTGCCAGCAGTAAGTGAAAGGTCACCAGGTGGGGGCAGAGGTGGGGTGAGGGCAGCAGGGAACAGCCGACGCAAAGCCTAGAGGTGAAAAGCCTCGGTCGGGTGGGAGAGTGGGCTCGGGCGTGGACAGTGGTGTGGGAGATGGAAAAGCCTCGGTCGGGTGGGAGCGTGGGCTCGGGCGTGGACAGTGGTGTGGGAGATGGAAAAGCCTCGGTCGGGTGGGAGCGTGGGCTCGGGCGTGGACAGTGGTGTGGGCGGTGGTGGCCTGCCAGCAGAGCCACGCGTGCCCATTGCTCTCTGAGCCTGAGATCTGGAGATTGAAACCTGCAGATGTAGGAGCGCCAGGGAATCACCTCTGGCTGCATCTTAGGCACGTCAGGTGCGAGCCTGGTTCCTAGCCCCTCCTTCGACAGCCACCAGGGCCCTACGTGCTACTCCAGCTTCACCAAACCCGTGCACGCGCGCACACACACACACACACACACACACACACACACACACACACGGCAGGCATCCCACGCCCAGACACACCTCTCCCCGCGCTGGTCCTCGTGCAGTTTAGGGAGAGGCTCCCCTGCCTGTCAGCTTGGTTCCCGATCCCTGGTCTTACCTGGTCTTACCACTTCTCTCCCCCTGGTCGGGCGGCTCCCTGAGGGCAGGCCTTGGCCTCATGCCCACTGCCTATCCCCTGCCTTGTTGAGTGAGTGAATGAATGGACAGGCACACGTGGCTAATCCCAGTTCTCTCGGGGAAGACGTGGGCATTAGAGAGATGACTTCAGATGAGACGGCTGCTCGTGCAGATACACTCTAGGGCGGGGAAGTCAGCAAACCGTGTGCAGAGTCACAGGGGTCTGACGGGGAGGGATGAGAAATAAAAAAGCTTGTGGCCTTTGCCCCGGAATACCACTTCTGGGAATCCATCTGGAGGAAACATCCCGAAAATTAAAAGGTCTACGGCTACCCAGACATGTCCCTCGCAGGGGAGTTTACTAATGGGGTGGAAGAGAGACAGCGCACCGAGGTGGGGGGGGGTCCCTTACGGCCTGGACCGTGGCAGGTGAGAAGGGCGGCCAGGACTGAGCCCCAGCGTGACAAGGGCACTAACTCAGCTTTCAGTGAAGAAGGGTGGGACGGTCACGTACAGACTGATCTGTTAGCACTAGCAGAAACTCAGGACGTGAAAAAAGGCCGAAGTACAATATGTTCATGATTGGGGTTGTAGCTAGAGTGTAAATTTGTTGATCTTTTGTTTTCCGCTGTTTTTCAAAATTCCTTGTGAACTCAAATTTTGGAATAATAAAAGTCTTATTGGACAAGTGATAGGGACCCACGCTAAGTTCTCGAGGGCAGGAATGCTATGGAAAGGTCATGTCACAACCTGGGCTGGAAAGGGGCGGGGTAGGGTGGGGCCAGCCATGGGGAGGCACACGGTCCTTCCGGGGCTTCAGCCAGCCCGGTGCTGCCTTTTCCACGAAGCTCCCTGGTGCCCACGTCAGCCTCCACCTCTGCCCTCTTCCAGCCCCTCTGCCTGCTACTTTCTTGAACGTGTCAACTCTATTGGCATAAAATCATTTTGCAGTCTTGCTGTGGCTGCCTGACCTACCCAGTGCCTGACAATGAGGGACTGCTGAGCGTGGGAAGAGCAGGCCGCCTCGCAGACAGCCAGGTGAAGGAGCCATGGCAGGCTGGGGCGGGAGCCCTGCCACTCACGGAGAGCTCCCAGAGCCACCAGTGGAGGCCACTGGCAGGAAGGAGGACGGGAACGGGCCTCCAGGAAGCACCCACAGTAGCCTGATAAGTGGAAAGGCCCGGATTTTATCCTCAGCAGCTTTGGAAGCTGGAAGGAAATGCTGAGTTTCATTGGGAAGATGTGATGCTTGAAGGTATTCAGAATTCCAGGCAGAACCAGTGGTGAGAAATTTGTGCTGGTAGCAAGGCATTCGACCTGGCCAGAGTCAGGCGTGATGGACCAGCCAGAGGACCTGTGTCCATCGGGGCGGCACGGGGGGCTCCTGGGCCCATCTTGATTCTGTGGCGTTTTTCCCAAGGCAATGGGAAAGACGTACCCTCTGCCTGCCCCATCCACAGGCCCGCGGAGGTCATCACAGCCAGCTGGGCCTGTTTCATTTCTGAGGATGTTCTCTAAGAATCCTGGCAGAGCATTTCCCCTTCTTTTCTTAGAGCGTCTTGCTTTGGTTCCAGGGTTTGGTTGGTTGGTTGGCTTTTGTCCCCTTCCCTCTTTCCAGTCCTGCATTCTTATCCCCATCAAAAGAAATTTTTAAAAACTCCAGTGCCTCCCATAGGTGTCCAACCAGGATCGTGTTTACAGCTGTGCTGTCAGAGGCCCGAGGGCGGGCGGACAAAAGCGTCCTGTTCCCGTGCTGGCTCCGTCACCCACACGCTGGTGACCGAGGGCAGGCCGCTCACTGCTTGGCGCCCCTGGTTATAACGCTGCTGCTGCTGCCCCGGGCTGAGGCCGAATGGGACGCTGTAATGAGCGTGCCTGCACAGCAGGGGCTCCAGGAACGGGGGTTCCCTTCCATCTGCTGCAGCCTCCTCTCCTGCCCATGCTAGAGAGATTAAAGGAGGAGCTGGTCTTGCCATAGACAAAGGGCAATGAAGAGGCATTCAGCAGGGCATTCCACTGCCTTCAAACCCCTGCCCCCTCCACCCGCCCCTGAAGCACTACCCGGTCAGAATGGCTTTTCTTCAGCTGAAGACTTTGGTCCTCATACTGGTGAAAGCGCCCACAAAGCAGGAAGACACTTTGGGCTGTGCTGACTGACCAGGAGCCCCACGTGGCTCCGTTCGTTCACTGAGCCCCAAAGCTCACGGGCTGGCAGTGTTTGAGGGCATCTGTTCCCGCTCCACCCTGATCCTGCCACGAGCTGCCCACAGGCGGGGCTGTGCCCACCGCCACGATGGGGCTCACTGCTGGGCGAGGCTGAGGCAGGCAGGCCCACGAGCACAGCTCTTCTCCTACCAGCTCTCACTCTACGCCCCAAGGACCCACCAGCCGGCACTCAGTGCCATCAGTCATCTAGAGCTGCCTCACTGGGCAGCCCCTCCAGGGCCACACAGCCCATCCCTGATGGGACAGGCCTGCAGCCAGGGCCTCGGGGCCAGAGCTGCCTCTCCCAGCCAGTTCTCGGTCAGTCACTCGGTCCGCAAACACGGATCATGTGCCCCGTGCGCTGTTTAAAACCCTGAGGTACAGCCACACTCAAGATGTCCCTGTTCTCAAAGACTCTGTATTCCCCGGGGAGACAGAAACAGTCACAAAGCAGACACCGTGCGTGGACGTGCCCGGTGACTAGCAGGTGTTCTGGCTGAAGCCGCTGTGGGGTGCGCTGCCGTTTGCCGAGATGCAGGAGGCTGGGGGTGGGACCGCGCTGTGCTTTGTTCTGCTCTGTTTTCTGCTGTGGGAAGTGGAGTTAGGAGTTCGCCGTGGGCCGTGTTCGGTTTGTCCTGCCTGTTGGACAACCAAGTACAGGCGCTGATCTCTGAGTCTGGAGGATGGTGGAGCAGGCAGGCCTAGAGGTTTGGGCAGTGTTGGCACGTTAAGTGGCTGGAAAAGCCATGGGACAGGGTGACATCTTCCAGGAACGGAGCCCAAGAGGAGCCCAGGCCTTGTGGATGTGGCCCCCATAGGTGCACTGACCTCCTGGGGCCTGGGGCCACCCAAGGCTCCTTTAAAGGAGGGATTGTCCATGAAGTCGGAAAAAGCGATCCCACAAGGGTCTAGTATCGAGAATTATATATCTTATATAGAACTCTTACAACTCAACAGTGAAAAGGCAAACAACCCCTTTTAAAAGTGGGCAGGAGATTTGAATAGGCATCTCTCCACTGTTAAGCAGCTGGTAGGCGTGTTCCCCCAAGAAGGGCGACTCAGGCGGTGAGCAGGCCAGAACCTACGTCAGGAGGGAGAAACTCCAGGAGCTGAGGCTGCTCTGCTGGGAGGCCGGAAGGCCGAGGCAAGACTGACCTGCCGTCTAAATAAATCAATTCAAAAAAAAAAAAAGACTGAGCGCTCCCTTCGGATGCGCTTTGTTGTCAGTTTTCCAACTTGGGGGGGACTTTGCCATCCCCCAGAGGGTATTCCCGCCTGTGACCCCTGGAGCACTCGTGCTGGCTTTGCTCAACAGTTGTTAACGTGTCGGTGGCCTGCGTGCGCCAGACACTGTGCTAAGTGCTTTACCTCCGTTATCTTCTTAATTCCCAAAACAACTCCAGTTACTGTTATCCCTGTTTTATAGGGAAGGAAACCAGGGCCCAGAATGGTTAAGCACCGTGCCGAAGGCCACACAGCAAGTGACTTACTGAATCTTGTACCCCAGCTGGTGTGACCTGGGGGCCAAGAGCCAGGACCCGCGGGTAGTGGTTGCACGGGGACACCATGTAGGTTATTATAAGGTGGAGCGGCCGTCAGCTGGAGTTAGGCAGCAAACTCCTGGTCCTTCGATGTTCGTTGCTGCTCAGCCGTCACTGGGAGACCACAGGCAGCAGCTGGGATTGAAGGTGAGACCCAGATGAGGGATGCAGTGACCAGACCCCACAGGCCAGCACAGCAGTCTCAACAGAGCTCTGGCCCGCCCTGCGCTGGCTCCTTGCGTCTGGGTGTGAGCAATGGGCTTGCTGGTCTGGAAAGCTGACCCCACCAGTCATGTGCCTCATCTCCCAGCGCTGAGCCGGGACAGGCCCAGCCCAAGGGGCTCGGCATCAGAGCAGGGCTACGGCAGGAGACCCTGTGTCTCCCACACACAGCCGACCTGCTGGGGGGCCAGGAGCCCCAGAGAAGGCCCCAGCGGATGCCCAGACCAGGAGGTAGGTGGGTCCCAGGAGACTCAAGTCACACCTCCTGCCTGCCGTGCCAGCACCTCTGACAGCTCGGGGAGCGCCCTGGATCTGGGAGAACCCAGGCCCCAAAGCTCTAAGACCCATATGTATTTCACCCGAAATCTAATCCATCTGGTTCTCATTTATTTACACTTAACCCATCAAATGCAATTTTGCAAGAGCCGCTCGATGGCCAAGGGGACTTTCCGCCTAAGCCTCCCTTCTGAAAGGAGCCTCAGGAGGGGGAGGGCTGGGGCCTCAGCCCCCGGGGGCCAGGAGGGCGTTCTCAGGGTTGGAGGTTGAGTTCGGTTTCTGAGATGGGCCAGTGCCTCTGCCTCTGTTCCCGGACCCGTGCTGGGAGCTGGGGTGCTGGGGCCGGGCACAGGGCCTGACACACAGTAGGCTCTTGGCAGCCAGGAGAACATGGGTGGGGTTCAGGCAGAACACAGAGTCTCTGTTTCAAATTGTGAGGCGTTCGTGGGAAGCACAAAGCAACCAAAGCTGTATCCAGACGTAATTTTTAGTTGTTATAAATAGCTGCAAACCTGGATTCTGGGCCCAAAATAGGACAGACAGTCAGCTATTAATAAAAACAAACACCGGCACCTTGGGCCAAGAAGCAGACCTCCTGGGCAAACCACAGGCCTGCCTGCAGAGGCCTTTCAGAAGCAGGCCGACCCGCGGCCCGTCGGTGCCGGCTCTGGGATGCCTTCTTGCTGGAAAACAGCCTCGTCCGTCCCACACACGGGCCCATCCCAGATAGGACCCTTCAGCAGCTGGCGGGAGTGGAGGCGGCCTTCTCCCTGTGAGTGGTGGGCACTGAACAGAAGTGGGCAGAAACCACAGCTGAGGTCCGTCTCTCCCGACCCCGGTGCCCGGACCTATGCTCGTGCAGGGCAGAGTGAGGCAGGGGGCACCTGACCCCAGACCCCTTGTTTGGACTTGATCTTTAGTGCCGGGGTGCTGTGTCTTGTTCCGACTAGAGTCGTCACAGTGGGCCCTGGGATTGCGAGGGAGAGACGAGAGGCCGGGCGATCCAGGAGCGTGTGGACGCCTGTAGGGAGAGGCTGAGGCCCAAGGCAAGGCTGTGCCCTGGGAGTAGAGGCAGGACAGACGGGCAAGGCGGAGAGGGAGAGTCACCAGGCTTGGTGACTGCTTGGGTGTGGGGCAAGCCCCCGGAGGGAGGGGGCTTCTTGGGCCAGGGTGGCTGGGAGGGGGGCGGGCAGAGCCAGAACGAGGCCCCTCTTTGGCCCTCCTGGGCGCCCTTGTCCCCCTCCCTCCCTCCCTCCCACCTTCCGTGTCCTCACTGTGCACCCGGCGTGGGGCCTCGGGCTGGGGAGCAGCCTCCCAGGAGCCCAGGCCATATGTCTTCACCCCAGACCACATGGGACGATCTGTTGCAGAGGGTGTCCCCAGCGCCACCAGCTGGGGCCCCCAAGGCAGCGACTGGCTGCCGTTCAGCTTCCTCCCCCTGCCAGCACCCTGGCCTGCCACCAGCACCCCGACCCAGAAGGGCGGGGGCTCCAGCAGTCCCGGACGCAGCTGAAGACAGGTCTGTGGGAGACGTGGAAGGGAGAACGTTCTCCCGGGGAGGCTGCAGGCTGGGACCTTCCCAGAGGGTGACCTGGCTGGACCAGGCAGCCCACGATGAGCTCTGTGCCAGACCCTCACAGCGCTGGAGCCTTTGGGGTCCTTTCTCCACACTCTGTCCATCTCTTCTGCTGCCCGTTAAAAGGGTTTCCCGAGAGGAGCCTCCTAGAGTCTGCCCCAGAACCCCCGGGGCCTCCTCTCTGCTTTGTAGCCAAGTCCCTGTGCCGAGGAGCTCCCTGCCTTTTGGGAACGTTCAGCTGTGGTGATAAATAATGACGAAGGACCACGAGCTGCCAGCAAGATTCAGAGGTGGAGCGCTCCCCCGTCCCGTCCCACCCAGAGCTCGCTCAGGGAGCGTGGATCGTGGATCAGAAACAGGCTCAGCCTCCACCCGAGGCCTTGGTGGTTGGTGACACTCTGTCTTCCCCAGGGACTGTCCCCTCTGCCAGCAGGACTGGTGGGAGGGGGCCAGGAGGACCCAGACAGGACTGGCTTTGCGAGAGCCCTGGGGGAATCTTCTTGAGGAGGGATGTGCAGGCCACAGAGCTTCCAGAACTCCTCTCCTGCCCAAGTAGCTGCAGCCCTTCCCCACCTGTGCCCCGCTCCGCACCTTCCACGAGACTTTGCTTCCGCATCTCTCACTTCTTGTTCTCCAGCCTCGGCTCCCATCACTTCCTCCACAAAGCCTCCGCCTCCACGCTTGGGTCCCACACGCCGCCGGCGGCTCGCCGAGCAGGGGCTTAACCAGTGGTATCACTTCGGGGAGTGGAGCACGTAGCAGGTACTCAGTGTCTGTGGAGGGAATGAGCAAAAGTGCTTCCAGTGGATTTCAAAGGCAAGAAGAACTTCTGCCTGGACCAGGAGGGAGAGGGCGTCCCAGGGAGAGGTGCACATGTGCGCGTGAAGGCATGTGTGATTGACGGGAGGGTTTCAGAGAACAGCGGGTGTCGGTGGGGCGGGCGGAGAGGTGGGCAGGCTATGGAGAGCCGTGAATGAGCCCCTCGGCCTGCCCAGAAGGAACCGCAACGGCGCCCTGCTCCAGGGGACTGGCCTTGTATGGTAGAGCTCCCTGTCACTGGTGTGTGCAGCACATGTGTGCCCTTCAGTCTATCCCGCTCACTCCTGAGCACCCACTCAGCCCGACCCTCTGCTGGGTGCAGGGATGTGCAGGAGACTCTGGGCTGACAACAGCCCAGAGCAGAGACAGCATGGCCAAGCCCGAGGTCCGGGGCAGAGGAAGAAGGTTGTGAACAAAGGTCTGCTTGGTCTGGGAGCCAGCGGTCAGCAAATTCTGCCCGGCACCAGGAAGACTTTGGAGAGGAGGGAGCTCTTGCCCTGGGTTTTAGAGACGTGAGCACGTGGGCCGGGGGACGATTGTAAGAACAGATACCCAGGGAGCTTACACTCGCCTCGAAGCATCCTCACTCAGAGAAGCACGTCATGGAAGAGTAGAGTAAGGGCTTTGGGTCCAGTCTCGCTGGGCTTCCCATCCCCCTCCACCGGTTCTAGAGCACTGGGCAAGTCTCTTCCCCTCTCAGCTTCTCATGTGAGAATTGGCTTGATAAGAATAATGCCCCCTGTGTGGAGCTGTTGTGCAGACGTATTAAGACAGTGCCTGAGCTCCCCAGCCGGGCCCTGGCCAGCAGTGAGAGCTATTATTTATGATGACGAGGCTGCCAGCCCCACCAGTCAACGTGAATACTCATGTAGGAGGTGGGGGGCTCCCACATAGGGGCCCAGCAGAGCATGGAGCAGTCAGTTCCCCAGGAGAGAAGGAAGAGGACCGCGTGTATCTCAAGCACTCCAGGAGGGCTTCCTGGAGGACACAGTCTGGGTCCTTCCTGTGGACGAGACCTGGGCACCCTCCACGGGCCAAGAGGCCGGGGGCGGAACTCAGGTTGCCCGACTCCCAGATGTAGGCTGTCTCCTTGCCACGGGGCACCTCGTATACCAGAATGTGCCAAGTCCGTGGGGACCAAGGAGCCGTGTGCGCCGGGCTTGCCCCAGTCAGGAGGGCCAAGGAGCTAATTGTTTCCCACAGTGCCTGCCGGGCCTGCTCCGGGCCTCCAGGGGAACCCAGTCTGTCCTAGGCCAGCGGGCAGGCATCTCAAGGACCCAACTGCTTCCGTTGGTACCGTTCAGACCTCACCGTGGGTCCCATGTGGAGGGCTGGGGACGCAGGGGTGTGAGGGGTATGAGGCCAGTTCTCAGCCAGTCTCTAGAGAAGGTGGTGATGACTGCAGGCTACCCAAAGGAATTCTGAGACTGATTTCCTGCCCAGCTTGGGGGAGGCCTGTGTTTGGGCCACAGTGGAAAAAGGGTGCAGAGCGGGCAGCCCCCTCTTCCCTCCTGCTTAATCTTAGGGCTTTATCGTTTGGGAGCGAGGGTGCGGGGTGAGGGGTGGGGGGAGAATGTTTACATGGCTTCGCATTTGTTTCAAATTATTCGTCAGCGCTGGAGTCATTGTTCCCCGCTAGTGTAAACAGTGGCAAGGCCCAGCCACCCTGCCAGCTCGCTGAGGCTTTGTAGGTGTGTGACGTCAGTGCCCTTTGGTTCCTAGCTTCCAGTGAGGTGACGGGGTGGGCCAGGCCAGATGGGGGAACCAGGGAGTTCACTGATGATGGGGTGGAAGTAGTGTTTCCACACTATGAATTCAGTGTTTGAGGGCCTGTATCTGTGGCTTGTTTTACCAATTGAACCTTTGCGAGGGCTGGGGAAGCCGAGGTACAGAGCAAAGGACCTGAGAGCCATGGGAAGAACCTCAAAGAGCGTGACTCAGTCCGCACACGTCCCGGGAGCGGCTCCCCGTGTTCAAATCTTATCCTTACGTGTGTGCCGGCACGCGGGCCTCGGAGCCTCTGGCGGGTGTTATTGGGACAGAAACGGGGCTGAGCCGGTATGCCGGGACTCTCCTTAGTTACTCATGCAGGCTGGCCCCAGCTTCGTGTTTGCAGATACTTTCAAGCTGACACCCAGCTTGAGTTCGTTTCAAGAGCAGCCGGTTCTTCATCACCTTAGTCTGAACGCACTTGCTGGTGTGGCCAGCTTAGCAGGGGCTCCAGAGGCGCGTGCTCAGGAGCTGGACAGCAGGTCTGAGCCCTGCCTCTGCTCCAAGCAGCTCTGTGGCTTTGCCCAGGTGACTTCAACTCTCAGTGCCTCAGTGTCTTCATCTGTAAAATGGAGTCGGTAACGCGGCCTATCACTCAGTGTTGCCGCAGGGATCGGGCGTGTGGGTGGAGTGAGGCCCTGTGCCTGACACACGACGAGCGCTCCAGGAAGGTTAGCTTTATGTTATTAATAGGATGAACAGGACACAGTGCCTGGCTCAGAGCTGTTCATGGTCTGGTGCAGGCGGGGGCAGACCCCCAGAGGCAGACGCTGCTGGGGTGTGGAGGGGAGATGCCCCCAGCAAAGGTGACCCTGGCACTGGGCCTTTAGGGAACCATCAGTAAGACTCGTTGAGTGTAGAAAGGTCTTCCGAAAAATCCCTCTCTATCCTTCCCAGCTTCCCGCGGAACCCCCTGTCAGTCTCCTCTCAGCAAGAGCCACCTTTACCGTTTTAGCTCTAATTGTTGGTGGCTTTTATAGTTCAGAGCTCTGCCTCCGTCCTGGCTGCCACAGGGCTGACATTTGAGCTTGCAGGAGAATAATGACCTGCCTCGCCGTCAGCCTCAAAGGCAGCAGTGTGGTCTCATGGGTGGGGAAGTGGTCCGTTGTCCCTGAGCCGAAGTAGGACCCAGCTGACATAGCGCCAGCACTGAGTCCTCCCCGGGTTCAGTGCAGGTCAGTCTGCCTGAGTCTGTACCTTTTCACATCCTTTTGGTGCCAGTACTTAAAGGTGGTTGTGTTAAAAAGAACTGTTTAGGGGGCTTCCCCGGTGGCGCAGTGGTTGAGAGTCCGCCTGCCGATGCAGGGGACACGGGTTCGTGCCCCGGTCCGGGAGGATCCCACATGCCGCGGAGCGACTGGGCCCGTGAGCCATGGCCGCTGAGCCTGCGCGTCCGGAGCCTGTGCTCCGCAGCAGGAGAGGCCACAACGGTGAGAGGCCCGCGTACCGCCAAAAAAAAAAAAAAAAAAAGAACTGTTTAAAAAGTTCAGTGCCAAAGCTAGTGAGTGTGTGTGTGTGCACGGCCGTGTGTTGGGGGTCGTGGGATTGGCTCAAAGCAGCCGGTAGCTCACGTTGCCTTTGTGGTTTCATATATTTGCCTATTAAAATGACAATACAGACACGGCACATTAAGGTTTAAGAAGCCGTTCTTTCATTAAACAAGCTGACAGTGTAGGGGGTTATGACTTGGGTAATTGAAACATGCTGTTCTGTTCAAGACCAGAACTTCATAAAGGCTCCTTTCAGCCAATAGCACCCTTTGTGCCAGCAGCCTCTGGTCAAAACTGAGTGTCGGCCCCGAGGTCTGTCTCTCCCGGAGAGTGGGAAAGACCGCTCAGCAGCTCCCCGTAGCAGTCTCGGCAGCCAGAGGTCAGGGCCTTTTAAAAACCTCCCCTTCTCGGGGCTTTTGAAATCAGTTTTCGAGGCAGAAAGCAGGCTGCCCTGGCCTCCAGCCTCTCCCTTGCCGCAAGGTCTGTACTGCGGGTTGCAGATCGGAGGTGTGACTGAAGAAAGGGGACGGTGGGATTGGGTTCGCGACGCTCTTCGAGCCGGGCGTAGATGGTGTTAGTTGCAGGTCTTCCTGGAGAGGGAGGGTTAGGTGACATCAATGAGAGCCCAGGTTTGGGAGGCGGACCACCAGGCTCGATTCCTGCCTCTGTGGGACCTTGGATAAGTAACTTGGCCTCTCTGTACCTCAGTTTACTCATCTGTAAAATAGACCCAGACCTAGATCTGATGTATAGGGTTTCTGTGAAAATTAAAGGTGTTAACGCAGGTAAGACGCTTAGAGTAGCGCTGGCCACCCAGGAAAGCCAGGGCCAGCCAGCACTGCAGCCTTTGTAAGTGTCTACCTCAGTGGAGTAACTCCATGAAGTACTGTTGGAGGGTACCACCGTGGGGTACCACCGAGCGGTACCTCTGTGGTATCGCTCTGCAGCCAGGAGAGCTGATGGCATCCGTGTCCTTCCAGGTGACCACGCCTCACTTGTAGCTCCAGGTGTGATCTCTCTTGTCCCCTTCTCTTCCTTTTCTCACAGATGTGGACGAGTGTCAGGACAACAACGGCGGCTGCCAGCAGATCTGTGTCAACGCCATGGGCAGCTACGAGTGTCAGTGCCACAGCGGCTTCTTCCTCAGCGACAACCAGCACACCTGCATCCACCGCTCCAACGGTGCGTACTGGCTCGCGCTGCCCCGTCACGCCCCCTCCCCTGTGGAAACAGGTGGCCTCTGGGAAGCCCCTCTCCGCATCTTGATCCTGGGGGCCTCAGGGTCAAGGCAGGGAACTCTGGTGCGGGCCTGCATGTTGTGTGCTTCTGGTGTCGGTTCTGCAGGGACACCTCCCAGCTCCCGCCCTCTGCCCCTACAGCAGGGCTGTCGGTGTTTCTGGTGTTCTTACGTGGGGACGAGATGGGGCCGCAGATGGGCAGATGTGTCCGGAGAAGCTATTTTCCGTTCTGGGCTGGGGGCTGGATGTGGCTAGGAAGAGTGGGGCCCCATTCCCGACGGTCCCCTTTCCCTGAGGGGGGCTCGAGGTCTGACCGGGCCGAGGGCTCGTTTCTCAGTCTCTTGCGTGTTCACTGGGTCACCAGCCAGCAGAGGGCCTTTGGGGTCAGGAGCCGGCTGCTCTCTGTAGGCCGGGTGGGATGGCAGGCCAGCTCGGGGCAGTGCAGAGGGTCAGAGGAGGAAGACTCCAGCCAACTGGAGTGCCTGGGGAGCCTGGGGACAGCCCCAGGCTGGGACAGAGCCTGGCCTCCAGCTGAGCCCAGCAAATGAAGGCCCTTGGTGTCAGGGCAGTGGTGGTCAGTTTGGGCCCAAAGCAGCAGGGCTGTGAAATGGGACAGCTGGCCTGAAGCCAGGACCCATGTGGCTTCCAGGCAGAGGAAGCAGCCTTCTGGAAGGCGTGGAGGCACATCCTGGCTAAGATAATGGCAAAGCCCAGAATCTCCAGGCGGGCTGTGTGCTGCAGCAGAGCGGCTGTGCCCTCCTGCGGCCGGCTGTGCTGTACCTTCAAGAGAGCAGATGCGGAAGGAGGACCAGGCAGCCCCACGGTTCCAGCCTCAGCCCCTCGCCGTTCGCTGACCCTAGACAAGGAGGAGGTGCTGGAGGGGCCCTGTAGGGCCTCATCTCTGGTCTGTGGCACGGTTCCCACTGAGAGGCAGGGAATAAAAAGGGCGGGCGCTGGGCTCCGGGTCCGACAGGGTGTGAATCCAGCTCCGCCACTCCCTAGCTGGGAGCCCTTCCTCAGGCGGCTCTGCAGCTCCGAACCTCAACTTCCTCATCTGCAAAACGGGGCCGTGGTGTTGACCCGGCAGGGTCTTTGGAGGATAGGACCAGATCCTGGGAGTAAAGTGCTGGCGTGCGCTAAAGCTAACAGAGGCTGTGAGGTGAGACTTGGGGGCCCTGGGCATGATCTTTATTTGAAAACAGTTCCTGAGATAGAAAAGCAAAAAACATTTAAGAAGTACAAATCCCAGGGTAATTAAGCAGAACTACTCTACTGGACTCCTTAGAATTCTTAGCGTTTGTTTAGGCGGTTTCCTCAAAGACAAGACAGCCCGATAATCCCCATCCCTGCCGGGTCCCCAGAAGGACGGAAAGGCCGAGCTCCGAGGTCCCTGGGCACCTGCTCCGGGCGCGTTGGCCAGACGTCCACGGCACTGTAGAAGACCTCCCAGCTGTGGGGCTGTGGGGTCGAGCTGCCCAAAGCAAGGACCCTGGCTCCACACTGAGTTTTATAAAAAGCAGATTTATGAGGAAGAGTGTGAGCGTTGGGGGTGGGACAGGAGTCCTGCTCTCATCGGGGAGAGGGGTTTACCGGGCGGCGGCTGCTCTGAGCGAGCTGTAACGTCCCCGACGCCGGGACGGCCGGAGCCCCTGTCAGCCGGGCTGTGTGTGCCCTGTTCCCTTGAAGAGCAGCTTTCCCGCGAGCAGGGCTCCAGGTGGAGCTGTGCCCCCCGTTGAAAAGAGGGTGAGCGGGAAGGGGGAAAGAGCGTGATGCAAGACAGTGGCCGGTGTGGAACCAGGTCCTGGTTTGGCCTGTGAGCATGCGTTGTTCTAAGGACGTTACAAAGCAAACCTCAGCATCGGCCGGCGGTGGGGGGCACGATGATGGGGGGACAGCGACAGTGGCTGCTGTGAGGACACACGCTTACTCTGAGCTGGGCCCTCACAGCAGCCTGGCGAGGCCGGGGTGTTATGACCCTGCAACAGGTGAGGACCCTGCCCAGTCAAGTTAGGGGACCTGCCCGAGGTCATACCTTAGGGACACGGCAGTCAGGATTCCAGCCCAGGTCGCTAGCTGTGACATGATGAGGCTGGTAAGGAAAGAAACCAGGGAGAGGAACAGACAGAAATAGGCAGGCGCTGAAGGCCTCTTTGAGGAAGCCACGTGTGAGCTGAAATGGAACGAGGAGGGAGAGCAACTGTGAGGCCAGGTGGGGTGTGTGTAAAGGCCCCGAGGTGGGAATGGACCAGACTCCCGGGAAACGCAGAATGAAGGGCAGGATGGTGGGCACGGTGATCCCAGGATGAGGGGAGCTTGGCAGGGGCCAGACCATGAGGCTGGTGGAATGTGGGCGGGAGTTTGGATTTCATGCGGGGAGCAGCCATGGGAAGCTGGGTAAGCAGAGGCGGGGAAATGATGCTGGAGGGGAAGGGCGGGGGACGTCTAGGGAAACCAGATGCTTCAGGGGCTGGGCCTCAAACTAATCGTGCAGTGGAGCCTGGAGTCTACGTGCCTCACCCCACCCAAAGGCCTGGGTGGCCAGATCTGGATTTATAGGTGAAGCCAGGAATCTAGATGTAACCAGAATACAGGTTTGGGGGACTAACCCCAATCTACATTAACTGACGTATTGGTTAAAGAAGAGTCCCTTTTCTCATTAGGACTTTTGTGTCAGTCTCCTAATTTTTAAATCTGGGCAATGAATCAATCTGAAAAACAGGAGGCAACTTCTTGGATACCCGCTGAAGGACCAGCGGCAGCATTTCCAGGGCTCCCGAAGGCTCTGTGGAAGGTCCCAAGAGGACAGGACAAGTGCGCAGGACGTTGGCCAGCCGCTCGGTCGTGCCTGTGGGTGGGGACGGGCCTGGGTGCCTGGCCACGCGGCTCCCTCCTGAGCCTCTGTTGGTTGTCAGGACAGTTGCTCATCGTGATTGCGTGCTACCTTCAGTGACGATTGTTAGAGCTCAGAAGAGCACGTTCACGGTGCTGAGACCCAGCTTGTTTTGTACCTAAGTGGCCTCTGTTCCCCAGATCAGATTCCTCATGTCACCTGACTCTTCCTAATGCCTGTCAGCCCCTTGGAGCCTCCCCTGAGCTGGGTTTGATTAGAGGGGACCAGACACGTGAGCAGGGTCTGCTCCAGGCTCCCGGCCGAGAAACAAGGCCACGGGGCTCAGACCTTCTGAGCGGCCCCACCTCCCAGGCGATGACACAAACCCTGGCCGGAGGCGTGTGGATCTGGCCAGGCTGGGGTTGTGGGTTTTAGGTTCTCAGCCGTTCTCACCTCCACTGGTCACATGGCCTCTGCAGTTACTCCTGCCTCTCTGGGTCTCCTTGTCTATAAATTGGGACCAGCAATCCCTCCCAGGCAAGTGAGGGCTCCGTTAGGGGAAATGCTTTGAAGGGGTCAAGTGCGGTGCCCGCCCTAGGAGTGGCAACTCACATAGACAGCTTCTTTAGGCCTTTAGAACTCATGCTTGATTTGGGGACACAGGCTGTTCCTCTCTCCCAGCTCTGGGTGGGAGGGGACCCACAGCTGTTGAGAGCTGTGGCCTGTCTCTGCTCAGCACTTCGCTGAGCTGGTTCTGGCTCCATCACAGCCCACACTCACTTCCCACTCAGCCTCTGGTCCAGCAAGCCGTTAAGTCCCTCTTCCACCCCACAGCCTGGGGGAAGCCGGGCCAGGCCACTCCCAGCCTCCGCCTCTCCATTGTAATCATGCTCCCAGGGGGCCTCCCCGGTCCCAGAGTACCCAGAGTAGACGGGCCACCAAGCGGCTAGCACGTTCGAGCTCCCTCCCTCTCCCGTGCCTGCTCTTTTTTTAAAAAGACTTATGTCGTATCTATGCTCCAAGAAGGTGTTGACTCCTGGATGAACTTTTCCCTTTCCTTCCAGTGACGAATCCTTTCTTTCAGTCTGAGCAAACTTGATTTAGGGAGACGAAGGAGCTCCAACAGCTCTGACGAGCTGTGCGATGGCAGGTCACTCTTCCATTCGTTCATGTGCCAGGTGCTGGCTGGTCCCCAGGATCCCCGTGTGGGCAAAAGCAGGCATGATCCCTGTGAAGCTTTGCATCCAGAAAGGGGATGAAATGCTAAATAAGGACCCTAGGAGTTACCTTGTGATAGTGAGCTGAGAAAACCACTCTGGAGGGAGGGACCTAGGGGCTCCAGTGTGGCCGTCTGAACAGCAGAGACAGTAGTGAGAATGGTCTCCTGGCCGGCCTGGTGGAGGATTGCTCTCTCCCTGGCACTGATCCTGGGCCACCACTGTTGCCGATGGTAGTGGGTTTGAGACACGTGTGCCCTCTCCCCGACGCAGGAAGCTGTCCTGCACGGCCGGGCTCTGAAGCCTCACCAGGTGCCTGCAGTGGTCCAATCTGTGGTGGTGGTGGAAGGCCCCAGAGTGAGAGGAAGTGTCACATCGTCCCCACAGCTGTAGGCAGCAAGACAGGCTGGCAGGGGCACTTAAGGGGCTGTACCTGTCAAAGTTCATCCCCGAGGGCCCTTTGGCACAGAGGGGACCTGTCATCTCTGTGTTATGCCGTGACTAGGAGCACAGGTTCCAGGGCCCCACAGCCTAGGCTGGAATCCCAGCTCCAGCACCTGTCAGCTGTGTGACCTTGAGCAAGTCACTTAACCTCTCTGTGCCTGGTCTGTACAATGGGGATAGTCAAAGTCCCTACTTCATAGAGTTAAAAAGATACTGAAAAGAAAGTCTCAATAGATGTGGGCTCTTATTATCGTTATTTATCACAGATGAGGAAACAGGCCCCGAGAGGGCAGGGCCTCACCCCCTCTGGGCCAGTTTCCCGAGCCAGCAGCAGAGTCGGGGCCTGGGTGCACGCTGAGCAAGGCTCTGCTGCGTGCTGGCTGCTGGCTGAAGCCTGAGCGTCAGCCGAGGGTGAAGAGGCGATCAGGAGTCAGGCCTCCTCCTCAAGGAACTCCCTTCCGAGGGGTGAGCCGGCGGCCCTCGCACCTGGCTTCGTCTGTGCTCAGGGCAGGACATGCCCATCAAGACAGCCGTGCATCCAGCACTAGCTCGCTCGCTGCTTGACCCGCCCAGGGCTGCAGAGGTCAGACCAGCCCCTGCCCCCCGGGAGCGTCCAGCCCCGTCCTCCCTGTGGAGGTCTGAGCAGCGCGCCAGGCCCCTGCTAGGCACGGGCAGTCGGGAACCCAGACATAAAGAGGACATCGGGGCTCTGTCTGCCCCTGCTGCTCCCCGGGCCACCCTGTCTACTGACTGGTGCCCCACTCAGCCCTGGTGAGAGCGCCCAGTCACTGCACAGCCTGTCCTGAGCCGGCCCAGGAATCACTGTCAGGCTCTGCCTCGTCTGTGCTCAGAGGACTGCCTGTCTCCCACCCCCCACCGTTGCTGGCCACCGAAGGCAGTTTTCTACCTGCCGCCTGCGTCCCTGCAGCCTGGGAGCTCCCTGTGGGCGGGGACCGTGTTCCCCACCCCTCTGTGTCCTGTGCTGCCGTGGGGCCCATGGCAAAGGCCTGAGGGAGGAAGGAGAGTGACGCTCGGTTCTGGGCGGCTCCCTGGGCCCGGACGCTCCACATCCTCGGGTCGTGCAGATAGGTTCCTGGTCAGCACGTGCTGGTGGACGCTGTGGTCTGCCCAGGCTCTGGACCCAGTGGTAGGGGCCCAGAGGCTCTGAGAGGCCATTGCACAGTTGACTGCACGCCGGAGCCCTGCCGTGCTGCCTCCTTTCCCACGTTGGAGGCACTGGAACTGGCCACGGGGCAGCTGAGCACCCGTGTCCCTGCAAGGCTGAGGCCCGTGCAGAGCGGACGCCAGGCTGGCATTCTCTCAGCAGGGGCGTCACGGGTTTACCTGAGTGCGTTTCATGTTCTGTTTAATATCCTTCTGAGCCTGTATAAATGCACATATAAACATGGGTAGGAAACGGCACTGCCCGCCCACCACCGGCATTCCTGGTGACACTCAGGGCCGCGTTTTCACAAAGCTTAAGGTTTGGCATCAGGGGTAATCGTGGCTCCAGCCAAAATCAGAGGTGGGAGCCAGGAATAGGCAGTCTTGGCTTCTTCTGCATTCGGCGATGACGGTGACGGTGAGAGCCGCACGTCCTGGGGGCTTCCTGCATGCCAGTCACTGTGACGGGCACTTGTCACGCACTCGCGTGTTGCATCCTTACAGACTAAGGAACCGAGGCACGGAGAGGATAGGAAACTCGCCCAAGGATGCAGCCAGGGGCACGGCAGGACCCCGTGCTCTGGCGGGCCGGCCTCTGAGCCTGGGCAGCCTGTGTGGAGGGTTCCGATGAGGCTTGCGGCCGGCCCAGGCAGGGTGAGGCCTGCGAGAAGCAGAGACGTTTCTCCAGCGTGAGCATCCCAGGTACCAAGTGTGCCTCTTCAAGCACCAGGAGTTCAAAAACATTGCGTAGTGGAGGCCTCCTGAGGTGGCCCACCCAATCCCGTCTCTCTTCAGAGGGACAGCCTAAGTTGGCCTGGCCTCTTTTCCCTACAATTCACAATTTTTGCTACAAACTCAGTGACTGAGACGGCCACTCCTCTGAAGGCCAGAGAATGCCTGTTAATGTCTGTCGCCGTGCTGAGTGGCCCAGCTTCTGGGCTGGAGGTAGCTCTTCTGATACTGCCGTTCCGCACCCCTGTCTGTAGGGAGTCTTGATGTGAAGCCAGCAGCCCTGGGTCCACACAGAGGCGGAGACTGTGTGAGCCTGAGGGCTCCTGGCTTCTGCCACAGCTGTTTGCTCACAGGAGCCGTTTTCACCTGTTTCCGAGTTTGCAGGTATACTCTGGGAGCTCTCTGAGAGCTCATCCTTTTGTGTATGAGACGCCTACGTGAAGTATTTTTAGGATCTGTTCATTTTGTCTGTAAGTTTGTACCCAACTGTAGCTAGACACCAAACAATAGGGTTGGAAGTTTGAAACTTTTTATTTTGAAGTAATTGTAGAGTCCTAAGGAAATGCAAAAATAGTAAGGCAAGATCCCACATACCCTTCCCTCAGTTCCCCCCGACGGTCACATCTCACATCACTAGAGAACAGTATCGAGTCCAGGAAGCTGCGTTAGTACGGTGTGAGAGTCTGGTTCTCGGCCACTTTATTGCACGTGGCTCTGTGTAACCGCCTCGGCAGCCAGCAATTAGCATTTTAATAATAATTGAGTAGCTGATACTCGTCCAGGCACGTTGTGAGCACTTTGCCTGTCTTAACCAGGGGGCTATGTAAGTTAACGTTCAAACCAGTACACTTCTGAGAGTGAAAGGAGGCGCTATTAATTGTGACAGGGCAGCAGGTATACACTGGGACTGTCCCACGCAGACCAAGGCATATTGTCACGCTAAAATTACCTCATTCATAACCCCTGGAGCCCTGCGGGGTAGGTACTATTACTTCCCACGTGCAGATGGCAAATAACAAGGCAGGTCATGCGCCCGGGGTCACGTGGATCCTAGGAGTAGTACCAGGACTGGCACCTAGGCAGTGTGGGTTCAAATCATGACCACCTTCTGTGGCTGCCTCCCAGTGTTTAAAGAGACTACAACTATCCCGTGGTTCACCCCTTCTTTGGTCAGGCATGGAAACTGGGTTCTAAAGAGAAGAGGGACCTCCTCACCCAGTGCGCCGGTCAACCTGGATTGGGGCTGTGATGCTCACGTCTGCGCCCAGGGCGTGGCGTGGTGTGGCGTGGCGTGGCGTGGCATGGCGTCACGTACTGGGTGGTCAGTTCGGGCCCTGGGCCACAGTGCTGAGGGGCTCGGCCAGCAGCCCGTTAAGGTCACGGGGAACTTAGCTCTGCCTGAGGGCTGGGAGCCTGGGGGAGGTGGAGAGGGATCGAAGAAGCCCCTGAGGGTGGGTGGCCTCAGAAGGAGCTGAAGAGTGGAGAGCGGGCGGCACGGCCGGGGGCTTTTGGGGGATTGCGCGGCGGTGATGGGAAGGAGAGGGCGAGAAGCTGGCGGGGCCCCCTGGGTCCAGACCTGGGTTGAGAGTAATGGAAGCAGCTGACATTGGAAGACAACTTGGAGCAGGGCTCTGAAGCTGGAGAGGCAGAGACCCTAGACAGACGTGCAGTCACAGCCCGCGCTGGGCCCGAGTTCTGGGCCCTCAGACACTGGTCACCCTCCAGCACTGTCTCGCTGAGGACGTGATTCTGTGGTAGAGCCTGGTGGGCTGGGTGCCAGCGCTGGTCCTGACCTCAGGTCGTTTCTATAGGTCACGCAGCCTCAATGGAGAGGAAGGGGGACTCGGATATGAGCCCCTTCCCTGTACCTGATACTTTTCTCACGGGGTCACGTGTAGATTCCGGGTCCTGCCGCTCCCGCCCCCGGCGCCCTTCCTGTCTTTCCACCCTGTGGTCGTCCAGCTGGGCCCTTCGTGCAGGCCGGCCTGGCCTCTCGCCTCTGGCCGGGGGTTCTCTGCCGTCTAAGGTTCCAACTTTATTCTGGAAGAGTCAGTGCGCCTGCAGCCTTCCTTGCCCATCGGAGAGAGTGGGTCCTAGAGCCTGAAACCAGACCTGGCTGTCAGAAGTGAGAGGGGCAGGAGACCGTGTGTGGCAGGGGTTTGAACTTTGCTGTGACAGTGACGGGGCCCCTGTCAGCCCCAGGGGTGGGCGTATGATCCACATTTGGGGAAGATCGCTACCCACTGTGGGCTGGAAAGGGAGATGAAGCGATTTTCTGGGAGGTGGCCCTGGTGGCCGTCAGGGTCAGGACCTCACCGGGGGCAGTGGGTGGACGGGACGGTGGGTGAGCGGAAGGCGAGCAGCAGGGCAGGCAGCCCTTCCGCAGAGAGGCGCGGCCCCCGCATCACGTGGGTGCGGAGTACTTCAGTGGCGGTTTGAAGAAGGGTCCAGTGGCTCTGGTCCGCGTGGGGCCTTGTTCTTGCTAGAGTCCGGAGCCCTGGAGGGGAGCCTGGGGCGCACAGCGGGACCGGCCAGCCTCTCATGAGGCTGAAGCCCGGGTCCCGCTCAGCCTCTGGCTCGGCGTCCTAACCGCAGGTGCCCGGGGCAGCTCATGCACAAGGCGGGCGCCCACACTCTCTCCTCGCCCACTCGGCCTGGGGCCCGAGCAGGTGGCCGGGATGGTGGGTGTGAGCTCAGGAACCGGGCTTGGTTGGGGAGGCAGGGGCGTGGGAGTTTTCTGAGCTCCCCGCAGGGGGCCATGGGGACAGCCGTGCTCTGCGTTCTGTGCTGCACTTCACCGCCCCGGGGCCAGGCCGGGAAGGGGGCTGGGCTCCCCTGTGGCACTTGCAGAAGAGCCCTCCTTCCAGCCGCACTCAGACCCTGAAGTGGAGCCCAGGCCCCGCAGCCTCAGCCGCCCCGGGTCAGCCGCCGCCGCCGGGAGCCTCGCCCTGAGCCCGCCGCCCAAAGCCCACACCGCCGCACGACCGGCTGGGGACCCCTCGGCAGAGGTCCCCGGGCAGTTTTCGGGCACGGGTCCCTGGGGACGGGTCAGGGCAGAGGGCCGGTGGTTCTCAGGGGAGATGGCCGCCCTTGCCGCCCCGTCCCGGCGCTCATCCCGGGCCCTCCCCTCAGACTCCTCCAGGCTGGTCCTTGACCCTCCTCTGGACTTTGCCTCCTGTCGGGCCGCTCCCGCCTCTCCTCCTGTCCCAGCCAGCAGGGGTCCTCGCCCGGCCGGGCCCCACCCTCCGCAGCTCACGGTGCTCTTGCACCGTGACTGCTGTGATGCTCGCAGCTACCCCGGGAAGAACTTCGGGTGAGCACTGGCACCCCAGCGCGGGAGGGAACCCCAGCTGGGCCACAGCACAAGGCGGCCCTCAGGATGGGAGGCCAGCTTTCTGACGCCTAAGGTAGTTTTTCTTCTCCTCTTCCACCCCCATCTCCGCACTCAAATGCCCGTGGACAGAGGCTCGCGGTCCCTCCCGAGCCACCCCAGCCGAACGCCAGCTTAGGGTCCTATCAGCGTGCCTGGCTGGCCGGCTCCCATTGCTTCCCGGGGCGTGACTCCCACGTGATGGGGTGTGGGCCAGGCCTTGACCTAAAAGGCCCCAGCGTGCTTCCTGTAGGGCCAGGGACATCCCCTGCCCTGTGCCAGGGCTTTCTGTCGTCAGCTGTGGGTTCTAGGTTCCCCGTGGGTGTGTGCGGCTGGGAATTTTCTATTTTAAAAGAGGGGAAACGGTGGCCATGCCGGAGGATACCCCAGCCCAGCCTCAGGGCTGCCCCTCTGGCTGCTCGTCGGGGCAGAGCGTGGGGCAGGTTCTTCCCCCCCGCCCCGGCCTACAGACCAGGTGGGCGGGAGGATAAACAGCTCTCGCATTCAGTGGGCAGATTTGTGGTGCTGCCGGAGGAGGCCTGTCCCGGCCCTTTGCAGCCCAGAACGGCCCTGGAGGCGGGGACGAGAAATCCAGCCCGTTACTTTTTACGCGCCTCCCATCCCATAAACAATTCGTTTGGCTGGTGTGCCCAGCTTCACGCCCTGGCCTCCTGGCCTGGCCTCCGGCCAGCCCCTGCCAGGCAGCCCTGCAGAGACCCCAGTATTTAGTGGCGTTGGCGGTGGGCTTTCCTCCACGCTGCAGGACCTCGGCCTCCTCGTGTGGACGGCGCAGGGGTAGCTGGCCCTGGCCCTGGCTCCCTTCTCGGCTGCAAGTCCTGGGGCCTCAGTTTCTCATCTGTGAAATGGGACAAACATTAGTGTTCATTATAGCAATTTTTATGAGGACCAAAATGAGAGAATAGGTGTATACTCTGTCCCCTGGCGGAGTGCCCAGACCTGAAAGTGGTAACACTGTCACCTGTCACTGGGCATCACTGTGTGCCAAGCACTGTGCCCAGACTGTGACGGGAGTGACCAGATGGGCCGTGTAGCTGTGTTACCCCATTCTGCCGGTGAGAAAGCCAAGAGATTTGTCCACAGTGAGTAAGTAGCACAGGCAAGATTTGAACCCACGTCTTACCAACTCCTGAGACCAACGATACTGAATGAACAAATGGAGAGAGGGGAGGGAGCAGGACTTGCCCACTGCCCGGAGCCCCTTGCAGCCCCGGGGCCCTGCCTCCCCACCCTCCTCCCGGGGCCAGGCTTCACCCTTCCGCTCAGTTAACTGTTTCCCCGGCCCCCCTGTCCCATCCGCCTTCTGACAGCAGTGGGAGCCACTGTTCCGCGTGACCCTCTGGGCATGTCATTCCCCACTGAGGACCTTCTTGTGCCTCCTTTCCCTGCTGTGCGTGTCTTGAAGCTGCCGCAACGAACCCTTGTCTCTCCCGCACCAGGAGCTCGGCCTTCACCGCCTTCCAAGGCCTTCCAGAGCGCGGCCCCTCGCCCATCCCCCACCTGCCTTCTGTTCTCCCCGTGACCGGGGAGCCCTTTACCAGTCATGGGCCTTGCTGTGTGCTATTTCCTCTGCCTCAAGTGCCATTCCCCATCCCCCTCACTTCTGGAGAACTCTTCGTCATCCTTCAAAGCCTATCTCGCTTCACCTCCTCTTGTGAAGCCGTCTCTGACTTCGAGGCAAGCGTGGCAGCCTCTCTGCACGAGCTGATTCCTCTCCTGGAGCACTGATCCTCCCTACTGCCCCAGACTCGACCCCTTGTCCCCCAGGCCCACACGGTGGCTGACCCAGTGCGTGCCCAAGTATCTGTTTACCGAGTGAAGTGACCGTTCGGCAGTCTGTTCAAGTTAGAATAAATGGTGGGAATCGGCGTAAGTTGCCAAAGGTGGTTGTTCATGCCCTTGATACGATCCCTGGGGAAAGGGAAAGGTGCTCAACATTTATTGAGTTCCTACTGTGTACCAAGTCCTTGGTGCCCTTTAATCCTCAAAGGACCCTGGGAAGTAACAGCTGCCACCCTGTTGTGCAGGGGAGGGAACGGAGATGCAGCCAGGGACAGCGGGCACAGCTGGTTTGGGACGAGCCAGCCCAGAGCCCAGGTGTTGGCGACTCCAAAGCCCAGCACGTGGCGGGCAGTGGAGGTGAGGCACCGGCTGAGGCGCCTGGGAGCTGCTCGTGTCCTTAGGGAGTCTCCTGCTGCCACACCCCCAGCGTTCTTGTAGCTTCTCTTCCAGGGCCCCCCAGAGCTGCTGGGGGGTCACTCGCTCAGCCGCCACATTGGCCTTTCCTGCACCTGGGCTACGTTCGTCTGGTCACCTGTCAGGAGAGAGAAACAGACCTGCTCCCTGGTCACAGCCCGGCCATGGCCTGGGGCCTGTGTGAGCTGACTGACCCCCCATGGCTCCCTTTAGGGTCCCTGTGGAGGGAGGGATAAGGTTGCCAGATAAAATACAGGACACCCATTTACATTTGGATTTCACGTAAATCATGAATGCTCTTTTTGGTGTAAATGTGACCCATGCAATACTTGGGATATGCTTCTACTCAGGAAATACTTGTTTACCTGAGATCTGGACTGAACCAGGCATCCTGTGTTTTTATTTGCTGTGTCTGGCAACCCTGGGGAAGGAAGGGGGCACCCCTAGCCTCAGGAGCCCAAGCAGAGTGAAAACCCAGGAGGCAAGTCTCACAGGCCTGTGGTCCCAGCCACCTGGGCCTCAGAGAGGCTTGGATGTGCTCGTGGTGACGCCTAGCGATCAGCCAGGGAACTTCAGGGGACGGGAAGAGGAAGGACGGTTAGCCCTGGGAGGGGATGGAGGGGGCAGGGGTCCCGGGTGAGGGGCGGCTCAGAGGGGACAGGCACTGCAGAGCTGGCCACACGGGGCCGGGGTAGGGGGTGGGCAGGGACCCTGAGCTGGGGCCATCACCTCTTTAGGGCCCTTTAATGACCTCCCTTCTCCACTTCACAGAGGAGGAAACCGAGCGAGTTCCAGGCCACATACCTTAGAAAGGGCTGGAATAGGCATGGGAAGTAGATCTGGTAAAAAGCAGGCCCGCCCCACCTCAGCGATGCCGACCTTCCTGTGGCAGCTGCAGCTCTGCAAACGTTTGTCCACGTGTGTCCGCACGCACTGCTGCGTGGTCCTCACAGCCGCCAGGCAGGCTCCCTCCCATCTCACAGACGAGGCTTTCCAGGGGCTCCCAGGGCCAGGACTGGTCAAGGCACCAGAGGTGAGGGGCTGAAGGGAGGCTGGGGTCCGTCCCTGCTCTCCGAGAAGGCCAGCCCTGCCCCTCTGCTCTCATCTGGCTCTCCAGGAGCCAGCCACAGTCTCAGCCGGCCATCCGTCCATCTGTCCACCTGTCCATGTACACAGAATCTGCCCACTCAGTGAGCAGCTGCGGCAGAGGACTTGGGCTTAGCTGAAAATGCCCCTGTGACGTGTGTGCATCCTGGCTGGCTCTGCCGGCGGCCTGCACGCGGGTGGTGCTCAGCAAAGGCGTACAATGAGGGAGGGAGGGAGAGGGTGAGCCCAAAGGCTGGCCGACAGCCCTGAGCCAGCAGTGCCTCGTGAGCCACCTCCTGCTGTGATGGAAGGAACACTGAACTCGGACTTCCCTGGCGGTCCAGTGGCTAAGACTCTGCGCTCCCAATGCAGGGGGCCCGGGTTCGATCCCTGGCCAGGGAACTAGATCCCACGTGCTGCACCTAAGAGTTTGCCTGCCGCAACTAAAGATCCCGCGTCCCGCAACTAAGACCCAGTGCAGCCAAACAAATTAAAATAAATTTTAAAAAAAGGAAAACTGAACTTGAGTGTCAAGGCATGGGGAGTCAGGGGAGCCACCGGGAGTCAGGAGGCTCCACGTGGACGCTGTGCTAACTGCTGCATGGCTCAGGGCAAGTCCCATCCGGTGGGCTGCAGCCTCCTCAGTGGGGAAGGAGAGGCTTCCTCTGGGTGCTCCAGAAAACCAGTCCATTCTGGCTGTTTGCTTGTTTGTAAACTCAAAGCAGGATGGCTTGGTTTCAGAGACGGGCCTCTGTCTGTACGTGAGCAGGCGCCTCGGGGCCAGCCACGCTGTGGGTGTCGGTGGCACACCTACAATGGGCTCAGCTGTGGTCCAGCCACTGGGAGAGCAGAGCAGGATGAGAGGCACAGACGAGAAGCGGGCTGGTCCTGCAGAAGGAAGGGCCTGGTGTCCGGGAGACCCTACCTAAATATTTGTGGAAGGAAAGCACGTAGGCAGGTGAGCAGATAAACATGGAGGGCGTCGGGGGTCAAATCACACAAGGGCTGGACTGCCGAGGCTGCACCAGCTGGGCAGCAGGTGCTGCGGGGGAGGCAGGGTGCACAGACAAGGGCCAGTCCCCCCGGGGCCCTGGCAGGGGGCCTCCAGCCTGAAGGCAGGGGTGGAGGTGGTGGGACGGCCCAAGGGTCTGTGTGCGGGGAGTGGGCAGTGGGGAGCAGCGAGGAAAGGATCGGGCTGATGAAAACAACGAGGCGCTGGAGGAAGAGCAGAGCAGAGTCCCCTCGAGGGCCAGTGAGGCAGCCAAGTGAGCACAGGGCTGCTGGGGTGTGAAGTGAGCGCTTGGCCGGGGGTCGGGTCCCCGCGCCACCGCACAAGGTGGGGGAGCCTCTCTGAGCCTCACATCGTCACCTGTCTGGTGAGCCTGCTGGCGGTACCTGGCACTCAGCATCGTGGAGATAGTCCATCAGGGAAGCTGGCAAAGAGCCTGGCATGGGGTCTGGCATTGAGGCGCTCCGGGCGAGTGGAAGCCCACAGACTTACTCCTGTTTCCCAGGTGGGGCCACCCCTAGGGATGCAGCCTGGGGTGGGCTGGGCTCATGGTCAGCTGCGGGTCTAGTCTGGGGCAGCCGGCTGCTGGCGCCCCGGCCGGGCCTGGAATTGGCCGGGAGGATGTAATTTCAGGGGCACAGGGCGGGAGACAGAGCCCTGCATTCTGCTAAGCCCAGGCCCCGTAATGAGAGGCTCTCCCAGCACCATCCAGGCACAGATGCTGTTGGAGTGTAATTAGGGGATCGAGGTGGAGCCGGACCGGCGGGCGGGCGGGCAGGCGGCACAGGCTTGGGGCCAGCACTGCACTGCAGGCAGCAGCCGGGCCTGGGCCTGCAGACAGACACGCCCTGTTGCCCGGGTACTGGCCGCTGTTCTGAGGCAGAGTCCAAAGCCCAGAGTGGCTGAGCCCAGGCGCCTCGCCAGTGTAGCCAGGTTTAGCGAACATCTCTCAGGCCTGAAATGGGCACTGTGCGGTGGCCGGGGGGTGGGGGGAGGGCAAAGGGATGACTCAGGCTTGGGCCCTGCCTCTCAAGGACCCCCCCCAGTCTGGTGGGGGGAGCCCAGCAAACCCAGAAGTTACAGTTCGTGTGGCGGGTGTTATGAGAGAGGGGAGTCCAGAGGGCTGTGGAAGCCCAGGCCCCTAATCCAGCCGAGGGACTTGAGGGGAGGGTGGAATCAAGGAGGGCTTCCTGGGAGAGGTGACACCCAAGCAGAACCTCAAATTGCTGGCCAACAGCCAAGTGTCCCTGTTCCCTGGAGCCGTGGCAAGCAGAGCATGGGGAGGACCTAGAGTGCTATACTGAGAACTCTCAGCCTAACCCTGGGCCCCGGCTGGGGTGGGAGCATTGACGGGTTTTTAGCAACGGGAAGATACAGTCAGGTTTATGCTCTATAAAGTTCCTTCTGTAGCTGGAGAAGGGCAGGTCTTCAAGTCAGACAGAACAGGGTTCAAGTTTCAGCTCTACCACATCCTACCCAAGTGACCAAGGGCAAATTGCTCAGTCTCTCTGAATGGTTCTGTAAAATGATGACAGAACTACTTAACCTTGCAGAGTGAGATGGTAAGGGCCCGTGTTCTCACGTCTGCCTCTGTGCGGCGTGAAAAATCAGGCATCCTGGAGAAGTTGGCATTTGATATGGGCTTGGAGAGACAGAATGTGGAAAAGTCGACGTAGCCAGGGAGGGCAGGGGCTGGGTCGTTTCCGTGCTTCACACCCTGGGGAAAGGTAAGGAAGAGAAGGGGACAGCTCGGGTTTCCCTGCCCCTCCCCTGGCCGTGAATGCTCCATTGCCTCCTAGAAGGCCACGGGGAACGCAGGTTTTGAAGTGAAACACGGTATGCCTGTCTCGTCCGTGTCCCTTGGGCAAGTTACCAAGCCTTTCTTGGGTCCTACTCTCCTCAGTCGCACAGTGGGGATAATAGCATCTACTCTGAAAAATGGTCCTGAGACTTAAAGGCGGTTATTCACGTAAAGTGCTTAGGGCACAGAAGGCGCTCCACAGTGGTAGCTGCGGTGGGTCGTCATCCGTCTGCAGCGAGTTTCAGTTTCCTGTTTTGCAGCCCAGAGCTGCCCCCATTCTGTCTTGCTTCAGGGCTGCCCCTAGATCCAGCCCCCTCACCTCAGTTATTAACCTGTCGGTGCTTCAGTGTTCCCATCCGTTAAGTGGGCCAGTACGGACAGAAGCGCCCTGCTGAGGTGGTGGGGAGAATTCGTGAGATAACATGTAAAGCGCGTGGCTCAGCCTGGCACACAGGCGGCTCTGGGCGGACGGGCACAGCTGTTGTCCTCGTCACCTCTCCCACGGTCCCATCCTTGCTGCCGCCCCTGCCTTTCCCCCCGCGGCAGGACCTTGCTAGCGTTCCCTTCAGCACCCCCATTCGAAGCATGTGGGGGCCCACATTTGTTTCTCCCTGCCTGGCTGGGCCAGCTTGCCGAGTCTGGGCTGGGGAAGGCAGCAGCCTCTTCCTGGCATCCCCCACCCCCAAGGCTCCAGCCTCTTCCTGGGCTCCGTAATTTTCTGCTGATGAGGTGGAAGGGGAGGAAAATCCCTTCCTCCCGAGTTGGGGGAGGACGTAACAAGGTGATTGTTCTCTTCTCCCCGCTCTGCCGTTCCCAGCTTGCCTTCCCTTCCTGCGTGTTTAAGGGACAGGGATGCGGAAAATGATGTTATTGATGAAGTCGCCATAGCAACGACCCCTGAGAGGCACACATTCCAGCTTTGTTATTCTGGGCCAGGGGCTACGAGAGAGGCTGCCCCTAAGTACAAACAGATTGGCCCCCAGCCCCACTGCCCTGCTTTACATGCATCCGTGAGCTTTGCTCTACAGAAGGCGCGATGAACGCACTGGTTTGGGGCAGGCAGAGTCCGCCGTCGTTTATCTCTGTGCACACTCCTGTAGAGCCTCAAAAAATGATAGGAGGCCTTTGGGAAAATAGGCCCTGGTGGGAAAGGGCTGCGGGGGCCTGTCACCGGGCCTAGAGAGTGCAAGAACCTGGGGAGGGGCCCGTCAGAAGGAAGCTTGGGGCGCTTGGGAGAGGAAGGTGCAGCCCGGAGTTCTTGTGCACGGTGTGGCCCTGGCACGTCTTTCCCCAACCCTGATCCAGCCTCACGGTCATACCCACTTTCCAGGCTTACGGTGAGGGTTACATTAAATGAAAGTACAGTCAGAGCCCGAGTCCCTACATCACGGCTTCTGGAAAACTGAGAGAAAGGGGCTCTGACGTGTGTCCCAGATCCAGCCTTTGTCCCTGTCCGCACACACGCTGCTGCCCCTCCAGGCTGCTCCGTCCCTTTCAGGGTGATAACAGCAGCCTCCCACCTGCTTCTGGCCCGCACTCTTGCCCCAGCAGGTTGCCTCCATACAGCATCCAGAGATCTTTCTAACACAAAGTGCATTGCTGCCCAGTTGACAACCTTTCAGTGGCTCCCCCTGCCCAGGATGAAGTCCCTCGGGTCCTTACCTGCACCCTTAGCCAGCCCCACTGGCCCAGAGGAGGGGCCTGCACCTTGAGTGAGTGCCTGGGAGGCAGGTCCGACAACTATTCACTTTTCACAGGTGAAAACTAAGGCTCAGAGAGGTGCAGGGATTGCCCAAGGTCATGCAGCGAGCGTCAGTCTGAATGTGGACCTGGCGACGTGTCAGCAAAGCTTCTGTGTCCTCATTGCTCCCCGCCCCACCCTGGGCACCGAGGAGACACTCGGTCCGAGTTTGCAGAACGTAATTGGATTTGGATGGATTGGATCAAATTAGATTCGACCTGGCGGGCAGCCTGGCCTGACTGGCACCAGGCCCCTGAAGACCAGGATTTCTGGGAACAACTCTGAAATTATATCTCTCTTCCCCTCGAGGAGGGGAGGTGAACAGGGCTTTCTGCTGGACTCAGCACTGCATGGTATCACGATGGGGAGTGAGGCCGAGGGAGTGGCTGCGCCTGGCCCCGAGGCAGCTGTCTTGTGGTCCAGCTCCCAAGAGTAGACACGGTACAAAGCAGGGGCCCACAGGAGGACAGAGGGAGACAGGGCCCTTCGGTCCCGCAGGCTCGCAGAAGCCTGCTCTGTGCCCAGTTCTGGGCTCCGCCCTTGTTCTAGAGAAGCCCGTGGAGACAGTGTGCCAGCCAGAGCTGGCGGGAACGGGCCGGGCTGCCTCAGAGGAGCTGGCATGGGGCTGCAGCCGGGCGGGGGACCTGCAGTCCCTTCCAGTGTGGAGCCCAGGACCATTCTCCTGCAGCAGAAGTGCTTGGCAACACGCACCTTGCATGCCCCCCCTCCCCGGGGTTCACCTTTCACATCCAAACTTCCACTTGGCCCCATGGCCCTCAGCAGTAGCCCTCCCAGTACTACCCCTGTTAGCTCGCAGTGCTCAGGACCGCCTTCCTGGGCGGACAAGAAGGGAGAGCCGTCCGCTCTACCCCTGAGGCTCTGAGGCACAGAGGAAGCCACGCCAGGCTCCACGTGTTCCCTGCCCCGCCCTGCGCCTCCACAGTGCCTCTGCCACCGTGGCTTCATCTGTAAGGTGAGGGGCTGAAGTGGGCCACCCTGGGGTCTCTAAGCCAGAGCCTCCCAGAGGGGCTGGGGCAGAGTTCCCCAGGATACTGTGTTAAGTGAGGGGGAGGGGGCTATCCACGAGTGCCTGCAGGACTTCTCAGAGCCTTTAACGTGCGTTGTGAATTCCCTACCTCAGGCGACCTGGGATGCTGTGTTTCACAGGACACACAGCAGAGAATGCCACAATAGTGCTTTCCAAATTCTCTATGCCTCTCGCCTTGTCCCCTAAATAATAGGCAATGGGTTTAATCTGCTCTGAGGTAAGAAAGGCTTCATTTCTCTCTCCTCTTCCTCCCTCCCTCTTTCTCTCTTCTTCCTCCCTTCTCTCTCTTTCTCGCCCCCATTCTTCTTTGCTTTCTTTCAGTTACTGTTTGCTGACCCCTAACTCGGGGCAGGCCCCGTGCTGGGTACTTGGGATACAGGAAAGAGTAAAGGTCAGGTCTCCCCTCAAATTACCCACGGTTGGCAGGAGAGCACAACTTAGCAGCTACACGCATTTTACACAAGGCAGGATGAAGCAGCAGCAGTGTAGAAAAGCTCTAGGAACAGCCCTCCTTCCTTAGGAACCCACTCTGTGCCACACACGTTGCACGGTCTTCTCATTTGAGCCTCACGGCAACCCTCGGAGGTACACGTTCTGACAGCCCATTTGTCAGCTGAGAAAAGGGAAGAAGGTATCTGACCAGAGGCTCGGGTACGAGCAGGGGAGCCCTGGCCCCGGCCCCTCCTGCACGAGGCTCAGCCTTCCTCGGAGCATTTTGATGGTGTGAGCACGTGGCCAGGCTGGCCTGCCGGCCTGGGGGCTGGACTCTCCCTCTGGCGCCTTTGCATCCGCTCCCCAGTAAGATCTCCTGAGCATCTGCCGTGTGCAGCCAGGGTTCTGGGCGCGGGACACAGCAGGGACAAGACACGGCCTCTCGGAGCTCGCTGGCTGGTGGGCAGGGCGGCCGCAGGTAGACAGGCACGGGAGAAGCGCAGAGCCGGCCCTTAGCGTTGCGCCAGCTGGAAGGAAGAGACAAAGCCAGGACCCTCGGTCTGCGGGACAGAGCTTGAGCCGCGCCCAGAGAGTGAAGGAAGGCATCGGTTAGCCGCCAAGGGGAGCCACTCAGCTCGGTGCTGCCCTGAGGCGTGGGTCTCATAGGCCAGCCCTTTAGCGCTCCCCTTGCTTAGGACGCCGCCAGAGTGACCTTGCTCGTAAGAGCCCGTCACCTTTCACAGAGCAGCTGCAGAGGGCATGGGCCAGGCCCGCCCGAGGCCGCTCTGCTATACGTCCAGCCCAGTGGGAAGGCCGGTGGTGGCTGCAGAGGGAGAGCGGGGACTCAGAGGACAAGCAGGTGAGAGGTCGGGACCCCAGCTGCCGTAAAGCACGGCCGCTCGAGGAACGCCACGCTGTTTGGAAAGGCTAGAGAGGTGACACCAGCAGGAGAGACGAGGCTTCGTGATGGTTCTGCAGGTGAGCTGAGGCTCCGCCCTCGTGCTCAGCGGCAGCCGGGTAAAGGTCAGAGAGGAGCGAGGGGTTCTGTGCTTCGTTGAGGGGCTGCCCGGAGAGCTTCACAGTCTGAATTTGCCTTGAATTTTCATAGGCTCTTAATTCTGAGGACAACAAATAGTAACAGGTACCATTTGTTAGCCCAGCTCTGTGCCGGGTTCCTAGTTCTGTTCACCCCCCAGCAAATGCATGCTGCCTGTCCGTCACCTGAGTCCCACAAGGGTCGCTCAGTGACCCCCAGACCAGGAGAGCCACGGCTGGGAGCCCAGCGGCCTGGGTTCCAGGCCTGCCGTATGATCTGGGACAGCCACCCCTGCCTCGAGGCCCCGTTTTCCCCATTTGGAAGATGGATGGCAAGGAGCCGTCCAGCCCTGACCATCTGTGGTCCTGCCAGCCATGAAGCCGAGCTTCTCGTGGCCCGCGGAAGCCAGTGCCGCCCCAGAGTGGAGGGGAAGGTCACGCAGTTCCCGCGTCCACGGCTGGGCAAGGGGCTGAGTCACCCGCACAGAGGAAGCCGCACCCCCGGCCCCCAGCTAGGCCGTTGTGGCCTTCTTTGGGGTGGTTGCTAGGGTCACTTTTAAATATGATGGCAATGTTCTCACAACCACCGTGTCAGGAGCGTCCAGAAGCGCTCGAGCTGAGCAGAAGCGGTCCAGCCGTACGTGAGCCTGGCTGCTGGTGGCTGCCGCTCCCAGCTGGGAGACCCAGACCCAAGGCTGTTCCATTTCCCCTCCCTTTGCTGTGGGGACCCGGAGCATCCCCTCCTGGGCAAGACCTGCCCTGGACGATGAGGTCACTGGGGAGGCCCAGAGCTCAGCCTGAGTCACCTGGAGAGCAGGGGGGAGCCACACAGCTACCCCACAGCGAGGAGAGCATGGGTGTCCAAAAGGCCCTTGACGGGCCTGAGGGCCAAGGAAGGCTTCCCGGGGGAGGGAGGGCCGCAGTGGCACGGGCCTTACAGTGCACATGCCTTTCGGAGCCACAGCAGTAGCTGACTGGCCCCTAGAGCGCCCAGTCTGCAGCAGGCCCAGCCGACAGAGACTCCCGCCCGTACAGGCAAGGGTGACAAGTGCCTGGAGAACCAGGGGCCAGGGCTCCAGACAGTATGGTCGAGAATCACACCCACCCCGCCTTCTCCTCTGCAAGGGCCCCTCCTCTCAGCCAACTCTCCTTGTTTTAGAAAATACCGTTTTTAACCAAAGACGTACTAATGTTGATGTGTAATAAAGTTTAAATTTCCGTTTTTAAATAAACCAATAGAGATAAATTTCCCCATTTAATCTCTAGTAAATATTTATAGCCATAACAGAAACACAAGCTCTTTGGGCTCCAGTTGGACAATTTGACTTGCGTAAGTGAGAAAATCAAGGTGAAGGAATAATGAGAGTAATAAAATCAGGTGAAACCAGAGGTCGGTGCGCTGAGCAAAATGTCTGCTTCATTCATTTTGACTTGTTTCTGTTTTCTTCAACTTCAGACTTTTTTCAGTCTTTATGGTAGCTGCCAGGGTGTTTGTGTTTTCAAACATCTGTCAGTTCTCAGTTGCCCCCCGCCCATGCTTCAAGTGGCCGAGGTCAAGATTGAGCTAGTTAGTCCTCACCTCGAACAGGAGGCCGGTGAGTCACCTGGGGGAGGAGGTCTCAGGGCCGTGTGGGCGGACAGCAGCCCTTCCTTTCATCTGCACTTAGCCTCTTGATGGACTTGTGACCTCTAACCTCTCACTTGACCCCTGACCTCATAAATTCTGGAAACTCCTCACAAATCCCCGGGAAGATAAACATCAACCGGGGTCAACTGAAGGGGGTTCCGAGCCGCTGCGGGCAGACAGGGAGGGGGATCGTCTTCTGGGGTGGAGGGGATTTCCCCAAAACTGGGGGCGACTCAGGAGAGGGGCCAAGCGGCCCACCCCAGGGAACCCTTCTTCTCCCTGATCACACCAGGGCGTTTTGGCGAGATGCTTGGCGGGCGCTGACTGGGTGGTATGTAGAGGCCAGGCCTCCGGAGGTGGATGGGCCACAGTTCCTGCCCTCGAAGCCCGTGGGCAGCCCAGCTCTGCACTCAGCGAGGCCTCTGGGAGGG
Source organism: Stenella coeruleoalba (assembly GCF_951394435.1). Taxonomy (NCBI): domain Eukaryota; kingdom Metazoa; phylum Chordata; class Mammalia; order Artiodactyla; family Delphinidae; genus Stenella; species Stenella coeruleoalba. The sequence continues at coordinate 6,119,253 of NC_137157.1, forward strand.
GAGAAGGCAGGGAACCTGGCTGGCCTTGGGAGGGACAGGGCTTCCGAGTCGGCCAGAGGACGAGCTTCAAGGGCCGGCCGGGCAGGGCCAACGTGGACAGGCTCCAGATAAAAAAGCCCGCTGCAGCTAGAGCATGGGGTGCCGAGCAGGCAGTGGCGTGGCCCAGCCTGAGCCGCTGCCACAGCCTCCCATTTCTGAAGTTTCCCAGCCAGCAGGGGAGTCCATTGCGAGCTGCCCTTTTAAGTTGAGGCCTCGGAGGAAAAGGTGCCTGAGGTTTGCACACATATTTGCTTTAAAGAGGAACATCTGCCGACCAGCAGGAATCTCAGGCTACCATTAGGAGAACAGTGACGTGTGTGGCCTGGACCGGAATAAGCACGGAGGGCGGAGGGACGCCTGCTCGGGGCTCCGGGCCTGCAGGGCTCTGCACTGAGGCTGGGGGTTCCGTGGGTCCGGGGAGCACTGCAGCTGGAGGCCGGCCGGGGCGTGTCGGCACCCCGACCCGTCAGCACTCCCCTGTGTGCCCAGCCTGACATGCAAGCCTCCACCTGCCCCACGGGGGCTTGTGGCATCCCCGTACAAACTGAAAAGTGCTGCGCACCGCCATCGTTTTAAACGCCACCCACGTCTGCTTTCGCGGGGAAACCATCTAAACCCCTGACCTGGGAAGCACCCTGCAGCCCATGCCCTGTAATCTGACCCAGGTCAGGAGCGTTTCCTCCATGGGTCCTGCAAGCTCATTTCCGGCCTCCGAGCAAGGCCTGGCTCTAGGCCTGGGCACCGTGTCCTCAGTTTCCCCCTAGGGGATCGCCATCTGGATGACTAGGTGCACCCCCCGTGTGCATGCCATGCACGTGCCGACGGCAGCCCAAGAACACGACGTTTGTTTGTGACATTTCGCCGGTTTTCTCTTCTAAGCCTGAAATTTTCTCTCTCCCTGGTCCCCAACCCCTCTCTTGTCTGTCTCTTCCCAGAGGGTATGAACTGCATGAACAAAGACCATGGCTGTGCCCACATCTGCCGGGAGACGCCCAAAGGTGGCGTGGCTTGTGACTGCAGGCCCGGCTTTGACCTTGCCCACAACCAGAAGGACTGCACACGTAGGTAGATGGAGGCAAAGGGCTCAGACATTCCCACGCGTCTCCTGCCGTTGCTTTGTGGGGGGTCTGTCCAGTCTGCTGGACGTTGCCTGAGAAGGGCACTCAGTCCCCTGGGGGGAGAGAAGGGCAGGGCCCCCCCCCGAAGGGGCCTGGGAGGCATGAGGGACAAGGGCCGTAAGCCCCAGGCTCGGGGTTTCCCTGGCATAGTACCACTGACACAGCCCCAGACCTGGGCTGGATCTTATGCGGGGCCCTGCGTGACAACCCTGCCAGTGCTCATCGTAACCTCCTCCTTCCCCCCCGCCCCCAACCCGAGAGACCCATTGGCCCTGTGCTCGAGCTCTCCAGCAGGAACGGAGGGACTGTGGGTTCGCAGTGGGCCAGGGCAGCCCTTGGTAACAGAATGGTATAAAGAAGGCAAGGAGGGGACTTCCCTGGTGGCGCAGTGGTTGAGAATCCACCTGCCAATGCAGGGGACATGGGTTCGAGCTCTGGTCAGGGAAGATCCCACATGCCACGGAGCAGCTAAGCCCGCACACCACAACTACTGAGCCTGCGCTCTAGAGCCCGTGCTCTGCAACAGGAGAGGCCACTGCAATGAGAAGCCCACGCACCGCAACGAGGAGTAGACCCCGCTCACCGCAACTAGAAAAAGCCCGCGCTCAGCAACGAAAACCCAATGCAGCCAAAAAATAAATTAATTAATTTACTTTTTAAAAAAAAAGAAGGCAAAGAGCTTGGTTCTGGGGGGGTCCCAGCGCAGGCTGCACTGAGCTTATTTCCAGGATCAAAGACCAGAGCTCATAGCCTAGCCCTGAAAGGCCCACTATAGACGATGACACCCTGGGGAATCTGGATTGAATGAGGCCTCTGGTCAAAGGTGCCGTTTCAGGACCAGCTTGGAGGTCAGCCTGCAGGACGCAGGCGTAATCCAGCCTCTTAATGTGGTCACTCGGCACTTCCCAGTAGGAATGGGAGCCAGCAAACGAAGTGAGACGGTGGCTGAACACACTGAGTCCTCAAAGCTTCGAACGCAGTGCATCCTCCCGGCACTGCGTGGGGAGTGGCAGGACGTGGCCTCTGCTCGCCGGGCAGCCGGGATGCCCAGATTGGTGTGATGTTTGCTGTGTGTCTGAAAAGAGTGGAGGGTGGCTGGTGTGACTGCTGCCCGTCTCTGGCCAGAGACAAGCACTTCATACCAGGCCCACCTTCTGCTGCAGAAAAATGGTATGAAGGAGTCTGAGTCCAACTCCCAGGCTGGCCACTGAACCAGGACACAGACGCTGACCAGCTCTCCTAAAGAAAATGGGCTTTCTTTCCATTCTTCATTCTGTGGAGAAGACAGCTGGCCTTTGCCAGCCCGTCGTCCTTAGTCATCGTGACTCTTCCAGTTCTCCTCCACTCTCCTCAGTCATCGAGATCTCGGGGACCCACATGCCTCAGACATAGTCCCTGTCACCAAGGGAGCTCGTGCTCCAGCCCCCACGCCTGATTCGTCCGTTTCCCAAGGTGAAGACACTTCGTCCTGCCCAGGTTGGTCCCAGATGTGGACCAGCCTTCCTCTTCTAGTCATTCCTGCGGGATCGCAGTGATCAATAGATACACTGTCACCAAGGGGAGGACCAATCAGGGACGCTGTTGACGGGGAAATGCCCGGCTCTAACCCAGGCCCTCCTGTCCTCTACAGCAGATGGATCCCTTTAGCTGCAGAGAAACCTCCTGCCACCTGGCAACCTTCAGAACAGAGAAGGAATAACTCCAGCTTCCCAGTCCTCCCCGTGGGGTAATCTGAGCTTCCTCAGGACACAGGCCAGGGACCAGCATATGTGGCGTGGGCAGGCTTGTTGACAGGCTTGGCCAGGAGGAAAGCACATTCCTTCAGTCCGCAAGCCTGGCTGATGCCCGCCCTGGCCAAGCCCTGAGCTAGGTGCCCGAGAGAGAGCCGTGGGCCCCAGGAAGTGGCTGGGACTGACTCACAGGCTGCCTAATCCTATGATTCCGTGTGGGGCGAGTGCTACAAGTGCTACAAGGGGACGGTTTGCTCAGAGAGCATCTCCTGAGGGACCAGCCTGGTCTGAGAGGTCAGGGATAAGGAGAGCTCTGTGCACGGCCGAGACTCCCCCGCCCCACCCGGACAGAGAAGAGCTAAGCCCGCGCCCCGAACTTTTGGTGAAGCAGATAGAGTCCCACCGTCTCTGCCCAGTGGCTGGGTGTTGCCAAGGTGTGTGGAGAGTCCAGTACCCATCCTGGAGCCCAGGAGTGGGTGACTGCCCTGCAGCCCTCCTGCCGAGGGACGGCACCCCTGGCTGTCCACCCCGTCAGCTTTGGTTTCTTCTGTGTGGTTAACGTGGATTAGCGTAAAGTTAGCTCTGACACTTCCCTCTAGCCCTTGAGCTCACTTGAGGCCCAGGAAATTCTAGATCTGGAGTTGGGTCGGGGGCTGAGGCCTGGCCTAGGCAGCCGCTGTGACCGATCAGGACCACAGGGGACTCTGCCCAAACTTTCCTCCCTCCAGAGCCCAGGACTCACTCCAGGGCCAGAGGAGGTTTTCTCCATCCTTCTCTGGGTCTTTTCGGAGCTCAGGGCTCCAGTATTTACTTCCGTGTACGTGCTATAGGCTCTCTACGTGCTCACAGCTCGGCCCGTGTGGTCTGGGAGATGCACGCGGGCCTGCAGAGGGGGAGCGAGAAAGTGGCCCTCGCTCCGGTTGCCTCAGACAGGCCCGTGTCCTCCGTAGAGCCACTTGCAGGGTGCCGTCCATCTCCTGGAGCCCAGAGCCTGGAAAGAACTGTCCCCTCACTGGTCCACCCCTGCCCACCCTGAATGGGGCTTTTCTCAGTCCGGAAAGGCACGTGATATTCAGCCCAAGGTGGGGCTCTCCCCTCACCTGAGATCCGTGCTCAGCAGCAGCCCCCTGGGACCTTGGCTTCCCTGAGGCTCCTCCTGTGCAGAGAGGTGAGAGACCCTGACTCCAGGCTGCCGGGCACCCAGAAATGCTGGGAGAACAGACACTCCCACACAGAGGGGCCAGAGGGCTTGGTGGCAAAGCCCCAGCTGTTTCCTGAAGCAGTTCTGCATGTCCTTGAAATGTCGCCCCGGAAGCTGGGTCCCTCCTTCGGATGGTCATGAGCTCCCTGTGGAAGAGGCAGCCCGCCAGCCGCTGGTCGCTGAGGACAGTGTCTGGGACAGTGAGTAGGACCCATTCTCCTCGCGCCCTCCTCACCTGGCAGGGAGACCGCGTGTGGCCAGGTCGGCAGGGCCAGCGTCGCTCAGGCTGGAAATCCCAGAGCCTCCGTGCTGTTCTCTGGGTGGAAGGAGGAGTACCCGGGAAACGCAGCTGCAGAGCTCAGCTCTGAAACACCTGGAATCCTTCACCGGGGAGTTGCCACCACGTGACCTCCCTCTGGCCCCAGCCCTGCTCACGGGTCACCTGTTAAAACATCATTCAGGCTGTGCCAGTTCGGAGTTTTCTGCCCCTCTGACTGTGGTTGGTCTGAGACTCACTTCTGCATACCTGATCATCATCAGGGCTTTCAGATAAATTCAGAGTGTAGATAGAATTCTGGACAAATGGATGAGGTCTCCAGGAAGACACCCTGTCCTCAAGGCCCCGGTGTACCGTTTGCACACAGATGACGGGCGCCCTGTCATCCTACAGCGGAGTAAAGCAGGGGCAGCAGGAAGCCCTGCCGTGGAGACCTTGGATCTCCTTTCGCGACATCCCTCACCCTGGGAAGAGAGGACAATGTGTATTCCTTCCAGTCAACTTGAACTTCTCCTTTTCCCTGCTTCAGACGGGCTCCTGCTTGTTCAGCCCCCTTTTCAGCGACCCGGGCTGCTGATGCTGGGAAGCATTTTAAGATCCTGGGCTCAAGGGCAGCAGCTCCTCCAGGCCGTAGGCCCTGCACACTATGTAACACGTTTAAATAAAAGGTCATTTTCAAACCTGCAGCTGAGATGACGTTGATTTGCATATGTTCTGTCTGTTTGGACATTTCCTTGGGAGGATTAGGGCTTAGAGTGGATAGAGATTGAGGTGGCTGCTGGGACTTGGAGGGAATAGGCATCCATGGGGACATCCTTCCACGTGCCCCAGGACGTAAGCAAAAGAAAGAAAGGTCTACGAGAGCTAAGGAAATGAACGCCACCCCTCCCATGGGCCTGCCCCCTCCCACCGCCTTGAAGAGTGTGTCTGGTATTCACAGACATTTGCCCCATCGGGACAGGCTATTGTAAAGTGTCTTATGCAACCTAGGAAGGATGAAATTGTCTAGCTTATCCCTTTCTTCAACTAACACCATCTGAGTGCGTCAGCTGTGTGCCAGCTCTGTTCGAAGCCCAGACGACCCAAAGTCCATTCTCTGTCCCACCCCAGTTCGCCTCTAGGGAGTGAGCGATTCCACCCAAGACCCCAGAGGGGCTGATGTCCAGGGAAATGTGTGCCTCTGCGCTGACTGTCTCATGTCCCCACTTTCCTCCCCCATCCCTTAAAGAAACAACCAGTGGCGATAAACTAACCGTTTTTGTTGTCATTCTGTTCACATACACGTGTGTACACTTTGGGCCTAACTAGTAACCTGTAACTATGGAAACGGAGGCTGCCAGCACAGCTGTGAGGACACGGACACAGGCCCCGTGTGCGGCTGCCACCAGAAGTACGCCCTGCACTCAGACGGCCGGACATGCATCGGTGAGTAAGCCCTTCGGCCGAGCACCAGCGCTCTGCGCCACCCTGCCCCCCGAAAGTGGCCACACCCCACTGCATCCTGCTTTCCAAGAAGGAAGCTTAGGGGGACAAATAAAGGGAGCCCCCCACGATACTGATGGGGCTGGCGGGCGACCCCAAGGGGAGCTTTCTGTGAACACCTCCCAGGGTCGCCCATCCACCCAGACCAAGCGCCTCTGCTTTGTGTCACCGCGGGTTTTCTGAGGGGCCTCATCCTCCGCGTGCAGGTGGTTCCAGGCAGGTGATCTGCGGGGAGGAGGGTGGTGTGTGCGCCTCTGGAGGGCAGCTTCTGTTCCTGAAGCACAGGGGTTTCCTCCCCTAACGTGGAGACACACCGGAGACTCGGCCAGCCTGCATCACCACCTCCTTGGCGGTGTGAGCTGCCCACAGCATCTGGAAAACCAAGAGCTTTTCTCAGAAAACTGCTTTCAGTCTTGGTTGTCTAGAACAGCAGGGGAGAGGGCTGGTGTGAATCCCGGGTCAGGTCTGGGTGTCTTTAACTGCTCTCCACTCCCGAGCTACGGGGCCTCTCGCCGGACCTCCTCTCCCACCTAGAGCCCCTTCTTCTCGGGTGCCCCCTCCTGACACCCCTCGGGTGTCACCTCACCTGTTGCAAGAGTGTCAGTTTCAGTCTCTGTCACCTCCGCCCTCCTGGTCCTTAGTTGCAAGGGGAAGCTTGAGTATTTGTGATTATCTCAACTTATAATCACTAGTAAGTTCTTTCCCCACTCAAAACTAACAGCCTACTTTTTAACTGAGAAAAAGAGGAATTTCAAAGTTGGTGCCCAGAGTTCACCCTCCTCTTTCTCTACAACACTGGCAAAGTTCAGCACCCCCCCCCCGCAAGTCAGTTATCATATTCATTTTTTGTAAAAATGCCCTGTTTTTTTAGTATCGACTCAGAAGATATTTCTTGAGGGACTTTCAAGTAACAGAAAAGGGTTGGCAAGCAAGCAAAGCCATGAAGCCCGGAGTCTGCTGTCACCTTCTGTCCCCCGTGGCTCTGCTCCCTTGTGCCCCGGGGGAGTCGGGCGGAGGGGCCGGGCCGGGCAGCAGCGGTCGCGTCCCAGTCCCGGGCTGTCGTCCCAGGTGCTGCCTGCGTGGTTCTCCCTTCCTCTGTGTGGTCTCTCCTCTCAGACAGCCATTTTGGGTTTCATTTTATCTCATTCCTCCTGCTTTTCTGGTGATGGTCCCTGATTGCCTGTCTTGTCTGATAACTGACGTTCGTTAATGATTTTCAGAGCCAAAAGCCAAACCAAACCAAAGAACCAAAAAAAAAAAATAATCAAAGCAGAACCCGGTCTCAGACCAGTGTCTCTATTGCAGCCTGATCCCATCTAGAACTCCCTCTCCCACCTCTCTCCCTGTCTCCACTGACCCCGGGGGCTCTCCCGGCCCGCCGGCCCCCTTCCTGTCTCGTCTGCTGGGGTCTCCCACAGCGTTTGCGTCTGCAGTGGAGCTGCCTCCTCCAGCCCCTGGAGCAGCGCAGACAGCTGCCGGCCAGACACACGCCCAGCCTCGTCTAACACTCCTTGTCTTTGTGCACCTGGCTCATCCTCTCTTATTTTTTTATCCTTTAGTGTCTGCTGCACGTGAAGGTCCCTGCTTGGATCTGCTGTCTAACATAGCTTCCCTCACCCTGCCCCTTCCCCTCCCCTCTCCTTAGAAATCCTTTCCCAGACCCAGCTCCTGGGCGCTGGGCCGTTACTCCCTGCTGGCCCAGAGAACCTTTCATCTGCCTTTGCTCACTGCTCCCCGGGCTCCCCCGGGAGCGAATGTCCCCACACATCTCCCACTGAGCAAAGAAACGCGAGCCAGCTAACCTCACGTGCTCCTCTACGGGGACATGCCGGCAGCTCCCGGCCGCACGGCCGGCTGTCTCTCTGTGCACACTCCTAAAACGGCCAACCCTCTTTGCAGCCTCTCGTTGAGCACTTGAGTGTCTCGCTCCAGTCCTCCATAGACAAGCAGGCAACCAGCGCTGCCCAAATCGACCCCCTGGCTTCTCTGTGTCTGTTCGGTTGGATCCACTGTTGAGTGTATGCGTGTTTGTCCCTCTGTATGTTTTGTTCGTAATTCTGCATGAGTGCTGGACGCATTTTCACGCCCTTGAGACAGGGCGTCTGCTGTCCAGGCGTATCCATCACCGGACCTCGCGGGTCCTGTCCCCCCTCGTCCTGGGCCTTGTCCTGTGCCTGCGTCTTCAGCCTGAGCCGGGGTGTCTGTAGCTGCCTGGGTCTTCGTGAGCTCCGCAGGGGTGCTGTCCACCTCTCCGGCCCTCTGCACGCGGTCCTGTCTGTTCTGACCTCAGCCCCCTCCTGTGTTTGTTTGCAGATGGGCCCTGTGTCCCCCGTCCTCTTGTGGTCATATCCCTCTTCTGCCCCCCTCCCCCGCTCTGCCGCCTCTTCGCTCTGCCCTGAACACGCCATCTGGAGGTTCCTGGGATTAGCCCCTTGGCGAGGACGCCGCGCTGGCCCGGCATGCGCCACGCCAAGAGGCTGACTGTCTTGGGCCGCGGGAAGTGGGCTCTCATTAACCACCGGCTCCGTGTTTGTCCCTTACTTGTGTTTTAGAAAAGGATGAGGCTGCAATTGAGCGCTCTCAGTGCAATGCCACGTCAGTAGCTGATGTGGACAAGCGGGGGAAACGGCGGCTACTCATGGGTAACACTTTTCTTCCACTTCCTTTGTTGTACTTGCACCTTTGTTCATGTGTGTGTGTGTGTGTGTGTGTGTGTGTGTGTGGTATGTGCTGGCGTGTGGGGTGTCTGTGTGCGTACTTGTATGTCAGGCTGTGAGAGCTGTGCTGGCGTGTGGGGTGAGCACGTGTGGGGACTGTTCATCTGTGCGGTGTGCCCACGTGTGTGTGATCGTGCGTGCCGTGGGTGAGCGTGAGGGGCTCTGCTCCAGATGTGAACTCACTTTTTCCTTTTTAAGGTTTTTACCCTTCATCGAATACATGTATTTCTCTGTGTGTTTGTAGCAAAGAACCCAGAGGCAGTGTCTCGTGGCTTCTGCGTGTAAGGACATGTGCTCTGTAAACCCCCTCTACTCGCAGTAATGCCCACATGTGCAGTTAGGGTTCCAGGGTCAGCAAAGCAACGCTGAGACGCAGAAGCAAAGTGGGTGTTAGTGTAGAACAGGGGTTCAGGCAGCACGTCCTTATCTGTCTCCTCGCCAGAGAGGAACCACGTGCAGGGGGAAAAAAACTACATCTAAATGCGGGGCAGCAGGGTCTCGGGGTGTCCAGTCCACCCTGCTTGCTTTATAGTTGGGAAATCTGCTACCCAGAGAGGGGAGGACTGATCAGGGTCACCTGGCAGCCCCTTCTGGCCCCAAAGCTCCCCAGTCCGTGAATGACCCCAGCCCAAGCCCACTTTTCCCCAGCCCGCCCCCCTCGGGCCCCCGCCCCCCTCGGGGGTCCATGTGATGTCAGCTGCGCTCTGAGCCCTGCCCTGGGCTGGATGCAGACTCTAGGGAAGCTTTCCCAGAAACACCTGGGGCCGCTCCGGGTGGCTGGAGGCCTGCTGGTGTAGCTGATCCCAGGCAGGGTGAGGAAAACGGAGAAAAGAACTGCTCTGCACCTGAGCTCGGTCTGCAGAACAGAAGAGCCATCTGTCTCCACATTCACTCGTTCCTCTGCCCCTCAGCCAGTGCCAGTTCTGGGGTCGCTGGCCCCTGGGTGGCACTAGCCGTCAGGCCTCTGGAGCACAGCTATCGGGTCACCTGGGATTGTCACGACCTTCTTTGTGGCACTCCTGTTAGGTCACACCAGCCTTGGGAGCTGTGAGGTCAGGTGGTGCATTTCTCACATCTCGGAGGAGGAAACTGAGGCTCACTGGGGTGCCCTGGCTTGCCCAAGGTCACACGTAAGTTACCCTGCACAGCTGAGCTTAACCCAGAGGTCATGGCCACGTGGGCCATCTTAAGTGTCGGCGTCACAGGACCGTGGAGATCAGAGCCTAAAGGTCCCAGAGAGGTCAGTCAGTGTTGTGGTCCTCGTAGGGACCTCAAAGGAGCCCAGGCATCTGGGGAGGAGTCTGAGTGGGGCTGAGGGAGGGATGTGGCCTTGAGTGCCAGGGAGTAGGCTTGAGGTCTCCCCCAGTGAGGAAGCCGTGGGCTGGCCGACAGCTCTGTGAACCCCCGGTCCGTGCTGGGCAGGACAGATGTAGCCCTGTTCTCAGACGAGAGCGCTACAGGCCAGAGAGGGCAGAGGACTCACTCTGGTTACACAGGGACAGGCTCAGGCTAGAAGCCCGCTCTCTGCAGGTTCTCTGTACGAGGCTGTCTCGTTGACTTGGGCCATCGGGCTTGGCCTGGAAACCACGAAGGGGTGGGCTTAGAGGCTCCGGCAATCAGGTGTGTCCACTGCCCTGCACAAAAGGCTGAGTCAGTACTAAGGACTTTCTGAAGAGGTGGCTGGCAGCGGGTGATGGGAACCTACGAGCTTCTGGTGCTCTGATGGCCCCTGGGGACACAGTGCAGGGCCTTGCGCAGAGCAGGACCTCAGGAAAAGCTGGTTGCCTCGGAGCAGGAACGAAGGCTTCCTGGAGGAGGTGCCCAGGGATGCATAGGGCCTCACTGCTCACTCTTCACGCAGGCAGGTGTCTGGCGAGGAGAGAAAGGGCGGGGCCTGGAGCCTGGATGAGCCTGGCAATGGGAAGGGTAGATCTGAGGCAAGGTGGGTGACGACACGGGGCAGTTCTCCAGGTCGGGCTCAGCAGGAAGGCCAGCTGGAGGGAGAGGGCGGGTGAACCTTGCGGCCCGGGGAAGGCCCCTTCCCCTCCAGCCACAGCCTCCCTGCCAACAGGGCTGAGCCCAGGCACGGAGCTCGTGTTCAGCAAGAACCGGGGTGGTCAGACTTCACCCCGTCACTGAACGGGTCCCACGTGCGGCTGGTCTCTGGTCAGCTGGGGTCCCCGGCTGAGGCTCTGAGCTCCTGTCCTCAGTCTAGTCACACACACGTCCTCAGTCTCTCTCTCTCACACACGCACCATGGGCTGGTGGAAGGAGGTGGGACCTGGTGACTTAGCTGTGTCGGGGGGTCGAACTTGGGGGAGAGGGAGGGTGCCAGGCGGGGCTTGTCAGAGAAAAGGAGGGGAGGCAGGGCACTGGCTGGCCCCGGGTGGGCGGACCGAGGCTCGGAGAGGATGGGACTCACCCACAGCCCCCCTGTGAGTTGGGCAGAACCAGGCATCCTGGCACCTGGGCCCTGGCACTCTGGGGACCAAGTGTGGCTAGAGGGAGCAGTCCAGCCCCTGTCCTGAGAAGGCGCAGAGCAGCCAGCCGGAAGTCCTTGGCTTCCTGTCGAGCCTGAGGCCTTAGAGCTTTCGCCTCCATCTGGGCCTCAGACGAAATTTGATTCTGATTCTAGCCGGTCTGTAGGCTCATCTCATCAAGTGTGAAAGCCGTGGGAGGCTTCACCTCCACAGGCAGCTGACACACAGCACGCTTCTGACTGCCACTTTCCCAGCCCCCAGAAATGAGAGTGGGGCGAGGGCAGGGTCCCGGGAGTGGTGGGTGTGAGCACGCCCTCCCCGAGACCCTGAGGGCGGCTTCTGTGAGGTGGGACTGCAGGTGGAAGGGGTCCCTGCAGCTGTGTGGGCAGTGGGCTCAGAGCGCACCTACCGGGAAGCCTGGGCTGGGACACACCTGAGCTCTCCGCACTCCTTCCGGGCCTGACTCACCTACGAGACCGTGTTCCCCAGCCGCCCCACCCCGTCCGCCGGCCCCCTCTCCTCTGTCCTGCTTTAACTCTTTCATTGAGGATTCGGTCCACGTGGGTCCCCAGTCCCTTCAGGGATATACCTCAGTGTCCCTGGCTGCCTGGTCGCCCCTCCCCATGCCCACTTCCTGATGTTTTTGCTGGTCAGCGTGGCTCCCCTGCCCAGCCACACTCAGGGGGGCCCTGGAGTGGTAATACTGATTGTCCACCAGAGCCACGAATGGAAGGCACCCCAAAGAGGCCAAGGCACCTCTTTTTTTCTCAGTACAGTTTTCAGAGGAGCCCCAGAGTATAGAAACAGATGACAATGACCAAGCGCCTCGGTACCCCTGCCCACTGGTTCCCGTCCCACCCACCTGGGAGGGCCTGCCCCTGAAGCCCATGCTTGCCTCCATGCGGGCGTCTCTAGCTGGCTCCAGCCAAGGGCAGGCCAGGTGGCGGCCGCTGACTATTGACCGACGCGTCGCCGGAGCTCAGGGCTTTCCGTGGCGGGATCTCCTGGTCTGTCCCAAGGAAGTTGGGGCGCTTTGGGGTTGCTCAGCCGGGCTGTATCTTTCTTTGAAGAGCTGTGTGCTTGTCCTCAGAGCAGGGACACTTGATGGGAGTGGCGCCAACCGTGACTCCTCTTTCTGGTTTGTGCTCCTGGCCCAGGCTCTGGAGCCAGACCTGGGCTCTGCGCCCCCATCACCACACTCACGTCTCTGAGCCTCGGCTTTGTCTTTTGCAGAAAGAGGGCTGTGGTCCCTCCTCTGAAGCAGGCTGGCGAGAGCCTTGGCGTGCGGCACCTGGCCGTGTGTGTGGCAGGCCCCAGGTGCCCGGTCACATCCCATTCTTCCCCTGGCCGTTAGCATTTTACTGCCAGCAAGGAATACAGCCTCGAGATGGCGAGGCCCAGGCAGTGAGGCGGGAAGCCCAGGGCCTGCCTGACCTTGGTCAGGTCGTAGGTGGGCTGACGCAGTCAGAAGGGGGACCTGGAGAACGAGAAGGGTGAATAAGCACCTCTCAGAGGCCAGCCAGGTGCCCAGAATCTGGACCCTTCCAGGAGGCCCGCCCAGCTCACAGACTGGAACTGTGAAAAGAAAGGGCAGATGCAGACCCCGAGGGCCAGCTTCGCTCTGCCCTGCCCCCGGCCCTGGCCCCAAGAAGTCACGGGTGGGGGGGGGGGCGTGGGGGGCATACACCAGGGCTGAAGGCCGCACCCGGAAGCAGGGAGGTTTGTGCACGGGGGCTGGGCCCTGTCTTCCTCAGCCCCAGGCTGTCATCTCGCCTGTCCTTCCCCCTGTCCCGTGTCCCCGGGGCAGCCCTCAGGAACCTGGAACGAGGCTTCCCGTCTGTTGAGCAGGCTTGGGGCTAAGTGCTTGTGTGCCTAGACATAGTCAGTGTTCCCAGGACCTGCAAGGATGCCATTCAGCGTTTCGGATGAGGAAACTGAGGCCCAGGGAGGTGAGTGGCTGGCCCAGCCCCACACCATCCTGCCCTACCCCACAGCGCAGCGCACTCCCTCCAGGGCAGGGGGCTGGTGACGGGCCTGTCTCCCCGCACTTTGCCCAGGGCTGGCGCTAAGAGCTCGGAGAGTGCTGGCAGCTGTTGGTGGGTGTTCCGGGGAGGAGGGTCTAACACCCAAACCTCCCCGCTCACACACCGCTGGAGGGGCGGTGCAGCACCAAGGAAACGTCACTGGCCAGGTGACCTTTCTCAGGCTGCTTCTGCCCACCAAGCCTCCTGCACCTCCTGTGGAACGGGTTTGTGATGCTGTGCCCGCGCTCCTGAGGATGGCCTCGCGGGAGAGGCTGCCCGCAGCGCCCGTCCACTTAACTTCAGAAAAGGCGAGAGGCAGAGGCCAGGGGAGAGGCTGAGGATGGCCTCACAGGAGAGGCTGCCCGCAGCCCCCGTCCACTTGCCTGTCAGAAAAGGCGAGAGGCAGAGGCCAGGGGTGAGGCTTGCTGCCGGGGCCCTGCTCTGCCGCCTGCTCCAGTGTAAAACCTCTGTGTCCTCTGGGCCATTCGAGATCCCCCCAGAGCGTACAAAGAAACCTCCCCCCGGGGTCAGCTCACCTCTCCCCTGCAGCTCTCACCGCAGACCATAGGGCACCGTCCTCAGGTCCGGGAGGTTCTGCTCTCCGAGCACTAGTGTGAAAACAGCCCTCACCGGGCAGGCCTGTGACAAGGCCTTGCCCTGAAATCCCAAGCCCCCTGGTGTCTGCAGGAGACAGTTCTCCGGACAGAAACCGACCCCACAGCGAGCGGCCCTGCGCAGGACCGAGTTCCCCGGCAGGTGGAGCCCCGAGGGCTGGCGTGGACCCACTGGCCTATTACCTCCTCGCGGCCGGGCTGCAGTCAGCACAGGGCCGAGGGGAACTCACAGTCACCGGGCCGCGTGCTCCAAGGCCAGGCCAGCCCCTCGAGGACTGAGAAGTGGCCTCAGGCGGAGGGCGGGGCTGGGGGCCAGGTGGGGCCTGGCGAGGCCTCCTTTCCTACTTGCCCTCACGCTCAGGCTTGGGAGGCCCCTGCTCGTCGGGCTGCAGTCCTGGCCTCCACGACCACCTGCCCCCAGCCACCTCCTCCGCCCAGGACCTCCACACGCACTGTCACCATCCCAGCGGCCACCAGCCTGCACCCCAGGGCCCAGCTCCACTCAGAGGCCCAGGCGCTCTGGGGTGGCTTTGTCCAGCACCATGGGTTAGAGCGCCCCCTGCAGGTGTTGCTCAGAAGCGGACGCGACCCAGGTGGAGCAGGGGCTTCTGGGCAGACGTGGAGAGGGGGGGACCCAGAGGCAGAGTGGATGGGAGCAGGGCGCGGGCACGCGGCAGGCTGGCCAGGTGGCCGGGGAAGCCAATTCTGTCGGCCTGACTCTCGTCACTTTCCAGAGGGACCCCATGAGGAAGATGGACCTCACTGTGGGGCTCTGTGAGGGACTCAAGCCTGTGGACACTGCTCATGACGGGCTGCAGGGTGATCCAGAGGTCGGGGGGCCAGCATGTAGAGACTGGGCAGCCGGGGAGACTGGGACCACTGTGTAAGGGCCTTGCCGGGGAGCGTGGCCTTTATCCCAAAGTGATGGGAACCCTAGAAGGCTCAGGAATCAACTGAGGGGAAAGGGTCAGAGGTCAGGGTGTCCACGGCTGGGCCAGGAGAGCCGGCAGCCAACCCCTCTTCGCAGCGGGCTGCAGGTGGTCTTGGCGGCAGAAAGGCCGGTGGACCAGCCCCGACTGAGGCCTGACAGATCTCGGCAGGGGACTCGGGCTACTCCCGCCACCAGGGTGGTGCCACGTCAAGGGGCAGGGCAGACCCTGGGCTCGCGGGGTCTCTGCAGGTCGCTGTGCCCACACCTGGGCCACCGCTCAGAGCCTCTGGGGGCGGGGCCAGAAACCTGCACGGTCGACAAGCTGCAGGTGGAAGACCCTTTGCCCAAAGCCCCACAGCGTGTCAGGAGCTGAGTGTGGCCCTCGGGCCTCTGGACCCGCGTCTCACCACAGGCGGCTCCCCTTGGCGCCCTGTGGTCAGCGTGTCGTGCTGTTTGCAGATGGTCTCCGAGGCCTGAGCTCCCTCCCACCCTCTCGCCCTTCAGTCCAGCCCACTTCCACCTCAGCGTCACCTTCCAGTGCCCGTGACTGTGGCTGCTGCCGGTAGACTCATGGTCCCCTGTGCTGTCGGGTTCATCTCCGACACTGTCCCCCACCAGGCCCGGCAGGGGACAGGGGCTCGGTCACCTCGCATCCTCTCATTCTTCATGGGGCCTCCAAAGTCCTGTTCTTTCATCTGCTGGTTCAGCAGAAATCAGGCCCCTCGCCGTGCCGCTCCTGCACTGGGTGCTGGGCACTGGGGTCACCCGGAGAGCGAGTAGTCACTGGGGGAGACCACCGCCCAGATGCAAGCCCAGGGCCTGGGGGAGCCGGGGGTGCAGGTGCCAGGAGAGCTCGGGAGGGGCCTCCTGAGTCGTGACAAAGGCGCGAGGCTGAGCCATGGCAGCCACCCTGCTCGGGGCAGGTGGGCTGAGCGCTGGGGGTGAGCCGAGGGATAAACCACTAACCCCTGAGGCCTGGGTCGGTGCCGGGTTCATCTCCAGCTCCTCTCTCACGGCCACCCAGCACCAAAGGAGTCGATCCCAGACTGTTGGTTGCACAGAGGAGGGAACCGTCCGCTGCCCCGCTAGGCTGAGACCTCCAGAGGCCAGGGACTGGGCGTGAGGCACGTCTGCCCAGCGCAGAGCAGGGGTCAGGTGAATCAGCGGCTGTCTTGGGTACTGAGGCTCCACAGGCGGAGGTCCTAAGGGTGGCACCAGGAGTGCGCGCGCGGTCACCACTGTGACAGCTCGCCGAGCACCGTCACGCGCGCACCTTGTCTGGGCCTCGCGACCAAGCACCGTCACGCGCGCACCTTGTCTGGGCCTCGCGACCGAGCACCGTCACGCGCGCACCTTGTCTGGGCCTTGCGAGGACCAGGTGGCAGGTGTTACATCTCCACGACACGCGGCCAGAAGCTCAGGCTCTGAGACGTGAAGGGACGTGCCCGACCCTGCGGGGCAGCATTCCGAGCGGTGTTTTCTGCCCCTGTGGCTGCTGCGTCAGCCACTACACTGTGACTGAGACCGTCCTTCAGGCCGGACCTCGCCCCAGACCTAGGGTGGTGCAAGCACCCAGCGCCAACTCAAGGGGCGTCCTGCCGTCCGAGCCCCGGCCGGGCTGCACGGCACGTCCTGCTGAGTGGCTGCCCGTGCCACCGCTCCCCTCCCTGCCCCCGCCCCGCCCGGCGTGGCCCAAAGCGGAATTCCCCCAGGGAAACACTAAAGATTGGCCTTTTAACACATCTGGGGTCTTCCCATCTGCTGAAAAGGGGCTCACTCCCAAGCCCCTCCCCACTTTAGTCCCCCGATGCCGTGCCCCGCCTTCCCCCCTTTGCCAGCCCAGCCTTGTGGGTGAGAGTTCTCCCCTCTCGCTGGGTGAGGAGGCCCGTGGGTGCACCTCGCTGCCCCCTCAGGCCACTGGCTCTGCTGCCCCACTGCAGGCCGCCCCCGAGGATCCCCCCCCGGAGGCCTGGCTCACTCAGCAGCTTGGAGTCTCACAGTCTTGGGTTCCAGTACTGGCTTCTCCCAGTGGCTGTGTGACCTGTGCGCTCACCCGGGGCCCTGCCCTTAGAAGGGCCCACAGTTGGCTGAGTGCTCGGCTGTCTGTTGGAAAATTCTTAACAATTTTTGAACAAGGGCCCTTCACTTTTATTTCACACTGGGTCCCACAAATCGTGCAGCTAATCCTGCCTAGAAAAGGTCCTTTACTCCTCTGAGCCTCGGTTTCTCCACCTGCAAAGGGCCCACGGTGGGGGAAGGCGCGTCCTTGGGGCAGATGGAGTAGCATTCGTGGAGACGGGGCGCACTGGGCAGGAGCTAGAGAGCCAGGTACGCGCTTGGCTGTGCGGGCCCCGGCTGGGGCTGGCTGGGGCTGGCTTGGATGGAGATCTGAGCCTGCTGGTGGGTTAGAGTACACCCACCGGGTCCCACCAGCCCTGCCCCTTACCAGCCCAGCTGCTCTGCGCCGATTCCCAGTGTTCGGCACCAGTTCTGCACCTGGGAGGCAAGGGGCCGTCCACAGAGCTGCTGTAGCGTGGGGGAGCCTAGTGCAGCGATGCCTGTGGGATGGGCTGGCCAGCACCCAGGGGAGCCCAAAGAGCTCTTGTACCAAACATTGTCTAGGGTAACACAGGAGACTGAAAGGGTGCTCGCTACAGGGGAGAGACCTGCCCTGAGGGCGCAGAGAGCGAGTGACCATCCAGGCTTGACCCCGGCCCCAGCTCGGCCTCCTTCTCCTACCCAGAGGGCAGGTGCGGCCAGCAGGTCTCCAGGGCCCCGGTCGCTCGGGAGGCCTAAGATTCCGAGTCCCATCAGGGCCTCCAGAGACAGGAAGGGCCTGCAAGCCCCCTGGAGCCTGGTTGGCCGGGTCCCTTTTTCAGGGACACAGTCCCCGGTGCCCACGCCACGTCCCACCTCCACCACCATGGAGAGACCCAGTGGTCATCCCACTGTCGCCAAGTAAGGCCACCCAGCTGTGCCCCAGCCCAAGCTCTCGGCACCTTCTGCTGCCCGCCCCCTGCTCTCGGGCCTTCCCCCTGCCTCTCCAAGGCCTGAGCCTTAACTACCTGCACCTGGAAAACAGGCAGGTTCTCTGCCCCCTCTCCAGAGGGGCTCTCCCACGTAAAAGGCTGGAAAGGCACATGGGGGTACCTTGGCTCTGGAGTTGAGGGCCGGAGGCGGGATTTCCCTCTCTGGTTGTAACCTCAGGGTAGGAAGCTAACATTGTTGAGCAGCTACTCCAGGCTGGGCCCTGGGCCAGACGCTGTTGAGTGTGGGGTGTCTTTGATCCTCCCCTCAGCCCTGGGAGGGAAGGCTTGCCGTCCTCACCTGCCAGGTGTAGGTGCTGAGGTCGAGCCCCGAGGGGCGGACTCGCTGGGTCACTCAGTGAGCGACAGAGCCAGAGTCACACCCTGGCCTCCCCACCTCCACTGCCCCAGTAGACGGGCGGCGGGGGAGACAAGAGGGCCTGCGCAGGCGTGTGCGGGTCAGAGCTTGGCCCACGCGCACGTGGAGGCCAGCCCGCATGCGCACACGGAGGGCGGAGGCCTCCTTTCTGCGTCTGGAGGCTGCTCGTGGAGGTCTCTGCGCTGACCTTGACCCATGAGCAGGCAGGAGGCCTCCCAGCCACTGGGCAACGTGCCCCACAGCAGGCAGACAGAAGCTGGAGGGCTGGAGTATGGGGGGCACGCTGAGAGCCTGGGGAGAGGCAGGGGCGAGGAGGCTGGCCTTGCGGTAGCGGTGACAGCTTGTCCTACCGCGGTGAAGGCTTCAACCTCGAGAAAACGGGCAGCGGCCCCGGGCAGCAGGCAGCCCCCGAGTTCAGGGTGTTAAGGACAGCCGCCATCGTGGTCACCCCACAGAAACACACACACACACACACACACACACACACACACACACACAGGGAAAGCCCAGTTTCCTCCTCTCCCTGCTCCGTCCACCCCTTACAAGTTGAAGTTCAAAGGAAAGACATTAGCAGCAGAGACTCCTGGCAACTGGGGGTATGTATTCATTTAGTCATCACTCCTGCGTTCATCCCCAAACTCCCAGAGAAAACAGAATGCACCTTGCAGGAATGCAGACACCACAGAAGGACAGACAGAATAAATGGGGTAGGGGGAAAGTTCTGGGGAGAGTCCCGCTGGGGCCAGGCAGCCAGGGGCAGCCACGGTAGACAGGCAGGGGATTTCAGGTTACAAGAGGTGGGGGCCCTTGGCGCTTCCCTTCCTAGCAGCGAAGGGGAGAGGGAAGTTCCCACAACACCAAAGCACGCCAGATGCTCAGGAAGAAACCCAGGTTGAAAGGCTCAGAGGCCCGGGAACTAGGCTCCTCCACGTGCCCCGGTGACCCAGGTGTGCCAGCCCCTTCTCCGGGCCTGGGGAGGATCATTCTCACCACACGACGAGCTCAGTGACCTTAGTTATGCCCCAGCTACTCCAGCCCTTTGAATTTGCAAGAGGAAAAAAAAAAAGCACTAGACTAGCTTCAAGTGGACAAAAAACAGACGCCTTTGGCTTATCGTTCAGCGAGAACAGATGTTGGGCTGAGAGCCTCATCAAGGTGATGGATGGTGCGCGGGCTCTGGGAACCTCCCCTTGCAACTCCACGGCCAGGGCCACAAGCCATTCCGCGCTGAGACGAGTTTGGGAGCCCCAGTAACTGCCTGTCTGGGTTTGGAGTCCAAGTCCAGGCAAGGCAAGGGTTTAGGAATCTGTCCCTGGGTGGTTAAATACCAGCCCAGCACTGGCCCTGGTGGTGGTGTCGACCCTGTTGGCACCGCTGCCTGCGGTTTGCAAACAGTTTTCCCATCCATCATCATCAGAGGGGAAACAGTGTCATTCTCCCATTTTACAGATGGGGAGCCTGAGGTTCAGAGAGGCCCCACAGCTAGAGTGTATCAGAGTCAGAATTTGCATTGGAAACATTCATTTATTTATTTATTTTTGGCCATGCCCCGCGGTACGTGGGATCTTAGTTCACCAGCCAGGGATCGAATCCGCATCCCCTGCATTGGAAGCGCGGAGTCTTAACCACTGGACCGCCAGGGAAGTCCCCAGAGCCAGAATTTGAACTCAGGTCTCCTGTCTCAGGAGATTCCCCCCACAGGTGGGGAAAGGTGGTGGCTTCTGTCCAAGGAGACTGAGAGTGTCTTTTTCTCTTTCCCTCCTCAGAGACGTGTGCAGTAAATAACGGAGGCTGTGACCGGACGTGCAAGGACACGGCCACCGGCGTGCGATGCAGCTGCCCGGTTGGATTCACACTGCAGCCGGATGGGAAGACGTGCAAAGGTCAGTGTGCACCACCTCCCTCGCCGGGCCCCGGGTGGTGCAGGCAGGGCAGGAGCGGGGCGGCACACTTGGGCTGGGTGTGCGACCACACATGGCTTCAGGGGCGAGGGTGGTCAGCTGCCACGTGCATTTCTGTTGGAGAAGCTAAGAAGAGGGAGAGTCAGCACCAGCGCTCCCCAGCAAGGCTCAAGGGAGCCCCAGTTCCACTGTATATTGATAGGTTCAGGCGGGGCTCTGATATCGAAGAATGTGGCTTCACCCTGGGTTGCACAAACGGGGTACCTTTTCTTTGGGCTTCCTAGGCCGGCAGAGGTTCCTTGTGGCCTCCCAGGGGGCAGGGCCAGGCTGGTTCCTGTGCTCACTCACCTTGGCCGGGGTGCGTCCTGCAGAGCTGGGGGCAGCAGGGCACAGGGCTCAGACCAGCCCAGGATGGTCTTCTTGTCGGCGTTAGCAAACTGAGGACACTGTGTCCTCGTCACTGGAAGAGGGAAGGTGTGCAGGGGGATCTCAACCGGAGGACTAAAGATGCAAAATTAGAAATAGGGATTGGGAAGGTCAGGAATGGGCCGGTCTGCCGGCTGCTGGAAGCCAGAGAAGGGTGAGCTTTCTCTGCCCACTGTCCCCGGCTCACTCCGAGGTTCCTGAGGGCCCGCGGGGGCTCAGCCGTGTTGGGGACCCCTCAGGAAACAGGAAGCAGAGGGGCTGGGAAGCCAGAGCTGTCTGAGCCCTAGGACTGAAGGGGCCAGCCCTACAGCACGGGGGCACCAGCCCTACAGCACGGGGGCACCAGCCCTACAGCACGGGGGCACCAGCCCAGGCAAAGACCTGCGGGCCTTGGGCGGGAGGCAGCCCTTGCGAGGAGTGAGGTGCAGCCCCTCAGCACTCCCAGACCAGCGCTCAGATCCCTGCCCAGGCTGGCTGCCCTCCTCCCATCACTCTGCCGGGAAGCGGGCAGGCCCGGAGGCCAGCATGGAAGGGCAAAGGAGCCAGAACTTCCACAGCCCAGTGGGTGAGAAGGTTGACAGCGGAGGCTCAGGTGATTTTGAATAGTCTGAGATGGGCTTCTGAAGCCTGTAAAAATAGACAGCATGTGACTTCTCCTCCCCAGCCGCTCTGCTGGGAAGAACCTAGTGATTATTGACAGAAATAACTGTTCTCCCACCTGTTTATTTGAAAATAAAGTCCTTCTGTAGCCTCCGCTCAGCCCACTTAGAGCGAGGGGTGTTCCGGGTGGGCGGGGGCTCTCTGAGGCCTTGCCACGTGGGCTTAATGCCAGGAGGGCTGGCCAGGGTCCACCGCAGACCCAGCCGTCCTCATAGCCCAGCAATGTCACAGCAGGTCCAGCCAGTTGCCCTTGGAGCCAGGACAGAAGAAGGTAGAATCGGGCCACCCACACCCCGTCCAAGGCACAGCGCTGACGCAGGACCGGAGGGGTAGGGCAGGGCTTAATTCCGGACTCGAGGCCAGGAGCTCGCCGCCGGGAGCCGACCTGTCTGGGCTGGAAAGGGGCCTCAGCAGTCACATGGCCCACAAGGAGCACCTAAGGGGACGCTGACTGCTGCCCCCTGCCCATCCTTGCTGGCGAGAGGGGCATCCATCCTCACCCCACCTTCAGTCTGGGCAGGGGGTAGGAGAGCGGGGAGGATGGAGGAAGAGGCTCTAATCCAGGCAACATAACTGCTGTGCAGAGGCCTGGGGTTCCAGGACCCAACGCAGCCAGGGTGCCCAGATCTGGGGAAGGTTCAGGGGAGGTCCAGGAGAAGGGGTTGGCCCTTCATCCTGTGAGCCTCGGCCAGGCGCCAGACACTCTTGGGCAAGGAGGCACAGGCCAGATTTTCGTTTGGAGACAGTCCCTGCCACTGTTGGGACGGGTTTCTAGGCAGGGTCGGGAAGAACAGGCTCGAGGTGACAATGGTTTGGGCCCGGGATGGCAGCAGAGGTGGAGAAGAGCTGTCTGAATGTTGTTATACGTAGAATTTGAGGATCGTGGGACTGGTCCAGAACTATATAGTAGGAACATCATAGCGTCTCCAAATCAGGGAACCCTGGAAACCAAATGTTGACCTCGAGACCCCCGGGTTTGGAGTCTTAGAGCCTTGGGCTTACAGTCTGAGTTTCCCGGGGCCTGGCTGGAGGGGCGCAGGGCAGGGTGCGGGGGCTCGGGGCGGGGGGCAAGCCAGCTGGGGATCCCCAACAAACCGAGGCCCTGGCCCTGGGGTGCTGGCTCCTCGGTCAGCATGCACGCCCTGGTCTTGGCAGGGCCCAGAGGAGGATATTGAAGGTTCAGTGTTTTCTGGAAGCCAGAAGGTCACTGCTAAGCAAGACCAGTGGCTGGAGGTCTGGGAAAATCCAGAGCTGAAAACCCAGGATGGCCGGGGATCACGTGGGCAGGTGGAGGCCTGCCCCAAAACATCAGGGCCGTGGGGGGCTCTGCAGGATCTGCCCCGTGCCCTTGCTTTGTCTCAAGAGTGTGGACAGCCCAGTCGCAGGGCTCCCTGGTTGGCGCTGTCCTGCTCGATACTGGGAAGCGGGCACCTTGCTAATTGGCCCTTCTGAGAGGAGGGAGGTCTGGGGCCTCAACTTCCTGAGCCAGAGCCTGGATTTCCTCAGGGACACCAGCCCCTCCTCCCAGCACCAGTCTGGGAGGACCGCCCCCAGCCCTGCCTGTTGGCCCTCTTCCCTCACCTGCCCTGTGCCCGGCCAGCCCAGCCCAGCAGCCTGCCCTCCCCCTAGGCTGCTCCAGAGTGATGCCAGCCCACTCCCACAGGCCCAAAACCCGCATCCACGTGGCCTCTGCGTTGCCAGGCTGCGCCCCCTCAGTGGGGTGGGCAGAGGGGGACAGGAGCAACCAACCTACTGCGTGTCCCCATAGCTCACCCCACACCTTTCCCCCCAACACGCACTGATGTTCAAACATTGGGTGACGCATCGAATGTTCCACTAACCTCTCAGCCCCCCGACTCGCTCATTCACTCATTCGTTCATCCATTCGTTCAGTGCCCCATCCTTCTGTGCAGGCCTCATGCTGGGCCCTGGGGCTCCAGGTGGGAGCCAGGTGCCCCGTCTGTCATCCCGCTGAAGGCAGGTCCCATGACAAGGGAG
The DNA here is from genome assembly GCF_951394435.1 of Stenella coeruleoalba. Lineage (NCBI taxonomy): Eukaryota > Metazoa > Chordata > Mammalia > Artiodactyla > Delphinidae > Stenella > Stenella coeruleoalba. The sequence goes on from NC_137157.1 coordinate 6,142,256, forward strand.
CAGCTAACTCTGGAGAGAACGTCAGGGAAGGCTTTCCAGGGGGTGCTTGTTCCCCAGGCAGGGTGGGGTGAGGGCTGCCGAGACAGGATCCAAGCGTGCAGAGAAGAGGAGGGCGGGGCCGCCGGGCTGGGTCAGGGTGTGGAGGGGAGACCGTGAGCCTCTGTAACCAGGTAGGGGACTGCTGGCCGCTGGTGGGGCCCGGTGGGAGCACAGTAGAGAAGGAGGGGGGTCTTGGAAGGGTGGGAGGTGGAAAGGCGGCAGAGGCTCATCAGAATGAAGGCCGAGGGGCCATGCGAGCCCACTGCCCCCTCACTACAGCTGAGGCTAGAGCCTGGGACGGGGCCTCCCCGACTCTGACCCCCAGGCAGCCCGCTACACCAGCTTGGGCCTCAAGCGAACAGCGCCTCGCACCTCCTGTCTAGCTGCCGTGACAGCCCCTGAGCCGACAGGCCCAGGTGGGGTAGGGGATGGGATTGGGGGTTCCAGAGGCCTGAGGCATTCCCGAGGAGGTGAGCCCTGAGCCGACAGGCCCAGATGGGGTAGGGGATGGGATTAGGGGGTTCCAGAAGGCCTGAGGCACTCCCAAGGAGGCGAGCCCCGAGCCGACAGGCCCAGATGGGGTAGGGGATGGGATTAGGGGGTTCCAGAAGGCCTGAGGCATTCCCGAGGAGGCGAGCCCCATCTGCATGTTCAGTCGTAGTGAAGGATGCTGGACAGGTGCCTGCTATTAGCCCAGTTTGCAGATGGGGAGCCTGAGGCTCAGAGAGGGGCCTTGCCCTGCCCAGGGTCACGGAGCTGAGCGGGCCCTCCGTTCTTCTGTCAGAGGCTTTTAGCCAGAATCTCCCGTCTTCTTATAACCCCCGGGGGAGGGGGCGACGGAGAGCCCCAGCCTCTGTCCTGGACAGGCCCTCGCTGCACTCGAGGTCTACTTCCTCTGAAGGCCGCAGGGCCAGCGTGCTGCACTGACGGGGCCGTCTCTGGAGACACCTGGGGCTGGGCTCAAGTCGGCCTCCTGCGTGGAGCTGTGACCTCCCCCGGAAAGTGGGAGATCTGGCCTCGGGTTGTTTTGACCGTCACACGAGACCTTGCCAGAAAGTGCTTGGCCTGGTCGCCAGCACGAGGTGATGCCCACCCAGCAGGTGCCGTGACCCCCAGAGGGTCCTGCTACTTCCTCTGGGGCGTGGGCTCATCCTGAGGCCGCTTTGTTCCTGAAACACAGGCTTCGGGGCGCAGGCAGAGTTCGCAGTGCTGAGCGGTCTCTGTTTTTAGCCATCATTTTGGTGTACACGTAGACCACCTCCTGTGTGCAGAGAGGTGAAGGCCCAGCCCGTGAGAGGCGGAGCCAGGGTCACACACGCCCTAGCGGCCTCCCTTAGTGGGGCCACCTCGGATTCCCCGCCCTTCCCATCTTCCTGGCACCGAAATCGTCAGCATACGCAAACAGAATGGGTCCTTGGGGCAGAGGGACCTCGGGGAGGCTGGCCGAGGGCAAGGAGGTGGCGGGCACACCCCCTGAGTGTCCTGTGTTCCCCAGAGCCCAGCCCCACCCGGGCCTCCGCAGGAAAGCAGCTCTGGGTCTGCCCCTGCCCGACTCGCTGTGCCCGTTCCCCTCGCAAAGGCTCCGAGAGTTGCCCACCCGGGGGTCTCAGCCCTGCTCTCTTTAACGCCCCCGCCGTTCTCCCGACGTTTGGGGGTTTGTTGGGGTGAAGAGCATTCTGTGGGGCTGCTGCTGCCAGAGGACTTCTCAGCAGGTGTCAAGTCCGGCCTGTTCGATCTGAGGAAAAGAGCTGGGAGCAGCGTGGTGAGAGGCCGCGCCTGAGACCGGAGTCTTTGGAATAGGACCAAGTCTCCTCCGCGGGGCTCGGGGAAATGGGGACAGATTGACCTTGACAACTGGCCGTGCCAGTTACACGGGACAGGGGTGTCCGGGCCTCACACTCAGGCCAGGCTCAGCGGGTGCTGGAGTCTGAGTCAGCAGCTCTGTTAAGATGTGGCCAGTGACCAGCACAGAAAGTCCTCTCTCTGCCGGGGGCGAGGGGATGCCTCTTTCACCACTTCCTTTTGTGCCCTCCTCCAGTCAGGGTGGGGACACCTTCCTGGACGTCATCTCCTACTTCTGTTTCCAATTGCTGGGCTAGGTCTGGGGGGCCGGCGGGGGGTGACCAGCGTGGGGGGCCCGGGAGCCGGAGCCCAAGAGGAACTTCAGAGTGAGAAAAGGTACCTCAGGGACAGGGTCTCTGACAGCTCAGTCTGCCAGATGGACCGGGAGCCCGGGGAACAAGCCCAGGGGAGCAGGGCAAGGAGGGTGGGAGGGAGATCCTGGGGGTGGGGGGAGCTCGTGAGGGAAGGAGCTCCCATCACTAGAGGTGTGCGAGCCGAGGCCCACCGGCAGGGGTGCTGGGAGGCCTTCAGGGTGCAGCCACAACTCGTGACATGCCCAGTGAAGAAACAGCTCAAACTCACCTGCAGGCATGGGGAAGGGGGAGCAGCAGGAACCAGGCTGGGAAGGGAGGCGGCCCAGGAGTGCCCGTTCCCGCCACCAGCCGCGGCACCTGGAGCCAGTTACCCTCCCGGCCTCGGTCTCCCCATCAGTAAAGCAGGAGCGATAAACCTACTTTGTAAAGAGTTGTTTGGGCCCTGGCTGAGCACCGGCGCCTTAGGGATGTTATTTCATTTCATCCTCGTGACGTCCTTCCACGTAGGGGCGCCTCTGATCCTTATTTTAACAGACAGGGAGCCGAGGCCCCAGGGGTCCAGTAGCTCGCCCAGCCCAGAGTCACAGCCTCCGGGAAGCATCCCCCTGCTCCTGGCCTCCCCGCCTCCCTGGCACCTCCCCGCCTCCCTGGCACCTCCCCAGGGATGAAAGGGCGTGGGAGCGTCCCAGTCCCTGTTGTTTGGCCCGGCACCGCAGACACCAGTTCCCTCCCTTCGGTGCACAAACGCCAGGCTCGCCAAGTCCTGGGGGCAGCGGTGTCTCCCGTCCTCCCACCCCCACGGCTGTGAGCCAGCCCCCCTTCCTGGGCTCAGCCGGGGGACCCGAGGCGGCCCGGGCAGCGCAGCCCAGCCCACTCTCTTCGCCTCGTCCTGCCGCCCGGCTCCGCAGACATCAACGAGTGCCTGGTCAACAACGGAGGCTGCGACCACTTCTGCCGCAACACCGTGGGCAGCTTCGAGTGCGGCTGCCGGAAGGGGTACAAGCTGCTGACGGACGAGCGGACGTGCCAAGGTGAGCCGCCCTGGTCCTCGTGGGGTCCCGCCCCTCTCAGGCCACACAGGCTCCCAGGAGGGTAGGCGAGCCTGGGGTGGGCGTGTCCGCCGGCCGGGCCGGGCCTGAGGGGCCGGGGGTAGTTTTTGTGTCCCTAGCCTGTGCGCTTGCCCTCCTGTCTTCCCGTCCTTTATGATTCTAGGGGCCCTGAGAAGCCATCCAGCCCCACCTCTCCCTGATATAGAGGGGATCTGAGGCCCAGGGAGGGGTCGGCCCGTGTCCCAGGTGGCGCCGGCTCCTCCCTCCAGAGGGGGCCTCCCAGGCCACCGTCAGTGGCTTCAGAGGCCAGGTGGATGCTGCCACCTGGTGGAAGCTGTAGCACGTGGCAGGCGTGCTCCAGCAGCCCTTCCTCAGGGTCCCTGGGCACCTGCAAGGAGCAGGGGTAATGGGAAGAGAGACCTGGGCAGAAGCCAAGCATCACAGCCCGGGACAAGTCCCGCAGGCATCCTGGATGCAGTGAGAGCCCAGAGGATGGGCAGTGGAGAGACGGGTCAGGGAAGGCTTTGGGGGAGGGGACACTGGGGAAGTGCTTGAAGGATGAATAGGCATCTTCTAGGAGGAGCCAGGGAGGCAAACCCGACCAGGAAGTGGCGCTGTTGGGCTGAGGGGGTGTGAGGAACCAGAAGGAGCCCCGTGGAGCTAGATGAGGCCATTGAGAAGGAGCCGGCTTCGGGGATACGCGCAGAGGGCGGGGCCGGGGGGTGGGGGGCCGGCTCGGTTCCATCGCTGTTACCCTGTTGCCGTCCCGTCGTTTCATCTCCACGAGGTCCCAGGAGCCACAGCCTGCACCGGGCCGCACCTGGCTTGCGGTTGCAGCATCCGCCTCGTAGCGGTGCTCAGAGGCCGGCCTGGGGCAGCGCGAGGCCCTGAGGGCCCCGAGGAAGGCGAGAGCAGAGGCTGGTAAGGGAGGGTCCAAGGCCAGCCTGTCCTGGGGCTCAGCACGTGACCTGAGCCCGTCGCTTCCCCTCCCTGGGCTCGGCCTCCGCCTCGCTGCTCGGGCGACCTGGCCCTGTCTTCCTCTCGGGGCACAGGGGCCTGCTGGGAGCACAGCACCCGTCCGGGCTCCGATCAAGGCTCCTCTGCACTTTGGCTTTGTCTCTCCATCTGCCTTGCCGCGTTCTGTGGACGGCTGAGGGAGGGCCGTTGGCTTTGCATCCCCAGCTGCCCTGGGAGAGGAGCGGGCAATGGCTGGACTGCTCCGGGCTCTGGCTGAGTCTCCTCCCCCCTCTTCCTGACTCAGCTCTGCAAGGCCCTGGGGCTCCGGCCCACCCCTGCTCCAGCACAGCCCCTGGGTCCCCAGCTCCAGCAGGCACGCAGGGCCCTTGGGATGGGGACCCCAGACACCTCCCCAGCCCCCCTGAGCTCCACACAATCCCTGAGGATCCAGTGCTGTCACCTCCCAGCCTTTGCCCGGAGTGCCCTTCCCCCACTCTCATTCCTTCATTCCGGGCTAGCCCCATCCTTCAGGGTCTAGCCCAGGTGCCACAGCCCCAGGAGCTCTTCCCAGATCCGCCCCCGGGAGGAATCACATCTTCCTTTGAGCATCCGCAGTGATTCCTTCCTCGTGCTCGTGTTATTACAAACATATGCTATGAGTGCGTCTGTAGGCACGTGAGCAAGTGTATTCAAAGAACAGATTCCAGCTGCAGTGCCCAAGGAGAGGCAGGTCAGTGTCTGCCTTGCCCTCGGGACCCCCATCAGCTGTCCCATGGGGGCCACCCTGCTCAGAACTTACGGCCAGGATAGATTGGTCTCCTGCAAACACGTAGTTCATTTCCTCCTTTCCAGCAGCAAGCAGTCTGTGGCCCGCCCTCGTTCCCTTTTTACCCTGGCTGCCAGGGTGGTCAGAATCAAGTGTCACATACTATCAAGGCTACTTTGTTATTCCTCATGGGTGGCATCATCCCTACCCCCATCCCCCTTTCTGTCTGTGCTGTTTTCCCCATTTTCTCCAGAGACATCTTGGGGTGATGGGGGAACACACTTTGGTCGGCAGTCAAGGGGTCTGTTTTCATGTCCCAGTTCAGCCCCTTCCCCAGGCAAGCCCGTTGGTTTCCTGCAGGTGTGGATTAAATACCTACCCTAATCCCACTGGAATGGGAGATATCAAAATGGCAGGGATTCGTAATAATCCCTTCTACTCAAAATATTTCTACCCTGCCCACCTCCAGAAAAGATGTGAGGCAGCTTCTCACCCAGACACATGAGGCTAATGGAGACAGAATGGAAAATCGGGCAGCGACACGAAGTCTGACGTTTGCTGTGCGTCGGCTGTGCGCTGAGCCTGGGGCCCCAGGACTGTCGGGCACAGAGGTCTGTTGAGTGACTGAGCGAGGGGCAGGCCGTGCCATCCACCACACCCTGAACCTCCTCCCACATTTTGTCTCCCTGTGGCCACACAGACGTCGACGAGTGCTCCTTCGAGCGGACCTGTGACCACATCTGCATCAACTCCCCGGGCAGCTTCCAGTGCCTGTGCCGCCGCGGCTACACACTCTATGGGACAACCCACTGCGGAGGTCTGCAGCTCGCCCGCCAGGGCCACCTCCCCCCAGAGGCACGCGCCCGGCCGCACGGCCACCTGCACTGCACCCCACACCCCGACCTTGACCCTGACTCTGACGGGCCTGGGAGGGACTGGTGGGCAGAGGGGTCAGCCAAGGGTAAGGCGGGAGGGTGGGGGGAGGGGCAGCAAGCACCCACTGGGTGCCAGGCCTCAGCCAGGCTGTGGACACGGGCCTGGAAACAGCAGTTTCTGGGAAACCCCAGTCCGGAAGGGAGGATGGCTGCACAGAGGATCCCACAAACAGTTCATTCCAGCGGAGGGGGTAACAACAGAGAAGGGCAGAGGGTGGGGACAATGGGGGGCTCCTAAAGGAGGAGTGTTTGGGTCATGGTGGGGGAAGCGTGCCAGAGGGGTCAGCGTGTGCAAGAGCACTGAGGCAGAGGAGCAGCGAGGGACCGAGAGGCAGCCAGTGGGGCTAGAGTCCCATGAGGGAAGGGGCACACGGCGGGAGGTGCAGACAGAGGGGACACAGGGCTTCGTGAGCCCCAGGGGACTTGTGGCTTTATTCCCAGTGCGATGAGAAGCCATTGGAGGGTTTATGCAGGGATGTGACGGGCTCAAGTTCATGTAACGAGATCCCTCCAGCTGCCACGTGTTTAGGAGAGTGGGACCCAGGGCACCAGTGGGGACACGGCTCCAGGCATGGGAGTGAGAGCTACTGGAGCCTGGGCAGGGTGGGGAGGGATGTGGAGAGAGGGAAGGCTCTAGATGCCTTTAGGTGCCACGGATGATGGGACATGGGGATGTACAGGCTTGGGGGGTGAAGCTGGCGGGGGTGTCAAGAATGGCCCTGAGGTCCCTGGTGTCTCTCCCTTTCCTTTGACCTGGTGGTAGCCACACTTCCCCTGCTGGGCAGCTGTGAAGTTTAGGTGGGCTCAGGCACAGCTGGTGCTAGGGGCGTGGCTCGTGGGGTGAGCTGCAGATTCTTCTGCAGGGACTCCCAAAAACCTGGGCACCAGCTTCTGCACACAGGTCTTTGGCCCAAAAGAAGGCGGGGCCTCAGGGGAGACTTCCTGTGCCCAGGTGCCTGTTGTGCAGGAGGGAAACTGGCTGGGAAGGGCACGTCCGAAGTCCCACAGTGAGATACGGCCTCAGGACCCCGGGGCCGTTGCTGATCATTCCGGCCCCACAAGACCTGACTGCAACTTTATTTTGTGCCATTTCTCTGCCCTCCCCCAAGCCTGGGCTCAGCTGCCCAAGTTCAGCAAACCACTGCGGTTCCTGGAGGGGGGGATGTGTGTTGGTGTCTGCGGGAACCCTGTGTGTGTGCAAGCTCGTGTGTGTGTCGTGTGCAACCACATGTCTGCATCCAGTGACAGTACCAGGCTGGCGTCAGGGTCAGGGGATTCTCGGCCCTCCTGTCCTGGGTGGGTCCTGCCCTGCCAGCCCCAAGGGTGTGGCCTCGGCTGGACCGTCCAGCCCCCCCTCCTGCCCTTACGCCTACCTGTGCTTCCAGATGTGGACGAGTGCAGCATGAACAACGGGAGCTGCGACCAGGGCTGTGTCAACACCAAGGGCAGCTACGAATGCGTCTGCCCCCCGGGGAGGCGTCTCCACTGGAACCGGAAGGACTGCGTGGGTGAGTGCCCTGGGGCGGGCCATCGCGAGGACCCCTGAGAAGGGCCTGGGTGCCAGCACCTCCCCTGGTGCCTGGATGGCTGCGGCTCCCGGGCAGGTGCTCTCTGCTGCTGGGATACGGCTGATGGGAATGAGGGCTGACAGAAGAAGAGGGGATGCAGCGGGGAGAGCACGCTTGGAGGCGCAGAAACGGCTTGGGGCGGGGGCACGGGGAGCACGGAGGTGGAGACCTGGGGGTCAGCGTGTGCAGCCAGAGCTGTGGACTCAGGAGGAGCTGACACTCAGAAGCAGCAGGGCGCGGAGGCCTCAGTAGCCCCAGCTCCCCTTGTCCTGCCAAGAAAGCTGGTGGGAGGGGAGGGGTGGTTACACGGGGTGCAGCAGCAGCAGAGCCTGGACCGGGGAGCGCCTGGGTCTTTGTACACCCGCCGCTGGCCTGGCAAGGGGCGGGCCTCCTAGAGAGCTCAGGGCTCCTGCACCCTCTGCTGCTGGGCTCTGGGGCCTTGGGGCACCTCTCAGCTGAGTGCTGGACGGTCCACGTTCACTGGTTCCATAAACACATACTGACTACCTGCTGTGTGCCGGGCCTGTACTGGGTCCCAGGAACGGCTCTCAGGTCCTTGCCCCGCCGTGCTCCAGCATCCCCAGGGCCTCAAGAGTAAGCCTTCTAGATCTAAGAGTTCATCTCTCTCGGCTCAGAGCCCTCCAGGGAGTCCTCATCGTGCAGAAGCAAAGTCTGGGTTCCTGGAATGGCCCAAAGGCTGCTACAGCCCGGCCTGCTTGCCCTCCACCCTCACCCCCACCCACCGCGTGCCAGCCTCCCTGACCTCACAGGTGCAGCCCCCCGACCTCAACATAGCCACGCTCAGGCTCTTCTCTTAGCCTAGAGGACTCGTCACTCTCTGCAGGGGTCTGCTTGGGGTGGGGGGCTTCCTGACCACACACCTGGAGCAGCAGCCGGCCCCCCTCTGCGCGCCCTCCGCCTCTTGGCTGTCCCACGCTCGTCTCCTCCCATCGCAGCCACTGGCTGCCGCGGGGTGTTGTCGGTCTGTCCTTGCTGAACATACACTCTGCACACCCGAGCAGGTATTCCTTGCTTGTCTTGTTCACTGCTGTATCCCCAGCCCCTAGAACAGGCCCAGCAGCCATAGACACTCAGTGAAGGATTTGTTGAATGAATGAATGAAAGTATCAGAGAATGGATACCATCACTTAGTCACCCGAGGTCAGACAGCTGAGTTTATTGCTTACTTGAGCAAGAATTGCTATGCTGCCCCGGCAGTCTGGTTGAGCAAAGCAAACCGCTGGTTTTGCCTAGAGTTTGGGGGAAGAGCTCGTGTGGAGTTGTGCTGGTTAAAGGCAGGTGATGTCAGTCTCAGCAGCATGTCTTTGCGGGGCGCTGAGGGAGACGGGGCTCACACCAGCCTCAGAAGCCTGATCGCTGAGTGAACGGGCCCAGAGCTGGCTGACTTGCCACGCCCACGCCCTTCGATGGGCTTTCCGAGGTGTGTCCACTGATCATTAGGGTCCTGTGAGGTCTGGTATTTACTGCTGACCAGAGCTATCGGGTACAGGCTTTCTCTAGGGATATGAGGACATGTTTCTTTGTTTGTTTGTTAATTCTCAGTCCCCTTTTCGGTCGTCCCTCCTCAGTCAGAGCTGCAGGAGAGGCCACCAGGGCTTGTCCAGATCTTCACCACTGCCACCAAACCAGCCTCCAGGAAGGGTCGTCGGTGGAGGTCTGACCGTCAGGTCACAGTCAGTCGGGGAGGTTTTATCCCGTTTTTGTCTCTGAGCCATTTGCTGGGACTATACGCGAAAACAGTTGATATTCTAGACAGTAGATGTGGAAGGATGAGACAGACAAGTGTGACTGCAGGTATTACTAGAAGGTGCTGGAAGGAAGGCCCTCCAGAAGCATGATTTAAGGGTTCCCAGGGCTGACCAGGAAAACCGGCCCCACCTGCTCCCTAAGTCCACAGTATGCAGGTTGCTCTCTCATGTAGCCTTGAAGTAGACAGTTCCACCTCACCTGTACTGTGAATCCAGGTTCCAAATGAAGTATCGGCAGGGCCACAAACTGCCCTGGTTGCCCATGAGATCCAAGGTCATACTATTATCTATAACTACCTGCACTAGGCAGGCAGAGCGCTTTGTCCTGCCCCCCACGCCATGCCCTAGGCTGTATTATTCACTCTATCACCCTAAGTGAGGGACACATGTTTGATGACCACTAAAGCTGTCCAGTCCCTCTGGTTGGGGCCAAGAGCCTCCACCGTCTGCTTCACCAGGTATTATTATGTCCCTCAGAAAGTGTTCTACCGTTAGACGCTTTGAAAAGGGCATCATTCACTGAGGGTACCGGGGACTCGTTCACTTGTTACAGTCTCAGAGACCCACAGGGCAGTTAGCTGAGGTCCTGGGGTAGCACCCATGAATCAGATGTCCATGTGAGACACGGGGTCAACCTCAGTGGAGCTGTAGGTATATTGTCTGTGGGCGGTGTTGTGACGAACAGTCAGATACATTGCAAGACAGCTGAACCGGTCTCTCCTGATGGGAGGGCATTTTCCTTCTTTATGTATCGCCCACAAAGACGATCATAATTACGTCCGTGTAACATACTTTATAACATTTCTAAATGTTGGCTTCCCTAGCGACAGCTTGGGAGAACTGATTTAAAGAATCAGGATGGTAGGGGCTTCCCTGGTGGCGCAGTGGTTAAGAATCCACCTGCCAATGCAGGGGACATGGGTTCGAGCCCTGGTCCGGGAAGATCCCACATGCCGGGGCAACTAAACCTGTGCACCACAGCTACTGAACCTGCGCTCTAGAGCCCGCGAGCCACAACTACTGAGCCTGCGTGCCACAACTACTGAAGCCCGAGTGCCACAAGTATTGAAGCCCACGTGCCTAGAGCCCGTGCTCTGCAGCAAGAGAAGCCACCACAATGAGAAGCCCGCGCACTGCAGCAAAGAGTAGCCCCCACTCGCCGCAACTAGAGAAAGCCTGCGTGCAGCAACAAAGACCCAACGCAGCCAAAAAGTAAATAAATAAATTTATTTAAAAAAAAAAAAAGAATCAGGATGGTGGCTATCACTAGTAAGGCCTAGATCTAGGTGAGTTATTTGTAAGGGAAACATGATAGGGTAAAGCAGAAGTGTACAACCTTAAATGCATAAGGTGGGAAAATGTGATCCGAAGAATGAAGAGCAAAGGTTTGCAAAAGAGCGTGTGGAAATCAGTGGTTACAGACATCTAGGAGAATTTATTCCAGTGGTCTTAGGCACAAGCTCTCTATTCCGTGTAGCCGTCAGCCGGTTCTGAGAATCTCGGGTAACAGTCAATTTCTGTGAACTGTCTGCTTTTGGGGGTTCTCTGAAAAACCTCAGTTTAAGACCTCTAGGGCTTCCCTGGTGGCTCAGTGATTAAGAATCCGCCTGCCCATGCAGGGGACACGGGTTCGAGCCCTGGTCCGGGAAGATCCCACATGCCATGGAGTAACTAAGCCCGTGAGCCACAACTACCGAAGCCCGCGTGCCTAGAGCCCATGCTCCGCAACAAGAGAAGCCACTGCAATGAGAAGCCCGCGCACCGCAACAAACAGTAGCCCCCCCCCGCGCCACAACTAGAGAAAGCCCGTGCACAGCAATGAGGACCCAACACAGCCTAAAATAAATAAATTTATAAAATAAAAAATCTAAGTGGTGACTTTACAGTAAGTTCTGAAAAATTCATTTTTGTTTCTTAAGAAAAATTAGGGGTAATAAAGACTGTGATATTTCTGAGTAATTCATGAATAACTCTCCCAGTAAAATGTGTCCGTATGTTACTAAGTAAATAAGTTGGAATATCCCAAATAAGGAGCACAAAATCTAATAATATTTTAGCTCCTATGAGTGCTGTTATTTTTTTCAACAAGAGACTGCTTCAGTTCATCCAGAAAGTAAACATACTATTACTAGAGCGTAATTATAACCCATGAAATCCATCTGGACGCGCTCCAAGTGTCCCTTAGGGCTTGGTTCCAGTGCATGTCCCATCTTTACCCTTTACCCAGGATTCTGAAGGTCACAGCCACACCACGAACTGGCCATTTCCTCTGCCACCCTGGAAAAGCTTCTCACCAACGTTGTCTAATGTCACCACCAGTTTGTCCCCGCAAGGATGGGTTGTCTTAGGAAAGATGTTAGCAAACGTCTGAGTGAGGTGGTCTGGTGGTCCCAGGAGGCCGCTCTGGCTTCACCAGGCATCGTCCTCATGCCTCTTACAACTTGCTCCCCCCGCTTCTTTACAGAGTAGGAAGCCAAACAGTGTGTGTGTGTGATGGAACCCTTGGGCCTCTCTGTCCTTGCCCCAGGACTTGGGCCAGAGCAGCCTGTTTCACATGATGATCCGGAAACATTGCCACCGACTTGCACCTCTTCTGCTGTGGGCCTCTGTGCTCCCGTTATGCGCAGGAAACCTCTCTGTTTTCAAAGCGTTCTAAGGTTGACTGCTTCCGCTCATGTGCATGTTTACCTTTTATGTTTAGCAATTTAACATGCTAGAGAGAGCCACGGGTGCGGCCCTGGAGCCAACTGGAGCCCCTCCGGGCTTGATTCCGGCCTGGAGGATTCTTGCCTGTCCAGCCTGGTACTATCGCTCTTCCTTTTTTTTTTTTTTTTTAAAGTACTATTTTTTTTTTTTTTGGCTGCGTTGGGTCTTCGTTGCTGTGTGTGGTTTCTCTCTAGTTGCGGCGAGCGGGGGCTACTCTTTGTTGCAGTGCGGAGCACGGGCTCTAGGCACACCGGCTTCAGTAGTTGTAGCTCGCAGGCTCTAGAGCACAGGCTCAGTAGTTGTGGCTCACGGGCTCTAGAGCTCAGGCTCAGTAGTTGCGGTGCACGGGCTTAGTTGCTCCGCGGCGTGTGGGATCTTCCCGGACCAGGGCTGGAACCCGTGTCCCCTGCGTTGGCAGGCGGATTCTAAACCCCTGCGCCACCAGGGAAGCCTCCTGTCTGTCTTCTTTTTGTTTTTTGCTCTTATTAACAGCTTTTTTGAGATATAATCACGTGCCACAAAATGCACCCATGTAGTGTACAATTCAGTGTGTTTTAGTATAATCGCAGAGTTGTGCAACCAGAATCCACTCTAGAGCATTTTCATTACTCCCCAAAGAAACCCCGTGCAGTCACTCCCCATTTTCCCTCAAGCCCCCCAGTCCTAGGCAACCATAATCGACTTTTGTCTTTTATGAATTCGCCTACTCTGGACATTTCATGTAAGTGGAATGCGACGTGTGGCCTTCTGTGACTGACCTTTCATTTAGCGTGATGTTTTCAAGGTTCACCCACGTTGTAGCATGTGTCAGTGCTTCATCCCTCTTTATTGCTGAGTTACATTCCACTGTACGGTTACACTGCATTTTGTTTATCCACTCATCAGTCGATGGACGTTTGGGTAGTGGCCAGTTTTTGGCTATTATGAATAATGCTGTTACGAATATTCATGGACAAATTTCTGTATGAACGTATGTTTACAATTTCCTTGGGTATATACCTAGGGGTGGAATCGCTGGGTCATATGGTAACCCTGTGTTTAAATTTCGAGGAACTGCCAGTCTATTTTCCAAAGTGGCTGCAGGGTTTTCCACTCCCTCCAGCAGTGTGTGAGGGCTCCCGCTTCTCCACGTCATCACCAGCACTTGTTATTAGCTGACTTTCTGATTATAGTCACCTCACTGGGTGTAAAATGGTATCTCACTGTGGTTTGTATTTGTAATTCCCTGATGGCTAATAACGTTGAGTATCTTTTCATGTATTTATTGGCCATTTGTGTGTCTTCTCTGGAGAAATGTCTGTTCAGATCCTTTGCCCATTGTTTGATTGGGTTCTTTGTCTTTATTATTCAGGTGTAAGAATTCTTTATATGTTTTCGATACAAGTCCCTTATTAGACATAAGATTTGCAAAGATTGTTTTCTCATCCTGTGAGCTGTCTTTTCACTTTCTTGATGGTGTCTTTTGAATGACAAAAGTTTTTAATTTTCGTAAAGTTCAGTGTATCTCTTTTTTCCTTTGGTTGCCTGTGTTTTTTAAGTCACTTCTAAGAAACTGTTCATTGCCTAATCTAAGTTCCCAAAGACAACACCTGTTTTCTTCTAAGAGCTTTATATGTTTAGCTCTTACATTTAGATCTTTAATCCATTTTGAATTAATTTTATATGTGTGAGACAGGGGTCCACCTTCATTCTTTTGCATGTGGTTCTTCGAGTGTCACAGCATCATTTGTTGAAGAAAATCCATTCCTTTTCCCCATAGAATCATCTTCACGTCCTCTTGGAATCAGTTGGCCGTAAATGTATGGATTTGTCTCCGGACTCTCAGTTCTGTCCCGTTGACCTATTTGTTTGTCCTCATACCTATACACCACTGTAGCTTTATAGTGTTTTTAAATCATAAAATGTGAGTCCTCCTACTTTGTTTTTCATATTTCAAGATTGATCTAGCTGTTTTCGAACTTCCCTTGAATTTCCATATGGATTTTAGGATCTCTTCATTTTTTAAGATAAGTCCCATCAACAAAGCAATATTAAGTTGGGATTTGGTGTAGAGCATCCAAAAGATCTGTTCTGGATATGAACACTTCTGAAGTACAGAGACGAGTCCCTCCTTCAGGAAGGGGTAGGAGAGGGGATTCCCCGGCGGTCCAATGGTTAGGACTCGGCACTTTCATGACTGTGGCCCGGGTTCAATCGCTGGTCCGCGAACTAAGACCCCAAAAGCCACGTGGTGCAGCCAAAAAAAAAAAAAAAGAGGAAGGGGTAGGAGAGTTGCTCGACGGTAGTATGAGAAAGAGAAAGGAGCCAGACACCATGATTAGTTCACTGACAAGCAGAAAAAGTCCTGGGTGTTTTCAGGTCACAGGAGGGATCGTACTGCATGTGGTACCCTCAGATTGAAACGTGCTTCTGGTACAAGATCTGAAGACGTTTCAACGACTTTATCCAAGGCTGTGCTTGCTCTGAGGCAGGAAGGACAAGGCTTGGTCACGGATGCTCCCCGAGTTGTTGAGTTTGCCTCCTGAGAGCCTGGCCTAACCTTTGCATGTTGATACCAAAAAAAAAAATGATTTCTGGCAATCAGGGAGGATTCAGTCTGGACTCTTCCTGGGCTCTCCTCCAATCGTTCTGCTGATGTCGTGGAAACTTTGCCCCAGGGATTCAGTTTTTTGATGGTACATAATAGAGGTATATTAAGGTTCCCATCGGCTGTCGTCTGAATCACGTGTAGGAGAATTTTCTGAGACTTCTAACAATAACGCCGCAGGTGTATTTTAGCTGGTACTTCCATTTGCAGAGGAGATTCCTCCCCACAATACGTGCAGGGCCTTTGACCTAGAGAAGGGAGGCTTGTTTTCTGATAATGATCCCAAAGGAGCCGTTACAGGCTGGAACTCAGGAAAGAACTGAGGGTTGTTAGAAAGTCCCACTACCTGAGTGGGGTTTTTTCCTTTCTTTCTTTTGAACATCTTTACTGGAGTATAATTAGTTTACAATGGTGTGTTAGTTTCTGCTTTGTAACAAAGTGAATCAGCTATACATATACATATAGCCCCATATCTCCACCCTCTTGCGTCTCCCTCCCACCCTCCCTATCCCACTCCTCTAGGTGGTCACAAAGCACCGAGCTGATCTCCCTGTGCTATGCGGCTGCTTCCCACTAGCTATCTATTTTACATTTGGTAGTGTATATATGTCCATGCTACTCTCTCACTTTGTCCCAGCTTACCCTTCCCCCTCTCCATATCCTCAAGTCCATTCTCTAGTAGGTCTGCGTCTTTATTCCCGTCCTGCCCCTAGGTTCATCATGACGATTTTTTTTTTTTTTAGATTCCATATATATGTGTTAGCATATGGTATTTGTTTTTCTCTTTCTGACTTACTTCACTCTGGATGACAGACTCTAGGTCCATCCACCTCACTACAAATAACTCAATTTCGTTTCCTTTTATGGCTGAGTAACATTCCATCGTATATATGTGCCACATCTTCTTTATCCATTCATCTGTCGATGGGCGCTTAGGTTGCTTCCGTGTCCTGGCTGTTGTAAATAGAGCTGCAGTGAACATTGTGGTACATGACTCCTTTTGAATTATGGTTTTTACTTGAGTGGTTTTAATAAACCAAAGCAAATCAAGTTCATGTCCCCTCAAGCCTTTTACAAATCCCTGACCCTTTTCACATTTGCTTCTTCTCATCTTCTTGCATATTCTCTCCCAACCAGATATACTTACAATAAGGCAAATGTACTTTTTTCCCCTTTTTTTCCTTACTGCCAGTCGATTGGCCTTCCCTCTTGCTTTTTAGGCGACTTTACCCTCTTCTCTGAGGGCTTCGATGTCCTAAGGTGGTGGGATGGATGGTGTACACAGCGGAGAGTCAGATCTCCTCTGCACGCAAGCTGAGTAAGCTAGCTCGCCCCTGTTCCGTGGGCGCCAGCAGGACTCGTGGGACCCCCGGGTCAGAGTCCAAGAGCCTCGTAACTCACAGCACAGCCAGCAGCCCCCCAGGTCCCGTCCACCCAGGAGGACGCGCAGACAGGAAATTTGCATCCTGGCTGAAGGACGCCCAGCTTGGGAAACTCACCCCTCGCTTTTGTAGTGAACGGAAGCCAGGCTGCTCTTGTCTGCAGGGAGATGTTACCTCGTCCCTCGAAGGTGCTCGCTGTCAACAAAGCCCTGAGAAATGGCTCCGGGAAAGACGCATCAGTGTCTGCATACCCCACGTCCCCACAAGGACGTGCGGGCACGTGCAGGGCCGGGCGTGCACAGGAAAGCTGTGCTGTCCATCTGTAGTTGCGGACAATCCCCTCTAGGAAGTCAGAGGAAGTACAGGGAACTGCTGGGGGCTAACGTCTCCCTTGGAAGGTTGGGGATGGCTGTCCTTCTGTTTCTTAACCAGTGAGAACACGGGCTCTTCAGCGGCCCTTTTGGTTTGTATGATCTGCAGGTGTTTTTGTTCATAGTTTCTTGATCCTTGGGGGACAAAGGCCTTTTGGTCTTGAGTTTGTTTGGGGGCCAGATGTTTCATCTGGAGGGCCGTGAGTTTGTTTTCATTTCTAGATTGTGTCCTTTTAAGACACTTCCTTTAAAACGTTCAGCCACATGTTTAAGATCATCCAGGCTGGCAGTTCCCCTTATTCCAGCTGTAAGTCCCCTGTTTCAGCCTGTTCCCTGGGGCGACTCCACATGAGAAACTCTGAAGAGCTCAGTTCTGGACATCGTCAAACACCTAATGGCTGTGTCTGGGGGCTGCCCCAGAGAGGGCTTCCCAGTGACCCTCCCGTGCTTGGTCACTGCCAAGAAGCCCATGGCCATTTTCAGCCATTCCTTTCCCCAGATGGGCAGGGACACCTGCTCTGGAGGGTCCAGCCCTGCCCTTGGATCGGGGCACAGGGAGTGGACCTTCTCACAGAGAGCCTGGACTGGTGTTGGAGGGAGAAGGGAGCAAACCGCTCCCTGGGCCCAGCATCCCCCTACGTCCAAACGGATGTGGACCCTGCCATCTCCCAGCACCCTCCCACCAAGACGGTCTGGCCAGGGGACGGCCGTGTGGTGGGAGTTCCTGTTGGTGCATGCTCAGGGGCCCTGCCGGCTCCAGAAAGCCACCCCTGGCCCCTCAAGCCCCTCTTGTGTCTTCCTTCTCCTCAGAGCCGGGCAAGTGCCTTTCTCGGGCCAAGGCCTCACCCCAGGCCCAACTGTCCTGCGGCAAGGTGGGCGGTGTGGAAATCTGCTCCCTGTCCTGCCTGGCCCGCACACTCTTCATGCCAGGTAACCCAAGGCTGTCCCCGGGATGGCATGGGGGCGGGGCTCCCTTCCCTGGGGTCCAGCCTCTGCTCCCTGCTGTTCTCCAGGAGAGGAGCCCAACCTAGGAATGAGGACCCCCAGCCCTGGTCACTGAGTGACCCTGGGCAGCTGTCCGGTTCTGTGGGGGCCACAGTGTCCTTCTCAAAAGTGCAGCAGACGCATTCCTGCCCAGCCACTTAGCCTGTAGTCGTGTAGCAGAAACAGACTGACGTGAGGGTCAGTCCTGACCTTCGTTGCATTCAGTGACCCCTCCGAGGCCCCCAGGATGTACGGGTGCTGAAAGGCGGGGCACCCAGGCCCACCTCAGCCCTGGCCTCTCTACAGACTCAGACGACAGCTACAGCCTGAGCTGCGGTGTCCCGGGCCTCCAGGGCAAGATGCTACAGAAACGCAACAGCACCGGCTCCAGCACCGGGCCCAGCTGCTCAGGTAGTCCCTGGCCTGTCCACGCCGCACGCACCTGCGGGACCCCTTGACTTTCCGTCCAGCACCAGGCCAGGGGGAGACAGAGGGGCATGGCCCAGGGAAGGCCTCCTGGCCTGGGGCCTGCCCAGTATGGCTCAGGGTGCCAGGGAGCTAAGAGCAGGGCCAGGACCCAGAAGCAAGCAGGCTGTAAGCTGAGTCCCAGCCCAAGGGCAGTGGACCATGGAAGGGCCCTTCCGGCTCTGGGCCACGGTTCCAGAGTGGTTTAGTGACCCTAAAGTGCTCCCTAAAGTGGTCTATGGATCTCAGATTCCATTTCAGTGAAGGGAGTCACATCTGCTGCGGCCACAAGGTTCTAAAACCTCCCAGAGTCCGAGCTCGCCTGGGAGACCACCCGCCCGCCCCACCGCCCCCAGGAACACTGGAGGCACACACACGCCCACGCACTTTGGGACACAGCCAGCTCCCCTGCCAGCAGGAGGTTGTGCTTCGGCAGCTTCTCCTATTCAAGAGGCTGGATTCAACGATGTGCTTAATACGTACATGATGTAATCCTAAGCTTCTGTGACTATAGGATTCTTTGGTCCAAGGGTCTGCTCTGCTCTTGGAAGGACCCAGCGGCTCTGGCATCTGTATCATTGCAAATCCCCTTCCCTTCCTTGCCTCCCTCTCCCGTCCGTGCTGCCCCTTTTCCTGAAAGCGCCAGCCGCATAGAGTAGCTCTGGTGATGGGGGAGAGGCAGAAGGCTTGCCCTTCCTCCTCCACCGACCGCTGGCTGGATGGCCCCTGGGGCGAGCAGGACCCCACCGTCCACCCTTGCACCTTTTTCAGGGAGAGAAACAAAGCGGCAGAGGTCCCCACCCACGGCTCCCAGTGGGTTTGTCCCCCTGGCAGCCCCCTCACGCTCAGGCACTCCCTCCGCAGCCCCCGGCCCCACCACCTCCCTGCCCAAGGGAGAGGCCGCCACCTGGGGGGATTTGGACTTTCCCCAGGTGCCCCTGCCACCCTCATCAGGCAGAAGGCCCGGTTCAAGATTCGAGATGCCAAGTGCCACCTCCGGCCCCGAAGCCGGGAGCCGGCAAAGGAGGCCCTGAGGCAGCTGCTGCTGGGTGAGTGGGCCGCCCTGGCACCGCCCACACGGGGGGCGGGGGGAGGTCCCCAGGCCTGGGGGCTGGGAGCCCAGGGTCCAGCGGGACTGGGTTTCCAGGGGTAGGGGCCTCTCTTCGTCCTCACCACCGTGGTCCCTTAGCCCCAGGAGCCACACCTGGTGGACCATAGACAGTGGTGGTGTCCCTGGGGAAGAAAGCCAGCATTTGAGTGGAAAAGCATCCCTGGGGTCCATCGGCCCACCTCACTCAGGGTTAAATGGGCTCCCCCAGAGCAAGGGCTTTCCGCGCAGCGTGGTCGTGTCCAAACGGGAGGAACCCCGGGCTCACTCAGCGGCTCTCTCTAGAATGAGGGTGGCCCAGAAGGGTGTTGCAGCCTGGGGGAGAGCCTGGGGGAACGGACCAGGAGGAAAGCATGCCCGCTCTGTTTCCACGAAGATTCCCGAACACCTTAGGGTTCCTCCTCAAACCTGACAAAGCTCGGCACCCAGCAGGCCTAACCTGGGCCGAGCGGCCCCGAGCTGGAGCCGCACGGCTTTGCGAAGGAAGATACGCAAAGTGCCTCACGTGCGGCGGTGTGATGGCCTCGGGAGGGCTGGGTGCAGGGCCTGGCTCAGCCCCCCCGGCCCCTCCTGAGACCTGGCCTTCTCCAGCCTCAGTTTCCCCATCTGCACATGAACTCTTAGGCAGGGCGGGACCCTGGCCACCAGCAGTCTGTGTGCAGGGTGAGGTAGGACCGTGCTCCCCGCCCCGTGCCACCTTTGCCACAGTGGCCCCTTCCTTGTCCAGAAAACTGCCACGTGACCTTTGTGACCCTCAAGTGTGACTCCTCCAAGAAGAGGCACCGTGGCCGAAAGTCCCCATCCAAGGAGGTGACCCACATCACTGCAGAGTTCGAGGTTGAGACAAAGATGGAAGAGGCCTCAGGTGGGTGAGGAGTCCCCGCAGGAGGTGCTGAGGGCCTCAGCGAGGACAGAGGACTGGGAGGTCTGCTGGGCATGAAGCCAGGCTTCCACCGAAGCCACGGCTACCAGAGGTGGAGGCCAGCCAGGCACCTGGCAGGGCTCAGGGCCGGGCCCTCAGAGCAGCTACCCAGCCCAGGGTGGAAGAGGAGGCCCAGGGCCGCGAGAGGAGCGGGGCTGGGGCTGCAGTGACAGCCACAGGCCTCTCCCCACTGCTCCACGCCCTCACCAGGGCCTGGAAGGGCCCAGTGCCTGCAGCCTCCACAGGCGTGGGCCGTTGGCGCGAGGACCCGTCTTCGCCAGGTCCCAGCAGGCGCCTTGTGGGGTGCTGGCTCGTGTTTCACACCAGCAGTTCCCTCTGGGCTGTAAATGAGAGCTGAGGTGAGCTGTGCCCTGGGCAGGGGACGTGTTGCAGAGGCAGAGGCCGGGCTTCTACTCAGATCTGCTGCGGGGCCCTTGAGCGGCTCATGCCTCTCGCAGCCTCGGCCTCCTGGAGCCTCAGTCTCCTGCTGGCAGACATTCGCAGCAAGGGCGCCTCGGCCCGGGGCCGCTGCGGGAAGGCTCTGAGCAGAGGCGCGGCCCAGCGCAGCGCCTAGCAGGGCAGCCTGGCGGGGAGACGGCTTGCAGCGGCGGGGCGGGGGGTCGTGAGCTCGGGTCTCGCCCGCCCCTGCAGACACCTGCGAGGCCGAGTGCGTGCGGAGGCGAGTGGAGCAGAGCCTGCAGGCCGCCGTCAAGACTCTGCGCAAGTCTGTCAGCCGGCAGCACTTCTCTGTCCAGGTCGCAGGCGCTGAGTACGAGGTGGCCCAGCGGCCGGCCAAGGCCCTGGAGGGCCAGGGGACGTGTGGCACGGGCCAGGTGCTGCAGGACGGCAGATGCGGTGAGTGCCTGCCCTCAGCCACTCCAGTGTCGCCCCGCGGACTTTCTCTGTCCTTCCTTCCGTGTGGGCCCAGGTAAAGAGCCCACGGGAGACAGACACGTCAGGCCAGGACAGGGGGAGACAAGGAGGCCTGCTGGGGAGAAGCGCCGCGGCACTTAGACGTGACGGCTGGCATTAAAGAGCGTTCCCCTGGCGCCGGGACCGAGTGTACGTGCGACCCTGCCCGCGGTCCTGAGGAGGGGCGGGACAGCAAGGCCCCAGCCGAGGGGTGTGAGGGGCATGGGACCAGTCCGTGTGGCTCGACAAGCCTTCCCAGCGGAGGCGTGTGGGAGCTGAGGGCAGAGGGGGAGCAGTGAAGATGCCCGGGAGGCTGAGGGCCCCCTGGCGGGGCGGGGGTGGTGCTGCCAGGCGCAGGGAAGGCCAGGCCACCGCAGGGGCCGTGGGCAGGGCGGCCAGGTCCCGTGAACGAGGCTGGGGACCTGACCGGCCCCCATCCAGAGGCGACGGGTTTAGAGACAGCCCCCGGTGGCTCAGAGGTGAACTTGACAGAGTCCTGGTTCTAGTGGGGTTGACGGTTACATGGGAGAGAAGGCAGGCAGCCACCAGGTGAGCGTATCCACAGGCCAGATGAGGGCTTGCTGGCCCCAGTGCTGCCCTGGGCGCGCTGGGAAGTACTGGCCCGCGCTGAGCTGGCAGCAGCCTCATTCGCCCTCTGCCGTGGGAAGGCCAAGTGGGGGGCGGCAGCAGAGCGGAGACCTAGCCAGAGATGGTAGAGCCTGGAACCAGGGGCAGCAGGAGAGGCGGACAAGGAAGAGAGAAATTGAGAGCACGCTTT
The DNA here is from genome assembly GCF_951394435.1 of Stenella coeruleoalba. NCBI lineage: Eukaryota > Metazoa > Chordata > Mammalia > Artiodactyla > Delphinidae > Stenella > Stenella coeruleoalba. The sequence continues at coordinate 6,163,710 of NC_137157.1, forward strand.
GGAGAGGGAGGTGAGGGAGGAGGCTTCAAGGACAACTCCAAGGGTTCCGGCCACTTGGGCAGAGATGGCATTGTTTTCAGATCTGGGAGAAACTTGGGGGAGGGGGCTGGCGGAGGAGGGGGTCCCAGCTGTCCTTGTTAGTCTGAGACGCTCGTTGAGTCGTCCTGGTGAAGGCGCTGACTAGGTTGGAGCCACAGATCTGGAGCACAGAGTGTAGCCTGGGCCGGAGACACAAGCTGGGAGCCGCTGGGGAGGAGGTGGGATTTAGGAGTGGGGGGAGGGGCAGTGGAGTGGGCACAGCGCCGTTTCCCCGCAAGGGAGGAGGGGGAGGGACTCGGGGATGTCATTCTTTTATTTTTAATCACTTATTTTTAATCTGAAAGTTTCAAACTTTCAGAAACACTGCCAGACAGAACAAAGAACTTGCGTATTTTCTTCACGCAGATCCCCCCACTGCGGTGTCTGACAGCATTCGCGCCGTCACGCTTTCCCGTGCGTGTGGCGCGCTTGTGTCCCTTTACGTCACCTGCTAAATTCCAACTCTTCCGACAGCATCCCTTTCCTCTCCGCGTTGTGTTTAGTGGTCATGTCTCCAGAATCCTTCATCTGGAGCAGTTCCTGGCTCTTCCCCTGCCTCTCCTGTCCTGCCCCCGGCTGGCCCTAAGTTCTGTAAGGTGACCCTCAGCTGCATCCGGTGTTTCCTGGTGACGAGACTCAGGGCCTGCGTTCTTGGCGGGAAAACCACGCTCCACGTCTGCTCTTCGGCGCCCCCGTCAGGAGGCACAGGGTATTGCCCTGGTCCACCTCTGGTTCCTCCACCTTAATTCACCATTTTCCCTCTGCAATCGATTAGGATTTCGTGGGGATGTACTGGAGTGTGCACGACACCCCGCTCCCCATCAAACTACCATCCACTCGCTGACAGCCGCCAAATTAGCCACCTCTACACTTGCTGCCAAGCCGTGTTCTCTACTTCTATCATCCCTCCTACATTTATTAGCATTCTAGTGCAAGAGAGAGCTTTCCCTTCTCCCACATGTTGGCATGTATCTATATACCTATGCATTTATGTCAGTGTGGACTCACAGATTCCTCACTGGCTTGTAATCCACTCCTAACGTGGCTTAGTTCGGTGCTCAGATCGCCCCCGCTTCAGCCAGTGGGCGCCCCATCAGCTCGGCCCCTGTGTCCTTTGACGCAGCTCCGTCACTCACTGAGTGTCCAGCACTAAAGACGTTTCAGACTCAGCTTGTGCTTCCCCTGCCTTGGAATCAGCCAAAACTCCAAGGACCCCTGTTCCTTTTAGAGGAGGAGAGTGTGTAGAAAGCGAGAGCTGAGGTACTCATTGCTACTGGAGTGTCACTGCCCTCTCATTGGACAGAACTAGAAAGTATAGGTATGCATATGTTACCTGGAGACCTATGTACCTATGCTATTCCTGTAGCTCTGTGTGTGTGTGTGTGTGTGTGTGTGTGTGTTTTATAAAACCATGAGTTCATACCTGTACCTCCAATTCAGTACCTCAGTATTCGTTCTAACTTGTTTTTCATGTTATTTTTCCATGTTTCTAAATATCTTGTCCCATGAGGCATTCAGCTCCCTTTCTCCTTAACTTATTTTCTCCGTCAGTTCCCTTACTTACTCATCAGTTTTGCTTACGTGGCCAATGCAGCCAACCACACTGGCTCTCCTCAGCCCAGCATCTCTGTATCCTCAGCCCCCAGGCCCCTGTCGCTCCCCCAGCCCCTCTGCACCTGAGCCCCACGTCCTCAGGTGCCAACTCCGCCTCACGGGGAAGGAAGGGGGAGCCGGCAGGGGAGCGTGGTTTGGATGAAGTTGACTGTGGGGCATCTAGGAGGCCGTTGGTACACAGGCCGAGGGCCCAGGGCTGGAGGGCAGCATGTGGAGCAGAGAGGGGACGAAAGTCCCTGCAGAGACACTTACGAGAGGGCTGAGGCGAGGGATCTGCAGGGGACCCTGAGTGGCAGCAGGCAGGAGGGCGCATGAGACCAGGACAGGGTCCTCACAGATGACCACCGCCTGGCTCCTCTGGGATGGGTCTGGGCCCCTCTGTGCCCCTGGAGCCACAAGGGCGAGAGCTGGGCCCTATGTGGAAGGGCAGAGCCTGGGCTTGAGGCACCAGCAGACAGACGGCCAGACCGCCTGGCTGCATCTCCCCACCTCTGCCCCCAGCAGTCTCTCCACGTTGCCTCCGCAGTGACCTGCGGGCCTGGCACCTACTTCAGCGGAGAGCCAGGCCAGTGTGTGCCGTGCACGCCGGGGACCTACCAGGACGGGAACGGCCAGCTCAGCTGCACGCCGTGCCCCAGCAGCGACGGGCTCGGCCTGGCCGGTGCCCGCAACGTATCCGAGTGTGGAGGCGAGTAGGGGCCCTCCCTGCAAAGAGCAGCCGGGGGTGGGGGAACAGGGCACCTCCTGTCTCCACCTAGGTTCCCAAGGCAAAGGCCCGGGTGCCTTGTGGTCTCTTGTAAAGCTCTTTGCCGTTTCCAGAGCCTGTCAGGACTTCCACGCAGCTGCACTTACAAAGTGCGTCATGTGTCAGAGTGCACGGCGGTGAGCCGGCGCTGGGCTGCACTTGGTGCCCTTTAAAACTGCACCATGCAGGTTGGAAAGGACTTCACAGTTTACCACTTGCTCATTTACAGGTCCGCTTATAGCGGAGGTACGTAGTGCTTTATAGTTGACCAAACACGTGACACGTCACGGGGCACCCATCATTGTCGGAAGCTTTGTGGAGTGCGGCCAGATACTTGGGGAGAATGGGCTCTACACAGAGACCTTTACAGTTGGCCTGTGGACGGTTTGCAGAGCCCTTTTTCAACTTACCGAGCACAATTTGGTTTGCAAAGAGCTTTTCCATTTACTTACCCCACTTAACCTCATCTGTGAAATGGGCTTATAGCCTTCCCCCCATCAGCCTCCCTTCCCGGGCCATTGTGGGGCTCACCCAAGAGAATGGATGGGGAAAGGTGTGCTGGGGAGTGGGACCCTTAGGGTGGCGGAGACCTCCAGCCTTCTCTGGGGGACACAAGAGATCAGAGCCCAGCCCTGAGTCCCTGCAGGCTGGCCCCTGTCCCCTCCAGGAGAGTGTGGTCTGTGCCCCAGGGGAGGTAGTACCTGTCAGAGAGCACAGAGAGGCCACTGGGGGAGCAGAGAATTCCAGGGCACTAAACCCATGCCTTGCTCAGTGCCGGAATACCCTCTACATCCTGACATCTTGCTGGAACGTGTTGTCTCCTCCCTTTGTCCCAGCTGTGCCCTAGGGACCTCACAGAACCCCCTCCCTCCGCTCAGGCCCAGCCAGGCAGATAGGCAAGGCAGCATCAGCCTGGAGCTTAAGAGCCCCAGGTCCTCATGTGAAGACAGTGTGGCCCGCCCCCTGGGCGAAGCCCCCTAAATAAACGGCCTCCATGACCTCCCACCTCCACATGTGGTGTCCACACTTCTCAGTTCTGGAGCAAGGCCACTTCTCAGCCCACGGCCCTTCTAGCTGGTGGGAGGGGAAAAGCCAGGCCTGACCGAGACCACACAGGGCACTCCTCCCCCACGACCCGCCGCCCCGGTGCCTTGGTGCCTTTCCCAGGACAGGCGAGGGCTGAGCTGAGCGCCGCGCCTGGACCGAGGCGCCCCGCCCCAGAGCCTGAGCCGTGACCTCTGACTTGCAGGCCAGTGCTCTCCAGGCTTCTTCTCCACCGACGGCTTCCGGCCCTGCCAGGCCTGCCCCGTGGGCACGTACCAGCCTGAGCCTGGGCGCACAGGCTGCTTCCCCTGCGGAGGGGGACTGCTCACCAAGCACGAGGGCACAGCCGCCTTCCAAGACTGTGAGGCCAAAGGTGAGGACTCCCCACCCACCCCTCCGCTCGGGGTCAGTTTCCCTGGATGCCCCTCATTTCCTGCCCTGGCAAACCTCCACGGTCAGAGGAGGAGCCTGGAGCCTCAAGCAGTGGACGCTGGTGACGAGCTCTGTGCTGCACACGAGGACAGGGACGGCGGGGGTCCAGCACAGGCCTGCCTGAGGGCTCGGATGAGAGAGCCAGGCAGGCGCTGAGGCTCCAGCCCGGAGCTCTGAGCCCCCAGCCGCCAGCTCCTCAAGACACTGGGGAGGCTTTGAGCTGCACTGGGAGGAAGGTTGGGAGGGGAGGAAGGTGAGGAGGGGCAGTGGGGTGAGGTCAGAGGTCAGAGGTCGTCAGGGCTGCCGGGGCCCTGCAGTGCGGCCCCTCCTCCCCTCCACACCACCGAAGCTGCACCGCCGCCCCAGGCTCAACTCTCTACAGAGGGACAGTCCTCCCCACTCGCTGATGGCCCGACATGCAGACTCTGAACCTTCCCCAGCTCTCCAGCCCACCTCCCCCTGGCTCCTGCCGGGTTTTCCCCCCTTTACCGTTAGCCTCGCAGAAGGAGTGTCTGGACTCCACTTCCTCTCCTCTCATTCTCTCCGAATCCCCGCCAGTCAGTCCGACTGTCACCGCACTACGCCCGCCCAGCGTTTGCTCCCATCAAGGCGGCCCACAGGGTCCCTGAGTTGCTGGAGCCCAAGTCAGTTCTGTCCGCGTCTCCCGAGACTGGGACGTGGCCCCCTTGGGGTGCTCTTCCTGCCGCTTCTCCGCCTGGGCCCCAGGCCCCACTCGGCCTCCCGCAGCCCCGCCCCCAAGTGCTGGGCCGTCCCAGGCCCCTTGCACGCGCTGCTCTCGAGTCTGGATAAACTCATCTGCTCGCTTTAGGTAGCATCTCTGCACGGGTGCCGCCAGCTTGTTCCCCGTCCAGCCTCTCCCCTGAACTGGACTCTGCCCTCCCGCCAGGCCACAGCTCCACATCGTATCTAACAAGCATCTCAGATTCCACAGGTCCAGGCTCCCCTCTGGTGCACGGCGGCTCTTCCTGCCAGGTGCTCACGGGAGCCTTGGCGTCACTCTAAGTGCTCTTTCCCCCTCACCTCACACCCAGTCTGTCCGCAGCCCCTGCAGCTCTAGCTTCTAAACAGCCTGATTGCGCCTTCCCTGGCGGTCCGGTGGTTAAGACTCCGCACTCCCACTGCCAGGGACATGGGTTCGATCCCTGGTCGGGGAACTAAGATCCTGCATGCCACGCAGTGCAGCCAAAAATAAAATAAAATAATAAACAGACGCAGAGTGACCCTGACCCAGGCCACCGCCACCCCTCCCCGATGGCCCTGGCCTGGCCTGCCTGGGCCTCCGCTCCCCCCTCCCCCAGAGCCCACTCCCAGTGCGGCAGCCGGGGACACGGGGCAGCTCCAGGTGGCCTTCCTCTCTCAGAGGAAAGCCCAGCGCTCACCGTGGCCCCTGACCTCTGCTCCGGCCACAGCTGGCACAGACACGGCCCACCTCCGGGCCAGCTCCACTCTTCGGGTCTCCACGTCGGTCCCCTCGATGCCGCCTTCCCTCGCCTCCCTCCACAGCCGGCCCTACGGCATCTCACTTTCCGTTTATTATCCCCAGTGGAGGGACAGACGGGCATCCCACGCAGCCGGAGTACGATGTTGGCCCCAGGGCAGGGCTCTGTCTGCCTGGCTCGCTGCTCAGAACCCGTGGTCCACGGCACACCCTGCACTGTTGCGGGCAGGGGCAGGGAGCAGATGGGTCGGCCACTCAGGGACTGGGCGCAGGTGGTGGAAGGTTACCGGGCAATGGGGAGGGGCCTTGAACTCTGTGCTGAGTCAGCCCTCAAGGGCAGGGAGTCCCGGGGAGAATGCCGCCTGCCCTTTCCCACCGGTCCCCCCCCACCACAGTGCACTGCTCCCCCGGCCACCACTACAATACCACCACCCACCGGTGCATCCGCTGCCCTGTCGGCACCTACCAGCCCGAGTTTGGCCAGAACCACTGCATCACCTGTCCTGGCAACACCAGCACAGACTTCGACGGCTCCACCAACGTCACACACTGCAAAAGTAGGTGCTGCTTTTCCCACGGCCGAGGAGCTGCGGGTACAGGGAGGGTACGGGGGGCAGGCTGTGAGGGCAGGGGGAGTCCTGACCTCAGGTCGTGTCCGCGGTGACACAGACCGGGAGGCCGGTGACTCCTGCCTGGCCCGTCACATCCGCACATGCACTCGGTGGGACACCCTGTGGTGTGGAAGGTGCGGCCGGCTTGGCCAGCCCCCTGCGCTCCACGGGGCGACCTGATCGCGCCGTCGTTCATCGGTTCCCGTGGCTCACCTGCGCCTCAGTGCCGGGCCAGGCCCCACTCCAGGCTCTGGGTCTGTGGAGGGAAGAGTCAGGGCCCCTGCCAAGGAGGCTTGTGGGGCAGCTGCCCACGCCAGACCCTGCAGCTCTGAAGGCGCAGGATGGTCAGGGTGTACCAAGGGTGCAGGAGGAAGAGGGAGACCAGACGGCCGCCCTGTGTCTGTAGGAAGCCCCGTTTTAGCCAAAAGAAACGTGGCAGCGTAAGACAATCTGGGAAATAGATCTCCGAGCCCCTCGCCAGCAAGTCGTCTGGGCCTAACCCAGAGGGTGCTGTCTTTAGGGATTTCTCATTCACCTTTCAGAGCCCTTTAGGGCCTACGCTCTGGTATTTTACCCTTTCCCTAATCACTTTCCAGCCAGTGACTCCTTTCCTGGGCTGCTGGTCACGTTTGGAACAGCCTAATGGCCCGTCAAGGAGAGTTAATCCTCGACGTGGACGCCGTCCCCTCTGCCCGGGCTGCCCCCGCTGGGCTCGCGGCCTCCTGCCGCAGCTCAGCATAGCAGGGTTTTAAGTGTTTAAACGTCCTAATGAGGAAAAGTGGGGGAAAAGTGGGAGGGAAGCTTCTGGAATGATAAGGTGAAAATGAAACGTTTCCCAGAAATTTTGATGCGAGGAAATCTTTAAATGAAAATGTGTGAGAAAATGACGTGTATTTAGTATCTACACTCGGTAAATGTGTGGGAAGATGACGTGTATTTAGTATTTACACTCAGTTTTCTTTGCATAACTTCCTTTATGCAGTTAAGCTAGGAACCGTTTAGCTCATAAAAAAGTCACGTTTGGCCTCTTTGAGGATGCACGGCTTAGCTAGACTTGCAAAGGTGGGGAAGCGTGTCTCTTGCTGGTCCCTGAGCCTGCTGCTCCCTGGGGAGGGCCACACCTGGCACCTGGGGGGCACGCAGGGGATGTGGAACAAAGGGTTGCACAGACGAGTGAGTGGAGAGAAAGGGGACGTTGGGGCGCACTTGGCCTCGGCTGAGACACAGAGGAGAGCGCGGGCTGGCGGGGAGCTGGCAGCGGCAGGGGCATGGACGCGCCTGCCGGGGGGGCGAGCAGCTCCAGGCAGGAGGCCAGGACGAGGCCCGGCCGCGGAGGTCCAGGTGAGGCAGCCCAGGAAGGAGGCACCCGGGGCTGGGCCTCCGAGAACCAACACGGAACGGGGACCCGCCCCCCGCTGAGGGGTCCCCGAGGGAAGACCGGCCTGGAGCCTGGCCTGCTGGCAGGGAGGACCGGGTAGAGGGGGGCCAAAGAGGGGGCGGAGCACCTACCAGCCCTGCCCTGAGGGCCAGCCGGGCCTGACCAGGGCACGGGCCGTGGTGCCCACAGACCAGCACTGCGGCGGCGAGCTTGGCGACTACACGGGCTACATCGAGTCCCCCAACTACCCTGGCGACTACCCGGCCAACGCCGAGTGCGTGTGGCACATCTCGCCGCCCCCCAAGCGCAGGATCCTCATCGTGGTCCCCGAGATCTTCCTGCCCATCGAGGACGGGTGTGGCGACGTCCTGGTCATGAGGAAGAGCGGTACGTGCCGTCCAGGGGGGAGGCCTCAACCACACGCCCACCCCTCCCCCGCGGCACAGCTCCGCGGGGCACTCACCTCCGACCGCAGGGGCTGGGCTTTCCAGAGCTGTGTGGAAAGGTCCGGAGAGCTTAGGGTGTGTCCTAAGTGTGGGAATCAGGACCTGGTCAGGTGTGGTCTCGATGCTGACCACAAGTCTGTCTCTCATCCCATTTCTCCCGCATCCCGCCACACCGCCCAGGGTGAGCCCCCAGGAGCACCCCCTGCCCCACAGGGCCTCTTCCCCCTCTGTGCTTGGAGGGGTGGTGAAGGGCCAGCCTGGGCACTCACACAGGGCGCCGCTCCCCCGCTCTGTGAGCTGCAGCGTCCCAGCTCCCCACCCCCATGGGGGCTCCGGGTGAGACTTTGGGTGACGGGCCAGCCCCTCAGCAGTGGGTGGGCACGAGCACATGCCCAAATGGCCACGGCAGCGAGAAAGGTGGGGAGCCCTGAGACGCCCCCAGGGACTGGGTAGAACCCCTTATGGCCTGTGCCTCGGCTGGGGACCTCGCTGCTGCAGTGGTAAGGCCACAGTGCCCCCAGGGAGCAAGCCCCAGGTCAGAATGTTAGGGAAGAAGGAGGGGAACGAGACAGACACAAAAATTGTCCGCCCACCGGGGCCTGGGATGTGTCTGATACACAGAGACCAGCCAGAGGAGCAGGAGCGTGGGGGGGCGGGGAGGGGGCAGGGCCTGTCCACTGTGCGCTGCATTGTTACCAGGTGCCTGCCCCGCCCACTCAGCGCAGCTGATGAGCAGGAAATGGCCCCCAGCGTGTGAATGGGCGGCCTGGGAGGCCCAGAAGGGCAAGGTACCCGGCCAGGGTCCTACAGCCAGTCAGAGCCCAGCCCAGGACCATCCCCCACCCATTCCCATCACCAGCCTCCCTAGTCCACATCTTCCCCTCCACTGTCTGTCCACAGAGCTGAGCTCTAGGGAGGCCAGCCTCTCCCACCTCGAGGACACCTCAGGAAAGCTCCCCCAGGGAGCAGTGAGGAAGTGGGGCACCCTTTGGACAGCCCCAGGCACCCCAGGGGTCAGCAGGCTCACCCTTGTTCATCTGCTCACCGGGAGAGGAGACTGACCCTCCACCCAAGCCCCGGCTCTGTGCTGGGTGCAGGCATGAGCCCTGTCCTTGAGGAGCAGTTGGCAGGGAGACAGTGACAACCCTAGAGAGAAGGGCTGTAGTCCAGTGTTCACAGAGCAGAGAGGAGACAGAGTAGGGTGGGGGTGGAGCAGTCAGGGAGGCTTCCTGGAGGAGGGGGCACAGAAACTTGTCTCAGGGGGACAAGTAGGAACTGGGGCTGAGGGTCGGGAAGGGCGTTTGGGACCGAGGGAACAAGTGCGGGGACTGGAGAGCTGGAGTGTTTGGGGGACTGGGTGCTGTGGGTGCTGGAAGGCTGACTGAGTGGGGAGGCCAGAGGCCTGTGGCAGGAGGTCAGGGACCGGGTAAGGAGCTGTGGATCTGGGGCAGCTCAACCATGACGTGCCTCCACCCCCTGCCCCGCCCCCAGCCTCACCCACCTCTATCACCACCTATGAGACCTGCCAGACCTACGAGAGGCCCATCGCCTTCACCTCCCGCTCCAGGAAGCTCTGGATCCAATTCAAATCCAATGAAGGCAACAGCGGCAAAGGGTTCCAAGTACCTTATGTCACCTACGACGGTGAGTGTGGCCCCACTGCGCACCCAGGCTGGCCCTGGGGACACGAAACAAATCACACCTCCCCGGCCTCAGGGAGCTCCAGCCTTGGGGGACTGTGGGGTCCAGACAGGCCCATAACGGGGACAGGGTGGTGCAGATGAGGGAGCTATTAGTGGTGTCTGGGGGCCTCAGAGGGAGGTGCTACCCAAGCAGGGTTTTGAGGGTTGTATAGGGGTTTTCTAGCTAATCAAACCTGGAGGAGACCAGTGTGGGTGGAGGAGACAAAGGCACGCAGTCTGAAGCCCTGGGGGAGGGCCGAGGCTAACGGGATCAGGAGGCAGGAGGGACTTTCGCCTTCAGCCTCTACCCTCACCTTCCTCCCTTCCTCACCGGCGGCCTTCGCAGAGGACTACCAGAAGTTAATAGAAGATATCGTCCGCGATGGACGGCTCTACGCCTCGGAGAATCACCAGGAAATTTTGAAAGTGAGTGAGCGTCCCTGTGGGAAGGGATCATATAATCCTGCGATGGTGGCCTGTGATGATCCAGGGCCATCCCTGCCCCCAGCCCCAACCCCAGCCCTGCACAGAAGTGAGGAGAGGAGAGTGATAACAGGAGAAGAGAAGGTGATGGGAGCAGGCGGCCAGGGGCAGGGCTGGTCCAGTGCATGTGTCCTTCTAGCCCAGGACCTGCTGACATGCCTGTGGGCAGGTTCCTTGTGAGCTCTTGGCCTCACTTTCCTCATCTGTGAAATGGGGAGAGCCCGACAGCGTGGTCTCTTAAAATCAGGAGAATCCTCCGCTGCCTCTGGGACTCACTCCCTCCTCATCCCGCCCACGTCCTGAGAAGCAGAGCCACCTAGTCATCTGGGGGCTGTGGCTGTCACACGGCGGGCACAGGCCAGGTCAGGGCCCAGGTTGTCACCGTGAGGAGCCAGACTCAGGGATCGGCTTGGGCTCTGGCCCCGGCCCAGCCCTGGGCAGACAGCACCCCCGGCCTGGGAGCCGAGGGTGGCGTGGAGGGTAAGAGCGGGGCCGGCCAGTCCCTCGCTAACTTCTGCTCCAGCTGCCACCTCCCAGCTGGGTGTCTGAGGCAAGCTGTCTGAGCCCCGCCTCGCGTCTGAGAAACTGGGATGGCTCACAGAGTCTCCGAGCCCAGGCCTGGAGCACTCCTGCACACAGTAGGCAGTTTGTAAGCCAAGAGGTTTGCCCCCTGCTGCCCTACCCGGATGAGACCTGGGGGTCTCGGGGCACGAAGCCCCTCGTCGCCCTCCTCAGGCACCTGTCTGTTTAGTGGGAACCAGAGGGTCGTCCTGGCCTCTCCGACTCTGTCCTGTTGACAGTGCCTGACTCTCTCGTCCTCGCCCCGGCCCTCTGTCCTCAGCTCCACCCTGCAGCTGGGAGCATCTTTTCAGAGCTAGAAGTGTTCCCACCTCTTAGGACCAAGCCTTGGCCAGCGAGGCCCAGCCTGGCACGGCTACCACCTGCCTCCACGGCGGCTCTCAGGCCTCCGCTCCCCACCTCACTGGCCACGGCCTCCCAGGAACGCTCGCCCCATCCTCTCCTCAGTGGACGTCCTCCCGTCCCTGCTGCGTCCTATCCTCTGGGCCTCCCGAGCCAGGTTGCGCTCTGAGGGCCCCAGGTGGCCCCCTTCTTGGCCGTCAGGCCTGCCAGTTTAGGTCTGTCCTGTGATTATTTGGGCCCCGTCCCCCCCGCATGGGGAAGGAACCACAGGGCTGCCCCCTCAGCACTCTCCCCGGCACCTGGCACTGCACCCAGCACATGGGAGGAGCTCCACCAGTGTCTCCAAGGGCGTGGGTGCATGTGTACACAGGGGAGAGGGAGTGTGTGTGTGTGCGCGCGTGCACATGTGTGTGTGTGTGCCCGCTCACACACGCCGGGACGAGTCACACCCCAAGACGGCCGCTTGAGACGATGAGCTCGTGGGGCAGGAAGCACGCGGTGCGGTGGCTGCCGGTCACTGGAGGGTCTCCTCCAGGGTGGCATCGCCCCACTTTACAGATGACGCTGGGCTCTCAGAGGGTGCCCAGCTGGTGAGTGACTGCGCCTGAGCGTGGGCCGCCTGGACCCTCGCGGCACACCTGTGCCGAGCACCCCTGGGCCAGGCTCTTGGCTCTCAAGACTCCATTTCCTTTTCCGCCCAGCCCTAAGAGGAGGGATCATCACCCCGTCATTCAGATGAATAATTCAAGGTCAGAGCAGCAGGGCCATTTTCCCAGGGCTAAGGCACTAGGGAGGAGATGGTGCAGCTGCGGTTTCCAGTCCGGCCTATCGGCCTCCAAAGCCTTGCTGTCTACTCCGTGTGCTCTGGTTTTCAACCTGGGGGGTTTGGCTGTTGTGTTTTTGCAGCGCACCCTTTTAAGATAAAATGTGACTGGAACTCCAAGAGTTAAAACGAATAGACTATTAAAAAACCAATTAGGCTATTAAAACCGAAAAGCTATTCGTGGCAAAGAGTCTGTAGGGTCCTGAAACACACCAGCCAGCCCAGCCTCTTCCCCCTTCCGCCATCCCTGCAGACACCCTCAGGCCCCTCCAGGGCGCCGGGCATCGCAGAGGCGAGCGGCCAGGGCCCTCCAGCCTGGCCCCAGGCTCCTCACCCTGGCCTCACGTGTCTTGCAGGACAAGAAGCTGATCAAGGCCCTCTTCGACGTGTTGGCGCATCCCCAGAACTACTTCAAGTACACAGCCCAGGAGTCCAAGGAGATGTTCCCACGGTCCTTCATCAAACTGCTGCGCTCCAAGGTGTCCCGGTTCCTGCGACCCTACAAATAACACTGGTGCAGCTGCCCTGCTTGGGGTGCCGGCTACCCGGGGAGGAGAGAGCTCCTCCCCTCCACAGTCGAAGCTAAAGGCGGCTCCGTGGGCCTCCACGCTGCCTTGGGAATCGCCGTGGCGTCTGCCCTTCAGGAATCGCTGGCCAGCCCGTGGCGGGCGAGACCACATATGCAGGCAGAGACCCCAGCCCGGCTGCACTCCTCTGATGCCGCCCCCGTGGGAAAACGTTGCTTAAGGCAGCCTTTCTTGCTCCTTCCAGGACACCAATAGCGCCCTCTCCTGAGCTGGCACCAGCGGACGCCACCCGGACCCAGGACGCTCGGCCACCACCCAGGCGGGTCCCGGGCAGAGCTGACCTTTGGAGGTTGCACGTGCCCTTTGCCTGGTGCTTCAGGGGAGAGAGGGGCATGGCTGCCATGTCTCAGGGGGGCTCTCAAAGGCAGAATCCAAGACAGGAGGCCAGGCCGTGGAAGCAGGGGTGGTGAAGGCTCGTCTGGGGGCTGTGATAAGCCAGTGTCGATGCCGGCGGGGCGTCCACACCCGCCAGCTCCTCTGGCCGTGGGCCCAGGACACGGGCGAGTGCGGCTGGGCTCTCAGGATTCTGTGATGGGACAGAAAAGAGGTGCTGGGAGAGGAAACTGTAGATTTCTGCTTTCCCGTGATAGAGCATCTAATTAAGTACTATGTGTATATGAATCTAAAGATAAAGATATATATACTTCTATTTGTGGGTACTTTAGGAGAACTCTCTTTAGCAACTGTAAATATTAATCGCCCCGTCTTCTCCCAGCTGTCGCTGGCTTCCCTGACCGATTAAACTGCTCCTCCAAGCACTTGCCACGTCTGTTTACAAAGGCCAGGAGCCTCCAAGACCGGGGGTGAGGCAGGTCGGCCCTGGACACGCGGTGGAGTACAAACGCTTGGGGGACTGGGCTCCACGCTCTGCCAGCACGTTGCCCTCCAGTGGAATGCAGTGGAAAGCGGTGTCCCTTGGGACCCCTTCCTGGGGTCACGGGGCCCCGTGGTAAACTTTAGAAGGGGCCTGTGTCTGACCCGAGGCCGTGACCGTGGAGTTCGAGCTGAGGACCCTTGCCACCGGAAGGCAAGGCTTTGCCCCTGAGCACAGGCCGTGCTGAGCACCGGGGCCCAGGGAGGAAAACGGGCCCCGGGACGGGGGCCGCCCCCGGCAGAGGCAGCCCGGCTGTCGGAGGCCCGGCTTCCGGTGCCGTCTTCTTTCTGCTGCACCCTGTGGCCTCCCTCACAGTCTCTCTGTAAAGAAGCAAAGTTTGGAGTGTGACCGGGCTGCACCGTGTCCCACTCAGCCAGGAGCCAGGGCCTGGGGTGGAGCTAGCGAGGACCTCCGACAGGCCGCGGCCTCGCCCACTGCCACGCTGCTGCTGCCACCAGCCGCGGGACACGCAGGTGCTCTGTGGCTTTAGGGTTAACAGACATTTAGAATCCCAAGAACACGGGCGAATCCTCACACGAACTCCCGTCACCCGTCCTGGTCGCCTCTAGGTGGTTTCCTCCTCGCCCCAGACCCACGCGTGCCGCTAGGGATGAGCACGCCCTTGAGAATGGCTGTGGCGCTGAGGGCGTGAGGCCTGGAGGTCCCGGGCTGGGTGGTGAACAGGTCAGGGCGGATTTTACAGTCCACAGCGGGGCTCGGCGCTCGGGAGTTCCTCACCACCGTTACCTGCGTCCTCAGCGGCGGGTCCCCAGCTTGACTAATGCTGCTGTCAGCACCTTCTCTTCCAAAATCCAACTCAAGTGGGGAGGGCGCTGCACTTGGCCGGTAGCGCAGTGTCAGCTGGGGAGCCCCGTCCAGGCCACACTGCCCCTCCCCTGGTCACAGTCCTTGAAGGCCAGTCACAGTTTCCAGAAAGAGGCCTGTCCTCCGCGTCAAGCCCCTGGTCCTCCCCAGAAATTAGATGTGTCCTCCGGAATCGGCCCCCAGCAATAGCTACCCAGGGGAGGGCACTGGGAAGGGTTTTTGGTTTTGGGGGTGGTTTTTAATGCTCTCAAAAAGGATTTTTTTGATCCAGAGGGGACCAGAAAGAGCTCTCATCTCTCTTGAACACTTCCTGCTGCTCCTTTGGGTGGTTTCCGGCAGTTGCCACCCACATACCCACTAACCTACCCACCCTTTCGGTGGCTCCACCCCGATCCACGGCTCTCGCCACCACTGTGGTCAGACCGTGCCCCGTGTCTCCCGGGCAGAGCAGGACGGGGCAGTGCAGACGTGGGCCCCGCACCGTCTCGAGTGCCAGGGAGCCCGCAATCCAAATTCACCAGCCGCCTGCTGTCACCATCCAGCCCTCCCTCCCCAGTAAAGCCACCTGCCGCGCCATCAGGGGACTCAGAGTCCAGGGGTGGGGTCTTTCCTGAACCTCGTCAGCCCTCAGCCCCACGCTGGGAACCCTGGGGGTCCCACTTACTAAACGCAGAGCTGTCGCCACACTTTGGGGCCTGGTGGTCCCAGGAGATCTACCCGGACAACAAAGCTTGTTTCTTCGTGTTTCTGTGTCGTGGACGCAGATGGTAGATTGCCTGACACAAGGTGGCTATTCCACCTGGCTCCAGGTGGAGGTGGAGAGAAAAGGGAAGGCGGGCAAGGACTGGCCCAGGTAGGGCCGTTATGCGGTGAGTCCTGAGGAAGGACAGAAGCCGAGACAGGAGAGCAGAAGGCCTGAGCTGCCAGGGGCTGAGCCAGAAGGAGCACATCCCACTCCTGGATGGGACGTTGGCCTTGAGCAGCCGCAGACCCATCCCAGCCAGGGCCTGCCTGGCACGGACCCTCAGGGGCTAGCCAGTTGATAAACGCCAAGGAAAGGAGCTAAGCAACACATTGCTGGAAGCAAAAGCCTGCCCGCTGGCCAGGACTGAAAGCAGGGGCCAAGGCCTGGCGATTCTGATGAGCTTGGTTCTGGCCCAGCAGAGCATCAGGCTGGGGCGACCGGAGCAGCTCTGCAGGGATGGCAGTGGAGACTGAGTGACCTCTGCCCCGTGGGCTGGGCACTTCCTGGCACACTCTGCTTCCATGGAAATGCGCCCAGGAAAGGGAAGGCATCTGCTCAGGTCTAGTGGCCAAGCCCTCAGCGAGGGAGTGTTGAAGTCGCCTCATCTGCTTCCCCGAACTAGGCTCCTTTTCCCCGATTGTGCCTTGCAGCTGCTGCGCGGGGCTGGCCCCCCTCCTCCCCCCGGGGCTCTCCGTTTAGGGTCAGACAGCAGGTCGCACCTGCCAGGGCTGGTGGCCTCTTTCCTCAGTCCCGCCCAGCTCTTCGCCTCTGTGGTGACAGGCTGGAGGAGGCCGTGGGGCCCGAGGTGGTGGCCTCGGGCAGCTTTCCCTCCTGCCATCCATGGGTTTGGGACACGCAGATAGAGTAGAACTGAGACCCCAGGCCAAGAAGTTTCCAGAGAGCGATGGCCCATGGAGACCCTCTTCCCCACACCTCTTACAAACCCACCTCTCCTACCTGAACCCTCGTTCTCCCAGAAGAACAGCCAAGGTCACCCCTCTTCCACGACAAGAGCCCGCCCCCCCCCCCGCCCCCGCCTGCTGGAGCTGGAGCAGGGGCCTAAGTGACATTTCAGGGGCCGAATAAGACTTCCAGCACCTCCGCCGCCCCAGCTGAAAACTAAGAGACTGAACTAAGTTGGGTCATTTAGCAAAAGTTTGCTGAGCACCTACTGTGTGCTAGGCTCCTAGAAAGGCAGAGAGACCATAGCCCAGGGGCTGACAGGATGCCCTGAAAAGCCCTCTGGTCACAGAGATAAAGGTGATGGAGGCCTAGGTGGCAGAGCCCAGCGCTCCCGTCAGGAGAAGGCCATCCCTCCCTCCCGCGCCTCCCAGGACCCCGGGTGGGGTGCAGGGCACCTGCAGGAGGGGCAGAGCAGAGCCTGGTCACCAAGCTACACTTCAAGAAAGACACCTCGTAGGAGAAGCTGCAGCCAGCCGGGCGGAGAGAGAAGCGCACAAGCCAGGACTGCGGACCCCGGAGCCCAGCCAACACGCCCAGGACGCTGGTCTCCGCCCCGACACCTCGCCCGCTGCCAGCACCCAGCACGGTCAGTGCTCCAGAAGGGGGGCTCCTTTCTCGTCACCCAGGGACCGTGGCTGCGTTTGCCTCCTCTAATGCATGCTTGGGGGGTTGTCAGCCTGGCAAACTGCGTCTTATACCAGGGACCCCTTTCCTCACCAGAGATCCACGTGGTGGCAGCTCAGCCCTTCGGACAAGGGCAACGGCGCCGAGCCGACGTCATTCAGGCCGAAGGCAGAGGGACTCGATGTCTGGGACACTGCCCGTCGCACAGGTGGAGACCGAGCACGTAGCTGCTGCTCTCCAGGGCTGCCCCTGCCCCTCACCGCCCACACGTCACCTGCAGCAGTGAGTCCTGAGCACTCACTATGCGCCAGCCGCAGGGCCGGCCCGCCTGGCTCCATGCAGACCAGCAGGGGCCCAGGCGACATGGGCGTGGCCGCACGCCCCCTCCTAGCAGCCTGCACGGATGGCCCCCCAGAGCAGGCCCCTTTGTTTCCCTGAGGCTTCCCAGCCCCTGGATGGAGTCTCTGAAATTGTCTGTTCCCCAAGTCTCAACAGGAAGCAATGAAGGGCCAGAGTCGCCTCCGTCCCCCCCGCCCGCCCCCCGCCAAACCCCCCGGGGCTCAGCCCCATAACATGTGCACGTGCTCAGTGCTCTTCAGGCTGGGAGGCCCAGCGACAGGCCCCAGGCGAATCGTTAGGAACTCATGGAATTGGGAATCAAACCCAAGCCCGTCTAATCCCAAAGTAGGAAATGTCCCCCTGTGAAATGCTGATCACTGAATGTTACAGATTGGGAAACTCAGCAGAGCAGCCTGGCAGTGGAGGGCCCGGGCTGGGGGGACATGAAGGAGAGGGCAAGAGGGAGGAGGGGGTGTGGACCTAGTGACCTCCCCGCTCTGGAACAAGCGCTAAAAGCTCATTTAGAGAGAGACGGCCTTCTGCCTTCTCCCCGGGTGGACAGGTCACTTCCGTTCAAACTGAGCCTGCCCGGTACGCCGGGCCATGGCTCGGCGCTCACCCTGGGGGGCTCTGGGTGCCTTGAGCCGAGGCCGGCGCACAGCCCTGCAAGATGCCAAGTGCCCCTCCCCTACCTGCCCTTCTGCCAGCTCGTCAGCGGACAGGCGTGGGGAAAAGTAGGGGAAAAAAGGGAAAGCTGGCTGATGCCAGGTATTTTGTATTTCAGTCCAGAGGCCACGTAGATCTGCAGGGAAACTTCTTATTCCACTGAGCTCAAAACCTTAAACAGTCTGAGTGAGCAGACCCAGCCCATGTGGCTCCTGAAACAGGCTGTCTGAACACCACTGGGGGCGGTGCGGGGCTGGGTGGGGGACCGCAGCGCTGACCCTCGTCCTCGCAGCCTTCAGTTTGGGCTTCTGCGAAGGCGCTGGCGGTACTGTACAGGCGCTTTGGCGATCTCTCTGCCTGCAAGGGCGACAAATATCAATGTAACCACATTTCTATTTTAGTTGCCTCAAATATTCCAAGTTTTGTTTTCTCCATCATGTTCATACATATGCATGTAATTAAACATTTGTGAAAAATCACTTTAATAATAAACAGGAAATGAACTTAAATACTGCCCCTTCCTCTCGTTCATCAGTGGTTAGGACAGAGGCGGTAGGGGGCGCGGAGGCCGGTGGAAAAGGTAACTGGAATCAGACCGTTTTTTCAGAAATTCCCTGGCTGTATTGAAGACTGAAAGTAAAGGAGCTACAGAAAGCTTCCGGCACACAAAGCAGCAGTTGGAGACGTGCGTGTGGAGGACACCCAAAGTTAGGAAACGGGCTCCTAAATGAGCCCCCAGAAAGTGAAACTTGCGCGTTTCAAATCCCATTTCTCCTCATGACCGTCATCATGAAAGGAGAGATGTTCCTTTACACAGGGGTCACGGTCAGTGAGCACCAGGGCATCTGGGACCCCTTGAAATTAGATGCACAATCAGTGTTCTGTGTGTGTGTGCGTGCGCGTGCCTGTGAGCACACATGCATGCGTTTCTCTGGGAATGTGGCCCATGGCTTTCATCAGATTCTCAAAGAAATCTAGAACCACAAAAAGGCTAATAGCCACTGTTCTCAGTAATGTGGAGACCCTCTGGTACCATGCACTCGACAGGAGAAAGAACAATTTTATAAATGATATTAATATCCCAAATTACACAATAAACACCAGATTTTTTTCTTGGTTTAATGAAGTGATTTAAAAGCCTAAGGAAACTTCTGGGAATGTACCCAAAAGAACTGAAAGCAGTCTCGAAGAGATATTTGTACACCCGTGTTCATAGGGGCATTATTCCCGATAGTCAAAAAGTAGAAACGGGGCTTCCCTGGTGGCGCAGTGGTTGAGAGTCCGCCTGCCGATGCAGGGGACACGGGTTCGTGCCCGGGTCCGGGAAGATCCCACATGCCGCGGAGCGGCTGGGCCCGTGAGCCCTGGCCGCTGAGCCTGCGCGTCCGGAACCTGTGCTCCGCAACGGGAGAGGCCACAACAGCGAGAGGCCCGCGTACCGCAAAAAAAGAAAAAAAGTAGAAACGACCCAAGTGTCCATCGATGGATGAAGAGATAAATAAAACAGCGTCTATCCATACGATGGAATCTGATTCAGCCTGAAAAGGAGTGAAGTTCTGACACGTGCTACAACATGGACGCACTTTAAAGACGTTACGCTGAGGGAAATACGCCAGTCACAAAAGGACGAACACCGTATGATTCCACTTCTATGAGTCCCTGGAGGAGTCAAATCCACAGAGGCAGAAAGTAGAATGGGGGTCGCCAGGGGCTGGGGAGGAGGAGAAACAGGGAGTTGGCGTCTAATGGGTACAGCGTTTCAGTCTGGGAAGATGAAATGGCTGGAGGTGATGGCTACGCGAGAATGTGAATGTAGTTAATGCCACTTAACTATATATATTTTTTTTTTTTTTTTTTTTTGCGGTTCGCGGGCCTCTCACTGTTGTGGCCTCTCCCGCTGCGGAGCACAGGCTCCGGACGCGCAGGCTCAGCGGCCATGGCTCACGGGCCCAGGCACGTGGGATCCTCCCGGACCGGGGCACAAACCCGTGTCCCCTGCATCGGCAGGCGGACTCTCAACCACTGCGCCACCAGGGAAGCCCAACTATATTTTTTTTAATTAACTTTTATTGGAGTATAATTTCTTTACAGTGTTGTGTCAGTTTCTGCTGTACAGCAAAGCGAATCAGCCACACCCACACACACATCCCCTCTTTTTTGGATTTCCTTCCCATTTAGGTCACCACAGAGCACTGAGTAGAGTTCCCAGCGCTATACAGTAGGTTCTCATTAGTTGTCTATTTTATACATAGTAGTGTATATATGTCAATCCCCATCTCCCAGTTCATCCCACCCACCTCTTCCCCTCTTGGTGTCCATATGTTTGTTCTCTACGTCTATGTCTATATTTCTGCTTTGCAAATAAGTTCATCTGTATCATTTTTCTAGATTCCACACATAAGCGATATTATATATTTGTTTTTCTCTTTCTGACTTACTTCACTCTATATGACAGTCTCCAGGTCCATCCACATCTCTGCAAATTGCACAATTTCATTCCTTTTTATGGCTGAGTAATATTCCATTGCATATATATACCACATCTTCTTTATCCATTCTTCTGTTGATGGACATTTAGGTTGCTTCCATGTCCTGGCTATTGTAAATAGTGCTGCAATGAATATTGGGGTGCATGTATCTTTTGATTAACTGTATTTTTTTAAAGGGCTTAAATAGTAAATGTTATATTATGTATCTTTTACCACAGTTTTTTTTTTTTTTAATTTTAGGGAGAAAACAATGATGACATCCTCTGAGCACACAACACACGATATTTCTACCAAAACTCCCATGAAGACACAATCAAAAGATACGGGCTCTTTGGACTGAAAAATGAGCTGAGAAGCAGGGCAGCCCACAAATGCAAGAGAAATGGGGTGGTGAGCGTGGACTTACTTATTCTCCAGATTCCAAAATCCAAGGTGAATTCCAGATTCTAAGAGAGCAGAAGGCCCACAGTCCAGCTTGTTCCGGCCTTGCTCTGTGAGCTGTGGTGACTGGGGAGGAGATTCCAGCTCTGCCTCAGTCTGGAACTGGCCTGGTCCACAGTACGCTGCTCCCAGACTCTCTCCAAACTCTAAGAGAGCATCTTGGCATATAAAGTGTAGATGCCATCTGTTGCTTTTCCTTTCCATTTTAGGATTAAGAGATTAAATACATAATATATTTGCACAAATGAAATTCACATTTTAAAGCAGTTCTGGGAGGGTCAGTATATATAATATTTTGCCAATAGATTGAAAATTTAGATACCAAAGGAAATTCCCTGGTGGTCCAGGGGTTAGGACACTGCGCTTTCACTGCTGAGGACGCAGGTTCGATCCCTGGTTGGGGAACTAAGATGCCGCATGCCACACAGTGAGGCCAAAAAAATTTTTTAATTAAAAAATGTTGAAAAAAAGAAAATTTAGATACCATGGATAAATTCCTAGAAAAACCCTAACTTAACCAAATGACACAGAAGAAATAGAAAATTAGAATCATCTTACCACTAATGACTGAATCTGTAATTCAAAACTTTCCCAAAAGTGTGTATGGAAAAGCAAATGGCTAAAAATGGCCAAGACCCTTCTGCAGAAGAAGGATAATTTGAAAGAACTAACCCAAGCCAAAATCAAGTGCTACTAAAATCTAGAGAAATGAAAATTGGATGAATTTCATATAGAGATGAGCACACGGACCAACTGACGATCACTGAGCCTGAAAGAAACCTGCACACATTTGGGATGACAGCGGTACATGACGTGTCACTGGGGAAGAGTTGACTTTTCAGTAAACAATGATGGGAAAATTGCTTATCCATATGTTAAAAAAAAAAGAAATTGGGTCCCTATCCCATACCTCACCCCAAAAAATCAATTTCAGATGCATTAAGACTTAAATACGAAAGGAAAACTTGACAACTTGTAGATCTGGAAAATATATATTTCTGAACTTAAGAGGGAAAGATTTCTTAAACAAGACATTAAAAGTACCAACAATTAAACAAAAGATAGGGACTTCCCTGGTGGCGCGGTGGTTAAGAATCCGCCTGCCAATGCAGGGGACATGGGTTCTATCCCTGGTCTGGGAAGATCCCACGTGCCGCGGAGCAACTAAGCCCGTGCGCCACAACTACTGAGCCTGCGTGCCACAACTACTGAAGCCTGTGCACCTAGAGCCCGTGCTCCGCAGCAAGAGAAGCCACCGCATTGAGAAGCCCGCGCACCGCAACAAAGAGTAGCCCCCACTCGCCACAACTAGAGACAGCCCGCGCACAGCAACGAAAACCCAACACAGCCAAAAAAAATTAATAAAGTAAATAAATGTATTAAAAATAATAATAATAAAGAAGATGAACAAGTTTTACTACATTACAATTTGAAAGTTCTGGGACTTCCCTGGTGGTCCAGTAGGTAAGACTCAGTGCTCCCAATGCAGGGGGCCCGGGTTCAATCCCTGGTCAGGGAACTAGATCCCACATTCATGCCACAACTAAGAAACCCATATGCTGCAACTAAAAAGATTCTGCATGCCGCCATGAAGATCCCACATCCCGCAACTAAGACTGGGAGCAGCCTAAATAAATAAATATTAAAAAATGTTTTTTGAAAGTTCTCTCCTTTTTTTAAAATGTTTATTTATTTATTTTTGGCTGTGTCGGGCCTTAGCTGCAGCACACGAGGTCTTTCGTTGCAGTGTGCAGGCTTCTCCCTAGTTGCAGCATGCAGGCTCAGTAGTTGCGGCACACAGGCTTAGTTGCCCCAAGGTGTGGGAGATCTTAGTTCCCCAACCAGGGATCGAACCAGCGACCCCACATTGTAAGGCGGATTCTTAACCACTGGACTTCCAGGAAAGTCCTGAAAGTTCTTTTCTTGAAAAGATACCATACAGAAGAGGCCAGACAGGAGAAGGCATTTGCAACATGTTTAGCTTACAAAGGATTAGTATCCAGATTATGTAAAGAAACCGTACAAGCAATAAGAAGAAAAGGCCAGCACCTCAACTTTAAAAAAGAGAGAGAGCGAAAGAAGAAACGGGAGGGCCAATTAGCAGTTGAAAAGATGCTCAACCTCATTAATAAAAATAGAAATACAGGGCTTCCCTGGTGGCGCAGTGGTTGAGAGTCTGCCTGCCGATGCAGGGGACACGGGTTCATGCCCCGGTCCGGGAAGATCCCACATGCCGCGGAGCGGCTGGGCCCGTGAGCCATGGCCGCTGAGCCTGCACGTCCTCAGCCTGTGCTCCGCAGCGGGAGAGTCCACAACAGTGAGAGACCCGCGTACCGCAAAAAAAAAAAAAAAGAAGAAGAAATATAAATGAAGACAACAAGGTCATACCACTGCGACACGAGGCTGGCAAAAATTCAGTCTGATAAGAGTAGTAAGAGTCAGAGAGGATATGGATCAACTCTGCTAGGTATAAATGGAGGAGCTCTCACACATGTGTTCCAGGAAACATACAAGAATATTCATATCCTCGTGTTTACAAAAGCAAAAAGCTGCAGGTAACCCAAACGTCAATCAGTGGAAGATTGCAGTAGTCACACAATTAAATATTATATAACAGTGAAATTAATTATTACTTCATGCAACAATAGGGATATATGTTTAAAACATAATGTTCAGGTACAAGACCAGGATGTCTGCTCCCAGCATTGCAGTGGAGGTTCTAGCCGGGACAGTTAGGCAAGAAAAAGAAATCAAAGGCACCCAGGTTGGAAAGGAAGTAAAACTATCTCTATTTGCAGATGGCCTGAGGTTGTATATAGAAAATCCTAAGGAATCCACAAAAAAGCTATTAGAACTAATAAATAAAATCAGCAAGATTACAGAGTATAAGATGAATATGCAAAAATCAGTTTTATTTCTACACATCAACAATGAATAATCTGAAAATGAAATTAAGAAAAATTCCATTTACGATAGTATTAAAAAGAATAAAATAATTAGCAATAAATTTAACCAAAGAAGTGCAAAACTGGGGAGTCCCCTGGTGGTCTAGTGGTTAGGATTCAGCACTTTCCCTGTTGTGGCCTGGGTTCCATCCCTGGTTGGGGAACTGAGATCCTGCAAGCCGCTCGACGCAGGCAAAAAAAAAAAAGTACAAAACTTGTACAAAAACAGGCCGGTGTTTCCTCAGATAGTTAAACTGAAAACACATATTCACACAAAGATTTATACATGAATGTTCATAGCAGCATTATTCATAATAGCCAAAAATTAGAAACAGCCCAAATGCCCATCAGTTTATCAATGGACAAACCAAATGCGGTACACCCCTACAATGGAATACTATTCAGCCATATAAATGAAGTACATGCTAAAATACGAATGAACCTTGAAAACATTATGCTGAGTGAAAGAAGCCAGTCACAAAAGCCACGTGTTGTATGGCTCCATTTTTGTGAATGTCCAAAATAGACAAATCCAGAGACAGAAAGTAGATTCGTGGTTTCCAAGGGCTGAGGGGGAGGGGGATGGAGGATGGGGGATGGGAGATGAGGAGTGACTGCTGATGCCCATGTGTGATGGAAATGTTCTGGAATCAGACCACGGTGATGTCTGCACACTATGCAAGCTTGTGAATACACTAAAACCCACTGAATTGTATACTTTAAAAGTGTGGACTGTCAAGGTTGGTGCGATTCAATAAGAAATACGTATTTGGTCTTTGAGCTCCATTTGGAGTCTCCAGAGTGCTGTATCTCTCGTATGCTAATGAGATGTCTGGGGGCTCGGGGCCCCTAGATGGCTTCAGGAGAGGGGCTGGTCACCAGAAAGACCACAGTGTAATTAGAGGGTTGGAACTTTCAGCTCCACCACCTGACTTATGGCCAACGATTTATTCAATCACGCCTACGTCATGAAACCTCCATAAAAACCCCCAAACAATGAGATTCAGAGAGCTTCCTAGTTGGTGAACGTGAGGAGGTGCCGGGAGGGTGGTACACGCAGGAGGGCTCGGAAGCTCCTCTCCTACACCTGGCCCTATGCATCTTGTCCATCTGCCTGTTCCTGAGTTATATCCTTTATAACAAACCAGTAACAGTAAGCAAAGCTCTTTCCTGAATTCTGTGAACCATCCTAGCAAATTATCGAACCCAAGAAGGGGGTCATGGGATCCCCCCTGTATTTATAGCAGGTTGGTTAGAAGCACAGGTGACAACCTGGGACACGTGACTTGCATCTGTAGCAGGGGAGTCTTGTGGGACTGAGCCCTTAACCTGTCTAACTCCAGGAAGATAGTGTCAGAACTGAATTGAATTATAAATTATAAAGAGTTGGAGAAATGTTTGGTGTGGCGGAAAAAGCACACACATTTGGTGTCAGAAATGTTGTGAGTGGGAATTCCCTGGCGGTCCGGTGGTTAGGACTCCACCCTTTCACTGCCGAGGACACAGGTTTGATCCCTGGTCAGGGAACTAAGATCCCTCAAGCTGCACAGCATGTCCAAAAATAAATAAATAAATGCAAATTTAAAATGTTGTGAGTGAAAACTGTCTGAACAAAATAAAACACCATAACACTGAATGGAAAAGAATATCCCATGGACTTCCCTGGTGGCACAGTGGTTAAGAATCCGCCTGCCAATGCAGGGGACACGGGTTCGATCCCTGGTCTGGGAAGATCCCACATGCTGCAGAGCAACTAAGCCCGTGCACCACAACTACTGAGCCTGCGCTCTAGAGCCCGCGAGTCACAACTACCGAAGCCCGCGCGCCTAGAGCCCGTGCTCCACGACAAGAGAAGCCACCGCGATGAGAAGCCCGCGCACCGCAACAAAGAGTAACCCCCGCTCGACACAACTAGAGAAAGCCCGCGCGCAGCAATGAAGACGCAACACAGCCAAAAATACATAAAGCTATTAAATCTGGTCAAAAGTATGGACCATTTAAAAAAAAAAAAGAATATCGCATAAATCATAACTCCATATCTTTAATCTCAAAAACCAACAAAACTAAGCAGTGTACTGTTTAATTAAACACACAATCATATGTAATAGAAGAACTTTTAAAGCATGGAAATAATAAACCTCTAATCCAGTACAATGACTCCCCTTGCCAGGGGATAGAAGGTAAATTAGTGGAGGAAAGCAGAGCAGGGTTGTTGGTTAATAACCTACGTAGGGTTTCAACTATAATCTTGTACGCATTAACTATTTAAAAGGATAACAAAGGGAGAGGCATGGTTTTAACACATTTTCTTAGGAAGATGCCATTGGGAGACAAGCCTACGGTCTCTTGGTCAGCGGTCAGCGCAACCAGCCAACTCGTTCCCCTAGCGTGGAAGCAGATCACTGCCTCTTTGGTTGAGAACAGGCTCCATGGTGCAAGAAAAACACATTTTCTACAAGCACCCTCAGCACAGCTCCTAGCAGGAGAAGCTTTCAGGACCAAAGGCCACCTTGTGCCTTGGTCATTCTTTCTCCCCCAAACGCTCTCTTTTCCTCTCTTCTTATCCCTGGGTGGGGGGGTGGGGGGAGTGGTGAGTGAAGCAGAGACGTGACTTTATGTTGCTTAGATTGCATATTCATATGATATTTGTCTTTCTCTGTCTGACTTACTTCAGTATGAGAATCTCTAGGTCCATCCATGTTGCTGCAAATGGCATTATTTTGTTCTTTTTTATGGCCGAGTAATATTCCATTGTATATATGTACCACATCTTCTTTATGCATTCATCTGTTGATGGACATTTAGGTTGCTTCCATGTCTTGGCTATTGTAAACAGTGCTGCAGTGAACATTGGGGTGCATGTACCTTTTTGTATTATAGTTTTCTCTAGATATATGCCCAGGATCGCTTATATGCGGAATCTAAAAAAATGAAACAAATGAACTTATTTACAAAACAGGAATAGAGTCACAGATGTAGAAAATATACTTACGGTTACCAGGGGGGAAAGTCAGGGGGAGGAATAAATTGGGAGATTGGGATTGACATATACACACTACTCTATATAAAATAAGTAACTAATAAGGACCTATTGTATAGCACAGGGAACTCTACTCAATATTCTGTAATGACCTATATAGGGAAAGAATCTAAAAAAGAGTGGATATATGTATATGTATAACTGATTCACTTTGCTGCACACCTGAAACTAACACAACATTGTAAATCAACTATACTCCAATAAAAAAAATTTTGTTGTTGTTTCAGGAACTTCCCTGGTGGTCCAGCGGTTAAGACTCCCAATGCAGGGGGCCTGGGTTCAATCCCTGGTCAGGAAACTAGATCCTGTACGCCACAACTAAAGATCCCTCATGCTGCAACTAAAATCCCGCAAGTGGCAACAAAGATCCCTCATGCCACAAGACCCAGCACAGCCAAATAAATAAATAAATAAATTTTAAAACTGCATATTCAGAGGCCCCCTGTGGAGGTAACATTTCAGCTGAGACCTGCAGAATGAGTTGGAATTAACAAGGTTGGAAGAGGGCAAGGGCTCCCAGGCCGAAGGAACAGCACGTGAAAACCCTGGAGACAATGGTGAGGCATTGCAGTCCTAAAGCTGAATAAGGCCAGCAAGGTGGGGCTCAAAACTGAGGAGAAGAGTGTGTGCTGAAAGGAGGCGAAAGAGGTCAGCAGAGCTGGACCATGCAGGACTTTTGAGGTCACATGAAGGGCTGAGTTTTTATTCCCGGGCACTGGGTAATCACAAAAGATTTCAAGTAGGGATCTGATTCGATTGGGTTTGCATCTGGGGAGGAGAATGAGAAACAGGCCTGCCCTGTCAAAGGGATGGGTCAGAGACATTCACAGGACCTGACCAGTGTGAGAGAAAATCTGTGAGACTCAGGCTCCCTTTCCCAGTGGGACTGGATCCCTGGCAGGATGTAGCCTGGAGCTATCGCAGCTACTTCATCACACAAGAGGGTAGCCTATCAGAGAGGGAAGCCAATGCATAGAAGAGCAGAGCTGAGACAAGGACAGAAAACGTAGATCCTGGTGATGTTTGTGCTCCTTGATCAAGTTGAACCTGAAGTCCACTGAACTCCTTTGCTATGTGTTATGTGATAGTTCTGGCTGCCATAACAAAATACCACAGACGGGGCAGCTTAAACAACAGAAATGTATCTTCTGGAGACTAGGAAGTCCAAGATCAAGGTGCAGGTTAGGGTTCTCTTCCTGGCTTGCAGATAGCCACCTTCTCACTCTGTCCTCACTAGGTGAAGAGAGAGAATGCTCTGGTATCTATTCCTCTCCTTTGAAGGACACCAGACTTATTGGTTTAGGACCCCACCCTTATGGCCTCCTTTAACTTTTATCACCTCCTCACAGGCCCTATTTACAAATTCAGTCACATTGGGGGTTAGGGCATCAACATATGAATTTCGGAAGAACACAATCATCCAGTCCATAACTCTGTGGAAGCCAATAAATACCCTTTTTCCTTAAGCCAGTTTGAGTTGGATTTACTGTCCCATGGAGTGGGTAAACTACAGACTGATACAGAGGGCGAGGAAGATGCAGACGCTATGACAACAGATAGGTTTTCAGCCAGTGCAACATATATTTGCTCATAACAAAATAATTATTGTAAGTGTGATATATATCTGTATAGGCACAGACTATAAGGCAAGATAAACGATATAACATAGTTGCTATTAGTGATCAGGCCTGTGAAGTACACAGTCATTCTTACCTAGTTATAATATAATATTATGTACTAACTATTCACCGTGAGGTCCTGCTGCCCCTGCCTACCTACCACCTGAGTTGTGCCTGTTCTGTGGCCTCCAAGATGCATGAAGCCTCCGGGAAATTACGGAGTTTGTGTGCATGAGTCCCATGTAGGAGTCAGAGGCTGAGTGGTCCTGCTGCAGATTGAATAGAGAAGTCTGGACACTTTTGCTGTTCAGAGGGTTTTGTGCCCTCTTGTACGGTATAAATCCACAGCTTTTTATTTATATTTTGTTTACTAGTATTTTTTGTCTTATTGTGCAATAAACCTTTTCAGGAGCAATAAACGTTTTTTAAAGTCCACATTTAATTTAAAATTAAATTTTATATTTCCATTTTTCAGAGTCGATTATGAAATTGAAACTTCGACAGAATGTCTGTGGACATTTACATCTCACCCCGGGCGCCAAAGAGATATTAACTGAAAACCAAACCAGATGACACAATTCTCATTCAGAAGTATCACATTGACTTCGAAAGTTAGTAATTATTTTAAGAAGGCTGTGCCCCAAAATGAATTAACATGTGAAGCTGCAGAAGTGGGTTGACATTTCATTCTGTAAATCATGACTCTTCATTTAGATCAAATGACTTTTTATACATTAGCTTCACTCGTTTTTCTAATTCCAAGTTTTCTTGTGCTCATTCCACTGTTAATGTGTTGGCTCCACTGGCTGAGGAATTATTCCACTGTGGATGCCATATTGTTATCAGAGTCATTAGATGCTGCCATTTCTTGCCTCCGATTCATGGAATCAAAATTAAGCTTTTGGAAGTTCATTCTCTCCAAAGTGCAAAACTAACATCATTGTGAATGCTACTCAGCTAATATAAGTTGAACACCAAAGACATTTTTTTCTTGCGGTGATAATACTCACATAACGTTCAACAGGCACAGCATAGGGGGACTAACATTCTTACTAAATTAAGAACCCCTCAGGAATTCCCTGGCGGTCCAGTGGTTAGGACTCTGTGCTTTCACTGCTGAGGGCCTGGGTTCAATCCCTGGTCGGGGAACTAAGATCCCGAGTGCCGAGCTGCACGGCCATTAAAAAAAAAAAAGAACCCCATGAAGCAGAAATACACCTGGAATTGGATGTGGTGAAGAATTACATCCAAACAAGCTGTAAAACTGAATTAGAAATCATAGTTGTCAAAAATTTACAAATATTTTTTCACAGAGTAACTGAACGGCAAAATTTTCGTGACAAAGCTGACATTAAATGGAAAAAAAGCACTTCAGCATGGTAGTAACATGTTTTTCCCTGTAACATGTTTCTTCACCATGTCAATGAAAAAAATTAATCAGTCGATCTAAGAAAGAAATGGAAAATTTTATTTGAGCCAAATTGAGGATTATTACCTGGGAAGTCTTTCAGAGAGCTCTAAGGACTGTCCTGCCTGTTAGAGGTCAAAGCACAGGGATATAAGTTTTTGAGACAGAGGGCTATATGTTAAATGACAGTTTACACAATCCAGATCTACGGGTACAAAACAAGTAGTAGGTCATGGGTCACGGCTGCCTCTTCTAAGATTAAAAAGGAAGGTCATCTCCTAAGGAGTAATGATCCTTGATGAGATTAAGAAAGAAGGTTATCTCCCAAGGAGGTCGGGTAAATGTGGATGCACAATATACACTAAAGGGCAGGGAGAGGGACTTCCCTGACCGGTCCAGTGGTTAAGACCCCGTGCTTCCAATCCAGCAGGTGGGGGATCAGTCCCTGGTCAGGGAACTAAGACCCCACATGCCATGCGGCGTGGGCAAAAAAAAAGTAAAACAATTTAAAAATAAATTAAAAAGCGGGGGAGGGGAGCAGGGAGGAGGACCAAACAAGCAGATAAGTTTTATGTTTTTCTTATCTCGCCATAAAATATGAATTTTATTTCATCATCATCAACTGGAGTTTGGAAGTTTGAGCTTTTGCATAACAACTTAAGTGTCCTAGTCACACTGAACGAGTCCTCTACATTGGTGCATTTTGTTCAAATTCAGCTTAAAAGGTTTAATCAAGGACCTCCCTGGTGGCGCAGTGGTTAAGAATCCGCCTGCCAATTCAGGGTGACACGGGTTTGAGCCCTGGTCCGGGAAGCTCCCACATGCCATGGAGCAACTAAGCCCATGCGCCACAACTACTGAGCCTGTGCTCTAGAGCCCGCGAGCCACAACTACGGAGCCTGTGTGCCACAACTACTGACGCCCACGTGCCTAGAGCCTGTGCACCACAACGAAGAGTAACCCCAGCTCACCACAACTAGAGAAAGTCCTTGTGCAGCAACGAAGACCCAATGCAGCCATAAATAAATAAATAAATAAGTTTTAATCAAAATATTCAGTAACTGAAGCACAAAAAAAACCCTTTAGTCTTTGAGCTTTCCAGCAAATTACAATTACTGAGAAGTTGCAAATGGGAAAATAACGAAACGCACCCCTATGGAAGCAACAGAACTTGGAACAACTAGGACGATCAAAGAATGATTTTTGAAATTCTGTAACTTCACTCTGCGCTTGGGAAGATGTCGGTGTGGTCGGTGCGGGACACCGATGGTCGGTGCGGGACACCAGTGTCTCTGGGCCTCGGTTTCCCCTTCTGGGCACTCCCTGGAATCCCTTCCGGTTCCGACCGCGTGGAGTCTGGAAGGCCTCACTCCCGGCATCCCCCGGGGTAGCCACGGGCTGAAAGAGAAAACACCGCCCCGACCAGGCGCGCGTGCGCACACGCCGGCCGCCCCAGGCCACAAACGCACCACCCCCGCGCGCTCACGCACGCGCAGTGGCGCGCGCATACCCTTCGGAAGGCCCGGCCTTTGGGTTCCCCGGGTCCAGCGCCTCAGCTTTGCGCCCCGGCTGCCTTCGGCGAGCCTGGAGGCCAGGAGTGTGGGCGGGCTTGCGGGAGGTGGTGGGCGGGGAGCCCAGAGGAGGGCGGGGCGGGCTGGCGGGCGGGCGGGCGGAGTCGAGAGGGCCGGGCCTGCGGGCTGCGGCGGCGCTGGACTTGGCGCTGGCGCTGGTGGAGGCGACATGCAGGCCGACGCGAGGCTGGAGCGTGGTAGCCGGGTCCTGACGCCGCAGTCGGCGCCGAGCTTGGAGCCGGACCCGGAGCTGGGCCCGGACCCGGAGGAGGACGCGCGGGCCCGGGCCAAGTTCGCGGCGCTGCACGGCCCGGCGCTTCGCGCGTCGGGGGTCCCCGAGCGGTACTGGGACCGCCTCCTGCACAAGCTGGAGCACGAGGTGCGGGCTGGGGTGACGCGAGGAGGGCGACGCGCCGGCCGGGGAGAACCGGGGTGCAGGGCGCGCCCGGAGCGCCCCGGGATCCCTTTGAGAGGTGCCAGTGAAGCTGGGATGCGGGTCCTCGAGGCGCGCATCCTCCAGTCCTGGTCAGCGCGAGCCCGGGGAGCGCCGGGGGTGGGTCGCTCTGGACCCTTCTACCAGGAAGGGTGTGGTCTGCGGGCCGGCTCTCGGCCGAGAGCTGCTGGGGTGGGGCGGCCGAGGGCCTCCTGGAGGACGCGTGCGGAGGAGGTTGGGAGGGCGCCTGGGGGAGTTGGTGGCTGGGAGAAGGAGAGCGAGCGCGTTCTGGGGCGGGGCGGGCTTCGGTGAGACGCGCAGCGGAGAGTTGGGGGGCGGCGTTAACGGATGATGCAGGGGAAACGGCCGGTGGTTTGAGGATGAAGAGCCACGAATGCCTTAACGACCGACTTAGACTTGAACTCCATGGCGGTTTGTGGCCTAGGAGTGGCGGCCAGAGCCTGTACCTGTGTCCCTGGTCCTGCCAGCATCTGGGGCTGGGCCAGGGCCGCGGCGAGAACTGGAACTGAAATGAACTTTGGCTCCCGTTGTGTGCCAGGCCCTGTGCTGCGTCCTCCACACATCCGAGCCCAGAGCAGTCCTGGGGCGGGGGGTGGTAAGATTCATCACCCACACTTTATACAGCGCAGAAAACTGAGGCTCAGGAAGAGGAAGTGACACTCCCAAGGTCTGCCAGACTTCAGAACTAGAAGCTTGCTTTCAGCCACTGCCTGCCTCAGGGAAAACAGACGTCCAGTGAGTTTGTGTGGCTTTAACTGTTTAGGTCACAGAGTTCTTTCGTTGTTCTTCATTTGATTTGAGCCCCGGGTCACCTTTATTTTGCATATCAACGAAGACAGGCTGTGGGCGGTGGAGACAGAATCTAAACAAAAGTGAAAAGAGGGCTTCCCTGGTGGCGCAGTGGTTGAGAGTCCGCCTGCCTATACAGGGGACACGGGTTCGTGCCCCGGTCCGGGAAGATCCCACATGCCGCAGAGCGGCTGGGCCCGTGAGCCATAGGCCCGCGTACCGCAAAAAAAAAAAAAAAAAAAAGTGAAAAGAGCTCCCATGCTTCAAGGGTCTCCCTTTTTGTGGGGTCGGCTCTTTTCTGCTGGCCTGTGCTCTAGCCTGTGTCTCCAGAGGGCCTCCGCAGGGTCCTGGCTGAGGGGTGGGCCTTGGGTTTTGGTGGTTTGCCCACGTGTTGAAGCCAGAGCACGTTCACGGGCGCTCTGTTGGGGCCTTCTGAGCTGGAACCAGACTCCTGCAGGGGCTGCCTCCTGGGCCGAGACAGACTGAGCAGTGCAGGTGGCGAGGTGGGACCCTGGAGCCAGGAAAAGGCTGCTGGACAAACTGCACCCTTTCAGCCAGTCTCTCTGCCTCTAAAATCAGGGTTGGACCAGGTACCTTCCTGCCCAAAACACAAGTAGTTGCTGTAAAAAAAGGTGCAGTGTTATTGGTACCTACCTTTTGTAACAGTGAATTCCCTTCCCCCTTATGACTTGCTCTCAATTCGCCAGCATTTCCTGAGCACTTACCCTAGTCCCAGGCCTGTGCTGGGCAGGAGGGGACCCCAGCGGTTTGTTAGGATAAAAAGGTCCTCGTGTACTGGGTGAAAGGAGCACGAGGTGGAAACACCCTGGCTCCGGCCCTGCCAGCCTCTGCGGGCAGTGAACTCACCTGGGCAAGTCACTTGCCCGTCTGAGTCCATGTCTCCCCCTGGAAAGTGAAGACCAGGAAACATGGCTCTGACTTCCACAGTCTTGGTGGGGGACTGGGTGGAGAGGCATGCCCAGCTCATAGTCACCAGAGTGTAATGTCCCCTCCATCCTGGCAGCAAGATCTGCAGGCCGCCTGGCCACTGTCGCTCTGCGGAGGGACAGCCAGTACTTTTCCGTGACCCTCCCTTGCCCTTATGAGTTATGGGCAGAGCTGTGAGTCACCACGGCCAGACCCAGACCTGCAGCCATTGTTCTGCCGAGCCTGCTGTGCGCCCAGGTGTGGGGGAGGGCCACAGGCACCTGCTGACCCGGGAATGGGGCCCCCCAGCCCCCCGCGAGCCGGGGACCCGGTGCCTTGGAAAGGATGGGGAGTGTTTTACAGTAAATTTCAGCTCTTTTCTGTCTGCAGGAACTTCCCAGCTGCAAAACCATTCCCCTTCCTTACCTCGTTAGGGCCTCCTCCAGTCCCTCTGTGAGGCGGGAGTGGTCATCCCCGTTTCACAGCTGGGAGAAGCCACGCCCTGTACTGTCCCCTCCCTCCTGTCAGGTTTGGGGGTAGAGGGCTGGGATACGGGGTTCTGGGTGGAAGCCCAAGGTGTGAGTCCCAGCCTCTGAGCTGCTCTCTTCTCATCTCCAAACTGGAGGGAGGGTAGTGGTTTCACCCTGGGATCGTGGGCTGGTGGGGGGGTTAAAGGCGCCATCCCAAAAAGTGCCCGAGCTCCCCTGCGGATGGACCTGGTCGGCTCCACAGCCCTTCCCGCCCCAGCTTCTCTGCCTGGAGTCCTTGCACCACCACGGCATGGCCACACGTTTAAATCTTCCCCTTCCTTCACCGCTCACCCCAGGTGACGGCTTCCCGTAAAGTCTTATCCGGCCCTCCAGGCCCCCGCACCGCTTACCTGGTCCTCTCAGATGGCCCCTCTGCCACTCAGGGCAAGGTCATGAGTGATTCATCCTCACACCCCCAAGTGCCCGTCCTGCCCAGCACATCCAAGCTGCTGGTGCCTGAACAGATGGCTGATTTCCAACTACTGGGATGAGTTTCTCTTCTGTCTTTAGTAGAGTCATGAGAAAGGTTTTAGGGGCAGCTGGCCTTCGCTGAGTCCCTGCTCTATGCCACGGACTCTCTGTGTACTGTTTGGTTGACGTATCACTCTCAGCTCTGCTGGAAGGTGGCTGATGCCCCCTTCCCAGGTGAGAGACTAGTCTCAAAAGTGTCGTGGTGGTAGCAAGTGCTTACAGAGGGTTTGCCAAGCTTAGCTTCTTCTAAGCTCTTCATGTGTGTTAATCATTTAATCCTCCCAACAAGCCCCTCAGGTAGGTTCTCGTATTCCCATTGTATGGATGGGGAAACTGAGGCACGGAGTAGTTCAGTGTCTTGTTCAAGGTCACATAGCCTGGCTGCAGAATCTGCCCTAAGGCCCCTTGCCGACTTGTGGCAGACACCAGGTACATGAGTGGCTGTATGGGGACCGACTGGCTTGTCCCCTTCACCAGCTGCGTGTGGTTGGCGTTGCCCTTTGCCAGGGAAACTCAAGGACCAAGGCCCTTACCTTCTGTCCCATCCTGGCCCAGGACCTCAGGACACTAGACCCAGGCCATGGTTTGTGCAGACCTGGGCTGGCGTGGTGGCGTCAGGAGGCTCTTGGGCCCCTGTTTCCTTCTGGGTCACCTCCGCTGCCCTGGTGTTGGTGGTGCTGGTGAGAACAAAGTTGGGGTGCAGTCCCTAGCCACCAGGATCCTCACTCTTCCAGTCATTTCCAGCGTGACCGGAGCCAGCCGCTCTGCCCTTTGAGCCGCATTTTCCCTATAATGCAAGAGGCCAGACTAGATATCATGGGACACATGCATGCAGTCCCGCCTCCAAGCTTGGGTCCCCCAGGCTGAGGGGCCTTGGACGATAGCGCCAGCGATAGTGGGGGAGGTTAGGGCCTCATTCTCACTGATTAGGAACCCATCTCCCCACCTATAAAATGGGTAGCTGGGCAGTAAAGAGGTCCTACTTCTCCTAGGGGTTCAGTTTGTCCTCGAGGCCGGGGTGTGGTGGAAGGAACGGGTCAGGAATGGGGTCTCCTGCCAACACCCCCTCCTGTGGCCCCCAGGTTTTCGACGCTGGGGAGATGTTCGGGATAATGCAAGTGCAGGAAGTGGAGGAGGATGAGAGTGAGGACGAGGCGGCCCAGGAAGCACGGAAGAAGCCCAACCCAGGCGGCCAGCTCTGCTACAAGGTCATCGTGACCAACGAGAATGGGCTCCAGGCGGCTGACCCCAACAGGTAGGAGCCGTAGGCCGATGCCTTTCACCCGCACCGTGGCCGTCAGGGCCGGGCTCCCTTTTACAAAGGTGTCACCAAGGCCGTGGCTGCTAGGGAGGAGCTGTCGTCGCGAGCACACGTGCTCCTGGGTGCCAGGCGCTGGCCCCTTAGCCCTGAGACAAGGTCCTGTCAGCCCCGACACTGGCGACGCTCCTGCGTTAGTCGTGTTTCATGCTGTCCTGAGAACAGCGTCCCCCCCACACGCCTCTTAACTGTCCCAGCGGTCCCTCCATGGAGGTGTGACAAGTTCCCGTTTTGCCGATGAGGAAACAATGGGGAAGGACTTGCCTAGGGTCACACAGCTAGTTAAGATCGTGGGTGTCGACCCCAGGGCAGCCTGGACTCGTGAGCCCGGGCTTTTCCAGGGCGCCCGGGCCTCGCCCCGGTCCTGCCGAATCTGTCTCTGGGCGGAGCCCTGCGCTTTGCACCCCGGCTTGTGAGGAGTGTGGCCTGACTGGTTCCTCGCGTGAGGGCGCCGAGGCTGGGAGTGGGCCTGGGCCTGGCACGAGGCCACAGGGTAGAAAGGCCAGAGCCGATCCTGGCCCCCAGGCTTCCTGCCTCCCAGGGGCCAAGAGGGGCTGCCCTCCGCCAGGAGAGGCCCACAGGCCCCTCGGCCCGACGTCGCCGGAACCCTGCGGGAGAGACTTGCTGGCCTCTGGGGGTTTCGGGGCCCCTGTGACCGTAGCTCCTCCGGGAAGTCTGGCTCCTTCACCAGCCCCTGGTGGGGTGGGAGGGCCCCCACGGGTCATGACAGCAGCCAAGCTCCTCCACCCCCGTGCCCTCCGACTCAGAAGCTTGCAGGCTCCCCTTTCTCGTTAAGTTCAGTACAGCGGACCCGCGCGGGCGCCTGCTCTGCTGCCGCCTGTGCCAGCCATGGGGCTCGGGCCCAGCGGCCACCTCGAACAGCTCCCGGCCTCTGCCCCCTCCACGCACACCGCCAGGCAGGTTTGGGGCGGGATGGGGCCGGCGTCCTTCCTGCTCCTGGGCCTTTCTTCCCTCCAGACCTCTGTGAGTCCGCCCCACCCCGCCCCAACGGCCAGGCCCCAGCCTCCATCCTCCCCCGCCCCCACCATGTCCAGCAGCCATTGTGTGCGTCTGCCCAGGTCACCCCCAGACGCTCCACTTTGAAGGCCTGGCTGTGTCTCACACGGTCATAAACTCTACGCACGAGGACGGGAATAAATCATTTGTTTCAGGATATGCGAACAAAAAATAACGTAAGTGCAGTAATAGCTACTGCTGAGCTTGACCCCTAACCTAAGAACCAGAGCGGTGGCTGTGCCTCCCTGTTAGCAGGGCGCCGGGCCAGGGCTGCTTCCCCAGCAGGCAGAACCCCGTGCGCTCAGAGCCTCCGAGTCCAGCAGGGCTTGGATGGTGTCCGGGCAGCCTGGCCTGTGGGCTGGGGGCAGTCATGTCCTTGGGCCTGCAGTGGGGACACCCTACGCTCCACCACGCTGGTGTGAGAGCCGTGCAGCTGGCCCACCGGGCCCCTGCAGAGAGACCAGACTGTGTGGACTGCAGGTGTCCGTACACGGGGGGACTTGAAGCCTCTCCCGCAGAAATCCCTGGCGCTTCCCAAGAATTGCCCAGAAGTCCCGGGCAAGCGCGAGTGAGCTCTGAGTGGGGCTCCTTTGCGTGTCTGCCTGCAGGTAGCAAGGTTGGGGGGCGTGGGCCTGCCCTCCAGCAGTTCAAAATCCAGTTGAGGACAGTTAACTGTCGCGGTGATCGCCGTAGTGATCACTGAATACATGAGGATTCAGTGTACGGTCAGCATGCTGTTTTGTCTCATTTGATGCTCACGTCAGCCCGGTGATAGCGGGTAGGGACCGTGTTGCCCTGTTTTAGAAACTGGAAAAGGGAGAGGAACTGTCCCAGGCCCGCATAGCGGGTGGCCGGCAGAGCCAGGACCCCCACCCAGGCCTGGTGCGGCGTCCAGGCCTCAGCCCGGCCTCTTCCTCAGGCGGATCCCGCCTGCTGGCCCTCTTTCCACCCTCCCTTCTTGCCCTGCCTGCGTGGTAGCCTGGCGCTCACCTGTAACCTGTGCCCGCAGCATCTTCCTTATCGACCACGCCTGGACGTGCCGCGTTGCGCACGCCCGCCAGCAGCTGCAGCAGGTGCCCGGGCTGCTGCACCGTATGGCCAACCTGATGGGCATCGAGTTCCACGGCGAGCTGCCCAGCACCGAGGCCGTGGACCTGGTGCTGGAGGAGATGTGGAAGTTCAACCAGACCTACCAGCTGGCCCACGGGGTGAGCGGGCAGCCGGGCCCCAGGGGAGGCAGACAGGCCTTCGCTGCCCTGTGCCGTCAGGGCTAGCGGGAGGCGTCCTCTTACCCCGCAAGCGAATAGACCCATCTTCTGTGGCCAGTGGAAACTACCCTGGTTCCCCGTGGCTCTGTCACGCGCCTGTTACTCTTTGCCTCGGGCCAGCCGGTGCCGGGGACCCAGGTGTCCATGCGACCTTTGGGCTCACGGTACACAAGCCTCTCCCGGACCCCAGTGACCTGGCTGCCTCTCTCCTGGCCTCTTCTGGTTCCGTCACCCTCCTAAAAGCCCTTAGTGATACCCTGCTGCTTTCGGGAGTAGAGCTGAGTCCCTTCAGCATATCCTTGGGCTTACATCACCACCCCCGCTCCCCGGCCTCCCCAGGCCCACCCTTACGTTCCAGCCCCTCACCACCTTCAGTCCGGGAAAAGGCAAAAGTTGCTTCTCCTGATCTCAGCTTAGCTGTTGCCTCCTCCAGGAAGCCTTCCCTGAACTCAGAAGTCTCCCCCCTCCTCCGCCTGCACACAGAACCAGACCATCCATGTAGCTACTAGGCTAAGTGCCCTCTTTCCGCACACCTCTGCCACACACGTGATCACACCGCAGCCCGCTGGCCTGTTGTCCCTGTCTGCCAGGGCAGGGCCGCCGGCCCGGAGGCCACAGGTTCAAGGGACTGGAGGCGTGTGTGGTAGGTGCTCCAGGCTCTGAGAGGTGGGCATAGACGGGCCAGTGGTAGGTGTTTGGGTCGGGGATGGGGTGGGGAGGCGGAGCAGTGGGCGAGGGTGGCGTGTGCTCTGCCCGCAGACGGCCGAGGAGAAGGTGCCGGTGTGGTACATCATGGACGAGTTCGGCTCGCGCATCCAGCACGCGGACGTGCCCAGCTTCTCCACCGCGCCCTTCTTCTACATGCCCCAGCGGGTGGCCTACACGCTGCTGTGGCCCCTGAGGGACCTGGACACGGGCGGTAAGTCAAAGCCCGCCCACCCCAAGGAAGGGCCGGTGCTTTTCTGCCACTCCCTGACTGCCCACGTGTCCTGGTGCAGAGGAGGTGACCCGGGACTTTGCCTACGGAGAGGCCGACCCTCTGATCCGGAGGTGCGTGCTGCTGCCCTGGGCGC
The DNA here is from genome assembly GCF_951394435.1 of Stenella coeruleoalba. Lineage (NCBI taxonomy): Eukaryota > Metazoa > Chordata > Mammalia > Artiodactyla > Delphinidae > Stenella > Stenella coeruleoalba. The sequence goes on from NC_137157.1 coordinate 6,202,409, forward strand.
CCGCCAACCTGCTGGACCTCAGCTCCTCCACGCCCGAGCCAGCCGACGAGCACTACCAGGTGTGGCCTCCAGCCCGACCCCGGGCCCGTTTGCCTGGTGGCTCCTGGACCTTTCTTCACCCGGTCACCACATGTTGCTGAGCACCAGCTGCCGTGGGGGGGAGAGGAGAGTCTGGGGGTGTCTGAGAGACAAGGGGCTCAGAGCCCAGGGAGCAGACCCCGGGGTCCCGATGCTGGGAACCGTCCTTCCCGAGGGTTGAGTAGAGCTGGGGGACTGGAGGTCAGGGCTGCTGTTCCCTGTTTTCAGGGGCTGGGGCTGGGGGACTGTTGTTCCACTTCTTTCTATTTGTTATGAACAACTCATTCGGCCCAGCCCACGCTCAAGGGGAGACGAATGAACTCTGCCTTTCAAAAGGAACGTAGAGGAGTTTATGGACACGTTTTATTTTATTTTATTTGGCTGCGCCGGGCGTTAGTTGCAGCACATGGGATCTTTGTTGCCACTTGTGGGATCTTTAGTTGCAGCATGCGGGCTCTTGTTTGCAGCATGTGGGATCTAGTTCCCTGACCAGGGATCGAACCCAGGCCCCCTGCACTAGGAGCGCGGAGTCTTCACCGGGGACCACCTGGGAAGTCCCTATGGGCATGGTTTAAACCATCACACCGCTTAAGCTCAGAGCAGCGTTTGGGGGCTCCCCGAGGACCAGGTAGCCCCCTCCCAGGACAGGCTGGGCGCCTTCTGGGCTGCTTGTGACTTGGAGGAAGCATTTAGAGCAATGAGCAGATGTAGAGCAATGTGTACGTTGCTCTTTTGACACAGAACAGGCTGTCCGGCACCTGAGGGGCCTTGAGCCCCGGAGTCCTGGGATGGGGGTGGTCAGAGGGCTCTGGGCGCTGCGGTGCCTGCGAAGGGCTCTACCTGAGGTCCAGGTGTGCCCCCTGGGATCCCAAAACCCTGATGTACGGGATGGGGAGGCATGTGCTCCTTTCTTTGAAGGTCTGTTTCTACCTCCAGTGTTTTCCTTCTAGGCCATTTTGGAGGAAAACAAGGAGAAGCTGCCACTGGCCATCAAGCCGGCGGTGTATCCCTGCGACCACGTCTTCAAGTGCGTAGCCCACCCTGCCCCCAGCCTGTGCTGAGCCTTTGCCTCGGTCCCTTTCCTCATACACGCCTCACAGTCCCCACAACTCCTGGAACAGTGCTCGGTACAGGGCGGCCTCAGTAAGTCCTCTGCCCCCTGGCAGCACAGCAGTGACGGAAACGCCACGGGCGGGGTCTCAGGCTCACAGAGAGAGCGCCCGAGAAGTGAGGGTGAGCTGGGGTGCGCGCGGCCTCTGGAAGCAGAGAGCCGGTGCCGACAGTGACGGTGCTGGGCACCCAGGAGAGCCACCCAGATTGCCAGGGGGGCCGCGCCCAGGTGTCTGCAGGTGTGGGCTGGCAGCTTAACGTAAGGCCGGGCAGGCCAGCAAGCCCAGGCTGGACCCGGGGTGGAAGCAGATGCTCCCTTTTTATGGGTGAGGAAGTGGAGGTCCTGGGTGACGCCCACCAAGCGTCCAGCTGGCTCGGCGGCGGGTCCTGGGTCAGCCAGGGGCAGGTTGGCCTCTGTTTCCAGGGGGAGGCCCTCCCTCTGGCTGCCCACACCTGCTCCAGCTGGAACGGACACCATGCTCCACTGACCCCTTCCCCCAGGTTCTGGGGTCTCCTCCCACTGGCCCGCAGCCTGGCCCTCCTCCCCTTACCTGAGTTCACCGCCTAGCATCCCTCCACCCCCTCAGGTCGGAGGCTGCACGGAGGCCCCCTTAGCCTCGCCCCCTCCCCACAGCTGTGCTCCACGGCCCCGCCCGAGCAGCCAGCCCCTCGCCTCTCTTCCTCCCTGGATCGCCGTCCAGGGCCAGGCCTCCCTCCCGCCTTGAAACTCCACAGCGTGGCCGCATCCACCACCCCCGGCAGACAGGCTCCCAGGCCCTGTCCTCTCCTTCCCCCGGGCCGGTGTGGAATGAGGCCTTATCGGAGGCGGAGGCGCGTGTCTCGGCCACACGCTCACCTGCAGGCCCCCGGGGCGCCTCCACGTGGGAGGAGGGAGCCCCTGCCTGACGAAACGCTCGGGTTCTCCTGGTTCGTCCTCGGGGGGAGTGTGAGGTGGCCCTGTGGTGCCGTCTCACAGGTGGGGGTCCCGGCGTCGCCAGGGTCCGAGTGGCCCCGTCGCTGGGCAGCCGAGCGCCCAGCGCCGCCGACCTCCGCCCGCCCCGCCCCCCCCAGGGTCTACACGGACGTCCAGCAGGTGCTCGGCCACCTCAGCCACCCGCGCTTCACCTTCACCCAGAGCGAGGCGGACGCCCACATCCTCTACCACTTCTCGCACTTAAAGGACTACAGGTGAGGTGCCTCCCAGCCCGGTCCCCGCCGCCGCCCCCGGGGGCCCCGCCCCCGCTGACCGGTGGCACCTGCCTGGGCCCCGCAGAAGGCTGAGCCGGGAGAGGCCCAGCGTGCTGCTGAACCAGTTCCCCTGCGAGAACCTGCTGACGGTGAAGGACTGCCTGGCCTCCGTCGCGCGCCGGGCCGGCGGTCCCGAGGGCCCGGCCTGGCTGCCCCGCACCTTCAACCTGCGCACCGAGCTGCCCCAGTTCGTCAGCTACTTCCAGCAGCGGGAGAGGCGGTGAGGACCCCTGCCCGCCCCGCGGAGCCGCGGCGGCCGAGACCCTACGCCCATCAGGCTCCCGTGGTCCCCGCCACCCTGCCTGGCCCGCCCCCTGGCTGAGCGCCTGCCGTGCGGCGGCCACGGTTCCGGGAGCTGCAGGCTCTGGGTGCACTGCTGCTCGGAGGCCCTTCCTCCCGGAGGGCGGCTCCTCACTCCCGAGGCCCGGCCCCTAAGGTCTCCTCTGGGACCCCTCCCTCAGCCCCTGCTCTGCTGCCACAGTACTGGGGACACAGTGCCCAGGAGGGTGGGCCCAGGGCACAGCCTGGTCATCCCCTCTGCTCCCAGGGGCGAGGACAACCACTGGATCTGCAAGCCCTGGAACCTGGCCCGCAGCCTGGACACCCACATCACCAAGAACCTGCACAGCATCATCCGGCACCGCGAGAGCTCCCCCAAGGTGGGCGGGCCCCTGGGGCGCCGGGAGGGGGGCTCTGCGAGGACCTCTGTGGGTAGGTCCCGGCGTCAGCGTTCTTCAGCTCACAGGAGTCTCACCACCCCCACTCCTTCCCCTGCCCTTGCCAGTGGGGAGAAGGGGCTGTGTGACAGTCGGGTGAGAGGAAGGAGCCTCCCTGGGTGTGTCTGACCTGCATCCCCGCGCGCACCGCGCCTCACAGGACCACGCGGCAGGAGGGAGGTGGCCAGGCCAGGGAGCCCCACGGGGTCCTGGACGAAAGCGCTGTAGTGGCATGGGGCCCATCAGTGGGGGAATTGAAGGGCACAAGATTCTGCACCTGGACAGAGGCCCGAGAGAAAATGCCACTGCGATGACCCTTGTGCAGTCTTCCAGTGGTGGGATGGGGAGTCAGTGGATTTATGGCTGAGAATCTGAATCCAGTTTTCAAAGCTAAAAACTGGTGGCATCTTTTTTTTCAATTAAAGATGAAGATAAAGAACTCATTGCAGCTAAGACACAGGTTTGAAAAGACAGGAAGACACGGAGTGCAGGGAGCAGGTCCCTTCGTGGCACCGGGACGGGAGGTGGGCTCAGGAGTGAGTGTTCCTCCAGATGCGGTGACAGCACTTGGAGGTCCCACGAGTGGGAGCCACAGCTGGGGAGGTCGGGGTGCTCTGTCCTGGCCCAGGTGTAACAGGCCACCTGTGAGCCTGCATCTGTGTCCTCAGGTTGTGTCCAAATACATTGAAAGTCCCGTCTTGTTCCTCCGAGAAGATGTGGGGAGGGTCAAGTTCGACATCCGCTACATCGTGCTCCTGCGGTCGGTGAAGCCCCTGACGTTGTTCGTCTATGACGTGTTCTGGCTGCGGTTCTCCAACCGGTAACTGGGGAGACTGGGCTGGGGCTGGGGGCTGGGCGACAGGGCCCCTCTTTTACTCGGGATGAGAACGCCTGCACAGGGGCTCCTTTACCACCAAGCACCCAGCAGGGACCCCGCTGAGCCCGTTTCTGTTAAATGGCAGTAATTCTCACCCTGTGTGTGTCACCACCACCTTGTGGAACAGGCACCTGCTCCCTCAGACCACGACGACGTTTACTGGCCTAGTGGGGATCTTCGTGGTTAACCCTTGGCCGGGGGGGGGGGGCGGGGGCAGTGTAGGGCCCCACTCTTGGGGGAACCGGCGCCCGGCCAGGGGGCTCTGAGCATCTGCCCGGGATGCCCACTCGAGCGTCTGTCCGCTTGTCCTGCAGGCCCTTCGCACTCAACGACCTGGACGACTACGAGAAGCATTTCACTGTCATGAACTACGACCCGGAATTGGTGCTGAAGCAGGTAGGGGCCTGGCGCGGCCTGGGGAGGGGTTCCCGTGGAGGCTGGCCCAGACGGGACCTGACACCCGTCAGCTTGTCTTCCGGCAGCTTGCGTAACGGTCAGGGGAGCTGCCTTCTTGTACCTGCGTCCCCTCCCACAGCTGCCTCCGCAGCTCTGAGGGGCACTTGCTTGGCTTGAGGGGGCCCCTGAGGCTTCCCGGTCCCCTGGCAAGTCTGAGCAGAGCAGGGTCTCAGCCGGGAGGCGCAGGCCGCCTTCTGTTCAGCACCCGCTGAGCATGAGGATGCTGGTAGGGGTGGGGAGGCGCACAGGTTCGCATCCCATGGCCCCCAGGGCGGGCGGCTCTGCTGGCCTGTGACCCTGTCTGGACCCTGGGCCCTCTGTCTTCCCCGTGCTCTCTGGGCACCGCAAGCAAAGGGCGTCAGCACAGCTCCTTTCGAGGTGAGGGCGTGATCCCCCAGCTGGCCAGTGGTGCACCTGGGACAGGTAGGGGAGGCACAGCCTGGGTAGAGGCAGAGGCCGGCTCTGGGTGGAGGCAGAAGGGAAGGAGAAACAGGCCCCCCGACGTGTGGTCCACGAGGTCCTCTTGGACCAGCAGGTTGGTTATGGCTGTTCTGGGCAGACCGGAAGTAGGGCACAGGCACTCTCCCGCCCCGCTCCACACAAGGCCTGCAGGTGGCCTCTGGTCCCGCCTCCCTCGAAGCAGCCACTCCTGAATGTGGGGATTGTGTTTCCGTGGTGATTTGTTAGTAAATGTCCTGCCCCGAGCTCTCACTGTGCCATGTCTGAGAAGTCCTCTAGGGAGCGCTGCGTCGTCCGAGTGGCCAGGCCACGTGCACGGCCGGCAGGGCTGCTGCTGGTCCTTCCTCCTCTTGTCCTGGGCTGTGTTGACAGCTGGTCCCTAGGAGCCCGAGCCCTTGCCGGGGTCCCGGGATGTTGCTGAGGTTGTCTCTGAGGACCTGAGTGCCTTTCCTCTACATAGCAGGTGTCGTCCCGAGGGTCACGTTTCCTCTGAAGCCCCCGCGTGTGGGGATGCGTGTCCAGCAGGGCGAGAACGTTGGGCTTCCATAGGGAGCCCGTCCTGGTCCTCTCTGGGAGAAACCTGAGCTGACGGCCCGCTTGCTCAGGTGTGTTTTGGGTGACATCTTGGCCTGAGAAGCCCCTGCTGTCCTCAGGCACTTTGAGCCGGGGCCGGGCAGTGAGCTCAGGCCTGGGCCCTGCAGACTTGGGTCCGAGCTCTGCGTCCAGTGACCACCGTGAGATGGACGTGGTGACACGTTGGCCCGGGCCTCCCAACGTTCAGTGCCTCACTGGAGCCTCACGGCAGCCGTGCCAAGTGGGTTTGCTGGGCGGGAAGCGTCCCGTTTTACAGATGGAGACACTGAGACTCCGAGGAGTGAATGTGTCCAGAGCTCAGACCCCGTGTCCTGCCTCCCATTTGTGCCCTGCGGGGGTGGAGCTGGAGAGGCTGCTGGCGCCAACCTGGGGCCCCGGCGAGTATCAGGGCTCCACGTGAAAGTGGGGCAGGCCAGGCCTCCCCTGCCCCTGCCCAGAGGAGGCCCCGGGCAGAGCTCGACGGGCCCTGTGTCTGTTGCAGATGCACTACGACGAGTTCGTCCCGGAGTTTGAGAAGCAATACCCAGAATTCCCGTGGAAGAGCGTCCAGGTGAGTCCTGGCAGAGCTGGAGGGGCGGGGCTTGCCTTGTGGACCAGCGTCAGGCGCGGGGTGGGGGGGTGGGGGGCTTTGCCTTCTCTGGATGGTCCTGCTCTTCCCACCAGGGCTGGTGAGGGAGACGGTGTGGGCTGAGACCCCTCCTCCCCTCTGGCCTGGGTGGGGTGTTGTGAGGGTTCCTTGGAGGGGGCCTGGCGGGGTATTCAGGACACGCTTGGGACAGCCAGACGGCAAAGGGCTCTGTGTGTGCCAGGAATTGCACACCTGAGGGCACACAGGGACGTGCTTCGAGACACAAGCTGGCCGCCACTTGCTGGAGGGAGCGTTTCGGGATCTGCGCTGCCTGGCTTGGTGCAGAAGGGGCCGTGGGCTCCAGGGCGGGGGACCCAGGCAGCTCTGCAGGAGGTGGATGCCAGGAGTGAGGGAGCAGGGCACAGGTGGCTGTGGCCAGGTCTGGAGTCACAAAGGATGTCGGAGGAGGTGACTTGGCCGTTTGGGGACCGGGGCTCAGGAAGGGGCTGTGAACCCCATGTGGAGAGGCTGCCCTGAAGGGCTGGACCCAGTGTCAGCCGTGTGGGCCCCTGACCCTGCCTCCCCCGGCCCCCAGGCTGAAATCTTCCAGGCCTTCACGGAGCTGTTCCAGGTGGCGTGTGCCAGGCCGCCCCCGCTGGGCCTCTGCGACTACCCCTCATCTCGAGCCATGTACGCCATTGACCTCATGCTGAAGTGGGACAGCCGTCCAGATGGTGAGGGCGCTCCCCTGCCCCGCAATCCAAAGTGCCCTCCCCACTTACCCAAAGGTGGTCATTCAGCCCTCCCCACCCAGCCCACACGGGGACAGAGGGAGGGCGTCGCTGCTCCCTCGCCACGGTCAGCACTTGCCTCGAATTAGCCTGAGATCTGGGTCAGAGGAGGCCCACCTTTCGGCGCCACGGCCTGCAGGGCAGAGCACGAGCGGGGAAGGCAGTGGGCGGCAGTGGTGTCGGGAGAGAGCTCACAAGGGGAGGGGCCCCACGTGAAGGGCAGGGGGAACGGCAGCCCTGGCCGCGCACCTTCCTTCCAGAGTCCCCGGGATGTGGTGGCTCGTGTCGCTCCTGGGGCTGCAGGTGGCTCCAGGCTTCCCCCTGGGCAAGCAGGCCTCAGGCCGGGCCCCCCAGCCCACCTCCCGGGAGTGAGGTGCCCGTGCTTTTGCGCATCAGGGAAGCAAGTGATGCAGCCGCAGCTCCTAGAGGTGAACTTCAACCCAGACTGTGAGCGGGCCTGCAGGTGCCACCCGACCTTCTTCAACGACGTCTTCAGCACCTTGTACCTGGATGAGCCTGACAGCTGCCCCGTCACCCGCCTCGTCTAGGCGCCCGCGGGCCCTGCTGTGGGTGCTCGTGGGCGGATCGCAGCCTCTGTTCCCGGAGCTGCTTCTGCACCGTGCCCCCGCCCCCCGCCCCCACTCCTCCTGCCCCCACCCTGTGAGCCGCCGTGGCCCCAGCCTCACACCCTGGCGGCTCCGGACCCCTCCCCCGTCGGTCAGGAGCAGGGCCAGCCGTGCTGCCTCCAGGGCTGAGCGCTAGGCCCCTGCTCACACCCCCCTTACTGCCGTCTGTGTCTGTTTGGTGATTGGTCTCAGCGCAGCCACGGGCTTTATTCCAGCGAGTTCGCTTCCTGGGGTGCTGTGCTTCCAGAGGGCGTTAGTGAAAGGGGTCTGGGGAACACGACACGGTGTTGTCAGAAACGAGCTTCCCTAGGAGTGCCCATGGGAGCCCAGCGGTTAACAGGCCCAGCCTGGCTGCTTCCCACGCTCCACCCCAGGCCCTGTGACAGGCGTCCCCAGGTCCCCCCTAGGAGCCTGCTTCTCAGACCCAACCTTCTCCCCCTTCACCAGCAACCTCCCTTGAAGCTCCGGGGCAGGACAGCCACTGCCTTTGGTTGCTGTTGCCTTTCCATTTGGCCCCGTGGAAAGGGCCAGATGTGGCACCAGCACCTCCCTGCCCGCTGGGCACTGCAGTGTTTCCAGCCTCGCCTGAGGGTGGCTGGGACGCTCCAATGAGGGGACTCGGGGACAGGTGTGGGCAGCAGAGCACCAGGCAGTGGGCGGCTGAGAAGGATGCTTCCAGGGAGAACGCCGTCTCCCACCAGCTAGAGTCAGAATGTGGGGTTTTTGTAACTTTTTCATTTACGGGAAGAAAATACAGAATTTTTGTTCTTTCCTTAATTTTGTTTCTGAAATTCTGAGTCAGTTTCCAGGGTAGTTTGTGTTGCCACAGCGCACCCAGCCCAGCTAACCAGACGGCGGGTGTGACTTTCACGGAAGAGCTGCCTGCAGAGCTTTCGTGTGTGTGTACGTGTGTGCGTGCGTGTCGTGTGTGTGTGCGCGTGCGTGCATGCGTGTGTTGGGAGGTGCTTGTTTCATTCTGAAGCCAAGAGCGATCCTTGTAGCAAAACTGGACTCGACTGCGCCTCCCGCTTCGTGTCTTTCGGGGTGTGTCCACTGTCTCTGCTAACCAGAAGTTCAGCCTGTGTTCTGGAAAACACCCTTTCCTCCGGCCAAGGAGAGGTTCAGAGGGCAGGACACCTCATCTCTGGTTTTCTCCGTGGGAGAGCTGCTGCGTCCTGTCCCCTCCTGGACTTGATTTGTACCGCAATAAAGTACGCCTTCTCTACTCTTGCCTCCCTTCCTCTCTGGGGGCCCTGGAACCACAGCCCTGTGTGGTGTATCAGTTGTTTTCCTTGCTCATTGTCAAAGAAAACCAAAATATCAAGACGTATGCTTTGAGAAACAGAAGAAATGGGATAGTATTTAGGCCTCCAAGTCCCTGTCTTTGTTTGGGCTGCTCTTAACAAAATATCATAAACTGGGTGATTTAAACAACGGAGGTCTCTTTCTCACTGTTCTAGAGGCTGGGATGTCCTAAAGTCGCAGGGGTGGCAGATTTGCTGCCTGAGGTGGGACGCTCTCCCTGGTTCATAATCAGCTGTATTCTCACTGTGTCCTCGTGAGGTGGGAGGAGCGAGGGAGCTTTCTGGGGCCTCTTTTAAAGGCATTAATCCCATACATGGGGGCCCCACCCTCATGACCTAATCACTCACTTCCCAAAAGCCCCACCAACTAACCATCACACTGGGGGTTAGGATTTCAGCATGAATTTGAGGGTATAAACAGGCAATGGTTCTGACCCAAAGCTTGGTTTCAGAATGGGTTGCGGTAGGGACAGATGTGCAGCTGAGGCCCATCTCTGCATCATGACCAACACCCAGGAGCCTCGGTCCCCCTGTGAGCCCTGAATCCGGGCTCTGTGCTTACACCTGGGGGCCTCGGGGATGGAGTTCCCTCCTGCCTGATTCCTCATCTTGGGGGTGGGGATGATAGGAGACTCTGCCCACAGGGCAGTGGGGGATGGTCCGTGGGCCCTGTCAGCCGGCACAGTGGCTCCCCCTGGTGGTTTTGAAGGTTAAAACGAAAGCAGAGGGCCCCTGACACCCAGGCCAGGGTCCTTCCCGTGCCCCTCAGAACAGGTGCTCACACCAGGCTGTTCATCAGATGCCTCCCATGATGCTCCTGCTGGTTCCCAGTGAACTTGGGACCTGGTTGCCCAGTGCAATCCCAGTGGAATCAGCATAGTCACGGATCCGAGGGCCACGTGATCCAGGCTTTCCATAATTATAAATGTGCTTTTCCCCGATTCCAGAGGTCCTTACACCTCTGATCAGTGAAAATCAGACAACCCCCAGGAAGACCATCAAGCTGGGCTTCCAGGGTCCCAGAAGACTCGTTGCTGTGGAGACGGTTCTTATCCCTCTAGATACTTTCTGGTACCCATCTTCACCTGAGTCAGTTTCTCTGGCTTAAGACTTCATCAGAAGCCAGACTCTGACGTTTGGGCTTGACAGGAGAGTCCCACTAGCAGTGATAATTGTACCAAAGTTCGACAGGGCGACACAGAAGAAATCCAAAAGGTGAAGCTTGAGATGCTGACGGTGAAATTTAGAAAACGTCCCCAGTGATGACCTATGGCCAATAAACACGGCAGCACTTTCATGGACACAGAATAGGATCTCTTGCTACAGGAGAGGCAGGCTTTCATCTTGCAGGGTCCAGAGCCCGAACCATAACATCAAAATGCCCGGCAAACAGAGTTGCTGTCGCTTCCCTGCTGACCGCCGGCCAGCCGAGCCCTCTTGGGCTGTGTGAACTCTTGCTCGCATCCTTTATGGCTAGTCGGACCGAGAAGGGTTCAGACACACGGATTTAAGGAGATCTCAGTTGAATGAAGCAGCTGCAGGAGAGACGCAGACCAGAAGGACCTGACAGATCTGCGTGCTGTGGATTTTCCCATTAAACCAACACAGAGGGAGGGTGGGAGGGAGGGAGCCGCAGGAGGGAAGAGATATGGGAACATATGTATATGTGTAACTGATTCACTTTGTTATAAAGCAGAAACTAACACACCATTGTAAAGCAATTATACCCCAATAAAGATGTTAAAAAAAACCAACACAGAGACTGTCAGAACCCTGAAGTCCCTCGTGGGTGGCGACAGCTCAGAAATGCCATCTAATCATGAAGCACGGGGAGAGCATCGTGAGAAAGTAGCAAACAAAACAGCAAAACGCACCCTCCTCTCGCCCGTTTTCCTGGGTGTTTCTATGGCCGTGTGTGTTTCTGTGGCCAGGAGAAAGGATGTGGGATGTTGCTAGAGATGAACAAACCCACGAATGTACGGAATGGAAAAAAGGGCTCTGCGTGAGCACCACTGAGAAGATTCCAGAAGCCTCAGGTACACTCAATGTGCTAAGTCTGGCAGGCACACGGGTGCCCACGATGTTCCACGGAGCACCCCTGACCGTCTCGGAGAACTTTAGAAATAAATTAGTGAAAAGGATGTGCAGAGTCCCCCATCTGACGCTTCTGCTCTAAGGAGCATCAGAAGAACTGGGGAGGGGATTCCCGGGTGGGGCAGTGGGTAAGACTCTGCACTCCCAATGCAGGGGGCCCGGGTTCGATCCCTGGTTGGGGAGCTAGATCCCGAATGCTGCAGTGAAGATCCTGCATGCCACAACTAAGACCCAGCATAGCCAAAAATAAATAAGGTTTTTTTTTTTTAAAAGAAGAAGAACTGGGGAGCTGGCCGAGGGCTCAGCTAAGTGCTCGTGGCTACCAAGCTGCTGGATTCCTGAGCACAGTCTGTGGGGCGTGAAATTCCACCAGGGTTGAGTGTGGGCGAAGTGACAGCCACTGAAAGAGCTGCCCCTTCTCTCAGAAGAATGCAGTCAGCTGTCTGCCCATCTCCCAGAGCGTTCCGTACTGTGTGGTCACGTCCGGATGTGAGGATGGAAGAGGCAAGGTGAGAGGGAGGAGCGGCAAAAGCCACCGGCTGCCAAAATGAGTGTGAGCTCTAGATACGGACATTGTATTTTTACTTAATTTGAATTAACTTATTCAATGACCGAAACCAAAACAGACAAGCAACAAAAAGGCCAGCAGCTTGGACCAGCCCTGGTCCTAGGAGTCTGCTGCCGGGCGCAGCACAGGTTGTAGGAACTCAGAGGGCGAGGAGTCGGCGCTCCAGCAGCAACCTGGGTAAGAGGCTCTGCCCGGCCCCACTCCCAACAGCTGCCCGCACAGGTCATGGGTCCCCCAATTCGAAGCCGGGGGTGACACCTCCAAATCTGGGTGGACCTGGGCCAGGGAGGAACTGTCTGCTAGGTTGGGGCATGGCCAATACTGCCTCTGACCTCCCCTCCCAGATGGAGTGTTTGCGAGGCTGTCCCTGACGGGGTGAGGCTGGCATGAGTCCCAGCACCCCAGGGACAGGTTGGTCGGTGTCCCCTGCTCTGGGCCCAACCCCATCCTGGCTGAGGCCAGCAGAGGACCACTCTTGGCGCCCGAGCAGAGTCAGGCATTGGACCAGGCAGGCTGTGGGCCTGTGCCCTTCAAGTGGCTGGGTTGGGCTTCCTGGACGTGAGGGAGGTGGGCAGGGCCTCCTTCCTCAGCTGCAGCTATGCCAGTGTCTGCTGCTCCACCCTGGACAGGCCACCTCCGCTCCTGGAAGGGTCCCGAGAATTGTGGCGAAGCCCCAGCCGGGCCCAGCGTCATCTGGATGGTACAATCCAGACGCATCCAGCAAGAGGACGAGCCCCTCGCCCTCCCCACGGCCAAGGGTCCCCCCCAAGTAGAAAGGCCACTGCCAGGAGGTTGAAAAACTTTATTTGGCTTATAAAATTCCACATTCTGACAGCGAGCTTCGAGCAGTGCAGAAAGCACAGGACTCTGTTTCTGGGGTGGGGGCTCGGCCTGGAGCACCTCTGAAACTGCTGGTGACCCCTGGGCTGAGACCGGACACACAGGCAGCCTGGCGGCCAGGAGAGCCCGGGGGCCACCACCACCAGCAACACCTGACCCGCAGCGGCTGCAGTCCTCGGAGGACGGGGCGCCTTCATTCCGAGAGCCGACGGCCACGGCTGTGGTCCTGGTTGTCCCGCCAGACGCAGTAGTTGAGCGTGGCCGCAAAGGCCAGCCAGGCCAGGTACGGGTAGAGCAGGCAGGCGGCCGGTGGGCTCACCTGGTGCCAGACCACGGCCGTGGCTGCCGCCACTCCACCCATCAGCAGGAGGTCCACCAGGGCCTGCACAGACACAGAGGGACGACAGGGAGGCCTGAGGCTCCACGTACCCATGGGGCTGTGTGTCCCAGCTGCCCACCACCACTATGCCTGAGGGAACTCTCCATCTGCCTCTCAGTGACCTGGCCAAGCCCTTCCCCCATTTTCTGCCTCGGTTTCCTCATCTGTAAAATGGGAACAATTGCCTTCCCTGACTATGCCATGGGTGGGATGCACAGCACCAGGTGTAATGTGGGTTCTCCTATACCAACGGCCCCTAAACCCATCAGAGCCCCACAAGGCTTCCTGCATTGGAAGAAGAACAGCTGAGGGGCCCTGGTCCCCTAAGAGCTTCTGAGGAGACGTGAACCAGCAGCCAAGTGCCTCCCCTGCCCCCGCCCTTAGACCCTGACCCTGGGGGTCTGGGATGTGATGCCCCATGTCCCCCAGGGGAGGGGCCGTCTCCAGGGACCAGGGAGACAAGCCAAGGTCACACTTACCCAACCCATTTGTCGGGCACCGAAGAAGAGGGGAGGCCATGCCCAGTTCAGAGCCAGCTGCCCAGCGTAGAGGCCCAGGGGAACCACAGCCTCCTTCGAGAAGCCCCCCAGCTCTTTCCAGATCATGTAGGAGCCATACCTGAAAGAGAGGCTGCCGGTCAGGGCACCAACAGGGAAGAGGCCAGGAGCCTCCCTGCAGGGCTAGAAGCCAAGCTCACCTCTGGGACCACACACTGATGGCTCAGGCATGCCCTGCCACTGACTGCTGTGTGGCCTCAGGGAAGTTGCTTAACCTCTCTGGGCCTTTGTTTCTCACGGGGTTGCTGTGGAGATTCTACTTAATACACTGGCAGTGCGTAGGGCAGTACCTGGCACATGGGACACTCAATAAATATTTGACATTATTATCTTCATCAGTTCTATAAAGGGGGAAGCACATAAGGCATGCAAGTAAACAGGATGGGACTTTTGGGCTGGGCCTTAGAGGATGAGTATGAGTTTGCCAGGGGAGGCAACGAGGATATGCAAAGGCTTAGAGGCATGCACGAGACCCCTGAGTGAGCCTATGTTACTGGTGAAGGCTGGGGGGCACTGGGGAGGTGAAGCAGAAGAGGGCCTGGTCATGGGGCTCTTAGGGCCACGAGGACAACAATAACACCACCGATAATAATAGCTAATGCCCTCCAGCATTTACACACGCAGGCACCGCTCTTTCCGAGCATTAGCTCATTCATTCTCATGGTAACGTCATGAGATGGGCAGTACTACCACTCCCATGTTACAGGTGCAGAAACTGTGGCACAGACAGTCAAAGCGCTAAGGGCTCGTGGCAGGCAATCAGTAGGTGAGTCAGCATTTGAACCCGGGTGGTCTGAGGCCAGAGCCTGGGCTTTTTATTCTGTGAGGGGTTGGACCTTATCTGGACCACAGGGAGTTTCCACGGGGTTCCACAAGAGAGGTGCCAGATTTATGCTCCATCAGGATGTTGATGGCGGTGGGAGGCCTGGAGGCTGGAGCAAGTTAAGGCAGAAACAGTGGTGCCTGGGCCGGGATGGGGAGGAGAAAGCAGGATGCAGGAGGGCCTGGGGCTGGCAGAGGGTGTGGCCCAGGTGACACCCAGGTTTCCAGGACTATCTTACTCCCATCAGAACCCTGGGGCGGACTTCCCTGGTGGCCCAGTGGTTAAGAGTCTGCCTGCCAATGCAGGGGACACGGGTTCAATCCCTGGTCCGGGAAGATCCCACATGCCACAGAGCAACTGAGCTAGTGAGCCACAACTACTGAAGCCCGCGCGCCTAGAGCCCGTGCTCCACAACAAGAGAAGCCACCGCAATGAGAAGCCCGCGCCCCGTAAAGGAGAGTAGGCCCCGCTTGACGTAACTAGAGAAAGCCCGCGTGCAGCGACGCAGCCATAAATAAATAAAAATAAAATAAATAAAAAAATTTTTAAATTAAAAAAAAAAAGAACCCTGGGGCATCAGCCTGGTCTCTGCTACCTGCCCTCTGCAGCCCCACCCTGCACTGGGCTGGCACAGAACCAGTATGCAGGGAACCTTCCAGAGAAGGGTAGGAAGCCGACCAGTCTCCTGGGTGCGGTTCCCACTGGAGCCACCGGGGGGTGGCGTGGGGGGGCACTCCCCCATCCAGTCCTGCTTTGCCTGGTGGCAGTTCCTGGGTCTAGTCCAGGAAATCCTGTAGGGCCCCGACTCCAAAGCCCTGTGTCTGTGGGAGGTCCCTTGTCGAATGGGGGGGTCGTGAAAATTAACCGAGACAAAGCCTGTCACCGGGCAGGTGCTCGACAGATGGCTACTATTACTGCTGTTCTTACTGCTACCGACCTTGGCAGCATCCACATGCCCACGTCTGAACTTTGCACACTGAGCCGGCCTCAGCCTGCTGCTGTGAAAACAGCCAGAATGCCAGTACAGGGCTGCCCACCCCTCCCAGGAGGCCCCAGAGGAAAAAGTTCAGTTGTGTAACCAACAGGCCCCATAGTTTTCTCCACCCTCACTTGCCAAACGAGGCCAGGAAGTGGTACCCGCTGCCCCAGGAACACCTGCACAGCTCCCGCTCTGGAGGAGAAGCTCTGCCCTCGGGCCTGGGCCTCGCCCTGCCCTGCCTGCCCCGGCAGGTGGACAGGCCCAGCTGCCAGGCCAGCACCCATGCCCACCTACCCCATGGCCGAGTACAGCGTGCCCCAGATGGGAGCCAGCGTCCAGCGGGGCGGGTGCCACGAGGGCTTCTGCAGACCGGCGTACCAGCGGAGACTCTCCCCGCGGACATAGTGGGAGCCCAGGAAGCCCCCCAGACTGGGCACCAGCGTGAAGCCCACGGCGGGCACCCAGGGCGGGGCCATTGCTGCTGCAGCTGCTGTTCCGGAAAGTTCTGAAAGAGAAGACAGGGCTGGGGTGAGAGGCGGCGATGCTCCAGAGCTGGGGCGGGGTCTCCCCTGGCGCTTCCTGAGGACCTACTGTGCACAAACCCGGGGTGGGTCTGTTACCAGACCCTCATCACTCATGGCTCAACCAGTCAACTGATGGAACAGCAGGAGGTGCAGAAAAGATGTGTGAGGCTGGGGGGCCAGTGCTGAGTCCGCCCTGCAGCCCCACCCAGCCCAAGGGCCCCAGGGAGTGCGCTTCCACCCCCACCCCCACCCACGAGGCTGCCCTGTCGGCTGCATGTCCACCCATGCCAGGCTCCTGTGCGCTCTCACCCTCACCCTTGGCCTTGGGTCTCCTGGCAAGTGACCCCCCCTCTCTGCTGCCTCAATCACGGCCAGTTTGGGTCCCCTCCACCAAGAAGGCTGCCCAGCCCCCCTCCCCAGGCGGTATTGTGAGGCCGCCTCGGTCCACACCCTGCGCCTGACGCTCCAATACTTCTCATTCAGTCATTCGTCATTCACGCAACAACAGGTAGCAGACAGAGCTTGGCTCGAATACCCGCTCCCCACCAACATACCGTGGCCTCCGGCAAATGAACAGGACATCAACGTGGCCGACCAGGGTCCAGCCCAGTGTAGGGGGGTCTCTTTGTACATCATCCCACGGGCCCACCCTGAAATCACCTCCCCTTCCCTGTGTTCCAGAGAGGGAAAACAGCCTCCCTGGGGTCACACAGCACTCTGGGGTCAGGCTCTGCCCAGGTCGAAAAGCTGCTGGGCCCTGACGCCCAGGGCCATGGACGTGGTGGGTGGAAAGGGACAGAGTTTAAGGCTGGTGAGGGCCCCTCAGCAGCCCTGAGAGGCTGACGGCGCTCAGGGCAAGGAAGGCCTGGATGCTGTCACCACCACCTCCAGGGCTGGAGCTCCCCAGGCAGGGACAGAGGGGACCCAATCTTCAGGTCTCTCCGTTCTGCTCGTCAAACACTCCCCCTTGCCCAGCAGCCCCCAGGTCTGAGCTGAGGACCTACTAGGCGCCCAGCAGTGCTCAAGGCTCCCGGGGAGCTGAGCTCATTGGGGCTGAGAGTCCAGCCAGACAGCAAGCGGGGCCCTGGGCTGGGGTCGGGGGCCAGCTCTGCCTAACCTGCTGTGGGACCCCAAGCCTATCAGCACCCCCAACTGGGCCTCGGTTTCCCCACCACCAAATGAAGGGGCTGAGCTCCTGCTAACACGCCCTGACTCTAGTTGGAGAAGCCGGGAGTGTCTGTAGGAGATAAGAAGCCACACAGATGGATTACGTTCAGCAAACTTGCAGGAAGGCCTGCTGGGGCGGGGGCTGGGCACCCACGGCGGATGGAGCGGAAGAGGCCCAGACCTCAGACAGGGCACCCCGACCCGGGGTCAGAGAGAAGATGGTGCTGGAAGGGCACGGAGCACTTTCTCCCAGGACACGGGAGGGGACTGCGGCGGGGGAGGAGAGAGACACGAGGCAGACGGGGCAGCAGGTACCCAGAAGAGGCCGTGCGCATCTGGAGGCAGTGGGCAGCCATCGGGGCTTCCGGGTGGAGGGCGAAGGCTGCCCAGGGCAGAAGGAGCAGCGGCTGGCCTGGGGCGGCACGAAGCTCCATGAGGTGCAGAAGCAACCTCAGTGCCCAACACCGGGGGCTGTTAAGGATGGGTCAACCCCCAAGTCCAGCTTGGAGGACTCTTTAGTGATGTGAAAACTGTCCTCAACATAACATTAAGTGCAGAAAGCAGAATATAAAATTGATACAGAACTATGCCAATTTTAGCAAAAAACGGATATGCATTTTAAAAACGGTAACAAGTGCGTGAAGACGTTAGCAGCCATCACCCTCATAAAACAAACACCTCCTGGGGAACGGCTGTGAGCCTGGCCCAGGCCCAGGCCCGACCCAAACACTGTCTTTCTGTCCTCACCCTTTGAGGGTCCCACACCATCTTATCCCACCTGCCGACGGACCCATGGTGCAGAGCGGCGGGGGCGTTTGCGCAGGGCCCCTCCACAAGCGGGTAGCTTGGGAGTCTAAGGCCCACACTCAGCAGAGGGATTTACGACACTTTGTTATTGCTTTCCGAAATGTCTATAATGAGCATAATTTTAAAAGGAACAGTCGGAGAGTGTCAGGCATCCAGCAGAATCCGGCTCTGCCATCTAGTGACTCTGATTCCTCCCCCCCGGGCCTCAGTTTTCTCGCCTGTCGAGTGGGGACAGTGAGCTCATTCCCCACGATCACTGCACAGATGAGCCGTGAGGACGAACACTGCCCAGGGCTGGCTGGTGACAAGTAAAGGTTCCTGTCCTTCTCCCCCCGCCCCCCTCACCCCACCCCCCGGCCCTCTGGTTTCCAGGGTGCACACAAGTGTTCCTGGGGTGGGGGCGAGGGTCTGATCTCACCACAGTACGAAGGCCCACCTCTCCCGGGGCCAGGAGAGCACTGGCCCCGTGCTGCTGCCAGGTGGATGTGGAGCCCTGGGACCCAGCCACCACTGTGTCGTCTCGGGGGAGCCCAGGCCACCTCAGCCGGCTTTCTCACCTACGCCATGGGGCACAGCCCTGCTCAGCCTGCTTAATAAACGTGTTGAACCCGCAGCCAAGTGACAGCCCTTCGGCGACCCTAACAAGCTGTGTTCAGTGCCTGAGGGCTCCCCTGGACCGTGACCTGAGCTGGGCAGGTGGGAGGGCTTCACCTCGCACTGACTCTCACACACAGGTAGGGACACGGAGGCCCAGGGGGTCGGGGGCTGAACTGTGCCTTTTCCCAGGAAGGTCCCAATTTATGCCCACTTTGTCCCAAAAGAATGGCCCCCCTCCCTCTCAGCAGTGCTCCTTTTACAGGTGACCAAGGTTAATGCCACCAGTGTAAGACACATGACACGGTTCACAGAGGTGGACACACTCGCTCTGGTATTCGTGCCCCAAACACAAACCCCAGTCCAATCATGAGAAAACGTCACAATCCCAGACGGAGGAACATTCGACCAAATACTTGGCCTGCGCTCTAGCACTCTTGAAAAGGGTCAAGGTCACGAAAGGCAAGGAAAGACGGAGGGAAATGTCACCGACTAAGGACAAATAACAGCTAAACGCAATGTGGGATCCCAGACAGATGGGGTCCTGGGCCAGCTGAGCACGTTAGCAGGGTTACCGGCACGGTGTGAATTTCCTGGTTCCACTAGGGGAAGCTGGGTGAAGGGTACGCAGCAACTCTCTGCACTACCACTGTAACTTTACTGCAAGTCTAAAATTAGTTCAAAATGAAACATTAAAAAGAAAAGAAGGGGCTTCCCTGGTGGAGCAGTGGTTGAGAGTCCGCCTGCCGATGCAGGGGACGTGGGTTCGTGCCCCGGTCCGGGAAGATCCCACATGCCGCGGAGCAGCTGGGCCCGTGAGCCATGGCCGCTGAGCCTGCGCGTCCGGAGCCTGTGCTCCGCAACGGGAGAGGCCACAGCAGTGAGAGGCCCGCGTACCGCAAAAAAAAAAAAAAAAAAAAAAAAAGAAAAGAAGGACCCTGGTTTGGACACTAACGCGCACAGTCTCTGCTTCGGTCCCTAAGCCCCACCCCTGACCCACCTGCCATAAAGACCCCTCAGAGTTTGCTGATCATTTATTTGTTTTCTATTTCTTATTGCTTTTGGTTAATGGAAATGAGAGTCATATAACATAAAATGAACCATTTTAAAGTGCACAGGTCAGTGGCATTTGGTACATTTCCCAATGTCGTGCAACCATCTCTACCAAGTTCCACCCCAAAAGACGCCCACCCATCAGCTCACTCCCCGTTCCTCCCTCCCCCGGCCCCTGGCAACCACCATCTGCCTTCCGTCCCTGTGGATTTTCCTTTTCCACACGTTTCACACAAATGGGATCACACCTTATGTGGACTTTGGGGTCCGGCTTCTCTCACTGAGCGTGTGTTCGAGGCTCACCCACGTTGTAGCCTGGGTCCCTACTTCTCCCCACGGCGTTGTGGGCAGGGGCACTCGTGTCACCCTGCCACGGCACCCAGCCGGTGCCCGGGAAATGCCCAGCGTGCCAGCCGACGGGGCTGGAGAGCCCACCACCCTGGTCCCTTGCTGTGCAGAACAAACACACCCAGGAAGAGGTGGCGGCTCCCCCCCTGCGGTGACAGAGCGAGGCCTGAG
Source organism: Stenella coeruleoalba (assembly GCF_951394435.1). NCBI lineage: Eukaryota > Metazoa > Chordata > Mammalia > Artiodactyla > Delphinidae > Stenella > Stenella coeruleoalba. The sequence goes on from NC_137157.1 coordinate 6,222,140, forward strand.
CCCACGCTCTGCTCAGCCTTCCAGGCTGCTGTGTTTATGCACCACTGGGCCAAGGGGATTAAAGGGTCTGCCCAGCCTGAGGGTCAGAAAACAGGTAGGTCAAATGCCCCACAAGGAGAGAGCCCAGGCAAAGAGCTTCCTGGGGCCTCACGGGGACTGCCAGGCTCTTGAATCACCCGATTAGGGGACCCACCAAGCTGAGTCATGCTGGGTGGGGCAGGGCGGGGCAGCTGGCCCAAGCAGGCCTGAGGGAGATCCATCCCGTGATGGGGTTAGGGTTAGGGTTAGGGTTTGGGTTAGAGCCACTCCAGTGGCCGGGAGGGGGCGCAGGGCTCAGGCAGAGACGCAAAGCCACCCACCCGCCCTTCATCTGTTTCCCGTCAGAAGGTGACTAAGCGCCCACCTCGGCCCTGCCTGCAGTTCTCTTGGTGAAGCCGAGCCAAAGCTCCTCTCTGGGCCTCGGTTTCCCCTTACATCAGGTGGGTGTAACCTGCCCTGTGTGCCTCGTGGGGCTGTGGGCAGGCTCAAGGGAGGTCCGGATAAGCCAGGGGATGTGGGGGTCAGTGCTGGGGACCACTCATGCCTCCAGGAGAAGAAGCCACATGGCGCAGACCCAAGGCTGAGAAAATGTCAGCCAGTTGGTCACCCAACGCTCAGTGGGTGAAAATGCTTCCAAAAGGCCCCGCCCTCAAGGCCTGGGGCCACTGAAACTACGGCCAAGAAGGGCAAAGCAGAGAGTGGAGGCCCTGGGGTCAGGAGACCGTGCAAGGCCTTCGGGAGGGGTGGGGGGCGGAGCCTGGTGCAGGGCCCGGCTGTATTCATCCTGGGTCATCGCGGCTTCACAACAGCCTCAGGGGTGAGGCCAGCTGCTTCTCTTCTCAGGCCCCGAGTTCCACATCTCTCGGCCTCCATAGTGGGCTCCACTTTCCAGATGAGGAAACCGAGGCACAGGGAGTCACAGAACTTTCCAGGTCTGGGTGACTCTGAGACTTCCTGAAACACCCCTCCAGCTCCTGATCTGGAAGTCTGCTGGCCTCAGCTCTGGGCCACACAGCCAGTCACAACGATGGGCTGTGTCACCTCCCCTCTTCAGCTTCCTCCTCCATCGTGACAAGGCCCTTAAGCCCTGCCCCAGAAACCTGCGGGGGGGGGGGGGGCCCAGGGCTCATCTCAGGCCACTCCCACCCCACCTCAGCCATTCCACCCCCTGCCTGGGTGCCAGAGGATCCTCTCAGGACCAACAGCCTCACTCTCCCTCCCCAGCACCAGGGCCAGGGTCCCAGCCCCGCCGAGGCCTCAGGTCCCAGCTGGGCCCGCAGACAGCAGTTTCAGGATCGGAATCCTCCCTGCCCCTGGGGTGAGACTAGGATCTCTCTCCTAGCGTTGCTTCACTCCTGGGCCTCTGCGGCCCCGTCTGTGAAGGGGAGGTGGCGACAGTGGGCCTCGGGAGGAGCTTTCTGTTCTCTGAGGCCTCCCTATAGAAGGTGACAGGAACTGCTGCTCAGAAACAGAACAGAGTTTTGCCGTTTCTCTGGTCCCCACCTCCTGGGCTGTACCCAGCCCCTCCTGGGTCCTATGTCTCCTTCAAGCCACCACCGATGGTCTCAGGGACCTGTTTTAAGGCTCCTTTTTTTTTTCTTTAAATGACTCACAGCTAATCGTCTTCATTATAACCTCTGTTAATCTTTTTCATTATGAAAGTATCCAATGTAACAGACAGCAGGTCTGGAAACCCAGCTGGTCTGGGATGGGGTAGGGCTGGGGGTGACAAAGGGGAATCTGCTTTCCGGAGAATGACTATTGAGACAGAGAGCACGCTCAGGCATTGCTGGCACCATCAAAGATAAGTAAAAGAAAATATAAATAAGAGACAGATTCAGAAATGAAGTAATGAAAAGTCAAAAGTGTATACGGCACAAAGTACGCTCTCCCCCTGTCAGCACCTCCCCTACCCCCGCCCAGCGATCCACTGTCAGCGGTTTCTGGTTTCTGGCTGAACCAGCTGGACACCATTCAGTCATGGCCAGGCAGACACACACACACACACACACACACACACACACACACACACACACACACACACACACACACACACACTCCAGGCACACACTCCTCTGGGCATGCACTGTGGAGGAAGCAGGGCTTTGAAATCAGACCACGAGCATTTGAACCCCAGCTGCATTGCTCTGTGCCCCTGGGCAGTTTCTTGGGTGAGCGTCAGTTTCCCCCCAGTTCAGAGGCTCCCTTGGAGGCCCAGGGCTCTGTCTGAGGCTCCCAATGCGGAAGCTGAGCAGCCTGTCTCCTTGCTCCCCGAAGAGCCTTTCTCAGCCCCTTTCCCGACCAGTGGACAAGAGCTACTGCTTCCTGGGAGCGGCCCCTGGCCTCCCGCTGCCCTGTGTCGGGCTCCCCACGCCACTCCCCAGAGAGACACTGGGGCCTTCGGCCCACATCCAAGCAGCCTGGCCTTTGGGCCGTGGGCCTGCTGTGCACCAGGCACTCTGGGCCGTGCTCCTCGTACACAGCCTCATCCTTGGCTGTGACCCTTTGGGACACCCTCAGTTACACATCCTTAGGGGAGGCTCGAGTCCTGCCCCTGCCCCTGCCGTCCACCCTGCAGCATGTGGCTGGTACCAGGTACCATCGTGCCCTAGCAGGCCAGCCCGAGAGGCTCCCAATCCGGGCCAGGCCACAGGCCTCGGCAAGGCTGGCTCTGGCACTCAGCCATGTGTTCACAGCTGGAAGCCCCCCTGTAAGCAGATAGGGTCGAGTGCCCCCCAAGGAAGAGAACCGTGCGTGGCTTTCTTGACACAAGAGAAGCCATTTTAGGCCTAAGCCGTTTTGTGATCGAAGCCTGGCCACAGGGCTTGCCCTTGAACAGGCCTCTAATAATCTTAAGGGAATGAAAGAACAGACAACTGTTATCAGGCAAGAGAAATAACAATAGCAAAGATAATAAGTCAGTTGTAAAGACTCCCAGTTCTGTCTCAGTGGTAAAGGTTACCCCGAAACACGTTTTTGAGCTGTTTTGCAGAATTTAAACACATCTCCCTACCCTCACCCCAAGTGCTCAGCTACCAGATCAGCTGGAACCTAAGGGACAAGAAGCTGACCTTTGCTGACCCGTCGTAACTTCAATCAACTAAAGCTTGGACTCTATAGACCTCTGCCCCAATTCTATGTTGAATTCTCCTCTGCTCAAGCCCCTTCATGAATAGGCAGCTTAAAACTTCCCCAGTTTGGCTGTTTGGGGAGACACTTCTTTGGGAAAGCTCCGAGGCGCTCTCCTTACTTGTTGGAAGGAATAAATCCTGCTTGCTTGTGCCTTTTGGACCCAGTTTTCCGGGAACAACACGACCCCTCCCACCTGGGCTCCCAGCTCCTTTGCAGCAGGGGCAGGGGACAGGCAAGTCCCAGCGGATGCCCAGCCCACACCGGGACGTGTAGGTTACAGTGCAACTGAGCACTTGACGGGGATCTAGGGATCCGGTCCTAAGGCTCCGCGGGGCCTTCACTGGCTTTGGACAAATAACTTCCCCTTCTCTGGCCTGGGTTTCCTCCCTAGAAATGGGGTGTCTCAAGTGGATCAGGAGCCCGAGGTCTCCCAGGCACTTTGTGATCCTCAAGGTATCCCGCTCCTCCACTCCCGCCCTCTGCCGGCCGCGGCTGCTCAACTACCGGATTGGGCGGGAAGCGGGGGTGCCTGGTCCCTCCCGCGGCTCCGCTTCCCGCGGGACCCGAGGGCCCAGCGGGGTGCGGCGGGGCGGGGGTGCCCAAGTTCCCCCTTCCGCGCCCCCAATCCCGCCGGAACCCGGCCGCGCAGGAGCGCCGACCGCTGAGGCCAGGGCCGGGGGGAGGGGTGTCACCGCCCCCCTCCCGCCGGCCGACCCAATGGCCGGGTCCCTAGTGCTGCCCCCCGGCCGCCCCCTGGGTCCCCGCCACCTCCCGCCGCAGTTTCCCCTCGGGCCCCGCGCCGGCGGGCGGGCGCTGTCGTGGGTCGCTGCCGCACGGGGCCCCCTTCCCGCCGCCCCTTCGAAGCCCCGAACCCACTCACCGGCGACGACGACTCGCTAGGGAAACGGCACTGCGCGGCGGGAGGTGGGGGCCGGGCCCGGACCCGGCCCCGCCCGCGAGGCCCCGCCCACCCCGGCCCCGCCCACCCCGGCCCCGCCCGGCTTGGCTGGAAATCCGGGCGGCGGCCGCCGACAACCTCGCGGCTTGGGGCGCTCCCTCCTCTGGCCGCCCTGCCAGAAAGACGCGCCTCCGCCTCCCCCGGGCACGAGCGCGCCTCCCGGCCGCTTCTCCTTCCCACCGTGACCGCCCCGCCGCGCAGACACTGCCGGCTCTGCGGGCAGGTCGCGTCTCTTCCTGTGCCTCATTTCTCCTATCTGTAAAGTGGGCCGATAGAGATCACCGATCTCAGAGAGGGCAATTACGTCGCCTGACGGCAGAGCCCTGAACATCCTTCTACACAGCAACCCTGGCCACCATCTCCGGAGGAGAGCCCCAGTTCCTTTAGCTGTTGCCCCAGGACAGGAGGCAGCCCTGGCCCAGCCTCTCTGCGGCTGGCTCCCTCCGCCTCCATCTCCTCATCGGTAAAATGGGCACAGCATGGTGGGACTAAGGAGGATGCCACATGGTAATGCAGGAGACCACAGGCGTTTGGCATTCAGTGACCATCACAGCCCAGAGGTGGCCTCCAGTTGGCCAGGGTCACCCTGATGGGACAGCGTGTCCAGGCCCAGGCCTTGAGCCCTTCACCGCCTCATCTGCATGCATTGCTTTATTACTGCAGCCCAGGGCCTGTCACTGCCCCCTTGACTAACTTGGCCTGGCGGGGCCCGCAGACTGCCAGAACCACAACTGCCCGAACTGGACACTTGGGGTGGGGGTCGGGAGGCCCAGGTGAACCCTGCCTGCTGCTCCTGGGCTGAAGTCTGACTTCCCGAGGCCCTGCCTTTTTTGCCTTCATGGACCTCTTCTACCTTTGACTGCGTTTGTATAAAGGCAGGTATAATCCAGGCTGGGTTCTTTTCACGTTTTTCTTCTGATTTTAAAAGAAATGAAAATATTTTCCTGGATCCCTCAAGGTACCATGGGCCCACACGTTGTGGCTACTGTTCCTCACGAAGTTGGTCTGGCCACGCCTCCCAGCAAGCGGCCAGCCCTCACCCGCTTCCTGTAAGGAGGTGCCCAGTGGCTCGGCTGAGAGGGGCGGGGAGGCAATGCAGCTTCCCTCCCGCCTCTCCCCTCCCGCCTCCCCCTCCCTCTTGCAGGGCTCAAGGCAGCGATTTCTGGTCCCAAATACTTGCTGGGCACCAGGGCCCGGTGCAGCGGGCGGGCAGAGAACAAACACACTAGGCCCGCCCTTTTCACAGGTGAGCCCCTGCAGCTCAGAGGGCCGGTGGCTGCCATAGGGATTAACACTGCAGGTCTAGATGAGATGTGGGTGCCCCTCCTGGGGTGCTGGGAAGCCTCCCGTTACTTGTGCCCCCCTCTGCCCAACCCCACACACCCCACCTAAGCCTGGGCAGCGGCCATCATCCTCCCTAACTGGCCCCCAGGGAGCCCCTTCCATGCCCCTCCTCTGCTCCCTTAGGATACAGTCCAAGCCTTGTACCTGGCACTCAAGGCCCTGACTGCCTGACCCTATCCCACCTCCGTGCCTTTGCATACACTGTTCCCCCTGCACAGAGGATCCTTCACTCCCACCCTGGGCAGCTCCACGTGTCCAAGTCTGACTGCTCCCCAGTGTCACCCCAGGAAGCTCTTCCAGAACGCTGACTCTGTACCACCCCCACTCTAATCGGGCAGTGACCTCTGAACTTCACAGCACTGAGCATAGGAGCCTCTCCTGGGCATTTGGCACGTGCCAACCTCAAGGGGTATATATATTGAGCACCACAGGTTGCCCAGCTCTCGGCTCAACCCTGGAGGGTACAACACAAGCAAACCCAGCCCCCGGCCTCAGTCAATCGAGGAAGGAGACATGGAACACACCCTCCCAAACCCCAGAGGATACTCAGAGAGGTGACAAGGTCACACAGCTTGTCAGTGATGCAGTCAGGATTTATACCCCTGCAGTCCAGGGCCTGAGCTCTTAACTATTGTGTCATTCATTAGGCTTCTCAATTCTAAGTGTGATTTGAGTACAGTATTTTCTTATATTTTGTGTGTTTACTTTCTTACATGAATAATTCATATTTATTGTAAGGAAATTGGAAAATACAGGCAAAAAGAAAAAAGTCACCCACTCTCCCATTACCCAAGCACAGGCAACACTGTGAGTTTTTCTATGCCTTTTTCTAAGCATGTGCACATGTTTCTTTACAAGAATGCCTTCATGAAATAATTGGTTTTGTAATTTGTTTTCTTCCCCTTACAATAAATCAGAAACCTCTTTCTACATTATCAAAAATTTGTCTACATTTAACACGTGTGCGCTTTAGAATAATAACAAGATGCCGTCTGTCCACCCCCAGGTTAATAAGAAGAAGATTCCCAGGGCCCTAGGAACCTCCTGGCGCTCTCTCTGGGGATTGCTCCTGCCACTCCAGAGGTCACCTCTGTCTTGACTTTTGGGTTAAACACGCCCTTACTTTCCTTTAGAGTTTTATTAAGACCCTTAGGTATGTCTCCCTGAGCCCTATATTGATTCGCTTCCAACAGCTGAGGGGCAGCATGCAGCTGGCTGGAGAGAGTGGACATGATGGCCGGGGCAGAGGAAGACCCCTACGAAGGTGAAACTGAACTGAACCGCTGGGGCACAGACTGGCCTCAGCCTCCCTGAGCATTGACAGGAGTCCCTCTGGGGCAGCTGGTGGGCAAGGCTGGGTGTGCAGCTCCCCTGTCGGCACATCCCGCCAGGCTGTGGTGTGGACATTCAATATGAAATAGAGTCATGGGCTGTGTGTCTTCTTGCTTCTGAGCTCACTGCACCTGTGTCCAGACCTCAGGAGCGGGGGTGGACACTTCCGTGAGACGGAACAGTGTCCTTCACTGAGCCAGGCAGCAGAACATGGAAGGGAGAACAGGGTCTCATCAGCCTGTGATCAAGACAGCCAAGTGTGGACGGGAACCTAGGCCAGGCTCACCAGACATTTCAGTTCCTAAACAGGCAGGACAGTGACAGGTGGCAACTTGGTGATGACAGCCCTCTGTGCATCTCTGATGTACCGGCTGCTCGAAGGCCTGGTGCACAGGTCATCCTGGGATCTCTCTTCACCACCAGCCTGGGGGTGGCCTTGACCCCTCTGTGGTAGCTGGCTTCTCATTTCCTGGACAGCACATCTCGCCCTTCCTGGTCCCCCTGTGTTGGCGATGAGCCCATCCTCCAAGAATGCAGTCTTTTTTTTTAATGTATTTTTTTTGACTGCGTTGGGTCTTCGTTACTGCGCGTGAGCTTTCTCTGGTTGCGGTGAGCGGGGTCTACTTTTCATTGCGGTGCGGGCTTCTCTTGCTGCGCAGCACGGGCTCTAGGCGCGTGGGCTTCAGTAGTTGTGGCGTGTGGGCTTAGTTGCTCCGCAGCATGTGGGATCTTCCCGGACCAGGGCTTGAACCCATGTCCCCTGCACTGGCAGGCGGATTCCTAACCACTGCGCCACCAGGAAAGTCCCCAGGGATGCAGTCTTAAGAAAGGCTACATAGGAGGTATCTTTTTTGAGATCTTGCACTCTGTCCTGTGGTTGACTGATGTTTGACTGAGTAAAAATTCAAAGTCGGAAATCATGGTCCTTCAGCATCACGGAGACATGCCGTTTTCCAGCTGCCATGGTGGCGATAAGCAGACTGAAGCCATTCTGTGTTCTGGGCCTTTGTGTGTAACCCCCTTTGTTCTTCCTGGAAGATTTTAAGCTTTTCGTCCCCAGAGTCCTGGAATTCCATGCTGATATTCCTCGATGTGGGTCTAATTTCATCCAATGTTCCAGCTCTCAGGAAACTCATATCTTTTATTTTTCAGAAACTGGATTTTTAGAGGGGATGATTTCCTTCCCTCCATTTTCTCACTTCTCTTTCTGGAATCCCTATTACTCAGAATCCTGGACTTCCTGGGCTTGTCTTCTAACTTCCCTTCCTCTCCTGCTTCTCATGGTTTGCTTTCTTCTTTTTCTGTAAACTTCTGTGACATTTCCTCAACTTTCTCTTCTTGGCCCTCTATTGATTTTTTAAAATTCAGCTATCCTATTTTTTTATTTCCAAGGGATTTTTGTTGTTGTTGTTTTCTCAAGATTCTTTTTTTTAAAAAAATAACTTCCTGGACTTCCCTGGTGGTCCAGTGGTTAAGACTCCATGCTCCCACTGCAGGGGACACAGGATCAATCCCTGGTTGGGGAAGATCTGGAATGCTGCACAGCGTGGCCAAAAAAAAAAAAAAAAAAAAACTATAAAAAAAAATTAAAACTTCCTGTACATTTTTCACTGATGCAATGTCTTCTCTTACCTCTCAACTATCAAGGATAATTTTCTTAAAACAATTATTTTCTTCTCTCATCATAGTCTCTGATTCCTATGCATTGTAGTTATTTTATTTTATTTTTTTCTGTGTGTAAGAGGCTTTCCTCAGATGCCTGGGAATCTTTGCCTGGCTGCTCATGATAAGAAGAAAAAAGGAAAATAAGTCTTTGGATGGTATTTGTTGAATTAGCTTCACTGTAAGTTGAACTTGTTGGTCATTTGTCTGGTAACTTCCTGGACTGTCAATATCTTCAGCATTTTCCTCTTGTACTGGTCAGATTCCCCAAGGCCCTCCAGTTCTTGCCTGGAGGGTAGGGGTCTGGCGGCACGTTTCTGGGAGCATGGGAGGAGATCTCTGCATTCAGCAGTCAGTATCCACCTGTTTCAGCAGAGAACCCACATTCACCATGATCCTTGGCCTGCCCAGCCCTTTCCAGAGCTAAGCATTTGCCAGAATGAGGGAGAGGTATCACCCAGGGGCTAAAGAGAGGGAAGACATCTAAAGATCTAACTGTTCTTGAAAGACACCTTCAAATAGTTCTCTTAATTTCAGCCTTTTTTTTTTTTTTTTTTTTTTTTTTTGCGGTACGCGGGCCTCTCACTGTTGTGGCCTCTCCCGTTGCGGAGCACAGGCTCCGGATGCGCAGGCTCAGCGGCCATGGCTCACGGGCCCAGCCGCTCCGCGGCATGTGGGATCTTCCCGCACCGGGGCACGAACCCGTGTCCCCTACATCGGCAGGCGGACTCTCAACCACTGCGCCACCACGGAAGCCCAGTTTCAGCCTTTTTTAACCCTTAGATCTAGAAGTGCCTAGGGCTACCAGTTCCTAAGCAGTTAAGGATTCTGTTGTATGAATAAGGGTTGGTTCTCAGCCTTCGGCCGTCTGGAGTCTCCTGAATCAGATAATACTGTTCATCCTGGTTTCCAGCTTGAAGAGATTCTGTTGCTGTTCCTGTTCTCCCTGTCCTTGTTTTATGTCTTTAAAAGATTCCTTTCCTCTGGGTTTATGTGCTTCTGGAGGCAGCGTGTGCTCTGTTCATGTCTTAACCTGAAAACCTCCTCCATATCTTTTATCACCACAGCATTGTATAGATTTGCCATCATTTATTTAACTAATCTCCTCTTGCTGGATATGCACCTCACTTCCTCCTTTTCCGTGTCAAAAGCAAGGCTGCTGCGGATGACCTGAGAGCTCATCTGATTCTTTTCTCAGGACAAGCTCACTGTAGTAGACTTGATGATGTAAGTCTGATCTCGGAGAGACAGCAGTGAGCAGTCCTGAAGAGAGATTGTAGTTCTCTGCCCAGGAGTCGAACCTGGATAGCCTAGATGAAAACCAGGAATCGTAGCTGCTAGACCACGAGGGGCTAGAGACTAGAAGCAAAGGGGCCCTAGCTCTTTCCCCCATTTTAAAGCAAGAGTGTTTCAAGAAGGCAAAAACTGTAAAATCAGGTACAAAGTTTATTATTAGAGACACAGCATAACATGTGGGAGAGCACACAGACAAACAGTTTGTTTAAGACAGAAGCAGGGCAGAAATACACACCTGGAGGGAAAGGCTACCAGCCTCCTCTCTAATGAGGGGGGGCCAGTAAGTCAGAAGCTAGCCAGAAATATACCCACAGAGAGGAGTGTGGGAGTCCTGAATGAGGAGCTCAGTAATGAGGTGATTTAAATCACGTATATAGGACAGTTCTTCGGGTCTTGGTTTACATTTGGCCAATTATCTCGGTTCTTTTTTCACAGCTGATGGGTCCCAGGACCCTCCCCAACATGCATGTGCAACATTTTGCTAAGATGGATCCCACTGCAGAGGCCTTCTAGCTGGGTGTATGTCCACACATACTGTGGGGTGGCGGCTGCTCCCTTTCTGACCCCCAAGGAGCCTTCCTGAGCATGTGCAGACAGGGAAGTTTTTATTGACCTCAGGAGTGGGTGCCTTATCTCTTTACCTTAGCAGAGCTCAGTTTCTGCCACTAGCTTTGTCTTTGGAGTGCCTGGGTGAGAACAAAGCTTCAATTTTACTCCACTTGACAAACCCCAGTTGTGCAGCCCAGCGGCCCACCTATCTCCTACCTCAGGTCTACCTAGATCTTCCTCATTCTGAGGTGTGGAGTGAGCTTGTGTGTGTGTGTGTGTGTGTGTGTGTGTGTGTGTGTGTGTGTGTGTGTGTGTCCTGCGCTCCTTAGAAGAGGCTGGCAGGGAATGAAAGAGGAGCAGGGGGCGTAAAGGGATGTAGAGATGAGGTCAGAATTAGACTCTCTCTGACCCAGCCTTGCACCCCCAATTTCCAGTCCTCCTTTTGTCACTAACCACCTGTCTTTGAGCCCTTGTCTACTCATGTGTAAACTAAGGATAATAATAGCACCTATTCGTCACAGCGTTGCTGTGAGGAATTAAACAGACTAATGTCTGAAAAATATCCAGGGCTTTGTTCAACGGGACAAGTATTAATTGGACGATTATTTTGTGCCTGGCACCGTGTCTGGTTTGTAGGAAACATCAAAGAGGACAGTGCTGGGAAAATCAGATGCAAGAAAGAATGTGGAAGCGTTTCAAGTACTTTTCCCATGCTAGGTTGAATATTACCTTGCATTGAGTTGTTTACTTAATAAATATGTTTGAGGGCTCATTGTGGTGCGGTGTCGTGTTTTATTTTTTCCTGCGGAGGTTTAGGTAAGCGTGTGGATCACCCGGCGCACAGCCGACAGTTTCAGAGCAGGGACGGAATCGGTAACAGCGGAACCTTTCTTTCCGCCCAGCGGTGCCTCTCCCCGCCGGCAGGAAATGCGTCAAGGACCGCGCCGCGCTGCGCCGCGCCGCCGCAGTCGGGCCTCGGTCGCCCTGGTAACGCGCGTGGGGCCGGTTCCTCAGCATGAACGTACGGGTCGCGCGGGCTGCGTGGGCCTGGGGCCGGGGCGTGAGCTGCCGCCGCGGCGCCTCGAGCTTCCTGCTGCCTCCCCCGGGCGCGGTGGACGTGGAGGAGCTGCTGCGAGATGCGACAGCGGCGGAGGAAGGGCCCCGGGAGGCCTCGGTGCGGCGGTTGCCGGGCCAGTGCTCGGTGCTGCTCTTCCCCGGCCAGGGCAGCCAGGTGGTGGGCATGGGCCGCGGTCTGCTCCGCTACCCGCGCGTCCGCGAGCTCTACGCCGCCGCCCACCGCGTGCTGGGCTACGACTTGCTGGAGCTGAGCCTGCATGGGCCGCAGGAGGCCCTGGACCGCACCGTGCACTGCCAGCCCGCCGTTTTCGTGGCTTCGCTGGCCGCCGTCGAGAAACTGCATCACCTGCAGCCCGCGGTGAGGCCCGAGGCCCGGTGGCAGGCCGGGGAGAATGGGCTCTGCCCGAGCTCTCACAGCTAGGTCGCGGTCCAGCCGAGGCTCCAGCCTGCCAGGCCGGCGTGCTCCAAGGTCTGATCTGTTCGGCAGATCGTTACTGAGTTCCCACCGTGCCCGGCACTGTTGTAGGCCCAGGGGATACAGCCTACAACAAACAAAACAAGGATCCCTGCGCCTGGGGCGCTTGCATGTTAGGGCAAGGAGATAGATAATAGAGAATAAATATGCTATGTAAATTACGTAGTGTGTTAAAGATAAGTGTTTCAGAAAGAAGAATAGAGCAGGGAAAGGGGCCAGGGAGTGGAGGGCCGGGTTGCGATTTTAAATGATCCTTAATCATTTAATTAATTACTAAATGATTTTAGAAGGATTAAGCTTCACCCGTAAAGGAAGGGTCATTGAGAAGGTGATATCTGAAAGTATCAGTTCACTTGAAGTTGTGAAATGATTGCTATTAATATTTATCATCACAACAGTAAATGTTAAGCTCGTACTTTACCCCCATTTCATCCTCACAACAGCCTTGTGAGGTAAGTACTGTTACTTAGTGGGTAAGGAAAGAAGACTCAGAGATATTAGAGGAATTAGTTTAAGTGGTCATGTCGAGTCATGATAATAACATTCATCCAGTGCCTGTCCTGGGCCAGGTCTGTGCTGAGCGATGTAGGGGTGTTATCTCCATGTAATTCTCTCAGCAGCCCTGTGAGGTCGGTCCTGCTGCTCTCCCCATTTCACAGATGAGATAACTGAGGCGCAGGCGTTAGGGAACTCTCCCAGGCTAAAAATCAAATCCAGAGGTGACTCTAAAGGTCATGCTCTTAACTTCTGTACTTAGCGTCCTCTGTCTCCATCAGCCTGAGGGGCAGCACCAGGGCAGAAGCAAGAGAATCCAGAGCCCTGGGTTGGCATCACAGCTCAACCAAGGAGTCCGCCAGTAGGCTTTAACTTGCCTTGCCAGTTAAAGTTCCTCATCAGTAAAGGGCTGGATCAGTGATAGTCAAGGCCACTTCTGTGTGTTGTCTTCTAGCTGGAGCACCAGGCCAGCAGAACCTGGCTCACTGAACTGCTGAACCCCTGTCAGCTTGAAAGTGCAGAGCCCCGGACTGAACTCGCCTGAGAACTTGGCCTCATGTTCTTCTGCATGTGTCGCTGCAGGTTATTGAGAACTGTGTTGCTGCTGCTGGATTCAGTGTGGGAGAATTTGCAGCCCTAGTGTTTGCTGGAGCCATGGAATTTTGTGAAGGTACATAGGAAGAGGTTTGGTTTTTTTTTTTTTAATATTTATTTATTTGGCTACATCGAGTCTTAGTTGTGGCATGGGGGATCTTTCATTGCGGAGCGTGGGCTCCAGAGCGCATGGGCTTAGTTGCCCTGTGGCATGTGGGATCTTAGTTCTGTGACCAGGGATCGAACGCACGTCCCTGCATTGGAAGGCGGATTCTTAACCATTAGAACACCAGGGAAGTCCCAAGGTTCGGTTTTATGCATGGGGTATTGTCTTGCTGGGCTTACTGAGGACAAGGGGCACTACCAAAAGTAATTCTGGACCTACTCAGGGGTAATAGAGAAGGGAGCCATGGGTGGGGGTGACAATGGGACCTGAGGACCAGACTTCACCTTGATTCCCTTTTAAGCTTGAAGGGTTCATCAGGGAATTTCTTTCTTCTTGTAGTCTTGTGAAATCTTCTTGCTTTAGTGTCTCCCTCTACTTATGTGCATTCTTAGTCCACTCGTGTACGTCCAGTGCCTGTCGTGTGGTAGATCATCAATAGATTCTCATTAAGTGAAAAAGAATAAATCAGTGTTTGATCGTGAGCCATATCAGTTCCACTTCTTAAGATTTTTGTGTATAAACATGTAAACATTTTTGCTTATAGTTAAATACAAAGGACTTGAATAGACATTTCTCCAGAGAAGATATACGAAGGACCAATAAGCACATGAAAAGATGTGCAACATCACCAATCATTAGGGAAATGCAAATCAAAACCGCAGTGGGGCACCACTTCATACCCACTGGGGTGGCTTTAATTTAAAATCCAAAAGAGGAAAATAATAAGTGTTGACAAGGATGTAGGAACCTCACACATTGTTGGTGAAATGTAAAGTGGTGCAGCCATTGTGGAAAACAATTTGGTGGTTCCTCCAGTTAAGCATAGAATTACCATGTGACCCAGTAGCTCTACTCAGGTCTATATGAAATGAAAACATATGTCCACACAGAAAAACTTGTACACAGATGTTTATAACAGCATTAGTCATCATAGCCAAAAGGTGGGAATGATCCAAATGTCCATGATCAGATGAATGGATAAACAAATTGTAGTCGATCCATCCAGTGGAATATTATTCAGCCATAAAAAGAAATGAAATACTTACGTTGCAGTGTGGATGAACATCAAAAACATGCTACGTGAAAGAAGCCAGACACAAAAATCACGTATTTTTATGTGAAATGTCCAGAATACATAAATCCAGAGAGACAACAGATGAGAGGTTACTGGGCATGGAGGGAAGGAGAAATGAGGTGTTTTCTGGGCTGATGGAAAGTTTTGAAACTAGAGCTGGTGGTTGTACAACATGAACAAAACAAATACCACTGAATTATACACTTGAAACTGGTTATATTTTATGTGAAATTCACCTCATTGTTTTTTAAAAAAGCATTATAGGAAGGAAGCATTATCAAGGAAGTGGAAAAAATTTTTCATATTTCCACATCCTAATAAAACTGTTTTATACAAATACAGTTTTATGTGTATGTAATTTGCAGGATTATTGACATTCTGTGTTTTTTCACTTGACAATTTGCATAGTTATCTAATGCCTGCCTGGGAGGGTTTCCACGTTCCTGTGGGTTCTCTCCTGCCTGTTAACACAGGCTTTTAATGTATTTGCTCCACAGTTCTGCTTGTGTAAGGGCTAAAAGTCCAGTACAGACATAATACGGTGCCGGGTGAACGAAAGTGTGTTAGAGAGAAAGGGTGCAGGGTTTGTTCCTCAGACTTTGTTGTCCCATCAAACCCTGGATTGGTCCCTTACCCGCTCCTTGGTCTGGCCCAGGACCAGGATGATAGCTGTCCAGTAATTGCAGTCCATTCTTTTTTGTTTTGTTTTTAAATTTTATTGAAGTATAGTTGATTTACAATGTTGTGCTAATTTCTGCTGTACAGAAAAGTGATTCAGTTATACATATATGCTTTTTCATATTCTTTTCCATTATGGTTTATCACAGGATATTGGATGTATATCCCTGTGCTCTACAGTAGGACCTTGTTGTTTATCCTGTATATAATAGTTTGCATGTGCTAATCCCCAACTCCCAATCCTTCCCCCCGCCATGTTCCCTCCCCCTTGGCAGCCACAAGTCTGTTCTCTATATCTCAGTCTGTTTCTGTTTCGTAGATATGTTCGTTTGTGTCGTATTTTAGATTCCACATATAAGTGATACATGGTGTTTGTCTTTCTAACTTCACTTAGTATGATAATCTCTAGGTCCAGCCATGTTGCTGCAAGTGGCATTATTCCATTCTTTTTTAGACTAATATTCCATCATATATATGTACCACGTCTTCTTTATCCATCTGTCAGTGGACACTGAGGTTGTGCCAGGGACAGCACCCTGCCTTTTGATGATGGTGGTACCATATATGTATGGTTTCAGATACGTAGAACTGCGGCTTGTAGACTGGTGATGGATACCAATATCAGTGTCTCCAGCACACAGTGTGGAATTTGTGCTTTGCTTTTTGGGTCTGGGCTTCTCTTCTCCATTACGTGCCTTGATTTTTCCAAATGCACTTCTCTCTGGGTAGGTTTGTATGCAGTGAAAATCCGAGCTGAGGCCATGCAGGAAGCCTCGGAAGCTGTCCCCAGTGGGATGTTGTCTGTCGTCGGCCAGCCTCAGTCCAAGTTCACCTTTGCCTGTCTGGAGGCCCAGGAGCACTGCAGGACTTTGGGCATAGAGAACCCCGTGTGCGAGGTGTCCAGCTACCTCTTTCCCGACTGCAGGGTGATCTCAGGACACCTGGAGGTGGGTGTTCACGGGAGCAACCTTCCTAGACCCCCGTCCAGTCCAGAAGGTTGGAATTATTCCACACCTGGGAGCGCACAGAGCGTAACAGGTGCTCTGCCCAGCCCTGGTCCTTGGGAGGCATCTGGGGGCCAGGGGTGTGTGTGGTGGAGCGAGCACTGCAGGGAGAGGCAGGAGGCTGGGGTACTGTCTCCGCTCCACCACGTACAGACCTTGGGCAAATTTCCAGCCCACGTGGAAAGTAAAGGGGCTGGGCCAGATGATCTCCAGGGCCTTCCTGTGATACGTTCTGGGCTTCTTACAGCCTATGGTCCAGTTGCTTCTTTGGAGAGAGAAGCTGTTTCCTGCTGGGTTACTCTGCCCTGCTCTACTTTTTCTTAGGTGTCTGTTTTTGCAGCCTTTCCTTCTGTCCATCCTTCCACTCACTGCTGCCCCAGACATCCTTTCTCGGGCAGCTCCTGTGTGGCAAGCACTGAGGACACACGGACGGATCAGCCGGGGTTCCTGCTGTCAAAGGAAGGCTGGCTGTGAATGGATGACTCCAGGTTTCAGGGCACAGTAAGGGTCAGGCTGACTACCAGGGTGCCAGGAGGCGGTGCCTGGAGGATGAGGTTGCCAAGAGCAGGGGCATCCCAGGCAGACAGGAGCGCCTGACGGAAGGGGCAGTTCTGTACCGTGTGCCTGGCT